>NW_027466486.1:14480000-15822500 GCF_050575085.1 Anarhichas minor | reverse complement strand
CTGGTCAGCTGGTCCCAGGTCTGCTGGTGCTTTGTTATCGTACCACAGCCACGCCTCCACATGACTCCGGGCCAAAGTGGACCCCCGAGGACCAGGGGACGTGGAAAGTATTTTTAATTGGTCTTAAAGCAGCATGGCTGAAACTACAGCAGGAGTAACCTTAATGTTATGGCTTTCGAATAGCGCTAGCAGCTACATTTTTTCAGACAAATTACTGATGCAGAAGGCTCCGGTTGTAAACGCTGGTCGGACGTCAGTACACAATAGAACTTTGCTGCCTGCGAGGGGTTAATGCTAATAAGTTTAATGATATAGCCACACAGTATATCATGCATCAAAATGACTAGCCTGCCGTAATGTATCAAGCTAATGGTGTGCTTTTAACTAGTCACAGCCACAGATGGTCTTCCGCAGGTCGAAGTGCAGAAGTAAACACACCTGTATTTAACGGGCAGTTAATGATGAAACTGTTTCAGAAACATAAGAGGCTATTTTGAGCACTTCTCGGCTATACTGATCAAACTTTACATGTGTGGACGTGCACATGGTTTGCTGTTTCAAATAATATTATAGGACTGGGAATATTGGTATTCCCATATCTGGTGTGTACTGCATGTGGCAGGTTTTCTAATCGTGAGATGAGGTCATGTCATTTCATCACAAATAAATACATGCGTATGTTCGCTTCTTTAACTTTACCTGAGGAAGGCCATCTGTGGTTCAAATAGTTCCAGTCATACATCAAACAAAAGACCTCAGTTACTCGTTACTCAAATATTTTTTTTCAGTAAATACTTTTGTACTCTTACTGAAGTAGTTATTTTGATGAGTACTTTTACTTCTACTTGAGTATTTTATTTTTTTTGCAGTACATGAGTACACATTTTTGCTGTTCTACCCACCTCTGATGTATTGCTCATTAATAAATGAAATCAATTTTCCCAATCTGTGTTGATTTTATTTATTATATATTTACGTTAACATGCGTCACATAGTATTGCAGTGAAACAGGGGTCAATGTCCACTCGGTTGTCATGCAGCTGGAGGCGATTTAACAGAGTACACACATGTCATGTTAGTCTATTGTGCTCTAGATTATAAGTCTATCAATTTATACATTCACACGGTCAGTAATTAATTGCCAGCTGTCGTTTCTGCATGTCAGTTTAAACTGTGCTGCTTTTAGTCTGGATTAAGAACTTCTTCGTATTTGTGTGATATTATCTAATGATCCACGCACCGAGCTCTGATCGGTCAGTAGGTGGTGCTTTTATACGAGTCGATCTCTTATCTCGAGCATAACCTGTTCCAGACCAGGTTATGTGTTCAGCATAAGCTACCATGGTGATACCCCGGTAAGAAGTGAACCTCTGTCGTAGCACTGTAAACCCAGAGTTAACCCTGAAATGACCTCGCTGATCCCAAATCTTGCTTCGTAGCACAGTCCATCTTCTTTAGTCCTTCTCTTCCTGGCTTTTCTCTTGTCCGAGCCTCCTCATTCATTCAGGGCTACTTCCCTTCCTGGCCTCTCTGTGCATCAGCCATCTCTGCTATCAACATAACTGGCAGAATCAGAGGACAATTAACATCACGGCTGATGGCGGTTGTTGACTGTTGTCAGATTCACTCCATTATTCATGAAGGCAGAGGTCAGGAATTACTGTTAGACTAAGACTAATTATATGTTAGGTAGCAGAGAAGAAAGACCTGTTACCAAGGACAGAAGAGAGAGAGAGAGTCATAAGAGGAGAACGATGGGAGAGATGAATTGAGAAAAGAGTGATAAAGACTACTTCATAATTGAAGTAGTCTGAACTTTAAAGAAGACTCCTGGCAAGGACCGTGAGGAGGGAGAATACAGATCAAGGCAGTATTTTTAAAGACAGTCTGAGGGTTGCTGATTTGATCAATATTAAACTCTTGAATATGATTTGAGTATCTCACAGCAAAGGCATCAAATATGTGACTGTTAATTTAATAAGCGAAAACCTTTGCTGAATATGTTTTTCAACCACCGTTTTTTCCTTGATTGAAGATTAGATGACACCAACCTTGTTAAACCATAACTGTGATGATATCAACATGCAGCATTGCTGATGGAAAAGGACCAACATGTTTCTTTGTTTCCATTGTGAAAAAAGGGGAGATCAAATATTATTAAAGATGAGTATTGTTTAGAAAATTACGATACCATCACCAATACCAGTAACCTTAAAGTGATACCAATACACTCCTTCCTTTAATATCCATGTTGTGAATGGAAGCTGTGTGTGTGTTTCCTGTGCCTGTTGTCATTTCCAGGCCACCAAATACAGACTCTTTGTCACGCCCCTCAGTGTCTGATACCGACGCACAAGGCACCTTTATAGTGTCTGTATGATAAGAACCTCACTTTCATCATGACCCATCCATGACCCAGAAAATGCTCGGGGAGTGGGATGATGTGAAAGATTAACACAGTAACACGCAGTGTGGGAGGGAGGGAGGGGAGATGGAAGGATAAAAAACACACATGACTTTCAACCTGGCAACGGGTGTAACCGGTGTAACGTTACCTTTGTACCTTAGTTTATATACATATATTCAGCCCAAACATGATGTTTTTCCAAAGCTTTTAGTAGTTTTGTTTGAATTCACCACATGTTTACTGTGACCCTGTGCTAGGCTAACAACTACGTTAGAAGGTGAGCCCAAGGAAACAACTAAATTCAAAATTAATTTGCAGCTTTCTCTGTCCCCACCCCAACCAAGAGCCCTGCAGCAGCAGCTTTCTCCCTCTCTGCATCATTTGCCCGCCCCAAGACGCTTTTTTCCAGCAGAACAACATGTACCTGCTTGCAGCCTTTGAGGCAGGGACGTCTACAAGCAGGAACCACTTGCCAAACGTATACCCGGTTGCCGCCTCGGAGCTCTGGCCCTTCACGGAGGCGGCCTGTTTGGTACACTCCTTTAGAGTGCCATGGAGAGTGAGCAACTGAAGGGAACATCCGCACAACCGGTGTCAGGTTTTGGACACACAGCTTGGTGCGCTGACGCTGTTTTCAGCACCACGACCAGCACTGGCCCTTTCGGGGCAGCCTTACCGTGGGCTGTAGGGAAAGAATACTCAGTCCACACAGTGGCGCAGAAGGCTACAAGCTGACGGCAAACGATGTTAATAGATGCTCCACAGGTGTGTGCCTGCTTACGGAGCCCAGCTCAGTGTGGCACAGTCTCCACACATGAATATATGTATGTTGAGGCTGGTTTCAAGAGGCTACGCGTTACAATTCCTGCTGTGGTTAGGCCGCCTCCGCCTTGGTCCAGTTTGGCATAAAAGGCGAACGCTAGCTATCCCCCCTCACTGAAGTCAGACCTGGCATACTGGACAAAAACCCTGTGTTCCGTCGTTGGGGGTTCCCTTCAAAAGAGTGACTTCACACATACAGTACACAGTACACAGACGCTTCTCTCGTTGGATGGGGTGGAATGGGCTTCTCTCCAGTCTTGGGTGGAAAACGGAAGAATCCTCCATCCCATCACATAAACTGTCTAGAGCTGTCCAAGGTGCTGAAAGTGCACTTTGCTCCTCTGCTAAAAAACAGACATTTGAGAACAGACAATATGACAGAGGCAGTGTACATCCAGAGTCAGGGTGGCGTGCGCTCAGCACGGCTGCTAGAAATAGCCTGGACCCGTTTGCTATGTGTACATCCCAAGGGTACAGAGCCGCACAGCATCCGAACTGTGTCCCAAGGTCCCAAAACAGGTGTGTGAAGGTGGGTCTGTCCACTGCACTAGAGAATGCTCAATGTGCACTGTGGTTCTCCATGAACACAAGACCACCATCCCCAAGGAAATGATGAATTCCCTCACAGATAATGGTCCACAGTTCTCTTTTATGCATTTCCACCAGTTCCTCTGATCTGTTGCCATTTAGCATGCATTCAGGTGGAGAATCTAAAGGTCACTCTGTTGGCACCAGAACGCACAAGCGTGTCATGGCTCCAGAACATGGTTTAGCTGCAGGTGGGGAAACCATGGCATCTCCAACGTCGAGATGCACTGTTATAGCTGGACAGTGCAATCCTCCACTTCCCTGCGATAGGCCAGTGGCTGTGGGCCTGGCCACTGGACAAGAGTGCTTGGAAAGCTTATACCCCCTGCAGGGGTGTGCACTATCCAGGGCACTACATCCCCTTCTTCTACAGCGCTTTACGTGGGTAGAAGGTCTGCATTTCAGTGCTGGTGTGTAGAGAGAGGCTTGAATTCAATTCAAACATTGGTAGATATCAATGCGGCCGCATCAACAGGTAAAGCGTATTTCTTCCTGCCAAAAAGACTATGGAGAGCGATTGTTTTATGTGCATCCTTTAGTGACGTGCTTTTTGAAGGGAGTCAGACAACAGAAACCTATTGTGACCCACAGTGGGATTTATTGCTGGCGCTGCTCACTCTTGGAGGTCCCCCTTTTGAGCCGTTAGCCCATATCTCTCTGAAGATGCTATCTCTCAAGACGGCGCTCCTCCTAACCACGACATCGGCGGAAAGTGAATGGCCTACTCACGCTGTCCTGCCGTTGTATTAGAGAGGACAGATGCACAGCAACCTTACACGGTATGCGCTCACAAAGCACTCACAACGCATGGCTCTGTCAAAACAGCGCTTGTCTCACTGGCTGTGTGATGCTGTCGCATAAGCCTACAATGCAGCGGGACTGGAGACTCCACAGGGCGTCTGGCCACACTCAAACAGAGCTTTTTCCTCACCCATGGCTCTCCTCAGAGCGATGATAGTCCCAGACACCTACGCAGCGGCATCCTGGGCTTCTCCCTGCCCTATCGTATGTTTCTAATGAGATGTATCTGAATCCTCCCCGACTCATTCAGTGTTAAATGTGCTAGATGGCAGATAAAACGTTGCCAATCTGATACTTTTATGCACGTATCAAACGACGTGCCTCTAATCCGATCATCGCGGTCTAGCTGGGCTGCATGGAGACCATTAGGTACAGATCATACGTCCCCACTCTTCTGCAACAGCAGTGCTGTTTGAAGAGAGTGTAACATATTTTACTCCACGCAAGGCTGACATGGTGTTACCCAGAGTCAGTGCCTCCCTGCCTTATTCCACGTGAATCTATGGTTTGTGAACTGGTGTTTATTGGCAGCTTGTGGACCGTGGTGTTGCAGCGGGGCCTGGACTACATCAATGTACACAAAGCCCTTTTAGAAGGCAAAGCTGTTATACGTCGTCTCGCAAGTGGGGACATGAGAGACCCTTGAGAAAAAAAGTATCAAAACAAAGTACATTTACGCAGCCCTGCAAAATAAATGGTGACTATTCGCAGGACTAGTTGGTGCACTACTTTAGCTGGTGAGCAGATTTGACTATGAAATGTTTTTTAAATGCTGGTTGGTCTGAACCTTCAGGTGAGTACAGGGTTGGAAGATTGGGCATGCAAAGTGTCTGACGGATACCTTTGGCTATGATAGCTGTTCACATCCTACTAACACTTGATCCTTTTAATGTTGCAGATCTGAAAATATTCTTGTAAATTGTTTTTGAAAAAAGGTTGTTTAGGAAGCCACAGAGATCTGTACATGAATATTTGCTTCTTTCAGAACAGTACAAAACTAAATCACCAGGACTTTATACATGAACCCTAGTGTATACGAAATAGTATAATGATGACAAGACAACATGTGAATATTTGTTAATTATTCATCTTGCGAAGGCCAATTACTGACTGAATAGATTTTTAACAGGAGCCAGCTTCAGTGTAATGGTGCTGCAGTGGGTCTGTGGAGACCATCAGTTGTCTCTGTGCTCTCTAATGCAGAGCAGCCGTTACTTCTCTTCCTCTTCCATTCAGCAGCTCCTTGAAAGCTGTCGGCTGGTTGTGGTTTGGATGGGACATCTCCAGTTTGGCCACACTCGCCTCTCTCTGTGGCCAGCTTTTACAAGCTTTGGTTAAGCAGAACAGAGAAACAGAATGAATAAAAGGAGGAAATAAATAGATTTTAATTAATTGTCCATACAAAAAAACCTCAATTGTGGGTTGTTTTTTTTCATTTCTCCATTTCTCTCTGTTCAGCATCCCTTTAGGGAGTACTCAGTCGTCGGTCGACCAGCCAAGGCCGCGCAGAAACACACAGCATATGCCAATCCCACAACCCACCCTGCTTGATAAGGTCTCTCTCTCTCTCTGTTTCTCTCTGCCTCTCTATCTCTCTTGGCCACCCAGCAGTGGCATAGGGCTGGAATCTGCCACTCATTAAGGTGAACTGTGCCAAGGCCTGTGCTGCTCGCTGCCAAGGCTTTAGTGGCTGGGTGTGTGATGGGAAAATCAGTGAGTTCATGTGTGTGTGAGCTGGTTCCAGGGGTTTCCATGGAGGGGAGGTCATGGTGTGCATCCAGAGAGAAGGAAGAGGAGGAGGTGCAGGAGGGTGTAGACCCTTGGTTCACCTCCTCAACCTGGGTCTCTAGTGGCTCCAGTTGGGAGGGATAGAGGGACGGGGAGGAGGGTGAGTTGGCTGCTGTGTGTGTGTGTGTGTGTTTAGTCGACTGAATTGGCAAAACTAAATCTCAATATCAATCACAAGAGCGTTGTTACATTGCTGAGAATCAAAGTTCACCAGAGCAGCAACCAATGCTCGATGTCATCCATGTATGTTTGGCGATACGGCACAGGTACTGAGTAGTGCTTACCACCTTTGACTAACAGTGTCTGATTATGAGCCGCACCCTACATCTGGCTTTACATTTGGATCTCCTGATTTGGCAAAAGTAAAAAGTTGAGAGATACTCAGAGGAGGGAAAGCTGAAACAATACAATAAGTAACCGAAAAAGTAAAAGGGGTACATATTTGACTTAAAAAGAGGGTTTGAAGGCATTGTAGATGACTATAGCCCTGATTGTTATTTGAAGTGTTTCAAAGTACAGTTTCATGTCATGCTTGAACTGGTGAATATTGTGTTTCCCTTCAGACCATTTGCATTTATGGATATAAAACCTACCATCACAAATGAGAAGCTTTAAAATAAAGGCCACCTCTGTCCAGATCATTTCCCCATTATAAAGAAGAATATATCCTTTCTGTAAATTAATCTTTTAATCCCACACATTTAAAATGTTTGAATCAATCCAGAAAGATTTAACATAATTAAGAAGATCATGTAGAGTTTCTGTGCCAATATTACAGATATTGCTACTTTTCCTCAGGTGGTGGGACAGAGTAGGTGATCTCTGGGACCTACTGAAGAAAAACATACAAGTTCTACCCAATGTAAGGTGAAGCAACTTATATTTATTCAAGAAAACTATATGAGAAATACATGAAGGCCACTTCAGCTTCGCTTCACCCGTATGGCGCATGATGCTTGCATCAATATTTGTGAGAGCTAATGTTACCTTAACACTCACAAAAGTTTGCTGCATGGTCATGAGCTTTGGGTAGTAACCAAAAGAATGTGGCCGAAATAAGCTCGGGTAGCCTTAGAGACAGGATAAAGAGCTCAGACGTCCGGAGGGAGCTCGGAGTATAGGGCCGCTGCTCCTTAGCGCTGGAAGAGGCTAGCTGAGGTGCTCATTCACATCCAAAAGGGCCTGCTGAGATGATTCGGGCACTTTTGTTTTTTGTGGAGCAATGGCTGCTACTTTTGTACGGAAGAGTGAGTTGATGCGGAGTGGGAGCCAGTGGGATTGTGACGTGAATGGCTTTACGGCGCAAAATTGCAATGCATGTTAAACTAGAAGTCTAAAAGTCACATGAATTCCCTTTCACATGAAATACAGAATTCACTGTTTTTGCCTGTTTTTCTAAACACTTCCTCACGATGTCACTGATGATGTCAACTTTTGGCCATAGATGGACTTACTTCTGCACTTTACTCTGCTGCCCACCTTGCAGTGAACGCTGCTCCTGTTGTATAAATCCACCATGGTAATGTACATTATTGTCTGCACAGTCAAAGATGGAAAGGAGAGGATGTTGCTATGATCACAGGTTTATGTGTCTGCGTTACTTCATTAGAATGTTGGAATATATTTGTGTACAGAGACCTTGCACTGTGTGTGTGTGTGTGTGTGTGCGTGTGCTTGTGTGTGTGAGAGCGGTGGGAGGTATTGCATGGCGAGCTTTAAGTGTGTCAGTGGGGTGCACGGCAGATGAAATAGTCCGACTTCATCATGACACACCAGATTCCCTTTTCAAAAGACGCTGAGCCTCCACATGAATATTTCATTCTGTGATATCTGGGCCAATTAGGTGCTCATACACACCCACACCTTACACTCATCTGTCATATTTAGGACACACGCACACACATATATATTTTTTTTGCCCAACATAACTGTCTGTTCTTTTATTCCTGTTGAAACCTTTTATAGTGTAATGATTGCAACCCGACATACTGTGTCGTGTAATGTATGGAAGTGTTTATCCGCTGTAAGAACAGCAGGGACTCAAACAGCAGATCTGGGAAATTATAAAGAATTTTATTGAGTCAATATTTATAGTCAAATTGTTTTACAGAACTACAAGAAATATTGGCTAATTTCTGTAAAAAACATTTCCTTTCAACAATTGACAGTGAAATGCATTGAATTGAGTGCATTTATGTGCAGCACAAAGAAGGGAAAATAACTAGAGATATCTTAAAGCCAGCATACAAATCTGGAAATAAAATAAAATCCATTACTACGCACACCCACATTTACTCACAAAAGCATGTCGAGTATTCTTCCTATAAATGTAACACATACCATGTTACCTTCAAAGATGTTTTGTATCTCTCACGTGTACATTTTCAAATAAAAAGCTGAATATTCAATGTAATAATAATGTAAAACGCCCATCCTGTTTGGTGAAATATTATGTTTTCTGTACATCCTTTATGACTCTGTGATTCATAGTAATTATGCTTCTTTAGCATTTGTCATTTTATAGTGTAATTTAATCAACACATGTATTAACAGTGACACATCATATTATAAAGTGAAGCCAGTATTGAGGCCATATTCCACCAGGACATTAATAGATCTAAGGTTCTCTTTATGTCGACACAGTCTTTAAATGTTATACGTAAGTAAAAGCAGAGGAGAGCAAAAAGTCATGAATCTTTAAAAAAAAAGAAGTGATTACAAGCAGTGCTAATTTATGGAGTGGGATATATATTCTTTTAATTAGCAGCATTGCTTTCTCCGGGAAAAAAAGTGATTGTGAATTAAGTGCACATCTATGTGTGTTCATGAATAAACAGTAGCAGAAACTAGATTCAATGTACAAATATACTGCGGACATTTTGCATGGTGTCTCTTAGTTTGAAAGCATGTATTATATGCTAATGTTCTTTTAAATACTTTTCATTACACTCGCACTGAACATGATGCAGGAGACGGGTTAGCTGCATTGTGCAGATGTATAGGCATGTGTTTGCGGTATTCCTATTAGGAAGCAGCTTTGTTCGGAGACTTTGTTCATATTGCAGTTTCAAATACAAATGTACTGAGTTGAGATTGGTGTGATCATTTGGTAAAGAGAACATCTCATGCAGAAAATGGAGATTGCCCAACAGGCGTTGATCTCTGGTTAATGACCTCTTATCTCCGGGAAAATACCAGGAATCAGTGAAAAAATTGGAAAAAGATCAAAAACATTCACATGTGACGCGAGAAACCATTTTTGAACAGTGATGGGTTATGATATTCAGTCTACAGTACGTATATTATTGCAGCCAATACTTTAAACGACATTTAAGTGACAATTGCAAGTGTCAAATATATTTTTTAGAGATTTTAGAGATCTCAGAAAATGTGGCTTTCACGGGGTTTCAAGTGTCAATACATTGTTCACACTGAAAACTGGCATTTTATTGCCTACACTTACAGTTCTTTATATTTAAGTTGATTTTCTCACACGTTCAAAAGTGAAAACATAATCTACACTTTGGTCAAACACTTAAAAGGACACTGGCAAAGCACCAAGATACTTTCATAAACATCAGACAACACATTACGTTATACTGTAATCACAGCACTTTGAGGTACTCATCAAAAATGTAAACTCTCACGCTGAATTGTTCTATTACAACCTTCATGTAGAACCATAATTGAAAATGCCACTTATGTCATGTTTGATTATATTAAAGTTTGGTAAGATTACAACGGAAAAGAGAAGCCTTGGCCTCATCTCTAAAACTAGTTGTCACTTTCCACCTTCTGCCACTGCCAGTAACGTTACAAGTTGTACCTCTTTTGGCTTTGGGATATCAGCTCAGCTCTGCTCAGCTCAGCCCTGTCTCCCAATAAAACTGAGTGTTCTTAGTGATCTCTTTCATGAATAGATAACAGACTCATGTCTCAGAAATAATATGGTGATCATTTGCTGGTGTAAAAAAAAGCCACATGTTAGCGTTTTCATACATTATATGATGCAAAAATGTCTTTAAAATACATACAATCTGATTTATTGTCTTAAGTCTGTGCTGAAATTCTTTTTTGCTGGACTGTCAGAGGTGCAGGTTTATGAGTCTACACCGTAATGATGGAGGCAATTGTCAATCTTTCATTTTGGTCTACTTTATAAGGGAGTTGAAAACAGGTAGTCGTCAAATTGCAATACAAAGCCAAAAATCATCCAAGTCCATATGCAGATTTCCCAGCAGGCCCTGTACGCTTTCACTCTTTCCAACCAAAATTACACCTTTGTCCCCCCCCACCCCGCATCCCTACTCCACCATTTCACTCTTATCTGCTTGCCTCATATCTCCAAATCCCTTTTTATTGGGATTTATCGAGGCTTTTATCACTTTTCATATAAAAAGGATGGGGAGTATTTCCCCTCCTTTTAGCAATGTTGCCCATTTACGGCAGAGAATTGGCGCAATTTCCGATCTCTCTACTTTTCTTTCCTGACAGTCACATTAGCATGTCATTACTGGGGCTTTCTCTGCCCTCCCAATGGATCTGAAGCTCCAAGGACCAAGCACTGGAGAGACAAAGGGCACCAGCTGCACCCACTTCTCCTCATCCATCTCTTTATCCCTCCCTCTCTCCTCATCCCTCTTTTTCTCTTCATTCCATGCTTGGCCTGACTTGGCGACATCCTGACATTATGGATAGGTTTTGACTTGGCCAGCAGCCGAGACTCTGGCGATTGTGGCATCTTGTTGTTTTTCATTTACATCCAAGCCTTTAATTTCATTTTTTTTTTTATGTGAGATGATACGTCAACAATATATGTGATTAGGCTCATTCAGCTGTAAGAGCGAGTGGTATTTAATCGCTGATAATATGGGGTTTTAATTGGCAAGGCTCAGAATGGGCTAGCCGACCTCCCAAGCTCTGTAATCACTGGGTTTGTCTGCTAGAACAGGTTTATATGTCAAGGACCTTCAAACAGATATGTCAGGCCACACAGGAATGTTTGAGGCATGTCTCAGCGAGGCCATAGTGAATACAATTTCACTGAATCCCTAGATGACACTGATTACCCCTGAAACTACCCTCATGGCAGCCTGGTCTCACTCCCAGAGTGTCAAATACAGACGTTTAGGCAGTGTCCCTCTGCATCTTGATACCAGTGCACAAAGCACCCTTTAGCGTCCGTCTTATACGCACCAGGCTTTCAACTACCTCCCATGTAAACCCATCTGTGCCATTATTAGATGAAAAAAATGTGATTTGGGCAGGAAGGAGGGAGGGGTGGTGGATGGGTGAAAAAAAAACACAGTGCTTTTACTCAGGGGACTGGCATTTGTTTAAACGTTAATCATTGACTCCTGATGCCTCTGAACACTTTTCAAGGACATCAGATATCTCTAAATTCCTCTCTAGAACCCTAACCAAGGACCTTCAAAATGACTTGTTCATTGCAGGTCCACCAACAAGTCCTGAAACACTTTCAAGACGTAGAGGGCTCTACTCCTACAAAGCCTTCAGAGACCACTTGGAGCTTTTGTGAAACAAATCCTATTGGAGAACTCTCGAAGACCCTCTTCATTGGTTACTGGAAGAATTTTAAGAGCCCCTGTAGGTCTCTGATTGTACTTAAGAACTCTGCTAGTTCTTGTTGAATGATCTTAACATCTACAAGTACGTCAGTGAGTCCTGAAACCCTTATAGGGATCACTGTACTCTTCTCCTAGGATCATTTGTAACGCCCTAAAAGACCTCTGCTGGCCTAAGAGATTCAAGTCAACTCTCAAAGATCCCTGAAGAATCTTCAAAAACCCTTTGAGATTCTATTCAAGTATCTCAAACTCTTGTAAGTTCCTCCCTGAACACTTGTGTATGATCATACCTAGATGTCTTTGAAATCCATATGAACCTGGCCCCCAGAACCTCTTTAAAAAACCCGGATTGCATCAAGGACCCCTTGAACAGCGAAGCCAATTTAAAAACTATTATGTCAAAAGATTTAAAGAAAAAGGGAATTCAGGAGGCAGGAGCAAGTGACAGCTTTACTCGCCGACAGAGTCTGACAACTTGATCATCATTCATGTCTTTCATCATTCCAACAGGACTAAGCCCCGTTGTTAAAACCCGCCAGTCCACCGCTGGACCGGTTTAGAGCTCAGAAAAAAATCCCTCCCTTCTTAACCAGTCTGACCAGTCACATCCTCGTGTATGAATATGTCACATAGCAAATCCTAGGACAGGGGGGGCCTTTATAATCAACTTTTTAATCCTTAATCCCTAATGTGTCCAATCCTGTAACCTGGCTGACCTGCCATGTTAGAGGAGGTTGAAGAGATCAGTGTTAAAGTTAGATGTTCTTTAAGAAATTCACGTTCTTCTCTGTCAGGCTGAAGCTTCCTTTGTGTGCTACATGTCAGTCCTCTGCTTCATTAGAAGCTCTGCTGGGTACTACATTACACTTACCTGTCACTTCATTTCATTTTTTTATTCATGACAACTGCTTGATATTTGACCCAAACTTAATTATTTCGCTTAACTTCCCCGTTTGATGTTTGATCCCACTGCTGCAGGTATGAAGATTTAATGATTGGAAAACCAACAGATCCATTTAAATATGTTTTATTTTCTTCGGACCTTATTACCTAACATACAGCAGATGATTGAAGTTGTGACCTATCCCTTCGACCCAAACTGAGATTGCATGTTTGATGAAGATGACAGCATTACAGAATGACCATAAAGTCTCGTAAACACCTAATAAAAACATAGTTAATGTTCATTTTATATTGGGGAAAAAATCTTAAATTTGTAAAAAGTAATTCACAAAGAAATGTACAGAACTATTAGCTTTGCAAGTAGACTCCAGGTGGTACCATCAGGCAGAATGTATAGGGTGCCAACCCACCGGAACTATTGGGTTGGTGGATCATTTGTGTCTTCTAGTATTGCACTGTTGAACAGAACCTCTGTGTGAGGATGCTGCACCTTGTGACTGCAGGGACTTGCCACTCAAAATGGCTGCTTAGCCATTAAGCTCATTTTCCCAGGACCCTTCAATTTTTCAACTTAAGTGGGAAATTTCTCTCAACTTTGCAGCAGCAAGACCTGCTCTGCATATCATCTCCTTGGCTCTCAGGTATAGCCTACCAAACGTACAGACTCTGGTGGGATCAGTACCCAAAGCTAACCCAGAGTAGACAAGTTTATCGCCAGTGTTTAGGTGCCAAAGTCTACCAGCTGACTTTTCCAGCAACAAGGAGCAACAATCAAACTAGCACCGAGCTGCTAACTCAAAGAGCATTAAGGACTGGAGCGTCCGGTTCTCCCTCAATTGAAACCAGGATTGCATCTTTTGACATCAGTACCTACACTTTTTTAAGCCTAGCTCCTCTACCACCGACGGAATCACCAGCTAACACAGGAATGCCTTTTGCTCCATGGACTTGGTAATGTAACTGGGCCTATGTCTAGCATAGTGTTAGCACAGTGACACACAGCTAAGCAAAACTGTTTAACTTCAACTTCTGTCAAGGTATCTGTATTGATTTGATTGATTGAGTTTTATTGTTTTGATATTGTATCCGGATTGATTGTCAGTTGTGCTTCACACAGACACAGGGTCCTGCATGCACACTAACCATCTTTTCTTATCTGGCATCACACACTCTGTGCTGACTGAACACGTGTTCAGACGAGACAAAGAGACAAAGTGGCTGAGGTCCCAGCAGCCATGTTTGATTCAGCCATCTTTGTAGTTTCTTATTTTGTAGGCCATGTGGCATCAGTCACCATTTTGAACCCAGAGAACCATTCTTTGTCCCTCTCACACACACACACACACACACACGAAATCCTTAAACTTTAATTTACTATTGATGGGGATTTTTGGTCATAGTTGTTAATTCATTTATTTATTAATGAGAGAATTGATAGTTTAGTATACCTTAAGACAATTTTAGGTTATTAAATGTTTGTCATTTTTGTATTGTTAAGAAAGGTGGTGCCCCGAGGCGCAGGCTGTTACTACGTCATTTTCTGTGTTGTACGCGTCTCGCTACGGCGAGTATGAACTAAGCTTGATGATGTGGAGAAGAGGTCTATTGCTGAAGGGTATTGTTGTTGATGTCTGCGATTTCATTGCTGTCTGTTCATCTGACATTTGCTGCATGGCACATGATGAATTTCCTGAAGGATTAATACATATCTGTCTATCAAAAACAAAGAAGTAATTATGTATCAATGTGATAAAAAACTATCGTTGATCTTTTAAGGAGAGTCTGGAGTCTCCAGGACCCCAGACTGATCATTGCAATGCATAGCAACTACAGCTGTTTTCCCGCTTGTTTCATAAGGTCTGTGGGGACTTTACATGACAGCCGGTTTAAGTCCACCACAGACTACCATACGAAGTGTAGACTGGTAGCTTGAGAGGTGCCAGTTCACCTCCTGGGCACTGCTGAGGTTCCCCTTGAGCAAGGCACCAAACTCCTAACTGCTTGCTTTAGTGTAGGCCTGTGTGTGTAATGTGCAACAACAATAGGGTCTACAAATTGTATTTCCCTAATGAGAGTTAGTTTTAAAAATGTACATGTTGTTTAAACTATTTTCAAAAATGTTTCAAAAATGAGCTTTAGATTCCTTCAACATATACGAAACAATAAAAACAGTTATCCTAGCCTGTAATCTGACTCTATTGCCATTTTATTTTTACTAAATTGATTTAAGGACGCATGCCTTGGGAAATAAAAGGTTCAATAAGAAAAATTAACATTATAAAAAAGCAATCAATGCACCTTACAATAAGTAAAGTTAGCGCTGCAAAATCTGGCAAACAACGACATAATGCTCTATATCCAGTGTTGAAAAGATATTCCAGCTACTCTGTTGAACCAAGAGCTAATTAATAAACAGTTTATTATCAACTGCCACTGAATGAACAAACTGGGTAATGGCATGTATTATTGCATCCCTGCAGGGCTCAGTCATCCAGCAGCAGTCTTTATTGTTGGTGATCCAGCGGTGGGGCTGAATCAGGCCGGACTGTATTCAGCGGCGACTTCAACACTTGAGAAGCATCATTTCCAGGGACAAGGTTCCATCTTTCAGCTGAGCTATTTTAATGTCCAATGCTTTCTAACAGTTTTTTTATGTTTAACTATCAGTAGACACCGCACTATCCCGTGACCCCTCCGATTTTTCTTTTGACCCCTTGTGAGGTTTGCAGCCTCCAAGTTGGAATCATTGTAATACTCGCATATAAAAGAAAGACGTTTTTTTTGTTCATGCATTTTTAAAATAAAAAAACCTACATTTTACCAATTTTTTTTCCAATTGAAAGTATCTAGTTGAGCTGCAGTAGCTATGCCAACACATTTATCAAATGTCCATGTCCAGACAGGTCAGATTGACGCCTCATGAGAGAGGCAAAGCCTCCACTGTCCAACTGGTGCATGATGGGGGAGATATCACTTTAGCTGATGAAAGCCATCCCCCATCACAGGGCATTAACTTGTTTATCTCTAAGTCGGTGACGACAGAGAGGGGAAAAGTTTCAAGCTTGATTGCTCATTGTGGGCCGGTGAGATAGAGGCAGAGACACTGCAAAACAAAAGGCAGCCAGAGAAATTTGCATGGTGCTCAATTATACATTAGCGAACATCACTTGGCAATCTGTTCATATCAATTTAATTGGATTTTAATACTGCCTGTGATCTTGTTTCCTAATTAACAGCAGCGGCTGGCAATAAAGCAGAAGCATGCACCCAGCAACACCTTTGATCCGGGCCATATGGACTTGCTTGGAGCTCATTGGTAGGGGGAGAGAAAAATATCAGTCACCTAAATATGGGCCTATGACAAGCCAGCGGAAAGGGGACTTCGGTGTGTGTGTGTGTGTGTGTGTGTGTGTGTGTGTGTGTGTGTGCATGATGTTGGTTCTCATCGTTGTTGAGCCCTGTGTGTGTCCGTGCATGTGTGAGTGTCTTTCTCACTGCATGTATTTGCTGCACCCTGCCAACGTGTATGTGCACACTGTGCATGTGTGTGAGAGTGTGTGTGTGTGTGTCTATCTGTGTTGGACCTTGGATGTGTTTGTGTACATGCCTGTGTGTGTGTGTGTGTGTGTGTGTGTGCCTGCCAGGGGGTTGAGGGATCAGTGCGACCCCCAGATGGCGGATATCACTCCTACCTTGCGCCTTCATTGATTAATTTCTTCCCTGATTGGTTATGATTACTGATAAATAAAACATGATCTGGGGATCAGATGCAAATCAGCTTGGGGGGGCTTGAGGGTTGGCGGGGGGGAGGCTGTTGATTGCTTTTTTAAAATCTGTTTATTTCTTGCCCCGCTGCCCTCGACTCTGGATTGGAGGGCAAAAAGACGGTAGAACTTGTTTCTGCTAACACGTGCTGCTAATTCAGGATGGCCTCTTTGAACATGTTCATCACATTTAGTCTTAGCACATTTTCCTAACGCTAATTTATACTTTAAGGTTATCCAAAACATAGACTCCAGGAGACATAGTGTACCCTCTTAACACAATACTTGAAGTCTGCTGCACTTAAACGGAGCATGATCAGTGTTTAAAATGTTGCGCTAAAGACACATATTCTCTCTTCACCCGAAAGGGTCAGCCAAAACAAAGATCTGTCTCCTTCCCTTCAGGTGCAGTATAATCCCGGGCTGTGGATACGTGGCAGGTATAGGAATTCCCTGTGTATCAGACTGGGTGCTTTGGAGACAAAGCATCAGCCAATACCAGCTGATTCAGCGTCCCCTGGAAGCCTGGGTCTTAATGTGGAAATGTGGGTCTTCTATGTGGAGAATGCTAATTTGTAATTAGGCAGATTAGCTAAATCTGGGGAATAGAGGAGGGGAAAAAAAGATTATTGACTTATATAACAAAGTAAACAATGCAGGTCCTCGGTTAAATAATCTTGGACGGAAATCAGCTTGTTGGGAATTAGACGAGCGGCGCGGGTTAGACAGCAGACTGTTGATGAGATCCAGGCAGGGAGGATGATCAGCACGCTGCAGGGCTGTGGAGACAAACCTGCTGAAATCTAACTATAAAGCTTGTCTGTATGCCTGCGTGTCTCATCCAACCTATTGCTTGGTTGGTGTATTGATGAGGGCTCAAGTGAGTGCACTGTTGAATTTGGTGCAATATAGACATGCAACACTTAGAAAAGACTCAAGAAACAAACTCTTCTCCACTCCCCCCGAGACAATGAGCGGGAAGCCTTCACAGGAGCAGCGCTGCTCTGCCGCAATACCGCACAGTAAAAGTCCTCCATTCAAGGTTTTACTTCAAGTGGAGAGTTAAAAGGGGGAGCTTTCAATTCCAATATAATCTAGATAGTTTAATGAATAATAATGCATCATGTAATTGTTACATTTTGTGACTCAAATCTGAATCTGCAGTGTAACCAGTAACATCTCTTTGTCAAATAAATGTATTAGTGCAAAGTAGAAGTATAGCAATACCGCACAGTAAAAGTCTGGATATAATTATGGATAGTTACATTAAAAATAACTCATCATATTGTAACTAAGATATATTTTGTGGGTAAAATGGGTAAAATCTCCAATGTCAGGTAACATAAGTAGTAAAAAGTTGAGTGCCATATTTTCTTATATGTACTTTGGGGACCTTTTTAATTTCAGGGTACAATGACTTAGATTTTTAGATATGAAAATTCTTAAATAATGTTACTATTCTAACTATAAAGCAAGAAATCTCTATCAGTCTGTCCTTTGCATATCTATAGAACTCATCTGACCTACTTCACACTGGGTGGGTGTATTGAATTGCAGTGTCATTGTTGATGCAATTTGGACTCGGCCAAGGTTAATAAACGAACTAATAAACAACAGTCAGAGATCTGTGTAGCAGCAGAGCTTCAGGGCTCCATGGACCGAGTCAAGCACTTCGTCTGCAGCGGGCCTCTACGCCCGTCCGTCACATGTTCTCCAGATATAGACATCACAACTGTCAAAAGATGAACCACACTCGACACGGCTAAAATATGTAACATTCGAATTTCTAGAAGAGACGTAGCCGGCAGCTGATCCTCACCTGAGCCAGCTCACGAAGGTGTGGCTACTCTAACCCATTAGAATGGGCGCCGAAATGAAAAGGACGAGGTTCCTCGACACCGTCGCTGCTCACGCAGGCAGTGTGGCCACCCGGGCATTGAATGGAGTTCACTTCTGCTGCTGGAAGGTGGATGAACTAACTTCACAACCAAACTTGAGGAGCGGTTGTCAACCGCAAGCAGCACTTCTGCGGGCCAAGTGGGCTGGACATATAAAAACAAACACTCAAGCTGTAGTAAATGGCCATTTTCTTGTACTTATAATGCAAACCAAACATTTTCCAACTCATTGTGAAGCAGCTACTTCATAGGTCACAGAGAGTAGACAAGGTCTGTTGTAGTATCGGGACACCTCAGAGACATGTAATCAAGGTAAACATCACCTTCTACCTTGCCTTTTTGTCATATGGAAAAGCTTTTGCACTGTGGCACTGTGACTGGTTGCACATGGCTCGGCTTGTCACATATACAACTTAAAAAAAAAAAAACACAGAGCCTGTGGTGTCTCTCAATATATTTGAATAAAGTCTTTAATAAAGTCTCATAATGGGACCTGGCAAGAAGTGTTAACGTGAAACATCCAAGCCATCAATTTGACAATGTGATGTTAAGACTGTTAATTGCCATTGTTAAGCCATTTATGTGCAATATCCATACATGGGTTAGCCTGCAGAGGATACAGTTTGCATTGTGTATCATGTACCTGCCTCCAATCTAAAATGGGCACTTGATTTCCTTATGCAAAGTTTAACTTGACATTATTATCCCAGTTTAGAAAGGCCTCTATAAGCAAAGTCAATTAAGTGGGAGTGGAATGCCGCTCGGATTCCGAGAGGGAGAGAAAACTGTGTTTGAGAGGAGAGTGGGGGAGAGATTTCAAATACAAACAAGCCCTTTAACAAGTGCACTATTTCAACGAATTCATTTTAAAGACAATGCATAAATCTACATCTAAATCTGAAATCTCCCCCTCAAAATGTCATACGTCCAGCAACCCATTCAGGGGTTCCCTTCCTGAGAAAATAGTGTATTTTACATGATAAATAGTATCATTTTACAGAAGCCGGTGTCTTTATACACAGATATGTATCCAAAATGTACGAAGATATGTGGAGATCTTTCATCCAAGTCACACTAGGCAGGTAGATGAGATTCCTGTTATTTTGACTCACAAGGATGACAGTAGATTCATCCACACCGTTCAGCCAATTATTTTGGTTTATTTAAATGTAATGTCAATCAATGATTAGGGCGGGGGGATTTTTGAAAAGAATCTGGTATATATATATATTTATATATATATATATATATATATATATATATATATATACTGTATATATATATATTGGGATAGCTATACAGCTCTGAGACGTGTAGAATCTTCATACAAGCTAGTGTCTTCCAAGTATTAATAGGAAATCTCAATCATCAATCAAACCTTAGGCTAGATTAGAATATATTGAGCATAAGCTTCCATCAACAGTGTGGATCAGTGGCAGGCCTTTCATTTTATACCTGGGCCTTCAGTGCAAAAACATTATATTTCGCACAATTGAAGCTTCTGCATTTTCCAAATGCACTAGTATTGTATTGTGAGTTTATTTACCATATGTTCTTCAGATAGCATATTTAGGTTTCATGAAACCGTAACAAGGGCTTATCAATGTCTCTGAAACCAAGTTATGATGTTTGCAAGTGCAAACATCATAACTGTGTGTATGGAAATACTCACTTGGTAAATGGACTTGTGTGTACACTTGTGTCCTTTCTAGTCTTCCGACCACTCAAAGAGCTTTTACATGTAATTGACCCATTCACAGCCATTCATACACTGATGACAGGGGCTACCATGCAAGGTGCCAGCTGCCCATCAGGACTCTAACTAATCATTCATACCCATTCAAACACCAAAGGCACAGCCTGAGGGAGCAATTTGGGGTTAAGTGTCTTGCCCAAGGACACATTGACATGGACTATAGCGGAACCGGGGATTGAACCGCCGATCCTCTAATTGAAGGACAACCCTGCTCTCTCACTGAGCCACTGATTCTTGTAATCTACCCTTGACAAAAGGTTTAAAAGTTGTACATCAAGGTATGCATTTATTAAGGGTGAATTCATCTTTAATTTACCAATGCTTTTATTTTTAAGTTTTTAATAAGAAAATTTAATTTATTGGGTTGCAAAATTGTAAAATATACTTGGCCGGTGTTTGTCCGCCTTAAGTTTTGTCATTAATAAATGGTCCCAGGACTCTCTGAGTAACCGTCACTAATTAGCATCTATAAACGGTAGGCTTATGCAAACAATTCATATATAGTTTAGATTACTTTCTAACCTGCTTGTGAATGGTTAGTACATATGTACTAAGAGTACTATGAAGCATACATCCTGATGTAAAAAGCGCCTTAGTGTCATTAAGCTGTTATAGCAGTCTTCACTAAATGCTTTGTAATTGCATTTCAACCGTGTTTAAAGTATACAGCAGATGAAGAAAAAATGGCTGAGCTGATGTTATTTTTCCATGTATACTCTCACAATGGTTCCGATGGTATCACATTTTTTGTGCATTTTCCTATGAAATACAGTTACACTTGCCAATTTCTGTTTGTTACATGCATACAGTCTTTTCAAAATAAACTTCCTTTTTCAAAGGAAACCACTTAGTTAGGTTTAGGAAGAGATTTTCATTTGGGTTAAAATAACTAAAGTTGTATTCAAGTCACATGACAAATAAATCCACATTGACTTCTCGTTTCATACGGGGAACAAACAGCAGTCTCCAGGGTGAAGGAACGTTTTCTTTTTTACCCATCTACAACTCACCTCTCCCACCCGGTCTGTGTGAGCTAATGGGTTCTGTTTCATGATTACATACCATTTGATGTTGTGGGGTGTCTACCAATTACAGTGCAGTATTTGTGTGGGTATAGCTACACACCCTGGCTAAAAACAGCCTCTATATGTATATGAATTAGTAGAGCAGAGACTGAGAAACAACAGGCTTGAGTTTGAGACAGGCATCTGGACCTGAAGCTTGATGCGGTGCAACAGCCGAGCTACTTCGTTCAGCTCATATTGAGTATGGGCTAGACTGATAAGGACAACTGGCTCTCTAGCTGGTTTACTGTGCTGAGAGTGACCGAGTGTGAGACAGACAGCATGTGGAGATAGTAGTAAAGGTGATATAGGGTTGTGTTGGGCTTTGGTTGATGGGATTTAAAGAAAACTGTTGGGTCTGGAGGTGTGTTCACATTTGTATGTGTGTTTGTCGGCTGGGGCTTGGCTTGGCTTTTGGGAGTGAGTATTGGCTTCTTCTTTTTGACAGGGCCTGTCCGTTGACTAGGGATCCTTTTCTCATTAAGCCCCCTCTCCCTAATCCTCCCTCCCGTTTGAAACCCAGTCCACACCTCTCCTCCATCCAGGAAATAAAAAAAAGGTCTTTGTCAGAAGATGCACTCGCTCTCTTTGCCTTTGCGCTCTCACTCTCCCTCCCTTCTCTCTCCTCCACCCTTCCATCTCCACCTTACCCTCTTCCTACCTCTCCCACTCGCTTCTCTTTATCAATGAATATACGACTCTTGACACTAAAGACTTAACATCAAATGAGCTTGGAAATCCATTTTCACACTTTTGCCTGCCCATTTCGCAGCTTTGTTTTTTTTCTATTTCAGAGGAGGCGAAGGGGAGAGAGGCTCACAGACACAGAGTTGCCTTTGTTCGTCTGCCCTCTGGCCCTCAGTGCCCGGGTGGCCGGTACCATCGGGAGATGGCTAGAGGAGATCAAACGGGTACGCCGGTACCTGGCCCCTGAAGATGCCCCCTGGCACTCGCAATTAAATCAGCCAACTCGCAAAAAATGTCCTGGTACCGTCAATCAAAATAATTTACCCGGGCTCGGTGGCTTTCTTAAAGGCGCACCGCTGCTTTTCTGACGGGGCCTGTCCACTTAATTTCAAAGCTCTTTATTCAAATCAGGGCCGAGTAAGAAGTGCCGGCAAGCACAGCAACCGGGATTCTTATCCTCTAGCCTGCAGTTGTCTTCAAAAATAATGTGAAGGAGTGTGGGGGTAGAGAGAGAAAAGAGGCACCCGGTGAGGCAGCGTGTCATTTGAATAAAACGCTGGACACTTTCAATCTCCCAGAACATTAGAGGGAAGGTTTTAATGCACAGGGTGCAAGGAAGCACACACAGTGCCCCTGGTCGCCTCGGCAGAGAGCAGTTAAAAAGACATGCGTCGAAGTCAGATGGAGGTTAAACTCAAAAGTTGTGATGACCAAAGAAGTGGGCTGAATTCCTAAACAACACCTCCATCCCTCCTTGTGTTTTGTGTGAGCGTGTGTTGAATATGTGTCTTTTCAGCTTGTCTTATTCATCTAAAAGCATGTCTTTTCCACTGTAAACATAAAACAATCAGTCAACTAATATATCCTCTTTCTGTTTGCTACAACATGCAATAAAGTGGGAATAAGGAAAGATCAGTATTACTACATGTATCCATGCAAAATAAGCTTCCACCAAATCCTTTCCTTGCCTGTGAGGTGTTTGTGGCCCTTAATCAAGGCTGTGTTGATTTGCCAGTAATGACCAACAAACACCTCACAGGTATTGTACCCTGGAAATCAAATTTGGCGTCTCTCCATTCTTATTACCTGCAATAAATGGCAGCATCTCACCACTCAGCCGCTCTCCTGCAGCCCTCTCTTTGTTCTATGGAAGAACTCTGGCCATTGTTCTATTATACTGTGTCCTCACAGCATAAATCATAAGATGTCATCTGCCCGTGCAGATGCTTTCTCTGAGAATCTTAGGAACAGCAGGGTGCATCTTAAAGGCTTTTGTGTCAGTCTGACAGACAGCAAGGCATTGTTACCTGATTTAGACAAAGGTGGGTTTTCATGTTTTCTGTGTATTGTGTTTATTTTTCTCCCTTCCTTCTGACTGCTAGAAAACATGGAAGCTCATTGAGTTTGCCGAGTTGGTTGTGCAGGAGAGTAAGGAAATGCAGATCATGTGTGTTATTCTGAAACGCCTGCCAAGTCAACATAAGCATGCCTTGTCGTCACATAGCTCTGCATACAAGCCCCTTGAACGGAGTGTTCTATAATGCCCTTCAAGTCTGCAAGACAAGTTTTCCAGTGACCTCTCCTCGTGTCCTCACAGCCAGAGAGAAGGGAGTGGCGGTAATTGATGGGAACATTCCAGGCTTGTGGGCAAATACCCTGGGGGGAAAACTTGAAATAATGACCAAAATATTTTTTGACATGTTAATTAAATGTCAAACCACAATGGTGAATGTGCTGCGGATGGCATACTTTCAAAGCAAGGTAGAGTAATCAGATTCTTTTGAGTCTGCCTCTTTTCTTAAAGCGAGTGCCTTCTCTGTTTTTTTTTCTTCAGAGGAAATAACAGTGCAGCCAAGCCTGCATTTTTCTTCTCCCTGCGAGTAACTATCAAAAAAGAGAGATTCATCACTGACACGGAAAACAATGAAATCTGTGGCTCAGAGACTATTTTTTTTTATCTAAATATACACTTAAATACATTTAACTGACCAGGAGGGGAGTATGCAGTAGCTTCCAATAAACCAAGATAAAGTACTGCAATGGTACTTTGATTTGAGCGTCTTGGAACTGAAAACAAAATGGACTCTTCAATAAATCATGATAACACTGTGACTGCAGGGAGAAAAAAGAAGGGGGCGGTTATACAAGTGCAGTCCATTTACCATTTATGCGAATGCAATAAGAGATAAAAAGTAGGCCGTTTAAAAAAGTGAACTCCATTGTCATCGTATGGGGGAAAAAAGCAAAACTCTCAAGGCAAGAGTGATTTGCATACATTGGCAAGAGATAGGTATGTCTTTGGGAGGGTGCCAACAGCTTGTCAAAAGCTGAATTATGAGCTTCAGAAAAGTGGAACTTGTGAAACGGGCTGGGCCCTAAGCGAGAGCCCTGGGGCACCCCTTGGCACAGACATCAGAGCTGCTGGACAAGGTGGTGAGACAGGAAACCTGTCTGTGGTCAAATAAAAGCCATCAATGTCAACCTGGCTCCGCTGTTACAGCTGCGTGTAAGTGAGTGTGGCAAGTAATAGATGTGGAGGCATTTCTCCAAGAGGAGGACTGCTTTGGGAAATTCCCACCATTGAATGTACAAGGGACTAATCTGCATATGGACATAAATTACTTTTTGACATGTCAATCTTAACCTTAAATCAAGTCATTGGGTTGAACAGGTGGTTAGAAATTGGGGCAACCACACAACTAACAGGAGGATCATATTTTTGTCCATACATAAGAGTGAACCCATATTTAGGTAGCATATAGAGTACAGTACGTTCCCCCTGAGGGAGTGAAACTCATTATGTGACGGTATGTACAATATGAAGGAAGACAGTGAAGAGCCTGTTGAGTCAGTCAAACTTGTGTAAGTTCCTCACGTGGGAAAGATTCTCTTCTTTGCACATATAGGAGACTTATGCAACAAAAGGGGCAAACTGAGCCCATGGCTTGGGTCAATCAGATCAGAAACCTAGCATCATTTTAGCACAAAGGGATAACTCCAACCCAAACCTGCCCTGCGGATCCAGTTTACACTGAAACTATTTCCCTCTGGCCCAATTGGTGTATCCACAGGTTGAAGTAAGGACACAGTTTGGCTCCTAGGAGGAATGAGTGAGGTCACAGGTGCTGGAAAGGAAAAGCTTACAAACAGCAGACCATCACACTGTCATTTATAAGGTGTTGTTCCCCTTTAAAACCCTCTCCTTGAAGCTGTGGGCAGGGTATTTGAGATGTGACGGCGAGTCCGTATCTCTCTGTTCTATGATTGCTTTCAAAGGCCAGCGGGGGGCAGTGAGGTGTGCATGTGTGTGTATGGGGACAGGGTAACGGGTGGGGGGGTTGCTTAGATCACGTCCGTGTGAGCCGAGGCCCACTGTGCCTTGATGCCTTAGAAAGGCCAGGGTTGCTGAAGCGTGTTACTAATTACCGGAGAGCCAAAACACTAGTGTGCAGAGGTTAGCATAGAAAGAAATCAGATCTCTCTGGATTTATTTGATTAATTTCTTCTCGCGAGGGCTCAATCAAACATATTTAAAACACCTTGCTGAGCCAGTCACACTGCAATCTATTGCGGCTGTGTGGATCCGCATTACAACATTTGGGGTGTAATCATGCATACACATATATTTTAGTCTCCCTTCAATCAGCGGGATGGAGTCGTAGCTGCTAATATATTCACAGTCAGACCAACTGCCGTTTGCCACAAAGGAGGGAAAAAGCTGGACTTGCTTGAGTAACCGTAATAATTGGAAAATGATTTTGATAGCCTGGAACAATCTAATATATTACAGAACTTTATTAAAATAATATCAAATCAAATTAACTGCTATTCCATAATGAATTAGGTAACAAGTTAGGCAGATATTAATCGCTATTCCCACCCTAAGGCCAGAGCAGACTGGGGGAGAGGATGAGAGGACGATGAGGGAGGGGTGTGAGAAAGGATGATGGAAAAGAGGGACTGAAGGATGCAAGGGAGGGGGAATAGGGGTTATTAACTTGGCTCTTGCGGCTTGTTAGAACTCAGTAAGGAAGGCGCAAGTAAACTCCTCGAGGAGGTCCAGACTTTTTTACCTCTTCCTGGCTCTGCTTTCCACAGTTTCATATGCCATGATTTCATGAGAGTTCTTGCAGAAGAGGGTGTAACGCTCTGAAAAAGGTATACAACCCTAGCCCTCCTCCATCCTTCTTGACAGTACTTGATTGGCTGGTTGAAACAAGCCCCTTTAAATGGACCTGTAATTAGGCTGGCATGCCATGACTTCATTCATGGCTGCTGTTACTCTCTGTGGCTCCCCTTACTGGCATCTCTGTGGATGCCTATGGGGGCCTTGCAGGGCTACGTGGTTTTTAATCAAGTCCAGATCTGAGTCCTTTGAAATCATAATCAGATGCCTGGCTGGCTAGGCCGTGCCAGATATTTAATGCATCACGCCTGTGCCAGCTCTCCATTCAGCACGGCAAGTCCCCCCTTAATTCCATCACGCCAATCAATTACTGCGCTCATGGACTCAGGGCCAGTGAAATAACCAGTTGCAGCACTTTGCGAGCACGCTTAATGCTGTCTGCTCTGATATTATGGCCCGATACTGTGTTTTCACAGACCCAACCACATGACTATGAAGAAATTGCCTAAAGACTTTAAAGGGTGAGGGATGGTGAACTCTTTGCCCCTCTTGCGTTGCTGTGTCTGCGAGGATTAAAAGAGGAAGATAACCAAAAGGACGGCATTGCTGATGACGTTCTCAGCAGTGGCACAAGGCTGACGAACCGTTATCCCAAGCTACTGTAGCACTAATAGACGAGGCTTAACCTAGTCCAGAGGATCCAAGGGGTTTGTCAATTTAGGATCATTTTACCAGGATTTCAGCAGTGTGGCAGCATGGATTATCATTTGCAGCCTGCGGCTCGACGGGGGTATCTGCCCCCGAACCCGCGATAATGGGGTCTGCTCCTCCAAAGGAGATAAGACGAGCTACTTATCGAAGACATTGCAGGTGTTCCCAAAGTCAATTGCGGGTGAAAGGCAAACAACTAGTGGGGATTTCAGTGTCGTGTGAGACGCTCTCCCATTGAGTTCTTCTGCTGACAAGATTAAACAAGCCCACAATGAAGACTTGCGGTATCACACGTCACCAAGAAACATTTCGTCAAACTTACTGAGGAGAGGAAAGCCCAGCAAGTTCTTTCCCTGAGAGATGGGAGGAGGTGTGGAAGCGGAAGTGTTTGTTTAACCTGATATGTCCATGACGAAATCCCTCCTTCAGCCACACTTCAAACAAGATCCGTGGAGTTGTGAAGGATGCATCACCCCTGACACCTACAAATGCCAAACTCCACTCTAAGCCCGAGGAAAGATGCCAAAGAAATACAAAACAACCCAATATTTTATTTTTAATTACTAATTATTTCAGGGAGGCTTTAATGGCTTTATTTTAGCTGTCACAGTCATCAGAGAGAGAGAGAGAAGGATGGAAAGAGAGGAAGAGAGGGAGGCAGGATTAGGTTTCTCCTGGGGAAAGCAGGGAGGAGGGAGGACAGCTCGTTCCTGATCCAGGGGGTTTTCAGGCCAGGGGGGTGACAGCTGCACTGTCTTTAGCCTGGATTTGAATTTGAATTCTATCTAACGATGCAGCGCCGGCGAGGACTTGGCAGGGCAGTCTGCTAATCTCCCAGACACAAATGCCTGGGCTTTTCTTGTGTGCCCTCGCCGAGATTTGAGTAATTAAAGTTAAATTGAAGGGAATAAAAAATATCCTTCTTGTACCCGGGCTGTCTTGCTAATGCCAAGTGTGAATAGTCAGGTTTGTCCTCAGAACTATAATCCCCAACGCTATTTCTCGTCTCTCTTTCTCTTTCTCCCTTTCTCCTCTCTCTCTCTCTCTCTCTGTCTCTCTCTCTCTAAAAAAGCTGAGGTGCCGCCAAATTTTTTTCAAGCTCTAAAGACAGTGATAAGGCGAGGGCGAGGGACACAGCCTTTCATCTTACAGGCATCTTTGAGGAAAAGAAGAAGAAAATAAGTGACGGAGGGAGGGGGTAAGGGGGAAGTCTGCAAGGAAAAGTGGAAATGGCCAGCTGTTAGAGAGCGTCCATCATGTTGGAGGAATTGGCTTGAGAAGTCCGGACTTGTCGAAGTTTAGAGAGTTAAGCAGCAAGACAGGCCTCCCTGGCAGCTGGTTAACCCTTCTCTTCCTCCCGCACTACTTCCCAGAGTTGGGTGTGTGGACTTCAAAGGGCCTTTAAAGAGTTTCAGGGGTCCTTTAGGGTGGTTCCACTGAGTCCCTGATGAAATTACAAGTAGTTTAATTTGACTGTAATAATCCAATGGAAATAATCCCCATCAGAGAATTAAAGGCAGACAATTCTACAATTAAATACTAAATCAGCAACAATGAGGACTAAATCTTATTAAATGGCTTCTGGTCTGATACTGCTTTCTGTTTGAGTGGTTTCATGGAGAATAGAGAAACCTAGTCCGTCATAAACCTGTAAATACTAACTGCGGTCGAGGATCTTTGGTTTCTGGCTCTCCGGATGCTGCTGCATTTACAACTCTCATAGATTTGGGTTCTCTATCTGACCACCAGTGAAGACAAGAGTTACAAAAGTACTTTATCAACATTACCGGTGTCAGACTTTTACTTTCTCAAGGTGCGATCATCATTACTGCTGCCCCCTCAGTCCACCAGTGGTAACAGTGGTTCCAAATGGGTTGTGAAACGAATCTAAGGGCTTGAGAGATGGTTACTGGGATAGGAAATAATGAAAAACGTTTTTTTTTTTTTAATGCGGTGTACTTTTACTAATTTGTGAAAATGAAAGTGAATAATGAAGCGCTCACAACTCAAAGACATGCACCCACTGAGAAGAGATTACATGTGGACACAGCTTTGTATTAAGGGGTCACTAGCAATAAAGGTTGGGAACCACTTAACTGTCTAACTGTAGGTTGCAGAGAGTCCACGAAAAGCCACTGCAACTCCCAAACAGCATCATATTGCTAAATATGACAATGTGGAATATATATATATATATATATATATATATATATATATATAAATATATATACAATAGACTTTCTAGATTTACATTGTCCCTTTCTCTCTTTCTCTCTCTCTTAAAGTGTGAACCTCTCTCATCCTGAGCCTCCAGTAGGTTTGGTGATGGATCAGTCATTACAGCAGGGACTGGCGACGCAAACTGAGTCAATAGAGGAAGAATTAAGTTCTCCCATGGCCATCTGTGTGATGATGGTAATGATGAGGAGCTGCCACCAAATTAACCTGGGGACTATATGGACAACTGCTTCAGTATGTGTATGAGTGTGTGTGTTGCAGCGGAGTGTTTACAGATCAGTGTATGCTTTATGGTATGTGTGTGATATGTGTTGCTGTGTGTGTGTGTGCAGTTCAAGTGACAGTGTTTTCTTGGCCCTTTGTTTGCTCTGCTGACTCACAGGCCAAGCTGCCTGAAGCTAATACGTCTTTCACCTCTCTTCTTTGACATCATTCTCATTCTCAATCTTGGCCCATTCAGGGGTAGTGTGATCACTGATACGACTTACATGAAAATGCAACCCTCTCAGGGCCATATTAGTTATGATGGGTGCAAAGGAGGAAGTCAGGTGGTGTAGTATGAAAGGCAATAAAGTCCGCTTGGGGTGGAGGTTGGTGCACAAATGAATCAAAGCAAGAGGACTTTCACCCAGGAGACCGCTGTTTGTGTCCTGTAGAAACAAGCATTCTTATTTTAGCCCAAACCACGACCTTTTCCTCAAGTAGCTCATTTTGCTGCCTTAACCTGTTGTTTTGTCACAAATCATGATGTTGAGTTTCCCTGTCATGATGTGGGAGGTGCAGTTTGGCCAGTCTGAAGCATTAAAATGGTAGTGATAACCACTGTTAACGCCCGTTCAGTAACATTCAAAAATGGGTGGCTCTAGTCAGTATTTGTGGCAGCAAGACAGTGTATGTGGGATTGAGTCAAGGTAAATTACAGCGTGTGTGTTCATGGTAATAAAAGAACATGTCAGCCAGTGCAACAGTGTAGCTCTATGATATTGTTTTAAATGTTTTTTGGACCATAATGGAGCTCTATAGCAAATACAAAGAAGACATATCTGGCTTTGATACACACATAAATCCATTGTTGGTTTTAATCCTTTTGTGGGATTCAGCGACAAGCCTAGAGAATATCCCCTTGATTACCTTCTAAACATGAGTGTCTCCTCCAAAACATTAAAAGTTGTTGGGAAAGAGTGAAACTGTGAGCCAGCTAACTATCCAGCAGGGTCATTCGGGAAACTCACCAATGCTAAATCTTAGCAAGCCAGGACTTCATAGCTTCTACTAGTTTCCCATTGTTTAAATCCGACATCTATAGATGTACAGGGCATCTGTGGCCCAGGAGGGAGAGCTGGTTGTCCACTAACCAATAGGTGGCCGGTTTGATTCCCAGCTACTTAAGTCTGAATGTGTGTGTGAATAGGTGAATGTTGATATTTAGTGGACAGCGATTTGAGTGGTTGAAAGACTAAAAAGGTGGTGTATAAATGCAAGTCCATTTACCATAGACTATAAGCAACAGCTGTCTCGTTCACAAGCTGACATTAATCACAAAATAGGACAAAAAATGCAAATAGAAGTACATGAAAACGATTCAGTTGCTGTCCAGTCATATGACAGCTAACACAATTATATATTGTTTTTGTTTTTAAAAATGATGCATGAATATTCCCGTATGCACAATTACACAATACTCTTTTTTGTCACTTTTCCATCGGTAGCATGTGGTTTGAAAGCGAGGAGTTATGTTCTGCAGCCCTCTGAAACTGCTGGATGCTTTTCCTTTAACCTTAACACATTAGCTGTAAACCGGTTGACATCCAGACGATAAAAGCTCCAAGCATCCACGTCCAACTTTACAGCAGATAAACGCATACTCTGTGCCTATGTCGTCTGTTGCTTTATATCCACCGCTTTTCCGTTGCTGTGCCTATTTTGAAATAGCTCTCCCTAACGGTCTGTAAAATCACATACAGAGTCAATGGGTGCTTATTCGCCATGTGCACCCTGGATTATAGTTTGATATTACAGCCCAGCCTGCAGTTGTGCTGTATTGATAGGCTCATACATCAAACCTCCTCCAGACAATCGCAGATGGCTAATTGGGACTTTTTACGGCCTCCCAGTTTATGCAGGGATTTTGAAATAAATTAACCACACAAGGCAGCGTCCCCTTTCATGAAGGTTTACTTGGACAGGGCCTCATCTGATGAATACCTCCTTTTATTGGCGCAAAGACCTCCAAGGCTTCGGTGAGATGGAATATTGTTTTTAATACGTACCTGTCTGGGGTAATTAATTGCGGCTTGCTGGATTGCCTCCAGTCAAACTTGGAAGAAAAATCTGTGCCATCATGTCTGCTTGTCTCTCTTTCTTCTTCCCCTCCTCTTGTTTTTTTATTCTCCTGTTTTCCCTTCCTATGGTTGTCAGTACCTAGCTCCCCAGACGGATGCAGGGCAGTTTAAAGGGTTAACAACAGGCTATAGAGTTTGTCTGTGAACACTGCATTTGATAATGTGCAGATAGAACTTACATAACTCTGGTGTCAGATTAAAACCACATTCAGACAAGCAGCCTTTTTTGTTGACGTTGCATTTTGGAGACTATCCAACAGGTTGTGAAAGGCTTCTATGAGGTTGAGAGGATGCAGACATTTGACAAAGTTGAAAAAGGCATGCAACTCTAAAAACTAACACTAACATTAATTATACAATAACTGTATGAGAGAACGATTTTAAGTACACAGACAAATTAACTTGCTCTTACCAATTGGCGTATGAACGACACAACAATTTGTTAGTAATTTTGCGTTCAATAAGAACACCATCTGTACATCATGTAGTCTGTACTGAACGCAATGTAGGCCCATCCGTGTGAATGTGCTATGCTCTGAACAAGTGATGTAGTATATGAAGTAACGAAGACCACTTATGGCTGGCTGAAGGTGGATGCGTCAAATAAACGCACGACTTGCAACCAGGAGACGGGTGTTTGAGACCAGAGTCACAAAGCATTGTCACATTACTGACGTTTGTCATGTTGTTTCTGTAGATATTTTAACTATATCATTTTGTCTACTTTTACATACTTATTTTGAAGCCCAACCATGATGTTTTTCCTAAACCTAACTAAGTGGCTGATGCATGAGAAATAAACTACGGGCTTAGGCAAGTGTATAGTCTTCTTGACTGAACTTACGCTAGAGCTTCATGTGTAACATGTAAACAGGTCAGCTGAAGGTGTTGGAAGTTGTATTTTGTCACTTTTGACACATTCCTCCTGCTCAGCCCTTGAGCTAAGCTAGGCTGAACATGTCACAGTCCTATCTCTGTATGAGACACACAGATGGAACATTTATATTTTCATCTGACCTGGTGTAAGACAAGAACCTAAGTACTTTATATTTAATACATTTGCGTAAAATAACTGAAGTAATACATATTTGCAGTGATATGTATCAAAGTGATACATATACTTTGCAATCGACCTAAGAGAACATATTTATTTATTATAATTGCATGTATGTGGTCTAACTCCGTACTGCTGATGCACCTTGAACGTTTTAAGGCCACAAATGAAAAACAGGGACAGTGCTTGCAATGGGATACAACCAGCCACCAGTATTAATTGACTTTTTATTTTAACATTTATAGAGCAAAAAGTCAAAATATTGAATCTAATATTCGGGAAATACAAGTGAAATCCCAGTACAGTCAAGTAAATGTACTTAATGTCTTTCCACCTGGCTGTGAGACAGGAGGAGAGAGAGCAGCATGCAGAAGAGAATCTGGCTAAGTGTCAGTATTTAAATTGAGTTTAACTGACACTATGCCATGCTGCCTTAGTGCCAATGTAGGTCACAAGCCTGTGAGAGATACTTTGCATGATGGGATGCAAAGTGCCGGGGTGTCCATGCCAACGTTTTATTGATGATCCCGCAACAACTTAAATCTTAATGAGATCTTTTTATGTGTTTCCCAATCTCTAACAGGATTACAAGTCATGCTGCAACACGATGACTTGCCACTCAACATGCAATAGATGTCCTGTTTGTAAATCATTGCTGAAAAAAAATATTAATCTCACACCAGACTCGTATTATTTGGACCAGAATAATTGAAAATATTCATACGTACAAGTGTAATTTTCATCCGCATAATCGGCTGTGTTGATTACTGTGATCCCAGTCATATGCAAGGATAAGGCTACTTTTAACTGTAAAGGGATTTACATGTTGGATTAGCGCTAAGGCAAGGGTCTATGGCAAATTACAAAACATTTCCTAATATTTCCTAATTTATGGAAATTTGAACCGTGGGTCTTTTCACATTAATGCAACAAGCATGTGATGGAAAGTTTTGGGGTGTTAGTTGGTCAAGGCAAGAACAAACAGCGCATGATTTATTGATTTAATCCCTGATTTAATTCCACTAATCATTAATCAAATTAGATTTCCACAGATGAAAAAAATAGGAACATATCATGCATCTATTTTGGGTGTATTAATAGTTATCTGCATTCGTGGTCAAAGCTGGAAACACTGCTTCATAATTTCTTCATTTGAATGTAAATACACAAATGCATAGCACAGTACGTTGGGAGCATTTTGTGCATTTAACCGTTTTTTTTTCAACTTCCCAGGGGCTACACCAGTGGCTCGTCTGCCAAAGGAGCAGCTCCAAGTTTATATCTTTTCTTTAAATTAAGTAAACTTGGCCCACCTGGGTCCATAAATCCAGACTGGAGACCCGAAGCGGAGTGCCTTTTCTTCCCCTCTGGTCAGTGGATTTACCGCGGGAGTAATAACTGTCAGGCCAAATGCCTGGTAAAGTGGCGGACAGGAACGAGTGGAGGGGGAGTATTTATCACGGTATTGACTTTGTGACTGCCGTGTCGTGAACTCTTTTGTCATAAACTGGAGCAGCGCTGCAGATCGATCCGAGGAAAACTGCTGTCAGCTCGACTCCCAGCGAGCATTGCTTTTCCTACAGCCACTTAAAGGGCTGATAAATGCCCCCACCCCTCCGGCCCGCACGCCTGCTGCAGCAGCAGCAAGAGCATGGCTGGACACACAAACACACACACACACACATACACACACACACACACACACACACACACACACACACACACACACACACACACACACACACACACACACACACACACACACACACACACACACACTCTCTTTGGCCATCCTCCTGCATTTGCACACAAGTTCACATACACACTTGCGAGGGTATCAAAAACACTGCACGCACACTTCAAGCAAAAAGGAAAACAAATAAATCTATTGGAATTAGAATTTTGTCATTTTGAATCAGGAAACAATTCAGAGGCTGTTAAATGTACAGGTCTGTGTTCTGGGCAGGCTATACAAGAGGATAAACTGATCCAATTGATTCTAAAATGGTCTTAAATATTTTCAGTGCTTTAGACAGTGCCTGATTCCGACAGATAGTTTCAGAAGAATAGCTGTCAAGTCGGACAGTTTTCAGCTGCCTTCAAAGAATACACAGGAAGTTAAAGAAACAGTTACTTCCTGTTAGATCCGATCTGTAGGCTACTCGTAGTTTGCTGACCTCGTTCGGATTTATTCATATGTTTGTAAATGGATATTTATGTGGAAATGTACGTGTATCTGCATCGTATGTTATTCTTTGTTCTTTTTATGTCTGCCTGTGAAACACTTTGCTGCTCGTTTTAATAGGTGTTGTACAAATAAGCTTTATTTGTATCAATAACACAATATATGTTTTTAGTTTAAACTTTCATTGCACAACATGCGACTAATAGCCAACCATCTAGCGTTAAGTATTACAATTGCACAGAAAAATAGGATTTTCTACAAAAAGTGTTGTCAAATCTCAAAGTACCTGCTCTTTGATCCTGTCTTTTGATCTGGCGACAGCCAGGTGTTTCCCATCATGCTTTGGGTCATGCAGTAGGTGGAGAGGCTCTAAAAACTGTGTCTGCCTCGCTTTCGTGAGGTTATCATTGCCCACCTGTGTACGACGTCACAGCGAGTCGGGATCAAGTCGTACACAAATCTAACCTGCATGAATTGTGCTGCAATTGCCGGTGATCGATTCTGATCAGGACTGGCTCATCTCAAACAAGCCTATTCATACATCGCAGGAACAGCCTGCAGGAGCAATTTGGGGTTAATCGTATTGCCCAAGGACACATTGACATGGACTAGCGGAGCCGGGGATTGAACCGTCAATCCTCTGATTGAAGGACGACCCTGCTCTACCACTGAGCCACAGTCGCCCCATGAACAGTCCGTCCAATCTACTTCAGTGTCGTTGGGTGGAGAAAACCTTTTATCTCCATGTTTTCCCTTTTTTTTGATCATCAATCAATGCTACAGATCACCATTTACCTTTCTTTGGGTTTCACAAATATTTGACCACTGAAATGTATTAAAAAGAGCTTGTGACTAGTAACTCCCCTCTTTACTGCTCTTTCGTGAAAGCAAAGCAGAGCTTAAGGTAAACAGTGAAGAGATGATTTCGTCGGACTTCGTCTGAGGCAGTGTTCCCCACAGTCTCATAATGAACTCAGCGGGTCAGGGACGGCTGCTCAGTGTGGGCAACACATTCTCACTCCCACCTCGTCCAATACCACCGTTTGGTCAGTGGCCATTTGCATTGGGGACTAGGTTTCATCTCTAGTATCTGAACGGTGCGTCATTATACACTTGTCACGTGCATAGTTTCCTTTCAAAATAAACTTCTGAGGCAATGATTATAACAGACATACGTGAGAACAGATAACATATTGAATCTCAGATTTGTTCCATGAATCCAGCCGCACATCAAAAACTGTAGACTATAACATAATTTTGAACACAGAGGATGATGAAACACTAGCGGTCAATGATGGTTTTAGATTTTGGTAAGACTATCGAAATAATGATACAATCTAAAGATGGAAAACCTTTCCTGTATAAGACAGTATAGCTTGTTTGCAGTCACGTGACTATTGTGACGTGCAAAATTCAGATGGAGGGCAGGAAGTGAAGAACCTAAATACTATGCAAATTGGAAATGGAGGAAAGTGAAAACATAAAAGGGTTGGTTGAACCTGCACGCAGCAGGTATTGCCAGAAAATAGAAACACATATTGGATGTGAACCCTACAAAATGAAGAGCGATTTTTCCCTCAACTTGACCGATTTGCCCAGTGTGGAGGCAATCAACATTACAAATTACCTCGTCCTCCAGACCTCCTACTACACGGCTTGCCAGATGAAGGTGCATAAGAGTCTAAAAGCTTACAACTATTTCTTGAGCGGTTGAGTCTAAGACCTCGGAACCAAAGTAGCATTGAACGACTGCCATCTTGCTTTTGCCCGGTTAGCTAGCATCGCTAAAAACAAATCTCCCTGTAGATAGCTAACTATCTTTCTCCCGCATAAAAACAATGACAAAAACACTGACAAAAAACACAGACCATGGTGATGATATCGCCGGAAACAGCCAGCCACATCTGTGATATTGTCACCTGTAGGTTGTTTGTTCTGCAGCTAGTGTTTTGCAGTTTTAGCTAGCTATCCCGGCAGCTAACTAGCTGGCTAGCTGAAACTGTAAAATACAAACACCACAGGGTGATAATTTCGCAGATGTGTCCATCTATGTTTCCGGTGATATCACCAGCATAGTCTGTGTTTTTCGTCAGTTTTAGCTAACTACATAGCTCTATGTAGTTAGTAAAATTACTCCGCTCCTTCAGACTTAAAACAGACGTTTTTGATATGTCTGTTGCCCTTTCTTTGTGAGTTTTTTAAACATCTCACCTTTGTGTACTATTTGTGTATACTTGTGAACTACTATTCTCAGGACTCGAAAGTAGCCCTTGTTTTTCCAAATTCTATTGGTTGGAACAACCATAAACATCACAAACCATAGGTATGGTGCACTATTGAACCTGCCCTCTATGTGGGAAGCACGTCGATGTGTGACGTCATCTGCAATAAACTTATAACAAGTTGGAATAGGGCTTTATTGTCTGGTGGGAACCCAGCTTGTTGGAAAGTAATCCAGCACTCTTTTCAGTACCAATCAAGAACCATAGGGGCGGTTGTACTGAGTGACTAATTGCTGTGTTCTTCACTACAACCATCTGCATATTCATAAACACAACCTCTGATTTCTTCTTGAATTGACACTCTTCAGTGTGGTAGAAGTGGAGGGAGTGGCTGTATGGCTGAAGGACCGTGCAGTCTACAATGGCAATTACACTGACAGCCTTGGGCTGAAGGTCAGTGAAGAGACCACAACGCAACACAACGCATTCCCTCTTCTTTTCTCTGGTATTACAATGAGATCCAATACTGTGACAATAGACGACTTAGGGAAATCATTTGCAATACAATACTGTGGAAAACCTAGTGTGAATCAACACTATAGTTCCTTGGAATATCTCCACTGTGAACAATTTGCAGCAATAGCAACAAAATGTCTGAACCTCCTATTTCATTAAACCAAGATTTAGCAGTCACACCCCCACTTTCCTTTCATCCTCAAATCTGAAGCTACCTATCCTCGCTGTAGTTATTACATTATTTGAAAATGTATATATTGTAAACTGAGCAAATAAATGTTGAATAATGTAATAAATTCAGCGCATAGTTGACTAATAAAGCATAGGAACCCTTCTAGTCGATGACACAAGTGTAGTCCTCAATTTAAAGCAACTGGACTTTGTCTGTCTGGACAATTTCATCAATTCCAAAGTAAAGCCTCTTGGATGTGTGACAAAACTCAGGACTACAAGATATCCAGTAACCTGGAAAAATGAGAACCTTTAAGGAAAATATGTTGAATCTAATATACTGGGTGATTCTTATGTGAAATAATTGTTCCATACATGATCATTCCGCTTACGTTAATATGGCGTTTGATTAGTCCTATGCACATAAAAACCAGGAGCATGCACGTGATACTAACGCACAGAACATTATCCGCGAGAGGAAAACCATCCTCCATCACATTTCTGCTCCACTGCGAGGTGTTATTATTTATAAAGAGAACTGGATGGCCCCATTCAATCCTATGAAGAATGCTCAGTGGCGCATAAAGCCAAAGTGGCTTTGTAACTTAAAACTAGAAAAAAAGCAAGCGCACTAGGGTTTCCTTTAACCCAGGCGCTCGGTCTTGGGCTTATTCACATGAAGGAAAATAAATCTGGATTTTGCTATTAGTGCGTTTTACATCTTTAAGGACCTAATGATTTAAAAAAAGACTATTTTGGGAAGTTGATTTATCTCAAAAGAACATATCCGGTTAATTATAGGTGTCTCTTTCCAAATAAAAGTCTATGGGAAAAAATGTTTTTGAGCCCAGCGATGGGCCTAGAAGATGTAATTCCATCGTCTGGCAACTAAGTAAAATGTTCTTCAAAGCACGGTGTCTTTAGACGAAATAAACACCATATTAAAGTAACCTGAATATTTAACAATTTAACACCCAGTATATTAGATTCAGCATAATCTCCCAAAAATGTCTCTTTTGTCCACGACACTGGATATCCTGAATTATGTCACACATTCTAGAAGCTTCATCATAGTAAAAGCAGTTGCAGCACAAATAATAGCAGAATAATAATAGAAAAATGATGACTACTATCTAGAACAATAATGACAAAAGCAGTGATAAAAACAGTAATAGATATAAAGCGATATAAATGTGACTAATAAGAATAATGATGGTAAATGGTAAATAGACTTTTCTAGTCTTCCGACCACTCAAAGTGCTTAAGATAGTAGCAGTTGGTGTCAAGCAAGGCAACGGCAGGAGGAAGGACCATGGTCCAGATATAATGATCCATGGAAACCTGCAAGGCGAGAAAGCACAAAGACTCCGGGGAAGAAGCAAAGTTACGAATGTGCATTATTGGACAAGAATATATACAGACGGAGAGGGAGAGGGGGAGAAAGGAGCTCAGTGCATCCTGTCCAAGGACCCTCGCATCAGAAAAGGAAAAAGTCCTCTTTAAAGGGGCAGAAAAGGAAGAAACCTCAGGGAGAGCAACAGAGGGATCTCTCTTTCAGGATCAATAGAAGTGCAAGAGATGTCATTTACAGAATGAACAACATAAAATAATTACAACATAGGCAATGCATGTGATGCATAGTTATGCAGTAGTGGGTGTCAGGCAGGGTCACGGCAGTAGGCACAACCAATATCCAGGTATATCCACGCTCCATGGAAACCTGCAAGGCGAGAAAGCACAAAGACTGGGGAAGAAGCAATGTTAGCAATGTGTATTAATGAGACATGAATTCATACAGAAGGAGAGAGAGAAGAGGAGAGAATATACAGCAGCATATCATGGGGCTGGTCCAAGGCAAACCTGAGCCAGCCCTAACTATAAGCCTGAGCCAGCCCTAACTATAAACCTGAGCCAGCCCTAACTATAAACCTGAGCCAGCCCTAACTATAAACCTGAGCCAGCCCTATACCCGAGCCAGCCCTAACTATAAACCTGAGCCAGCCCTAACTATAAACCTGAGCCAGCCCTAACTATAAACCTGAAACAGCCCTAACTATAAACCCGAGCCAGCCCTAACTATAAACCTGAGCCAGCCCTAACTATAAGCCTGAGCCAGCCCTAACTATAAACCTGAGCCAGCCCTAACTATAAACCTGAGCCAGCCCTAACAATAAACCTGAGCCAGCCCTAACAATAAACCTGAGCCAGCCCTAACTATAAACCCGAGCCAGCCCTAACTATAAACCCGAGCCAGCCCTAACTATAAACCCGAGCCAGCCCTAACTATAAACCTGAGCCAGCCCTAACTATAAACCCGAGCCAGCCCTAACTATAAACCTGAGCCAGCCCTAACTATAAACCTGAGCCAGCCCTAACTATAAGCCTGAGCCAGCCCTAACTATAAACCCGAGCCAGCCCTAACTATAAACCTGAGCCAGCCCTAACTATAAGCCTGAGCCAGCCCTAACTATAAACCCGAGCCAGCCCTAACAATAAACCTGAGCCAGCCCTAACTATAAACCTGAGCCAGCCCTAACTATAAGCCTGAGCCAGCCCTAACTATAAACCTGAGCCAGCCCTAACTATAAGCCTGAGCCAGCCCTAACTATAAACCTGAGCCAGCCCTAACAATAAACCTGAGCCAGCCCTAACTATAAACCTGAGCCAGCCCTAACTATAAGCACTATCAAAGAGTAAAATCTTAAACCTACTCTTAAATGTGGTGAGTGTGTCTGCCTGCTGGACTGAATCTGGAAGCTGGTTCCACAGAAGAGGAGCTTGGCAGCTGAAGGCTTCCTTTTTTCTGTTCCTATTTTCCTTTCATCTCATTGTTTTGCTTCCTCTTTTCCACATACCCTTTCTCTATTTTGTTTCCTCTATATCTAAGTCTCTTCTTCTTCTTTGCTTCCTCTTTTTTACTCCTGCCAGAGCCTCTCCTTTTTTCCCCACCCTTCCTCTTTTACATTGCTTCCCCGACCATATTTCCTGTTTTTCTTGTCATTTATTTTTTCTCTCATCTACTCACCTTATTTTCCTTATTTTCTTTTCTCTTTCCATTTCTTCCCTGTGCTGTCATCCCTGAACCTGCTCCTCTCTCCTTCCTTAATATCCTCATCTTACCTCCTTTCCTTTTCTTCCTTGTAAATTTTTCTCCTTTTTTCCTCTTTTGTCATCCTCCCCTTTCTTTCTTCTCTTTTTGTTTCTTGTGCTCTCCTTGTTTTTTTTCCTCTTTTCCCACCTACCCTCCCCAACTTTCAGTTTTCATTTCCCCTGTTCCCTATGTCTTCCCCCTCCTCTCCAACATTCCTTTAGTTTCTTCTCTATTCCTTTCCTTCCTGTCATCTTCCATTCCTCTGGGTCTTTGGTCCAGATGAATGGGAAATCAATAGTGTCTGTGTTCACATACGGAAGCAGCCTGAGTCCTGAACACACCCAGGTGATGGATGACGACAGCCAGTGTGTGTGTGTGTGTTCCTGACACTGAGCAGACAGTCCTTGACCGTGACCCTCCTGCCTCTCTGTCTTCTGGGTGAAACAGTCAGAGGTCAGGGGTCAAACCGAGGCTGCTCCCTCCCCTGGGAGTTTGTGGCTCTTGGGAATGTCCTATGGTGATCTCAACCTTTGACCGCTCCCTCGGGTGGGTCAGAAGGGTGGAGGAATGTGGGGATTAATGGAGCGGCGTGGAGCGAAGAGGAGGCGTAGACAGAAATTCAAATGTTTGTTTAGTAGAGTTACACCTCAGCTTCTACCTGCACATGGAAGCTGCCTGAAACACAACACAGAACAACACAGAACGCACTGTTGCTCCTCGCTGCGGCCGGGAGAGATTTTATGATGAAATGTTGTCGGTGTCCAATCATTTGTTGCACTCCTTGCACCAACATGCCTGATCTGTTTGGCAGTTAATCTTACAATTGCCTTGCATTCTGGATACAGCTCTGCTCTGTAGAAAATCTATACTGTAAATATCTTCCCGTGGATCTCAGAGTCCTGCTCTGGTTCAGTTACCAGCGACAAGTGCAGTAACAGGTAAGAAAAACAAGATAGGTTTGAAATGAATGTATATATGGGCAGGCTGCTATCGGTGCATTCATGAAAGGAAAGGAACAACTACAGAAAAAGAGAAACATAAAACTAATGTCTAATTCTCTTTATCTTTACCAGAGTGAATTTATCAGTAACAGTCAGAGATAGAAGCAATTGTGTTGCTGTGTACATCACCATATGGCGTTTGGAGATTTTTCCCCAGTGAAAAAAAACAAACTCACCTGCTATACTTCAAATAATCTCACTGTATAAACTTGGAAACAGCTCAATGATGTCTGTGGAAAAGCAAAGAAGGTCAATACGTGGGATTTCATAAATTACATAATGTTCATACACATAACAACACTGCAGATACAACACAGCCAGAGCCGTACTGGGACGGAAATTCAGTCGAGCATTTGAGAGGAGAGGCCTTTTGAAAACATGTTGGCAGTTATCTTTACACAATTACAGTTTCTGTGGTATAAAGAGAATATGATGATCCTGAAGACCTTTAAGACACCTTTAGGATGTCTTGCTGACACATGGCTCCTCATTATGTACAAGCACCTCACCACTGCACTGAATCAAAACAAGACCGAATGGATCAGTCGTTCAGGAGTCTTCCCGAACTTCCCAATGGCAGCACATACCTGCTGTGCTGGTTGCAGGTATTTAACTGTATTCAAATAAAGGACTTTAAACTTTCTCCAAAGAGTTATTTGTGCCCATGCTGTGTCAGCTGGATCAGAGCATTGGGAAGTTTTTTAAATGATTATTATATATTATTCCAAACCACTGCTCATAGCCTAATGACGTTGTTTGTATGGCAGGTTGATGCATTGGACTATTAGATTTCATTACAGACAATCAGAGAAACATTTGAGATCCATCCATCCGTCCCCAACACTAAAATATACAGAGTTTACTGTATTACATTTAACCCCACTGCTTTCTCTGACAGAGATGTCATAGAGGCCTTTCAAATTGTCATGTTAAAACAGAGAAATAGCCATTCATACAGACAGCAGCTGTGTCAGTGGCGCTGTGTGCTCAGCTCTTCGCCAGTGGCCTCTGACAGTTTTCAGATGTGTTAATGTCAAGACGTCTACTGTGTACAGAAATAATTAATTTCATGATCAGAACAATGTGTTTCAGATGTCTCAAAAACTAATCCAAGCACCAGAAAGGATATTGCAGATTCTTTTGAAGTTTTCACTTTAGGTCGGATCACTCACTCACTGATGTGCTCCGGTGTCGACATTTAGCGAAAATATACGAACATGTTGCTCTAAAGTAGCCTTGGTTTCAAATTAGAAGCTGAAATGTACTTTGTAAAGGCCTTTATATGATAACATATACATTATAAAACATATTGTCTGTAGTTTTATGTTCAGCAGTTCTAATAGAATAGTACAACTGTCCTAACAACGGTGCCTCTCAGCCCTTTCAAGACTAAAACTGTGTTTGAAAGGTAGGACAATGAGCATGTCAGGACAGGCTCGCTGTGGGAAAGTGAAGAATATACTACCATGTGATTGGCACCGTATGGAAAACGTTCCTGACTGTACTGAAGAACTAAGTACACTTCATGGGTGTATGATAACATGTAGTGTTAAAGCGCTTTAAGTGGTTGGAAGACTAGAAGAGTGCTGTACAAGTATGTCACATAGTTGTGGGCGACTGTGGCTAAGTGGATAGCAGGGCCGTCTTTCAATCAGAGGGTCGGCGGTTCAATCCCCGGCTCTGGCTCATAAAGTATTCAACATGTGTATATGTTTTCAATAACATAAGGTGATGTGGATAGGGCAGTACAATGGTCAGTAATGTTTATTCATGCACAAGTTTGGTCTTCTCACGATCTATAAATAAGGCCTATTGTGAATTTGGTTGCAATGGTTTATCATTTAAAAAAATGATTATACACACAATTTAGTTGCCATGAGGTACACAAGGTCTTTGGAGCTTTGTCAAGTCTGAGAAAATAACCCTCATGTTTGATCACGGTTATCTCAACTTGGGCTTTTTAACATTTTTTAACACAAAACCGAGTCACAAACAGAAGGTGTGGAGTACTGTAGTATCTTTGACCAATTATAGGGACTAGTAGTCAAGATATCTCGGTCTCTGATGCAGAGATTTTCAGCATTCTGTTTCTTTAATAAGTCTCTTGTGAGTCCTCCAACTTTATGGGAGTGCAATACTTAATCATCAGAATACTCCTTTACACGGAGAACCTTGTAATATCTAGACAGTGCTTAGTTTAAAACATTTACTGAGATAAATAACTGATATAGAAAACCAGCATGATCTCAAAATGTAATTAAGAAAAACTAAATCAGTGCAGGATGAAAGAAATAAGGAGAGTATTTTGTTTATTTTAAATGACTTTCTTAGTGTTAAATAAATCAACACTCTTTTGCAGAGGAAGTGATAAATGTATTCATTGACAAATTGGTACATGCACTGTACATCGAATCCTCTCTGACGTGACTTTAACAGTGGAAATAAAACATGACTGTGCTTGAGCCCTATGAACACAGCTTGTACATGACTCAAAGTTTGAGACGGGAAAAAGTTGAAAGAGGAGAGGAAGCTGGAGAGAGGTGGGAGGAGTAGAGAAATCCAAAGGAAGAAGAAGAAAGGAAATGATAGCTGGTTTGTGGGGGTTATTTATTGTGACACGCCATTTAAACCAATTGGGCAGCAAATAGGAATGTAGGGGTTAATGGTCACCAATTTGTCAAAACTGATTTAGAGCCCATTGGTTGAGGCCCCTGACCTCTGAAATCTTTCTTAGAAGTTTGTCTGACAGGGTCGGACCAGACTACATCCTGGGTGTCACATTCCAGAACGAGATGATCAATGACTTCTCCTGTAGAAAGACAAAATTAAACAATTGTCGGTGCATTTTACAGAACTGAAGAGTGTGGTGGAAGAAAGAAAAACACTTTTTGGCACGGAATTGATTTGATTAGTTTTAATACAAGCATGGTTTTACATTTTACAAGATTAGAGTTCACATATTATGCAAAGGGTTTGGGTTAGGGTTAGCAAAATACATAAATGAATGTGTCCCCAGTACAGACCCCCAATGTGTCAGAAAAGAACACCCACTGTCTGAAAACCTGTGTAAAAACGAGCTGATCAAAACAGGGCCTTGAATTGACGTCATTTGAGGCCTTGTGCCATATATGGGTTTCCTGGTGGAACAGTAGAACCACCTTCTGCTGTCACAGACCTGCTAACACAGCTCAGGCAAAGAACGCTACTTGTTCCGTTATTGGCTGCTTGAACCAACAGAAAAGTCCTCATGCAACTTACCTCCAACATCTGAGGACGTGAACACCCAGTGGAATAACTTGTTAGTTTCTTTTTTTAGGATTTTTGACGAAAATGTCCTCTTTAACCGTCTGTCTGTTACTCAACTTTAAACTTGAATGGATTGTGTTGAAATAAAGTGAATCGATTTCACAGTCCAGCTTCACCCAGGCTTCAGCAGGTTGACCCTAATACAGGTCTTTCCTCCCCCTTCAGAAGGAGATCTTGTGAATGTGTTATGTGCTTGTTGTTAACATAATGCCCATATGTTGTGTGCTATAAATACATTGATCTGAGCTCATGCTCTTATGGTGACTAATCAATCTTCACAACACTGGAGGCAAAGCTTCTGAGATGCCCTTTGTAGGTTCATTAAACATGCAAACACACAAAGGGACGCAAAGGCTTCATTTTTAAAAACACATTTATCTATTTTTCTGTAAACACACACATCCACAACTGATTTTCTCTACACTCATAGGAGTATCCTTAGTGTTTCTTTTCATCATTTTCTCCCTCACTCTCTGTATGTTGCGCACTCCAATATACAAACACACTCCGCCGTCAGCAGCAGGTCAACTCCAGGTCTACCATTCTGTCCCAGCGTATGATGCCTGTCTGTAGTTGACAACCTTGTTATCTGTCTCTGCTCTGTCCCCCATGTTGCTCACTCTCTCAGTATGTCTGATGATCTGCCACACCAAACCGTGGTGGCTATAAATAATTCATTGAATTACATGTTTCTCAAACTATCAGCTGCGATGGATGCGAGTAAACTTTTACTCTTGTTCTCCACATTTTCACACCAGCATTATTGTTTGTAACTGGTAGCTTAGCTTGTTAGCCTCCGCCTAAACTACTCCCCAGATTTACCGAAAATACCAAAGATTTACCGAAGTTTCCAAATCTTGTTACTTTTAGCACACATTGAAGCTGTGCTTACAAAGTACATACTGTTGCATGCTGGGACATTGCACCTTGAACTTTTACCCTCTTGCTCATACATCAGCTGTGCAGAGGATTGTGGGTCAGAAGAGCCAGAGCAGAGCCACGGTGACAAGCTGGAAGTGAGAACTGGTTGAATTCATGTGAGGAAACAGGTTAAAAAATTGAGCTATTATACCAAAATAAACAACTGTTGTGTACACTACAATACTGAACATCAAACTTAAAATGGTTCTGAAAGGTGGGCAAAGTATTTGACTGCCAGGTGATCTCTTGGAATGACCATCATAGATGGTAATGTTTTTATTTTTCATTAAAGCTGGACTGATTTATGCTGTAAGTGGTGTTCCAGCATGATTTAACAGAGGAGAGAGAGAGAGGACATCTCCTCCTATGTCTCTGTACGCGTGAAGCCCCCCCCCCCAAACAACCAAGTCTCCAACAGAGAATTATAGAGATATCACCAGGCCTGGCATAAAAGATGACAACTCTCCCTTTCCACACTTTATCAATGGAGCTGACCTTTGCAGACAGCCCCTCGCTGAGTGATTAAAGCGAAACCTCAACACAGATTGTCAGGAGCGCGGAAATAAAGGCGCCCAGATGGGGAGAGAGAGGAGATCCCCTCCCGCAGCTCGGAACCCACCACCATTCCCATCCATCGGTTTCCAGCACGCCACCACCACATATAAGCATTCAGGTAACCATTTCTCATCTGAAATAGTGAATAAATATCTCTGTCTGCAGCAATGTTACTCAGCACTCCAGATTTGACCAGTGAAAACTGTAGAGCCTATTGAGGTTACTTTTATTCTACATCATTCTATTCTATGATTATGTGTAAAATACACCTGCAGATAATGATAACAATAATATAGTATGTAAGATAGTATGTATTCCTGCCTGTCTAGCCACTGCACTCATTGCTCATCACCTGAGCCATATTTAAAATATTGGATCAAAAATACGTCTTCACAATGATTTCATGTTTATGTCATATGGCCATAGATTTTGGTATGCAGGGGTGGAATTTGCAGGGGGAGATTTTTGTTTTCGCTATGGCAAACTGTTAAGACATGATAATAGAAGTATATTCATGGTGGCAGAAATTCAACTGAATGTAATTATTCCAAGGAATTATTTTTATTTTTTATGGCGGAAATTCACTGAGGTTTACATCTAGTAGAAACCCCTTGCAAATAGATGTAGCTAGTAATGATCACTTTGAGTACACTGACGCATTAAAAGTGAATAGAAATGATTTTACATGTGTATCAGACATTTAAAAAGCTCTAGAAAGGCTATAGGTGCTCAGAAAGTGTTCATTTCTTTCCCTTTATCTCAGCTTTTGAATTTATTTTAGTTTGAGTCTTGAAGCACTGACTGACTGGCTTTGAGGCCTTTCTGACGGCGGTTTGAATCTTTTCTCATTTGCCATTTTAATATGAGCTGAGAAATGATCTGAGAGGTCTGACACAGAAAACAAAGAGACATGGGGGCAGGTTCGCTGAGGTCGGCAGAGGTGCAGAAGCCTCCCTTGTTGTAATTCACCCTTCATTCCTGTTAAACCTCTCGATAATCCCAGAGTGCCTTTCCTTGGCTCCGGTCCAAGCCCTCTGCAACAAAACAGACAAAATAAAAAATGGTGGATGGATACCAGCAGCGGAGTGTCACAGGGGCGAGAGATTTATAATGTGAGCGAACGGTACAAACTCCCTCGTAAATCAGCGCAAAAGGCTTTCAGGTAGGGGAGCTGGCATTTATGCAAGACGAGAGAGAGACCGAGAGAGAGAGAGACAGAGAGAGATATGAAGGGTTTTGTAGATCTAGTCCTAATCAACGAACAGCCAAAAAAGGGCAGAGTAAAGGTGATTTTCTTTTCCCCCCCACTGCAGTGGAACGATGATGATGCTGCTTCCAGTGATTCCTGCAGGATTTTGTCAGATTTTGTTCACATTTCAAGGATTTCCTTTTTCCACCGATATAACATTGCAAAGATCAGGAACATCTCGCCTCAAAACGATGCAAAGAAATGTGTCCATGCATTTGTGACTTCTAGACTAGATAACTGCAAGCCCTTATTTATTATCAGGCTGCTCTAATAAGTCTCTCCAGAATCCAGAATGCGGCCGTGTACTGACAAAAACTAAGAAAAGTGATCATATTAGTCCTGTATCAGAGGGATCTCAGAGATCCCCACTAAAGAGCTGCGCTCCCTGAATGCAGGGTTACTTGTGGTTACTATAGAGCAGTGGTCACCAACCTTTTTAAGCCCAAGATCCCCGACCTCTGCCTTGGTGACAGGCAAGATCTACCTATTGAGGCGTTGAGAGAAAAAGACTGTCCAGACCAGGGGCGTCTAGGATTCAAAGCAAGGGGGGGCTTAGCCCCAAGGGGAGCGTGTCATGTTTGCGCGCGCAACGCCTATATCTATTTTGTTGTCCGTGTAGTTTTTACAAACCAGTGATATTTTATGCTAATTTGGAGACTATCACTGAGATAAAGATGAACTAGTTCAGTGTCAAATTTACCATTCAATGGAGAAAAAAAACCATGAATAACAAAAATAAAAGAACACATTTCAAGTACATCTTAATTATCGAATGATAAATATTGTATGATGGCTGAAATGGAAGGCACCCAATGCATTCACTATAATCAAGTCAAACTAGGATTACAATGTACAGAGAAAAACACTATAGGACTAGATCCGGACAGGACTTTCCGCTTTGACATGATTTTAATCAGTCTGAAGTTGCTTTCACGTTGCCTGTGGAGTCTGTCGATTGTGCACACGTCTCTTCAGTTGCATGCCCTTATAAGGAGCTGGCGGGGCGTTTCTGTATGCAAATCCAGGTGCACGAGAACGCGTGTTCAATTTAAGAATCCTCATTCAGGGGAGCACAGCTGAGAACACTTCGGCTTTGTAAGAACCCATTTTCAGGCGTTCATGAATCAGGCCGAGATCTTTTCTGACGTTGGTCTTCCGAAGTCCGTAAGAAAACATTTCAGAAGACACTTCAGAAAATGTTCGAGAATGAGGCCCAATGTGTTTCTGAATTTATTTTAATTTTATTTTGAAGAGCGACAGGGAAAGTCTCCGAGATCGACAGGTGGGCGACCACTGCTATAAAGTCTCCAACAGTAGAATGGGAGCCAGAGCCTTCAGCGACCTATAGCTCCTCTTCTGTGGAACCAGCTACCAGCTTCAGTCGAGGAAGCAGACACACTCACCACATCTACAACTTTCCTCTTTGATAACGCTTATAGTTACAGCCGGCTCAGGCGTATAGTTAGGGCCGGCTCAGGCGTATAGTTAGGGCCGGCTCAGGCGTATAGTTAGGGCCGGCTCAGGCGTATAGTTAGGGCCGGCTCAGGTTTGCCTTGGACCAGCCCCATAGATAAGCTGCTCTAGGCCTAGACTGCCGGGGGACTTAAGTAGGTAAAATGTATATAGCACTTTTATATAACCATACAAGGTCCACTAATTTACAAGAACAGTTTTTAAAACATTAAAAGCGTAGGGGTGGATGCAGAGCATTCCATAGCTTTGGTGCTACTGCCTCAAAAGCTTGGTTACCACAGGTCTTAAGGCGAGTGCGTGGGACAGACAGAACATTTTACATGTTTGACCTGAGGCTGGTAAATAAGGGAGAAGTAGTTCAGCCACATATGCAGGAGTCTGACCGTGTAGTGCTCTGTAAGTGAGAATAAGAAAGGGTCTACACCTTTACCCCAGTGCTTGTACATGCATGGATAAGTTGAACGGACCTTGCCACGGGTGCCTCTCCCAACAATAGCACTCTACTTCACCAAAAGAAAGCAGAACTAGTACAAAAACAAAATACAGCGCGACATCCCCTCCCTCCCACTTGGGGTCTGTGTTCTGTTTGCTGTCTCATGTCTTTCAGGATGTTCATAGTCAGCTAATGAGCCACTACTGAGCCTGGTGTGGTTCCAGCTTTAAAGTCTCTCCACCTGAACATTGTCTCTATAGCTGACACGGCTGCTGTTTCGTTTAGTTCAGTTCAGACATTTCCACACATGCTGACATTACTGATAACTGACTCCATGTTTGTTTAGTTTTAAATAAATGTGCTTATTTATTACTTTAAACTCGTCTGGTCTCCCATTCATGTTGCAGCCTTTAAGCCGGATTGTAACAACAGTAACAAACAAACCTAGTTGGTTTAACAATGTAACTCAAACAAAACAAGGTGCAAAAGAACAACGTCAAAACCGCAGCAGGTGAACCTACGAAGGGAAAACGGGGATTGCTGCAAAATAATACAATTTGATGTTGTGACTGTACTCACCACCTCTCATCTTGGGTATTTACACATGGAAGCACTCATGGTAGGCAGTAATAACCGTGTTCTAAAACAATATTTCCAGCCGACATATCAGAACAGAGCTAGAATAGAAGGCAGTCAACTAAAGGTGCATTTCAAAAAGGTTGCCATGTTGGCTGATCATTTTGACTACATATCTGTAACACCAAACACTACTAACCACCACAGAGTCCAAAGGAAGGACCTTGGGCCAACAGGTGTCTTTTATAATCTGGCCCTGATTAGGGAAGTGGTTGTGGGAGGAGCCACCCTGAGGGCTGCGTTCACCAACACTACAACCTATGCTGCACTCACTGGCAATAGGGGAGAATTCCATGTGCATGGACACAAATTAAAAGAAAATGTTTGTCGCTCAGCTGGACTTTCAAACCAATGTGTTTCAAATGGAAGTATCTTTTGTGTCTGCAACACGTTTTTGCGGTTAGGATGACATTATACAAAATAAATGTCGTGAGGTTTAGGAAAAAATAAATATGAAGTTTGGTTTTGACAAAACATCTTGGTTTCGCTTAAAATAAGTATGTAATGGCTATGATGAAACATTGTTATCTACATAAAGCAGTGGTGACCTATAAGCTAAGGAGTACAGGAGGATAAACCAACCCACGACATGATGTTCATTTATTTAGTTATTCCTCTTATTCTGCACCGCCATATATGTATGTGCTCAGTGGTGCTTGATATGTGCTCTCATGTTAACAATTTGTGCATGTCATATAGGGTTGGCTCAAGTTGGTTTCCCATTTTTATTCTGTAAATCATTGAAGCTGGAAAATACCTTGTGCTTTATTACTACACTATTTGGTACTTTTCTCTACTTTCTTATGTTTAATGAAAAAATAAGCAGTAAAACAATGGCTTACAGGACTACTTTTAACTGCAGGCACTTGGTTAAAATGAATCCTGTGTTTGTAGTGTGTCACTAGAAGCCTGTCAGCAGACCGCCCCCCATCAGTCCCAAACTGTGCAGACTGCAGCAGCACATGCAGCCCGGACAGCTGAGTGACTGGGCTGAATGTGGTGGTGTTCGGCGACCCGACGTGCTGCTGCACCTGGGCCTGAATCCCGGTATGAGCGACAGACTGCTGCACAGGTCCTTCAGGACTGCTACACTATGCTAACTGCTAACACAAAGCTTAACTAATACAAGTAGCTAACGTTAGCAAGTGCTAGATTTTTTTCAAGAGACGAACATCATTTTACAAATGATGAGAATATAAATTAGATTTGGTAATAGATCATTTCAACCAATTACTCTTTTTTATTTTATTTTGTCTCCTCTGACATGGAGGTGAGCCCTCGATCACCATGTGACGTGAACAAACATAAATGATTTATAATCAAACTCAAAATTAACGTGAGGCGAAAATTCGCTTGAAGCTTAATGTGAACACACCATTATTAAGGCAGATTCAATTTGCTGTGATCCCTCCTCCTTCACTCATTCCTTCCACATTACATCTATTTGATCCTTTGCCATAAGGTCACATATAAAGAGCTTCCTGCTGCAGCTGTAAATACTTGAATAAACACACAGACTTTGTTGTGGTCTGCTCTGATACCGGTTGGGAGTGCCTTTCTCAAGCATACTCATTAAACTGGAGTGTGCTCCCTGAAAGCTGCTCCTTGGACCTGCTAAGTGATGCAGGTGGCTTGCTTTAATATGCTGACATTTCTTTTTTTCTCCTGTAAATCTTTTTTAACACCTGCTAAATATTACAAGTGTTTTATCTTAACATTTGCCTGCCTCCTTCGTGTGCTGCTGAAGAAGTTATCTCGGGTGTTTTATGAAACATTGCCCTCAAAGTCATTGTTGCATAGAGATGCTGATATTTTCATTCCTTTTTTCTCTACAGTAGAGAACCTGTACCACATATCTGTACGTCTTCAGTGCATGCTTCCTACTGACCACAGGGTATTATGGAAAGTTATGTCAAAGCTGTGTACTTCAGATTGGGAATACTCTTTATAGAAAATTAATCTTCTGACTTGTTTTTGCAAATTCTTAACGTGTTATATGGCAGCCACACATTGTGATTGTATTAGGATTTGGACGTTATGACGGATTAGACCAAGTCTGTTTTAATCAAGGTCAGTCAATAAATCTAAGTGATGCCAGATGATCACTTTAATAAGGTTTTAAACATGTTTCTTTGCCTGAGCAGTATGTCCAAATAACCATCTAACTAATTGTCTGTCTGTGTGTCTGTGTGTGTGTGTGTGTGTGTGTGTGTGTGTGTGTGTGTGTGTTCTTCGCATATCTGTTGAACCATTCATCCGGTCTACTTCACAAGGCGGTTGTATTGCTGGGGACTCCATAGATGCTTTTTCACAAAAGGTGCAATTTGGACATGCAAAATGTTTAATAATAAACATTGAATTATCAGTGCTCATAGTTGAGTGCTACAGGAACAGCTCCACAGCCATTGCAACTCAAATTGTATACGCTTTTGCTTACAACTTTTACCTTTACCTTTACCACCAGCAAAATGCATCCACTCATCAAATACACGCTCTACTTTATAAAGAGATTTGCGTGAAAACTGTGTTGCAAAAAAAAAAAATCGGTGTTGAGATTGTCTTCCTGTCGTCATTGATATTTTTGTTGAAATTCTCAGTACAAACTGACAACAATTAACGAATCAAATGCTCTGACAAAAATACAAAATAAAAATCTGGTATCTGTGGCTGTCGCAGGCCCGTCCAATCATTTCATTCGTCCCAAATATAATGGATGTCTACCTGCCTGTGCGTATTCTGCCACTGTAGTCATTGCTCATCACTTGACAGTTGTGAGTACTAACCACAGCTATGTTCATAGTTTATGTTCATTTTGATATGTTCATGTTCATAATGATAATTTTGGGGAAGTGGCCTGTCGGTAAGGGCTGTCAGTTTTGCTGACTTGGCAACTTTCTCGCCAGATCTAGCAACTTTCGGAACAAATGCTGCTAGCTACTTTCATTAGAAAAGAGTTGACAACATTGTTTTTTTCGGTTGGAAACTTGCTAGTTTTGTTTTTTATTACCAACCCTGCGTTTGATACCTCCACTAAGTGTATTTCACGGATGTTGCAGCAAGTGTTTTTTTTTCTCTGAGTAAATTACCCCACATAAATATCTTTTGACATCAATAACAGTACGGCCACCAAAGGACCTCCACTAATCAATTAGTAACTATTTGTAGAAAAACAATTAATATTGCACAATAAAATCCTCCATTCAAATGTTAACTGATCATTCTTAAGGTCTTAAAATGTGAATTTTATTTACTTTAACAGCAAGTTATCCTTGTTGTTCTGTCGAGCACATTACAAGTGCTTACATATATATCGTTGGCTTAGTGTATGTACTGATGACAAAGAATTCCCGTTTTAGTTATACTGTATACAGTGTTGGGGCATTACATATAATTAAACTGGTAGGTAAACTGCAATTTGCAGTAGCTTGCTAGTAGTTCAACTATTCATATTTGCAATATTTGCATTTTCCTGTGATTTTGTATGGTAAATGGACTTGCATTTCTATAGCCCCTCTCTAGTCTTTCATCAACTCAAAGAGCTGTACACCATATGTCAATATCAATTCACACACACACATTCATACACTGATGGCAGAGGCTGACATACAAAGTGCCAAACTGCTCTTTTAATCTAATGCTCATTCACACATTGAACATAAATTGCACAGCATTTGGGAGCAAATTGGGGTTTAGTATCTTGCCCAAGGACACTTCAACATGTGGACTGGAGGAGCCGGGGATCGAACTGCTGCGACCCGCTCTACCTCTAACCACAGTACCGCCCATCAAGTTCATTATTATTTAACTTTTTTACAAAGTAGTTGAACTTCTCTCTTTAAGTAGCTTTAGTGAACCAAACTAGATTCCTCCCTGTGGTATACTTTGCTGTAGTTTTGACATCTAGTAGAACGTTTTTAATAGCTTGCAATGCTTTCAAAGAAGCTTCCCTAACACTGATTATGTACTTGTACCCTAGTTGCTCTGTTTTGAATTTTATGTTAATATTAAGTCAGAAAAATTTCAACCAACTTGAGGCTACCTCTTACACACGTCATGAGAGAAACACGTACTCTTAGCGACATACTCAGTTTCAGATTGAGCCATCTTCTTTAAGCCGAACCACTTCAGCTCTGCATGTCTTTTCTTCTTTCACAATGAGGAGGAAGTACTGTGCTACTAGCTAGCGGGGGAGAAAAAGGACCCCAACCCTTGTCCTTCTCTTTGGGGTGCTGGTTATGTAAAAATCAATGCCCTGCTCTGACCACAAGAATAAACTTATTAGCAGGAAAAGTCTGCTTTCGAGCAGATGCCAGAGAAAGCCAAGAGGGGTGGATGTAAAAGGAGGGTGAAACGGAGTGGAGGATATCTCTTAGCCAGTGAGAGAGGGAGCAGCGAGAGGCTAACGCTAATCCACTTATTAAGGCAACAACTGCAAGCCCGGAACCTGCGCCAGATATTAATACCTAATCACGAGTTAATTAAAGGAGGGTTAGTTAGCGTCTAATCCGCTGTGATGGGGGGTGATAGTGGCGGGGAGCTACAGAGTGTCCTAAGGGGGTGGGGGGGCCGTCCCTATAGTGCTAACGCTAGGTGCTAACACAAGAGCTGTGGACTGGAGATATAATTAACTTCAAGGTGCCAAAGTTGCATTCAGGTTTTTCTCAGACTATTTGAGAGGGAATATATTATCACATTTGGAATTTTCCGGGTAGGAGAGATGATTAATGCACCATAGGGCCAGGATGTTATCGTTCAGGTGGAACTACATGATCTTAAACACACATGCCGACTCATTACAATCCAGCCTTAGAGTGCACTTTTTTGGGTGACTTTCATTCTAAATTAATGTGAAATCTGTAAAGAGTGTCAGGGTTTCAGTTGGTAGATTGCCCCTAATGGCCACTGCACATTAAGTATGACTTTTATAAAGGGGAGTTTACTGAATTTAAACTGCACCTGAGCCCTAAGGACCCGATCTAACTGAACCCAACTGTCACTGCCATACTTAAGACCCAAACCCAACTGATGTTATGTTAAAACAGTACAGGTGGCTCAAGTAGCAGAACTGTAGTGTAGGTATACACAGGCTGGGGGACCCATTTTGGGTCACCAGCAAAACAATTTGCTTAATTTCAGTTATTAGACAGGCACTCACACAACAATTTTCCATGTCAAAGTCAATTTACTCATCATCAGACGTGAAATCACCTGTGTAACTTCAACTGGGTGGAAGTTCTAATAAAAGCAAGTTATGAGAAAGTGCAGGACCCAAGGTTGTCGGGCTTTAATCCATGGGGACTGATGAATGTCTGTAACTTTGACCTCAAGCACTTACTAAGTCCAAAGTCCAAAAACTCCAGGGAAGTGAAACACTAAATCACTGTCCTGTAATATATTTCATGAGTTCATGATGTGTAGACAGTTCTACAAATGAACTACTGCATGCCTCTTAAATAAGTTGGACTGAACACACAATAGGTTAGCTAAATCTAAATCTATTTAGGTAATAGAGCTCTTAGATCAAGTTTTATGTTATTTTTTTAGAAGTATTGAGAGAGAGAGAGAGAGAGAGAGAGTGAGAGAGTATGGATTGCATCAAAGATCCTGTCGGAGTGGAATATGGATTGGTGTGGTTATGTGGAATGAGCTGGTTATCCACGAGGCCACGGGACTCCACTAGTTACTGTGTTCATTATCAGTAGTTTTATCTATGCATGTTTTAGGGTTATAGAGAGAGTTAATCTATATAGCTATATAGTGCTAACTCCATGACAACTAACAGAAGTCCACCCACTGGGATGCTGTTGAAAGCTTTGGGCTAGATCAATAAGTAGACCCTCACTTAAAGGTTTACTTCTGTATTTTTAACCTGAACCCTATTCTCCCGTGTTGTTTTTGTTTGTGACTACAGGGGACAATGACTTTGAAACTGGTCCAGTGTTCAGGAGAACACTGCAGATGGCATCTGCTAAACAGACTGCTGCTCGGGCCAATTCTGCAACGTCATTGCACGTCCAATAAAAGTACTTGCTTTTGCCACTGACAGGCGCAGATTGTTACAATATGTGTATTATAATAAATCATAATTAAATATAAGTAACAGCAGCTTCCGTTACATGCTATTCATTCATATAACATTACATTTTTCTATGATGTAGTGATTGTATGACTTATCTTTCAAATTGTCTATTTCTGCTGTCTATATTTAGATTCTTTCTATGCTTTTGGTAATTCTGGGCGGTTTCAGCCCTCGAGTCACAGAGAGCATTCATAAGTGCATTTTGGACAGTTTGTGAGGATAGACTAATTTGTCTAATATTTCCACTCCGTAGAGGTTGAATACATTGTTAATGTGTGTACACAGATATGGTTTTGATATTTCTGTGTGATTGAATACAACCCACAATTGGTTAACCCCCCCCATCTTGATCCAAGGCATCAAAACACACACTTTACTCAAAGACAAGTCATAGACCTGCCGGAAGACAATGGTGTACATGTGAGTGAGAGTTGGAGAGAGGAGTGCCAGTGTGCCAGAGACTGTTGTATTGGAGTACAGAGAACTTAATGTTTTGTTTTCTCAGATTTTCAATGTCATGGCTAAATATATAATGAATTCAACACGCAGGATTGCAGAACTAGACTCCTCTGAGTGAAAAAAGACAGACTGGATCGAACAAAAGATAAAGAAAAAAGGTTTTCTCTGTTGGGTCCTTTCAATAATGTTGTCAGACATTAACAATCTCAACATGTCAGTGGCAAAAACAACAGAACATTGATGGTACAGAAGTGTCCAAAAGGATTACATTGCAGTCCGTTTAGCGTCTGCCGTCTGCAGCATTCCCCCTCAATACTGGACCAATTGCAAAAGTTGCTTTCCCCAGTAGTCACTTAGACACAAAAACATGGGAGAACACAGAAGAAAAATACAGAAGTTAGCCTTTAGGTTTTTTTTTTTTTTTTTTACATTTTGCAAAAAAGGATAGAGCATCTTCAGCCTCTCATCTACAGCTCTCTGTGCTGTGTGTGTCTCCACCCTCTACTCTTCTTTCAACATTTCCTTTTGCTCCTATACATTTATGTATCTCTTCTCTTCATCCTTCACTTCATTTTGTCCCTCCCTGTCCCCTCTTTTTTTTTACCTCTTCACTTTGTCTTTTCCACCATCCTGGTTCACTTTTTTCCTTCTCCCCTGTCTCACCCTACTCCTCTGCAGCTTCCTCCACCTCCTCACTTGCTTCCTCTCCCAATTCCATCTCCTTTTCCTCTTCCCCCTTTTTTCCCTCTGTCGTCCTCTTGGATGTGTGTTTTAGAGAGAGAGTCAAATCATCACCTCTCAACTCCCCCTTGTGGCGCTGCTCTCATTCATTACACACACACACACGCGCACACACACACACACACACACACACACACACACACACACACACACACACACACACACAGGTAGACTTGCATAGACACAAGCAGGTTTTTACACACACTCTCCCCTCCATTGTAATGGGGATGTTGAGCAATAAAAGAGGAGTTTCCGACGCGATAGCAGGAGTGTGAGCATTAGCATTTAAAAGGAGCTGAATTAGCCACTGCGCTACAATCTCCAGCAAATGAATTTGGATGTCTGGCTAACGTGGCGTTTGTCGAGGGACAGATTCACAGCGGAGGAAAAAGAGGAAGGTGTGGCAGCAGAAAGAGAGGCGAAGGCTTCTGAGTCCAAACACTATTCAAACGCAGCTGCTGCTAGAAAAGACATGGCAGATCTTCCTTCACAATAATCCCCAGTGGGCCTGGATGTGGCGTTATGTTTAATTTAAGACATGTTGCTAGCAAAAGAAGTTCCCTGAACCCTGTCTGCTCACTCGTTAGCTCCCGTGAATAAGAAGAGAATCAAGGAGGGAGATGCTAATTCCGGTGAGAGGAGAAGAATGGAGATATTGCAGTAGTTCGGGGGTGATACAAGGTGAGAGAGAGGGGTCAGCGAACCTCGGCTACCCAGAAATGACAGACACGTCACAGAGAGAGAGAGTAAACACAGATGTAAATTGGATGATGGCAGCAGTCTAAAGGCCAATGTTCTGCCTCTCTCGTCTTCATTTCCCCTCGCTCTCCCTTAAGGTTGATATTTATTTGCCTGTTATCTCTTTAATCTAAATCAGCCATATTAATTACATGCGCACTCATGCCGAATGCTTTGTGCAATGTCAAATGCACGGTGCAAACATCTGAACATGCTCAGCGTGTAAATGAACAGAGGGGTCGTGACAAACAAACAATAAAGCCAATGATATTAAGAACGTGAATGTTTTATGCATACATGCCGTGCGTATGGCTGCACTTGCTGGTTTACAGTTTCCATTTCACAGCTCACACTTTGCATGAGACAGAGGGCAAATACTGCCCGACCTCAGGACTCACAGGCACACTGTGAATGTAGAGGTGAAGTAACACCACTAAGCCCCTATGGGGAAATTATGGAAATATTACTCTGACATAATTATAACATACACTCCAGGGTCCTGATGAACTCACTATTGCATATTAATGAATCCTCTAAATATCTATTTGTATTTTGCATTACTAAGTATCTCTACATCCTATGTCTGACTCATCACCAGAACCAGTAGTGGCTCCGGTGATGCTGCTGCTGTGAATAATCAATCGGTTTGATGATCAACACGATATGAATCAGCAACAATTTGGATTATTGAATTATCTTTTAAATCATTGCCTTGAATCCAAAATGCCAACCATTTACCACAGGTGATGACACATATTCCCTGAACACATTTAGGCATTAATACCTCATCCTTTATTTAGGATTCATTAAAACTTAATACAACTAAATATAAATACATCTATAATTTAAGATTTAAAAATGTATAAGCTATAGTTCAACGGTAGCTTCACTTGATTCCCTGGCTGTAAAGAACTCAAAGACATCATACAGACGTTTCAAGTCACATAACATGAAAACACAACCTACATAAACCATTCATCTTAAAAGCAATATTTTCAAAATAAAATATCAACACCGATACAGTACTTCAGGATTAGTGACATTTTCTTTATAAGAAGACATGTTGAGTTAAACGTCATGTAGGTGATCCCAGACATGGTCTGCCCCACACCGTCCCGAGAGCCGATCACATGTCTGTATCTTCCAGGAAACAAAACGTTTGTAGCGTTTAAGTCACGCTATATTTCACAATAGTAAAATTATGTCATATTCAATGTGATCATTTTTATTTTATTCTCCTATGAATTAGCTGTTCTGGTGCAAACCAAAATTAAATAAAAAGTTCAAAAGAAAAAACAAATACCACAAGGTCACTATAAATGTACTATTGTGTGTCACAGAGACCATTTCCCAAAACAAGTAAAGAATCTGAAATATTACATAAATACATTGTACTATACTACTAACAGAATATAATGACACCATTAACGTTAAACTGCAGTATATGAACCCCTGAAGTCACTGTTTGGTACCACAGACACGGAGCAGGGACCTATAGAAACATGATGTACTGATTTGCGGTCAGTGTTGGTCTCTCCATCCGTCCATCCTCATATCACATGAAGCAGAACTAAGGCAGCCCGAGGCTGATGGAGGAGGAGGAGGAGCTGCAGGTCATTAGCTGTAGCCCAGGATTAGCCTGAGCAGAGCGGCTAGCTGCAGCTTGGATGAGGCTAATTAGATCTGTCTATCTGAACACATCCATCATCTGCTCATCCCTCCTCCCTCGCTTCCCCCTCTCCAAATAAATTGCTCTTTATTACTCTATCATTCAGGTTATTGCCTATGAAATAATGAGACACTCCTGGTCAGGGCCAGCATAATTGATTTTTTTTCTTCTTTTCATTCACGTGTGTGTGCATGTGTGTGTGTGTGTGTGTGTTCAAGGTATCGTTATTATTAGCTGGCCAGGGATTACTGAGGAGATTAGCTGGTGGGAATGAGTGATGCAGAAACAAAAGCAAAACAAAGATTGGAAATACTCCGACAACTCGTGCACAAATCTAAATATATCTATATTTATAAATATATAGAAACGTAATTAGGCTTTTCAGCAAAAATTCAAAACTTTTCCTACATGATATGCATGTGTACAGTACAGATTGACATAAATTAAGGTGTGGAAAAAAAACGTGTCGCCTTAGCTGAAATATGAACTTCTCAAATATCTCTATCCCTTTATTGATCCTTCTACTCTCTGTCACACACGCACAGACACTGAGATCACAGACGATACACGAGGGCCAAGGAGGAAGGAGGGGCTGCAGTATAAATGTTTCATTCCTCCTGAATGGCAGGTTAAGTGAGGATACGATAATACAGCCGACAGTAATGGCAACTTTAATTTCCTTTTCCTATTGTGGAGATTTATGTGGAGAAATTAAATTCCAGCAGCTCGCAGGCCTCAATAATCATTATACAGTGCAGAGAGTGAAGAGAAAAGGGAAACTGTTTTCATGGTCACAATATATAAAAGAAGCAGGTTAAGCACCAGGGGAAAGAGAAGCTAATGTGGGAGGGCTTACTAAACACAAGAGACATTATCCAGATACTCACAGCACTGAGTAACGCTGGTTCATAAAAAGCTGAGGGCTATCATGAGTTATCATATGTCTTTCTGCTGTCACCACCAAATGAAAAATCAGCTTCAAAGTGAAAAGTTGCTGCATGACATCATCACAGTGATCACTATTAGATCAACTGGAAACGTCCTGATTAGAATTTTAAATACAGTTTTGCGTGTTTGAACTATTTGTTATGATATGAATATGAAAGTAGGACCAGCAGTGTTGAAGCACATGTATCTATATATCCTCTGCATGTAACTCACAATTGATTTTGTTCTACACTGTAAATGAGAATGGATAATAATATTGTCTTTTCGTACGAGAGACTTTCAGTATGGGAGTGAAGAGAGTCATGTATCTGTCCAGCCAATGTTTTTTTTTCAGTTGAAGCGATGGTAAGGGTGGCAGAGCAACTCCCTTGGTGTTTTCTACAACGATCAAAGACATATACAGGTTTAAGACTCATTTCTCCAAGTCGACATACAACAACATCTACAGCTGTGTCAATCACACTGACTGTAGTAAGAAGTGGACGTAGTCACCCATTGGTTTGTGGAGCTAAGTAAGCTAAATATGACTTGTTTCAAGTTACAATCAACTTTCATAAAGTGAAAACAAACTGTGAAAGGGTTAAAGTTGCTAGAAAAATGCACAGACAACTCCCAGACTGGTGAAAGCTGCAGTAGCAACCCTTCAATCACTGTGTAGCCCCGCCCTAAAGCATTCCCTGCTTTATGGTCTATTTGACTCTTAATGGACCATAATTTACTAAATGAACATCACGCTGTATTGAAGAAGACTTGAAACTAGAGATTGAGACCTAAACATGGTAAACATGATAAACTCATGTTTACCATGTTTACTGAGGTAATAAATCAAGAGAGAAGTAGTCATTTTCTCATAGACTTCTATACAACCAGAGGAGTCGCCCCCTGGTGGACATTAGAGAGAATGCAGGTTTAAGACACTTCCACATCGGCTTCACTTTTCAGTCCCAGATATTCAGAGGTCTGGAACCAGGCTATGGTTGTCTCAAATCAGAGGATATGTATATTATATGCTTTGATTTCTTGTGGTTAAACTTGTGAGCGGTTTGGACGGTTAGGAAAGTAACCAGTCACATGAAGTAAAGAATTTAATGGAATCACCAAAAGCAGTGGATTGGCCTTTGAAAGTCAAGTGGATTAGCATCGTAATAATCAACTTTAGTGAACTTGCAGACCAATGTCGGCCTTTGACCAACTGCAAACTTGACATAACAGACAGAATCAAAGTGCCCAACATAGAAAACACCATCATCAATTTTGTACGACTATGACGAGAAAGAAGAAACATCAATAACATTTTTCTCATTTCCATTTTGCCAAGACAAATAAGAGACACAACCAGCTGAGCCACTGCACAATCCGCAAGTATTAGTCTCTGCCTATTTCTTGGAGATGTTCAAATGAATTTGTTTTGACACCGTCGTCCATTGTTGAAGAGAGACAATGACAATATTTAAAAGCTCCAAAGTTATTAGTGAATCATCAGTATAGATCAATAGTCAACTCCAGCAAATATCTTTTTATCATTTTTGCTTGGGAATAATTGTGGGAATAAGCCAACATCTCTAATAGAGAGATTGTACCTCCAGGTCTCTATACATTTGCCAAAGTTTAAGGCGATTCATGTTTTACTTTAACAGGAAATATTAGTTATGGATATGCTGCCTTCTGGCATCCGGACAGCAGGCAAAGCTCAGTGTCGAAACTCTGAACTGCTGTGACTAATGATAAATGTGAGGAGAGTTTCTGTTCCTGACCATGAACGCTGTGTGGGTGATGGAGGAGTTGTCGGTCTGACGCCATGCTGTGCTGTGAATACAGGGGGTTAAACTGCTGCATTCAGCTTGGCTGCCCATCTCTCATTTATTAAAACCAAACCTTATCAGATGACAAGCGTCATTGAAGTTTGACATTGATAGAATAATCTGCACTCACAACAGCTGCCTCACAGAGTGTGTGTGTGTGTGTGTGTATAAACTGAGTGCTAAAGAACTCAGAGGCAATAATTACAAAAGTAAGCATCCGACGAGAGTTGCATCAAAAATGGGTCCTACTGCTTAAAGAACTACCACTACTACTCTATTTTCTCTATGTACCTGAAAGAACAAAGAACTCTTGCAAGAAAAAGGAAGTAGGCAGATTCTTTCGGGGTGATGGTGGCTCAGTGGTAGAGCAGCGTAGTCCTCCAATCAGGAGATCGGTGGTCCAATCCCCTGCTCCGCTAGTCCAAATATCATGGGGATCCTTTCAGTTGTTCAGAGATTAAATGTGGAGCGATGTTGTGGCCCAGTCAGCCAATATTGCCATTTCTAGATTCAAGCCACTAGCAGGGCTATAAAACACACCCAAAATAGTCTATTTTCCTCTTTTAGCATCCACACAGCGATACACTGACATACGTTGATGCAAAACTCAAACAGCTGGTTTGATCCTTTCCCCCATTCTCTCCTGTAATTGTCTTGCGCAGCACATTCGTTATTTCCTCCGTATTTATCTCAGCCAGGTCAACACGGTGTAATGATGCAAGCTCGACGCAAGCTGATGAACACGCAATTAAATTAGAGGCAGAGAGACCAAGAGCAGTGGAGAGAAGAGTGTTTAAAACAATAAAGGGAATAAATAAAAGGGTCCTCACCCTCAGGAAAATGTCCTTCTTAATATTCATTAACGGAGAACGGCGGGGAGTCTGTGAGACTTGCCTCCCCGACATGAACACAGGGATTGAAATATTTAAGAGATGATGTAGAGCACTCTCCAGGGAAACACTTCAGACAGATCTGTCTCTGGTACCCAAACTTTTGTCATCATTTTACTTTGTAACAGACACTTATGTTTTGTCACGACTTGGTGTCTCTCTTTGTGTACGTGACACGTGTACACGTGTGGTCTGAGGGTTGCCTTTTACACTCCAAACTCCTTGTAAATGTACCCCCGAACTGCAATGAAAAGTTGAAGCCGTTCCTCTCCACAGCTATAGCTCTATTAAAAGCATTTGAGCGTGCTGGACGTCTCTTGCTGACTGTTCGGATTTAAGAGTCAGAAGACAAAAGTGCTAGAATAAAAGGATATTCAGGCATAATTCATGCTAAAAAATGTTCCACTCAACTGATGACAGCTTGCATGAATGGGCTAACTGAGAGGGATGTTTGGGGACTCGAGAGTGTGCGGAGGAGACTGCAGGCTACATCAAGTGAAATGATTGAAAGGAAAAGCCTGCGTCCGTGTGTGCCAGATATATGAACTTGATGTCGCAATCGCTGATCATCCTTATGCTGCTGATGGCTCCAGTGTTCCCTACATGTCCCAACACAAAAGAGGTGGATGGAACACACAACATACTGATGATCTTACCATTATTACACTGTTTTCTGAAACATTTAAAATGGTCTTCATTTGTTTATCTAACTGGACAAGTTAAGCTTCCGTTTCTACAACTGTCGGCCCATTTCTTTCAGATGGAAATGTCTCAACAACTATTGGGTGGATTGCCATGGAATTTGGTACAGGTTCAGTTCCCATTCCCATCAACCTCAGCTATACTTTGTGATTATTGCTAATTTAACACAAATTGTTCATATTTCTTATCCATATCACAATTGAATTGCAATCCGTCCAGTAGTTGTGTTGGAAAGGCTAAACTGCGACAATCACTCTTACCGTGACTCTTTTCATGCGACACTTTCATTATTGTAGAGCTTGTTTGTCCTCTATAAATCAAATCAGAGAGCCGGTGTGAGATGACGGCAGGTATGTGCTGTCACTAACGCCAGCTCTTATTTTCAGCCTCTTCACAAACACTCCGGAAGGTGGATTCCATGTAGTCTTGACCACATCAAGGGCTACCCTGATCAAGCATAACACCTCACCGGTTATACTTCAGTGCCTATATACGCTGAATATGCAATTGCGTAGCACCCTGAAAATCCTTTTTTATTTTGATGAAAAGGAAATTGCTTGGAGAGACAGAGTCAACCAATGGCAGTGGAAGTTCATATTTGATATAAATAAGCTGAAAGGAAATGAGCAGCACAATTTGAGGGAGAGAGAAGTGAAATAAAAAGAAAATATCAAGGAGGCTTACCAGATTATCATTTTATTTGGTTGGCTAAAGTCTGTGTCTCTCTTTCCCACAAACACACATGGAAAGTATGAGGGGCCTCCAAAGATAATCTTGCCTTGGGCCACCTGTTGTCTAGAGCCGGGCCTGCTGATAACGAGACATCTGTGCTGGCCTCTCCTTGTGAAACAACACTACCCCTTCAACTCATCCATAGGGTGGAAACCACAGCGGTGGTGACAATAGTGCACGCACTGCCACAAAGCGCGGCGTGCTCAGCCCTGAAGACATGACTGTTGTGTGTTTTTGTGCGTCACACTTTTTGCGAGAGCCGATAACATAGGGCTCATCCGAGAAACCTTGGTTGAAAAAGAATGGAAGAAAGAATGCGTTTTGATGAGTTCCTCTCTTCCCTCGCTTCTTGCGGCGGTAATGAACCACAACAAACATGACCATGAGCCGGGATGCTGGCACGCACAAAAGTTTTGACTGAAAACAAAAGCTAAAGCCATTGAATGGATGACTTCTGGAGTAATCAAGCAAACAGCTCTTCACACTCAAGGGCAAGGCCATGCAATCACGATATTCTGACATTTTCAACAAGCAACAAAGGCGGCGCACAGAAAAGCATCTCGCACATGCCAGGTGTGAATGGCTTTTGAGAGCGGCTCATGTGAAAGGCTGTCAATAGCACTCTGGACAGATACGGGTTTCATTCAGTTGTCTACATCATATTGTCTACGGCTGAACTTGTATGCAACACGCGACATCGCTGCATCCTTATATAGCTTGTACCAGAACACATGGTGTGAAGTTCAAACAACTCGAGATGGATGTATGGCGCATGACCTTTTGCTTCCCACAAGAAGTGTATACTCCCAGTTTCTAGCAATTTAAAGGTCCAAAGAAATGATATCAGTACTTCCTTAATGTGATGCATTACCTGTTGAAACAGGATATCGATGTGGGCAATAGCAAAATGAAGGGATCAATCTAAAGTGTAAACCAACCATGAGCTATACCAAATGCCAATGGCGAGAGGTTCATACGTTACCTTCTCAGAATGCCCCTAAAATATTCAGGAATTTTAATTGCAGCTTGAAATCCCAATCCTCAAGTTGTGTTCGTCTGGCCAACACTAAATGTAAAATCTCTTCTCACTAAGAAAGTTCAAACATTTTATCTTTGGATGGCAAGCCATTATGTTCACTGGTGCAACAATGTGTGTTTTGTGTTCCAGTTTAAAATGTACAATATTTACAGGCCATCAGATTGCACCAATCAGGTTTAAATATATGGACAGTAGGGAGAGAGAGAAAGAGAGAGAGAGAGAGAGCGAGAGAGAGAGAGAGAAAGAGAGCGGGAGAGAGAGAGCGAGAGAGAGAGAGAGAGAAAGAGAGAGAGAGCGAGAGAGAGAGAGAGAAAGAGAGCGGGAGAGAGAGAGAGCGAGAGAGAGAGAGAGGGAGGTGTACTTCTTGTGTGAACAGCTGCATATTGCGGCTCTTCTGATCTGAACCCGGTCCCTTTCCTCTACTGTCAGCATTGCAGCACACATAATTGTCTGAGAGCATGCTACCATATGAGCAGAGCGCACAGCCATAATAGTTCTGATTTTGAAAAAAAGTTTTGAATGAGAACAGAAATCTTGCTGCAACACCTATGAGTTATTAAAGTCCAGGGGTTTATTCATTGATATATAATAAATGAATGTAGCATTGTCTTGAATAGGAACCACTCACATATTTAAAGAGGTTACCTCCCCAAACTAAAGACACAAAAGAGGAGGGAAGAGTAAACCGTGCCTACATGTGTGTTGACTTTGAGGACATTAAATGTTAAAAGATGATCTACAGCTGAGTACATATTTGAAAGCAATACAGAATGTGTGAGAACCTTACTGCATTATATTCTATTATATCTTAATATTTGGAATTGTCACCTGGCGCTTGAATGTTGTGGTTTTCTAAATAATGAAGTTTCCACAATAAATTCACAATAATTAAGAACATTGTCTGATGCTCAATATGTCCTGTGGAGGACCATATTTAACATCAAAATAAGATAACTATAGTGTCGCGATTTAATCCAAACAACTAGGAGAATTTGGTCAAGCGTGTGCACCAACTAAACCTGCCGTATTCTTCCTATTTACTCCATGTGATTTGAATGACTGCCAGTACAGCAGTGTGGGTCACAGTGCAATCCTTTTCTAAAACGTCTGGTTAAGTCAGCAGCTCCTGTATGTCTCACAGTTTCAAGCTCAGCAACACGTTGAGTTTCCAAACACATGGCCCGAGGAGCTGTGAAAATGAATCGAAACACTTTTTACTGCACACATCCTGTGTCCTCAGTCTGTGACCTTAAGCAGGTCACTGACTAATGATGCTCTACATACTCTTCCACCGTAACGTCTGTGGTGTGAGCCACTTCAGAGTTTGACACCTTTTTTCTCTCTTTGCAGCTCCTCTGCAACTTACTCCTTACTTTCACCCTGCTTTTTATCTCAACTGACGATTTGGAAACATTGTCACCGGCTCGCTTTCGGCCACAGTCATCAGATTTGCTTTCGCACCTTGGGGCCCACTTAGTAACCACCCACTTAGCGATGTAAACCCTAATCAGCACCTAACCCCTCCCAGCACTCTCACACACCGACACACACACGCATACACTCGCAGAGTCATTTTGTCACCTGCTAATACCACAAAGAGGACGTTAGCCAACAGCAGCACTGATACTCATCAAGCCTGCAGCCTCACTAACCACACGCACACACACGCACACACACTCACACACACTCACACACACGCGCACACACACAAGGACATTCATGCACAAACACAAATTCCATCACACACAGATGGATGTACTCTTTACCTCTTGCTTGCCACAAAGTGAGAGAGCTGGGCTTTTAGGTTAATTTCACATATTGGTCAGAACGTGGAATTACAACTTCTGGGTCTTTGCCGCGATGCCATCGGCATTCCCATAGAATTACATATAAAGAGACGTCTTTAGTTAAATCCACTTCCCATTACGAACACTTAAACATCCTGTAATAAGGTCATAAAAGTTATAAAATGCACTAGGAGCTAATGCTCTAATGGACCTCTGGTTGCAGAAGATTGCCATATGATCCGGGTTATTCTATATGTTTTGTACTTGGAAGTCAAACTTCTTTTGCTTCATTGCTGCTGAACAACTTTCATATGAATGAACATTCATGCTCGCCGGTAGTGCTGTATCCAGTTCTCTTCGTACACTAACGGGCTATACACACTCTGCACATACATCACCAAGGTCCACTCAACAGCTATGTCCTGCAACAGAATCAACACAGCACACTCACCTCTCTCTCTAACCCAACACACACACACACACACGCACACACACACACACACGCACACACACACACACACACACACACACACACACACACACACACACACACACACACACACAGCTGTACATACGACAGAGATCAAAACATTTGACTATTTTACCGTAAAAAAGAATGGACCACAGAGAACTGATAAACAAAAACCCTCTGCTTTTCAGGTTGTACGGTGTAACATTAGGTTTTCTAAACTTACAAATTATTTGTATTGCGGACCATTTGCAACAGCGCCACCCATGAAAGAAGGCCTTACCAGAAACAAGAAGTTTAACTAATGCATACAGGTTGACATAGCAAGATTTAAAAAGCATCTTTAGTGACAATCAAAGCGTCCCCAGACCCCATAAGACACCATACATTTTATGTAGCTGCCTAATATAATCAGACAAAAGCATGTGGGTTTGTTTTTATTTGAGGTCTACATGTGATGAAGAAGAGGCCAGTGTCATAATGAGGGAAATGGAGACAGAGACCCAAAAAGGCGGGTGCTGAAGTGAGCTCTGGTTTAAAGTGCACCGTCTTAAAAATGCATTGGTAGCTTGAGGACACATTTGCCAGGGCCTGCTCTTAAGCGACACCACAGGGATAGTTTCTGTCGGACGTTGTGAGGCTTCAGCCTGTAGGTGGACTCCTGGATTAAAGGCATTGTGGGTACAGCTGGAGGGGACGAATGCCCCCTCTGACCTGGGACTCTCATTCTTCACCTCCGTGCCCTGGCTACCTTCTTCTCAAACTGTCTCATAGTTCTTCATATCAAATGATCAAGAGATTGTCGACTTCTTCCAATGTTATTTCTTGTGTAATCTTTCGACTGGCTGCCAGGCACAATGTACCTTCAATCCAGGCTGTCCAGTGATCCTCCTTATGCCACACGTCTCCTAAGTAGACATGTTCAGTGTGTATGAAAGCGGTGCTTAAGGATGATGTCCACGACCTCTGCAGAGTTCAGCCGTGTGCTCGGCTGCTTTGCTGCCTCATGTATATGATATGTGATGCCCATTTAAATATTTACAGGATGGTCAACTTCTGCTCTAATTGGCAAACTAGTTTGTTTCTGTACACACACACACTGAGTGTATCATGGGGTTGGTTTCACAGTGCCATTGTCTGGAGACTTCCTCAGCCATGAATGTTTGATTGATATATATTTTCAAAGGAAAAGTGTTTCGCTCCATAATTCAGCGGCAGGCCTGAGGATGTGAGGAGGGGTGACCGGGAGGAGAGAACAGCATCCATTTGCAAATCTCTATCATTTATGGACCTCCATACTCAAATGCCAGGTTTTGTTTCTCAAAACGCTCCATGTGTGTGTGTGTGTGTGGAGAGTTTTTCAGCTCAGATAGTCTCCACATGACATGATGCTAGCTGAGTGTGTGGACTGTAAAAAGCTGGCACACAGCAACTATTGTTAAATCTCTTACCGCTGTGCTTGTGCTAAGCTGATGTCTTGTGAGCCGAGACGCCGAGAACACGGACGTGGCTTCTTGCTGCCTGGCCTGAAGTTGTGCTGAGAGCAGACCATTTAAAGGGTTATTATTATTTCAGGGAGAGAACCATGGACATTATGTTTTTAGAAGGACAAGTGTTTTGAAAAGTAAGGATCAGCTAGGATCAGACAATATGAAATATGAAAAGATGCAGACACCTCTGCATGAAATGGATTGAAGAACCTGAAGAAACTCAGATTTACAAAAAGAAATGTTGCACACATGATACATATCTATAATCATATATATCTATAATCATATATATATATATATATATATATATATATTAGTGCTGGGCAACGATTAAAATATTTAATCGCGATTAATCGCATGGATTTTTTGCGATTAATCGCGATTAATCGCATTGTTATGTAAGTTGTAAGTTGTAAGTTCAATAATGAATTCAAAAGTAGTGTATTGCGCACTTTTATTTTAAAAGTACTGCTATATGAACAAAAGGACAATAACATTTGGTTCACGAGATGCAGGCAGCATGTTTTATACTTAATGTGAATATAATTAACTATAATAAATAAATAACTTCTTATTCTGAAAACCGGATGTTCGTCTGAAGAAACCGGATGTTGTCTCACGTTAATCTTTCCGCTAACTTTCAAAGTCCTTCGCTCGCTCCCGATCTGTCCCGTTTAAATGCGTTTACCGTGAATTTCAGCATATAGGTGCACTAACATTACTGACTATAGGATGTTTGCTGGCTTTTATCCAACTGTTCTTGTCATCCTCTTGTTGTTATGTATATGTATTGTCTCTTGACTTTCAATTAAAAAAATAAAATAAAAATGCGTTAACACGCGATAAAATAATTGTCGGCGTTAACTAATGAATGCGTTAACGCAAAATTAACGCGTTAACTTGCCCAGCACTAATATATATATATATATATATATATATATACTGTATATATAAAGAGAGAGAGAGAGAGAGAGAGAGAGAGAGAGAGAGAGATAGACAGAGACAGAGACAGAGACAGAGAGATCATTTTTCAGCATTTTGGCTGATGATGAATATTTTTTACTTTTCATTGAGGAAAATAAGAATCTGAAAAAAACTAAACTAAGAGTTGAGAGCTCCTCAGAGGCGCACACTGTTAATTGAGACCTAAGTCACCAGCCCCTTGTGGTCTAAAGTGGTGTTCAGACTGAAAGACACTGCATGTCAACTATGTGCAAAAACGTGACTGGACTGACAAATAAAGCTTATTTGCTGTAGGTGTAAAGTATTGAGCCATAGTCACCAGTGGCTGATTTAGACATTTTTAAGTGGGGTGGTGAAGGGATGTCCACTGGCCATGACGTGATGACAGTGTGTTGTGCGTGCAGCCTGTTAAAGTTGTTAACTTTGCATTCATATTCCACTAATAGGCTAGAGAGCATAACTCAATTGGCTACATGAATACACAAAACTGTTGATGGTCAGTTTCCTATTTTGCAGAACCTTTATAGTAATGTAAGCTAAAATTAACAATGACAAATATATAGGACCTTTTTCCTCAGCTAATTTTCTAAATGTAAGGTTATCAAGCAGTCAAATGTTCTATAACCACCAAACAAAAATGCATTATGGAAGCCCTGCGTTTTATCTTCTTCTAAATAAACTCAAATTGACAAAAACTTAAATACATAGCACAGCATATATTACAGCCCATACTGATATAATTAGACAATTCACATGGATGTTGTTGGACAAAATAAAAAGCAGGTTCAGGCCATATTTAAGGCAGTTCAACCCACACTGCCATGGTACTAACACCAATTTACAGGCTCGTTTTAATCTGAGGAGATTAGTGTAATTGGGTAAGTAACGTGCATCATCATTACAGAGTTAGTGTGAATGCAACAATGTGTATTAATATCTTCAAGTTGCTGATAATATATAACGCTCTGACCTGTAACTAAACGTGGTCATTGATCTATAACAAGCCATTCAGAGAGTTTATGAGGCCTTTTTACCAAAAGGTAGGCTAGTTTGAAATATATATAATAATTAATAGTGTAAAGGAACAGGGTACAAATACAGTTTTATAAACCCAAAGTATTTACAAAAAATTAAGATGGGTAACAAAATCAAGCAAAAGTGATAAATTAGAATAACCATATCAACTCAACAGAGCTGCTCTAGATCCGAAGCACGTCACCTTCATCGGCCCTGGTGGATAGTTTCAGCCGCCACAAATAGTAATAATGATGAAAAGGTGACTTCATGAAATGTCAGATAGTGCAGCCTGTGACACAAGAGACATTTCTACTGTCATTCCAATCAAAACTAGGACTGAGCAACAGATTACCTTCACCATATTCTAACGTGAGTCATGTCGGTCTTGTGTTTGTTTGACTCATCTATCCAACCCGACCTCCTCCCGACGCCGGCGACCGGTGTCGTTGGTCTGAGCATCTAATGCTGCCACGGATGATTTCACATTGGTATTGGACATTGGAAGTGAGTATGTGGTCTGAGACACGAGGAGGCGTATCAGAGAGGTGGTAGAGCAGCTCCTGGTGAATACCAGGTGGAGTTGGTTTCCAGATTTGTCAGTCGGGGGAAGGGAGAGAGCGAGAGAGTCGAAGAGAAGTACAAGCCAGGCCTTCGTCAGGGATGTGTGATGGGAGAATGTCTGACTCCCCGAAGAATTGAGGCCCTGGTGGGCGACAGAACTATTGTTAATATACAAATATTGAGTCGTGCTGCTTGAAAGGTGGTGCAAGAGCAAAGAACATTACAAGAACATACTTTATCAATAATGCTTTACACAACTACACTGATTGGATTTTTAACTGTAAGTTACAAACCATGTGATAGATTATACATATGAAGCACCAGCTTGGCCTGCTATCACTATACTGGAGACTATACGTTACAATACAACAGACAGCACTCACATTACAACCTGTACTGTAACTGCCACAACATTTATGAAGTCCTACTGTCCTACTACTGCACAGGACAGTGGACACAAACAGAGAGATGCTACAGACACTGTGAAATCACTTATAACTGAGGTCCCAGGCCAGATTTGACCCCAATGTTGTCACAGTTACCCAGCATGCACCTCAGCCAGCTGCAGCAAATGGACATCTCAGACACATCAATCTATATCAGAGGGATTTTTAATGAGCTGCCTCATCCTCTTGATGTGGAAGGTTGTGTCGCAGGCCGCTCCTCCAGGCCAGCCTGCTGTCCCCAGGGCCTGGCCGTCCAGTCAGCTTATTGTTAGGTTTCATATTCCTGCATCTACACACACACACACACACACACACACACACACACACCTCCACAGACAAGTCAAGTATCCCCATAGCTCACGCAGCGTGTGTGCTGCATATACATATATATAGAAAACAGATAAGGGGAAGTGTGTTGTATGGTCAGTCATTTTGAAATATGTGGAAGTGTGATGAACTCTCACAGTCCATTTAGTTATTCGTTAAGTACTATTCATTTTGATACGGCAGAGGGAACCAGGCCTGTATTTTACACAGGCTTCTATACATTAGAGACAGGTATGTTTAATGCTGTCAATGCTCTTTCCGCTTCATTTCCCCATGTTTTACCTGAAATCTTGATGGATTTTCACAGCACAAATGAAGCATAATTCCATCAAGTCAACAACAGAGCCATGTCAAACCACTCTGCTGCTCTGAGGTTCATTCTACTGATTTTTCATTTGTTTTCTGTCAACAAAACTCAAGAACTTCACATAGAAAGCCTTCCCGTAGAAAACATTTCACAATCCATCCCTTTCCTAGTAGACTTGTAATGTGAAACGTCCGCAGGACGTGTTGAATTTCATTGAGGATAGCTTAATACTGATCAAAAAGGGCAAAGTAGAAGTGATTGGAAATATTTAGCGAATGAAAAAAGAATTTCAGTTAAAAAAAAACCAAGAGAATCAGTTCTATGTAGAAGGACGTGGTGCTGACTTTACCAAGTGTACGTTTTTGAATTTGGTCTTCATTTGGGACTGGCTTTGATTTGTTAGTGCTGAACATAACCTGTTATTATTAACCCCATCGCTATTATATATTGTTTGCCTCAATTTAAATGAGTCTATATTTGAGTATTTATAGTCTTTGAGTCATATTGCATTTACTCTTTTTGAACCTACAGTATATGTCACTATGTTGTTTAGAAGCTGTAGCATCGTCATGCTGTTCTCCTCTCCCCGTCTTGTTAATGCCAACTCATCCATGATCTTTCTTTCTCTGCCAGTCTCAACAACAATTTTACAAGTCGCTTTGCTCAAAAAGGAAAAAAACAAAAAAACAAACTTTATAAAAAAATTGTTTAAAATCGGAATCTCGGCAGAGGTAGGATAAGCAGCACAAAAGCCTCTGAGATGGAAGAGATCTACTTGTCAAAAGTCTTGAGGATGATAAGAGAATTGGAGAATATCGATGAATTCATGAAGAATAAGATCAAAGTTTTAGGTGGTAGTGGAATAGCCGGCAATTTGAAGGCCAGGGATGTTGTCTGACCGCATTCTATAAAGACTGAAGCAGCATCAGAGCTCACATTAGAGACTGTAGCAAATGGTGGAGAGAAAGAGATAGAGAGGACTCCCCCGTTCTCTCCCCTTCCCTGATGAATGTGAGCGGAACATCAGAAGAGAAAGAGAACCAAAGAGTGACCAAAAAGGGGGGAAAAACAGGCGACTACTACTACTGAAAGCAAGACAGAGCGCCGTGACAGTGATTGATGTCTGAGCGCTCTCCCTGATTCGCTGATTAAACCCATCAATCTATATGCAGAAGAGGTGTCCGATGCAAATGGGCCCAATCAGGCAGGACAAAATGGTTTTGTCAGGAAGTTATGGAAATAACTATAGGTAAGGCCGAGAGAACGCGGCGAGCAGGCGGGGATCTGACGCCGTGATGCTCCAAATTAGGAGATTACATGCTCGCCGCTCCCCGTCGTTTGGTCCTGCTCCGACGCCCAAATTGTTCTGCCATTCTTTCTTTTCTTTGCTTAGCGGTCAAAGCCCAGTGGCGGCATACGCTACGCTACACAATGCAATTGCCTGGACCACTTCAGCTGCAGCAGCAATACAGTGGGGGGAAAAAATAGAAGGTGGTCTCCTGCTACCAGACGTTACAGCCTCTACCTCTGGAATTAGGCATCAACAGTTATTGTTTGACAGATAGAGGAATTATGAATCACGTTTGACCTTTAACGTTCAGTCACATAAAGCGCGAGGCCTGTTTGTCCTCCTGGAGCAGATTCTCTAACGTTGAAACGCGGCGGTGAGAGTTTCACACCACCTGAGCAGTCTGACCTGGCGGCTGCTCATTTGAATAGAAGTAGAATAGAAAAAAAAAGCGCATTTGTTGTCAGGGAAAATGCATTTCTCTTAAGCGCATAGAGAGAGAAAAAAATGAATCACCTCTGAAGGCGTCAAGCCGTTAATTCCAGATGGGTCCTGTTTTTTTGGGGGGATTTTCTTTTCCCACCTTTCTTTTGTTGAACCTCGTCTGCAAAGCCTGACCATTTCAATATCTCAGCCTATCTAATAACAGTCATTCCTCTGTGGATTCTCTCTGTCTCATCTCACTTCCTTGGCCCCAGCGTGTGTGTGAGTGTGTGTGTGTGTGTCATGGCCTCCCTCCCTCTCTCTCCTACCCCCCCCCCCCCCCACACTCCACTCCCCTCCAGCCAATTGCGATCCAAATCTGTTTAATTAACAAACAAATTCTGTTGGCATAGTAACAGCCCAGCTAATTTATCATGGGAAATAGACTGTTAGACACACAGGTTGCTTGGCAACAGCCAATGGTGGCGTGAGATACGGCGGTGAGAAATCGCACAAGATGCAGATGCGCGTGACGGCGGGCTGCTGCGTTTGAGTGGCGTCGGGAAAAGGAGGGCTGACTAAAAGTGCCTGTGAGGAGGTGCTGAGATGTGGAGACATTCCTTTTACTTTATTTCATCAGTATTCACAAGCAGCATTCATTCCATAACATTAACTTTAAACATCTGCCCTGACCCAGTGGTTACCAAGCCAGCAGGCTCACAAGTTAGAAAAGAAGAAGAAAAATGATTGTTCTGCTACACAGATTTGAATGTGAATGTTCTTTTATTTATCTAATTTGTTGGTAAAATATTGGATTTATCTGTAACAATTATTCAAATTGAACGTTGAGACATGGAAGTAAAAATCTAACTTTTGTGGCTGTTGACCAGCTGTGATGCTCCTTCATTCTATGGGGTCACAGTTCAAACCAGTGGGCACCACTGCCCTAAAACATCTGGATTCTAATCCAGCCATCAACCTGAACCCAATCTGCCTTTCTTCTTTTCATTTCAAATAAACAGCAGATATTAAACATTAAAACACATCACTGCTTAATGTGCACTTCAGTAGATTTGTATTTTTTTTCCCAGGAAAGACTTTGCAGTTTCCACCAGCAGATGTAAAAGCTTTCATGATCTGGCTATAGGTTGATTTCCTGCTGTGTTACAGCAATCAGTGACAGAAAAGCAGCAACACTGACATTTATTCACTGATTATTACTTTAAACGTTGCTGGAAATGCGGCCACGGGGATAACAACTCACAGACAAACACGTGAGCATGTAGGTGCCTCAGTGAAACGACAGCAGCCTTCAATAACATCACTGAAGGATTTGTCGACCACCTTTTTCTCTGCCTTTTTCGAGACTTTGAGGTTGCAGCCAGTGCAATGGAATTACTCATTTTACTATGCACTTTAGTTGCTTAGTTGCTTCTGTTCTGAACAATTTATCAACCAAACTCAAGGAAACACCTGCCACTGTCAAATGTATGTCCTTAGATGGGATTTAAATTGATGCAACTCACAGGAGATCCACTTTTCTCACGGTCACAATGAATTATATGATTCAATGTTAATGACCAGAACTCACCAGTGTGTGGTTTCTGTCAAACTGAGCACTTATTACTCAGTTCCTTTGCTAATGTAGCGCTCCTGCCTTGGCCATTGTATGTTTCGGGCAAAACAGTCCTGTTTAAACAAGTTGTGTGTGCAGCTGTGTGTCAGGTTCAGTCACAACACTGCTCGTTCCGGATCTCTGTCCATAAATGATCTGTACAGTCAAGTAATCAAAGCACAGAGAAGCTATATTACATTACAGTCATTTAGCAGACGCTTTTATCCAAAACGACTTACAATTCAGATTCCATCACATTGATACACCGTAGGCACAGCTACGGGAGCAATTTTGGGGTTAAGTGTCTTGCTCAAGGACACATCGACATGATGTCGGAGCCGGGCATCGAACTGCCGCCCCTTTGATTGAAGGACGGCCCTGTTCTCCACTTAGCCACAGTCACCCCATAGGATAACACCACACACACACACACACACACACACACACACACACAGCGGGAGAGTGACTCTGCTCCACTATATCTTTACATAGCAAATAGTTTGAACAGAGAACCCAACACTGTCAGACTCATGATGGACCGTTTAAAAAGGTGAATTAAAAACAAATGAATTGCAGCAAAACCACAATAGCAGAGATGAGCAGCGAGCTAAAGATGCTTTGTTAAACTCTCAACGTTAAACTCTTGATTAATGACACTGAAGGCTTTTATTCCACAAACTTTTCCAACTTTATTTAGTCAATAATTGACGTCATTGAAAAATATGTCAGATTTGTAACCAAGTTTTCAGTGCCTTTAAATATTGTCAACTTAAGCATAAACAACGTGTCAAATAATTACTTTTGGTGACAAACATTACGGTATGAAATGCTAATGTGCATGATTACTATTCAGATTAGATTCTTTTCATTATGGTGATATTACATTTTTACGTGTTTTTTATGCAAGACTGAACATGTTCTTTGTATTTGACCTGTGACCTTCTTGTCCGCATATATCTGGTTGTGTGCATAAATAATTCTCATGTACACAACTGTACGCTCATCTGTTCTTCAATCACCATCCATCATGTTCACCGCCGTACCACAGTTAAAGAGCCTGAATATCATTCCCATTTACTGTAATGTCGGGACACAAATTGAAAAGACAAAAAGTACAGCTCTGACAGGACTCTAATTCCTAACAGCTCCACTTTTTCACGACAATTGTCACACGGAGTGTGTGGGGCCATTTCCATTTGCGACAAAGATGTTTGGTGTAATGCATATCGTTGATATGTTGTCTCTCTCCAGTGCACAGTCCTATCAGAAACCCCAGCGGCCCTAACGAATGGCGCACTCACCGGACTATGTGGTTACATGATGAAAGTTATTCATCAGATTTGAATTATTCTAATCAATTTGCTGTCAGGCTAACTGCTGTGGCCGTCACAGTGACGCCGCCGTCAAGCACCGTTTGGTTGCAGCTTGGCGCTGCCCGTGAAATTTATACTTTCCATAAGTACTCGTAAAACCTTCAAAGCATGACTGAGCGGGGAGAGCCACCCCACCCCGACACCACCCCCGCCCAGACATCCTAGTCAAGACGACAGCTGCAGACAACAAAGTCACTCACAGACAAATAGGCAGAATTATGTACAGAGCTCTGCAGTAGCAGGGAAACAGCTTGCAAACACAATAAAGAGCAGTCGGCATCATCTCTCCTTTTCCAGCACACAAATAAAGATGCTTGAGAACGAGATCTCGATTGCCGATTACAAGGTGACACGAGGTTGTTCCTCACACAGGCCTCGCTCATAACCGCTGAAAGCATCGGATACCCTGAGTAACTTCCTTACATTGAGTATAAAAGCTGCTTAACCCAAAACAACAAGCCAGTCAAACCCACCACGAACGCTGTAATCACCCAGTGAATATGGAGAAGCAAAGCAACGCAGTGTGGCTTTTACCATCTGATCATGCATTAAGTGAGAGGTCCAGAGCCCCCCTTATGACAGGATTCACTATTAAATGTGGGTGACAAATTTGCATGTATAATGGTCTCATGTATGAACAAGTGCCAGTTACTTTTCCAAATAAAGTCACATTCTTACACTTCTGTAACACTTCCAACACAGTTCAAGTCTGAGCGGAATGCTTTCAAATTACATTTTTTTTTGCAATTGCTTACACACTGAAATCGACACACACACACACACACACACACACACACACACACACACACACACACCAGTCAGAGCCTGAGCACCAATAGAGCAAACGTGGAGGCAGTGAGGGGAAGAGGAAGAGAGAGGAGGAAGAGGACAAGGACAAAGACGGGTTTGAGGAGATGTGATCAGACCCCAACAAGAAGGCCCAATCCCTCCGATTATTCTTTTTGACTAGATGTACTGTACTGGGAAAATCTTTCACAGGAGCCTGTATGAGAAAATCATAAAGGTATACAAAGTACATAAGTACATAAGACAGCAGTGTTTTGTATTAAGTGCATCAGTGTGTTGTTGCTGCTTTGAAAGAGTAATTCAAATGTTGCATGTGTTTATCATTTTGTGGCAAACATTTTGAAAAAGGATTGTGAGGTTTTTATTGCATTGTTTCATTTGATGTGGAAGTTAGATGTTTATCTCTAAGTGCTGTGTGTCATTTGGCTTGTGTGTAGAGTTTTGACACAATGAGCCCAAAAAGTGTGTAAGAAATCACAAATGAACTGTACCATGAAGGTAGCAGCCCTTTGGAGTGTTGACCATTTCTGTCCAATGTGCTCCCTCAGATCTCATTCAACATAGATATTTCTGAGGGAGAGAAGAGATATAAGCCTTTTGTTTTAATATCCAAAAGAAAAAGAACAAATTAGTGTTGTATTGCACAGCTTGTAAAATAGTCAAAATGTCTGCCACAACAACAGCAAATGGTTTTAGATTCGGTTCAACTTTATTTTCCTTTAACAATGTACAGGTACTGAGACAACAAAATGCAGTTAAGCATCTAACTAAAGGTCCATAAAGCAGCAATAATATATAGAATAAAATATACAATACATACAGAGTGTGGAATAAACAGTAGGGATATGAATACACTAGATCATGAGCAGTATGAACAGCATTAACAGTGTGTAATGAATGTACTAAGATATATTATCAACGCTAGTAGACATTATATACAGAAATAAACCTGTACGTGCTTACACTATAAGATGTTATGTCGTTAATGCAAACATAATGACTCATTAATTCTATTTACTTTGTGTCCAAAAAGATCACAGCTGGTTGCTGTGGGTCTTTGTTGGCTCAACCCTGGCTCGTAATTAATCAGCAGAAGGGTATTAAATGCACATCTTGCTCTTTGTCCCCCTTCCTATGAACACTAATACCACAGAATTATCATCCCGTATCCACAAAGACACTATAATCATTTTGACAAACTTTTTAAGTGGTAAAAAAAAATGGTGTCCATTGATTTCAGAGCTCCAGTGGTCACCGAGCTGTGGACTGCTTGTCCAGTCTTTGTTGCTTTCAGCTAGTCCTCAATCTTGTCCTTTAGCAGGGAAATCTTATATCTCAATCACTCCATTAAGACTTGATGTGGAAGCGGTCAGGTTCATGCTTTGATCTAAATTGGACATGGTCAGGACACAGTCCAGCTCCAAAGACAGAACATGCTATGGAAAAAGACAGAGAGTGACCCCTGTCTCCATCACGCAGTCTCAGGAGGGGCTGCCCTGTTTGGGCTCAGTGAACTCAAAAGCAGCTCAGTCTCATCAAATCACACCAAAATCCTATTTTTAGCATCAGATTTAAAAAATTGACATCAAAATGAATAATTGTAGTGAAAAAGGACAGACGGCAGGATGGGCTGATCTGCTTTTATATAAAGTGTAGGATGTAACCTCCCGCCCATCCACCACCACCCTCTCCTCCCCAAAGGTGAAATAAGACTGTCACTCCGATGCGTCCGCTCACTCTTGATGAGCTCGGGAATAAATATGCAAAAAAGGGGGCTTCCTGGTGGAGAAAGAAGGGAGAGGAAAAAAAGAGGCAATCAAGGATAGCTGCAGTCCCCGGCTGGACTATAAATCTCTGTCTGTTTCAATCGCCGCTGTGGCCGAAACGGTGTAAAATTCGAGCGGGGATGTCATCAATTTCTGTTAGCTTCTCTGTCCCTTTCTGTGCCGGTCGGCGGGCAGCCATGATGGATTGATTTTGTCACTTGTGCTCAGTTCACAGTATGTTAACATGGAAGGGCAGAGTTGGGTTATGGAGAGAGGGTTATTAGTGTCTCGGCTGTGACTGGACTTTCCTCTCTCTCTCTCTTGTCTCTCTTCTTGTGAAGGTCTCTCACTCCGTCTCCCATCCCTGTCACTCTACCTTACACTCAATATACTTGCTCTCCCATTCATCACACCTCATTCCCTTGCATATCTGCATCCATTTTATCTCTGCGTACCTCCACCTATCCCCTCTTATCTCTGCATTACTCTGCCTATCCCAACCAACTGTCTCCACCTAGCCCACCTAAGACCTGTCAAGCTACTTCTGTCTCTTCACCTACATGTGTCAACCCATTCATATCATATCTATCTACCTCTACTGGACCTACCCTCAGTTGACCTCCACTACTCTTACAAGATCTCTCGCCCCACCTCCCTCTTGGCTCCAACCATACTGACCCTTAATGGTGAAGCCATTGGGAAAATGCTGCAAAAACTGGGACTATAATGAAGGCTAAGCCCAACATAATAACTTCTTCGAACGTATTTCAGCACTTTTCTGTTGGTGGTATATTTAAGAAAAGATGGACTTTTCTGAGGAGGTGTCAGTCCAGTCAGGTAGTTTTAAAGTGATGTTTTGGGATGTGTCTGATGTGCTCTATTGAAAGGTGTGTCAGCCTATCAAAGACAGCCTTGCTACTTTATCATCCCACCATAGCGCCACCCAGTTTATACAGATGAAATCTGTACTTTAAGTCACATGTAGCTTTCACCGAGACCACAGATTTAAACACATGGGTAATGTCAAATACACTTAGTTAGTCCATGTTTCCACATCGTCTATACCCGTCCAACAACATCCTCCACCTTGGTCCTCCATCTGTCTATGCTTATCTCAGTACCTGCTTATACCTTCTCTCGGGGCGTATCCAGAGCGAACCTCTGTGTGGGGGTTCTGCCGGGATTCTCCCCCAGCTTTAATTACTTTACTTTATTTGCTGCTGTAATCCTGCAAATCCCCCCACTGTGGGGCTAATAAAGGGTTACCTAATCTTATTCTATCTTATCATATTTTACAGATTCAGATTAATACTAGCAAATAAAATCAACTGCATTAAATGATGATGCATTATTAGAGATGAAACTATTATACTATCCCTATATAAAGTAATTAAAATGAGCTCCACCTTTACCAGCTGCAACATTAAAGGGATGAACACATGAATGCATTGATGCAATGATTAATACAATAATATGATATATATTATTCTGCATAATTATTACCTTCACTTTTGTTTTAATACTTAATACTACTACTTAGTAGAGATTTAGAGTATTCATTTCTTCTCTGTCAGTTACCGGTTTACTGAAATATTAAAAGGGTTTAATTTCACTCACACAAAGTTTTCAGCTACAGTTCATGTTGTGTAGTGCGTGCACTGTTCACCTCTCAATCATCTGCTACTGTCACTCTCTCTCTTGTCTCTCTCCATCATCTGCTGTCTGTCTGTCTGTCCGTGTTTCAGAGATTGTGAAATGAGTCAGTCACCATTTCATTTTGGAGCCACGCCATAACGTAAAGTAATGTTCTGCAAACGTGAGGTTGGTGAGGTTGGTCAAACAGCACCTGCAATCACGACGAAGAGAAATGTAGCCTTCTTCATATCTTAAACGATACTATATTGGCTCACTTCTACTCATGAACTTCTTTCTTCACAAAAAAAGGTTGTTTTGTTCCATTTGGACCTGTATGCTCTGCCGCCTGTCCTCTACTCTTACTGCTGTGTCACTCAGCGCTGATGACCATCAGACAACACCCAATTATTACAAGTCTTTCCATTACATTACATTACATTACAGTCATTTAGCAGACGCTTTTATCCAAAGCGACTTACAATAAGTGTATTCAACATCGGTTTTCGAGAGAACAACTAGTCACCAGAAGTCATAAGTGCATCTCCTCTCTTCAAACAAGCATCTAAGAGCATAAACCAGAGCCACCGTACAGTGCAGAAACAAACGAATGCAATAAGTGCCACAAACTAATATGAATACAATAAGTGCAATAAGCTAGTATGAATACAATAGATGCTAAGTAAATGCTATGTGGAAGGCTCAGGGTAGGCCTTTTTGAAGAGGTGAGTTTTCAGCCTGCGCCGAAAGATGGGCAGCGACTCTGCTGTCCTGACGTCAGTGGGGAGTTCATTCCACCACTGTGGGGCCAGGACAGAAAACAGCCGCGACTGGGTCGATCGGCCGCAGGGACCTCTGAGCGACGGGGCAACCAATCGCCCCAAGGCAGCAGAGCGAAGTGGTCGGGCGGGGGTGTAGGGCTTGACCATGGCCTGGAGATAGGAAGGAGCTGTTCCTTTCACTGCCCTGCCACATACAGTAAAATCTACCTACGTCCTCCCACCCAGTCCTACGTGAGACTGATGTCTTCATCAGACAAACCACAAGGGGAACAAGAAAGCCCATGAAGAAGGAGCTGATCCTGTGGGAGCTGCTAGGTGCAAGCTAGCCTTGTATAATAAAGAGATGACAGAACAAGGGCGCTCAGGACGAATAAAGCTGAAAACTAAATAGGAGAGGATCTTTATGCCCTGCCATTACATCTTTATCAGGGATTGGTCAACACAATTGAAATAATGCTGCACCTTCTTGACTTGTACAAGACAGGATCATTTTCACTGAAGTGCCATAATTACTCGGACGCTCGAGGACACAATTAAATTTTATAATGTCAAAAGCTGACCTTTAGTATTCGCTTCTGGGTAAGTCCATCAGAGCTGAAATGCTGGAAGAAAGCCAGCCTCTTTACTACAGCGCTGGAGAGGGAAGCGTCTGCTTTGAGTTAGTGCTGAGACCAAAGCTTTAAACAAGGTATAGCAGACTTACCTTGTAGGCACTATGGTGGACCGTAAACGGTTTACAGTCCGATGAGCAACTTGAGACGCGAGAATGGAGTTGTAGTTGAGGGACAACAACTATGATCGGATTGTTTCTTAAGTCATCGATAGCTGCCGGGTTCGGCCAATGCGTTCTGCCTCTTGTGCTCTTCACACGGACTGTTTACCTGCATTCAACCAAAGCCCGCTCTAACGTGATACTTGGACTTCAAACTGAAACGGAATACTTCCTTCACTAAAATATTGTCCCGTAGCAGAATCTGCATACATATGCGGGGATCTGTTTATAGAGAATAATGGGTTGCACTTCGCAGAGTTCAACTATTGACCACACAGTGTGTGAGTGGGGCATGGTTTAATATGTACCCACTCACTGTATGTAAACTGACAGGGTTTAAGTCTCTGTAGGTGGTGCGAACGTTTGTTCCATGATTATTTCTGATCAGAAGAAGTAGCTTGTATTATCTGTTTCTGAAAGTTACAGAAATTGTTGGGTGCAGCCTCCTCATTCTCGTTATTCCCTCGCCCGTTTCAACACCTTTGTTCAGCCATTCAAACAGGTTTGGTGGTTTGGTCATTGGCATCTGCTTGGAGGAACTATTGATCTTTAGAGCTTTGAAGGCTCAATTAAGACTCGGGTGTCATCTTGCTACACAGATATCTACCTACCCGTCTACATCCATAAATAGCAACCGAAGAAAACTGTTCCAAAAGACAGCTGTACATGTTCTATACGTCTTTGATTGTAATGAACCGTAGTTTCTCTGTTAACTGAAAATTACAATAAGGGTAGGAAACAGTACTAGCTACTGATTGGTTAGGGCATAACACGACACAATAGGCTCTCCTTCCAATCACAAACTGGCTAACTTAAACACAGTGTCAAACTGGTGATTTAGATTCAGTATTTATATCTGAGGAAGGAAGGACCTACCAAATAATGTGTAGCAAAACACTTTTACTTCCATGAGAATGTTGAAAAATATGTCTTCAACAAAGTCAGAGCCAGTCAACAATGGAACAAAGTGTGTTCCCACACAAACACTCAGTTAACTGCTGAAAAGCAGTGTGCAGTCTGAACCACAGCCAAATTCTACTGTTAAAAACACTGAGCATTTTCAAAGAGTAGATCCAGAACTGCTGGCAGCATGGTCTGCCAAACACATGGCTTCAATGTGTGTGTGTGTGTGTGTGTGTGTGTGTGTGTGTGTGTGTGTGTGTGTGTGTGTGTGTGTGTGTGTGTGTGTGTGTGTGTGTGTGTGTGTGTGTGTGTGTCAGAGAATAAGGAAGCCAAACAGGGTTAGTAGGATAAGAAAAGGTGATGGGAACACTGGCTAGCAGCCCAATAGGACAATGCCCACACAAACGTGCATCACACACATTCATGAACACACACACACACACACACACACACGCACACACTGTTGATTCACACTCTCTCTTTACATTTTGCTTGTCTGCTATCTCTATTTCTACATTTATTTTCTCCGATGTACACACTCATGCTCTCTCTCTCTCCCACTCCCTCTCCCCTCCCCCCCCCCTCTCTCTCTCTCTCTCTCTCTCTCTCTCTCTCTCTCTTCCCGACACAGCATTGTGCTAACTCAAGTCATTTCACTTGTAGAAGCAGTATTGTCAGACAGAGCCTCAGTGCAGTGTCACTTCAGGTGTGTGTTGGTCATTGACTGTGTGGGACACTGTCTCACACACACATTTGTATTTGTATTTATACACAAATACACAAGAGGAACTTGAAATGCTTCAGAATGGACACAAAGGTGGCAACTTTTCTGCTTCACAGAAAGTTATTGGTCCGTGGGACCAGTCTCAATACAAAGAATTTAAACTTGTAATTTCCTGCCAGTGGAGCCTCATGTCTGTCCTGCACTGCAGAGAGCACTCTGAAGTACAGATCTGCATGGGCCTGTTCTTACATATCTCACCTGCATGTTCATACAGTTCACAATCTCAGTTCAACAAATGATTTCAGAGACAGATTACCAGTGGTGCATAAAGTGTACCGTATAAAGTGGTGCAATATTTGTTTGGTTTGTGTGTTATGACCTTATCATAGAAAATTAAAGTATTAAACTTACGTATGTATATTTGCTTTATATTGTAAAATACATGTTCTTCATATTACATTTCAGAGTTTCTATGCATTTATTATTGTCATCGTCTCTGATGTGTAACACCTTGCTTTTGCAGATTGAGGGTGTGTCTTTCCTTCCATCAGTCAGTGAGTGTGTTCAGACACAAGCACATCATTAACGTTGTCAGCTTTGATTAGGCAGTTACCTTATGTGGCCACATGCTGTCACATGATTTCCTGTCAATTTCCTGCTTGTGTGTAACTTGCACATAGAATATTTCCTAGCTTCCCCTTGCAGACTTAATCTGCCTGGCGAGGTCGGCAATAGGCAAGTTTCCATCCAAATTTCAAATGACTTTACAGAAAATCAGCCAAAAAAAAAAATAAGAAAAGTGAATTACTGCTTTTTTTCCATCCGCTGCTGTTGTGAGGATATTAGTTCATTGGAGACAAACAGCATGGGGAGCTAATTATCCAGTCAGCGCCATAAAACCATCACAGAAGAAGAAGAGGACACAATGAGATGACGTAGTTAGAACAACTCCAGTCCAAGCTCAAACGATAGAAACCCATGTGAACAATATGATGGAACGTTTCCATTTGATTTATGTATCAATGTGAGGAAGGTTACAGTCTCCTCATCGCTCCTCACATATCTGATGCTTTCAGCTCTTCAGTGGATGCTTGAGTGACATTGAAGTCACATGTTTTATTTACAACATCATTTATTCACCAAGTCTATTTCCATTGCACTTTGTCGCACGCATTGTGTGTTTGTCCATACACAACCGCTGCCCAGCGCTTTTCTGCTACATATTAATTTTGTCAGAGTTTTGGTGTTTCCATTGCAGTGGATGGAGCCCTGTCGGTTGCCACTTGCAAGCGACATATAGTAGAGTAATGTCTACCTGAGCAGAGAACGACGTCTCTCTCACTCACGTTTGTTGTGATCATATCTTTGCCTTGCTTTGTTGACATAGCCAGGCCAGCCGCATGTGCCTTTTAGTGCATGTTAGGGAGCTCCCTTATGTTTGGAAGGACTTTCCTTCGGATCATTAGGTCAACACGTAACACCTGGTAGCGAAGCCGTGGCAGTGCGGAGGAAAACACAGCTAGCTGCTCGCTTTCTGAGCGGATCTTCATCGCAGTAAGTTACCCTTTACCCAGTAAACATGCCCCTTCACTGGTGTAACATGTACTTGATGTTGTGGAGGTATTTATATGCATTTTTCGTACTTTTCCTGCCTGCTTTAAGGCCGGTTAGGGACCACGTAACAGCAGAGCGCTATGCCTAAGGCTGGTTAGTGCATGTGAGCGTGCTCCCCTGGTTAGCTAACGGCAATCATGCATGTTTAAAAGATGCTTACTTGTTAATATGACATGTATATTTAAGGTCACGCATGACCTGCAGGAGGCAAAAGTCTTGAAGGTCTAAAAACGAGACAAAAGTAATCTGGTACCATGAGTTTCTTATTTTATCGAGACAGCTTTATAAATGAAGAAAGACTGTTGCCAGCTGTTAAACACACTACATTAATGTTTCTCCGTTCTAACTACTTCGAGATGTTTTTGTTATTTTATCAATGATGCTTCAGCCGGCCATGTGCTAACAATTGGTTCCCATTAGCCTGTATTAGCATTTATGTGGTATAATGTTCAAAAACATTACATAAATCATATAAAATGTAAATTTGCTATCTGCTGTTTGCAGTTTGGGAATTTTATCTTATGCGTCCAGAGGAAAAAAACAAGCCAGAAGACGAATATCGCCATAAGTATGGGTGAAACGCTGGAATATGAATGTAGCTGAACTAAGGACAATGTATTACTAAAAAAATGAAAAATGGCCTCAAATCCCAGCATTGATCCTCCTTTTTTCGAGAGGTTGTGACTGAATTGACAACATGGCATGGTATTCAACATATTGCCACATTACTTCTGGTAGCAAACTGCATTGTGGGTGTCGGTGCTAGAAATGTCAGCATTAGGGCAGGGACGTTGTAAGTCAAGGCAGATGCCGTAGCAGCGGCAGTAGTATATTTCACTGATACTGATCTCATGCTTTCTGACAGTAATGGTACTTATGGTAATGTCCTCTGTGAACCAGACATGGCCCTGTGCGCTCATAGACACAGCACATAGCTCCCCGACACCGCTCTGATTTAACACCACACAAGTTAAAGGCCTGCGCTGCTGGATATTGAGATTTTAAATTTCAAATTCTGCAGCCCTGTCAATGAGATGGTCTCATCCGTCCATGACTGAACATTTGGGCTTTGTAAAGATGTTTAAAAAGTAAAAAATCATCTTGGCCTGCAGTATTGTATAATTGTAAATTGTAAATTGTATAATCAAAATAAGAAACAGTTGCTTGTTAAGACATCCAGAAGACACAAAGCTACATTAACAATCATTAAGAGTCGTGTTTGTGTCCACCTGATGCCCTTTAGTCCAGTAGTCATTCCACTCTAGCTCCGTCTCGGTCCTTACCAACTCCTGGGGAAAATATCAGGCTCTTCAGGACACCTTGATCATAGAGATTAATGGGATCACATTTCTTTATTGAGGTGTAGTTTTTTCGCATGTATTATTTGCGTTTTGACTGAAAACACCTGAAAATTGCTCCACTATCACTAATTGTTTAACTGCTGGTCCTGGAAACGATGGAGGTCAATTAAAGCGTTAGTCTGCGGGCCACAAACTAAAACAATGAGCTAAAAGATGTTAAAAAGCTCGACAGAGCTGACAGCAACTGCAGTGTCAACCGCAATGTCGGGTGGAATTTCACAGTAGGTTTGTTTTATCTACACTTTTACATTAAAAAGTCATTGTTTATGTAAAAATAGTGTAAAAAGTGCAGCTTTACGCGAATATTAAATAATCCAGTTAAAAGGACTTCCATGATGACTTAAAAGTTCAAAAAGCAGTGTCCTGCAAATGTTTTGTTTAAATGTCTCTTTGGAAGAACATATTAGTGAGGCTGAAGATATCCTACTTTTGCTTCAAACCATATGTGGGTTCCCGCCACTTAATTCTATCTAATATGAAAACCTAATTCCTCTATCATACCACCAGATTAGCATTATCACGGTGTTATTCTCCACGACGTCACTGACCTGGTGCAGATCCGCCTGCTTTTTCTGGCTACGCAGGATCAACAACAATGAAACAAACAGCAGTGTGTGTCTCTGCAGTCTCCCCTCTGTCACATGTCCTCCACCCCTCCTCTCCCCGTGAAACAATGAAATTTTAAAGGAGTGTCAGGGAGGGAAAAAAAAGAACAGCATTTCTAATTCAACTTTCTTGAGAGAACCTTCCTGAGTCTCTTACCCGGCAACATCCATCTCTCCTCATCAGCCAAACACAGACAGACGCCTCCCCTCCTCTCTCCCTTTCCTCCCTCTGTTTTTGAATATGTGTTTTCTGTTTATTATTAGCTGACTCGGTGCTTCATCATCCCGTGAAAATTCATATCTGCTGAACATAAGGGGGAGAAACAGTGGGGAATCAATCTTTTGTGCTTGGGCAGATAAACACAAGACACAATCAGAGGGAGGAAGAAAGACGGAGGGAGAAGGAGAACAGAGGAGAAGAGGGCCTCATCCCCTCATCCCGGCCGTGATGGATAGCAGGAGTAAAAGCGTCGGGACGGTATTATGTAAATTAAGAAGGCATCCTAGCATGGCCTTGATGATTATGGGGAGATGTGAATGATGTTTGCGTGTCCCCGGGCACTCCACCAGGGCCTTGTTATTCCTCTTCCTTCCAACCACCCCTGGGGCGAAGTCAGTGTGACCCCCTGGACGTCCCTGCTGCCACCCATCCCCATCCGCTCTTCTCCCACGGGACCAACCCCCCACTCCCGGAACAAAAACAAAACAAAAAAAGAGGAAGAAAAACAACTCACAACAAGACATCTGTTTCATTTACTTAACAAATTATCTGTCAGGGAATGTGCCCCCAGTGCCTCTAATGGACAGCCAGGAGGTGGACAGGGAGGACGGCGACAGGGATGGACGCTGAGTGAAGGAGAAACAGGAGGAGGACGTTGGGTTGAGGGCATTTCTAGTCCCTGCCCCCCCTCTTCCTCCTCCTCCTCCTCCCTCTCTGCCTCTCTAAGCTGCAGCTTCCCTGAGGTGTATGAGCAAGTGACAAAGCTGTAAAGTGATAAACTGTGACACTTTTATATCAATGAATGTGTTTTTCTTCACTCCGTCACTGATTTGAATTGCACAGTAGTGATTCAACCACTAGCCAATTCAGAGCTTTTCCATTTGCTGTTCTACATTTCTAGATTCTTGAAGATCATGGGGAAAGTAATCCGGTGAACAGGAAGTGATGTTTTCTTTTGTTTGTGGATGCTTTGCTGTAATCCTGCTTTTGCTCAAAGTTTAGATGATCCCATACCCGATCACATTTAACAATGTATGAATCTTTGTACTTATATGTCAAAATCATATAATCTTTTCCTCCTGTAAAACAAAAACAAGCGTGTGCTTACATGAGCTAGTACCAACCAATAATATGAGGACATCCATCCACCAATCAGTCTGCAACTTATAGTGATTTGGAGGTGCGTGTGGAGCCACAGTCCTCTCTTCATCACACTACATTCTAAGCATTCTAAGGTTTCGGAATGAGTCACTGCCTCAAGTCAAGCGTTATGTTTGGGGTCTTGTTAAATGGATTAATATTGAGCTCAGCTCTAACATTATCACTGACTTTAAAAAGGCAAGGGTGCTCCCTCCACACACATACAACCACAAAAAAAAACAGACATGCAGCCACCATAAGTGTTTAATATAATTTGCGCATTATATAAAATGATGCATTAGAAGTCTAAAACCCTGTAAATAAACATTGTTATTGCACAATCTACGCTGTCCCACATCTTTATACATTATTAGTGTCTGTTGGAAGGAGGCGGAAAGGGAAGTGGTCACGAGCTTTTCATAAAAGCTCCAAGGCATCAGGGCGTACTAGATGGCGTTAACAATAACTGTTTTCAAAACAGAAAAATTGATAAATAAGCTCATCAAAATGTCAAAACAGTTGATCTCAGTTTATAATCTCTTGCATGTAGCGTGTCAGAGAAATTAAGTTGTATTCAACATACTTTGACCTGAAGTATTATATATATATATATATATATATATATATATATATATATATATATATATATATAATATAGTAGTGTATTTCAGCATTGTTAAGCAAATGGGTCTGTTTGGATGGGAGATGTGCAGCAGTAAATAAATGAACGTGCATTATAAAACAATCCTGCTCTCTGATCTGTGATCAGATGAAATTACATTTGGAAATGTGGATTTTGTCCATAATTCTTACCTTCATTCTCATCACATTAGTGGCCGGTGTGGACAGGTGGACTTCACAGCAAACACAAACTGCTCCAGAATACATGGACGTAAGAGTACGGCTGTGAGACAGACTGACAGACCTATTCTTTAAGACAAAGAACCTACTCAAAGGAACACAGCAGCCCACACTGCTGCTGAGATGGAGGGAATTCCAAGTGTCATGTGGCTATGTTTGCCTTTCATGGCTTTCAAAATAAGTTCATGCCATTTTGATTAAAGTAGAGGACATACAGTGACATGTGCAATAGAACTTAGCATTGTAGCTGTGCTGGGAGAATGTGCCAACGCCAAGAACAAACAATGAATAACAATACAGGCTTCCAAAACAGCCGTACTGATGAGCTTCAAAGGCTGCAGGAATATGTAAATCTGCACGCATGCATGAATCTACTCTGCAGGCTTTTGTCCTCTCGCCTCATATGTTACCTGTTCTTAGTGCATGCTTTATGAATCATCCGGGGAGGAATATACAAGGGCTTTTTTGCATTTTTTTTGGCAGTCTATCTCAGTCCTCAAAGTTTCTTTTACGATAACGAAAAACCATTAACTGCTGTCAAACAGCCAAGAAGAGAGATTATTTTTTTTATTGAAATAAGATTAAAATGATAAGTTTGACTGAGGGTTCCTGATAAAATATTTCAGCTCATAAGCGCGGTGTGGGCACAGGGATTAGACGAGGAAAGGGAGAGGGAAAGGGGGGGGGGGGGGGGGGGCAGGAGAAAGTAACATTGAGGAGAGAGAGAGACAGAGAGAGAGGGGGGGAAATTCATAATGTATAATAAAACAAAAGGTGTCATGGGAAATAACAGTGATATTAAAATTAGAGTAAGGTGGGATCTATATGAAAAAATGCAGATTTGAAAATGTAAATGATGATGAGGGAGAGGAGGACAGATGTGGAATTTTGATAGTGGTGTGGAAGAAAAGAGAAGAGAGCTCTTCAGGGCCTCAGAGAGATGCTCTCTGTCTGGAAGTGACTCCATGGAGGGGATCAAGCTACAGCGATGGTCACAACCGACTGAGACACAGAGGGGATGGGGGTCAAAACATGTGGCGATTAACACTATCTAGTGAGTTCAGAGTTCAGGTAATGAGGCACAGAAATAATGTTTGGAAATAATTCTGTATTCATATTTTGAAAACACTGTCACATTGAAAGGAGCTGTATTAAACATTCTGAACATTATTGTATAGCAGCAAGCAGCTATTTGTTATGTAAAGATATACGTCTCCCTCTGTGTGTGTTGTTATCCGAGCTTCTCCTTGCTTCCTTCATGTGGAAATGTGGAAATGTCACATGGCTGAAGCTAAAGGCGCTCTGACTTCTGCTTCACTGCAACTTTAATGGTCAGGGGACCTTTGTCGTCATGATTACAATAGTTACCGCGTGGTTAAGGTTAGTCAACAATGGTGGTCATGGTTAAAACCAATGTTTGAAACAGAAAGTCAACAGTGCTCCTACGCCTGCTAGAGGGCTTTGTCACTTGAACATAAGCAGATGTTGTTTTGGACTATTTGAAAAAATGACTAAGGGCTCGGTCACACATGCTCAAAATGAATATCCGACCTCCGTTCACTTCCGTTCTATGCGAGCAAAGGGTGATTAAAACATTTGTATCGGGTGGAGTTTAACTTTGGTGAACTTTGACTGGCAAAGTCACAGCTTCAACCAACAGCAAATAAGTGTATGTGATTGACCCCACTTAGCACATTCAGCATAGAAATCACTGGTATGGCCACTTGCCTGCATTCGCAAATGTGTGACCGTGCCCTAATGCTGTCGATATTGTTGGGAGCACATCCTCATAACTGATGTTTACTCCCATATCCACGAGGTTCACCAACGCTCTCTTCTGTCATCATTGTAGAATCCTCTACAATGATGACAATTGACCGGACGTAGGCTGTCAAGCTAGTCTTGGGCTTGAAGGAAATGGTGTTTGTGTAAAGAGTAACTTAACAGCAGGCTGGAAGGCAGTGTTTAGCTGCCCTTTGAGGTAGAACAGTTCAAGCGTGTGCCACCTCTGGTTGGGTGTGGTCAGAAGTGCGCTCTGTTACGCCTGTAACCACACCCTACGGTGATGTCACGGAGTCCTGGAGCACACAGCAGCAAGATAAGGAGCTAAACCACTAGAGGCCAGCAAAAAATAAGATTTTCGGTGGGTCTCATATCTCTTATGATAGAATGCTAAAACAGCAATCAATTAGAATACATAATAATCAAAGAAAATGTTTCACTTTCTGCCTCGCTATACAAAAGGCACACTATTTATTGCATTGGTATTGAACTTTTGCATTAGATGTAAATGTGTGCTGTAGATTCGTGCAATATGAACACAACTCCTTGCATTGTCTACAGTCATATCTTGTGTTTGCAGTATGATTGATGGGTTAACAACCGAAGGACAGACATACTGTAGTATGTCAGCAATTCTGACCTTGCCACATTTCTTCAGTATTGATTGGCATGCAGTATTTTGCACTCAGCATGTCTCTATCTACGTGAATATGTCATTTACACGGCTGTAGATCACATTGACCAGGCCTCAGCTCGCCACTGTTTGGTGACCCATCCCTTACCTATTCCTCAGGAGAGAGCCCCCCCTTTAGTGAAAGGGGAAGGAAGAGTAAAAGGAGCCCCCCTTTAGATATGAGCCTCCCTGAGGGGCTCTCCTGCGACTAAAGAATGTTACAAGTTCAAGTTCCAGCCACTAGCCCCTGAAAGCTGACCTGGTCTGCCACATGTCCTCTGTTACCAGCCAGCCAAGGACAAGAGGAGGCAGGCTGGGCAAGAGCAGCCAGCCAGTAGACATTTGGAAACAAAACGGTTGACTTTGGAAGTGACACACAAGATATAGGTAGACATATATATTTTATATGTGTTATTTTTCAAACTGCAATAATCCATATTGTCTGCATATGTTAATACTTTATAATAATAGTGAGTTTCCAAGTGTCTCAGAATCCCCTCTATGAATCAAACAAGGACTGTATAGGCAAATCATATTATGTAACTTAGCCTTATGCTAAAATAATGAACACATCTTGAATCTACTACTGATATGTTACAGTAGTTTTAGTGTTTTGCTTAGTAGACTTCAGATAATCATTGGCAAGACACTTGCAGGGCTTACAAAGTAAACAAATAATAATTCACATACAATTCGAAATCTACCAGACATCACCAGATGTGTAGCTCAGATCATTTTGCTATGTTAATAATTGTAAAAAAAATGAATTGCATCTTGCATATATTGAAAGATATGTACTGTGGTGCACCTCTGGAGGGAGAAGAGCTAATCTTCCATCGCACTGTCCAATTCATCTTTGAGCTGCTCCTTATGTGTCCTTACCAGGTGAAGTAGGTTGTGACAGACCCAAATCATCACTCTTTCAATGACCATAGTTTTTATATTTTTTCAGATCGCATGTGGTCTTGTTTGCATTCCACACACGATAAGTTCCCCCAAGAATAATACAAATGCCATCTCTCTTCCTGCTGAATCTGTCTGTACTCCATCTTCTGCAGCTACTTACAACCTCATCTCTGGGGCCCTCATAAATACCAGCACAGGTAGGACTCATTTCCTCAGCTGAGAAAGTCAATAAGGTCCTAAAAAGAAGGACCAAATAGGCCTCACTGAGAATTTTTGGAGATTCCTAAATGTAAGTTCCTTTGAGTTATCAAACATGTTCCTGTTCAGGATTCGTCACCTTCTGTAGTTGACATTCTGCATGGACATGTATCACTTGTCTCAGCTCGGTTACTGCCCTTCAAAATAAGTAATGAACCTTGTTCACCTAAATTCAGCATAACTTGTAGACAAAACGGACAGTAGCCTGGCTCTGCGATGCCACTTAGTCGACAGCGATGCTTAAGCCATTAGTTGTGGCACCCAGTCTGGGCTCTTTACCAAGACTCCACACAAGTGCTCTTAACCGCTCTCCTTCTGATGGATAAAAGGGGAATCTATTTTTTTGCCCATTAGCGCTGGCATTAAGAGCTATCATTTGCCTTAACAGCATTAACTACCTGCTCCCACGTCACCCGTCATTACCGTTATTATTCTGAGTCAAACTTGAAAGGACATGGGGACGTTTGACAGGTGCTGCCGCTGCCGTGTGTTTGGCTGCTCCTGTGGAAGGCAGATTGGAAGAGGAGGGGATGCTTAGCTGTTTAGCCTTGGCATGGTAATGGAGAGGGAAGGAAGGTGTTTGTGTGGGAAGAACAGACACTGAGAGAACAGACTTAGTGATCAGAACACTCTTGACCTTTTTCTCGTTATCCACCAGGAAACTTCAGTTTGAGACTGCTCAACATTGAAGCATCGCTCCTTGTAGGAGTCAATAGGAGTGCAGCTGTAAAGTAGCAGTGAGGAATTTGGGATTATTGAGTTTGATATGCAATTTCATTTGACCAAGCCACAGACAATGTCAAGGCAGGGTGTGGTAGACCGACGATAGATGCCCTAACGATCCCTAAATCCTCCCAGGACCTCAAAAACACTTGAAAGAATAAATGACCCATCTCGTTTTACCGCCTCCCCAATATGTGCAGATATTGCTGAATGGGCAGGGAGCTGTGGTGAGGAGCAGCTAGGATGGCACAGGGGCCGGCCTCACCTGTAATGGCATATCTTAGCCTCTCCTTATCGATCAGCTTTGCCCCTGAACACTCGTCTGGGCTCCGGGCCGTGGGCTGGGGGAGGTGGGGCGGGGGGGTAGTTGGCGTGGATCTCGTTGCCACGGTGCCCTTGGTGAAGGCCGGTGTCCAGTGACAAGCAGAAGAGTGGAGTGAGTGAGGGAGTGTATAGGGAGCTGCTGTGATGCCAGTACAGTACACACAGGATATCATCAGCGGACCAGCAAACACACTCACACACATTTCTGGCTCGACATACATGCTGGGCATGCACCAAGCTCAAGTTTCTCAATGTTAACCTTATACTGATCATAGTCTTAAAGGCCACTCCAGGGATTCACACCAAATTCATTCAAAAGTAAAATCAGGGGACTGATATCCTGATTTTTAGCCCCGAGCTAGAGTTAGAGTTAGATAAGATTAGTTATATTACGTTGGTCTGAGACTACCGGAGATATTTTGCTCCATCATGTCAATTGCATGCCAGCATTGTTTAACCCAACAGAGGTTATTGTAGCTTCAGGTTCTACTCAAGCTTTACTAAAGAGTGTTGGGGCCGCCCTCAGATTCCTCTCAGGCCTCTGAGGGAACATAGAATAAAGTCAAGATTCTGAGACTCAACTGTGATTTCTATGAGTTGGAATTCAAACAACAACAACAAAAATAAATTAAGTCAGAATACTGAGATTAAAGAAGGAATTTTGAGGGAAACATTTGGAGTTATAAACCCTCAGGAGTAAGTGGAAATCTTTTGCTCGAGTGGAAACTCACATGGACGTGTCTTTGCGCCAGCCAGAGTGAATTGACCTCTGTTCATGCCTGCTCCTGTCTGTGATTGGCTTTTTGCAATCTTGTTGTGTCTAGAATTTACCCTTTTGCTAAGTCCCACCCCTCAAATAGAGACTGGCCAATCGTAACGTAGCATCGGTCAGCTCTGACCAAAGTAGGACCACTATCTGGCTGTCCTCTTGTGTAATTGTACAAACCCGAGGAGCTACATTAGTAGAGTATGTTAAGACATCATTTGCATTTAGTTCAGACCTTAACCCCATTCGTCATCACAGGTTTAGATGCACTGAGATATAAACCACTGTCTTACTTCAAAAGCAACAGTTTCATCACACTCCTCATTGACACCTCATGGCTGTACCCGGACTGCTTCTTCCATCTGAGTGAGCATGAGCCGTGTGCTACAAGCATTAATTCATGCTTGTCAAATGGCACAATGCTCATAGCCAGTGAGTGCTACGCTTTCATTTTAAGCACTAGTCAAGTTCTGTTAAATAGCACCACATTAGAAAAAAATACTTCTCCGATTGACCTCTAAAATATGACGGGAAAACAATCCAAACTGAGTTTCATCTCACAGCTCGGAGATTAATATGGGAATTCTGTGACTTAATCCTTTATAGGAAGACAAATTTAATTTCAAATCCAAATACATTACATTAATACATTTGATGGGCTCATATTTAAATCTTTAATGTTTAAATAATTTAAATAATACAAAGGCAGATTCTGCAGAGGACACCTATAATATTTCTTTGAATGTTCCTCTCAATACAGGCGATGTATCACTTAAATTAACTACTGGAACTACATAATTCCAAATGAGTTCATGTTAAATTTAAGAGGAAAGGCAGCGTCTAATAGGTTATATCTTGCAGGAATGAGCACAGACCAAGGTATCCTCACTCCAGTAGTCCAAACAAGAGCACCTACGCACCCTCCCAAGAGAAGAGAGGATTTTTTGCAGAAAATCAGGATATCTGTACATGAACACATGCATAGAAATGCACAGTGTGTTTATTCCCTCCAGTAACACTGTGTAAATCCTCAGTGTCTGTCTGTACTCCCCGGTGACCCCGTCTAGCCGCTCCTCACTTCTTTTTTTTTTTTTTTTTTGACACATCAGATGAAGAAGAGGGTGGGAGGAGGTGGAGGCGAGCCAGCCGTCCTATTGGGCGCCACGTTTCTCACTCGGTTAACACCTCGCTGGAGAAACAGGATGCCAGGCTTGGACACACCAGCCCCACCACCACCACCGCCACCCCCCCCTTCGCCTCATCAAGTTATACACACACTACATGTATTTGTGACACTATACACCGTATTTCACGTTCATGTTCTTACCCTCTGTGTAAGTGTTTCCTGACCTTTAATCTGTTTTGACTAAGGCTTAGCTGCTCCAAACTGTCTCAACTTCACAGATCACCTCACATGTATTTAAATGTCTTTAGTGTGATTTTTCTCAACTCTACATTTGTAAGTGTGCCATGCTGATCCTTTGTCTATTTGTTCTTGGCACCCGCTAAACTTGTTGCTGAAAGCTGCCTGATAAGAAGACCTTTAGAGAATAAGTCAATTTGTCCAACTGGTCAACTTGGTACCAGTGTTTGGGAGAGATGGGAACATAGGCACCAACCATTTTCCAAAAGATCCTTCGTTTCAGAGCTCTATGCTAATACCTTAGCATACAATCAGGTTTCAGGTTTAAGCTTAATTCAAACATGTGCGTTTAGAGCTTCTGGCGTAACCATGGAGGCAACAGTACGCACTGGCCCAATGATACCATGAGACTCCAACATGAAAGCAAGCTTAAGAAAGGCTCGGTAATCCCCCCCTTTTGCAGTAACAGTGGACATTTTGCAAAGCCATTTCCACAGCAATGCAACCTTTGCTCTCTGTCACAATGATTATGGATTATGTTTTTGATCAACATAATACGAAATCATATTTCCCAAACCTTAAAGGGGAAAGACAGACACAAGCCATGAACAGCTGTTTCTACACGCCTGCCCCAGTGCCCCACTTGTGCTATGATTCATAATGTATTCTTTGATTTTGAAACCGTAGCCTTATGTTGTTGTTATTTAGCCTTTCTGAGGCGATCGCCAAGATGCTGCTCCAATGGTCCCGCTAATCCGGACAGTGCAACTTAGTCTACATGGCGATTTACTCACTCACACTAAGCACAAGTGTTTTTTATTTTATTTACAGTATTATTGATAGGCTGATAATTAAACTAATATATATATACTGTATATATATATATATATATATATATATATATATATATTCTGATTTGGTGTGAAAACCAAGCAATTCTATGTAAAATCTGCCATTCAGCATCACCATATAGCCAGAATGGAATGATCCTTTGTTTCATAAGAACATTTTTGTGTCTTTTTAAAATAAACTTACGTCTTCACAGGCAGGTAGGTTACAAAAAAACCCCCAATTAGTTAGGTTACGGAGAAGAAGCGTGGTTGATGTTAACTTGACTGACCAACGAATCACATCACTACCCAGTGAATAACGACTCACGTGACGAACGAGTCGAGTGACGGTGACTCACGTAACAAACTGCCAACGTTTACTTTTAGTTAGGCATGGGACACAATCAGAGGTCTCCTGGACGTCCTGTGTTTGTTTGTTCAGATAATGAAACGAGTCATTTCGCTGGGTCATCTAGCCTATGAGATAAGCACCAGTTTCTGATTGGCCAGTGAGCAGCTCTCATGGTGGTCCATTGGCCCATTGATGCGGCGGCCCACTGGGATCCGTCCCGGTATGCCAGGTGGCCAGTACACCACTGCCTTGCCCCAGCATCATCTTCTTCTTCTTCTGTTGAGTTTCATTTCCGTTCCTTGCCCCATCTATTGAGACATTGCCATGGCATGTGTCAAAATGCAAAAAAACAGAAATGTTCCTGAATGTAGTGTATGTGTGAATAGTGATTATCACTAGAGGTGCCTTAAAGGTAATTACAGTAATTGACCTCAATGTTTAGCTGTTTTGGTTGACTCTCACCAAACCATGATCTCTCTGGAACTTTAACCAAAGTGTCTATTTAAACCTAACTACATGTGGTTCACAGGAAACAAAACCCTGGTCTCTGGTATCAAAGCTTTGTACTGCCACAAGACTGAAGTGCTTTGTGGACCAAAAATAACATTTAATCAGTAAACATAATCTAGTAAGCATTACATATCCTCCAAAGCGTATCAGGTTAAAAGCGCGTATATATGTGCAAATTAAATAAAAGAATGTTAACATAAACATTACTTTGGGGTGTGTGATTACAGTGACTATGGATTGTATTGCACTTGAAAATGTCATATCAGGGAGTTGGAGATCTTAACCTAGTTTTGAGAGAAAAGCTAAATGAGCTCGCTGGGTTACTCCAGTTACTCCTATTATGCTCCTATTGTATTTAGTCTTGTGACATGTCAACATCCAATCCAGGTTTCTGCTTACGCTCTGTTATCTAGGCTGGTGTATCTGGGGCACTACCCACATAGAGATTACACAGAAAAAATATTGTAATGATAAACTCACTTGTCTTGCTTACATCTCATATTATACTTCCGATAAGATATCCCAAACATAGTCGTGAACCAAAGTCGGTCAATGCTCAACAGAAATTCTGGTATTGGAAGTGGAAGAGTCAAAAACTCGCTTGCAAAGATAGCAGAGATAGTGATCAGAAACCAGAGTAATGGGTAATGTTGTAATCATGTATACAGATGTATACAGATGAAGGAGGTTTCCCTGTGCTCAAAGCAAACATGATATCCAGAAAAGCACAAGAAACAGGATAAGACTCTCTGCACACTTTCACTGTCCTCCTTTCTCAACATTTCATACATCAAGTGTACTGAACAACAACCACTTTGCAAGCAGTTCAAAAGAAACCTAATGGAAAGGAGTGACTGTGGCTTAGAACAAGTATGTACTGTTCTGCTGTCCATGATGGGAAAACCAGTCCTCTGTATCAGATGTTTCCCTCCTCCCCTCTTTCGGATGCGGATGATGGGGAAACTAACATTTGGCATCTCCACTGGTGGAAGCGCTGTCCTGGACCAGCCAGACATGATTTTCTGTGTCCAAACTAGTTTGGACGGAATGTGGCCCGAACCCTTCTGAAGACAAAGTTGTTTGAACCTGTCTGAAAGGGGAGGAGCCTGCCATGCTAGCCTTCATCATGGCTGCATTCCACTGCTTCATTGAAGAATTCTGTGCATTTTGCGTATGCTTGTTGTACGTGGTTGTACAAACGAAATGTGACCTCGAGTAGTTGTGTGAAGACTTTAAAAAGAGATCTTGAGAGAAAAGTGCGAACCCTTCCACGTTTTTAAGTTACAGAAATTGTCATACGCAGCTCCCTCAGATTCCATCATTGGAAAGGGGTTCTCAAATACTTTTACAAGAACTGACAAGCATTTCATTTGAAGCATACTCGTACTCATACTCCAAGGCTGCATTCAGACCTGTGCAACAACAACAATGCCTCTTCAGTAATGTCTTTGAGACAACTGCGTCCCGACAGTGTGCATACGGTAGACATGACAGGCCCTAGTGCACATTAGCTACTTGTTTTGAAGTATAAACACACACACACACCATCAACTTGTCTCGTCACATGATCAAATACAGACTCGACATTGGACAGCAACATCAACATACATATCGGCCAACAATCATCATTGCATATCTGTATATGACAAAAATACCAATGAATGGCACAGGCCCCAATGCAAACACACTGACTGCACTGTCTATATTGATGCCTTGGAAATAAAGAGATCCAGCAAAACAACAAAGCATTATCCCATGGGTAGAACCTGCCTTAACTTCTGACATTATTTCCATCATGATCTGGTGGGATGATGGGATGATGATGTAACACAATGATAGTGAATACAAATGGAAGTACCCATGATGATGGTAATGGTGATTATTTTAGAATGATGAATGTGGTGAAGGAGAAGATGATGGCGAGGATGAGGATCACACTTTTAATGATGGTGATGATCTTCCCCTTCCTGCAGGCGCGGCTGTCATGGTGGTTCAGTTCTGTTTCTCCTCTGTTTTTACCATAATCAAAGCAATCACTCAGCTTGTGTTCTCTGCCATGTAAAACAATGAGCTCTGATTAGGCAGGAGAGTCGATCAAAACACCCATGTTTAGTCTAGATACACTTACAGTAGACATGTTCTCATTCGCTCATACTCACCATATCATCCCTAGAGGCTGTTAACAATCATTGAGTCTTCAAACTTCTATGTGAATAGCCTTTCTCTTCTTCAGCTCTCATTTCAAGGTGTTTCTTTGAAATGTTCTGGTTTTCATTCATCAGGCAGAAGCATCCATATATTCACTGTAGCAAGAGGCGTTGACACACACCAGTGTAAGGTAATCGTGCACACAACAATGTAAAGAAATTAATCCATAGAAAAAATCTGGTCCTTTCGTAAATAGAACAAAACGCTGTAATGTTCACTACAACCAGCAAAATAACTGTAGGTTTTGTTTTGTTTGGAGTTTCAACAGTCTACCGACCTTAATCATGTTAGAAACATGCAGCTCATGTCACAGTTAAGAAATGGCTGGCTAGCTGTGGCTGGGCAGTCGGAAGATGCAGTGGGCAGTGATTGTCTCAATGTCTGCTGCATTGTAACCGATCCCCACACTTCCTTTACTGTCAGAGGTTTTGCTCCTGAACTGTTCAAACATGGAACTACTGGGAACGACAGAGGTAGTCCACACGTTGAATGGGGCAAGGTCTCAACGGTTTCATGAGGCAACAATTCATCCATCTAGGTCTTTGCCAAGCAACATCTATGTGGTATTAAAAATAAGAAATAAAAACTGGAGATATTTACAAGCCAGGAAATGACAGCCCCATCCACAACTAGAAAGGTGCACTCAATAGAGTGCAGATTTCAGCCAGGTGTGTCTGCAACAACCACCGCTGTAATGTTTTATTGAATGACTACAACCCACAACTGGCTAACCCATCGTCTCGACTGCAAGTGTATCAGACGTGTTCTTCACTCACACCTCTCACACAACAGATGTGCTCTCCTGTTAATATATGCAGATGTCTGCACGGCTCTTCGCAGGCATGCGTCTCAGCTCTGTCTCCCGGGTGTAACCGCGACTTAAGGAGTTTATTCAGGCTTCAAGTCAATTTTTTCGTTAGTAAGTGTGAGGTTGATGCCCATTAAAAAGGCACGGGCTAACTGTGCAGTCAGCCGTGTGTGTAGTTCCGTTAGCTGTTAGCCACACACACCATCTGAAACAATAAAAGTAAACTGTTTTCCCCCACTGTGTCTCTGGCAGCAGTCAGTCAGCAGTGCGTGTAGCTAGCTCTTGACAGTGGTGATGCCCTCAGCTGTGTGATCACTTGCTCCTCCTACTGGCCGGGGACCACAAGAGGTCCGTGTGCACCCAGCCACGACTGGCCACCCATGTTTGGTGCAGCAGTATTAGCTTAGATTAGCTGTGGACGGATACATGGACGCACATGCATGGACACACACACACACTCATGCACAAACACCTACAGATCTCATTATCTCCTGGTGGAGATAAAAACTAATAATTAGGAGCTCATATAATATAAAGTAAAATCCACCACAGTATATGACTGCAGTATATGACTGAATTCATTAAGAATTCAGGTCTCGCAAAGAAGTTCGACATTCTACAAAGGTTTTTACTGAGGTACTACAAAAGTCAACTGTGTACACTGGCGGCCCCAAACGGAGGCAGAGAGGAGGGAGTAAAAGAAGAAGAAAAACGGAGGGAGGAGGGGGGAGAAAATGGCACTTGATTGGTGACAAAAGATAACAAGAAGTGGCTGCAGGGAGCCTCCAGAACTCAGAGTGGTGTGAATGGACCCCATCTGGTTTCTTCACAAAATGCTGAGGAGACGCAGATAATAGGACGTACACACACACTTATACATCTCTCTCTCTGTCTCCTTTTCTCTCTGTCTCACTCTCCCCGCTCAGCCTGACCATTCCCGGGTGGCCTCATCGCCTGGTCCAGGATCCCCCAAAGAGCTCTCGCCCATCGTCTCCAAGCGTACACTTCAGCTAGACCAATTTAACGTGAGAAAACGTGAGCAGGGCGAGCCACAATGTCCATCTGTGGCTGGTAGTCGTGTGGGGGCGACCACAGAGAGAGCACATGCGAGAAAACCCCCCTTGTTCATTCTTCTTTACGGAGCATTTCTTAGAATACAACTGCAGTCATCTTTTGAGACTGAAATAACAAAATTATTTCCTGTCCTCCTGATTGAATTTATTGATGTCACCTCATAGGTTTTCTTGGTAACAATGTTCTGAGAATTAGCTCAGTACTTGCTCCCATGTCTCACTTTCTATGTAAGCATTTCCACAGCTATAAGTTCATGAGAAAAAGGCATTTGAGTGTTGGTCAACATAATGTAGGGGCTACTCGAAACAGTAAATTGGGTTTTGGAAACAAAAACATAATTGTATCCATATTGCTGGTCTCTTTCATTCAAAGTTGCAGCATCTCAGGCACTAAATATTGTTTCCATTATTGAATTCAATAATTTGTTATGATTCTAAGTTGAAGTTGATTTCATGTGCTGTGTTGCTATGAAGTAAACTCTAAAAATATGCAATTTACAAGGAAGGAGGTGGTGGAGGTAATATAAAAAAAAGAGAAAATCATCTTCACCTGAACCTGTTTTAACTCTACAGTAAATCAAGGACACACTCAGCCTATACCTATTTAGATTGTCTTTTCTTTGTTTTGCCAGTAAAGCAGGGGTTCCCAACCTGGAGCCACAAGTTAAATGTAATGGGTCAAAATATGTTTAAAAGGATAATAATTAAAAACACAGACCTTCTCTTTTTCAGATTTTTCTCAAACACTTTTACCTCATCAGGCTTTTAAAAATCCTCCAGATGAAACAATATGAGAAGGAAAACAATCCCTCTTCTGTTCACCTGCTGACACTCACTAATGAAGTCATAATTTATAACAAGGGATTGTAAGCAAGCGTGACATCATTTAAAGGGTCATATTACAAAAAGGTTGGAACCGCTGTATTAAACATAGTGTATGTTTCAATATGGACCATCTGGTATAAAGCAATGTTTCACTTGTAAATGGTGACTTTTCAGTTCATCACATTTCCCCAATAGCAGAATTTAATTTGAGCCTATAAGCATCTCAATTAACGATGATGGGAGTCTCCCCTCTGTTGTGGCTCCACTTTGTCATTCACACTGATAACATGTCTGGATTTTTACATAAAAACCTGGCACAGCGCGGTATTAAAGATCCAAAATAAACACCTGAGAGAGGGAGAGAGCTATGTGGAGACCCCCGGGGGAAATCAGACGGCGGCCCGACGGTAAGCGAGCCGGTATGAACTGTGGCGAACACGGCCGTGATAATAGCAGTAGCTCGCGTTCGAAGTGTGTGACCCGAGTGTGTTTGCTTGATCCGGCTCCTATTGTGCATTTGGATTGATGACAGCTGAATACCTAAGGGGGGTGTATGAATATGTAAAATACACTGGTGAGTGTCGCCGTCTCATTGCATATGCAGCCTTGCAATAGGGCCGTCCAACACACACACACACACACACACACATACGGAAACATATGGTTTTGTTGCTGCTGCCTGGAGAGGTGAGGCAGTGAGGTGACTGCAGCCCTGTCCACTCGCTACAATAGGGACATGAGAAAAAAGTGTTTATGTGAAGAGGGATGTCACACTGTGAAGATTATTTAGTGCCATCCTGCACCCTCCCCCCCCTTCATGTTAAATAATTCAGGGCCTCTCCTCATCGCTCTCATTATAAATATTTCATCCTCGGTGACAGGGAACGCTCGTCTCGTGCGACAACCGGGAGATATGTTCTAAAAAAGAAGCGCTGTGTGTGTGTGTAGGTGTGTGTGTGTGTGTGTGTGTGACAGAAACGCATACACACACAGGACGAACCTCTTGTTTGTGAGTGTGTGTTTTCGTGTCGTTGTACCCTTTTAGCGCGGGTGTGCACACACTGTGTGTGTATGTATATATGTTGTCGGGGGGGGGGGGTCAGGCACTGAAGGCCACTCTGCTATTCTTCTCTTCTCCAATCAGCCCTGGTGCCGGAGGCTAAAAGCACCTGAGCGCTAATTCATGGCCCCGACACACACTCCCACACACACTCCCACACACACACACACACACACACCTACACGCACACACAGGACATCTATTTTCCCCACAAACAGGCCTGGCACTTTACAAAGAGAGCAAGAAGGGAGGGATGATGCTAATTCTCTCTCCCTCCCTGTCAAGCTTTAAGGCTCTTGGCACGATATCAGTATCACATTTGGACGGTGTCCACTGTTGGTGTGGGTGGAGCCCTGCCAGGGATTTTATGGTAAATAAAATTTGAGGGTAAACTATAACCCTCAGTCAATAATAATAAGGCCCACAACAAACGATATTGCTTTAGTAATGAAAAGATTCATGTTTTGTTTTTCTCCAGAAGTCTCAGACCTCCACTAACGTACTATTGTCAGTAAGGTCCCTGTGAGGCCGAACAGGTTTTAAATAAAAGGGTGCAGGGTCACTTCCTCTTTCAAATGAGTGTGTAAACTGCGTTTTTATCATCCTTTATTTTGCCCAAAATCAGAAAGTTATTCAAACAGCTGAATCATTCCTACTTTACCTTCCACTTATAATTAGTGGCAGAAAAAACAGAGCTCCAAGCTCAGTGATTGGAGGTTTTCTTCAGAAATTCACAGTAGCTGAGTACAAGCAGTGCTTGAACTTTTACCTTTTTTACAATCTTGGCCTGAATTAGCTGACCAATCCTCTGTACACATGCTGCATTGCGGAGTTCCATTGGTTATTTATTTTCAAGTAAAGCTACATTTGACTTTGCTTCCTGTTTGAAAAGGTGGTTAAATGATACAGACAGACATGTGTTGACGGTGAAACGATGTCTGTTTTCGGTGGTAATTTGGTTTATGGACCCTTCTAAAATGAAAATGAAAAGTAAGCATGTGTTTTAAATTGATATAAAAATTCCAACTGAGGCTGGGATGGGCATTGAAGATGGGTTTCTGAAGAGCCGTCATGAAGCCCAAAGAGGGCGACTCCGGCCGTCACCATCTTGGCAGTGATGACACAGCCTAACTCCCCGCTACTACGAGAATGTGCAGGGAGGTGGATTGTCGATGCAGCAGAGACGGCACTCACCTGTCACTCAAATAGGCCACACCCTTAATTCGGTATAACCTTGATAACGGTTGAGTTTTATATAAATTCACCCTCGTACAGTTGTCATGAACTGGGATATAAGCTATAGAGACCAAACCCGTTTTTTGCACCAGACTGTAAACATGTTTACTTCTGATGGAAAGTCGGGCATTACATTATAACATGGGGGTCTATGGAGATTGACTCGCTTTTGAAGCCAGCCTCAGGTGGCCATTTGAAGAACTGCAGTTTTTGGCACTCGGTCTGTATGTATGAGAGAGTGGATGAAAGACAGAGAGAGAGAGAGGTAGATGTCTGAACCACTCCCTTCCCTTCTCCCCCACTCTTTTATTTATTTCCATCATCAGTCTTTACACTGCCCATTTACAAGACACTGCCTAGTGGTGGAGATCTTTTAGGTGCACGCACACATGCACATGTGAGTGTGTCTATGTGAGGGTGCCATTTGAATAACGACCGAGACAATAGGAGACAAGCATCTCCAGACGTGAAGTGGAGAGCCGGTGTTCCAGCCAGCGGATGAAGTCATTGGAGATGGAAGAATGTACTGTTTCACTCTTTGTGTGTCACTTTTAACACATGCTTACAGTGCTATTCGCCAATACATGCCAGAACGAAACAGCAGATGTACAGTAGCAGCTACAGCACTAAATTACACATACTCGATACACTCATGGCCAAAAGTATGTGGACATACACTCACCGGCCACTTTATTAGGTACACCTTGTACCGGGTTGGACCCATTTTTGCCTTCAGAACTGCCTTAATTCTTCATAGCATAGATTCGACATGGTGTTGGAAACATTCCTCAGAGATTTTGGTCCATATTGACATGATAGCATCACGCAGAAGCTGCAGATTTGTTGGCTGCACATCCATGATGCGAATCTCCCATTCCACCACATCCCAAAGGTGCTCTATTGGATTGAGATGTGGTGACTGTGAAGGCCATTGGAGTACAGTGAACTCATTGTCATGTTCAATAAACCAGTTTGAGATGATGAGTTTTGTGACATGGTGCATTATCCTGCTGGAAGTAGCCATCAGGAGATGGGTACACTGTGGTCATAAAGGGATGGACATGGTCAGCAACAATACTCAGGTATATAGGCCGTGGCGTTTAAACGATGCTCAATTGGTACTAAGGGGCCCAAAGTGTGCCAAGAAAATATCCCCCACACCATTACACTACCACCACCAGCCTGAACCGTTGATACAAGGCAGGATGGATCCATGCTTTCATGTTGTTTACGCCAAATTCTGACCCTACCATCTGAATGTCGCAGCTGAAATCGAGACTCATCAGACCAGGCAACGTTTTTCCGATCTTCTATTATTGTCCAATTTTTGTGAGCCTGTGCGAATTGTAGCCTCAGTTTCCTGTTCTTAGCTGACAGGAGTGGCCCCCGGTGTGGTCTTCTGCTGCTGTAGCCCGTCTGCTTCAAGGTTCCATGTGTTGTGCATTCAGAGATGGTATTCTGCATACCTTGGTTGTAACGAGTGGTTATTTTAGCTACTGTTGCCTTTCTATCATCTCCAACCACTCTGCCCATTCTCCTCTGACCTCTGACATCAACAAGTCATTTTCGCTCATTGGTCCGAAAAAGAGAAAATATCCATTCTCTGTGAACCCTAGAGATGGTTGTGCGTGAAAATCGCAGTAGATCAGCAGTTTTTGAAATACTCAGACCAGCCCGTCTGGCACCAACAACCATGCCACGTTCAAAGTCACTTAAATCCCCTTTCTTCCCCGTTCTGATGCTCGGTTTGAACTTCAGCAAGTCATCTTCACCACGTCTAGATGCCTAAATGCATTGAGTTGCTACCATGCGATTGGCTGATTAGCTATTTGTGTTAACAAGCATTTGAACAGGTGTGCCTAATAAAGTGGCCGGTGTGTACGCACTGCTGTGTACTATTTGTCTGGGTCTCTTTTTCCTTGTCCCCCTATAGTCGTGCACTATTAAGGCCCAAAAAAAATATCTGCCAACTCCTAATTGTTTTTTTGCATATTTTTTGATTTACATATAATGTTTTCCCAATAAGACACATTTAGCGTTGATCAAATATAAGGTAGTAGAGTACAGCATTCTGAAAAAAAAAGAAATCGCCATTTCATTTTCAATATCATACTGATGTCCACATACTTATGGCCATGTCATGGAAGTTAAGTTATTATGGGGGAACTTGGACATGGCCAAACATGGGGACAAACAAGGAAGGCTCATATTTTTCCAGAGTGCAAATTTGCAAAGCAGCCCTGATCTGAAATGCTCTTGTGCTGTTGTCTCACATTATAGGGAAATATTTTATGTTGTTTCTTTTCCCAGGATGTTATCGCTTTGGCAATTGTGTGAGCCATTGGAGTGAGTGATTGTTGAGTATGGCTCTTGGGTTTGTTGTTGGGGGAAACAAAGGATTTGATTTGATTTGATTTTTCTCCTTCAGAGAGATGCACTGAGAGGATTTTCCTCAGACCACAACTGCCCTCTATCATGCTCAAAGAGGATATGCCCCCACGAAACAAACAAGCAGATAGATCACTGCAAATGATCTGTGTGTGTGTGTGTGTGTGTGTGTGTTTGAGCGTGTGAAACACATGGGTGCACGTGTTAGTCTGTATGTGAGTGTCTTTTTAACAATATGTGTGTGTGTGTGTGTGTGAGAGAGTGTGTGTGAGTGGCTGGGGACGGATCTGTCCTCTAGCTGGCAGATGCCCAGTACAGCACAGCTGGGCCCCAGCCACAGGAGGGGTCATGGGGGCCCAAGTTTTCCCCTTGGCCCCTCAAGGCTTCTTTGGTCCTCGCTTTGAGCAGCGCTGCTTGTAACACACATACACACACACACACACACACACACACACACACACACACACACACACACACACACACACACACACATATTGATGAACACAAACATTTTGCTCACACAAAGCCGGCTCTCATGCAGTGCGTCTCCGTCTCCTGCGCCATGACGGCGGCCTCACTGCCTTATAACTGATGACTGCCTCCATCTTGTGATCTTCTCTGCTTGAACACGCAGAGGTCAAGTGGTCTAGCTGCTCTAGCCGAACATCTCTTCCAGCTGTTTGAACTGTGCTTACCCAGCCACCCCAGTGCTGGCACCGCGGGAGTGGGCTCTACCTGGTGAACAGGGGGGGGGGGGGGTAAATGAAAGTTTGTGAGCACATCGCAAGATACACATTATGCAACATAGTTCAAGCAAATCATTTATGAACATGTTTGGATGTTTTCTAATATCATTTACTCATTTGTTTAACTGTATTTGCATCTCAGGTGAGCTCAAGTGGAAAGGTATTACTTCACTTTTCTGCCACTTATTTACATTCCCTGGGGAAGTTAACCCTCATCTCACCAACCACCGTCCCCACTGACCACAGAGGTATACTTCCATTGTCATAACTCCCAGGTGCTTTATTCTCTCATTCTCAAATTTCACGACTTTGTTAATCATTTGTTCCTAAAGACTTCATGTCATTATTTTCTGTTTCTGTTCTAAGTAGTGCTCTTTGAATGATAATTTAAAATATCAATGTATTGGTCAAAAGCACCCAATTACAGCCCATGCAGTTTGAACTGATGAAATAGAATAGATGTATAAAATGTTTGCCATGGCTCCTAATTTAAAGCATCACACACTATCAGGTGCTCTGAAGGAGACACACACAGATGCAGCAGACTCACATGTCCTCATGTGCTCTGTCTATTTTCATCTTACACAATATGCAATTGAACTGTAATGTTCCTAAAATAATAAGGATCTTTCTTTTTTTTTCTTCGGATGACATTAATCACGTAAATGATAACGCTGTGAGAACACATAATTCCCATTTTCAAATGAGAGTTGTTTCACAGTAGATTTTTCTTGGGGTCCCAAGGGACACATTTTTATGATAATGATAATACTACTAATAATATAAAGGTTCACATTTTTTATTTTTTTTAAAGAATCAATCACCCCCACCCTTGAACGATGTTGCTCCCTCACAAAGAGTGCATTGTGTCAGTGCGTGTGTGTGTGTGTGTGTGTAAAGGACACGCAGAGACAGAGACATTGACACACATTTGGCTGCGTTCAAAGAACTTATGCAGGCAAAACCTCCTCAGACACCGACACGCATACACACAAATATGACATCCCAATGTCACCTCGAGCTATTAGGCCCGGCTTTAACGGCACGGCCGCTCAGGAGTGGCAGTATCGACTGCTCGCACACAAGGTGGAATCTCTCAATATGTCACAATCTAGTTAGCTGTCTTAGACTTGCTTACAAACAGGCATTGATTGAATGATCCCAGTGTACAGAGACGAAAAGGAGTGGCTGGTGGCATGAATGACACGGACGCACACGGCAGGATAGAAGTCGCAGCGGTACTGTACATGCATCTTTATTAAGCAGGCTGCGTTCTTTGTGTACAGTGTGAGGGGAGGCTGATGGACAGACAATAGACATGCTGTCTATGTGCACCCCCCCTCCATAGAAAATAAACAATGAATACATTAACTCTTTTGTTTTTTCATTTTAAAGGTATTTCAGACAAGAAATCTAAAAGCGATGAATGCGTCGAGGCTTGAAATGAAAGCAGCACAGAACAGGGGGGCGACCTCTCCTCAGCAGAGATGGATGGCTTTAATTGTCATTGTGTGTCTCTCTGCTCATCCCTCCTTTTTCCTTCAGACCAAATGAACTGCTAACATTTGTTCTTTTTGGGAGGCATGCTGTGAGTGTGGAAGTTGTAATTCACCAGAGGAATTACAGATGGAACCGGAGCACAGGTAATAAAGCTGCATGTGGAGCTCTTTCAATCTAAGATAACTGTCATAATCAGCACAAGCTATTTGGAAGTTAATAATACAGATAATGATAATAATAATACATCTGGTTGCCATCATATTAATAAGTAGCTTCATTTTCCCCAGGTCACAGTTGTTGATGTAGACATTACAGTCATGACAACTTACAGACTCAGACCGAGGGCCAACAAAAACCCTCCCCTTGATCACCATTAGCAGCCTCGGCAGTCAGTATGTAGGGGGTAGGTGCAGCTTGTGTCTGCATGTGAGTGTGTGTGTGTATGGAGGTGGGGTTGGGGGGGGGGGATCCCTAATTTGCACATATGGAAATGCTTTTTCTCACCACGCCGCCTTCTCTGTTGTGGCCAGATGGAATTAGAGAGCGCTCAGAAGCCGTGAAAGCAAACACATCAAAAAAGAGAAAGAGGGAGAAGGGGGGAGAGAGCGGGGCGGGGCGGGGCGGGGTGGGGGGGGGGGGTGCAGGGGAGAGGATAGGAGAAAGAAGAGGAAGAGAAGGGGGGGGGGGGGAGAGAAGCAAATAGAAAGAAACAGGCAAGAAAAGGAAAGTTGATGTGGTTGAAACAAAGAAAGGACAAATGACTGTTCCTAGTTTTCCACCAACCATTGTCTGGCTGCAGGATGATGCTCACTGTATTTGTTTTTCTTTTTTTTTAAAAGAAGAAGATGTACATTTACAGAGACACATCTTGCCTAAACCTTGAAGGAGTCATGAACGAGTTCATAAGTCATCTAAGGGGTTGTTGTTTTGTGTAACAAATAAGGTGGCGAATATTCTCTTGGCCCGGGACCAACTTCCTCCCCTCCCCATTGAGTTCCCCATCCTCGTCTAATAACACGGCTGTAATTAGACTATGCATTGTTTGGTGAATCAGTGAGCCCCAGTAATGCTCCCAAGTCCCAGTAATGGAGAAAGCACGAACTAAACATCTCACTCTGTCCTCTGTCTTCAATAAATCTGTAGCTGCAATAGAAACCCGACCATATCAGCCACAAGGAAACTCATTTCAATGACAAATGTTTTAAGAAAATGCAGCTCCACAGTCCGCCAGAATACATACAATCATACAGACTCCACAGTAAATGATATGAGAACATATTTAGAATAAAACCAGTTGTGTAAAGGACTGATAGAATACAAATATGTTTTACAGGTGAAAAGCACTTGTAATTTCTGTGAGAGAAGAACCCTCTTGTGGTGGTTCAGGAGATCTCCCGGGTTTGAGAATAATCTGTAAAAGGCTGTATTACTGTACCTGGAATAGATTACACTCACTTCATTCAAATCAAACGTTTCAATGATCCACAGAGAAAACAAGCTAGGAATCTATAAAGCATTTCAATATGCATACGCATTATACAGTATGTCATGATGTTAATTAACAGTGTGATATTAATCCAGTCGTATCTGTTTATTGCAATAGTAGAAAAGGCTATGATACAAAACGGGTACTTTTTTCTTTACTTGTTACATCATCTGCGTAAATTAAATGACAGAGCTGCGATGTGTATTTGCGTTTTGCGACTCGATGTATTATGCATGAGCATGTGCATCTGCTCAAGTGAATGTTTCATTTTGCTGTGTTTATGAGAGGCTAAATTGATGTTCTCTCTCTCTTTCCGTCTCTTGCTCTCTCACCTCCTCCCTCCTTTTCCTCGGCTGTCATCCACTCGCTGTGTGTACATTTACAGGGTTTCACAGGGAGCACTTACAGTGACATCCAGGACAATGTCCTCTATTGTCCTCCAGCTTCAGTCCACGACTCCCAAGCATTTCTCTTCCCAGTCCCATGCTCTAATCCCAATTCTAGCAGCAATGCCCCTTCCAGTTGAAAATTCCCAGTCCCATCTTTAATCCCACCTTTATCTACAATCCCTCCCCAAGCTTGGATAACCTCACCCCAGTCCCATCCTCAATTCCAATCCCAAACCCATTCCCAGGCTCGGTGCCAATTTTTGTTTCAGCCACAGTACAGGATTAATCATAATGAGTCAAACTAATAAGTCTTAGCCGAAGTCCTGCATTAAGCCAAGGCGGCAGGGAAGCCAATGTGAAGTGCCTTAAACCTGCATTTTACTAGAAGACTACAAGGGGCGACTCCTCTGGTTGTATAGAAGTCTATGAGAAAATGACTCTACTTCTCTCTTGATTTATTACCTCAGTAAACATTGTAAACATGAGTTTATGGTCTCAATCTCTAGTTTCTTGAAGTCTTCTTCAATACAGCATGATGTTCATTTAGTACATTATGATCTATTAAGAGACAAATAGACCATAAAGCAGGGTGTGTTTTAGGGCGGGGCTTTGTGTTATTGACAGGTCACTACCATAGTGTTGTCCTGTATGGGAGTTGTCTATGTTTTTGTCTGAGAACTTCAGTCTTTTCACAGTGTAATTTAATGAAAGTTAAGTGTAACATTTTCATCTGCTAAATGTCTTTTTCAGCATTCAGTTGTACTTAGCTCCACCCTCTCATTTCACTTCTGGACACAAAAAAAACTGTCAAACCCAAAGCTTCAAAACCCGTCAATGATTTAGCCCAAACCCAGTGCCAGCTTTAGCTTCAAACCTAGTCCTGCGTTGCCCCCTCTCCCAGGGCCATATTTAGTCTGAGCCCTAGTCTCAGCCTTGGCCAATATCAAATAATTATTTCCAATCCAAGCCCCTGTCGAAATCCCAGTCCCAATCCCAGTTCTGGCTGTCGTGTCTGTTTTTCCCATTCCAACCCCAGTGCCAGTGTGAGCATCGGCCCTCATAACAGTCCAGTCCCTAGCGATGCCCCAAATGGAAACTCACAGTTCCATTTTATATCTCCAATCCTGCCAATCCCAGTCCTAGTTTTAGGGTAGATCTCAGTTTAAGCCCCAACACAATTTTTCGTTCAAGTGTAACCCTCTGCTTTAGTCTCAGTCCTAGTTGTAGACCTAGATAAAGTCCCAATCCCTGTCATGAGACCCAGTCTGCAGTCCAAGCTCCAGCCCCTGTTGTAGTACCTATCTCATGTTTAGCTTGTATCACATCTCCATTGTAAATCATTATCCCCCCCCCAATATCCCTACCAAGTCTCTATTGTAGTGTCAAAAGTAATCTTAGTCCCAGTTTAGCCCTATCTCCACATGAAGTCCTAATCTCATTTATGGTTTAGGTTTGCTTGCCTCCTCCTTTGGGTCTCATTCCACCCCACAGTCCCAGTAACAGCCCCAGTCCCAGGCCACAGCTGCTTTGTATTTGCCCTCCCATTCTACTCCAACCCTTAGTGTTTCAGTTCTCTTGCCAGGGTTATAATTAACATTTCAACTAGTGGTGAAAAAAGGCCTGCACCCCCCCCCCCCCCCCCCCCCCCCCCCTCCTTCCACAATGAAAAACACTAACACTCAACTACTTCAATACATTCAGAGGGTTGGGGGGATGGAAATTAACCATCTGATTAACACTTTCCCTCCCAGATTTTCCATTCAAAGTTTTAATGAGGGGATGCATGTGCACGTGCAGATGCACATGTGTGTGTGTTTTGGAGGGCTTTCATGGCAGATCCATATGCTTGTGTTAACCTTTCATCTTCTACTTCCACAGACATTCTGGCAGACGCACTAATGTAAAAGAAAAACAGATCCTAACGTAATGTAAAACAATGCAGTGCACCAAAACTGGAAACGAGGCGACACTAAATGAAGTTCTAAATGGATCCAGAGCAGTTCACTCACAGATTACTGAGAGGGAGGCCTGTGTGCCACAAACAGGGACTTTGTCTTCATGCTAATTTACAATTGTGGATATGATATTTCGACACCGCTCATGGATGGTTGAGAGCCAAAGTATGATCTTTCTGCTGCCTCAACTGAAAAAAGGAAAGTATTGTGTAAAGTGTTGATGTGCTGCAGCAATGTGTTGTGCTACATAGATAGACTACCTGAGAGAACATCTCTGTCCACTGTAAATATCACATTATTGATTACCCTCATTACAAATATGTATTTACACGAGAGTATAAAGCCCGCTGTTAGGGAGGTAAAATCCTTATCTGTATCTTCAAAATGTTATAATAATTAAATATATTATAACATGTATAGAAATACATTTTCAACATTGTTCTCAAAATATTCCATTTATATTCCATTAATATTCCTTTTTCTTGTATTTTTAATTTAATTTAAATATCATCTTCTTATTTATCTTCAAAACATAACCTTTTGACAAAACTAGCATTACTATCTTTATTCTCCCAATTTTCGGAATATATTCTCCTCACATTGACTTTTGTTTGACTTAATTCTTTATTTCTTTATTGTATTTTTTTTAACTTTATCTTTAACTTATTATGAACATATTTTAATATATCACAACTTTTCATTCATTGCATTTGTTTCTCTTTTGCACCACAGTGAATTGAATAGCCTGAGCCCCCACCCTTAATGAGACCTAATGATAAAGGACCATTCATTATTCTGGCTCATCCACTGATGCCACAGTCACACCTCCCTTGATTTCGTTTGTCTTTTCCTTTCCGGAGTCCTCCCGACTTCATCTCTGTGGACGAGCCTGAGCTGAAACAGTGATGTGCTGGTCAAGCCAACAGAGGGAGAGCCAAAGAAAAGATGGCTGACGCACCAATATTGAGAAATTGAAATTTGCAAATGAAGGGGTAAATGAAGATATATATCAAACAGTGTATTAATTGAACTGAACATTATGTTTGGTAATCACAACTGCGATTGGTGGAAACCTCTAAATTCATGATAATGACAATGTTATCTGGTCATTTTCTGTCTTTGTTCTGCTTTTTTTAAGAGCTGGGGGAAACTATTGTCTCCAGGATTCTTCATCTTTCCTCACCTCATCTTTTCTCCGACTGTTGAGTTTTTCTCCGGTTGATGAGGAGTCGCCAGCACCAGAGCCCTGCACCGCTCATCCTCCCCGGCTGGCTTACCTGGGAGGTGGCATGTAAGGTTAATTGGGAAATGAAGTTGATAAAGTAATTAATGCGTTTGTCAGCAGTGTCTTTCTCCTCGCCTGCAGCCATCCTGCAGCGATCAGGCCTTTCTTCTCGCCTGCCTGGCTGCCCTGGTGCTGCCAAGGAGATGCTGCACTGATACAGCTCCCTCACATCCGCAGCAAGTCTTTTGTTTTTGGGGGAAATTGACGGCAATGTCAGTCCACCCCTGATTAACCAGGGACAATAGCAGGCTGGACCCATTCTGTGTGTCTGTGTGTGTGTGTGTGTGTGTGTGTGTGTGTGTGTGTGTGAGAGAGAGTGTGTGTGGGGGTTTGCATGTTCATGGCTTGCCTGTCTGATGTAGGACCATCTAATTGCAATGTCAAAAGAGTTTACGGTAAGTTAAAAGTTGACATTATTGTAAGTTACTGGTTTAAAAGATGGCCATCAGGGGGCAGATGACATGCCCACAATCCAACACTTCTGGATTTATTGTCATAATGTGAACGCCACTGGGTTTATAATTGAGGAGACGCTAAGGGGCTGTCTGTGTTTCCTAAACCACTGAAGGGCTGAACACACCAGCAAAAATCACTGGATGGGACATTACTATCAAACCCTGGAAGGTGCCCCTGTAGTAGCTATCGTTACAAAAATGGAAAAGGAAATGATCTATTTTAAATATGAAAGATTGTCATTTAGGATGTTTAACAGGGCAGAAAAACACGTCCTTTAGTAAAACTGTGTAGCTGTAAGGATGTGGTGGCCACAGATTGCAGTACTGCTGATTTTCTCTTTCAACCCATTATATTAACATGTCTTTGTTACATTTCAAAATAAAAGTTACAAAATATAAAAAAGAAAAGAAATGGACACTTTTGCCCTTACTCTTTCTTCATCTACAACTTCTCTCCGTGGATTGTGGTTCCTGGACCGTGGTCATGCCTCCTGCCGTGGTCCTACTGCTACTGCTATTATTATTATTATTAGTCACCTTTATACCACTATTACTGGGGATCCCTCCTCTGTTGCTCTCCCTCAGCTGTCTTCCCGTTTCTTCCCCGTTACGATGACGTATGCTGCACAGATTGTTTAGCGCGCTGAGGCAAACTTGTGATTTTGGGTTGTATAAATGAATTTAATTAAAACAAATTGAACTACAATAGTAATAATAAATCACATTTACAAATACAATTCATAATAATAATAGTCATAATACTAATATTGACAAAAATAATTGTAATAAAAATAACAGTTTAAAAAGAATACTGTAGAAATGTAGATAGTCACACATGAATTAGCAAAGGCATTGCCAAGTTGAATTAAATAAATAATAATTAAGATTTAAGAAAATGAAGTCACTGCAAAGACAGTAGTGCAGGTGAATATCATTATTGATTAACTGATTGATTATCATCATATCATTATATCTAAATATTTATTTGGATTATTTATTGAATGTAATAAATATGTTATTCACATATAAAACATTTGGCCTTTTGCTCCAGTATGTCGGTGGGACTGTCACTCCCTTTTCCTGGTTGGATAAACTTCAACTGCATTTGCTGTCTCTGTCTCTCTCTCTCCTCTTTTTTTTTTCTTTTCTTTAATACCAGCAGTGAGAGAAGGACCTCCCATGTTACACAACTGCAACTGATAGAAACAGAACAGAGCTCAAGTCTGTTGCGGGCTTGCTAATTCACTAAATCCCAAGTGGTGCAGATTAATTATAAATGAATGATATGGAGTAAAGCCCCGCGGCCTCAGGGAGACGCTCCCTTCCTCTGTCATGAAATATATATGCGGCTTAACTCCTTTATTAATAACATATTTATAAACGGATTATTGATTCTTAGAATGGACACAGCTTTATCTCTGCGGAGTCAATTTACTCAATTTAGAGCTTTTGTCAAGATTTTTAATTGATGTGTGTAACACATATGTGATGCTCTGTGTGTGTGTGTATATTGTGGGGATAATACATGTACAACCTCAAGAATGTTAGTATGATTCAAAGGTTTGACTCGCAATAGATATAATCCTGAATAGTCATGCTTTTGCACCAGTTGATTGTGAACCTGCTGGCTCTTTTTTTTGCAGTTTATAGTTTATTTTGGAAGGAATATAGCATAAACTTAATAATATGGGAGAGAAGAAGAAGAGGGAGATAAAGAGACAAGGAGAGAAAGTGTCCCTGTGTGGAAAATGAAGAACAAATATTTGCATAGAAGGAATCAGGAGGTGAGGGAGGAGGCTCCTGGCTCTTTATTAAACACAGAGGAGTCACTCATCCTCTGTGCTGCTTCCTGTTGTCTCCAAACTCCCTGTGAAGTAAATATGATGACGTTTAACTCAGAGGCCTCATAATGAAGAAACTGAATCAGAGACAGTGAAGGGGAGGAGTGGAAAGTAGTTAAGTACATTTGCTCAAGTACTGTACTTAATTACAAAGTTGAAGTACTTGTACTTTAGTTGAGGGTTTTAATTGTATGTGACTTTATATTTCTACTCCACCACGTCCTAGAGGGAAATATTGTCCTCCTGACTGCACTACATGTAATTACTTAAATATTGAAATTAGTTTAGATAAATATTTTAAAAACCTATGATGAGTATATGAAATGAATGCATTGCTATAAAGTACATTTAACCACCCAACAGCATTCAAACAATATTAAAAGTAGTTCTACTGCAGCCAGCTACAACATTGAAATACATCTTACACGTGACTGAATTGATAATGACAATAATGTCATGTTATAATTTATAATGATGTAACAACCAAAGAGCACAATTGGCTGCATAGTGAGTACTTTTTCACTCTCAGCACATTTTTGTGATTGTACACACATACTTTTACTTGAGCAATATTTTGAATGCAAGAAGAAGAAGAAGAAGAAGAAGAAGAAGAAGAAGAAGAAGAAGAAGAAGAAGAAGAAGAAGAAGAAGAAGAAGAAGAAAGAAAAAAAAACAAAAAAAACATTTTTCTGAAATATTGACCTGGATGCAGGGTCTTTATTGGGTCTTGGACTCCTTAACTCTGGAACCTCAAAATAAAAAAAACAATATTTTACTTTTTTTTTATAGTAGGTAGGTATTTAAAGTAAACTTAACTGAAAATGTAACACAAACTATATTGTAATAATTCTGTTTTCAGCATTTAAAGGATATTTGTGCTTCTAAAGAAGAGAATGTTACATACAGGGCATCCGCCATTGCAACGTCACACAGCAGAGTAGTTCCTGCCCTGTTCCAGCGATGAGAAGAGCTGACAAATACGCTTGTACGTTTGTATGGATGTGAGGCTGTGACCCCCTACAGTCAGCCAGGCTGAGCCAGAGAGGAGGGGAGGAGACCGGGGCCGATGCGGCTCAGGGCGTGCAGTGATCCAGAGGAGGTAAAGGTTCGCTACCTGCTGAATAGAAAGCAGAGGTATACGTCTGGCAGGTGTGGAAAGATAGTGAGTGGAACTGGTCGCACCTGTGGGATAAAGTCACCCTTCTGCATCTGTTAAAATCCCTAAAGTGTAAACGAATCCATACACTAAACAAAAATCTCTTCACTTATCAACCATCGCTAAACAACTCGGAAATATTGCTTGAAACAAGTTTTACAAAGTCTTTAACAACATGTCGTAGTGTTCATGGCATATCAGATTTTCAATTGTGTGGTTTTGCTGATTTGAAGACAATGTACAGGCCTTGGTATGCATGGCATGGAAGGCCCTGGTTGTTACACGGTGTTTTGCACACAGGTGTCAACTCCAATTTTGTGACACCTCTAAGAAACAAAATGCAAAATATAATTTAAAAAAAAAATGTGTTTATTAAATGATACACTGATGCATCTTCTGAAGAGTTATAATAAAACATATATTATACTTTTATTATATACTTAACTTAACTGCACAGCTAAATAAAGTTACAGGTTTATTTTATGACTGCTTTGGCTCATCGTGTTAAAAACAGACACACGAGCCAAATAAGACACACTGAGATAAACATCTCACATGAAGCACTGCAATCAAAATAAAACATGTAATCAAGCATTTTTGCCACAAAATGATACACACATGCAACATTTGAATCACTCTTTCAAAGCAGCAACAACACACTGCTGTCTTATGTACTTATGTACTTTGTATACCTTCATGATTTCCTCATTCAGGCTCCTGTGAGAGATTGTTCCAGTACAGTACATCGAGTCACATTTCAATGAACACAGAAATATAAAGGCTTCAGAAACACAAAATGCAGCTCGTTCATTTGCTATTGCAGGTTTCTACAACAACACACAACGATTGTGTTGTTTTCAATTAGCGTTTACATGTTTTTTATGTGTGTGTGGGTGTGTGTAGCATATTGCCTATAAGTGTTTCCCCACTGATTGCAAGATATATCATTCTTCCTGTGGGTCTAGTAGTAGTAAGTACAAAAACAAAATTTGAATTCATTTGAACTGAAATAAGAGATAAAAACTTTCAGGAAACAAACTTTTAAAAGTGGATGTTTTTTGTGTGAAATGTGTTTATGAACTGCACTTATGACAGAAGAGAATCAAGCAATGAGTGAAAAAGAAGAGAACATGTGAAGAGGAAACAAATAACGAGAGGCTGAAAGAGACAAAAGGGAGAAAATGAAAAGAGACCAGACAGAGAAAAGAAGAGAGGCTCTTATTCAGTATCTGTGTGTGTGTGTGTGTGTGTGTGTGTGTGTGTGTGTGTGTGTGTGTGTGTGTGCGTGTGCGTGTGCGTGTGTGTGTATGATACCATGTGTGTTGTCAGCATGTTTGCATGCACTGTGGCCGGTATGCATCCTGTTTTTACATGTATGTGTGTGTGTGTGTGTGTGTGTGTGTGTGTGTGTGTGTGTGTGTGTGTGTGTGTGTGTGTGTGTGTGTGGCTGCTGCCTTAATGTTGGCCTCCAGAGAGCAAAGCTAGAGTTGGGTAAGAGAAGACAAGCTGTTCCACATCGCCGTGGCAACACCTGCTATTACAGAGGCCGTCTGTCAGTCAACCTGGCCCAACACACACACACACACACACACACACACACACACACACACACCCATATTTGTACTTTGTGACAAACATACCTGATTAGCGTGCCATGGGGAATAAGAGGACGGCGGCTGTGAGGAGAGAGAAGACGGGGGGGGGGGATGTGAAAGAAAGAGACAAACATAAAAGACAAAATTTGTAAATGTCCTTCAGATAAGTCTGATCACTGCAGTACAATCTTTGGCAAACTTAACCGTTCTAAATCACTTCTCTAATTTGCAAATATAGCCGATCATGATGGCGGAATGTAAATTGTTGCATTACTTTTTCATACGTTTCCTGCACCATCCGCCATGTTGAATCTCAAGTGTATTGTAGCATCCACTTGATGTCAGCTGCAACTCAACAGCTCAGAATGATGCAAGTGCTGGTGGGATTGTTTGAGTGTTCAACGATCTGTACAGAAGCGAAGCAGCAGACCTTTTATAGCCCTATTGACCACCAGGGATTAGCCTGTACCAATAGTCTGAATAGTATGAATGGTCAAGCGCAGGTTGAATGTGTAGACATCATTTACTAAGAATTCTCTCTGACGCGACCAGTTGCCTGCCACCATGCAATATTATATCCTGCAAATAAATATGCAATGCCCATGCATGTCAGATGTTGGTCACTAACGGGGGAGAACACTGTGAGATTATAGTGGCTTTAATATATACGTCGGGTTTAGTTGAGTCAGGTTTAAAGACGGGGGATAAGAGCTGGGTTCTGGTCTCAGTTCTAGGCCCCTGCAGAACTGTATTATAAAGCACTGCTATTGATTGAAACCTGCAAGTTATGTATTATTTTTTTGTTCATGCCGTTGATGGGGAGAGATCCTGTCTAAACTTTGGCACTACAACAACAGCTCAAGAGTGACTGCTGAGAATTTACAGTTAACGTCAGTGAATGAGTACGGAAATAAATACAACTTTCTTCAATACATGTATACATCTATACGTTTTAACTAAGCCATCATTACTCACACGGTGACATTGTGTCTCTGGGAAATACTGCTGCCATTGGACAGCAATACTCACGACATAAAAAGAAGAAATGTAATAATGAATATGCTGAATGCTTGGCAGGGTGTATTTCTGCTTTCAAGGGAAGACACTACAGGTGAATAGGGTAAACAAATATAATTAATACATATCGCCATGAAAGTTCTTCAGTCGATTACTTACAATGATTTTTTGTTTTCAATTCAGTTTTATGAAATGTTTAATTATTTAAATGAGGCATTATCTCATGGTAACTTTTGGTGAATTTAAGATAAATCTTCAGACACAAATAGACAAAGTAATACAATAAACACCTTCACACCACGGATTTTTATAGTGTTTTCTTGTCTGAAAGAAGACTTTATCCGAGCAATATTGCCCAAAATCAAAAAATTGACGAGTTCATGAAAAGCAATGCTTTGCCTGTAGTGTCCCACCTTAATGACATTTGGTTTGGTCGGTTTGGGTTTTTGTCTCAGGCCATGAAAACAGTTGATTGCTCATTCCGGAAAATGCTAATTTTATCAGTGATTGTAACTTACCAAGTTCTTGTGACTTATATGTGTGGAATTTCAGTCATATGGTGACAGTTGGTCATGTATGGGGGAGAAGCTCATGCTTGTCTGTTCAAAGTTGGGCTCCTTGATCTTTCTTCACCCAACACATCGGCAGGATCAACCCACATGTCAGGTGCAGTAGTGAACAGGAAGTGGATGGTGAGCTTCTGTTTCCAGACACCTGGCGTTCATGAGAGGGCAGGCCACAGTGTACAGGAAACCCACTTACACAGATCAATATCTTAACTCAAACTCTAACCACCTCTCACAACGTAACAGATCAGTGGTGAAGAACCCAGGGCACAACATCTGTCAGTGAAGAGGAGGACCAAGAGGGGCACCAATGAGACCTCTCCTAACACCATGAGAAACTCTGCTTACTCAACAGTGACCACACGTGTGGAACACGCTTTAAACATAACGTTGAGCTATTGTCACTGTGTACAGTTTGATATGGTTAACATGTTAGCAAACAGTTGCTTCACTACACATCTGCAGATTCAAGGGAACATCGGCCTTCAGTCGTGTTACTGATCACCCAACACAACATTCATACTGCTTTCAGCCATGTTCAGGGAGGATTACCTCATGAATGTATTCCTATACAACTGTTCACTCCCTGTTACAAAATGTGATCAGTAACCGAATCACAGTATCACAGTATAAAAGTAATGTGACTTGATTAGTAACTTGATTTCTGTTACATTTGAAATACCGCAAGACAAAATATAAATATAAAGGCAAGCGAAGTGAAAAACATCATAGTAAAGTGATTTAAACCGTTTTACAAATTAAATTAAATGAACCTGCATACAAATGTCTTCCAAATTATTTAGAATATCGGTTTTTTTTTTACATTCAAAGCTTATATTGAGGTTCCATGTCTTCCAATGTCTGTTGTGGTGCTGTTGGATTGCTGCTAGACTGCCCCTTAAATACAGGTGCATGTTTCCCTTTGTGTTGTTGACCACAGTGAAACTGTTGTTTTTAAAGGGCTGAATGCCAACAAACAGACTTTTTCCGTTAGATTAAAACATGTTGTAAACGATGTCGCTGATCTGCATCGGTGTGCATGTGTGTGGTGTCCACACACACACTTTTTTTTGTATTCTTCTTTGGTAACGCTGTTCCATGTCTTCCGTTACTCCCCAAGCCTGGCTATGTTTTGGTGTCGTCCTTACTTTGCATGGCAGCTGGATTTTGTGAAGCTGCTGGCAGATACGGGCGTAGATCAGGAGTGTGTGATGACCCGTAAGGCAACTGTTCAAAAAACAACAATGGCGGCTCCTAAAGAGATTAGCATGTATGCTGCGATAGCATCAGTTACATCAGAACTGGAGAGTGTTTCTGCATTAGGAGAAGAGCAAAGAACGGCACTGAACATTTTTCTCGATGGAAAAGATATTTCCTCTTTTGTTCTGACCGGCTTCGGCAAGAGTTTGATTAATTTTTGTTAAAAGTGCTTGCCCTCCTAAACTCCTGAGAGATATATCTGTCCCTTTAGCTGCTAAATGCTGCACTATGTTCACGGCTAGTCGCTAACTGTGTGTGTCTGCTGTGTAGCGCTGGGCAGGTATTAGAGCTTTTCAGAACCTACTGTTTCCAGAGTCATACTGCACTTCCATGCTCATAAGCTTGCTAGCTAACTTTAGGTTAACCTCTCCACAGCTGAGAGTAGCAGAGCAAATGTGCTTGCTAGGCAACACTTTTAAATTAAAGATAACTTATATCAGTCCCAATACTGCCCGGAGAACAGAAAAATTGTCTAGTGGCTGGTCTGGAAACAGGACGTAAGATTGGACCCCTCCCCAGTTTAATAATATTCTCACATCTAATGAGAGTAGCAATTGCAAAGCCTGCATTCAATCATTCTATTTGTCCTCTGGACATGACAGGACATGAACATTATCAATAGAGCACAATATACTCATGAGCTATACGGCTCACAATTAAATCCTTTCAGCCACAGGCCGGCTGCCTTTAAATCACTCTAGATGAAAGTTATACGGTTGTAAAGAGTAAATGGCATATGGCGGTTATTATTTAGTGTCGCAGTGTAAACTTCTGAGGGACCACTCGAGTAGAGTTCAAGAAGCATTGGCAGATGTTGAAGCTCAAAAAAGAAGATGGAGAAAGCTAAGAAAAAGGGAAAGGATTTAAAAAGGGAAAGAAAATAAAAGGTAAAGGGGCACATGTGATGGTGGAGGAGGTAAAGCCTGAGGGAAGGTAAAGCCTGAGGGGGAAACCATGGCTACGAGTCATAGACAGATAAAGAGGAAGAGAGACAGTGGAGGATAAAGAGCTGTGAAACAGGCAGACATCTTGGTCTGTCTCCCAGTGGATTGTGGGATTCAGTGGTGCAGCTTTGCAGAACCTGTGCTTAGCAGCGTGTTTACATTAATGAGCTAAGAGCTGCTCCGAGTCTCTGATCTGATGCACACACACTCACACGCACACCTACACACACACACACACACACTCACACCTACACACACACACACTCACACGCACACCTACACACACACACTCACACCTACACACACACACTCACACGCACACACACACACAGGCTGTGTTAGTGCACGGGTCTGTAAGGAGTGACTGTCAGCACTGAAGTGACAGAGTGATGTCGGCACTGATATCAGAAGGAAATTCTACACTGATCCACTTATCAAATAGAGAAAAAAAAAGAGCAAGGCTACAAACAACATGTGTATAAAACCCTGAAACTCTAATATACTGTTATAACAGCCTCCACTCTTCTCACTCCCATATTAGGGTGCTTTAAATTTAAAATGATCAGCAGGCTTTAAGGGGTAAAGTGCTCTTTAAAACTAAGAACATAACCTCAGTTCATTTATATTTTTCATTTTGGTGTTTTTTTACTCCTTCAAATCACATAAATCAAACATGATTCCAATTATCGGAGGGAAATTTCTGCATTTCCAAATGAAATGAAAAATGATGGTCTATTGAAGTACAATGGCTGATGCAGGGAGCAATATGCAAACACATTTAAATTTTATTTTTCTTTGTATGCGTGATATGTTCTTATGTTAGTACCCATTGCTGGGATTCACCAATGACTCATCTTTGCTCTTCTCTTAGGTAAGAGAACGTTGTACAAGTGGTCGAGACCACTCGTAACGAGATAAGAAAACACATCTTGTTTTCACATTTCACAAAGCCTACAGCCTACAATAAAAGAGATGTTAGACATGGCTTTCATTCTATATGGTAATCCATCTGTTAGCCCCTAAAACACGTCTTTAACCATGGAGCTAATCCAAGGTAGAAATGATCAACGTACTCCAATCCATTAGTTTACCATTAGATCATTTATATAGACTCTACATTGTTGTTGATAGCTTCTGTGTGTACAAACTAAGTATTACATGGAGATGATACTCACGGTGTTATCCAAGCTGATACATTTAATACAATAACCCTTTTACAGAGTGAATATTGTTCATATGGTGGCCGATGACTATATTGTGTATTTGTCCTCACTGTTCTCTTTTCATTGCTCATTGTAGCTTTGTTACGTTGTTGGTTGATAAGGCCTGGCTCACTAGGATGTGTGCTGTTTCCTGCCTGGACCAAACCAGGAAAAACAGCAAAGAGATGAGACCTGTGGTATCTGCTCTGTCTGTGTATAAGTGTGTGTTGACAAGGATTATAAAACGATGCAGGGCAGGGTGGGTGGGTGTAGGGGGGTAGTTGCTGGTGGTTGTGGTGGGTGGATGTTATGTGAGGTGCTGTCGACAGCATGTGATCGTCTCAGGCTTGCAAAATAGCTAGAGCTTTATTTTCTTCCCTCTCAACCCGCTCTCTCCGTCGTCTCGAGCATCTTGGAAAGGGCTCAGATCATATGCAAAGCTGTTTTATGCTAATATGTGTGTACACACTTTGGTAGTGGCGTCGGCCGGCATACACAAACTACATCACAGCCTTTCTTTTCCACCTGCCTGCCGCCTCTGGCTTCATCTTCTTTTCTCTTCTAGTTTTCTTACTCAGCTCAAGACAATTCCCTACCTTAGAATAATGTGGGCGACGGGAAAACTAAAGGGAAACTCTCAACTTTTGGTTGGTCAATTTGTCCATTTTGGGATTCCAGGAAGTTAAGTAGTCAGTCTCAAAGGATAAGACTGGTGTTACACAATTTTTTCTTACTTAAAAACAATCGCAAAACCAACAAAGTTTCGTCTGTTTCTCAGTCATTTCTGAATTCCAATGCCTGTCTATGGCTCTCAGCTCCAAGCTAATTGGTTCCTTCTGAAAACATAAATCTTTAGCAACAAAAAAACAGTCTTGCAAAACCTTTTTTATGATGAGAGCAGCTTTTCAAAAGTCATCAAGATGACACCGTGTGCTCATGTGCATATCAGTGACATCATGGCACATTAATGAGCATGAAGCTTTACTGTTTGTGTCAGTGGCAGAGTGGGAGAGATCACCTAAAGCCATATGAAAGGTGAAGGAAGGGGTGGAGGAAAAGTATGACGAACTATTTTCAGAGTGAAACTGTGTGATAGAAACAACTTAGCTCCAACTACAGCGGCCAATGCATCTCAGTTCATCAGAATTTAGAAGCAGAAAATGATACTATGCGACATGTTTTTCACAGAAAACCGGCAGGCCTCTTTCATAATTTTGGAGTGATCATCACCCTTTACAGGCAGATAGAGTAGAGTATCATCAGCATACTGGTGGAAATGAATTCCATGACTACATCAAATTTGGCCAGGTGGTGAATAATAAAGAGGGCCAAGAAGAGATCCCTGACATACTCCAAATTTCATGTCAGAAAGGAAAGGAAACACACTATGTTCTTTCATTTAAGACGTTGATCCCAATAGAGCCGGGCCAGAAATCCCAACTTGATTTTCTAGTCATTCTTGGAGTATACTGTGGGTGGGTCAAAAGTTACATCAGAATTCAATAATAGAAACCCAGAGGTGGAATCTGAGTCCACAGTGAGCAGAAGATCATTTACCACTTAAGTAAGTGCAGTTTCAGTGGAGTGGCAGCAGGCCCTGAAAAAAGATGAAGAAGGTTCTAAAAGATGAATGTGAAATATGAGGGCTGAAGGTTGCTGAGAGACTGGTCGATAAGAGTTACGAGAGTAGACGTGTTAACGCAGCAGTCCTAAAGCTAGGGGGGGGACAATGCCAGTTGTGAGTGACAACATTCGTGTCCAGAAATAGGCAGAGATCTTTAAAAAGTTGAATTGGTAAGGGGTCAACGAGGCAGGCAGTTTGTTTAGAAGTTAAAACAAAACCTCCATAGACTTATAGATTAAGACATCACATTCACTTTGTTTACTAGCCCGAGCAACAAGGGCATTGGTGTAGTCAGGTGGGGAAGCTTTAAGAAAACATTTGGCTTCACCCATCATGTTCGAGGTCATGCTCAATAATTAAATCATTTATCAGTGCAGCTTTGGTAGACAGTGATCTGATACTTATAAAACCAAAATTGAGGGTCTGGACTTTATCAGATGCTCTGTGGGACACTTCACCACCCCCACTTGTAATAGATAATTAATTTAGTAATAGGCATTTGAATGAGACAGTGTCAATGTTGTAGACCGGGCCATCATTCTGGCAGTGTGAAGGTTTCCCTTGCTGGAGATGAACTAGGATAGTGGACTCCGAATCCGCCCTACCTGTAAACCTACCTCTAATCACCTGTGGCCTGCCGAACAACAAGGTCAAACATGACGTACGCATCTGTCTATATTCCAACTCTGGATTGCATGAAGGCTGTCTCCTTTCACCAGGTTGGAACAGCTCCAGAAAGACGGCCAGTTATTGGCAAAGTAACTTTTTAAATGCACTGACTTAATAAACAAAACAGGAAAATAGCCCATATTTCTCAAAGTGGCAGTTTTTCATCCCAACTGAGTCATAAATTTGTGTACTTCTTCAGTTGGAGGAGTTGAAGTGACCAGGCGTCTGGCAGTCCAGAGGCAGTGTTTAACACCATGTGAGGGAAACATCAAGGCCTTCAGCACTCCGTCTGTTGATCACTTGGCCAAATTCATTTCTCTTTTTCCACTCTGTCTCTCTCACACCTTCCAGCAATGTGATAGTATCATTTTAATGAAAATGTCTTTTTTCAGACCTCACGTTTTTTTAAAAATTTCATAAAGAATCTTTTTGCATGCAGAAATACAATTGTATGAAAGAGTATTTAATGTATGAAATATGGATAGTTGTTTTCTTTGTCTTTTGTTTAAGTGTAGAAGGTTATGAATAACATCACCACGCTTTAGAGGATATAAATCTATGGCGGTGATGGTGATAAACTTTACTCAGGGAAAATAGACTAATAAAGCTTTCACCATCGCTGGCCTCTGGATTTCAAGCAGATTAAACCACTTCCCTTTGGCTAGAAACATTCCTGCTGCATGTGCAAGTATACACCACAGCGCGCAAAGGTACATACATACACACGCACACGCACACACACACACACACGCACACACACAATTAAGATATGATATAATTAGGACTAATCATCTCCAGAGCTTGGATAAAGTAGACAATGCGAGCCAGACATTTTTTTTCCTTCTTGTTTTTACAGTTTGGCAAATCAACAAAAGCGGTGGGAAGTGGAGTTCCTCATTTCCAGTGTTTATTGGAAGAGGCACAGTGAATGGTGGGCAGATGGAGCACTCATCACGAATGCCATTACAAAATATTTAGAGGCCTCCGAGCCAAACTACTGCATGCTCTCTGCCATTTGTTTACTCAGAAATGGCTCATTGCAACTGGAACTTTTTCCATTATGAATGCGTGTGTGAATGGGTGAACGCAGACATGTAGTGAACGGCAATTTGAGTGGTCGGAAGACAAGAAAGGCTGTAACTAAATGCAATGTTACTGGGTCATTTTACTCTGGACCAAAGTGTTGATGTGAGCAAATTTGTAAACTCTGTGTTACCTACACCTGAGCATTTAAACTCCATGGTTAGTGCTGATTAGCTTCACAATGTTAAGAATAAAAAAGAATATGCAATATATAAAGGAAATAAAACTTACTTCCATGCTTCTTTGGTGGCATTTCTCTTGTTTTTGTAAACATCTCCTTTTTTCATCTCTGATGTTCGTAAGCTGCTGCCCTTTTACGTGTTTACTGTTTTTAATGTCTATCTTAGTTTGAGCAGCTTATGTCTGTACGGGGAGTTGCACAGATTTGTACAGAGCGTGTTCCACGATGAACATAGAATGCCGTTGTACATATCCAGTAAGTCGTGTAGATGTAGAAACACTGTTAGGGGTTTTTATAACCCTCCAACAGCTAGTGGAAGTGTGTAGGGAGAGAGATTAGGGGGTGGTTTGAGAAAGTCTCCCTGTTAGAGCTCCTCATACTGCCTTGTTTTCGTTTTTGCACGTTGTCTGCAGGTAAAGATGGGCGGAGCCATCAGACATCATGTTTGGACCTGGGCAGGCTACTCCCAGTTCATTTACGATAGCTTCTACTTCTGTCTATCTCTCTCACCATTGTCATCTACCATATTGGTTTGCTTTCCTCTTTGTTCCGCCTTCACAACATCACACTTACATTCCACATTGTAAGCACCACTGACTTACAGAGTCCTTTATTAAGTTATTGTGTTAGTTTCAAATAAAATATTGTTTTAATTAATTTAAATATTGTGTGGTCTCCCTCTTTGTCTTAGTCACTGAGCCTGGGCTGTGACAACTCCTGCTCAGACTGACTGCTATTAGCTATTATCAACTCACCCTTATGTCAATCAAGGGTGCATGCAACGAGATGAGAAGATGATTATTAAATAACTGAGTTGGTACTCTTTCTCAGGTGGTTTTGGAGAGGCCATAATGTGTCTATTCAATAGCAGACAGCAATTCAGTAAAAAAATATTTGATATAAAGCCATAGCACATGAAACAAATAACCTCTTTTTTCATTTTATAATAATCTGAATAGGTGTTGGGTATCACTTTGAACTTTTTTACTGTATTCAACATGTGTCCTACCTCTTCCCTTAGCCAGCGCTCCTGCCCATAGTCCAACCCCCAATACTCGGGGTTGTGACACTGGATGAAGTGCACATTATGCCTTAGGTCTCTGTGTGTAGGTGTGTCTTTGTGTGTGTGTGTGTGTGTGTGTGTGTCTGTGGCATTTTTTTGGCCTCAGAGGCCCATGCTCTGCGTCCTGCCAGGCTTCATGCATCATTGTGAGAGGTTGGCCATCGGGTGATGAAGTGTCCAGTCACCCCCTCCTGGGGCCCTGCCTGAGTCCCTCCCCTCATCCAAATGACACACACACACACACACACACACACACACACACACAGAGAGTTGGACTTGAGGGATTGTCCAACAAGCAGTGGGGGTGGTGGAGAGAAACATTACTGTTTAAGGTGTGTCCATTGGAATGCACAAACAAACTACAAGCTCATCAAAGCTTGTGATGAACTATCAAAGTCTCAGCATAAAACTTAACTGGACAGAATGCAAAGGAAAACTTCATCTGCAAAAGCCATCAAACAAACGTGGAATATTAGAACGACACAATTTCCAATGTGGTTAACCTCAGTTTTTACCATTTCACTTCCATACATATTGTTAAATCACCTGCACACTTCTAAATATATTGACTTGTAATGACAATATACTCTGGTGGGATTGCACAAACTGTTTAGACTATATCTACTGTCAGCACGTTTAGGATTCCCCAGTAGTTTTATTCATAGAATGGAATGAGCTTTGATTGATTCATTTTAAGTCGTCCTTTATCAGGTGTATTCACAGATTTTAGAAATATTGCCAAACTGCTAAACTGTTCATCTCAGCATATGAGTGCATGAAGTATTCTGCAAAGATAAAAGATGGAGGTGGGTTCAAACAATAAAGGATAAACCTGAATAAATTAAATTAATTATGTGACTCATAGTTTGTATTTTTCAGTCACCTTATCTTAACCCAACCATCTAAGGGAGATTTCAGAGGCTCTCCAAACGCCACCTGGTGACCCTGACTCACTACTACTGCTCAATTTAACTAGCATTGATAACATTGTGCATGCCTACAATACCAGCAGTCAGAACTTACCAGCCATGAGAAGCAACTGACCGGCTCTTCCAGTCTCTGTTGAGGCATGGAGGCTGGGGGAGGTATATGACAGCCATGTAGGACTCTTTAAGGAGGCCTCGTTGCTTTGTGAACAGCAACTCAACCTGCCCGATCTTAGCTTGAGAGGTGTTTTGCTATTGGATTTATGTACTACTCATAGATTGGCCAGAGGGTTCAGTAGTAGAGCGGGTTGTCGGATCGGCGGTTCAATCCCCGGCTCCACTGTCGATGTGTCCTGGGGCAAGATACTTACAGGTATGGATATGAATGGTCAGATAGTCCTGATGGGCAGGTGGCCTCTTGCATGTTTGTATGAATGGGTATTGTAGTGTATGGGTTCTGTACTACTCATGGATTGGCCCTCGGTAAAAAAGCTTTCGATTGACCAGTCGATCTTCGTTCCAACTCATCTATGGTCATGACCTTTGGTTAGTGACCAAAATAATGAAATTGTGGATACAAGCGGCCAAAATTATATCATCCGAAGGGTGGCTGAGCTCAATCTTAGAGATAATGTGAGGTACTCAGACATCTGGAGGGAGCTTGGATTAGAACCGCTGCTCCTATGTTGAAAGGGGTCAGCTGAGGTGGTTCAGGCATCTGATCAGGATGCCACCTGTACACCACCCTTTAGAGGTTTTCAGGGCAGGTCCAGCTGGTAAGACACTGAAAGTCAAAATTTCAGTGCTGTGTATTTAGGTAATAAAAAACACATTTGACAACAGGTTACAAGAACACTTGTTCTGAATGGCAACACTTGAAGTCAAGGCAAACAGCCTGTCACCATAGATTTCCCCCTGGCTGCATCTCACTGCCTTCAATCTCTCTCCAAGAATGCTTTGTCTTTTGCCTTTGGAGTTTTGATGTGATGAATCTTACAAATGCTGACAATGACTGACACTTTTGGACAATCTGTCAGCAGTTATGATTTTGCAATCCACTGAAAACACAAAAAATAACGGAAGTACTAGAGAGCTTGAGAGTCAAGTTGAAACTCTGCCTCCTTTCACATCTCTGTACAACAATAACTGCATGGAGATGGCATAATTAAGAGATTGCCTCTAATTCAGAAAAAATAAATAAATAATAATGTGTTCTTCACGCTGTTAGGCAATCGTACAAGCCCTTTGTTTGAAGCATACTGAGGCTTTTTGGTGGATATAAAGAACATTACAGCCAACCTTCCCTACCCGACCGTGGACCATTTGGGGTTCCATCGAGAAAGTTTAGCGTACAGAGTGTCGTACAATGCACCTTTCCGGGAACGAATATAATGAATGTTACACACATGTTATATACCCAATTAAAGAAAAAAGTCTGGGCTACAAGATCATGTAAGCCATTTTTACATACTCCAAACACAATTCTACACAACTAAAACAAACAACTAAAATAATTATCATAATATCAGTCATATTTTGCCGTAGCTGAGCCGACTCTTCAGTCTGGTCGGAGCTACCAACAGAAAGCTACAAGCTAATACGGAAAACCGAGATACCAGAAAGCAAGCCAATTACACAGATTCCGGAAACCATGAAACCATTACAGAGATATGAGCAATCAAACACCAGAACCACAAACCGCTTTATCGATTATTATCAGAAACGCACCTCAGCTTGTCGCTGTTTTCGTGTAGACAAAGGATAAATATCTGTTCTACGGATGTCCTGTTTGTCATAAATCTGTTTCCGTGAACATAGGGGGTGATATCTAAACCAGGGGACCAGGGGTGGGGGTTTGACTTTCTGCGTATCGGATTTTACGCTTCACGAGGGACGGAGCGTTTTTGATTCTGACTGGCTAAAAGTGCTTTCAATCTTTTCCATGTGGGGTCGGCTCAATTCTCTAGACTCTAACGCATCGAAAGAGGTGTCAATCACTTCATTCGACCAATGGGCTGCTGACTTACAGGTCCGCGAAGACACAGAGGAACTGGAGTCAGACAAACTCCATGATGACAGAGACACACAGAGAGGGCTCAGAGAGGATTCTGGCTCTCAAAATAAAGCCAAACTGCTGTATTTGGATATTTTGAACACCATTAGTGATAAAACAAGTGAAATATATAGTTATATAGTATAGACAATTAAAATGGAACAGATGATTCCAAAATGACCATTTTGGTGACCTCGCCTGACCTCTCTGTACTAAAACCTCTCTAATTTTATTCTGCTTCACTTTATCATAGTCTAACTTTGCAGAGAGACTGTTCACATATTGTGCTATGATTTGGGAGAGGTTTAAACATTCAGCTGCATCATTCAAAAGAGATAATCATGCTTTCAGTGCTTTTCTTTTCAGGCGAACCTGAAACCTTTCAATTTGAGCTGTGTGCCATCTTCGTTTACTCTTAACTAGTAACATATACACTGATATTTACACATTTGAACAAATCTCACAAGTGTTACCTTTATTATAACATCAAAATTAGTAAAATAGACCTTATAGTTGTAGAAATACACTCTTTTTAGTAAGGTATGCAATTTTCGAGCAGAGGCCTAAAAAATAGGGTTAAGGCCCACCACCAGCGAGGCTTTGGTATTTTATTCATGCCATATGTTAAACACCTTTGAGTCAGATTTGAAGCAAAATCTGATTGACCAAAACACAAAGGAAAATCAATCCATCCATCCAAAGCCATGAGATCCATACCTCTGCAATAGCATTCAGGTCCACCTGCAATTCTTCAGACGTTCCCAGGCATGCTGGTAGATATAGCCCTTCCAACTACCCCTCCCAATTATAATGAGAAAAGTATCGTAGCTCATGTGTATCATGTGTTTCCCTCTTGGTCCCCTTCCAGTCGGACAGGTCCTCCAATAGAAAAACCTCTACAGTTCGCTTTTCAATGTGGACACCAATTCTCAGTTCTCTAACATTTCCAAACTGTTCTCTCTTTCGTGCGAACTGAACGCTATTAATCATCTGTGGGTCACTATCCTGACCTTGAAATTTTAAGGTATACTGTCTAATCTGCGAAAGGGGAAATAACAAAAATTGAAAATTGTACAAAAAATGGAAATAAAGAGCTGTGGCAAAGAAAACCGTGCTTGTAGATACCAATACAATTTAAACAGAATGACTGCAATTTGTCCTTCTTACTGCCAGCTAACTGACAGGCCTGCATCTTTTTGTCGTGCATCCCAGATATCAGATCAGTTGCTGGAGGAGGAGAAGAGAGGGCTGCTTGGTGGTGGCCAGGGATCATTTTTTTTGTGGGATGACCGGGAGGGAGGACGGCTGACATTTTGTCATCTGCTTAACGCTGAGGTCCCTTTGGGGGGCTAATGAGTGCCATCATTTTTAGTGATCAATAAATCATGCCATATTGATTTCTCCTTTTTCCCCCCTCTAAGCTGGCTTCTGTTCTCTGAAAGTCAGAGAACAGGAGGGGAGGGAAGAAAGAGACAGAGGGAGGCATAGAGGGAGAGACAGGTGAGGGGAGTTAGGGAGGAAAGGTTGAAAGGAGGCAAGTGTAAGGGAGGGATGGTTCGTAGCATACAGTCCCTAGAGTGCGTTGATCTCAGATGCCGAGGGGCACTGACAAAAACGAAGTTTGGTTTAGTTGGTTTACACTGAATGTATATGCAAATGTGCTGACAATATTTTCCTTTTGTTGGTCGCAAAAGGAAAATATCCAGTAGTCAAAACATGGACATTTCTACTAATATTTTTAGGCAACTCAAGAGACTGTGGTCTTTGAAATGGCCAACCTGATTCTAGCAGGAGACTGACTGACTAGCCTTTACCAAGAGTTTGAGTATTTGTGACCAGTAACATTTCCGTACACATAATGATTTGATTGTTGTCAAAAATGAAAGTGAGCTATACTTCTAAGATCTTTGCACAAGGGGCTTATAGGGCAGCTATCCATATCACAGATAATGGCTCTCCACTTTATGTTACAATGTCATAGTGAAGTGAAGTGGTTCATCATTATTGTCACAGTTCAGCTCCACACCCTCCTCACTCTTATTGTCAGTCACTCCCTCCTCATTAGTCTAAACTCCCTTCACCTGTTCACTCACCTGCCTCTGATCAGTAATCAAGCCCCTATATAGACTCCTGCCTCCCAGACACATTTGCCAGATTGTTCTTCGGTTCTATGCCAGACTCTCAAGCACACTCTCACAGACTGATCTCCTGTTACCGATCCTGCCTGCCCCTGTTCTACCCGCCTTGCCTGACTCCCGGTAAACCCACCAGCCTTCTGATCCTGACCCTGTTTGAACTCTGCCTGCTATATTTGAAGTTAGCAATAAAAGCCAAAGATCTCTGGAATCCTGTGTGTTGCATTTGGGTCCATATACAACCCGTTACAATTATGGCTGTCTTCGTGTGCATATTGTAACATAATTGCAATTTTCAAAGTCCTTTTCAGAGTAGCTCCACGTGTAAAGAAAAGGTTAATATCATAAATGACTGCTGGTACAACTTAATAGCCATTTTAGCTTAAAATTCATCCACCCATTAGCTACACCCACTCAACTATTAGAGGACCGTTGGGGGCGGGAGCCAATCCCAGCAGACATTGGGTGAGAGGCGGGATACACCCTCTGGACAGGTCACAACATTCACAGCTATGAGAATTTTAGTCCTCATTATTTTAACTTGCATGTCTTTGGACTGTTGCAGGAAACCAGAACACCTGCAGAAAACACAGAGGCACAAGGATGGATGGATGGATCATACACAGCCATAGTTGCATTACTTGCTCTTAATGGAGCACGAAGACATTAGTAATGGCCCTCTAGTAAGGCTCAAGTGTCATGTTAGCAAGATGTTGTCAACAAATTAGAATGTAAAAGATGGAGAGATTATTGAGAAGGAAACAAGATAAACAGGTGATGCTTATCAATCAAACCCAATATCTAGAAAACATGCTTCAGTGCAGCAGGAAATGATGTTGTCTTGGGCAAAGTTTAACTTGCACCATAACATTATAACTATAATGTTTTAACATCCAATGTGGCTCATTATTGCTAATTTACCACTTATTAATGGTTTATAAAAGATAAAAAACATATTGGTTTACAGGGAGATGGGTGTCATTATGTTTTTCTTCCTCCAAAGCAGGCATGACAGAAAAAGTTCCAGAACAACTGGATTCAAGTTTTTTCAGGCCTAAAGCCCTAATGGCCCTAAAGTGGGAACATTCCACATATCTTAATTATGTTTTCAGATATCATTACCATCAATACATTATCATAATCAGAGTATAGTCTAAGTTACCCACTTCAATAATGATTGAACCACTGCACGTTTGCATGCAAACAAAGCCAATGATCATTTCACCCAAAGATCATAAAACCTGATGCTTAGGATTCAAAAAGAAAAGTAGAAGAACTTTCATACTAAAGCAGAGTTTGAAAGTTATCCACCCCGTAGACATATAGGTGTGTCTTCACTGTCCTCAGATAGCACAGTTACCAGATTATGCAAGGGCTTTTAAGAGATGTTGCAGATATTCATCTATGTGTAACTGCTGTGGAGTTCTGTTTTCAGCCAAACCTTTGTCTATGAGGATGTGCTGCTACACAGTTACTTCTCTATCACAGCTATTTTAGAGAACATTAAACATCTAGTATCACCACATATGAAAGGCAAGGTTGTGACATGGGAAACCTTTTAAATCAAATCCATGAAATACACAAACTGTGGACATCCCATCGGAATAAAATGTCGCACCAAATAAAACTGAAAGATTATATTAACATAATGTTGAGTATCCTTACATGTTCACCTGTGGCAGGGCAGGATGAAGCAGTAATCAAGCCTTTCCCCAACAGCTCCAAGAGTTATTTTGAATAGAGCTCATACAGACCGGTCTAATGACTGGAGAAGGATTTCAGCCTCAAGGAGCCTCTTAGTGGTAATGGGGCCATAACTAGCTGTAAAATACTAGTGTGTTACCATAGGAAATCAACTATGGATGCCAAGGGAGCACATTGACCCGGGCCGCCATCAGTGGCCCTGAAATCAGCTGCAAATTGACTGTTTATAGAAAGTCAAAGAGGAGGGGTGTATTAGCTTTAAAAATTGTACCATTGTATCTGCTCCTATCATAGACAATGGGGGACACAGTGTCTTCCCCCGGGGCGGCAGAGCCAAAATAAGGCCTGAGACGATGTCCGAGGATGAGTCGGACGTGACGCCGAAAACTTGATTCAACACCTGCTATAAGCTAAGTAAAGCAAAGTGACCAAGAGAGTGAAACTTGTGAGTGAGCCTCCGTTGGTGTGTAGCCACTACTGAGGGCGCTTCCTTCTCTTCCGTAGCCGCCGCAGCAGTTCGAGTGAGGAGGGGCAGCGGAATCGTCAAATACGGACACTTATTTGTCTTAGGTGTCTGATACCAACGCAGAAGGCCCCCTCCAGCGCCGGTATGAAATGCACTGGCCTTTAAAGTAACTACAATGTAAACCTTGTCATTCTTGGAAGGTCAGAGAAAATGTTCCAGGAGTGTGATGACGAAGTATAATGACCAAAGAAACTCACACAGGGCGGGTGGGTCGGACAAACACAGGACTTTAAACCAGGACGTAGTGATCCAGACTGGTGTTTATGTCCCAAAGTGTTGAGTTCTTTGGAAGTCATGTTAAGTCCTCCTGCTTCCAATCTGAATGCTTAGCTATGGTAGCTAGATTCTGACTCCAGTTACTTACTTGATCTACAAATCTGACCAATGTGTGAAGTAATTTAAGCACCATGATGTATGTAATATCATTTTCTATGTATAGAACAAATGGCTTAAGTAGCACTAACACTGCATTGGCCAACAATAACCACACCTACTTCATCGGCTTAGTAGCTTACACAACCCCACCCCACACAGACACACACTTACGCAGATGAATGCATGAATTGTCAATCGTCTCACAATGCTGCAAAGTGATCCAAGAAGAAAAGTACTGATGAATATTGAGTGAAATTCCAATAAAAGTCCAAACTAAATGCATACATAAATAATCTGAGTTGTTTAATGTAAGATGAACTGCAATCAATGAAGAACAGATCAACCAGTGAGGAAAACATCTGCTCAGTAAAATAAGCTACTACTTGTGTTTTGTTGGCATATTGTAACACTGTGGCATGCGGCTCGTTTTTTTAACTCTGGGGCCACCTCCGCCTGCAGATGATGATTTGGAACAGGACCAGAATACATTGTCATTTACAGCCATATGCTTTGTTTAACCTGCTGCACAAGTTCATGCAAGGCTGAATGGATATCAATTAATAACTAATATTTCAGCTGCTTTGCTTGGATACAGACAGTAGAATTTTTATAATGGAGTTCTTCAACTTTTAATTGGTTATGAAAATAATATGCCATTCTTCCTGGAACACATTTCTGGTATAGTGGCAGCACATCACAAATGCACGCTTTGCCAATTAAAAACTTTATTTGTGGTTGAGAATTTTTAACTTAAGGTATGCCACCCAGAAAGAAACCATATATCGCATTACCTTTTATTTATGTTATGCTTGAATAGATTTTAACACCCTCACTTGACTCAAACCGAATCTGTCCACCATGTTTATCCAGTAAAGCTGCTGATTACAAAACAACTGTTACATACCCTATTCTGTATACAAGCGGGAGAAAGACCAGTATTCCACTGTAATATCTACATAATGCATTAGCAGTTAAAAAAAAATGATGCTATAAGCAATACTATCATATTATTGAAGACATTTCTATCTGCGTCCAATGATCCCATCAATGTGTTAGCTCAGTTTAGAGTTTAAGCTGCTTTATTAATTTGTGTGGCCAATTGGGGGCGTCAGAAAAAGTCGTAAACAAAACATATTTTTTATTTGCAAAGTTGTTGTGACAAATATGTCAGCTAACATTTGCCTATTTACAATCTAGCGGACACAGAGCTAGATTAAATACAAACAAACCTGAAAAACAAACATATGACCAAAGTATATGAATTTGGTCACATGATAACAAGAGACTGAATGAACACCAAAAACATCTGCTGCCAGTGAACACCGGAACAAAACAACTGTAAGCATCCACTAGGTGGGGTCAAAGGTCATGGACCAGGAGTCAGTGGACAACCGGAGAAAGATCACGAGGGACATTCACATCTGACACCAGAGACCATCTATAAATGGAGATAAGGGTTACCATCTCCCCACATAGATGAGCACCTGTGACGGGCAACTGTGGCTCAGTGTTAAAGCGGGTCGTCCTTCAATCAGAGGATCGGCAGTTTGAGCCCCGGCTCCATGTCGATGTGTCCTTGGCTAAGCCCGTAGGCGGTGCCTGCATTATATGAATGGTATGGTTCGATAGTCCTGATGGGCAGGTGGCCCCTTGCATGGTAGCCCCTATCAATGGGTGTCAATGGGTGAATGACATGCGGTGTGAAAGCGTTTGGGTTCCATAATTAGGTCACACCTGCTAAATGCTCTGCCAAAGACCATGAGATGTGGTTGAAAGCACTGAAAGTTAATACGTTGACTTTTGAGCTGAGATTCTCTTCACCATATATTCACCATATAATGCTCCTGAAGGTCCACTTAGTAGCTTTTCCCAGAGCTCTCACAGACCTCTCATGGTCTTCATCAGCAGATGGAGTTTGCTCAGGAGTGATGAAGTTGTCATGCCATTATGTTTTGATGGCTTGGTTTCGTTGTACAGATGTGTACGTAAATCCGTTCAACATCCGCAACTCTGTAAATGTCAGCTCTCCACCCAATGACAAATCACATTTCCCTGTCAACCGTCACGCCACCCTCTGTTCTGGGTTGTACCAACATTAGTTCACATGGGTTGGGATCTTCTGTTTTAATTACGTTAAAGCAGAAGGGGGGAAAAATGACATTAAGCTACATCTAATTAACAGCATGTGTATTAGTGGTAGGCCACCATCAAATCTGTATCTAAATTAATTAGGTTTTGATTTAAGATATTAAATTCAAATTAATCATTGGGAGATGGAAATGATCCTTGACGTTGCTCCAGCTGTGAGGCCGGCTCTCCCATGTCTTACCACTTTACGGGTGTTCCTGGTGGGGGGGGGCACTTTGTCCTAAAAGTTAGAAGTGGAATGTTTTGGTAGTAGGGAAGGTGTTGATGTCTGATGTTAGTTATAGGTCCAGCTTTATGTCGCTGTTATTATTTTCCTTATGTCTGTTGGCTATGAGGAGATGTGGATGGAAGTGAAAGAGGGCACAGTACCAGGTCGCCAGCTGAAAAGAGTTGGTGAAATTGCAGATTTCTGCACTTTCATGTTTCCTTCTAGAACTTAAGTTCTCTAAATTATACTTGAATTATGGTTGTATTCAACGCTCTGAAGTCGTTTCTACGAGCTTCTCTTGTTGTTTTTTCATTAAGATCAGCTAATAAGCACTTGCTGATATCTATCTTAACTTGTCAAAATAATGAAATGGTATGAAAAACATCAGGAAAGCCAGTGATTACATGGTTTGTTTTTCCTGGCCATACACTCCATCTTTCTGACTGCTGCCTAGCTGCTTTCAGACAGTCAGTCAAAACAGAGAACACGACCACAAACCCATCATCTGAGCTACTCGTAGTGTAAACAAGGCACCAGTGATGTAGAGTAACCACATGTATCTACACATACTCTATTACTGTAGTACTTAAGTTTGTACTTGTAGTATTTAAATGCTATGCTATATACTTAATATATTGTACACTACTACATGTATTTCACTGTTCTAATTATAGTTGTTTTGCAGATTAAAGGGTAACCCCATGCACTTTATTCATAATTATTAGCACTTTACAAACTGGGATATTACAGTTTTAAAGACATTCAGCAATTTACCAGGCAATAGGAATTGAATGCAATAAACTGATTCATTATTATTATCATTATATTAACAATAATTATAAATACATTTCCTTTATTATAGCATGTACTAGTACTTGTGAAAAACAATTGAAGGCTTTTACTTGTACTGGATTGTTTCTGCCATACTCCTTCCAGCGCTGTAGCGCCCTGCATGTACAACCCTTCACTTATAATGTATTCCTCTGCATTATGAAGCGTAATGTAAAGGCTTCTCTCCCTCACCGCAGATCAATGATGAGGGTTAAAGTTGGAATTGTTATCGTATCACCAGCTCTCTTGAGTTATCGTGTCGTGTTGGTGTTGTCTCACTTGTGGCCCTTGTTTGGGGACGATCAGACGGATGTACTGTGCTTTCATAGATGTAGACAGGAGGGACGGATGCTAAATAAGTCTCACTTTCTCCACTCCACCTCATCTCTAACTGGCTGCAAGTCCCTGTGCGATGATTAGTTGCATCCCGAGGGGAAGATGAGTTAGCAGAAGCAAACTCTCTCTAATGAGCTTAGCTCTGCCCCTTTCTACCCCCCCCCCCCCCCTGCATCCCCCTCGTCCAATCCCCGTCCCTCCTTTCCTCTGAGGACACTCAGGGATGGTGGTGTGGTCCCGGGAGGGGGTCCGCAGCACACCTGTTCTCCTACCCCCCCGCCCCCCCCAACCTTCTGTAATCATTGCATTTCTGCACTCCCTCGTCGATGAAGGGGGTATTCCTCCTCTCCCCGCTGGGACCTCAGCCATTGTCTGTTTTTCTTTCTTCTTCTTCTCCCTCCGCTCCTCCTCTCCAGTTGTCTTATATTGTATCATAATCACTCCCTTCTTGCCACACTCTGCCTATCTTTAATCCTTGTGTATAGACATTTGCTGATACTGTTTAATCGTTTATTGAATGTATGTTGCGTCTTCATAAACGCAGGTAAAAATGATATATGTAGGATGCTGGCAGGCAGGAGTCACAAAAGGCCACCTGGCTCAAACCCGCCCTTCCCCTCCTGTTCCCAAGACAACACTTCCCTCCCGTTAATTAGGGCAAATTTTTGTTTACATAATAAACTTCAGGGTCGCTGACGACAAACGGCATCTTGGGACACGGGGGGAAGAGGTGCTGTGGGGAGGGGGTTTATTGGCAGATGGGTGTAAGTGTGTGTGTGTGTGTGCAATAGTAACTCATGTCTGAACAAAATATCCTACCTGCTGCCTTACTGCATCAAATTCCCAGAAGCCATTGGGAGGACACGTGTTTTGGCGTGGGCTGGGAGATGGGGAGGCCTGATGGGGGTAAGTGGAGCTTGTCCTTCCACCCTTGGGGCAGGAACATGGCTCAAGACCAAAGTTAAGGCCTGTCTAATTAGTCCGGTGACGGCTCTGATAACAAATAAACATAGAGGAGGTTTGTGGACCTCTCCTGGGAGGTGATGCAGGAGCACATCTATTGGTAAACGGCTTCTGGTGTCCACCGAGTCCTCTAATAGGGCCGCGAGACAGAGAGGCACCAGAGGAGAACCTCCAAGCCACACCTTGGGGTTCATCATCCAATCCATCTGTTCATTTCACCCTCATTTTTCTTCATGAATAACATTATTAACACTTCACACATCCAAACGTGTGTATTTAAGCCATTTATGATTAAATCAAATAAATGCACAGTCCATTTAAAATCATGGCATTTACGTACTGTATAGTTCACTTTAGATATACAGATGCGTAAAAAAGTGACCAACCGCTCCGAGTTGACCGTTTAACTCAATAAAAGTATATTGAATAATAAAAACACATGTATGATATGGTTAATGAGCACCAGGCCAAATGACTTCAGTGCGTGTCATGTGGAATGGGTCACACACACACTGAAAACCTCTTTGTTTTGGATTTACAACCAATGGTTTCTCTATTTGGTTCACTCTCACCACGCTCATCAACATCGTTTCTAACGGAAGCAGCCGGCTGATAAACCCACTGTGCACAGTAGAAGACTAGCTGGTGAACATTGTGGAGCATTAAGCAGCTTGAGAGACGGAGATCCTTCTCCAACAGAGCTTGTGGAGGAAAAAAGAAAAGTTAATATTGGACTTATATCAGGTCTCTACAAAGCAGACTGTGCATATAAGCAACTGTTAACACATTCATCATTACTTCATAGGTGATAGTATGTCAATGGTATTTGTATATTGTTTTTGTATCGTGACTATCCCCAGAACATGTTTAGGTGATATGGGAGCTGCAGCAGCTGTTGCTAAGAGGATTTAGTTTAATGGTTTTCACAATGATTGACAAAATATGCTTATTTAACGGTTCATTATTTCTGTAAGTTGACTTACAACAACCTGTGAAGCTCATCCGTGCCATTTTTGTGGCCATGTTCTTGTCACTTTGTTTCATGGATGTAGGCATCTAGCTGGCAAGCGACGGTGTGCAGAGAGATGGTCTTCATGTTAGCAGTCACCGTACATACTCAGCCTTGTATGAAAGATGTGGCAGGTGATGATGAGGTCTTGAAACAGGCTACAATCTACAGTTTACCTGGATTGCCTTGTTTGGGGGTAAAACCGAATGTCAGTGTACCCATAGTTTGGTAATAATCCCATTTATCTTATTGGGAGCACAATTTGGTTATATAAGTGTGGTCTGTAAACTGTGATGGATGATGACAAAGGACTGCAATCGTTTTACTGTTCACCTTTGTTTTCTCTTTCATGTATAACCAGGGGATTTGTTTAAGACCTGTATGATCTGCTCGTTTCTTTTTCTATACACTTCCTTTTACTGGTGGTGTTCCATCCCCATAACTTATTAATACACTAGATGAGTCAAATATTATTGTGACTAATAATGATGATAGATATTATAGCCTGAACCATTAAAGTGAGACCCAAGTTGTAGTAAACTGGAAGTTGATATTGTGTTGGTTAACCGTGCTTTATTTCTGTAAATTGACTAACAGGTTAGACCAGTTTTCATTACAGTTCTATCCCAAATGTTAATATTAGTAATATGTTTGGCCTCTAAAATGTAAAAAGGCAGAACATGTATCTTATTGACTGTCTAAATGAGTGAAGAAGAGCAGAGTTGGTGATGGAGAAAAAGAAGGAAAGTTAAAGTAAAGCCCTGCCATGATAAGTGACCAGTGAGAACTGCTGTCTGCTGGCCTCAGCCAGCTGCTGGACTGCGTGTGATCGAGGTGGTCGGCAAGCATCACATCTTATAAAAGGGCAAGTGCTTGCCAGTCAGACGTCCATCAAGGCTGCACCCCAGTGGGCCAGCGTGGGGCCATAATCCCTGGAAGTGCCCCTATGGTTCTTGCCCTACCTCCCTTATCCCCTCCATCCTTCCCTCTACACCTCCCTTCCCTCCATGCTGTTGTTTTCCTCCTCTTCTCCCCTGGCAGGTGGTGTTTGGACCACGCAGCGTGACCTGGCTGCCAGGGGAGGGATCCAGGGAGGGGCTCCGGGGCCACAGGTGAGGCCTGAGCTCAATCTACCCCCCTCCATCCTGCCTCTCCCTTTACCTCCCCTGGGTGCCAACTTCACCAACCCTCCTCCTCCCCGTGCCCAGCAGGCCAATCAAGCCATATCTGTGTGCCATGCAACCTGGGGACCAGGGGGACAGAGGAAGGGAGGAGGGTAATAGCGGAGCAGGCAGGCCAAGGCCCCATGTGGACCTCCTGTCCCTCTGAAACCCTCCCAGGATCTGTGTCGCCATCACCACCGTGTTTAATTACCTCACTCATCTTCATTAATTCATGGGGCTTCTTTATGCCCTGCAGGCCGGAGATAGATGGAAAGGGAGGAAGAGAGGGATGTAGACAGAGGTGGATTGAGAGACACCAATCCACTCGACAACAAAGCGGCAGCAGGCGCAACAAAAACAACAACCTCAGCAGCTGGAACTCAGTGCTGGAAGCGGCAGCTCGGTGACCTTGGCGTCCCTCAGGGCATTCGTCTAGGACCTCCAGTGGAGGAGGCTTTTTGCCAGTTGAGGGCCGCAGGGCTCCAGGGTCAGTTTGGCCATGCCAGGCCCTCTCAGCCCTGGAGAAAGTGGAAAACAAATCCCCGCTGTCTGGCCAGAAAGCACCTCTGAGATTGAACAGTAAACAGGCTCTATTGATTTGAGGCACTAAGGGCTGTTCCCTGGACAAAGTGACCATAATGACATCAGAGACTAGATGCTCAGATGCTGCTCACAAGAGACTGGGATCAGAGCACTGGGTAATAAATGCCTTTTTAGTGGACCAAGGGATCAGCTTCATGTGTGTGTGTGTGTGTGTGTGTGTGTGTGTGTGTGTGTGTGTTTAAGTGAGGCTGAAGAAATGTCCAATGAAAGTATCAAACAATCCAAATCTATTCTACTGTCCGAGCGATGCACTGCTTAGTTAGAATACTGTATTCTCCAGGGTTTTCATTTGATGTTATTCTACCCATGTCCTGAAAAGTCATTAAATATCTGAATTTAAAGCCTTATATTATTGAATTGTCTTGACACCAGCTATAATAGATGCTCTTTTTTTGCTTTTTAAATGACAGATTTATTTGTATTGCAAAGCTTATTTTAGTGCAATACAGAAGTCGCGAAGAAACAAAAAGGTCCAAGCATTCAAATGTTCTTTCCCCCCCCCCCCCCCCCCCCCCCCAAAAAATGGTCAGAGCAATTGGCCTTTTCTGTTAGTGTCTGAGTTAAACTTTTAACACTTTCTTGCAGTCACGGGTATCTATTTTATTTAATTTTTTAAATACTGACCAATCACAGTAGAGAAAGGCAGTCTACACCTGGCTGATATCATTGTATCAAAAACGTTTTCATTTCTCCACGTACTTTTGTGTCCTTTAAAGAAAGAGTGTGAACATACCCTTCCTTAATAAACACAGTAGGCTACATGTTTATTAATACAACATTTCATGAAGTAAAAAAATAAATGAGTTTACCAGAAATTGCAAAAAATGTATGTGCTGGCTGGCTTTGGCCCCTCTGTGTGGAGTTTGCATGTTCTCCCCGTGTCAGTGTGATTTATTTTTTTTTGCTAACTTCCTCAAAGACATGAATGTTTGGTGAATTGTTAACTCTACATTGTATGTGAATGAGTGTCAGTCTCTTGGTTTTGCAGTAAATTTGTTCTTTGATTTTGTAGTTGAAGCTGTCTTAAATTTACTGCAAAATTGAGATAAATCCCGTGTGTTCTGCCAACTAGCAGCGCTATACCATTACTGTGGTGACAAGTTGTGGTGACAAGGTGTCTGCTGCTGGGTGTTGGGTTTGTTGACAGTATAGGTACTGGCCCCCAATAGGGAAGGTACCTTGTATGGATCGCGATGAGCATTTCAACAGCTGCAGTTAGAGCAACTAACGTTTCACTGTTAACTGCTCCTAGAACTAGTTAGCCATGAGATACTTCAGTTTTGTTAAACAAGAGAAGTGACAACGTTAAAATTGTGCAACAATCCAGTGACGTATGCATGAGATACTACGGGAGAGATTATGGGTTGTAGTTGATTGGTAGAGTACGGTCAGTTAGTAAAGCAGGATGGATGTTTCTGGGGAGGCGTCGGGCTCAAGCATCATCTCCGACTCTACGCGGGGCTGTTTTGGGCTTTGTTCCTCCATCTGAGCTCCGGGATAGCTGGGGTCGGGCCCCAGCAGCTAACACTGACACCCAGGCCCCACAGAGCAGAAAGTTAATACTGCGACAGATGTGTCGCCTCCATGCTGCCTCCCGGCCATGCAGAAGCCCCCCCCCCCCTACCTCCACCCCCTCCTCCTACTCCGTCCTTGACATCCTCCTCCTGCCTGCCCACTTCTTCCTCTTCCTCACGTTTGATGAGTGTCTCTGTCAGTGATGAAGCGGTATGGAGTGTAGGAATAGAAAAAAATAATGAAGAAGGGTAAAATGACGCCTTGTGATCAGTCAAAGAACTCCCACAAGACGTGACAACTCAATATGTATAAACATCAACACATCAAATCTCTGTGAGGACTAAACAAACTCTGCTCTGATGAAGGCCACAATATGTTGCTGAAAGTGGACCATTTTGTTGTCGACGAACAAATATGTTTGAACTGTTTACCATATTGGTAACGTGACCGAATCAGGTCAATTTTAAAGAATAAAGGTGGTGAAACAAACCAAGACTTTAATTATTAAGTCAATCCCACAGTTGCCGTCCTGCTACAGTAGAGCACCAAGTGTGTATTAATCTATATTAGTCATTATACTCTTGAGCATCTTGACTTTGACAGATTAATCTTCCACTGAGTAGCTTTGTTCTGGATATTTTAGCCTTCTGGAAGTCTACTGACAAAGAGTGTGGTGGATGACTCGAACAATCAAAGGACATTCACCCAGGAGAACGCTGTTCATGTCCTGTGTGAAACCAGTCTATCGTTTTCTATTGTTAGTGACGTGAATAACGTGAGTTGCTAGGCATTCAGTAGTCACATGAATCATTAGTCAGGAATATGTTGCCTGTTATGTAATGTTTGCTAGTAACTAGAGTAACAAGATGTAAAATGACCTCTGATCCTGTCCTCCTTGTTTACTGTTTCACACATATTTGTCACTATTAGGAGGAACAGTAAAGCAGCAGGAGTGGTTCATAGGTTCCTCGATTGTCTTCTTCCTTCATGAAGCAGACATTCCGCTAGACGATGAGACTGGTGTAATTCAGTGTTTTTCGTGTGTGTGTGTATCAAAGCCTAATATACCTTATTCCGCCGTGCCATAGAGCATGGATAATTAGAAAATAGTAAAATAGAGAAATCGTTTAGCCTATTTTCTTTACAATATATTGTTCTTCCTGTTAAATGTTCTTCCTGTTATATACAGGAAGACTTTGTCCTGTTTGTCCCTCAGGCACAGTGCTGAAGTTACCACCTGGCTAAAGTGGTCCTCAGCTCCCCTCTCCTCTTCCACTCCAACATTTTCTCCAACATCGATCACAATCTCAGTTTTCTTCTACTCCTCCTTCACCTCCGCTTTTACTTACGCCCCCCCTCCCCTCCCTGACTCAGTCACTCACTCCCTCTCTCTTCCTCCAGTTTTCCGCTGTCTCGCTCGTCCTCTCTTCCGTGGCGATGGCTCGGCAGGACACTGATGTGCGATGAGCTTTTTTAAAAGGTCCCAGGAGTTCAGCGCCAGTGCTGAGCCTCCTATCGCTTTCTCCACTCGCCCTGTTTCCACTTCCACAACTACTCTCACTCGCCTTCTCTCTCTCTTTGTCTCTCCCCTGCAAACCCCCTCCTTCACCCCATCCCCCCCCATCCCCCCCCCCCCCCCCCCCCCCCCCCCCCTCCATTCACATCACACGAGTCTCGGAGATTGACAGCCTCCCCAAAGAGTGAGAGCTGGAACAGATGGAATATGAATGGTTCACTCGTGTATGAAAAAGGTGTCTGGGTGAAGGAAGTGGTGTAGGGGGACCCTCAATTGCGAGTTAAGTATGACTAAATCCCATTGTAACTAGCGCCCCCTCCCCAATCTCACACACACACACACACACACACACACACACACACACACACACACACACACACACACACACACACACGCTTTCACTGCCACAAAAAAAAGGAAATGAGCCTTTAAAGAGACAGTGACTAATAATGGCCTTGCTTCTATGACTTTCAAATAGAATAATAATTAAAAAAAACATTTATCAACATTACTACATTTTGCTTTCTTTTTACACTCTAGTTTCAACCCAATCTCACAGGAAGGCGTATAAAAAGCGCAACATTTCCTTTTACATTTGAGGCTTTTTGTGTGGCATTTACACACCACACGGTTTTTACATAAACGCTTGTAGTTATGTTTCAGCAAATACATCATGGTTGGATTTTAAACAACTGGGAAGTAACAAAAAATCGTCACTAACATAACAAAAAAAAAAAAAGTAAGACAGCGCTCTGGAACACTGGTCTCCTTGTTGCAGGTCCTGTTTGTTTGACTCACCCACCTTCCCTTCCATCCAACATAAGAGGTCTCTCTCACATTATATCTTACGTCTCTTGATGAGAGAGTATCGTAGTTATGTGGAAGCGTAAACATTGCAGTCAGTAAAGACGAACATGTCGTCTAAATGAAACACAAAAATGCGTACTCATTGCACGCAAAATGACTTACAATATATCTTGTCGTTCATACGCCATTTGGTGCGAGTTTAGTGACAAAGCATATCACACTTTATATCCCAAATCGCTCTCTTGCTTACATATTCATACATTTCACACAGGACATATCCGAGAGTCAGTGCAGGTGCATCATGGGCCGGACACCGCACTGCGTCCCTTCAGTCTCTGAAGTGTGAGGTGTCCTGTGTGGATCGGTTTTCTGAAGTGGATACAACAAAGCCATGAATTCGGTCACTTGGTCTTTCCTAAAAGACAATTACCAACCTGGCAACCCATGAGGCTTTTGCACACCAGAAGACAGAACTGTAAACTAAGAGGCAATTACTGCTAGAGGAGCTTCATCATCCTCGTCAGCTCCACTAGCAGACTGTATCTGCACAAATACAGTTTGACGTGAGATAATATCCTAAGTGATGTTAAATCACTTGGACAGCTTTTACTTCTGACAAAGAAAGACCATTTTTTTGGTCTGCTTAATTCCCAAAGTCTAGCAGGAAACAACCCCGTGTTCACACAGCTGAAATCAGGCGAATACTATTAAAACTTTGAAAAAGACGCAAACTACCCGAGCTGAAACCGATTTTAGCTGTGTTTTCGGCATCTACTCCATCTACTCCAGCACTATTCTGTATCCTTTTCATTCTATTAAGTCCCCATCAAAAACAAGAATGAATCGGCCTGCATCTTAAATGAATGTTAACGTAACAACGCTTATCTCCTTTTGCCTCCGATACGATCCACAACCGTTGTCCTCGCAGCTGCAGTTAACACCATGTGGCTGAGGTCTGCAGCCTCTCTACAAAGCATCTCCCCTAAACAAATGGCCTCAGAAATATCTGGGATGTGAAGATGGCGAAGGCAGAGGGGGGTGGGCGGTGGGGGGGAGAGGGAGTTACAGATTCCCATCCAGCCGTCTGTCGGCCACACAGGGCCTGTTTTTGAATTTCTGATCAAAAGTTGCAGCGGAGACCACCGCCGAATCACGGCCTCCCAAACATCTGCTGTCATATTGCTCTGAATAATTTATTTGTTGATCCAACTGAATGTATGTATCCGTCTCCCTTTTTCTCCTGAGCCCATTTGCAAGTGCGTGCATATGTGCGCGCGCTTGTATCCTTAGAAAATAAAATGCTTCAATCAACAACAACAACAACAACAAAATGATCTGCTGGTTTGAGGAATCGCTGCGCGACACAAATAGAGCTGGATAGAATTGTTCACACACACACACACACACACTTATACACACTCTGAGGCCAACTCCACTTATTCTAGCAGTGGGCGACCATATTTCTGCAGCCGTTTACATCCAGGGCGTTCGACACAGCTCAAACACGGGGCCTTATTTCAGCTCCAGCATGGTCGCTAAGTGGCACATCTCATTAGAATGATTTAGGCAAAGTGAAAACGATATTACAATAATTTCAAAAACACTATCAGTGGTTTCATCCTCCCAAATGATCATTTAAGTCCTGCTTGTAATGGCTATGAGACTGTTAGCGGGGTTATTCATTTCAAACTGTGTTAAGCACAGCACGCGCAGCCATTAGGGCCCAGTGTCGGTATACTTATGCTTACTGAAATGAGATTGCGTGAGGAAATAGAGTTATCAAGCCGCAAAATATCCATCGATCAGCCGCCTCTGCTGCTTCTGCGCTAAACTAAAATAACATCATTAAGACTCCAACTTTGAGATTGAGAAAGTTAGGTGAGATGTTAGCGTGACGGTGCAGGGATTCCACCTGAGGTTTCCTTCACACACACACATACACACACAGATACAAGCTAATATTCAACTGTGTGTGAGTGTGTGTGAGTGTGCTAATTGGTTAAAACCCCTTTGTGGCTTGCTTCTTGTTAGCCGGCCCCCCCACCCCCCTCCTTCACTTCCTCTACTGGCTGCTGTAGTACACCGCTGCTGTCAACAGCGTTTGCTAAGGCGTTAACAAACTTTTACCCCCTCCCCAATCTCACCACCCCTCTACTCCCGAGGGCTTTGAAGGGGGGTTGACAGCCACACTTTCTGATAACAAACGCCCCGACGCTTAATGTGATTGATAGGGCTCAGTTCTTCTCGCACTCTGCTCCATTTATCTTGAGTAGCCAGAGTTGGGCATCAGAGAATGTGTGTGTGAGTGTGTGTGAGTGAGAGAGAAGAAATGTAGGGGGGTGGGGAGGGGGGCATCTGTATGTCCCCTGGCATCTATTTGCTTTTAACCGCTAAGTCATTACGACCTAATACATGTAGATTGTGATGGGGAAAGGGGGAGGGAATGTGGAATGGGTGGAGGGGAGATCAGTGGAGTGTTATGGAGGCAAGCAGATGCTCGCCTCTGGAGTTATTACATACAGAGATGATTAGTGTTGGGTGTGCGTGTCTGTGTGAGGGGGGGGCTCACTGAACTGATGGAAGGCCTTCAAGCTCGAAGAGACCGAGGCAAAAGGTATTTCATTTGGAGTTCATTTGCATATTTTATGAGGAGACTCGAAGCGTGGCGGTCGGGTTTGAGCTTGACGGATGACAGGAAACAGGAGTGAAGTGGGATGGGGGCGGGTGGAGGGAGCGGGGGGCAGCGAACTCTCTCACCGACCCCTGCTGCCAAGGCTACAAAACTCCACTCATTCACGTCTTCTGAGAAGGAACAGAAACCATCAGCTGACCTTTCCCTTTCATCAGGATTTTTTGGTCACGGCGCCTTTGTGCAAACTGGAACCTTCAAGCAGATCCATCCACGCAGCTCTTGGGTAAATACAACACCTTTAAAATCCTTCTTTAGGGAGGGAATAAAAAGATATTCCATCCAAAGACCAGCTGCCAGAAAATCATATTCTTAATGAGCAATGCGGAGAGAGTAAACTTCTCCGTGTGCTGCAGCCCAGGAGAGTTGGACTCAGTGTGCACACATGAAGCACGATTACATTAAGGCTCTGCAAACAAATAGATTTCCTCTGCTGCTCTCTGCCGCTCTGTCAATTGCATGAAAAAATATAAAAATATCTCTGACGGCACAAAGTCAAGCAGCAGGGATGGGGATGGTGGTGGGGAGTTTAGGCATCTCTAACAACTTCCTGTAATTGCGATTTATTGAGAAGGAAGCGGAGGGTAAAGATTTTGAAATTATAAGCTATTATGTGCCAGAGAGAGTAAGCGAGGTGGGGGGTTGGCGACATAAAATACAGCTGACAAGCCAAGGCAAATTAGCCCAGGACCATTACAAAAATCACTTAATTGCCGGCAATTCTGTCAGGTCAATTGACTCTAATTGAAAAAAAGAGAGAGAGAGAATAACAAAAAAGAATATTATGGCAGAGAGAAGGAAGTGCATCGAATGAGGTGAGTGTTCAGGAAACAGGCGGTGATTGGAGATCATAATGCAGCTCCTCGCCCCTGCCTCTGACATGATGTAACACAATGGCAGTGTGATGTAGGGAGCTTTGATTGACATTCGTATTAATACATCTGGTGATTAACAAGTTATTATACTGAAAAGCTGTGATAATAAAGCCAGAGGATGTGAGGAGCTCATTTAACCCACTGAACCATTTCCAACTGTACGTCTACGAGTTGTCATGTCATAACAGGCCACTGTTAAAGCTACGCAGGCTATATCAGAGCAGTGGGGGAATGCAACGAAGTGCATTTACTCAAGTACTGGACTGAAGTACGAAGAAAAATGAACAATAATCTATTCTTATTGAGCTCCCTTGCAATAAAGGTAAATCAAATTAGCCCCACCTTTAATAACATGAATTATGTTCCAGCCCAGTAACATGGCAGGTCGTAAAATAGTCTCAAAATACAATCTATTTGTTTCGTGTACCGGGACACAGATTGTCCATTTTTTTCGTGTCGCTCAGTACAAAAACAATACCAATGGAAAGTCAATTAGGCTCTGATTTTGAGGTGGACAGAAGAATTAAACGCAACCACGTGACTGTGCAATGGTCAGATTTAGTGACGTAGTATTAAATGCTGACGGGAGGGGAGGTGGATAACACTGTGTTGTTACGAAGTGATGCATTCTTGACGGTTTTCCTCAAACTCATTTTTGTTTATTAGCGTTGTGTTGTCCTGAAAAAGAAGTCAGGGGACAGAGACATAAAAGAAAAAGACAATTTGTGTCGCTCAGCAGGAAACCAATAAACTGCATTTTGTGACTATTTCAGGTACTGCAGAGAGTCTGTGTTGGATGCACACATCAAAGAGTAACTGCACACTTAAAAGTGTTTTTTTTAAGCCATAAACTTGATGACATGACTGTACTTTAATGTAAAAACATCAATGCAGGTGTTAAAAGTGACATTTCTTACCAAATTTGTAACAAGTTCAAAATCTACTGTTTTAAATCAATCACTCTTGTAGGACCAGTCCTGATAGGGACTAGTCTAGCCCATGAAATAAAATAATGTTAACGCCCTCATCAGACCCCCTCCTCGCCTCTTCCCAAAGCATCAATCCTTTTTACTTTTTCCGTAACCACAATGTTCATTACAATCAAGGCACAGGCCTGTTCTCTAAACTAAAACCATGCAAAGCTGAATACAAATATAGTGTTTAGAATAGTAGTGCATTCAATTTCAGCTCTCTACAAATGAATTTAAAGCAGTGTGTGTGTGTGTGTGTGTGTGTGTGTGTGTGTGTTTTATTCCTTCCTAAACCACACCTGTTGTAGGGCATGTGATGTATGAGGACCTGATTGAAAGCACAGGATAGGCATCTCCTGATCGGCACAGATATAAGGTGATTAATAGCTTTACTGATTAGCCAATCACCAGCCAACACAAAGGAATAATCAGTTAATTGATCGTGGCAAAGAATTGTCTGATAGTGTTTTAGTGCTTTGTGTGAGTGTGTGTGTGTGTGTGTGTGTGTGTGTGTGTGTGTGTGTGTGTGGCCTATAGGCAGCTCCCATTTGTTTAGCAATGAAGGTATCAGTAAGATAAGATGGTCAGTGGTCTGGCTTAGTCAGTGGTAAACTACGGTACAACAACAACTGTACTGACTCACTGAAAGACAAAACATATGATTTGGTAGTGAAACCGGAAAAAATACAATTCATTCTATCTTCTTGTGTGTCTTCTTGTATTGTTTTTTTACATCTCGATTCATACCAAATACCAAAAGTCCTTCTTCTTCCATAACATAAAGATCATTTTCATGACGCATCCTGCACTCAGAGATGTATTCACGAACCTCTCCCATCATGTACCATTGCACTTGACTAGCTTGGTTAGCTATTTCTGACAGAACATGGCTGATGACTAATTCATTCACGACTCTCTTCCATGTAATGTACCTCACCCACAGATTCCAGTTCACTCTGAATTACAGAATGTCACTTTATGGAAGGTACAGGTTAAGGTTCTCTATCCCGAGCACTAATATAGTGGCAAACTAACTATTTGCAATATACGGATAGTGAAAGATGTAATCCAAGCTTCTCTGTGCTTTGATTACCTCACTCGTACATGTGAGCGTGCCCCATTGGCTCAGCTGCTCTGCGCTGCGCTCATATGACAGGTTACAGCTCATAACGCCATTGAGACACTATGCTGTTCATTCCTTACACATGACATCTATTGCACTTCTGTCCATCCTGGGAGAGGGATCCCTCCTCTGTTGCTCTCCCACAGGTCTCTTCCTCTTTGTTCGTTGTTTGCACTGTTAGCTGCAAGCCATCGTCTCAGTCGTCGCCATGTTGAGAGCCGTGTGGAGGCGATAGATATGCTCTGCATTTCGTATTGAGGACATTCAGTAATATTTCCCGGGGCTTTTGAATTCCCTTTAAATAACATGCTCTGTATTCAATCGTCTTGAATTGTGGATTAATTATCAGTTTCCATATAATAGAAGGAACTCTTGATAGCCCGCAATGCTTTGAGAGGTGACTCGCTCCCCACAGAACATGAAATTGGCCTTCACTTTGTTTGCCACTAATAGTAGGTCTCGACTTTAATTATTCTGAGACGCCAAATATTCATCTTAAAAGATGGCAGCACCAGCATTACAACATATTTATGTTACGCATTTTGACCGTAAAGCTAGTGAACTATAATTTGTTTTTACTGTGACTGATTACATCCATGCACGTAAACAATAAAAAAGACATCTAAACCCAGGTAAGTTTACAATTCTGTCTGTAAATCACAACATCCTATCACACACACACACACACACACACACACACACACACACACACACACACACACACACACACACACACACACACAAGCTGCCAATGCTTTCACTCTTAGTCACACACTCCTCCCTGTCTATATTTGTATGATGACATGCCACTGCTTCTATTGTGTGCAGAAGTGTAGTCTCAGTACACACACACACACACACACACACACACTGTCTTTACATATGTTTGACTGTTAAAGAGAAGCCAACGCTGTGGTGGTGGCCGCCCTCCCAGGCCTATTGTACTCCAGCAGCACCTATGGGAATCAAATATGAACAAAGGACAGCGGGCGAGAGACATACAGGCATATAGAGGAGGGAGACAGAGGGAGAGCTTCAGAGAGAAGAAGAAGACAGGGCGAGGGAGTCGCTGACACCTACACATCAAAGTGGTGGCGAGGTTCCACACACACAACAACACACTCTTTCCTTTGGTCACTTCATCATTATGTGGACTGTGAGCTGAGCAGTGAGTGACAGTGTGTGACTGTGTGTGTGTGTGTGTGTGTGTGTGTGTGTGTGTGTGTCTTCTTTTAACCATAATTTACCCAGGAAAGTTGACAGAGCTCTGTGCAGTTTTCACACATTCATACTGGGAGCTGCCCAGTACAACCAGTCTGCTACTAGCTATGACTGCAGCAGGGCTGTTGGAGGTTTCACGTCTTGCTCATGAGCACTCAGAGGTAGTTGTTGGATTAGAGGAGAGTTACTCACTCACTTCCCCCAAAAAGCACCTGAGGATAATCCCTGGAATTTCTTTCCATTGTTTTACAACAGCACCTCAGACAGAAACACTCACGTGTGTGTGTGTGTGTGTGTGTGTGTGTGTGTGTGTGTGTGTGTGTGTGTGTGTTGCTGTGGGTGCCCAGACTTTAAACGGTGAAAACTGAACTATTTTGCCCAAAACACATCTGAGAACTCAAATGCAGTGAGAGTGCATTGGTGTATTGTCTGATTATTAAGGAAGCAGATTTCTCAGAAGTACAAGGCCTCATGAAAGAATGACTTTAAATCAGATTAATCAATATGTTTTTTTATGCCTTGGATCACTATATCTAATGTGAAATGGATCATTTTTAGTTGAAAACTCAATGTATAGCCTCTGTTAACTCGTTCTTTTTTCTTCAAGCCTGAAACCTCAGCCTGCTCTCTGCTCCATTGTTCTCATCAATTCTGTTTCCAGCTGCAACAGGCAGCTGCTTTCAGTTGAATAAAGCTCTGAATAATCCCATGTAAACCAACGTCTAAGCACTATAAGATATAATATGTATAAACGAATAAAGAGACAGAGTGGAGCATTTAGCAGCTAAAGAGACATATTTCCACCAGGAGTTGGTGGAGACCCAAACAGGGCTACATAAATGGACTGATGAAAAGACTAAACTGCTATTATCTTCTCTCTTCATCCATTCAGTAAGAGATGCACACTAAGATTCTGCCCAGTCGGAAGGAAAAAAAAACGTTCTGCAAAGCATGACTAGGTTGAATTTGAATATATATAACAAAATATATCTATACATTTTGTTTTATGTGGACGTTTTTGCATTCAGCGAAGCGAAAGTGACGTATTCCAACAAGCGCCGTGCAGAGCAAGCAATGCTGTTGAAAGGTTATGTGACGTAATAACAAGTATAACAAGTATAAAGCACACAAAGGGCGAGAGGTTTATTAGTGACGTTATTACGCTTGTTACGTTTTTTACGTTATTGCGTTATAACCCTAACTAACTAGTACCGCTGCCTTAGCCTAACCAATAATTCCATAGTGTTAACCATGTGCCATTTTGTGTATCTCTGGAAGCGTATTACAAGGCTTATTTGACATTTGTTTCGGGCAACCGTATTGTAATGTTAGCTGATTTGTGATTGGGAGAGGGCTTTTTTGTTTGTTTGGTTTGACCTTATCATATGCAAGGTCTGTATTTACATTCAAACTATTGAGTTGTGTCGTATTTCTGTAAGTAGCCTACACAATACACCAAAGCAACTTATCTGTGCAGATCTCATGCATTTGTTGTAACCATTTATCTTTTACTATTTCCAGAGTTATCTTACGTCCTCCGTTCATGTGAATCAGCCTGAGACCAAGCGCCGGGGTGCGCTGGGGGTTTTAGGAAGCGCTAGCAGGCTTGTCTTGTCTTATCTTGTCTTCCAAAGACAAACTTTTTTGGGCTAATGCATGAACCCCAACCCAGTACCCTCACATGTATGTTATTGGTATCACTACCAGCCAACAGTGGCAGCACTGAGGGTTATTCTGAAAAAATAACCTAATGATCATATTATTTTGGCATACTTATCTCTACTTGGAGGATCCATCTTTTCTACAGATGTGTTATAAACTGGTCACAGAGTTTGGAGAGCTGTTCACAAGGTAGGGATGGTCTATGAAAAAGATCCTTATAGGTACTAAGAGATCTAGTCCGCCTCTGTCGGTTGTGAGTCCCCCAACTTTAATGACAGAAGTTAATAATTGAGTACACCTTTAACCTGCTTCTTGTATTCCAGACATTTAACCTTGGGTTTGTGTTTTCCAGATGTATCGATGTGTGGCTCTTTGTGGGCATTGTCAGCTCATGTTTGATTGACAGACAACAAAGGGGGGGGGGGGGGGGGGCACCCAAATACATTTAGGTCCTACAGGGCTAGCAGCTGGACACACAATTGTTGAATCAATGGTATTGATTAACAACCCTCCCGACCACCTACATACAAACTATGCTCATTTTGTGCAATATGTGTACTCAGTGCACCTTCAAAACACGTCTAAACATCTGAAATAGTCCCTTTGAACTTATGTAGTTCGATAGATATGTAGTTTGAAAGCCACGTTTGGGCACCTTGATACCTTGATGTTTGTGACGATCTGTGGCTTTACGTGGCTGTGTGCCACAGTGCAGACACATTCTGCTGGCCTGTGTAACATCCATAAAGTGTTACGACAATCACCTCAGCGCTTTACCTCTTCCCCGTCGCTCTGCGGCCCTGAAACAGTGGCCATTAACATTTGAAGCAGGAGCAGAAAAAAGCCCCTAATTGGTGCTCCGGTGATACCACAGGCCTGATATTCTGTGGAAAGCAGGGCTTCGGAGGGCCATTAATTAACCTTAGTGCTATGATTACTACTTACATTAGAAGGGAATACATTAGAGGTGGCAGCGGGCCCCTTTTTTTCTGCCCTGCACTTCAGAGGGGCCCCGGCGGAGCGCTCCATGCCCCCGCGAGCCACGATATGTTAACGGGGAAGCAACTAATTAGATGTCAAAAATTCATAAGGCCTCTCTTTAATATTGCATATCTATCCCTGGCCTGTCACTTCAAAACAAGGGGGATTGCATAAACAGGGCGACCGCAACACAAACCCCCCCCCCCCCCCATCCCCATCATGGGAGCTGGGAAGGGGGGGTGAGGTGGTGTGGGGTGTACTGCTGATGAGGGACAGGATGGGAGGGGAGAGGGGGGGGGGGGGGGGGGGAACAGCGCTGCTTGAAGGTGAAGAGGAGGAGGAGGAGTGGGACGACAGAGAGAAGAAGAGGAAGAAGACGTAAAGAGAAAGAAGAAAGGAAAGAAAAAAGAGAGAATCAAAGAAAGTTCCTTGACGAATCCCACAGAGGATGGCTCTGTCACATAATCAGGTCTCCCTCTCTATAGATAGCATACGACACACTGAACATCAGGGAGCAAGGCTGAACCCGCCAAACTCTGTCCACCTTCCCTTTACCTGAGGTTCAGCTTTATGATGCAAATGTATGGTGTATCAGTATAATGGTATTCTATATGAGGGCACAGTCGTGTCAGAAAGAGAATACATGAATGCACGTCTAGGACTCGCTCAGCGTCTAATTAAAAATGAAAAATAAAATGTATTACTGTTGGTACAAACCCATACAGATAATTTGGTTCTATTTTATTTATGTATTTATTTTACCTTTATTTCACCAGATAAGTCAATTGAGAAGCAGTTCTGATTTACAATGACGACCTGGACAAAAAGGCAGCAACAGGAAGCAAGTCGTTAAAACAAAGAAGCATCTCAATCATACAAAAACAACAACATAATAACATATTTCATAACATATTTGAGATAAGTGAATCAGAAAGTTCTGCCTTCACTTCACTCCAGTGGAGGTAAGTGGAATTTTTGCAAGCGTTGAAAAGTTACATTTGAAGTTCACCAAACTTTTCAGAAAGCGTGTTTTCTGGATAATCAGGAGAACACGCTGAACAGTGTTCGTCAAAACCATATTAAGAATTATTTTACTGCCATTTAACAAGGGAATGATAATTAATTATTACTTATTATTAATAATGCTATATGTTATTTTATCCTGAGTGTGTGTGATATGAAATAATGACTTTATAATCTTTATATTGTATCATCGTTGATAAGTGGTGATAACAATTACATTCTGATTACATTAGTAACAATTAACAGCTGGTTGTTGCACACGTTATAACACTTTATGTACTGTATTGAGTTAATGATTAGCTAATGATTTGTAAACCTTTAAGGATGTGTAAAACATTTATAAACTTTACATAGATCAATGAACCATCAATGGATCAAAGAACATTTTACAAATATTTTATATTAATAGGTTTTACAAACCATCTCAACATTTAACAATATACTGTTCAAATAGCATCATTTGTAAACATATTAATAATCATTGCATTGTTAACAGTAACATAACTTAAGTTTAGTTTACTATCAATCTACTATTTTTTAATGTTATGATGTAACATTTATTGTAAAGTGTTGCAAAAGATTCTCCAAAGGTCGGCATGTGTTTAAGTTTTAAAGCATCACGAACCTCAATGACAAATCTGAAAAGTGCTCAAATTGATAAAGAATAAGTTTGAATATCTACAGTGCAATGACAACTGAGCACATTTAATGTGCTGACGAAGTCCATGTGATACGGTTGACAGCTCCAGAATAAAATGAAACTATTCTGTGAATTGTCCAGATCAAATTTTGATTATGAAAATAAAGCAACAAATAAAAATAAACACTGCTAGAGACGTTATCATATGTCATTTTGTTTTTATGCTCTAAGCATCACAAACACGATCCCATCTCCCCCACTGTATCATGGTGGAGGCCGGACATCTCAGAGACCTGGAGGGATGGAACCAAAACCATCTGCATAAAGAGACAAGACTTTCTTCTTTATGTGTTTGTACTTCTCTGAGTGGTTGAACTGCTCACCTTGCTGCAGTGTTATACAGGTGTACTCCAGGACCCCGTGACATCACAAAGCACAACAGGCTCGATATCTTCCAGCAGAGAGGGCAGTGGAACTGCTTTTCAGCCTGCTGTTGAGTTGCTCTTCAACATTCTGACTGATGCAATATTTGCAAACTGGGTCATTTATAGTAAAAGGCACTTTTACTATAAAACAATCGCGCCACAATCATGAGCTTTTGATTATAAATCATAATCTCCATCAGATAGACTTTGCCCGTTCTAAGCCGATACAGACAAGAAGTCCTTAAAGTGAACATCTACAAGTCCATGACAACTGGGCCGCCTCCATCTGTTGATGAAGATCATGTTCTATTGCAAAAGCTCCACAACAGCTAATGACCCTGTGGCAAGATTACCAAGAAATATTTTCAAATATTTGTCTTTAAATAAATATGTGATAAATACATAATAGTCCTCCTATGCTTTTACAAAGGTTTCTCATTCACTAACATGTGGAAACAGAGAATACAACTTAACGCAGAGTATTTATTTATTCAATGTCATTTCTTTTTTTTAATTGTTTCATTTTGTTTTGCCAGTTTACTTATTGTTTTAATCCCAATAAGACAATGTAGGAGAGGGAATGATTATTTTACCATTAACATAAGAAGCTTTTGAGACACTGCGTACTGGTCCCATGCCAGACCCCTAAGGTCCTGTGTAATGTTCCCCGTGGCTTTTCTTCTCTAAGACAACAGATAGGCCTTTGCAGAACAAGCGCAGTGAAGAGCCTGAGCAGGCAGCAGTGACAATGGAGGCTGTAGCTGCAGCGCTATAGCAGCAGCTAGTGAAAGACCTTCTCAACACGTCTCCCTCTCTGGATGAAGAGGAATGCTGACACTGGTTGTTGGAAGTGAGACATGACTTATCATGTCAAACAGGGGTTCTCAACCTTGTGTAACGTAAGGCCCACTTCTGATTATGAAACAATTCAGAAGAGCAAAGAAACAGCTTAACATGACAAAAAGAGAAGAGGAAATCAACTGGGCTGTAAATCTGTGTTCTGTCAGGTTTGATGTCAGTTATTAATAATCAAAATAATTATTCTGCAAGTATGAATCAAAATGTAATGCATTCAGGGTCATATTTTTCTTCACCGCACGCTTTGGTGCTTTTACTAGTGCAGGGTCGTCTCCCACTTCACTTTTTTTGTTTCATAAATCAACCGGTTTTGTGTCGCTGCGTCCAAGGCGGACTAGTGTTTAGAAGAATTACATTTTCAGTAGAAGGCTGGGATATATGCAAACAACAAAACAATTATTTAACTACAGCAAATCTTGTCCTCAAGCTTTGTGCGTGTTATTCGTAGTAGGAGCAATGGTACAAAATGATGTACAATTGCATGGTTTTAAGTAAAAAACCTGGCCGGCTGGTGTTGATTCCAGACTACACGCACCCTATAAAATATTATAGAGGGATGGCACAGGCTACAAATAACACATAAACACTAGGTATTAACGACATGGGTGAATATACAAACACACCACTATAACCCTCTCATGTTTCAGTTGGAATATTATTGGATTATTACAGGCCTGCTACAGAAGATGCATAGCAAAGTATAAAAATACAACAATAAAATCAAAACTGATATTAAGCGACACAAGAACACAACATATTTTTAAAAAAGAATAAAATAATAGGAATAATTAGCAAAATGCTGATTAATGAGAAATTGCGAGATTGCTGATATCGGCGCAGAACACACGTCAACATGTGAAGAGGGAGAGCACTGGCACAGTCATGCTTCTGTGGCGTAGTAGGTTAGTAGCTTAACGTTAGCATTCTACCTCTGGCAGCTGCATTTACTCTTCAAAAATCATAAAAGTCTTCATTTGTTAAGATTATCTTGCTGAGGAAAACGTGTAAATATCATTGACCTTTGTTTGCCACAGAGCTTATACTGAGGGGACCAGGGGCGATGCTTAATTCTGGGTTTTGGCCTTCACTCTTTACCTGAGGGCCTATAACCAGTGTTCAGGTATGGAACATGCAGGGTGCTGCAATAGTATTAGTAATAATAAAACAAGCTAATAGCCTGAAGCTGCCAGCAGTACAAAGACATGTAGATCAACATAAACAGCAACAACTAAAACAGGCTGAACATGGAGCATATGGACAGAGAAGGAGAAGGCACCATGCTCCTCTCTGAAGCCTCCTAACAGTTTCCAGCGACAAGAAAAAAAGTTCAAATAAACCTCATCCGTTTAAAATTTCAAATGAAGTGTTTATTTGCCAACACAGACGTCTTAACACATTATTTTATGCTCCCTAAATGACCATATGCCTCTAAAAACCTGACCCCGCCATGTCATCTTAAAGGAAATTCATTTCCTCTTCCCCTCTCTCTGTAATCACCTCCCTCTCCAATATATGCAGCATTAAAGGACTTTATGAGAGCCAGTCTTGTCAATAAATACAAGAAAGCAGGATCTGTTTTTACAAACCACCAACACCACAAAGAGAACAAAATGTTTGCTTGAAGGTGATCCTCACAGTCTGCACTTCAATCACGTTCCAGACTTAAAGCATGCAGCAATAACAATCACTTCTTCCTGTCATATTGTGGGCTGTTTGCATGCGCCCAGACGACTCACTCATTCATGGGTGAAGTCTGATTGTTACACCGCGCCCGGCGGCGACGCACCAGTGTGTTACTGCGAGGACACATATTTCAGAAAAGTCTCGAGTCATCTGTCTAAATACGTTTCCTCCACTGTCTGTTTGTGTTGGCTCACATGAAGTATCAGCGTTCATGTTCCGTGTGGCTTTATGGAGATGATAAGTCATAGTCAAACTGATTGTGATTGTGGAAATAAAGAAGAGGGAAAGCTGCGAGATCAAAAGCTGTTTGATTTCCAATGAGGTTTGACGGGATTCAGATACTTCTAACAGCTGTAACGCAACATAAAGTTAGATTTGCCCGCATTAGGAGTGCCAGATAAACAACCTGGCAAAAACAGACACGGCTGACTTCTTCTCCTCTTATTAGCAGAAGCAGGGTTTTCATGGAAGTGGCTTTATTACTTACAAACAAAAAGCCCCTTTTACACAGAGATTCCACAACTTTGCTGTGAGAAAGATCCGCCATTACGCTGACTTTTTTTTTCACACTGAACCAAACAACGGTGGCGACTACAGTGGATCCAGCGGCCAAAATCTAGTATGCACCGTGCAGACAGTATGATTCTGTTCAAGGTTTTTGTTTTATCATTTTTTTCTCATCTATCTTGAAAACAAAATTGAGATATCAGCAAACTCTGTCTTTGGATTATTTTTCAAAAAATGTAATAATGTGCTTGAGATACATTGTCCATGTCATGAGATGCAAATACATATGGAAGCCGGTGATGGTTGTATTTTTGGACTTGACGCTCCGGAGTTATTGGACATGTTTGGATCTAACAAGTCGGAAACAATCCTACGTACAGTACAATGGCTGAAACATGTTGCTTTCACATAATTCTGCAAATAGTATTATATTATAAATATTAGTGTGGGCAACGAACGTTGATTTAGAATTTGAATCTCAATGTTATGAATAAAGCAGCTGAATAGCCACACTTAATATTGTGGTTATTGATTCATTTGTGTTGCTGTCCACTGAAGGGGGGTGCTGGAGGGAAGTAGCCCCAGGGCCTGACGTTATATTAAGGCACTTCTGGCTATAAACTGTTATAGCTGGCTGTTGTGGATTTGAGAGGCTAGAGAGCTGTGTCAATTTACAGTACGAGAAGCTGTCTGAGTCGGAGACCCACCGCAGTGAGACAAGACGGCTTTACTCTACACTGCCGTTGACAAATAGGTTACGGTTATGATTGCATGCCTAAAAGTTGCACTACTATGTTCCTTTTTCTAAGTACATCACTCTTTATCCATTTTTAGGCAAAGTACAGTTAATGCCTACAAAAGGACATTTTCACTGTGTATATTTTGATATTGCATTGCAGTAGCCTGAAGATCATATCCCCAACAACGAATAAATGCTGACACTAATAGATCATAAAGGAGTGATGAATTCCAAGCAGACCAGATGGCATGCAGCAGATGATAGAATGTTTATTACATAAGACACTTGAGACTTGACTTGGAATCTACTTTAAAAACTTTAGACTTGACTTGGACTTGTGCTCATCTCTCTATCTTTACAGCCACATAAAGGCAGCAGGTATATCTGTTCAATCTGCAGTCTAAATTACGCACGGCAGATCCACGGCTTTAATGTTGTGCAACCAGCATCACACTGTTGTAAAATAACCACAGAACCCCCATGTTTACGTGCACACGTGTCGTTTTGATTCATTATTCTACACAGCTTCTTCTGCATATCGACAGCATGTGCAAATTGCGAATCACTTACAACTTCTCGCTCCCTGTATCCCTCCTCTTTCTGATCTCACCCTGCGCCCAAATGCACCACAGGTGCACCTGTCCACGATATTACCAAAAGAGAGTTTGGCATTCTCCTGATGCACTTGGCAGCGCGCACTTGGCTGCAACCTGGCCGTGCCGCTGGGTTCACAGAAATAGAGTGTGCAGTGTCCTCTTGTACGCACAGAGCCGCCGTGGCATTACGAAGGGTTTCAGAGACACAAGGTCCAAAGCAAACACTGAGCTTAGGGGAGTTTGGGTGCGAGCGTCTGGAGAGCAAAACTATACAAAATAAAGCAAGAGCTTTAAAGCCACGTCAGTGGACAGTAACATAATAAACTCTCAGGCAGTATTCCTTGAATACATGAGAATCATGTTCAATGTTGCAATAAATGATCCACACTACAATCTGGAAGGAGACTGAAATGCTCACAACATATCAGAAAATGAATGTTGACAATGTATAATTAAAGTCACACTATAATGTTCTCTATCACCCTCTGTATTCACTTACTGTACTTTACTGTGACTACAAAATTATGTTCATCTTTGTGTTTGAGTCATCATTTTGGATATTTAATATAAAGTGTCTTTCAAACTATACAAAATTGTAAGCAAAATGTGTGTTTTACAATAAAATATGTATACAATAATACTGTATTATTGGACTATAATTAGAATTATATTACATTTATAATTATTCCAAGGTGCTTGTGTTTTTTAATTAAACCTATGGTTCCACTTTAATCCAAAGAAAAAAATTAAATAAATATATGTACAGTATATGGTAATTACATATTTTGAGAACATGCTTATCCTATCTAGGGCACAATGGGTAAGGGTCATAGGAGTGCCATAATAAAGAATACATCTGCAGAAAACTAAGGAAATAAATGTGGAAATATACAGTAGAGGCAAATAAATTAAATAATAATCAAGTAAATACATATTTTTTGATACATAAGAAATAAATAAATGAATAAATAAATACAAGTGGAAATATGAAGGGAAATAAATGAATAGATTTGGAAATATAAAGACAATAACAAAATATAAATTATAAGCATTCACATGTATTTGTTTATTTCTAAATGGTAAATGGACTGTACTTGTATGTTGTATATTCATACAACATTGAAACGACGTAGCGGTTCAGTGTGTTGCCACGGACTAGCGGAGCAGGGGATCGAACCACCGATCCTCTGATGGAAGGACAACCCTGCTCTACCACTGAGCCACAGTCAACAACATTACTAATTCCTTACTCGATATCTTGTATTTTTATTTAGTAATTTCTTTGTATAGAAATGAAATGAAATTGAAATTAATTGTTTCATCATTTAATTTGTTCTTATTCTTTTCCCAAACACTCTTGCTTTTTCATTATTGCTTTATTCCTTGAAAGGCCAAGCTGTCAATCAACTGGCTCTCGGCTGGCCTTCCTGCCCAGGCTGAGTTATCAATATCTGCACACATGCATCCATGCTTTCAGAAGAGTCTACACAACACGCCTACTTTACTGCATGACACGCCCCCTGAGATAACTTCCAGGATTGTTGCTACAATAAGTGTGTGAATCCTAGAAGTTGTCTCAGTTGGCGAGGCCTGTAGTAAAATGTGCATGTCATGTAGTAAGACTGGCATGTACAGGAGGCATGTTGTGTTGCATCAGGCCCGACCAAAGCCAGTGGATTGATCATTCAAGGAATAGCAAAATAAGGACAACAAGTAAACATAATAGGGACGAGAATAAGGAACAATAATGAAATAAAAACAAATAAATAAATACAAATAAAATTATAGAAACAAATTTATAATTTGAATAAATATATATTTAAAAGAATACATACAAATGCTATTACGACATTGCTTAAAATGACTCCTGTATTTTTATATTTTCATTTATATATTTATTTTCATTTATTCGTCATCATATTTCCACATTCATTTTCTTTTTTCATGGGACCTTAACTGACCAGTGCCTGCTCTTCCCCTCATCTCCATCACCTCTTTCTTTTTCTCTCAGGCTCCTGTTCTTGTCCTGTATCTCTTCCCTTCCTAGAGCTGAGCGTTGCTCAACAGTCTCTTAAATCTTTGTCTGCCTCAGTGAATAAAGTAAACACATGTAGATATATATCGTGGTGAAAGCAAAAGTGAAACTAACTAGCAGCCATCATTGACCACTGTTTAATGTCGCGCCACCACACAGGAGCTATCGGTCAGATGATGTATGATCTATTTACCTGAATCACGCTTCGCTTGGATGCAACTGCCCGTCTGATTTCCTGAAGTTGTTGACATATAGTGAAAATTGACATAAAACATGTTGAGTCTCATGCAACTCTCATGTCTGCTGCGGGAGAGTTGCCATGAAGCTGTACAGCTAAGTTCATCCGCGCACACTTGAAAGTTCGATAGAAGTAGTTGGTGAACTATTGCAGTTAGTACCAACTAAATGCTAACATGCTAACATGCTATCCAACTGGGAACATGCTGCCAATCATAACAGCAGAAGTCTCCCAAACCTTTGGGCAAACAGGTAAAAGACTGGAATCTGTTACGTGAAAATTAATCTTAAATTGTTACCAGCTGTAATGACCTCACCTTGACTATGTGGAGTTTGTAGCCCAGTAGGTGTGACGTGAAGATCTCGACACGCAAAATGAAACTTTGGTACAGCTCAGCATAAAATGACCATCTGCAAGCTGTTGTTACAGTTGTTGATGAAAAGGTGACTCAGCATTTACTTACATTTTCAGTTTTGAACTTTGGAGCCATGTTGCTTTCAGACCCAGCTGGCCCCGTCACAGTTGGTTGTACATTCAGAAATGACTGTGAATTACACCTACATACAGCATACAGTGTATGATGTAGCACCATGTTCCCTCAGCAAACTGTATCGTGTCCCCTCTCAATGTCTGAGGCTGTCTGTGAAATTAAATAAACGCCCCCATCTCTACCATCATGCTCCTTAGATCAACCGGAGGAGAGTTCAATTCAATCGGTAGAGTCGTGCATACCTGTATTCATTCCAGGTTGAATTAAGTGACACATCCCAACTGCTGGCCATTGAAGCAAAAAATGAGCCTGCTGGCCCAGCGAAAGGTCAGCGCAGAGAGGGAAGAAATGGAGGGTCACATTTCTCTAACCGTGAACTACTGCTGAAAGCGAGTCAAGCTGCCAGCAGCCTTGACAAGAGCCAGACAAGGGAGGTACGCTTGGTTATTTCAAGAGCAGATAGGCACCCTCCATTTTCTCTAACTGAGATATACACTGTCACAGAGTTACGCTTTCGTGAGGTAATGCAGTCCTACTGTTTGTGGATTGTCTTTTTGTGTGCACAGTTTATCCATTGTGCTACCTGAGCTAACAGATCGTATCATACTCTGTGTCATTAGGTTAATTGGAAATCAGCCAGCTTCTTGGAGACATGCGTTTCTGTTCACCTTGTTCTTTTAACTCTCTCAACTTATTACAGAGATAAACTCACTATAACAAACAAAAAAAGGGGAGAAAAAAAAAGCTTGTAACTTTATATTCTATTCCCTAATTGGACGCATATTTGCTTGTTGTTCTGGAGTTTGCGCTGTATCAGTTGTTTTCCACAAATATGGACACTGTATACCTCACTGATATGAATTTAATCTTTCAATAATTGTATTCCCTTCAGTAGATCAACCCAAAGCAAATGAGAATCATCTGCTTTTGTTTGGAATTACGATGACTATGACCCTGTGATCTAACTCATTTTCAAATAGTTTTTAAATGAAACAAGATGAGCAGATGCACTTTGTAATTTGACATGATTACAGCACACTGTTTATTTCAAAAAGGGGAATTCAATTTAAAGTTCTTTGGCGGCACCTAACTAATCCAAACATGCACTCCCTCCCTTTATGCCAGAGGTAGTGCAGTGGTGTACACTACATCTATATATGTATATATATATATATATATATGTATATATATACACACAGGAGTGGTGGAGGTAGAGGTTTTGTCATGGTTTGATAGACGTGGCTGTCCATATTTGTTTATTTTAGGAGATAATCAGCCCTTCTAAGCATGAACTCTTATCTCTCCCTGTGGAGAAAAAAAAACAGCTGCAGATAAGAAAAAGATGCAAAAATTTCCATTTGCTTGTGTGATGCTCAGTCTAAAATCTACCTCTATCACTCCCAGGTAGCTCCTTGGGCTCACGTGACCGCGTCTTATCAGCCCCGGCGTCGGGGGTCACGAGACAGCCGACAGATTGTATGCCAGGCATTTTTTAGCTCGTCACCCGGAGGATTTTGATACTTCCATCTCCATAAACACGTAGCAGATCCCACTGCCTTCACCTGGAGTAAAGCAATTACTGTGAAGTTTTCTAACTGACGGGCTGCCAATCACAACTCCTCGATGAGTTTCAGGTTTCCCGCACTCAGTGCAATTATTTTGCGGCAATTTTGTTGACACTTGCCTTTCAAAGGCATTCACACGACATTTTAAGAGCAAAGTAGTTTAATATCAACGCACAGAGATGTTCTTCAAAGCAAATTTATTCGGGGGGGAAATTTCCTTAAACTGTTGACAGTGGTGCAACACAGCTCAAAGAAAGAATTTACATAGTGGGCGCAGTTAATAAATTGACAAGTATCCATGCACTATCTGTGCTCTATCGCTTGGTTAAACTGTCAGCGGCACATTTGCAGAAAACACTCCGCTAAAGGAGCCCGATCATTAAAAACTCAGCCGGCCGCCACACCACCGCAACTTATTTCAAAGAAAAAGAGTCCGGACTTTGGTCTTTTCCTCCCCATTACACTGGGAAAGATCAGTAACTTGCCATCTTCTTCAGGACGGCACCCCTGCAACTGGCCCAGCGCCTTCAAATGATTCACCCCATTAAGGAGCCAATCAGGTATAATGAAGCGGCGGGGCAAACTCAGTTGCTGAGCCGGATAAATAATTTACTGGGACTTGTCATCCTTCTCCCATCTAGGTGCTGCAGTCACAGAGGAGCAGCGAGACACATGAAGGCTTTCCAGGGTGGAGAGACTCCGCAAAGCTGGTGACACCCCCCCCCCCCCCCCCACTACCCACCACTACACATCACCGATGGTCCACCTCCCACATCCTTTCCTCCCTCGCTTCCTCCGTCTTCTCCTCCCCTCAGTCACCCCCTCATCCTCAAATCAAACAGCCTACCCAACCCCAACCCCACCCCTCGCTCTCCCCACCTGTCAGACGTTGGGAGATAGAGGGATGGAGCCGGCACCACTTCGTTACCAGCCTCTCACTTGGAGGTTTCAAACAGATTTCAGCTAATGAGGGAGCATTTAGAAACTCAGGGATGCCGACATCTAGAAGAGGAGGACGATGAACGGGGGTGGGAGGGGGGGGGTGGTTGGCTACTTTACAGCAGTGGGCACACACATATACAGTACACACACACACACAACATAAAAACCCGCTGCATCCTCACACCTTGTTTCGTGCATGTGAAACCAACACACACACACACACGGATGGCATACACTCACCTGTACACACTCTCTCACACACGCAGCTCAGGGTTGTCAGTGCAGGTGAACAAAGTGAATAGAATATGTGACTGACAATAAAGATTTCTTTTAACATCAGTGGGAGGAAGGCGGGGGGTGTAGGGGAGGTGAGTCTGGGGAGACAGGCTGCAGAAGTTCACATTACTCTGAGGGACCCGTCGGCTGCATATGCCATCTTTAATGACGAGGCCTCGCCAAACTGGCACCCAGTCAGCCAACCAGGAGAGTGCAAAGTGGGGGAAGGAACCCCGCAAACCTATTATTTCAAACCTCTGTCTTTTTTCTCTTCCTCTTTACTCCCCCCCCCCCCCCCCCCTTTTCCTTTAAATGTGAGTTTTAATAGACACCGCTAAATTTCCTGCTGCCGTATCCTTAAAGTTTAATTCGCCCACTTTTCTTTCACTCCTGTGTCCCCATTATGGAGCCACGGCGGCAGCTGCAAACAGGGCATTATTATTTCATATTATGAAAACATTCTTTTTAGATGAAGGGAAGGGGAAGGAGAGGACCGGCTGTGGCAATATTTTCATGGCACAGTTATAATGGCAGGTTGGGAAGTGAGCAAGAGCGGACCCACTTTTTATATGACACTAATATCCTCCGCGTTAACTGGATGGCAAGGCTTATTTACTGTAAGAGTTCCAGTATTCTTTCAGTGGTTGTGTGAAAAGTTGGTTGAGGTGAATTGAAGGTGAATGTGTGGGATTCTTGGCAAAAAGAGGATAAAGTTATGTTTATGTCCTCGTCTTTTGGATTTCAAGTTCTGGTTCAGTATCCATAGCTGGAGAGCTGTGCTATGGTAAGTTTAGGGTTTGGGTAAAATAACGCTTCTAAAACTATTCACTTAAGGCTTGGCCACAATAATAGTAGGAGACAAAATGTGCACATAGGTCCAAGGCGTCAAAGTGACGCTTTGACTGTCACTACTGAATCTGTCCATTTGCCTAAAGCACTGTGCTACGGTAACATATGACAACACACCCCGACCACAGTCCTGGGAGAGTTTGGATGTGTGTCGTAGAAAAGACTACCTAAAAACCTACCTAAACCCTATATTCCAAGAATAATCAGACCAAAATATTGTTGACTCTTAACAGACCCAAATTAAGAGCAAACACCGACATTGGTGGCAGCATGATGTACCACCTGTTGTCAACCTTTGACGAACCAAAATAATAGCAATAGCTACTAGTTGTTGTCCCTGAACTTCACAGATAACTCTTTTGCATTATCTTTTGTTTTCTTCTCCTGTGGTCATTATGACACACCACATGATCAGACCAGATAGAGGTCCTCTTGGATCCAACCTAGACCTGAGACCTGCAGGACTACATCCAGACCTTTCCGGAGCAGTTCCGACTGAATATAATGTTGACCCAGCTTGAGTTAGGTTCCTGGTCGGGTCTCAGTTATAGGAACCCAGTGGACACATGAGGACCTTTAATGGGGGAGCTACACCAAAACTGCCAAACTAGGCCGTGCTGATCAAATATGAATCAAGACTCTGTAACTACCTGTTTTTCACCTCAGAAGTTTTCAGAAACATTCTTTTGTTTACCGTTCAGTTGTAAAAATGAGAACGTTCGCAGCCCGGCGGCCATGTTGAAAACAGCCAAGCAAAAACCAAGCACCGCCCACTGGACAGAGCTGTCTTTCTGTTTGTTGCCTGGATTTGGTGTATCTCCACCATAATTCATGGTCCACAGAGAATTAACATGTACTATTGTGTATTTGTTTACATGATATGGTTGTGGACTGGGAGGACCAGAACAAGCCAAGAAGTGAGCTTTGAAAGGCAGATATGTCAGCATCCGTTGAAGTCATCACTGAGTCAACAGTCCACGGTCCTATTTACACCCACAGATAGATTAGCACCTTTAAATTATCCTTCAATGTCTCCCGGACTCCACCATCTGATCTGAAGTGTTTTGTCCTGGTGGCACCATCAGTGTATGGCTCAGAATAGAACGAGCAGTGAACGCACACCCACCCACACATACACACATGAATGCAGTGTAGCTTTCCAGCAAACACTCAGTTGGTCCCTCTCTCTCTAATTAGTAATTAACACATTATTTTGTGCAGGCCTCTCTTTATTTATAGGCCCTTGCTTGCCAAACAGCGGATCCCCACGCCAGGATCAGATGGAAGCAGAGCGTGAGGTGAGCTGGGAGCCCCGGCCACTTGATAAACAGAGTGTTATAGTTCGGGACTAATCGACTGATTAGTCAAACTGCTCGTAATGGCTTTTCAAATGAGCGGGTCAGATCATGTTGAAGTGCTGTCATTAAACTCACTGCTGCTCACAGGTTGATGTGGTTCACTTTGTATAATGTACACCATGTTTGCATTTTCGCACTTGTTTTTTTTTTCCTGGACTCAAGTCGGTTTTTCTCTGAGAGTTTGATACGCAACGTAGATCCACAGCTGTTATTGAACTTGGGTTTGGTCCAGAAAAATGGCCTAAGACCCGCCACAAATCTGGGGTTCTCTTTGAGCGAGCCAACTATGCCAACGCCTCCATATGCTGGCAGTTTAACGACGGGATTTGTCAAGACGAGTGTGTGAAATTTGGAATTAAAGGAAATTCCGAAACACAAGTGGTCAAAGCTCGGAAAACTGAATTATTTTCCACGAATAAATGCAGTAATTTGAACAAATAACTCACTCACTCGCCGACAAGTTCCATTCCACGGATGTGCACATTTCTCAAAATCTTTAACTTCTTCTTAAAACAACAGTATTAGCTTAGAGACCACAAGGTGAAGTTGTTGCTTCACCTTGTTCCACTCAACGCGGAGGAGGGAAACTATCTGATGCTTTTGATACATTGCAGAAATACATCTCACCTCTCCTTTAAAACCTATTTTGCTGTCACACACACACACACACACACACACACTATCTCACCTCCTCCTCTGTGAGAGTGGTAATCAGGCTGGATGGCTGATTCTTTTCATAAATTTTAGTATCTCCTTATTTCAGGCTTTGCTGCCTCTCGGCTGCCATTAGTCCCCCGCAGGCGACCGAGCCCATCTCCCTTGCACGCCACTCCTTTTATGAGGTTTTCCTTCGCTCACAGCATTACTGCCTGCCAGGCGTCCTAGGTAGGGCTCTCACATACAGACCAAATATGTCATTCCTCTGTCAGGATGCCTCCATCTTGACGTTTACTTTTTATTCTCTAACAGACATATCACCCTTTTTAAAGAAGCTCTGTTGAACTGATTTAAGGTGATAACAAAATCCACTGTAGCCTACCATCAGAAAACATACACATGTATATTGTACAGCAGGGTGTCTCCGGTTTTATGGAGTCTATGTCTGTGTCGGGGGAGTCATTTTGTGAATGATGGACTGTGAGTTGGAAAAGATGGCAGGTAGGGGCGTTTGAACATGTGTGGCATTACGTCCCAGTGTTTGTGCCCTTATATCTGTGAGCAAGAGTGATCCTACAAACATACACTTGACCGAATATGTTTTTTCATGCAATTCTCATTTAGCTTTCGTAGCTATACATACAAAAAAAGGTGCTGTACTTCGTAGAAAATCAAAACATATTATGAAATTCATGGGATCATGACCGCATAAGCAAATACAGATGGACTTTTATTCTGAAAAGACTGTATGCATGTAACAAAGGGACATTTACATGTTTTGTTTGTATTAGTCGGAAAACGCATAAAAAAAAGAGAAGAAACCTTTCGGAGGATATCTTACGAACCGTTGTTTGAGGATACGTTGGTGTTTTCCAATGTCGATGCTAATATTTCAGCACAGTATTGTCTCGGAACAACATTCATATATTTCGACAGCAAAGGCGGGAAGTAGTGTGCCGGTTATGATGTGAAGCAGAAAGTAAAGGTGTGGAGATCGGGGCGGTGGATGGAGGCCTCCACCTTCATGCAGAAGAAGTTGGGATTGGAATGTGATATGATTGGTTTAATTTATGTTACGACCCAAACATACCTATGATTAATTAGGAGACTAAATACAACCCCTTTGCCCCTTGCGCCTTACTTTACGCCCACAATATGAATATTCTGAAAATCTCAGCTACAGCATTTAGACTATCATTTAGAATCTGCTGAATTCCATGTAGGCTATATATAGCAAAGGTCACAAGCTGGATTGGGAACCCCAGAAACAAACATGCAGTACATGTACCAGCCCTGAGTACAGTAGAGTTAGTCAGTGTTATCTCATGGCATGGAGGTTCAGTGTTTCTCTCGGTGGCCTCCCCGCTGCTCTCTGTGACCTTTCCTTTAATTAGCGGGGATCTAATAGACTGATTTGAATGATTTTTACACCACGGAGAGAAAGAAATCCAGCATTAGCATAGCAAATGATTAGAAAGAGTGGACTCTATAGGGCAGAGGGATAGATAATGCGTTCAGGCTTGGTGGGGAAAAGGAGAGTAAGGGAAAGTAGCAGGGTTGAATGAAATCAATGGACTGATTGAACATTTAGAAATACTTCCAGCTGAAAAAATGAAAAGAGGCAAATTGTTCTTGTTCTTTAGTGTCAGCTGATGTTGGTCATATTTTATTTCACAATGCAGTACAGTCACCATGGAGATATAGGATACACATGCGATTGACAGCAGGTGTAAATGTTGCTGGTAGCAGAAATGTGACACCCCCGACAAGTGAAGTGAAAGTGAAAGTGTGACATTCTCGACAGTCCATGTACAATGAAATTGGCCCGGCATAAAGAGCAGGACACTACTTCTCTGATATTGATGAAGTGTTATAAAAATGTGCCAATCAGCTTTTCTTATTCCTCACAATCATGCAGCAAAGTCAGAAACACATGTGGAAAAAGTTGCCCAACTATTATGTTGGAAGTCGAAGATGTTATTGTTTTTTGAGAAGCCTGTTGTCATAGAATTAGTACTGAAGCAATTAATGAATTACTTGATCAACACAACTCCGTCAAGGACATTTTGATGAATACATCATTGTGAACATTTGCACTCCTTTTCTCTGTTTTATATCATTTGTGATTGAATATTTAAATTTCGTTTTTTCAGCCTCAATGATGTATGTAGTAGTTTGTCTTGGAGCATGGGAGAGCTGATTGGCATGTGTGGGTGGGGGGGGGGGGGGGGGGGGGGGCAGCAGAGTAAGGAAGACATGGGACCCTTCAAAGGAGGAAACAAAACAAAACAAAGAGAGGGAAACGATGGGTCTGGTTGAATTAAAGAAAAGGGGATGGAAGAAATGAGACTAATACTAGGAACAATAAATATATGATTAAAACCTCGCTTGAACATATCTCCTACAAGAGACTATAGTAGAACAAGTGAAAGGAGGTCCTGTCTTGAAGAGGACCCTTCTGGGAAAATCTAATTTCAGGACATTTATTATTCCAGTTTTTGGCATATGCTCCATATTTCTTATTTTAATTGTATATACCACACAGCAAATCTGACAGTCGAGCATAGTCGTAGCAGCCCAGCATAAAAACGCTGTCCTGCTCCTATAGAGTCCGGGTGCAGTCCGATACAGTCATTTCCTTAAATACCCTGGTCCTTTGGATTGCGAGGCAATAGAACATGATGGTAGTCATCCACAATAACATGAGTGACAGTTAAACCCGAAATGAGCAGTTGATAAATCAACAGAAAGTTAATTTGCAAATATTTTAAATAAATGTACAAATCATTTTTCAAGCAAACATTTGCACATTTTCCGTGTCATAAATGACAGTGAACTTTACATCTTGGTCAGAAAAAACAAGCAATTGGAACGGAAACGGCCATCTTTATCCAATTGAGACATCGTATGGACAAAAGCAGAAATCTACTTGCAGAAAAAGACTCGAACTACAATTATTTCAAAAATGATTGTGCTTCTACATACAATATATATATATTTCATATATCTTTTCAAACCCTCACACACACGTTTACACACACACACACACACACACACACACACATATAACACCAAACATACCCCACGTACACAGTTGCACACACCATCACAAACCACAATTCATCTTCATGAATTCAACTCAAGCCCCCTCTGCTGGGGGGTCTCTACTATGATATTATCTAGTTTATTTACAGTTCAATATAGTCAGTTCAATCAAAATAAATGTACATTCTTATCTTCCATATAATACTGGAGTTTACCTTCTTAACTTTATAGATTGAATATTTAGTTTTTGTTCAAAATGAGACACTTTAACATCATGCTGGCTTTAGGGACATGCAACATTATTATTACCTCGGACATGTTTTAGAAAGCAATTCAAATCATTGAAAAGGGATTCATAGGTTCATCAATAACAGCAACAAAAACAAATCATTATTACCCAATATCCTATACAAACCCGTATAAAATGAAAACACCACAAGATAAGTCAAAATGCATTAGCTCTCCTGTAGTGTTAGGTTGTAGGACGGACAAAGATAAGTTAAAAACCTGAGAGATGAGAGGGGGAGAGGGAGGGACAGAGAGAGAGAGAGGTGGGGGGAGGAAAAAGTTCTGAAACACTCAGAGAGAGAGAGAGAGAGAGAAAAGGAGAGAGAAGGAGAGATGGTGCACAGAAACACCTCGGCGGCAGAACGAGGCAGGTGTTTAATTTGAGAATTAAGACAGTGTGAAAGTTCATAAGTATGCTAATGGCTCTGTGCCTCAGTCTGCCAGATGAAGCTTCCTCGTCTGTTCAGGAGGAGCAAATCCACCTGAAACGCTGTCAGAATAATGCACAGTGAAATTTCATCGCCATTCTGCCTCCGTGAAAAAAGAAATAGATAATGAAAACATTTAGCGGCACACGGCTGCCTGCTCCAGCCCTGACCATAAAGCATCATTAACCATTACAGTAAAGTCATTTCACTACAGCACGGGGCATGTAATCCCTCTGAACGCTGGTGCTGTGTGAGCTGCTGAGGCTTGCAAGATAATTTTATAGGTGGAGAAGAATGTTATCATACAGAGAAAGGCAGCAACACACACAACAATTAAATATGATTCTCTATGACTAGTTTGTGCATATTAGAGGACCTGAGAGGTAAATATATATAGATCCCTATATAGTTAGCCCTAATAGTACCGTCGGCTATTCGGATTTTGCAGACACAATCATTTGTATTTCTTTCATTAGGATCGCTGTAGGAGACTCATGCAGCGTGTTTAGATAGATCAAATGAGCTGCAGTACAAAGGTGGATTAACACGTTTTATTTCCTATCAATTCTTCACAAGTTTTTTGTTGTCTGAAAGCTTTTATTTTGAAGCAGCATAATCAGGAAATGTTTGGTTTTCATCAGCATTAATTAACTTGGTCTCAGCAGTGCTCCACCTCTGGTTTTACTCCTCTCTTCCCTTTGTTCTCCTCAGGAGACGAACACCCTTGTGGATGGAAGATGATGGAGACCTATTTTTAACAAATGATCTGTGTTGTGCCCACATGCTGTCCACACCTGATTGGGGATCCGAACTCACCTCGGCATGTGGTCTGGCTGATCAGATCCCAATGCAAGCAGGATCCGATCTCGGGGCGTACAGACGGAAAGTGTAACCACGGCCTTACCCTCCATCCACATAGCTGCAGCTCTCAACATGGCCAGATTATGATTTTCAACCAGGAGACCGTTCGTACCATTTGTGAAAGGAGAAGTCAATGATGATGTTTTTGTTGCGTAGCTTGTGTGCTTCAGTGACGCCACTTCCATGGTTATTTTAACCCAAACGACTATCTAACTCTTTTGTTGCCTAAACCAAACCAAGTTTTTCATCACCTATCCCTAAACCTAACTAAGTAGTTTGTTTGAGTTTCCTGTGAAGACAGAACTTTATTTTGAAAAGACTGGGTGCATGTAACGATTGGAAATTGCCGCTTTTGTAAGAAAATGCACAAAAAATGCAAATCTCTACAATGGCTACATTTATAGTTTAAACACCAGATTGAAAAATCCCAAAGTTTACTTTTGTAGCAAATTGTATAGGCTGTAAAACCGCATACAAAGTTAATGGAAACAATTGGCAAGATACAATACAAAGTTAAAGTTAAAGTTGAAAATTGACACGTGCTGATGCAAACAATGTCATATTACAGGGATTGATCCTGGTCAGTGCTTCACCTTCAGACACGCCCATGCCTGATAAGAACCACCAGAGGACAAAGAGGCTAACTGTGAGTGAGTGAGTGAGTGAGTGAGTGAGTGAGTGACAGAGCGATAAATCAGTAAGTGAATATGTCACAGAGACGATGGCTGTGAGTGAGTGTGATGCAATGCCATTTCAAAATCAGCTTGCAACAAGTCTTCTAATGTGTCCCATGTGCACATGTGCATGTGCATGTACGTGAGTGTGTGTGCAGGCTGGAGAAAGTGCAGCATATCCCTGTCAGAGCTGGCACTGAGGGTCTGTGGTGTAGGGAGGTGTGGATGGCTGGGACGGCCGGGTGTCTGCGGGGCCCCCGGGGTGTGGCCCCGTCCTCGTTGCTGCAGATTTATTATCCTCAATAAGCATCTCCACACCGGCTGCCAAGACCAGAGTCAGCGGCTAATTAAAACCTTTCACTGGAATCCCTGTGAAGTCGCAGACACTCCGCCAGCAGCCAGCCGCATACCTCTGTACACCGCAAACACACACACTGTGCGTATGTGGGGGGGGATCTATATGTACTGTACATGCTCGGGCATGGAGTCACACACTCAGACGTTTGCATTTTCCAACTGCAGACAGGCTCATGTTCAATGATGAATCAGTAAGGTCTCTTTCCTTTACACACACACACACACACACACACAGATACACACATGATAAAGTTAGTAACTATCTTTAACATCTTAGTCCCATCTGACCTCTTTAAAAGAAGGGTATCCTCCTAATAATAGAGTGGGTTTGCCGACTTTAACAGCTGTACTGTAAAGTTGTATATAGTAGTAGTACTACTACCAAGGAAGAGGGAAACCTCAAAGTAAATGTAGTGTTCTAAAAAAAACATACATTTCAAAGTAAAAACTGAATTTATGTTCATTGTGGGAAAATACGTTGTTATCTACTGCATAGTTGGAGCCATGTAACAATGACAGTTGGTCGGTTCATCACTTTTGGTCCAGACTGTAATATTTCAGAGTTCCTCAGGAAATTGTAACAAAATTGTATGGTGTCTAGGGAATAAATCCCACTAACTTTGGTGATCCTCCACCTTTTCATCCAGCACTATCATCAGGTTGAATGCTAATGTGTACAATACTTTGGTTTATGACCAATTGACAACAAAAAGTGTCCCACACAGACCACGGTACGGAGGGTGGACTGGTACTTAGACAGGTGCCCTTGAGCAATGCATCGAACCCCAACTGTGTGCCCTTCGGTCTTACATCTCTCCACCAATATCTAAAACTCTATACATCTATGTCTCTACACGAGTGTATTTCGGGCCTGAGTGTGTGTAATGAATCAAGCGAATGTAAAACTCGTAATCTTGAGCCAGGAAGGGTGACGTGGTACGAAGAGCGACAAAGTCTGCAGAAAGAGGAGGTCGGGTTGTAAGGATGACCGAACTTTCACCCAGGAGACCCCCGTACATGTCCAGGGTGAAACCGAAAGGAAACAGATAACTTCTGCACTGTAGCAAAAAATCTTCTGATATTCCCATCAACCTCAGCTAAACTTTGTGTTTACTGCTAATAAGCACATTTTATCATGCCAACATGCTCAACTACAAGGAACACCACGAGTACACATTGTAGCTACCTCTTAACATCAGTGCTTTAGCATTGTCTTTGTTAGCATGTTAGCATTTAGCTCAAAGCACCGCCGTATCTAAGTAGCCCACAACAACGCAAAGCTGCTAGCGTAGTTGTCAGTTCTTTGTTTGATTCTATATCTTCCATAATGTTAAAGGCATAGATCCTTAGAGAAGTTTTGAAGAATGTGGAAGGGTCTGTAGGATCGGATGGAAGTGGCATCATGTGGTTCAGCATGCTGCACAACAGATTAGACTGGTTACTTAGCACTGCAGCAACATCATCAGGCACACTCGAATCTGCAGCCTGTGTGTGTGTGTGGGGGGGGGGGGGAGGATGGAGAGAGAGAGAGAGAGCGAGAGAGAGAGAGAGAGAGAGAGAGAGAGAGAGAGAGACCCAGAGGCCACGGGGAAAATGGGATGTAGCCTCCAACCACAAAGTCTGATGAGACTGCATGAAGGGGTCACTTTATACACTCACACATACACCATGACAGCGCCACCTCAGGTGTCAGCGCGACCTGCTGCATAACTGCTAGCAGAGCTCTCTGTAAATTCCTCGAAGGCTGAACTAAAGCTTGTTCTCTCCGGGATGACATTTGCTGTTCAAACTGAGTGCTGGCTGAGCAAACCTTAAAATGATTCAGATTAACATCCACAGCGTATCTTTGCTTTAGTGTGAAAAGCGTGTACAGGAGCTCCCAAAGGTCAGCTGTTTAAGGGATATGCACAATCATCGGTCTATTGTTACATTGGTAAAATAAAAAGATAACCGGTAACGTGATCTGTGATGTTCATTTTAGGAGTTATTTGTACCCACTTCCCCTCAACCTGCTTATTCTATTGCTCTGCAGTTGCAAAGTGGGAGTTATTTCAGGCAGTTTACGCTGTTTACTCACCCTGCTTCCAGTGCCGGCCCGACACAACCGTGACAGACCAGAAAGAAAATTGGGCGTGTCTACTAGCAATCAGAAAGGAGTCAACAAACAAATACAACTTTTATCTGACTTTTGCAGAGAGTGTTCTCACCTCAACGTGTGCACCCTGGTCTACGGGTCTTGTGGGGGGAGAATGTGTGTCTCTCGCTCTATATATCACAGAACGGTGAGTCTGGAGAGAATCCCTTTACTTTTCATGTAAGATGATGCTCACAAGCTCAATGGAGTCTGAAAATACTTGGATGTCGAATCATATATGTTTTACATTTGGCCATTTCTCCACATGAATTAGAAGAAAAATACTCTGTGGTTGGATGTTAATAGACATATTTTTGGCAGAATATGCTGTATTTCCTCCAGCTGTACAGACCTACCAACTCAGTATTGTGCATAGAAATCTAACGATAGACTGGATAATAATAGATTTTTACAAAGACGGATGATAAAAACTAAACCTGTGAGTGCCCTGCCTTCTGGAAGAACAACCTGGCCTTATCCAGAGATTTCTCCAGATGACAGGGCGTGGTTTCGACAGCTTCCTTTTGTTTTCACACATCCCTTTGAATCCAGTGATGAATCTCAGCTCAGATGTGCTTTCTTGATTCCTAAAGACAGGATTAAAGATGAAGGAAGATATCCCTTTTCCCCTTTTCTCTTTTCATCCTCTCTTATGACAAGCAGCGAGCAACAAACGACACAATAAAAAGAAGTGGATGAGTTACGAAAAAAAGAGCAATGTCTCCGCTTTAGATGCGAGCAACATCAGTAGAAGTCTGAGTGGAGATGGGGAGGAGACGTCAGGGTTCATGAGAGGAGGATGGGTGTCCACATCCACCCACGTGTGTGTGTGTGTGTGTGTGTGTGTGTGTGTTTGGTTCACACTGTCACTGGTAGAAACACATGCAGTCTTCAGGTCTTTCACAGACTGACAGAAGTGAGGGAAAAAAAAGACAAAAACGATGCAGAGTGCTCATGTAGTTTGACATGGGGAACCTTTAGGTGCTACATAAGGTGCAAAAACTGCTCAGCAATGTCTGACCAGCCCTGACACAAAAGTATAACTTATTTCAAACACTACCACATCCTCAGCATGTTTTCAGTTTGAAAAACAAAATAAAAAAATCTGTGTTTTCATGTACAGTTAATATTCTTCTAAAAGAGAGATTAAAGCGAGCATTTATTATAGAGACTGCAAGGCAGCAAAGGACAGTGCTCTTTTTATTAAAGAGGCTAATATGACATTATCAATCAGATCTGTTATGCTCAAACTGCACATGATCACTGTTATTATTGAAAGCACAATAATCTTGTTTTCACCACGTATTATATGCGTGATTGACGCATTGACGTTAATGCATATAAGCAGAAAAAAAGCAGTTGTATTGTATTAAATGACTTTCAGTAATTAACAGCGTCGCCACACGATGTAAGTACAATGTGTTGTCTCATTTGTCCCTGTAAATTGGACACACCGAGAGACAACTGATGGGCAGAGCAAGTAAACGTTATCCAAGCCACGCTCATTTACCCTCGGGGTTTAGTTAATAGCTGTGTTATGCTTCTGTTTTTTTACATCCAAAAATGTTCTCCAACGGTTGCATTTCCTCCGTCTTTTAACACAAAAACAAAACGTGAGCATACAGCACGAGACAAAATGTCTCCCTTTAGTTGAAACTCCCCTCCATTTGTTTTCTTCTACACCGTCAAGCTCTCTCCACTCTCACAGCTTGCAGGGCGGGATCGGGGTTACATTTTGTCTGTACAAAGTCATTTAGCCAAGAGGCACATGTTAAAAGATTTATGGGGAGAAGCAGTGCCAGGGGTGAGCTTCTCAATTTCCTCCAAACAGCATCTTTCTGGAGAGAAAAAGCTGCTTCTCTGCAGCGTGTTTACATGCAAACAGTGTCAGGCAGCTCCGAAATGTTAGTTAGAGCAAAGCCTAACATTTAGATGGAGGGTGACACCCACCAGGCATAGGGACAGTGTGGAGCTTCATGTGCTGGCTCTGGTATCTGTTTGGAAAAGAGAGGGATTAATGCAATGTAATGGCAAAAGGACAACAAAGCATAAGCAAAAATCACAATCTATGTTGAAATTAGAAATTCTTTTTTGGGGCGTTTTATGACGGCGCCACATCTAACTGGCCAGAACTGAGAGGAATACCACAACCAGTCGAATGACCTTATTGAACGTATTGGTACTGTATTAATTAACTGTTCCTCTTTCATCATTGGCTGACGTTGAGTGTCACAGCTAACAGCTGATAGCTTCCTCCGTTTCGCTCTCGCTCTCTGGCTTTCCGTCCACCGCAAAGCTCAGCACCGTCAACACAGTTTATTAGAACAGCTCAGTGTTAACAAAACGAATGCATTTGAGAATTAAAGTGCAGCATATTAATAATAGCATGTTGGCCTTTTTTTATTAAAACATTTAGCTCATTTCTCACTATTATTTGCTCTGTGACCAGACCACAATCACATACTCGTATTGTGCACGCTCATCCCCTCTCAGTCCGGACTCACGGGGAGAAGAGAAGGACAAAGTGTGGGAGAAACCCAGGGGGAGAGATGCACAGGTCACACAGTGCCTAAGCTGGCGGGTGAGTGTCTGCGTACATGCACAGGAAGCCATGTTGATGTTCTCCCTGTGACATGTTGTTTATCACAATGCAGACTCTTATTATATATTTAAAGGACCCTTTGAAATGATTATGAGCTTTTGGCCCACGAGCCCCCGAGTAGAGGAAAACAAAAAAAGAAGGAAGCGAGCGAGCATAAGGCAGAGCAGGGAGAGAGAGGGAAGGAGAACAGGAGGAGGGAGGGCGAGAGAACGTCTCCAGAGCAAAACAAAAGGAGAACAAACAAATGCATCTCTTTTATAGGAACAAGATAATAGAAGAAGAGGAAGGAGAAGAAGCAGGAGTAGGAAGGAGAGGGAGGGGCGGTGGGGGTATCTTTGTTGTCGCTAGCTGTTGTCGGCGTCACTTTTAGCTTCCTCCTTTTTATTTTTTCATCGGCACAAAATTTGAGACTCAAAAGCGCCATTTGAAGTCAGAGGAAAAACACATAGAGCTAAGAGCGGGCTGAGCTCGGCGGAAGGTGGCGACGGCGGTGTTTGAAGTGCTCTGCTCCGTGAGATGCATTCAGGGCCTATATGCTTTGCAAAAATAATGAATTATACATAAACAAAGTGGGGAGAGGTGGGGCGGACGAGGCATGATGATCAGAGAGCAGTGGAGGAGGTTGAAACCCGGGGATGCAGGAGTGTGGATGATCAGGCCTGTTATTACATGGAGTGATGTTCCGGGTGATCACAGCATCAGGCAGCAGGAGAGAAGGTATATACACACTATCACCGACTTTCACCTCCATATCCAGAACCAACACGGTAGACTCTTGAGAATAGTCCATTTATACCTCGTTATTCTGGGGAATGAGACTCTTTTCCTGTGGAGTTTGTGTTTTTTATTTCAATGGGTGAATCTGCCTTTTATATTGCTGTGTTTTCTCATACCCTCACACGTTCTATTACGATTTCCATAGATTATTGTTCTGCATTATTATTTATTTCTATTATTCTTCTTTTTTTTTTTTTTTACTTTTTTTTACTGTTTATATTTATTTAGCATTATTATGGATATTTCAGAAATTTGGTATAATATGTACACTTTATATACCAGCAGCTTTACTTTATTATTCTTATAGTTTGTAAAATGTCCCAAATCACAATACAATGAAGGCAGGGCCGTAGCTATCATTTACTTATTACTTATATTTTCTGCATGTTGCATGTAAATTAAACTGAAAAGTTCATAGAAATTCCTCTGAAAATCGTTGACCTCTCAGAACATTATTTATCTTGTTCTTGTAATTATGATTATATAATTAGTACAGATTTCATAGATCTTTCCAGGAAAGTTCTACTTAAAAACCGTTGGGTTCTGTTATTCACCATGAATGTCACATGTATATTTATAGTCAGATGTCTTCTGAATCCCAATATATGGTTGGTTATGAACTGAAGACCATAACGGTGAGGATTAATCATCATTATGGAGTATAGTAATATTTTGCAGTATAGTCTTGTGGATTCAATGTAGGAGCAGCACAAACATGATTTCAGTAGAGTTATGGCAGTTGCAAAAACCTTACTTTCCTTGATGTACAAATCCTTCAAACTTCCGTGAATGTACACAGAAATGTGGTGAAGTCACTAATTCACTTTAGTTTAGTGTGAGTTTGTTTTTCTGCACATCAGCAGCACTTGTCTTGCCTGACTGTCTCTGGGAACTTTAAGGAGGGAAATGCTTCTCTTCCATCTTCTTCTTCATTTTTTTTTCCTCTTTCCTTCGGTGGCTGAACACAATAGCTCTCCGCCCGGCCTTGCCAATCCCACAATGCCTGGCGGTGGGTCTGGCAATAATTCAGGGCAGGACTAAACAGCTGGCTGCCTGACAGGAGAGCTGCCAAGAGCTGGCAACGAGCGGCAGGCTGCTAACCCTTTCACATTTTTAATTAGACCCACACAGCCATGTCTTTGAGCCATCGTAAATATACCGATGACATGCCGAGCATCATTTGTTCAGAAATATTCGCTTACAAAATGCTGGGCTCGAAGTCCTATTTTTTTCCCCCTAACATCTAGCTTGCAAGAATATTCCAGAATATCTTCTTGTGTGGGAGTCAGACAAACAGCAGCTAGAGAAGATTTTTTAAAGGTGTTGAGAGATTGTTGCTCTACAAAGGAATGGACTTATGTTACAAACAATATAAACTAGACTCTTGGGCTGCTTTTCATCACTGGTTCACTGGTTTCCTCCCATAATAGTGTTCAGATCCCCTCGACAGAATGAAATACTAGACTGTCTGATACATTTTAGAAAACCTCCCATTTCCCCACCAGAGCAACAGCTTTTAAACCTTTCACCATCCCACAGACATATTGCCCATCACCATATCATGTCAACACAAGGCTTTCCCTGACCTGTAGAGAGGACATCAGACTTACTTGTACAGCAGGAAGCCTGTCCAGCTCCACAGGCCGTGGGCACAGTGGTACCACGGGGCCCGGGAGTACGAAGGAAGTCCAGGAAACAATGGGAGCGAGGTGTTTACCGGAGCGAGGGCACCATGTGCAGGAGGGATTACCACAGCATTATGACTGCAAGACGCCTCGCCATCTGGACACACAGCGCAGAAAAGGCAGAGTGTAATGAGTTTGCACAAAAAGAGGGCTGATGAAAAGGACAAAAATGTGGGATGGATGCTTTTGTCTGTCTCAGATGGAACAGGTGAGATATATGTGTTGCACACATTAGTGAGGAATGCAATGGCTGTCCTTGAGCCTTCATTGGAAGATGGAAATGGTAGGCATATCTATAGTTTTTTTAATTTAGTTATACTAGTGAGTTCAAGACTTTAGTGCAGATGCTGATTTTGGGCCATTGCAAGTTAGCTGAAAAAAACTGTAGCCAGATTTCCATCAACTTTGCTGTTGATATTCATGGTCCTCAAACAATGATTCCTAATGTTTTGCTGCCATTCGAACCTTTCTGCAACTGTCCTTGCAAATGTCCCCACTTGTAATATCTAACATTGAGAGACCGGGATGGGGTTGTGAACAGAAGCAAACCGCTTTTAACTGCAACAAACGTAGAAAACAGAAGAAGACCGTAACTCCTGCCTGCCTTTCATGCTGTTTATGTGATACAAATTCAAATCCAAATGGCAGATGAATGGCAAGCACATTGAATGCCAAAAGGCCACGGCCTATTTGGAATCTACCTTGAAAATGTATTTTAGTCAAGCAAAGAACAATTCCAAAGAGACATGTATATCGTGAGAGAAACACTGAACCAGCTTTAAAACAAATTGGTTTTGCTTGAAGACAGAAGTGGAAGAGACAACTTAAGAATGTATACTTAATGACAGGAGGAGAGCAATGCATTGCCATAATCCCCAAGTGGTTCCCATCCCTGGCTGAAAAGCCAGCGCTTATTGAGCAACACTTTTTATTCCATGACAATGTCAGATGAAGTCAGATTTACATACAATTAGAATATTCATGATCCTCAGAGGATGAATCCTAATGTTTTTTGCTGACTTTCTTTCCTGTCACTATCATCAGGCCAAATATTTTCTGTCTCTTTAGCGGCTGAATGCTCCACTATGTTCACTAGCTAGTGTCCAACTGTCTCTGTCTGTGGTTTGCTGCTGAGCAGGTAGTGTACAGTGGGGTTATCAGAGAGACTTTCCTGCTTTGGCTGAAAATGAGGTCGATGCGAGCGGAGCTTGCAGGCCAGAAACTAAAACAGAAAGCTAAAATGGGCAAAAAGGATTCCTGTTGATTATTCCCTGTAGGTTTGTCACTACAAGTGACAGCTCTCCCATTACACATTGTCACGTGAATTATTGTTCATACAGAAATATTGTATAGAGTGCAGCACATTGAGAAGCTTTGTGTCCGTACAAAGGTCCTGAATGATCAGGTCTAGACAATGCATGATGGCTTTGTATGACGTCATTGTCACTACAATAAAATACATATGGAACACCAAATCCACTGAATCCACCAAATCCACACTTTAAATACTTAAAATTCATAACCCTATATACATGTGTGGCCCAGCATCCAGTAGTGTCATGCATATTCACCTAAACCACGTCAAAGCTAGCTGATGTCATCGACACGTTTTCCCAATTGGGGAGCTCAAAGCTGTGATTGGACAGTCAGACTCCTCCTAAAGGTCTGATTTGGACAACATCTGGGTGGTGTAACAGTATGCACATCTAGCATTTGTATAGTTGTTTAAACTACTCATTTTTGAAGAAAATACCTGTCATCTTGTAGTTTTGTAGTATCAAACAACTCTTACCTCTTCTGGCAGTCCCCCCCTTTGTCTCTGCGCATGAATGATGTTCCGCTGATCTCAGAAAAGAAAAGCCTCATACAGAACATGTTGGACCCCTCACAGAATCTCTCGTCTCTCTCCAACCCAGTCACCGGCAGAGAAGTTGGCATTGAATGTTTCTGCAAACTAAATATGTTCTACATGAGCCTCGAATCACGCTTGCAGTAAGGCAACAAAACTACTTAGTTAATTAAAATAGTTAAAAAAATTATTTGTGTTCATATAATAACGTAGCTAGTGTCAATAAATAACGACTATTAAGACTTTCTTACCTTATGTAACAAGCATATCAACCAAATGTAACGAGCATAAAGTTACTTTTGGTTTCACACGGGACGCGACGATTGGTTTTATTTGACCCATTGAAGACTTTCTCACTTTTTATACTTGTTATTATAACACTTTCTTCTTCGCTCTCTGGATATTCTTCATCACTTGTTCCACTTCACCGAATGCACCGAATGTGTGTGTGTGTGTGTGTGTGTGTGTGTGTGTGTGTGTGTGTGTGTGTGTGTGTGTGTGTGTGTGTTGTGACAGGGCCAAGCGTCTTGGCATGCCAGTGCAGTGTGTGTCACATGGAGACAGGATGGGATGGTGAATGGTCATTTCCAGCTGGGATCACATCTGGACTGCAGGGAAAGTGACAAAGGAAAGGATGAACTCAAAGGACTTCTAGCCGGCTCTAAAGAGACCGCACTTTTGTGTTTGAGTGTATCAGAAATAGATTCTCAACTGATACTAAAGCAGTGGTCTCCAAACATGTGCTATCCAGAGTCAAGGGTCTGGTCCTCCCACGTGGTTGAAGATGTGTTACATTGTGAAATCGGCTGCTGCAGTGTTTGCTTTGAATGAAAACCTGCTCTAGAGCCTTATGGTGCATTGGTTGGAATAAACAGGGAAATACTGCACACATAGCAGGAGCAGTGCATGTTTGAATCACTGACTGCAGATAAAGATGGACACAGTGTTAGTGACATCTGTAAGGGCCTGAGGGGCAGGGTAGTGGCTGGCTGCTACATTCCTGCCAGAAGGCTCCACCCTCTCCTTGATGAGAGCATTGAGATCAGGTGTGGGAAGAGACACACCTGATCCGGATCTCCTCATCAGGGAGGTGAACAAAAGGCCAGGAGAAACAGAGCAGAGGGGGACGACGAGAGGAGAACAAGATTGAGCCGGTAAGTCGGCTAGCGGCCCGGCTGGTTTAGTTTAGTTATAGAGTTAACTGATCGAGCTCTGGAAGGAGCTACGTTTTCTGTTGTTTTGTGTTGGTTGAGGTTTGGTGGATTAAAAACCCTTAAAAACCTGCAATACTGACTCTGCCTGTGATTGCTGCGCTGCCACTAATTTCTGTCCTCCGTGCATTCCTGTTACACATCACTTAAACAACAGCACAGTTGTCTAATGAGACATTTTAAAGGTGCAAGATAAGTGACTGGGAGCATTTCAATTGCCTCTCAACATGGGAACAACAAGCTGGCGGCTCAAAGCTAACAGTGCAAACAACGGTAAAAGTGCTGACAGAGCTACCAGTTGGTAACCCCACTCCATTATATCTTAACGTAGACAATAGTTGTTTGCTGCTATATTAATGCTCGGAATGTTAAATACAGCTAGCATATATCTTGGTCCCTTCTAGCTGCAGTTTTGCACATGCAGGGCATCGTCTAGTGACTGAAGTAATTATGAAGGCAGTAAAGGAGGAAGCGAGGAGTCGTACTATAAAGAGGGCCAAAGTCCGTGTGGGGACAATATTGGGGTGGATAGGTCAAACAAACACAGGACTTTCACCCAGGGCACCACTTGTTCATGACCTGTATGAAACCAAATGTCAATGTTTAATTATTTTAACTCACACACATAGGTAAGGGCACAATGTACTCATTTGTCTCCATCGGTTCAATGAATTTCTTCCCACTTTGTGATTGATTTGTGCGCATGAGTTAAGTGCACATACAAAGAGCCAGCGCAGCACATTCCACTGCAGTCCCTAACTGGAGTGATGTTTCGCACTGTCAAGCCACACACACACATATGTAGCGTTAAGCTACAGGGATTAGTTGAATTGATGTATTAGACCATCTGCAGAGATTCATCGTAGCCTCACAACAGGTGTCTGCCCACAGCGTGGCAGAGGCCAAAAACGTAATGAAGTTCACACAATACTGCAACAGTGTCTGCAGTTAAACTCCTCTTTATTTGGAACTTAAATGTAAAAGGACTTAACATGCTATTTAGACGTAACATTCTGCAGCATCCTTTACGTGTGCGGCACAGTATCAATGAATACAGACACATGTCAGAGTATGTTAGGCATGACGGGCCAGAGTGTAGATCCCTAAACCGAGTTGGAGCTGCAAAGTCAAACTGTATCATCCTGCCTCAGAGGGATGTGCAGCTCTCTTTGATCCAGACCCAGTGTAACTAACAGGGTTTTGATTGACACATCGCGGTGCATTGCCGAGGTGGTCTATAATGTCAATGACAACTGTCCCTCTCAGGCCCTTTTGTGTGCATTTAGGTTTCAGTGCCCCCTCCCTCTGCTATTTCCAGCCACACCTCACTGCAGATCTGTGCAGAGAAGGAGGAATGGTTGCGGGGCTGCTGCGGCGGCCCAACACGAACAGGCCTGTGAGGCCTTTGGCATCAGGCCCAGACGGAGAGAGGAACCACTGGAGGCCCCGAGGAGGGGTGGATGGATGGATGGAGGGAGGGAGGGGTGACGAAGCCTGAGATCAGACAGGCTTGAGGCAGGTGTTAAAATACTCGCCCTGGTACTTTTGGTGGCAACCGCTTCGCAAAAACAGTCAGTTTGCAGTCGGCCTCTATGTGAGTCATACACACCGGCTTTGTTTCCATCACTCATCAGCATGTTCTCCTGGCCAAGTGGTGGTGTCATGTCAAGCTGAAGGCAGCTTTCTGACACACTCAAAGTAGATATACACAATTGGTAACAAGCTGCAGCCAAGGTGCAGCGTCCAGGCTTGCACAGAAATGTAATCTCCCTAAACTGCTGTCTTCTGCCGAACTCCTGCTGTTTCTTGCCACTCGGGACTTTGTTGCAGCGATGTCGCTATGTTGCCAGATCTCAGCAATCAGCTTGGTGAGTTCATTGCTATCACAACCGATAGAAATCATACGGTTGTATAATAAACTGAGACTGTTCTTTATATTGAGTGATTTTGCCATTTCTATGAAATTATTTGTGTACACTTGATCATCATGTCCAATTAAAAACATTCATTCTGCATAGCATGGATGTCTCAAAACCCCCTCTCTGGATATACATGTATTCAGTGGCAACCTTTTGGTCAGTGCAGAAAGAGTAACATCGGCCCCATGGATCTACACTACACACTACAGCAACATCCACTGCAATGTCTAAGTGAACTGGAGGAGTTGTCACTGCATCACATTTATTTAGGAATAATGACTTATAGCTACACCTCCACTCCAATCCCAGTTCTCCCAGTACTTACAAGTGTCAGGGGAGTCAGAAGGCATCTGTTGAGCTCACGGGTCGCAGACGAGAAGTGACCTTAAGGTGACCTGAGGGATCATTTTGAGCCGTTTCCTTTCAGCTGTCAGTCATATTGTGAAACGCCCTGAGGAGGAGGAGGAGGAGGAGGAGGCAGGGCCTGTCTGCCCCCCTTTAACTCAGTGTAACCTTTCTGTCTTCTCTCGTTCTCCCGTTCCAACTTTGTCCTGCACCTTTATAAAAATGTACAGTTTGACTTTTATTGTGAAAGATAAATAGAGTAGAACGAGTACAGCAATGCATGCAGCTGTGTGTGTGTGTTTATAGTGTGTATGTGACCCTCCCCCTGCCTGATTATAATCCAACCTCTGCCCAACAGACTCTTCCTCTGTGTTAGTCCTGTTCAAACCTGAGCCTTGGCCCTAGGGACACACACCTGGCTCCTCTCCACACACACGCACACACACACACACACACACACACACACACACACACACACCGTGTGCTGCGTATATAGGCATACACACCTGGTCACTCCATCTCCCTCTCCTCTTCTCTGTCTCTTTTTCCTCTTCTTTTCCAGCCTCATTTCCTCGCCGTGTTAAGATGCTTATTTTCCATCTCTTGATCTGCAAGTCATCCTTAAATCTTTTAACACGGCTCTGGCCCCGCGGACTAATCGTATTCCATAAATATTTAAAAAGGGCGGAAATCCGCTGGAGGTTGCCTTATCTGGAGCCCCGACGATAATCATCTTAACCAGGACCATTATGATTTTAATTACCTGTCTTTGATTTCCTAACTCAGGAGCGTGGTTATTCTTGGCCCCGCGGTACATTTTAGGTTAAAAGGGTCTCTGGGATTAGCTCCCCCCTGATAATTGAGTCCATGTCAAAACGCAGATTTATCTGTGGAGAGGTGTTTAGAGTTAAAATCTCACGATCCCTTGTCTTCAGCCAATCGGGGTAATACTGCAGAGCTGATTCTGGAAGATGCCACTGGCTGCAGATGAGTGTTAAACAGTCAGGGTGACTGCAGCGCACCGTTCCTTATATTATTCTGCTTCCTTTAAACTTTTTAAAAGAAAGTCAGGCTGGAATAAAAAAGGCTTTTCTTTTCATCGTTTCTTTTATTTTACCTTAAATATTCACTATTGTTCATGTAAGAGCCTGATTGCTTACTCCTACACACTGACATCTCACCTGTGACCTGTTTTGTTTCCACTATGCTGAACAGTTTAGGAAGTCATTCGCAATCTTATAATAATATAAGATACAATAAGATATAAGATACTTCTTTTATCTCACTCACATCATTCAAAAAAGTGTCCTGACAAAATATTGCTAAGTTCATTTCAGTCAGATACAGAAGATAATGAGAGGAAAGTGAAAGGCCAGAGTCCATAGGGCAACATTATGATGAGTTAATACTGCCGTGCATCACCAACATGTGGGATTTGTTCTTTACTTAAACATATATACTTTAGAGGGTTTCTAGATGAGGACTGTTTTCTCATTGCACTGCAGTTTTATGATAAGCTGGAATGTGTCTCTCCGTCATCTCTTCCGTCTCTCTTGCAGACATGGTGACACAGACACGGATGCACTTCAAATAAAGTTGTTCACTTTTGTTTTAACATAACCTCTGAGAATCTGCCTGACAAGGGATGGGTTTTATTGATCCTACTTATTGGTTCGGTTCTGTATCAAAACCCTTAACACATCTTTTTCATTACTAAATTATCTTTTTCATTACTAAATAATTGCTTTTTTTTAATATATTATTAGAACAAAAATAATGAATTCAGAACAGGATTATAATTTGTATATGTTTTAAATATAACTAAACGTTGTTTTAGCAGCAAACAGCAAAGGCGATATATGTACTCAATCTAAAATGTCAATGTGTAATGAAGAACACAGACATTAGTCAGTATCAGTCATTCCTCTGCTGATGTGATTCAGTACCTGCAGGTACCACTGCAATTTTAAGATCTGTAGCAAACTAAGCTAAACATTTAGACAACATACATTTTAACTGACGAAGGTTTGATTGCACTCACAGTCATGGCCGTACACAGGGATTTACAAATGGGTCCAAACACACAGCTTTCTTATGGGGATTTTCCTGATCTAAATATGCACATTTTGAACTGTTTGGAGAACAAAACTTTGATATTAATAGCTTCAAACCATGTCAGTGGGCAATAGCATTACATTATCTGCCAAGCAGTAACACAGAGTCAGTTTAAAAGTTACAATGAATGATCCACACTTCAATCTGAACATACAGAAGAGGGTAAAATGAGGTGTAATGACATCTGAAGATGAATGTTGACAATGTTTCATTAAAGTGTTCAAGTGTACTGTGATCTCTCACCCTCTGTACTCACTGCCTGTCTCTGTCTCAGTGACTCCTCACTCGCCTCTCCTGACAACTAAATTAAAGATCATTTGCTAAAATGATACACACCTAATTTATTTGATTTGTTTTTGTTTGAGTTTGCATCATTTGGAATTAAAGAAATGTGTCTCAAACAGTAGAGTCAGCGGTATATGTCAGCAAAATGTGTCTTTTACAACAATATATTCATACAATATTACATTATTATTGGACTAAATTATGTTTTAAATGTTTGTCTTGTTAATTTGAGCCTTTAAGTTCAACCGTACAAACCAAAGAACATATATATTTATGTGGTAATGACATCATTTGAATTGGATTCGGGGCCTGTACTACGAAGTGAGTTCAACATGGCCACATGTTTGGGTTATCTGGCTTAACTAACCCTCACAAGCGCGATCAAGCTGACCGGTTCAACAACGATGCTTATCAATTTCTCAATCTGGCTGTTCTCATAACGGGCCGGTGTTTGCAGCTTATGACCAATCATAAACGTGAAGTCTGCTGTCAGCAGAGCAGCACATTTTACAAGCAAAGAGGACAACTATAATATGAGACAATATCGAAAAAGGTTAAACACATAATCCAGGTTAAAGGTAAGTCAGTTGCAGCTGCCATATGCAAGAAGGACAGCTGGAAAATAAATCTGTAAATTATGAGACTCATATAAGTGCCCCATCCAGAGCAGGAGTAGATCTGACAATAATTACATTTCTGTATTGCGTTCAGTAAGTGTGTTGCTCAGACGTATTCCTACAGAATTGAGGATATTTGATTCACCCCCTTGGGGAAATTGTGGCTTGTTTGACAATTGTTAGCCTTCTTCTTTCAGCTGCAACCCCAGCAGTGGGAAACGGACTTGGGGGCAAACGAAAAATAAATATAAAAATAAAATTGTGAGCAGGCTTTACTTTTATATGATATAATCACCCACAGCATACGTTCAGGTACCCGGAGCAGAGTAATGCAAGGGAGTGCATTCAGTCTGTGGACTGTAAGGCACGACTTTACTGCAGCACATGACTCAAGAAGCTGACACCCATAAGAGGATATGATGTGAATGATGACACAATATCTACTGATTTACTGTTATTGATCTTATATAAATGTAATTTATGCTGTTGGTAGATTGCTGCTAGACCGCCCTGTTAATATGAGTGCATGTTGGATGCAGGGAAACAAACAGGACTAAAAAAAAATAACCACAGTGAAAATATTGTTCTTGAAAGGCAAGGCAGACTGGATTAAAGCAAAAGGTTTTGTTAGATAAAATGATGTTGTGAATTTTGGAAATTGTTGATTTTTGGACTTTACAACGCGCTGTAGTTATTTGAAAAACATGAGTTGAAAAGAAATATAATAAATAAAATCGTGTCATACGATAAAAGACGACATCTGCAACACGTTAATTCAATGGAACACACCCATGTATTCATAGTCAGATCTACTGGTGCTCTAGTTGGGGCAGTGATGTAATAAGCCTATTCATTTATGTATTGTCAGCTGTACTTTTTTACACTCAGTCAGTTTAAACTGTGTTATTTTTAGCTCGGATGATGACTTGAACTTCTTTTACTGGTTAGTTGGCGGAGCATTTATACGAGCTTGAACATAAGCTGCTCCAGAACAGGTTGAGTGTGCAGCGTAAGACCGCGGTGATCTACACCGGTAGCAAGTGAAAGTGAAACCAATTAGCCGGTATCACTGACCACTGTTTAATGTAGCGCGACCACACAGGAGCTATCGGTCAGATGATGTCTGTCTGTGGATGAATGGCCTTGAGCTACATGGATGGACTTGGACTTGTATAGCGCTTTTCTAGTCTTCCGACCACTCAAAGCACTTTAACACTAAATGTCATCATTCCCCCATTCGCACCCATACATACACTGATGACAGGGGCTACCATGCAAGGTGCCACCTGCCCATCAGGACTCTATCTAATACGGGTTTGGCAATGCTAACAGGAAAGAGCAGAGTTGGAGAAGCTCAGCCCCGACACAGAGGGCAGAGGAGACGCTGCAGCAAATTATTAAGAAGTACAGATAATAGAGCCGATAACGCCGCACCTCATCAATACTACAAGGCCCCGTTTACTACTGGGTTTGAGTACCCATCCCAAACAATACACATGTTTAATGAATCATAATGATATTAACATAACAGATTTCAGCTGACTGATTGAATTCCATTTTGCTTAGCTTTCATTTATACTCACTAGGGTTTACACTGTATAACAACACACACACACACACACACACACACACACACACACACACACACAGTATGCACCTGGTGTCTGTGTGAATGTGTGCAATGGTGTATAGGGAACATATTTTTCCTTGCTGTAGCTCAAGGGTCACTAATAGGTGAACCGCGGACCGAGTCCGGACCCAGACGCCGTTGTATCTGGACCCTGGACCTAAAACCGATAGATAATTGAGAATTATTACATTTTGACGGAGCGCTTCTATTTTAACCGGCGCAGCTTTTCCAGCCTTTACGGCACTCGTTCAGCGGTGCAAGAAACACACCAACCAAATGTATGCATTGTAAATCATCTCACGTGATGCTGCTCAGCCAATCAAATATGTCTCGAGTGAGATTCACACACACGGGGGAAACGGGGCAAGAGACGAGTAGTCGGAGAGAATAATACGTGAGTCAGAGAAGTTCTTTCACATGATGTTCTCCAAGAAGAGAAAAGTGGTCAGAGAGACCAGAGAGACCAGAGTCTTTAACCAGCATGGACGGACTCTTATATGTTCATTCTTCCCACAGGCAGTTTAAAACCAGTATGTCTCATATGTTCAGAGACCGTGACTATAATTAAAAGCGGTAATGTGAAGCGTCACTACGAGACAAAGAACAACTCTTTTGAGAAAACATGCCCACTCACATCTGGAATGAAGTCACAGATAATAAAGAATCTATGATCAGAATCCTAACACATGAATTCACTGCCCAACAATGATGTTAACTGTGAGGAATAGAGCTGAAACAAGTGGTTTCAATAACCACACTTAAAACATTAGACCCTGCACACACATTTCTCTTATTAGAAGATGAGAAGAACAAAATATCGTGGCTTTTTTGATTGACACCTGAATTAACTGAATTTAAAGCTGCAGGGCAATTCAGTTCACGTTTTCTTAAATTAAGTAGTTTTTCCAATTTTGTTCCAAAGCTTTTTGTTATGCATTATTTTATTTTATTCAGCCCTTATTTTACTTGAAACGAGAGAATGACACGTATTTATGTTGTTGACTACATACAGACGTTAATACGACTGCTAGGCTACATCAATATATATGGAACTAAATCATAGCACAAGTTAGACATTATTGTGATGTTCTGGACCTTTGCATGAGGAGGAAATTAACTCCGAATGGACCTCGTTGAATTTGAATTGAATACCTCTGGTGTAGGTCATCTGTGCTGCTGCTGCCAGAGCAGGGGAGAGGGAGCATGTAGCCCCGCAGACAGCCATGCCTCATTGCGAATAAAGAGGGAGGGACATGCTCCCTGGAAAGCGTTGATCCCCCCCCCACCTCCACTGCAGAAGCAACCCCTTTTATATTTTGGATGCATTAACAATGTTTTCAGTCCCTTTGTTGGCGGCATCAAAAAGGTGGGCCCTGCCAAAAATTAGCTGGATAAATTGCCTAATTGATCCATTCACTTTTTAACTGATGCTTTATTAGGATGCTCTGGAGTGAGGAGAGGTGGGGAAAGGCTGGAGAATGCTGCTTTGGCTACACACACACACACACACACACACACACACACACACACTCCACCTCTATATCAGCTTTGAGATGGCAAGAAAGTGGCAAAGTGACTGGGGCTAACAAGAGAGCATAATTGATCTCATTGGAGTAAGCAAACACATACAGTACACAGAGCCATGTCGGGACACACACTCACACACACACACTATACAGTGTATGTACGGTGTGTGTGTGAGTGCATATGCATCCACAGGGGATAGGTCACAGGAGCCACATATGGGCACACTCATGGACCCAAAGGCACACACTGGCACAGGGTTTTAATAATCATGTCTGGAAAAATTTACTTTGAATCCAGAGCTTTTTTATGTTTGCCCACATGCTCAACAGGCCCCTTACATTTTTAGTGCCAGCTTGTTAAGTGTCTTCTGGCAGCATGGGGTAAAGAGGAGAAGCCCATTCCAGCCGGTAGTCCCCCCCCAAAAAAAAATCCCTCTTCACCAGCCAAACAGCCAATTACACATAAACCAATTCATCATTCTTAACAAAATCATTATTAACATAAATATTCTCTCTCTTTTTAGCTGGAGTTAAATTTAATAAATGTAGTTGGACAAATGGTAAATGGACCAACCACTCAAAACGCCTTTAACACTACATGTCATTCACCCATTCATACACTGATGGCAGGGGCTACCATGCATGGTGCCACCTGCCCATCAGGACTAAACGTCCACACCCATTCACACACCACAGGTACAGCCTTTCAGAAGCAATTTGGGGTTAAATGTCTTGCCCAAGGACACAGCGACATGGAACCGCCAATCTTACAATTAAAAGACAACACGCTCTACCTGAGCGCCAGCCTACAAGGGACAAAACCAGTGCCACCAAATATGATTTGATGTCCTGTTAGGGTTCCAATATATTTGAACTGAGCTTTATTGAAACCCACAGAGCTGGTCATGTCTGCCAACAGGTCAAGCATCAAACGTCACACTCATATTGGTTTAGAGGTTAAGTGACCTCATCTGGAGTAATGGCAAATGTAGGATACCTGGTTATAGATGGCCTGTGACAAAAACTAGAGATGATTGTACTGAGTTAAGAAAGCATCAGAGATTAATGTTATGTCACTCTTGAGCTAATTTCAAAAGGGATAGACTTTCTAATAAAAGCAATTGAGAAATGACTTTTACGTTGATGACTATTTTACCCATTTTAAGGTCTACTTGTATATAAAATAGGATGCAAAAGGTGAAATGGTTTCTTATACGGATAAATGCACTTCTGTTTTGGCTTTTGCTTTGCTTAAGCCCACGATCCAATAATGAAATATGACAAAAAGTGATTTCCCTGCATGTGAAATGGTGATTTAAGTCATAAACATGCGCATGTATAAATGATGTCTTAGATTCCAAATGTGAAATCAAACGTCATGGTTCACATGTGATAACACATGTTGTGTGATGACAGCAGCCTTAAAGCAGTTAGTCAAAGGCCATCTTAAACAAATGTAGTTGAGATTTTTAGTATTTTTGCAAATATCATTGGGAATTTAATGAAATCTTCTTAATTCTAACAGAACCCAGAAGTTCTTGTTGGACTTAAGCTCAATCGTGGGACTGCAGTCACCACCACAATGTTTTCCCACTGTCTGACTGTGGATATGTCACCTGAATGATTTTTACACAGCCACATTTGTGGGCCTTAAACACATGTATAGACCCTTTTACTGCCTGCTTCTTCAAAAGTATGCGTGTGCATGTTGGCAATAGAAGTGTGGTTTTACTCCAGCCATCCAGAAGAGTTAGCAAGCCAACAGCAAACTCAAGTTCTACATGATTCTGACAGGACCACGACCGTTACAGAGGAACAGGTGATTCAGTTTAAAGAGTGACTGGTGACTTTCAGTTGAATGAGTCCGTGGTTGCTCCTAGTAACTGCAGCTCCTCCTAACATCCATTTTAAATACGCACTCATCTGTGTTTATTATCCACTCCAACCCTTTCAGTAAGTTACTGAGAGCAGCCACGGACACATGTGGCGGACCAAAAAGCAAACATGTGTTACATGCTTGCTTTCTCCACCAAATACATGTAAACATCTAAATACTAGACCACTTGCTAATGTGTTCTACCCACTCACTGATAGCACCCGGATCTGGAAAGACAATTTGTTTAGGTTGCATTCATGATCTTTGCTAGTTAATGTCCTTACGTATAGCTTGACAAGCTAGTGCCCACTTTACGTACGTCATGACTCTGTAAAAGGGGTTCCTCTCCTATATGATGCTACTGCATTAAAATCACTGTGGCTGCATGCATATATAGAAGTGAACCTTAGATAATAACTTACATTTTCCTCTCACTTGACATTCTGAAGCACGTATGGCATGCCTCCCCGAAGACCCCTCACATTGCACTCTAATGGCTTGTACGCACACACACACAGAACACACTTGCCAAACCAAATACACACAGCTGTCACACCAAGACTCCATCCAAACTCGCATCACTTCTTCCTTGTGATTATGGAGAGCGTGTTGGCACGAGGCGCCGGCCTAATAGCCATTTAGCTGATTCCAGTGAGGAGATATTGGGGGAAAGTTGGTGGCGAAGTGCTTTCATGCCGACTGCCAAGCGACGGAGAGCCCCGGCTGCCTTCCATCTCCTGAATGAGAAGCAAATTATTCCAAATCATTTGGGAGCGAGAGGCAGAAGCAACCCCTTTTATATTTTGGATGCATTAACAATGTTTTCAGTCACTTTGTTGGCGACATCAAAAAGGTGGGCGCTGCCAAAAATTAGCTGGATAAATTGCCTAATTGATCCATTCACTTTTTAACTGATGCTTTATTAGGAGGCTCTGGAGTGAGGAGGAGAGGTGGGGAAAGGCTGGAGAATGCTGCTTTGGCTACACACACACACACACACACACACACACACACACACACACACACACACGATTAGAGTCCACAGCATGAAGAAGTATACTTTCTCGCAGTCTTCAGTGAGTTTATTTAAGAATAAACACCAAAATACACTTTTCTGTCATCCATTAAGTTTCCAGGGTTTCTGGCTTGAGGTTATTCATGGAGATATTAACACACTTCATCATCATCATCCTTCTTAACTGTTAGCATATTAAAATGCTTTAATCCATGCATAAATATTGGAGAGCTTACACTATTAAGGTGATGGATGGAGGATGTTCAGTGGGAACACCTTGTATTATAGAGTGACTGTGGAGCAAAGTGAAGCGATTGCACTGAGCTCACTGTGGATTTTACACAAATATTACAAACATATATCATTGGTATTTGAGAGTTGGCCGTGTAAAACATGTACGATTTGTCTTCTATGAATGCAGTAACTGCTAAATTGTGAATTGAATAATAACAAAATCCAGAAAAATAATCATCCGGTGTCGAGAAACAAGCATTCTCAATGTCTTATGGAAGTCTGTCTATGAGGCCTAAAAATACACAAATGATGTCTGCTGCAATTCAGATTTATAGGATTGCTTTGAACATGCCGACAGTTTATACCATGAGCCGAGATCTTTCTGCCATTAATTGGTACAAAACATTTGCAGGAAGTGAAGTCTTTGCTGTCAAAAAATGTACTGGGGGAGGACCCCCCCCACACTGTATATGTGTCTCCCCCATTGTTGAAAGGACACCTACGCCTTTGCCCTCGTAGATGAAACATTTGTCTCTTTCTCTGTTAGCTGCATGAAATATGCTCACATTCCCAGCATTTGGAACCTTCATTTTAGTTGTTAAATTACCTCAAAGGTTGTATTGGAAAAGTCTTAAAGTTGGCTTCCTGACACTGCTAAAGCAGCTGTACTCAAAAACACCCACCGAGATGGCAGGGACGTGAGCATGACTTCCTGCTCTGTGGTAAGGCTGTGGTCGGCTGGTATGTGACAGCAAGACTGGAAGCATTTTCAAAATGCAGCAAGTGTAGAGCAGAGCAGGAAGTGTTCCTGGTTTCCTTCCTGTAGCGCGACACTCACTTATGTTCAGCCCTTCCTACAAAAGCTCAGACAAAGACTGGTTCCATGTTTTCTGAATGCCCCGCTTCTTGTACTTGTCCTCATCCTGTCTGTTACCTCCTGACAGGCACAATTACAGTTTGACGACTGGCATGAATTTGCGGAATAAAGTGAAAGACATCAAATCGGCTCTCTACAATTTAGTCAATTTAGCAACAGCAGCCTTGTACGACACCATATCTACTCTTTCAAAGTTGGAAGGAAAGTAATTAGCTAAGTGTATCTTCAAAAATGTATCTGATGCCGTGTCAAAGTTTGTCTAATTCCTGTTATTTCTTCTACAAGGAGCAAGCGCAGCACTTGTTACAGTCAGCATAATTAATTTGATTGATGAAAGAGGTGTGTGAACATCAGAGAGAAGAGGGCAAGCTGATTTGAACTCCCTCAGATACTCTGAAACTCTTTTAGTGTCATACATCTGTGGTATTCAGTGCTTTCGACAAGTCATTTTGCGAAAAAAGCGTTGTCTTTACACTGAGTTTTGAATGCTCAACCTGCCTCAACCCCTACTTCCTACATCTCCCAGAATGCCTGTCAAAAAACCCAAGAAAAGGGGTGTGAACATGTTGCATTCAACTGGGGGCTTCATGTGGAGAGAAATAGTGATCATGGCAGCGGAGGTTTTGTGGTTGAGAAAATGCAAGCATCACTGTTGTTAGATGAAACAACTGATTTGTGCTGCTTTGCAATTCTGTGGGAAACAAATATATCTCCCTGAACGACTGGCGAATACATGTTGAAGCAGAAGTTTTGTCCTTTCATGTCCTTTGCCTCAAGAAAATGAGTATCAATACCTTCAGTGCTCTCATCTTTCCTCTCCTTCAGCTCCTCTTCTGATTCTGGTTAAAGGGCCTGGGTACGTTCTCCATGTGAATACCGATCAAGTTATTGGTGGGGCTCATACAATTGATTGATCCAAGGCCAGGGGGCATTTGAGGAGCCCTGAAGTGGTGATGTCTGCTAGAATGGGACCACCCTGCACTGCAGAACCAGGAGTGGGTTTGGACGGAGCTACAGCGTCTGCAGAGTTCTGCTGACTTGACACTGCTAAGCTGCTGGACTTGGCAGAAGATGAAGCCAGCCTCATCGGTTTACCCCCTCCGTCGAATTCCATGGTGACGCTTCTGCCCCAATCTGGATCCCATTAGGAGCCTGGCCCACCAGGCCTCGAGCGAGCAGGGCCAGGGATCATGGATGAAATCAGGATCATGCTTGGGAGGCTCAGTAGCATCTACTGTCTAGGTCATACATCTGATAGGATAACAATGATTACACACGGTATTCTTTCACTTTGTCTCATGTTCATACTAATGGTCACATCTGGCCCCCTAGTTTCTTAGATATTGTCTTTATCGTTGTTTACTGTGTTAAACTCTGTGGCCTTTTTCTTCTTCTTTTCTTTCTTTATTAGAAGTGGGGTTAGCAGAGCAAAAGACCTGACTGCTGAAGCAACCATGTCACTACATAGAAAGAATTAAGATGCTCTTTTTTAAATTGTGGCTTCAACAAAAAAAAGCCAATGCGCTACTCCTTGCATTCTCAACCTGCAAAACTCACTCTCTCTGATCGTTGCCTGAGTTCTCTTTTTTTCAGACCTGATAGATATTGCTGCTAACACTGATCTACCTAAAAGTTATTAAATTTAAGTCACAACTTAATGTAAAAAAATCTGATTCTCTCAACAAAATATACTACTATTTCTAATACTGGCTATATGTCCAATTTATATTCTCTATCGACCAACAATAGCAGGTTGTTACATGAATAATCTCCAACATATTAACATTCATGCTTGATAATGTCTCTATCTGTGTCCCAACATGTGCTGCTCTGTCTATCTATTTGTTCTTTCAAGGACAAAGACCACAGCTTGCTCTCTCATCAGGCCACTGTATCCTCAGTGCGAAGCACTCAGGGCACTCACCCGTAGTGAGTCACCAATCACTTTGTCTTGTTTTGGGGAAATGGGGAGGGGGTGATTAAACGGATAGGGGGGAGGTCAAAGTCCATCCTCTCATCTGCCGTTGTGTCCCTCCGAGCTCTTATCTGTTACTGTCAGTGTCCACTGACTGACGTCTTCGCTCAGCGGTCAGGTCCTGGCAGCCATGCCGCAACAACACCACCTGATACACAACCAACACAACAACAACAAAATAAACAGGGGGCCTCAACGATTCCCAAACCTATAGCCTCCCTATCAGCCATCCATTCTTCCATCCATCCATCCATCCACCCATCCCTCTATCCATCCACCCATATCTCCCTAAGCCTACCAGTTGACTTTGCTCTGGTCACTCTTTTCCACCAGCAAAGCTGACAGCTGCCCTTCTTTGTTTGGGAGGAAAGTCAGGCTAAACTCCAGGCTAAAGTCATCAGATGAGTCCAATTGATTGTGGCCTGCTTTTGTGACAAGCTGACTTCACAGGAGAGCAGTGAGGATTCAATACAATGAGTACTTTGCTAGAGGAGTGGTTCCCGACCTCTTTGTTTGACGTAACCCCACCGGCTGAGCAGCTGAGCACAAATAGGCTACCCCATTTGACACCACCCATCATGTTCCAATTATGAGATTAGAATGGATTATCAACTGGATCTTTATAAAACTGTATATTGCATTAATATCTTTTTATTCTTTCCGGTTTGGTGTTAGCAATATGTCAACTTCTCATCCATTAGGCTACTTTTAACTAATTATTTCAACTCTTCAAACATTACTGTAAGATAACTATTTCAATTGTTTATCCAAACTGTTAAAGGTGCACTGCGTAAAATGTGGCCAGAATTTTTGTTTAAAACATTTTAAAAAATGTACCTACCTGTGAACATTATCAGCAGAATGTAAAGTGGTTACAGTGTTGACATTATGTCAAAGATGTCTGTGTGTTGCAGAGATATCTTCTGAAATGAACCAGCTAGCCCCAGCCCTTCCTGTCGTGTAATAGCACTTTGCCTTGAGAGGCAATAGTGATTCACTGCAGCATCCAGTCTCTCCTCTGTCCACATGAGAGGACTAGAGTAGAGAAGTAGAGCTGCCCTGAGGGCATATCGACCACGTTGACTGGTACAGTGTTCTTGTACGTTTTGATAGTTTGTTTATTGGATTAAATCCAAAGTAGCAGAAAGGTCCTCACCGCCACCAGTTGACTGCTTGGCCGTGAGGAGGACAGGACAGGCAGTCTCCGGGAGACGGACCTTCAGTTAGCAGTTAGCTGTAGCAACTTACATTCAGTTAGCTGAGTGCAAACACCAGAGCCGGGAGTCACAGCGAGGTGGCACTGGGTTTAGCCTGTGTAACGGCAGCAACAGAACGTTTGCTGATCCTGCAGGGAGTCGGGGAGGTCCCCTGGGATCAGACCTGGGGTTTGCACCGGCCACATGTTTCAACTGATTCAGGTCCATGGGAGGTGTGTACTCCGCGCTAAGTCTTTAGCTGGTAGCTTACTGGTCATTGTGACTTTACTTTTACTAAAGATCAGAATCACACCAAATTGTAATTCTATTTGACTGTTTATTTTTATGTTTTCTTTAAAAAACATTCTCTTTTCAAATTAGATGTGCTTCACCACAATCTCATCATGTACCCTAAGGCAGGGGTTCTTAACCTTTTTGACCTCGGGGCCCAACTTTTCAAGTACAAAGTGTCCCGGGGCCCATTCAAATATTAACACTATTAGTTTAACTAATTGATCTCACTCTTGGTTTGATTTGTATTCAATAACTATATTGTTACCTGTTCAACTCCACCCCTATTTTGGAGCAAAACCGCCTAAAATGACATACCCAAATTAAAATGGCTGTAGCTTCTGAACCACTCTGACTATATGCATCAAAAGTGTCAGAAAACCTGTCGGTCATATAGAAACAGAGCAGTGGGCCTTTGGAGTCAGTAAAATTAAGTACGATTTTGTCCGCATAAAATAAAATATCTTTCAAAATATCTTTCAGTATAAATAACTGCCTGTGGCTGTATCTGTACAGGTGAAGGACAGTATAGGGCTGTAACTACACTATCAGTGAACAACTGCCTCAAATTTGAAGAAGATTGGACACAGTATGACCATTCTACAGTGTTTTAAGAGATCCAGGCGGAGCTCTAAAAGGATATTTGGAGACCCAAATGGACACATGGTAACCAAATGATATTCTGACACACTAAAGGTGTTTCTCCCTTTATATTTTGATATTATATTATTTTCCTTTTATTTTTAGCCTTTGCAAATTGCAAAAACTATGTATATATCGTCGAAGACATGGTGTGTGAGTAGCGGACTTGCTGTGCATAATGGCTGCAACCGAGCGCACAATCGAGTATGCGGGTAGCTCAGTTACGCAAGGTTATACGTTGGTTGACGGCTTATAGAAGAGGAAGATAAGGTTTGTACTATAAGTACTAGCATTTTCTGAAGCCATTAGCTCCATGGTAACATCCGCTAGCACATTGTCGGGTCTGTAATGTGTCTTTTTCCGTCGAAATGCTGCAAGATCCGACTTGCAGCGGTTATGGCGAATTTGGACAGTGTGTGTTTGGGCTCCTTTTGTGAAAAATCCATAAGAAATGAAAGAAAATCGATAATTTCTTTGCAAACATGAGGATTTTGGGCATGCTGGGATACCAAACACAGCCATGTTTTGTGACGTAGATTGCGCAAGCAAGCCGTAGGAACGGAAGGGGAGGGGATCGAGGACGCCGGCGTCCTCGCGGAGTTGAACAGGCAAAACCCTCGTCAAATAAATGAGATGATACAATGTGATGATCACAAAGACATTTATTTATCTTGTGTACCTGCATACACATCAAGAAGCCCAACAGGCTTTCCCACGAGCGTTGGATGTTTCGTCGCCAGGTGTCGCTTTAGTTTCGAAGGCTTCAGTGTTTCGTTTGATAGCATTAGCCCACATTCCACACACTGAGCCCTCGGCTCTGCCTCGTTGCCTCCGTTCACAAAGCCGTACTTAAGAAAGTCAGGATTGTACTTGCGCACACATTTGGACTTTTGGGGGGGTATGGCACCACTGTTTTCTTCATTTTTTTCTTTTTAAAAACTTATCCATAACTTTCGCTACAGGCTAGCGGCTAGCTGAGTGTCTTCTTCTGCTTATTGGAGCTTGTTAAACAACTGACTGACGCATTACCGCCACCAGGTGGTGGGAAGCTATATTGTAACTGAGCGTCTCATGGATAACAGTAATATCTCTGGTGTCTTCAATTGATAACCTATGTGGTCCCGCGGCCCTCGCGGCCCACAGCTGCAAAACTGAAAGTTTTTTGCGGCCCTCTAGGTGGCGCTCGCGGCCCCATGGTTAAGAATCACTGCCCTAAGGCACCTATACAGAAGTACCCCCTGGAGCACAAGTTCCCTTGGTTGGGAATTACTCAAGCATAAAACAAACCGAGCCTGGACTTGACTCTATAATGAATGATACATTTAAAAGTTCTTCAAGTGGAGAAAAACAATCAAAAAGAAGGGTTACTGTCCAGGTAAAGTGAATGTCCAAACAGGTCTGATGTTTCAATCAGTGTTAACTCAGACAAGTAAAAAGACAAAGTCTTGTGGCCCCTGACCACAGCAATTTGATTTTGCAGGCCAACAGCAAAGTGATGAGACCAGAGCAGGTCTTCCATTGTGTATTCCCTTTCATATGTCAACACCCTGAGATGTGCTGAAGAGGACTTCTGAAGAGGGAAAGTGTTTACTAATCAGTGCATAGGTCAGCATGTAACAGAATATTTTGGCCAGTGGGATGGGGCCGTGCTTTGATCAAGAGGGAGTATTCTGTTTGAACGAGTCATTTGGCTCAAGGCAGTAGAACTTCCTGGGGACAAAACAGCCCAGATTGGGCAGCTGTGGGGTTAATATAGTGATGTTTAAGGGAATTGGTTGATGCCCCAGACCAATACTTTGCAAATTCTTTCATATCAAACAGACCCACAGAAGACTGAAGACCCTCATTCACTCTGATTCAGTCCCAGAGACCCAACTGGGAAGGCTGTTGCCGGTTCAGTGAATCTTAGAACTGATTGATCTTGGAGAACTGACTTTAGACTATAGGGCTTGCAAATTCAACATGTACTATTGGAGCAAAGAGATCTCCTAATGCCCAGATCATTATATTTTCTGTTTTTGAACTCTGTCTAGTAGTTTCTGATCACATTTTTCTTTTTCCAAAAATAAGGTGGCTGCCCTGGACCCAACATACAGTATAATCTCCAGATCAGTCATCTACTGTACAGGGGGATGCAGAAATCACTGATTATAGAAGTGTTGATATTGCCTTTTTTTTACACATGTAGTTACTTGAATCATGAATGAAAATTATCTGGAAATGAAAGAATTATTTTATTCAGGTGTCATGGTTTTTATACCATAATAAATACATGAATAAAGTTTCATGAATCAAGACAACAATTTTGAGATATTGGTGTAATTTTGTGAAAAAAAAGACATAATTAAGACAGACTAACTGAAATGGTAAAATTTTGGGAAAAAAAGTCAATGGTATGAGATTAAATTCCTAATTTTAAAAAATAAATCATAATCTTATATGTTAATATAATTTTACAAATTAAACTGAGAATAAGCCTACAATTTGGATGAAAAAAATTGTCAGAGGAATAGACTTAATTTAAAAGAAAATGTTGTAATTGAAAGTTTTACTATCATGAAAAATATAGTTGCAACATTTAAGAAAATAATCATGTGTATTGAAAAAGTGATAATGTAATTTCAACATACGTGATTAAAAGAGAATAAATAATGTTTTACTATTTACCATATTATTAATAAAAAAAGAGTGAAGACCAAAATAGACAGCCGCTGCATCAATCTTATTTTCCATGTGCAACCCCCACCTCTCCACGACACTTCATGCTACGATCCTATTTCCAGCCTTGCCGCCCCTGAAGTGCCCCTTTTTCCGAACTTTTTAGTACATCATTCCGGCTCCTGTAGCATAATTTAAGTTTAGGCTACATGTACCGTATTTTCCGCACTATAAAGCGCACCGGATTATAAGGCGCACCTTCAATGAATGGCCTATGTTAGAACTGTTTTTATATATAGGGCGCACCGGATTATAAGGCGCATAGAATAGAATAGCGTCGTAAGCGTGTCTCTTGAAAGGTGCCATTTTGGGGTCTTTATACACACAAGTGGTGTTGGACTAGGAGTAAGCACAGTACCGGTGTTTACCGCGGTGCGGCTTTGTAGTTTACCAGTCGTACTGAAACATTTTGACAGAGCGCCGTGTACAACCAGTATGGATCAACCAATTAACCAATTGATCCATATATAAGGCGCTCCGGATTACAAGGCGCACTGTCGTTTTTTGAGAAAATTAAAGGCTTTTAAGTGCGCCTTATAGTGCGGAAAATACGGTAGTCAGAAAACAACTATGGTAGCCTACAGACTATGCTGGTTGTTCTGCTGCATTCAAAACATAATTGCACTGCTTAGATTAAACACTGTATTAATAATAATGAATAGAGAATTACAATAGGCAACTCACAAAAAGCATTTTGTGGTCTAAGACCGTTATCAATAAAGTTGAGGGGAAAAAAAACATGTAATTTTTTTCGTGCTGTGTGTGGTCTTCTGTTGCGCTTCCTATTGGTGCAAAGGGCTGCACTTGTTATGCCACATGGTCTTAATAAGAGTCTGGGATTCACATCCATCAAGCCCATGACCTGCAATAATGTGATTTCTAGAGCCTTAGAACCATGTCCAATACAAAACCTCCCAAAAACCACTAAGGCTTCTCCAGGAGACATGACTCCGGAGTAGAACCTCTACTGTCGTGTTCTTAAATAAACATATAAGCACGTGAGAACAAACTGCTCTTAACTCAACTCTTTATTTCCATAACTCCACATGTTTGCATCCAGTTTGCTGAATATTGTTGCTCCGGCACTACTACAGGTTGTTGGAAGTGAGGGCTTTGAGTGACAACCTGGGTCGATTTAGTTGGTCACATGTAGTAGAGCTACTGTTGGGCTGTAATATTTCAGCTCTAATTTTAGCTTTTGACTACATTCTATTTTGAACCACTCTTCAAACGTAAGTTATCTAAAGGGTGTCACATTGTAGTTGGATTATTGTGCAACTCAATGTGTTAGGCTCTTGGTGTGTATGCTAATAGATTATGTATAAGGTGGAATTGTTCCTGTCTCTCTTTCTATCTTTCACTCTGACACACATACACTCACATTTATGTGGGAGGACCATCGCTGACAAAAGTCATTGCCTAACTTCCAAACCAAGTAATCGTTATTAATAAGAAACTAAATGCAGATGTAGATATTTTTTTTTACATTGCGGATCTCTTGTGAGGACAAATGGGCCTGATAAAAACTGAAAAACACAAGACACGCTAAAACACACACAAACACACACACACAATTCCAGTCGCTCCTATTAATAGGGGGCTCATTGAAATGCTGCAACAGTTTGTTGGCTGGGCTGGGGGGCTGACAGTGCTGGTCACCCCACACCAGACCTCACCTACACCGGGGGCACACAGAGATCCCGGCTGATTGATTGGAGTGCTCTTTCTGCTCATTCATTAGCCAGCGCTCCTATCTGACAAGGTCTGGCTGCTACCTTCATGTAGACAGCCCCTTTTTCTGCACTGTGGGGGCCCGGCCACGCTCACTTCAGCAATTTATTAATGACATTTTAGACATTAATATTGCAGGGGATTAGGGATCTCCTTTATTCTCCTGACAAACCCCTTTACTGTTTTTATTGGATCATCCTCTCTCTTTCTTTCTCTCCTCCATATACTTGTCTTTTCTCATCTCAAGGAAATACACATCAATGTTTTGCTCCTCTCCCTTATTTCTTTTGTGTCTATTCCAGCTTTATTGAGCCCCAAATGTATTGTACATTTCTTATGCTCTCCTCCCTTCCTTTCCACTGCGTCTAATGAACTTTTTGAATGATCTGCAATGATTGCAATTTTAGGGAAAGACAACTGTGTGTCACCAAGGTTTTTCTTTTCTTTTTCATAACAAAAGGGGCACACACAAGCAATGCAATGTAAAACAAAGCTGTTGTTTCTCTCATTTAGTGCACTCTACCTGTGACTCAATGTGAAGAGGCACCAGGAATACCTTGTTGGGGGAGGGAATGTATGCGATTTTTTTTTGGTACTCCATGAATGTTTTGAAGACCATGATAAGACAAGGTGTACAGCCATGCTAGCAGCTCTGTGAGGCGGTACCTATAGTGGTGCTTTAAAGTGAAATGCTAATGTCAGCATACTAACATGCACACAATGACTGCTCTAACATGAAGATGCTCAGCAGGTAAAGTTAGCATTGTATGCAAATGTGCTAATTGGCACTAAACACAACCTACAACTGAGGCTGATGGTATTGTCATTAGTTGTGGTCATAAATCAAATCATTTGTCAAATTCAAATGTCGATGTCATGGTGGTGCTATAGGAAAAATCTGGGGATTACAGCCCTGTCTCATTCCCAGGGCATCAAATACCAACGTTTTATCATGGCCCTCTGTGTCCACACACAAGGCACCCTTTAGCGTCTGTATGAGACGCACCTGGCCTTTAACTCCAATATAAAACCATTTGGTTCGGTTGCATGGGCGGTAAAAAAATAACACAGGACTTTCACCCAGGATACTGCTTTTTATGTTCTGCGTGAAACTAAAAATGTCATTTTAAGTTCCGTTAGTCCGTAAAGTACTTAAATTGCGTCATGTCAAGTTACTTAGCCTAAGAAGCCTACTAAATAAATAAATACTTATTTTAACCTAAACTACAATCTTTTACTGAACCTAACCAAGTACTTCTGTAGCCTAAACCTAAGTGATGCAGAGGGGTCGTTACCAAGCCTTTGTATGTGACGGGGTGGTGGTTACAAAAGTCAATAGGCTTCATGCTCTTCTCACTGCACGAGCAATTCCATAATACATATTATAATACTTTAATCCGTTATAACTGTCAGAAATATAAGCAAGTTTTATTCAAAAATGTTATTAAAAAGAAAAAAAGAAGAAAAAAAGGCTTTTCTTCTGGCCCTCGGTTCTGAAGTGATGGTAACGCCCCTGGGAGCCCTTCCACCTTTTCCTCTTCATTTTTCCCTGTCCTCCTCCCATTGCCCTGGCCCGTGGGGCAGAGCTGCTGTATGATGGCATTTGCAGGCATGGTGGAGTCAGGCGGCAGTGGCATGAGCTGTCTGAACCTGCGGCTGTCTGCAGGGTGTAGCGAAAGCTGAGGGAAGGCCTTGGGACCCCCAGAGAGCAGGAACAAGCCGAGGGTTTTCTGATGACATTTCTGATGCTGGAGGGAGAGAGAGGTGGTTATACAGCGGCCCGCTGGAAAACAGATCTGCTGATGATGATGAGAAATTCCTGCCAATGCCATTTCCACTTGTCTTTATTCAGTCATATGGGAGGTTCCAGTGGCGGGCCGTGCATTTTATACCTGGGCCTTCTGTGTTGTCCTACTACACTTGAGCCATCTCCTAATAAGCTCCTTATGACGCCACATCTATGGTTATTTGTTTATATTGGTGTAATAATACACGTATTCGTCTTAAACCGTTCGGTACAAGGCTTATGAACCGAACAATACGTTTGAATAATACTAGTGCATTTGGAAAATGCAGAAACTTAAATTGTAGGAAATATAATGTTTTCGGTGGACTGCGCTCACGTAGGAGACAACGGGCTTTGTGACCTCTGAACCCGGAACAATAACAAAAAACAGCTGACGCTGATGCTTGGTATGAAATGAATAATTAAATAAGTAAATGTAAACTAATATGCAAAGCTCCTGGTTAGCTCTAGTCGTATATTTACAAATGTTTTGTATCCAGCCATGTTCTCCTGAAGGAGAATGTCTTTGTTTGTTTGTTTCTTACATGAATTAATGGCTGAGAGGTTTGTATTTAACAATATATTGTTTGCATCTTGCAATAAATATTAATATGTTATTGATCACTTTGTGTTGTGTCTATTTGCCTGTTCTGTTCAAAAAATGTGTTTTGAGGAACTGCTGGCCTTTCAATGTCATTTATAAATGCTTTGTAAGGCATAAATATTCCTCACTTTAGATGAGGTCACACAAATACTTGGTCTCCTCCAGCTTGGCCTCCACAGCAAGGAGGTCCTTCTGAAGGTAGGCCTCCCTTTTCTGATGGTTGAGCTGAGCCACAGAGGAGGCTCTGATCTCCTGCAGCAGGGAGGCTTTCTCCTGCTCCCACTGGAGACGGTCGGCCATGAACTGATCCGTCTCTTTTTTATGGATCGCTATCTGGGCCAGAAACGTGCTGCAGGACTTTTCCAGCTCTTCCATGTGGTAAATCTTGACCCTCTGCCTTTGATCAAGTTGAGTCTTCAGCTCCTCCTCGGTCTCCTTCAGAGCATTCTGGAGCTTTTGATTGTCCATCTGCTGCTGGTTTAGTTGACCCACACAGGAGGCTTTCTCCTCCTCCCACTGGAGACGGTCGGCCATGAACTGATCCACCTCTTCTTCATGGAACGTTACCTGGGCAAGAGACGTGATTGTGGACATTTCCAGGTCTTCCAGAAGGCAACTCTCGTCACTCTGTGTTCCATCAAGTAGAGGCTTCAGATCCTAAAAGTTGTACAAATAATAATATATAAACAAGCATCTTTAAGCTACTACAGATGTACAAACAAAAGCAGTTGACTTACCAGAGCTGCTGTTCACTATTTAGCTGCTGTTCCTCCTTTCTTTGTTAATAAAGAGTTTAATCTCACAGTTGTTCAGTACATCCGTGCGTTTTAGTTCCAGTAAGAAGTCCTTCTGGATTCATGGACGCCAGTGAAGACAGTCGAGTCTCCCCAGTTGTATTTCTTGAATAGGTTTTAATGCGTTTGAGGGCTTAAAATGTCCGCTCGACAGAGGCAGCAGATATTGGGATTGTCACCGCCCAACATGTCACACTAGCCCACTGACCAATCACGTACTTGTAGGCCAGCTAGCAGGCTCTGGCACGTCAAAGAATACGCCCAACATGTCAAACTAAAGATCTGATTGGTTGAACACTATGACAATCAACAATATCGTCCCCATTCACTTAAACTGCAAAGGGATTCACTTGTGAGTCTGCAGGCCTCGGGCCTCTCTTCTTACCTAGAGACACAGAGGTGAGATCTGATTGGATAAAAGCTCTACTTAAAACAAGCTGCACTGGAAGCAGAGCAACTGAAGAAGACAGTAGCTGTGCAATGAGAAAATAAGATAATGGGAAAAATATTTTTATAAATTATAATACATGTAGTGTTTTTAAGAAAAATTATTAAATTATAAAATAGCTATAACTTTGTGATTCTGTTTAGGCCAGCAGAGAAGGCCTTGCAGGCCCTGACGGCCCACCACTGATAAATACATGTAATACTGCTTCACCCGAAGACAGTTATCAAATACACCTACAAAACTGTTGAAGATTAAATTACACAATAATGCCCACAGGCTCACTTCCATTGTGATCCTCTGGTTGGATGAGCAGATTGATCAGTCTCATGTCTGTGCATTATGCAAATAGCTGGAGTCAGAATATGCTTAGCCTAGCTTAGCCTGAAGACAAGAAGCAGGGGGAAGGAAGTATCGTTGCTCTGTCCAAAGCTTGAAGAGACAGTTAGACACACTGAAGCTCTATTAACATAGATTTGTTTAATTCAAAACTTGAATTTGTTTTTGTCTTTCTGTTTTTGTATTGTAAATTTAATATACATGATACAAAGGTTATGTGCTTCTTAAACATGCATGCACAACTATTAAAAGCATTTTGGAATGTGAGAGCGTTCAAAAATGTTTGTGTGTGCAGAAGTACTGTGGCTCAACAGCTCAACAGTGACCTGTCAATCACAAGGTAGACCCACCCTAAAGCATACCCTGCTTTATGGTCTATTTGACTCTAAATGGACCATAAATTACTAAATGAACATCATGCTGTATTGAAGAAGACTTGAAACTAGAGATTGTGACCATAAACTCATGTTTACAATTTTTACTGAGATAATAAATCAAGAGAGAAGTAGAGTCGTTTTTTTATAGACTTCTCTACATCCAAAGGAGTCGCCCCCTGATGGAGAGTAGAGAGAATGCAGGTTGAAGGCACTACCATTGGCCTCACCTTTCAGACCTGGATGATAAAACAGGTTATGCTTTTGGGGCGTGGCTAACTTGTGAGTGACAACATGCAGTTTGGGAGTTGTCTGTGTTTTCGTGTTAAAACTTGAACTCTTTCACAATGTGTTTTCAGTTCACCCTCATGTGTCACTTCTGGTTGCAAAAAAACAAGATGGCAACGGCTAAAATGCAAAGGCTTCAAAACTGCAGTCCACAAACCAATAGCTGCCATCACAGTGACTACATCCACTTCTTATAGACATTCTGTGTATGATGGCATTGTAATGCCAACTGAGCCAGCTCCAGAACAAGCTAGTAAGTGTTAACCCAGATATGCCATGTGTTGTCTCTGACATTTTTGCCACAATTTCCATGACCTGTTGTCTGTTTCCAGGGCAAAAGTCACCTAAAAGGTGTGACAAGATGTGCAATCTACCTCTAAGTTACATTGTTGACCTGCGGTACGGGCAGGATCTTATTTGAACTGAATCACAGGACTGATCGCAGCAACAATACATATATACTGAACTAGTGTTTGGTGATCGATAGAACAGACATGAGTTTCCCCATTTCACCCAGGGAACGCTGAGTAAGATGTGCCTCATCTGGCCTGCCCACCCCTGTGCATACCACCGCTACTACCAATGCGAAACTGCTACACCTCTCACCCAACGATTAGTGGCACTCATTCAGGTATTCATGCTTTTCATCACCATATGGAAACACTTCTCTACATCACACGACCCCCTTATTCCTCCAGCAGCCCCCGTCACACACTCACACACACCCACACATCCCTCTCCTTCTCAGCTACTCTTTATAGATTACTGGCATGGAGAGTTGAAACTGGCTTCAGATCTGTGCAGCTAACCCATGGTGGCTCTGTTATGCCTGCCTGCCTGTCTCTCTGCCCGCCTGTCTAACTGCCCGGTGCTCGGCGGGAGGCCCTGCAGTCTTTAATGAAAGTCATGAGGGAAAGGGAAGTAGGAAGAGACAGAAGAGGAGGTGGTGGAGGGAGTGGAAATTTGGCAAGCAAGTGCAAGCAAATCGCTCGTACCACACAGGTTTATGTTACTGACAAAAGGATGAGAACCACTCTATGCTGTGGCTTGTTAGTTTAAGATTAGTCTCATCATGTGAAGAAAGAAAGATTAATGATTTACATTTTGTTTGTCTATCCATATATTCAAGCATTTCTGTAACCAGACTTCATTACCCAGAAATCCTACAATGTGATGTAAGCACTGTCTAATGTGAAGGTTTATGACAAAGGGACAAGTGGGGCAAAAGTTCTCGTATTGATGACTTCAGCTTTTTCTTGCTCAATGTTTCTTTTGATGGATTTTTTCCTTTACAAGCACACAGTCAGTCAGACGATCAATATAAAGAAACAGAAAATAGCTCATATTTTCATTTCTGTCACCACCTCCTCCCTTCATTACTTTGGTCAATTTGTCCACAGAGAAAAGTGTAAGGAAAAAACAAAGGTAAAAAACACATTTATTTTGGAAGACAATTTTGTTTCTATGAAAGTACATTTCTGCAGTAAAAAGAAACAAATTGTAATACAAATGTTCATGGTGAGTCACACTTACCAACAAACCACTAACACTGAAATACATCAAAAGTCAAAACTATGAAATACTGAGTAAAACATTTTTTTCAGCAAAATGTTTGTATGGTGTGTCAATACTTTTTGAATATATTACCTCAAAAATGTGAATTTTAAGCCTAAACTTTGTCTTGGGTCAAAGTTATAGGTTCATAAAGTAGGATTTTGACATCACTGTCATAACTGTGATTTAAAAAGAAAAGAATATTTGGGCTTTTAAAATAAAAATTACAAGCCACTAAATCCAATATTTTACTTTTTAAGTATACATTTGGACATTTAAGGTCAAATCTAGTTGTAGCCCTTTGAGCCAACATTTCAAACAGAAATTATTATTGGCTTTTTCAATCAGCATTAAGCCAACAGAGTTTACCCAAGCTAAATGGCAGACAAGGATCAAACTTAAGTCTTTTCTTGGTTTCATATTGTGCCATTTTGTATTTTCACTTAGTATCTGTTTGTGACTTACCATGAGTATATTTAGCTATGCCATTCTCAATATTCTCTTAATCTGTTGGTTTATTACAGAACTAGTCTTCCATATACCATCCATACATGTGTGTGTGTTTAGGCAGGTAAAACAGCTGGACTTTTACATACTGAAAACTCTCTGTCTCTAGTGCGGCTTTAAACCCCAGCCTTAATAAACGTGAAATAAAAACTCTCTCCGCTCGCTCTCTTCATAAAATGTCTTGAGGGCAAACAGCGATAAAGTAGCGGGGTGGGCTTGTACCTCCAGCCCTATTAATTGGCTGGGCCGCTGGGGCCCTGGGGCCGAGCCTGTTACCTGTGTGAAGAGAGGCGATTAATGCCTCCCCTTTGACCGAGCCAGGCTCTCAGCCCGGCTCTGCCGAGACGCTCTCTAATTAATCCACTCTTACTGTTGTAATAGGCTCTTCCTCGGGGAGCGCTCGGCCTCGGCTATAAGCCCCCCAAATATGATTTCTCTCTTACATGGTAAACAACAGGCCCTCTCACGGGATGGCAAGAGATGAAGGAGGATGGATTTGAAGGATGCAAGTAGAAGGGAGAAACAGAGGAGGGAATAATAGCCTGATTCTGTTCTACCTTAAGAAATGATGTCTGGCTGACAGTCATTGATGTTGATTACAGTTACATTTATATACTCTGCTAAGATGTGGACTGAAGTGACTTTACTTTACACATCACAACCATTTTCTTTTCCACCTAAAGGGTAAGATGAAACATAAAGGACGCTATAATGCAGGCACTGACAGCTTGCTGCCTTTAACTGTTTTACAGTAATGCAGTCCAACCATCAGTACATATGGAATGTGATTGCTTTTATACTCTTCATTGTTTTTTCAAGAGGATATTTAGCCATCTGCAGTAGCCTGTTTAGTGCTTGGCCATTAGCTTCACATACAATGACCACAACCGTATCATGATGTTCTGGTATAGTAGAGAGCTATGCTAGTAGCTATGGATCATGTGACCTTTGTATTTTCAGCAATTATAAATCAGCTTTTGGTCTCTACTGTCACTGTAATGATGATTTACCAGCACAATTAATCTGAGTGGTTTCGGTTATGTTGAATGGCAGACTGTTTCTGTGACCTCAATGTCACAAAATGACCTGTCAACATTAGTGCATGCTTTTAGTCTCAAATTAGATGTGGTCGGGTCCAGACTAACTAGGCCCTCTACTGGCTGTAAGTGTGCAGAAAGACTAATGGGTTTGATAAAAGATGCAGTATTATTTCACTGACTCACTACTGTAGGAATTTATTGACTGCTGAGTAGATGGATATATATTTAGTTCAGATAACAGCTATTTATAGTTTAGTTTAGTTTAGTTAGCATGCTAACTTGCAAATCAGATTGGCCCCAGAGAAGAATAGACGCTCTTCCAGCTGGTCTAGCAAAGCTAGAAAAACTGTGAGAACTGAGTGTCGTCCATGCCCAAGGGCCTCCTCTCTGAGACGGATGCAAGCAATGCTTGCCAGGTCAACCTCTGTGCACTGTCCCCAACACCGAGGGACAACAGTGGAGAGATCTGTGGCATTCCTGGTGAAGTTGCTGGGAAGCTCAGCTGCATGCGGAGACCTTCTGTTGTCTTCCATAGTGTTTCAGCAGACTAAAACAGTTGTGTGGCAAACAGATGGATGATATCCTCCCGACCACTATATATGTGGGCACGGAGGAAGACCCAGTCGACTTCACTGTCTATATGGACAATATACCGCTAAGTGTGCTGTCTGACTATGAGATAGTTCATAAGAAAGGAGGATGGAGTGGAGCCCAGCCTGGTTCTCCTGACCAGGACGAACACTATGCAAGGCCAACTCCACCTCCCCGCCAAAAGCAAACACTTGCAGGCAATCATTTTCTCTCTCAGCAACAAGCAACGGTGAGACACAAATTGCCTTTTTTTCCCAGACTTTGTACTGGAGCGCTCACTGTCCTGAATGTCCCCTAAGGCTCAACTCTCACTGCCATTTACTCAGTTCTTGGACTTGTAAGGCATGGACTCCGCCGGGTAAACCAACCATCACTCCGATGGATGGAACGCTGTCTACCCACCTGGTGCCAAAACCTCGGCAAAAATCTCGACGAGCAGCAAACCCTTGCTCCCCAGCTAACAGTGCAGATTTTCTGCCTGTCACGTAGAGCAAAATATACCGTGCCCAGGAGGTTACCGCTCCTGCACAGAACGTGGCCTTGATGCTGCAAGCTTGCCAACGGGGAAAACTTGCATGAACTACACCAGCTCTGATGAAGAAGGAGAACCCTGCCAGGCTGTTGTACGCGGTACACAGAACGGGCAATTTTATTCTCCGACTCTCCAGCACAGCTCTCCAGTCATAGCCTTGGGTAAAGGCTGTAGCTAACACTCATGGAGCTGCCCGAGATTCAGTGCTCTGAACTTCTCCACCAATTGGTTGAACCAGACAAACTGCGACCACAGGAAGAAGAAGGACAGGGTGCTACAGATGAGTATGCCCAGGCAAAACAACCCAGTAACCAGGAGTGCTCCCGTCATCGCTCTTATTCCCTCACAGGTCGCAAAATCGGTCCATGTTTCAGGAGCAATACATCCAGATTACCACCTTGCTTATTGGAATGTACTTTCTCAATGCCTTGCAAGCTAGAAATTCTGTGGTTGTGTTGTAGAAAATGTTTTACTACAAGAGAGGCAAGACACTGTCTCCTAATACTACTTTGGTGTTCCTAAATTCAAATTTTCAAATGTTCTTTAGTCTTTCCCATATACCTCAAACTGTATAAACCAGCCCTATGGCAACACAGTGCTGTGCTGTGTGACACATAGCCATAATCAAACATTATACGTTTATTAGATGTCCAAATGGCTCAAAAATATGTTTTCACCTACACAATCATGACACAAGAAACGGCTGTCAAACAATGAATTCATTTTTTCTGAGTGCCATAAACAATCGGACATCTTTGTATTATCAAAATTTGATCCATTAGGAGCAATAAAACTTCCCAACTCTGAAAGAACAATTAATTATTTTGTTGCCTTTTCATATGTATAGGAAGACAGCTCAGCCTCTAAGGGCACCAAGGTGGTGAGCACCTTCTTGCCTTCTTGTAGCAATGAATCAAGTTCTCTTAATACATCCATGTACAAGCCTGAGCATCTCTCTGGTTTTAGATTGTGTGATGACGTGGTGATGACAGTGTGTGTTTGAGCGCAGTGCTCGATCCTAGACTTTACATCAGAAAAGGACGTAGTAATCGTGCCATCACCCATTGGTTAGTCGACTGCCGTTTTGCCCTCTTGGATTAGGGCTGTCGCCATGTTGTTTTTTTGGCAACCAAAGAACAAAATGTTCCATATTTGGAATGCGGAGGAGTGGCGCCATATACATCTCTTGTGGCGGCAGGGACCTGTCAAACACAGTAAGCCTGCCCTAAAGCATACTCCTCTTTATGGTCTATTTGACTCCAAATGAACCATCAGTTACATGCTGCATTGAAGAAGACTTTAAACCTGCGATTGAGACCATAAACTTATGTTACAATGTTTACTGAAGGAATAAGTCAAGTGTAAAGTAGGGTCATTTTGTCACAGACATCCATACAATCGGATTTCTTTAAGCAACCGAAGGAGTCGTCCCCTGCTGGTGAGTAGAGAGAATGCATGTTTTAAGACCCTTCCACATCAGCTTCACTCGGCAAAACCGGAAGCTGCCTCCTGTGCTCCATCTACCAATAACAGCTGGTCCTAGCTTCTCAAACCAGGTGTAACGACAGAGTGACAGAAGGAAAGAGAGATGGAGACAGAAACGCACACTACAGTAGGCCTTAAACCATGAGGTTGTAACTCTTCCTCCCATAAGAATCACCATCAAGTTCCTCATAAACAACTATTTCAAGCTCAAGAAAAGCAATGGAAACCGCAGTAACTCCCTTGTCAGCAGACCCAAAGCCCCATTCTTGAATCAAATTTCTGAGTTATAGATATATACGTTTGTAGCAAAGTTATAGCTTTCAAGCCTTAATAGCCTGAATCTAACCCTGACCATAACAACCAAAGCTCTAAACCTGACCCCTGACCTACAAAACCAGGATTAACTGACTAAACTGTCAGCACTTTGGAGATTTCTCCTCATGTAACTATTTTTATGAGGTGATAATTGGTCCTCACACATATAGACATAGAAGAAAACACCACAAACACAAACACAGACACATGCTCACACCCTGAGCCCCTCCTTTCCATCAGTGGAACTTTGGCAGTCTGACCCTGCAGCTCAGAGACCAGAGGTCTGCACTGTGTCAGCACTGAGGTGGCAACACACACACACACACACACACACACACACACACACACACTCACACACACCTACACACATATTAGCGGCTGCAGGCAGGCAGGAGGTGCTAAATGGCCTCAAATGGACTCAGTCAGCAGCTAATGATGCTAGCACATGTTTCACACCACAGAAGATCAGAGAGGAGAAGGACCAGCGGCCGCCGTCCAAACATGACTTGTAATGGAGCAAAGGTGGTTATACTGTAGTTCTGAGGCATCATGGGATCGTGAGGGAATAATTTACACGTGTCTGAGAACATGTCACTGACTGCAGCCTTGAAAGGGAAACTGAGTTCTAAGAGCAGTAATAGAATACATACACATATCTTTCTTGACCTTGGAAACAACAGTTAAGAAAACAATCTGATTTATTTGTCATGTAGTTTAATCCAAAGCACAATCTTTTCCTAAACCTGACCACGTTTATTATGAATAACGAGCGGAAATTGTATTAAACGTTATGCTGGACTTTCAGAGACAAACACACAAAAAAATGTAACTTTTCACAAGATATCATACAAACCTTTTTATGAGGATACCCTGGCTCGTTACATACAGAGTGTCTTTTCAAAATAAACTTCTTTCTTCACAGGAAGTTGGTCAAGCTGCTATATTTGACACATTGGGAGTGAGCAACATCAAACACTCACGTTACACCATCAGGACATCGGCATTTATACTATTCTCGTCGCTGATCTCTGATAATGTCACATTGTAAACAACTAATCCGTGTTTAAATTGACAGGAGAGAAGCTATTAATGTTAGCAACACCGCTAATGGTCAACGAACGAAGGTTACGTTCGGTTACATTAGGATGCGTTCAGGTTCTGTTCGGTGAAAATGAGTATTGGGCGAAGATAAATTCTAACGTTGTCGTGATGTGTTCACATGTAATCTCGTAAAATGTATGTGAGAAACTTGAATGAATCCAGTTGTTTGAAGGAGATACTTTCACAACAACATAAATAGATATTACATTTTTAACTTCCTAACACTAGCTCTGGGTAGCTTATTAATACATCATTAAAACTACTAATGACAAGATTTGTTTTAATCAATAAAGATACAATCTTTTATTTCATAATCAATTAGATCAATCAATTAGATGTGTTTATATGAAGAAAAAAACAATATAGATGACTATAACAAAAATAAAAGGATAACATTTAGAATTTTTGATGTTTTACTGACTTCATAGAGGTTGAAATATTTTTTAGGACGGATGGAACCTTGTAGACCAGCTGCTATAATGAAACAACAAAGGGATATGTATCTGCCAATATGGATCATCAATTAGTGTCGGCGGCAAAAACGTGATACGGGTCTCTAAAAAATATGTGCTCCCTTTTTTCTTTTGTGCTGATTCGATCTGTGATCCGATCCGTGAGTTTTATGATCCGTTGCACCAATAATATATATATATATATATATATATATATATATATATATATATTGAATGACAATTCAATTCAATTGAAGCCACATTTTAGCACAATGGGGCTTGTGCAAAAAAGGTTTAGGAAGACATCTATAAAACTATAGACCTTTCAAAGATCACTTCGCAGATGTAGGTAATATATGCAGACTTGCACAAATAATTCAATAAAGAAACATAATGTTTGACTTCTGCCATTCCTTGACCTTCAATCCCAGTGTTTTGTAAACCCAGTGTACGATGGATGCTGGATTTCATGTTGGATTTCACAGCTAGGCAGAATGAGTTTGCCTGTTGAACTCCACTGCAAATGATAATACTAAAACTGGAAATGTGTGATATTCATTTCATGCATATTCAAAACTCACCTGCTAGGTGTTATTGCAATAATAAGCACTAAGCTCCTTCTCTCTATAGGCCTTGCATACTGATGGTGCGTGTGCCGTGCCTGCTTTGCACAGAAACAGCTTGAATCCGGAGTCACATATACAGCTCACTAATGAGAAAACAATAGGGGAGCTGAGGCACTGTCTCACGCCTTTTCTTCACATATTTCCATATACTTTCTCCAGACTCTTCCCTTTTCTTCCTCTTTTCTCCTGCAAAATGTTCTTGCTACTCACCTCACACTTGGTCCTCCTATGCAGCGGGGTGTGTGTGTGTGTGTGTGTGTGTGTGTGTGAGTGTGTCGTCCTAGGTGGGAGGTTTGGTGAGAATTCCCCCGAGGTCTGGTCGGGAGATGGAGACACTATCACCTATCAAAGCCTCAGGCAGGGGTCCCACACGCCCATGTAACTGATATTATTTCTATTTGATGATTAAGCCACAAGGCCAACTGTGGCCACAGCACCATTCTCTGCGTCAGGGAGGGGGATTTTCAAAGGCAGCAGTGGAGATGAGAAACCAAGTTACTGTTCTGTATTCTTTATTTCGTCTATGCAGAAAATCAAGACAATTTTCCACTATGGACAATGTTAACAAAACAATCCCTGTGACAATCTGGAACCAATACTAAACTGGGGAACACTTAAAGGAAAGTTGTTCTTCTTTCTCCTGAATGAGAAGATCAATACAATTTCATATCTTTGTGTCCAGCAGAGACATGCCTATGTTAGCACAAAGACTAGAAGTACTGTAGGGGAACACTCACAGACACACATAGCTACATTAGGGGCAACATTGACAATTGTCGGCTTAAAAAACGCCATGCGAGAGAGCGTCACACAAAACACAGTGGCGCGCCTGTGAAGCGGGGCTGTGGGTGCAACAGGTTTATCAAACGGGATCTCTCTCTTTCTATTTCTATCCCTCTCTATCACGACATGATATGAAGTCCCCCCTTCTCTCTCACATACTTCATAGCTCTCTCACAGATGTGGTAGCTGGCCCTACCACATCTACCGGCATCAACACAGGAGTTAAGTAGTAAAGGCCTGGGACGAGTGTCTCATTGTCAAGTGGTGCGACTCATCGGATGGTGCCGAAAAGGTGAGAATATACTTTAACTTTCATCCATGTCTTAAAGCTGCTAAGAACATGGAGCAGGGCGCAAGAGAGAAGCACACGGCAGGCTTGCCTTAGGCTGTCATATGAAAACAATGGTTTTGCTGCCGACGCATTTCTAGAGACGCTTCATCAGCCCCTTACAAGTGAAGAAGTACATCTTTGAGAAGTTCCAAAGCTGTCTTATTTAAATCATTGGTGAGATGTAACCAACAGTGGTGTAAGGAGTATTGAGATCCAGCAGTAACACACTGTAAAAATACTCAATTACATGTAAAACTCCTGCTTTCAAAGTTTTCAAGTATTATCATCATAATAGTATGATGATAATATATGCATCATATATTTTTGCATGTTTCAGTAGTAGCAGTCTGTCATCCATTTAGCTTCTTCAGTTCCAGGGTCCTGGTATTGTAAATGCTGCTCACTGTCACACTGTCATGGTTTAATAGGACACTGGAATAGAACTTGAGGAGAGCCACTGTAAATGTTATTAGTAGCACCTGTACTTTCCTTTTCTTTATGACCAGTTGGCTGATGGGAAAGGGACTCGGTGGTTGTTCGGTTAAGACATTTATGAGACCAATTACACTTCACACGTCACTCAAGACGTCACACTGCTTAAGGATACCTCAACAACGTTAGCTGATGATCATCCAATTTCTGGTAGCAAACACATTTTTTCATCCAGATTTGGGGTTTGAACCAGTTCCAATTCCTTACCCATTCCTGCTCCTCCTCCTCCGTCCCATCTCCATCCCCCCAGCCATGAATGGCTGCCATTCTGCCGAGGATGAGGGCAGTCGTCGTGTAATCACCTGGGTCTGGGGCCGGAGGACAACTGCTGATGATGAATTGTTCATTTGTTCTGGCTGCGGCTGGGGAGAGAACACAGACACAGAGCCTGAAAGAGAGAGAGCCCCAGGCCATTACCCAGACACAGCATATGCACCACAATTTTAACCCCCCCCCCCCGCGCTCCGTCCAGCTAGGCCCCCCTCACTCCACGTTCTCACACATCACAGAGGCTGGAGAGACATGGATCGGCGACCCACACCTCCGCCCACAACCTCCATCCTATTTTGATGTACACAGCGAGGGTCACCAGGGGTCACGTCTGGGGGGAGTCTGGATGGAAACACGGAGTGGGGGAGTAGAGACAAGGGACTTGTAGCCTGAGGGTGAATCTTCCACACACACATGCAAACAGATGCAAACATGCATGCAGACACTATAGTGGGCTGGAAGTGCTTTGACACGCACAGCGTTACATGGACACAGTGCAGCCAACACTAATGTTGGTAATGCGTTTAAATTGTGCACATACGTACACAGACAGGAAGACATGAACACAAGCAAGCTGCTCCTCACTGGAATCGGAACACAGGTGCATGCACACACATAAACACATGGTAGACTTGCAAAAAGATGCTTTTCCCCCTATAATTTAACCTTTAACCCCCTTAAATCCAGATTTCCCTTTTTGTTTTTCCCTGAAGTGGGTAACATTGACTTATTCCTCCCTGTCTGACAATATTATAAACTCTATGTTAGCTTGTTCCATCTCCTCATTAAATATTACATATGGTATTATTTTTAAGTCAAGACTGGAAAAGCTGCATTCATGCAACTATTCTATATGACTTCATTTTATACACATTTCAGAGATATCTAGTGACTGTAAGATCTCTGTATTAGTTTAAAATAAAAGTGTTTGTGTTAAGACAAAGCCTGGCTGGACAGCATGGGTTAGCACTTTTGAAGAGGTCAATGACAGACACATTTCTATCCAAGAGGCCTCTTAGAGAGGCGTTGGGAGAAAAGAGGATACATGTTGAAAAAAGATAAACAAAACCAGACAGAACTTTCATTTTGATTCTACAAAACCACAGATTATATTCAATGACAATATTTTGGAATATACATTGCCAAACTTTTTTTTAATTATTTTACAATAACTATGGTGAGGACCAGGATCAATCTTGGTTATGGCGGATAAACAATGCTTAGAGCTATGGTGCATAATGTATAAGAAATAATATCACTATATTTGTTGAAATTCTCTGAACTGAAGGGACGGGCTGTCAGTGTTGCCGACTTGGCGAGTTCCTTGCTAGATTTAGTGACTCTTAGAGTTAGTGCTGCTAGCTACTTTTATTGGAAACGAGTTGGCAACACTGGGCTGGGTTTTAGGTTGGATATTTTTTTTAAATCTAGCGGACTCTTGCAGGTTTCTCCAAGGTTAGGTGTTTAAAACACTTGAACATTGGAACATTAATTGAAAGTGAAGACCTGTACGGGACACAGACTGATTACCGACATGAAAGTCGGTAATGTGTCACACCCATCCTCCACTCTGACGTCAACATGTTTCACCCCGCTACATAAAGGATACACTACCTCATGCGCTGGCACTGAACCATGGCACTGGATGTATATTGTACAATGTGCAACCCTTCAATATGGACCTAATTCCTAGGTATAGTATGCTGAAAAGGGAGGTTTTCAAAAGGAAACCACAATCAAAGGCCTTTGTCTATACCACTAAAGGTAAATGGAAAATGTTCCTTTTTGTAATAAGGGGGAAAACACTCCTCAAAAGTGACCACTGGGAATAGTTGTATAGCTGAATGACACAGGAGACAGGGTCGCACACTGTTGCAGACTGTTCACCTTGGAGTTGAGACGATCAGCGGTCACAAATCAATCGCCTTCATATCACAAACTATTGATTGATATCTCTCTGATTGTCGGGGGCCTAATGTCCTATGAGAACAATAAAAGCCTCCAAATTGGCGTAGTAGTAAAAAAGAGACGACGGGCAAGGACATTTTGGAGACAGCATGATCTGTGGCAGGATGAAGGTGGGCGGACATTAGCAATATTAGTATGTATCGAGGAAGAGGCCCCTGGCTGTATCAAGCAGGATTTATTAACACAGATGGATCCAGGTGTCTTTGAACATGACTTTCCCCCCGCCCGGCCCCTCCAGATGGATGCTAATCCCTCTGCTGTGCAGAGAAGATTCAATGATCAGTTCATTTTCACTGGGGGTCATTTACACTGTAAAATTCCTTTAAAATCATGCTCTGCACTCAGGGTCATTTCATGTAACTGCAAAGAGCAGATATCTTTGCCTTGACTGAATTCCTAATACATGGCTGCTGGATTTAAGGTTCATTATATTGTATTTTTACTCTTACATCATCATCTTCTTCATTCTTTAGTTTGGAAAATACAGTTGGTAGGAGTTGATTTTAGCCTCACGGTGTTTTGTGAATACAGTCCCAGATTTACAGCAAATCATAAACAATGTCTGGCAGAGCAAGTTATTGAGAGATGTGTCACTTCAAACAGAGATAAAAAAGGATACATCTCAACCCTTAATGCAGATAGAGCAGAATAAAGACTAATTTGCCAAAAAATAAAAGCTACTAAATGTAGCACCATCAACACAAACACTTGTATTGAAGGCCTCTCCTAAACATTGTCCGTCACAGTGCACGAGGATGGGATCTTTAAGAAAACCTTTATAAATAAAAAAATGTTTTTGATCGCAGTAGTTTCCCATTGTTTGTCCTCCCCCTGAATGATAGCTTTAGAGCATTCTTTAAAAGTTCTCAATGGATCAGAAGTGACTGACTTACTCACTTTCAACTGACAATAGAGAGCTTTCTGGTGCTAAACAGAGAGCTGTCCACGAGAGAAGGACAACAAGGCCGATACTGCCGGCATTTCCCATTAAGAGCACAAAGCAAAAGGAGCTGGCACATATGTGCAAACAAAGAAGTTAATTAGTGGCTTTTACCATAATTCATGGGTCACGTTTGCCTTTGAAATACCATTCATCATTTAATGACCATTGACATGTGGGCATGATGGGAGATAGCTGAGCCCGCTCTACCATCTGCAGCTTGTCTTAATTAGGAAATCCAGGACAAAAAGAGGTCAGTCAGAGCAAGCATGCTGACAGATAACCAGAAAGTGGCTCTAATGGCTGCTTATTTGACCTCTGACCTCTCACATCAATGCTTTAAGGGTCATGTTCAAGTTTCATGAGGTATGCATTGGTTGTTATGGAGATGAGTCGCTAACAAGCAAAGCTCGGGGTTACGACCCCCAGTCCACTAATGATGACCTCATATGGCTGCAGTATTTATCAGCCCGAACAATAGACATGTCAGTGTGGTTTCATATGAATATTTCAACATTGGCCCTGGGTAAGGAATGACTGATTACCCTGTCTGAGCACTACAATGACTGTAGATAAGGAGCACACCATGGGAAAACACATATTCACATACAGTCACAATATTATTTATTCTCCCAGGTCAGTGCCATAAATAATACATTCTACATCTGACAGTTAGAATTGTTAGTTGGTGTATGCTTAAATAACTCCACCTGCTCTAATCTGGTGTCTGTTTTATTTATTTGCTGCATCCTATCATTACTCGCTGCTCATGTAGCCACCATAGGGATCAATAAAGTTTAATATTTACAGTTGAAAGTTATAGATTTCTTCAATACTTTAAAAAAAGTATTAAGCCCCTGTGTCATAATTCAATGAGGTTGGAATTAGTGCTGAGGTCCATGCAAGGCTCAGTGGTCCTCAGAGTCATTACAGGGAAGATTAATTCCGTCCATATTTGTACATACAATTTGGCCATCCCAGTCCATTGACCCTGGCACGTTTCCTAATGCTTCAGCCTGTTCTCCAGCATCTGTCTGAGACCGCCCAATACACAACACAACACAGGAGGAAGAGTGTGTGTGAGTGTGTGTGTGTGTGTGTGTGTGTGTGTGTGTGTGTGTGTGTGTGCACTGGGAGTGTTATGCAGCCTGCATGGTGTCTGTCTGTGAAAGAAGCTGACGCTGTTGGTGAGGCAATAACACTAATGAAAGTGAAATGTTTGCCCATAAAGTCATGTATTATTATCTGTGGCTAATTGAAACAGTGACTCAACCAAAATCCTTCCCTGATGTTGGAAACAGCAGTGTCTGAACCAGGCTTTGAGTATAAGACGGAAGCTATCGTGTTGTTGTTGGATTTATATATGTACATGCTATGTGTTATTGTTATAAGTCTGACATCAAATATGTGAATAGAGAAGCTGCTTGCCAGGGTTGGATTACATGCAAGGGTTTGATGTATTCTTGATACGCCACGTGTTCAAGGTTTTCTGTATGTCATATACATACAGCTAGATAAATGAAATCTTGCCTCTGCATTTAACCCATCCTAAGCTTTAAGAGCAGTGTGAAGCACCTGGGGAGCCACTTGGGATTCAGTGTCTCATTCCAGGATACTTTGACATGCAGACTGTGGGCCGGGGCCCGCTCTGCACTGAGCCACAGTTGCCCCAGTAACAGTTTGCTACTTCATACAGTACAAGCCATTATTGAATTTGTGTTGCCAAATCTCTTTTACATTGTATTAGTCATTAAAGGGAAGGTTTGGGTGTTTTGAAGTGGGTCCGTGTATTACCTACAGTAAATAATGGTCACCAAGACCCCAGTTCTGAAGCACAGTAATGTACTGCTGTGGACAGGGGAAGCAGCAACATCTATTTTAGCCACCGAAAACAAAGGCCCGCCGCGTACAATTATATATCAGTGCAAGTGTGCAATATAAAAAATTATTAGAATATTAGAGCTGAAAATGGAACTTATTTTTACCTTTTTTGCCAATCGAGTCTTTTGGCTTTGAAGCTTTGAAGATAATTTTCAGTTCACTTTATTACCCTGAGTGAGAAACTTTGTTTACAGTCTGATGCACAAGATAAGAAAACACTAGAACAAAACAAGAACAGAAACAACAATACATGCAATGTACAGATTACAATTTCACAACATAACAATCTCTAAATTTCTAAATTACGAGTGCAAATTAAGGAGAGTTATTGCACAGGGAACGAAATAGTTTGTAATCTTATTGCTCTTGAGCGGGGCACTCTTAATGTGCAGCCTGAGGGAAGACTTTCAAACTCAAAGTAGAGTAAAGTCTTGCTTGTAAAAGATAGCTGTCAGGGAGGTCTGTGCACCTATTAAGTTCAGCCACCTTTTATCCTTGTTGTTCAGGTTACTATACAAAGCAATCATGGTAAAAGTAAAAACAGAGTCAGTAAAAGGCTTATAAAACAAACAGAGACATTTCCTATCTACATTTCTCCCTGTTTTGGGGAGTTGTTCCTGTACCGATGTGAAGGTCCCGGGACAGAGGATGTCTCATGTGTACATATTGTAAAGCCCTCTGAGGCAAATTTGTCATTTTGGTCGATACAAAATAAATTGAATTGAAGTAAATGCATTGAACTTCTTCAGGAAGTACACGCGTGGCTGTCCCTTCTTACAGACAACATCAGAACTGCCATCAAACTTTAGGTTTTTATCAATGACTGTTCCATGTTGTACAAACACAATACCAGTTCCTTTGATGAAGGTCTGGGATGGTGGGAGAGATGAATTCCTAAAACCATGCCCATGCTCAGATTCATCTTTATGGAGCAGGCTGATGCTAAGCATGCTGGCTACAGCCACTGGTGTAAAGACTGTACAGCAGGAGAGGAGTGGCGTTCTGACAGAGAGCCGCTCAGCCTCAGACTCTGAGACCGACATGCTGAAATAAATAGTGTGTTCAATGCCTCTGTTCTGAAGTCGTTCAGCTCCTTAGGGGTTCTGCTTTTAGCCACAGGGACAACAATTGACTCCTTCAATGACTTTGGATCACTCACCTAAGTACATGTCTGAAGACATGGGTATCAAATATTAAGTCTTTGTCTCTATCGTAGCCTGCAACTAACTGGCTAGTTTTCAATTTGATGCTGGCCTGTTATTTTCCTAATTTGGTACATTGCTGCTTCATGCATACATTTTCCTAAAGCTTATACTTATATTGTAACTTGGCCCGCCTAATTTGCACTCTGACCTCTCTCCCCTTGCCTTCCATAAGCAGTCATTGACAGTTTTCATCTTGGAACACAGAATTTCTCTTAATACATCCATGGTAGATTATGGCGTGTAAGAACCAGCACTCACCAGCACAGTCTACAGTAATTGATACCTCAAAATGAATGTGGTGTTGATTTGTCGATCCCAGCTGACATTGGGTGAAGATAAGGTACACCCTTGACACATAGAGATAGACAACCATTCACGCTCAAATTCACATCTATGGGCAATTTAGTGTCATCAATTAACCTAAGCTGCCTGTCTTTGGACTGTGGGAGGAAGCCGAAGAGAACCCGGAGAGAACCCACAACCCAACAGTGCTAGCCACTGCACCATTGTGCAGCCATGGTGGCCTGCAGTAACGTAAAAACACGACAATCTTTCTCTAGCCAGTGTTTGGTCTGTCCGTTCTGAGGTGCTGTAGAAACATGGTGGCACATGACGGACTCCGTGAAGAGGACCTGCTCCCTATATAGATACGGTGGGCTTATTCTCAGTGAACGCTAACCCGAAAACACAACAATTCCTATTTTCAGGTGATATTCTGCTAATTGATCCCTCTTAATCCTACACAATGGCCCTTTATATCATATCTCTATCAAATCATTTAAAAGCTCCATTAGCCACACCAGCAGCAGGCTGACGTGACCAGCTTACCTGTAATGCATGCGTGCTTCCTTCAAGTTTCCTCTGCAACTTCAGCTACAAGAAAAGGAGAATAAGAACTTTTTTTTCAGAAAATGATGAAAACCAGGATCAGGTATTAATTCACCTCTCACTCCTAATCTGGATGGGAACGCAGGGCAGCCCTGTTAATAACCGCAGACCAGCGAACACAAAGCACAGGAGGGAAAGAGGGGAGGAGGAGGAGGGGAGCAGCTTGTGAGAAGAATAACATTTCCATGGCTGATCTGCCAGAGCAGTTGTCGGGAGGTTAAGGTGAAGGCCAATCCAGCTGTAAGAGGGGCCAGGATTAAAGTCTTTGAGATATGGATCCAGGGGCTCTCCAGCTCTCAGTACCAGGGCTTAAGTATCATATCCGTGGACAGACGGATCAATACCCCTTGCCTTTCTTTCCCTCCATCTTCAAGGAGATTTTTTGGCAGTGCTTACATGGGGTCCTCTCCGCATGCCCTTAATGACATGGTGGGAGCTATCGTTTAGGCGGCACAGCTTCCATCCCATAGCTCTTGAGGGGCTGCTGGAGAGTCAAGAAAGGTTGTAAGTCTTAAGCTTTCATATAGAACATGTTGCTGGGACAGAGGTGTAAGTATCAGGTTTCACATGTCATGAAGTGTACAGCACATAAGCGCCCTGCAAGTCATATATGCTTTAAAAAACCATAACAATCCCTCTTATCTTTGTTGCAAGAAAATAATGAAGTTTAGGATAAAAGACATTTCTTTTCAAATTTAAGCTGAAAGCTCAAGGATTGAGCTACTTCTCCAAATTCTCCATTCTTACACTTACATTACACTTGGACTGGTACATACGTTTGCTCAGTATTGGTTTGCATCAGACCCTGCACACCTTCCACTCAAATCTACACACACAGATATCACACACGATAGCGTGTGATTGGAATAAAGTAACTTAACAGATATCTCACTGGGTCTCTCACAATACCTCGTATTCTTGACCACTTGTGCATGCAAAAATACGCAGTACTATGTGAACATTATATTGTATTCTTCAAATTGGGTGCGTGCCAACCGTCATCATTAACCGTCAAGTTACTATAGGTCATACATGGATAAGGATATATGTCTATAGCAACTCCATCATGCAGAAACCTACCTCAGGTCATATTGGAAAACCTTTTCAGAAGGGCTTTGGAAAATATCTTTCAATACTGGGAACCAGGATGATATCAAGAGAAACTAAGAATAATGGACCCGACTTTTAGCTTTGTCTTAAAATAACAACATACAACATGTCTAGATACATGTGGCTTTTGAATATGGCTATGAAGTCAAAATATGCCAGAACAACCTTTTTTTTGCTATTTTTGAACGTGTCAAAGCAGCAGGTGTAATTAATAACCTGATCAATGGCCATATTCTATGAAGGTTTCAGCTATGGTGCATGCTTGCCTCACTGTTATGGCTTTGACTGCATTCTTGCATGGAATGAACTCCTCATTATTGCTATTAGTTACACCTGTGCTTTCACTGCTTTTCAATAGCGAGTCCATCTTTCAACCTTAACCTCAAGCTGCAAAAACTAGTAATATTTACAATTGATTATCATGCTAATGCACAACTGTACACACACGACGTATACTGTTAAATCAACTAAAAAAGGGAAATCTTAAGAGAAGTCCCCGTAATAGTTTTCAATGTAATTATAGCACAACAACATACAGCCATTGCTCTTCATTGTTGTTATTTCCCATGCCTGTCCGTCCCAATGCACTCCAGCTGGAGCACTCTGCGGGGCGAACATGCAACCTCCAGCAGCGTGTCAGTTAGAATCATTACGCTGTGCTCGACAAAACACTCGAAAGGAGGACGGGATTAATAGAAACATATAGTGGATGCATTTAATGAAACCAAGCAAAAAGCTTTAATCGTGTAATCCTATAAAACACTCACCTCTGAGTTGTATTGACTCTGATGCACAGAAACAAACATCCAGTCATTTATTGGCTCAATGTTACAGAACGTTAACACTTTCAGCGCTGTGCTGTTTGCTGACAAAGACACTCTTATGATGTAATGTCAACAAATGACATGTGGAGTATCGATAGGCACACATATGAGTACTGATAAGCAGTACACTGCAAAAAGTAAACTGTAAGTAAGATGAAATATCTTAAATCAAGGCAATATATGCTTGCTTTTTGTCTGACAAGATATTTCTTCTTACAGTTTTTATGTTTGAGCATTTCACTTGTTTCAAGCGTTTCAGTCCTTAATTATCTTAATAAGGTATTATAACTTGTTACTGAGATTGTATTACTGGTTCTGAGCAAGTTAATGCTTGAAACTAGAATTGCCATAATTATAAGGCTGTTTGATCACCACTGACAAGTACAAAACGGCTTTGTCAAAGTCAGAATTTCTTATTTCAAGCATCCTAACCTTTTCATCAACGACCAAATGGAATTCATTGTTTTATTGTCAATCTTACAACACAGCACAGCAATGATGTATTCCTATAGACACAATACAGTACAGAGCAGAGACAGTACTTAACAAAGTCAAACTGTTGCTTTAAGAACAAACGTTCTCCTCGGCCTGTCTCGTCCTTTAGCGAGTTAAGGTGAGTGAGCGCTGTGCTAACATCTCATCTGGAATATAAAGGTTGCCATTACATTCATCTGGCCAAGATGTGGTTATGAACATGAGCAGAAATGCCATGTGATAATTCTGTACATCTAAATAGACTCTTAATACATTTGATCTAACAGACATTTAAAACAACCTCCAATAAACGCAGCCAGTATTATACCAAGATTCAGATGATTTACTGTATTTAGGTAACTATCTTTATAGTTACGTATTTTCACAGCCGTGTACTTCAACAGTTTAACTACAAACATGATGTGTAAAAGGCTTAGGGTTAACCCTCACCCTTTTATTTTTAGATGGAGCCATTATTTGACTTCAAATGAGAGAACATTTATTTATGTATTTCTACGTATTATTTATAATCCATCCAGTTAAATTAGAAAACTGAGAATAATAATTGTTAAAATATAATTGATGTGTACTTTTTTTATTTGATTTGACAGTTGTTGACTACACAGAGACGTTGTTACTATATATATGGCACTAATTAGATATTGCCTCAGAGCTGTCCAGGTGTCTTCTGTGGAGTTGTTGAAAACAGTAGGCGCAGGTTTAATTCAATTCAATTTATTTTTGTATAGACCAAAATCACGAATCACAAATTTGCCTCAGAGGGCAATCTGTACACATACGACATCCTCTGTCCCAGGACCCTCACATCGGAACAGGAAAAACTCCCCCAAAAAAACCTTTAACGGGGAGAAGAGAGGGAGAGACCTGTGGGAGAGCAACAGAGGAGGGATCCCTCTCCCAGGATGGACAGAAGTGCAATAGATGTCATGTGTACAGAATGAACAACATTTACAGAGTTACAACACATTCAATGTATATGACAGATCCACGGCAGGAGGCAAGACCAGGGTCCAGGTATCACCAGGATCCATGGAAACCTGCGAGGTGGAAAAGCACAGAGACTCCGGGGAAGGAGCAAAGTCAGTAATGTGCGTTAATGGTACCGCGAGGAGAGAAAGCACAAAGAGTGAGAATGAGAGCATAAAAACCATTAAAAATCCATTAAAAAGGATTTGGTAATGCTTAAATTACTATGGTGGCACCAAACATACTAAGCCAAATTACAAAAAGTACTAACGGACAGAATCTATTCTGAATCCAATGTTACAGGTCAGATATGCTACTGGTTACACGACAGGAGTTTGGTGAGAGTATATTACCCCATCATTCTACATCGGACACTGGTAGTACCCTCACACAGGCTAACATATGACATACTCGAGGATGAAGACTGACCGCCCACTATTAAAACTGACAGTAAGACTGTTGACCAACACAGCGAACTATGCAGGATGTAAGAACTGCCTCTCCCCGACAGTTCAAACGCTCACTGTCAGCATCAGAACAAGCAGCCATGGAATCTCATTATGCAAATGCCACAACAGCGGCAGTGGCCAATGACCAGTGCCAGATATAAATATGATCCATAACCTGTTCGTGAATGATAGCATAAAGACACTGTCCTAATGTAGGAGGTTAGAGTGACTCCCAACATTTGACATAATTAGTTAATTATTTTACAACTGTATGATTATAAATACTTTATTTCAAAATATCCCTTCTATAAGCAAAGCACTCTAAGTTTTACTGTACTTAACATTGATTATTTATTGAGAGTTAACATTTTGATATTCAAGGAGGGATTTGGTAATCCTAAAATCATCATGGTGGCACCAAACATCCTGAGCCAAATTATGAAAAGTGGTAGCAGTCAAAGTCTATTCTGAATCCAAAGTTACAGGTCAGATATGCTGCTGGTTTACACGACAGGAGTTTGGTGCCAGTATCTCACCACAGCAGCCTGCATTGGACACCGGAAGCCTGAAGTGAGGTTGAAAAGCTTGCAAGTTCATCTGCCAATTTGCCAGATGATAGACCTTCACGTCAACAGGGAGCCCCCCAGGAAGCCTGACCAATAAAATAAAATAAAATACTTTTATACCAATAAAATAAAATAAAGTACTAGAAATTTTGACGAGTGGTTTTGCCTGTGGCCTACCTCAGAGCTGTCCAGCTGTCCTCTGTGGAGCACCCGGCTTCATCCACAAGATCACACCTCAACATTCTAATTTATTCGAGAACTCTGCTGTGTTCCAGTTCCATCCAGCATTCTATTCTATTCTGTTCTATTCTATGCTATTCTGTTCTATTCTCAAGGGCAGATAATGTCTCCTTTTATGAATTCACTATTTTCTAGTCCAGCGTTCATCATGTTTTCCATGGCACAGTTTTCACAAAACTCCACACATTATGCCCCATTTACAGTACGATGTGAAAAGATTGTACAGACTTTTTGAATTGTTTTTTATAAAAAAAACAATTCAAAAAGTCTGTATAATCTTTTTGTACAGACTTGTTTTGTAATAACTTGTTTATTATACAAGTTATTACTTGTATAAAAAACAATTCAAAAAGTCTGTTCAAAGTCTTGAACTTAATTTGTACTCAAATCTTTTATTTGTGTTACTGAATTACTAGTTTTTGCACAAAAAATACAGACCATAGGGTTAAATAATATTGCAGATTAACCACCGTGGCCCTCCAGCCTCACTTCCTGCACAAATCAACACTACAGAATATCAGTGGTGTATAAAGTACCCAAAAGCCATACTTGAGTAAAAGTAAAGATACCTTACTGGAAAATGACTCCATTAAAAGTAAAAGTCACCTATTAGAATACTACTTGAGTAAAAGTCTTAAAGTATCTGATATTTACTGTACTTAAGTATCAAAAGTAATTTTCTGATATTAAATGTAATTAAGTATTGAAAGTAAAAGTACAAGTAAATGCTGTGAATAAAAAAGCAAAGGGTCAGAATTTTGAGAATTATGAAGTTTATTCTTTTAATAACATTGATTTGAAAAGTCTGCCTCTCACTACCATGCAACAATAATGGAAAATCCAAGCAGACTTTATGACTACTGTGGTGGCATACACAACTTAAGTTTCAAGAGGTGTCTTATCCAACAGAAATGAATGGAAACCAATGGCTGCTTGTGATTGCTAGACAAATTAATTCAGTTATCTAAAATGTTGGTAGTGTAAGTCTTTATTTATAAATACAAAAAAGCATACAGTAGGCATACCAATTTGAAAATGTACGAACCAGCGTGTCTAAATGCTGTTTCATAGGATTGTTTCATCAGTAAGGAGGAAGTTCAGAAAGCTTTTAACATATTGAACTAAATGTCAGATGTAAAGATTATAGGCTATACATCAGTACAACGTATTGGCAAGTTGCAGAGGAAACTACATAAATATAGCCTAAGTACGTTTTGGTCGCCTCAAGGAAAAGGTCCAGAGAGTACAACATTTTGTTGGATTTGAGACGACTGAACCCTGGATGAAACAAACCCAGGATGAATTTCAGCCACAACCTTTTGTAATGCCACAGGCCACCTCTGATCTGTGATTGGTAGCCGACATGAATCAAAATGATCGATTGACCCTTGGTTCCAACAGAAGCCTGTGGCCTGGAAACAACAGGGTTGGCAACCCCAACATGTGGCGTGAGGCAGGTCAATGTGACAGCCCAGCAGACAGCAATCACAGACAAGGGTTTGATGAGGTTTGGAGGTGAATATTATATCAAAGCCCCTGTCCTGTGTCCTCTAAACCGGGACAGGTTTGACGAAATAGAAACACCATTTGCACGTCTTCATGACAATTTCATCAATGTAAATACAAAAATATATGGGTGCAGACAGTCCTAACTTGGGAATTTCACTGGAAAAACCCTACGAATTTCCTGCGAGACGCTTTCTCACACACTGTGGTCCAAGCCTCATGAATGCAGGGACCTTCTCATGTTCTCCACAAACTGTAGCAGTCAGTATAAACAGCCAGTCAGACTCTGGCGCCCATACAGAGGTGGATTACAACGATCCATGCAGTAAGCTCAGAGCATGCTGTGCCATGCACGCCTCCCCTACTCCCCGGTTTACACTGCTCCCGGCACGCTGCTCTAAATCCACTCTTTGGGGCACTCAGAGGGTGAAAACGTGAAGCCCACCCCTTTAGAACTCCTGTTAAGTCCCCCTTTCACCGGCTCCCATTTTCCAGAGGGGTCAGCGTTCAAATTTGATTTCATGCACTGCGCTGGCAATGCTGGCTGGCAGCGGCTGTAAAAGACTGTGTGTTGAGGGAGAGATTATCCGACAGCAGAGAAAGCCAAGTTACGCTGACCTAATTGAAATCAAACGACCTCTCTGGGCAGCTCACAGAGCATGATTAAAGCTTGGTCTTGGCCACCTCTGTTTACTTTAAAACCGATGGCAAGTTTCTATTAAATCGACACCCAGCATGACCGATGAAGTCACTGGGGATGAATTCGGGCCACAGCTGAGAAAGAAAGCCTTCAAAACAGCTGCTTTAAATAGATACAATTAGAGCAGGCTTTTTGTGCCACAGAGCATCACAATGCTTTCATTAGAGTGTCGGTCTGAGTTTCCAAAGATGGCCGCCAAGAGATTACTGCTGACACATTCCTGTAAACTGTAAAAGATGCATCGGGCCTCAGCTTTTTAGGGTTTTGCCAGTCCTGGCCTGGCAGCCAGCACAGAGTACAGCGGTGCCAGGAAAGCGATAGCTGTCCCAGAGTGAGGGCTTCCAGCCACACATACTGAAATGGAAAGTCAACCTGCAGTGTGTGTGTGTGTGTGTGTGTGTGTATTGGCTCGAAGAAATAAATAAGTAGCGAAGTGATTGACTGAACAGGAATGATCAAACTTCAAAATGCTTTTGATATGGCTACGATCTAATGGCTGTCTCTCACACACACACTCACCTCCCACTGTGCCATCTCCCCCTCTAAATCACCCGCCTGCCTTTAATTCATCACGCTCATCTTTATAATTTCAACCGTACAAATGTGGAGTGGGCCAACGTTGTGCATCACTGTTTCATCCCTCGTCGAGCCTTGAGTCAGATACTCTTAATAAATGGCTGAAAATAAATCATATGAGATGAGAGGAGTATTTGGTTTTTCCCAAACATTAGTGAATGTGAACTGCTGTTTAGTGTTGAATAGGGAGCTGTAATAAGCCTTTGAACAGACACACAAGATGGAGAGAACTGGACTGGCTACATTTAACCATTCAAATCAAGACAGGCTCTGGATTGCCGCACTTCATTGAACGTTGTTCCCTAGTAAAAAAATTAAAACCTCATAAGATCTGCAACTCCTGCTTTGGTATCCGGTGAACTGCTCCCTGTGTTGTGGTTTTTCAATATGAAAACAAGAGGGGCGATATTAAAACAATCAGTGTAGCCTGTCTGCCTGTTAGCTGAGCTATAATTCAAGGCAGCTGTTCTCCGGGGCTCTGCCTCTGAGGTACAGGGCTGGTGTATCAGAACCCAGTGGTTTTCACTTCAGTGCCACCCAATGTTAACTGAATAGAGTGTGTTTAGTGGAATTATGATACAGTTACAATAGCAGTGTTAACTTTCATGTTCAAAGCTGTTAGCTCTGATCCCAGAGTCTTCTGTCTGGGAAAATCTGCACGTATCAATGGCATTCAAGTTTAAATTTCTTGATTTCTACTTGAGCAAAATAAAATGTGATGTTTACTATTCTGTAGATACTGTGGCTAAATATTGACTAATGGGCTTAAACCTCATTCATACATCCTTTGTCATTTTAATTTTTGTCCCATGAGTCAATGCTATTCGTCACCCTTTACTTCTGTCTGTGGGTTAGACAAATACTTGACCAATGAAAAGCTTGGAAATGTGTTTCATTTAAAAGGTCTATGGTATAACATCATCATGATATTTATTTTCTATATACTTGTTCCATCCCAAGAAAAAGTTTAGATATGGATGCTATGATATTATTGGTTGAAATTGGTTTGTACTAGCTTACACAAGCACACGTCATATTTATGTTATACAGGAAGAAATGTTGATTGGACTTTTGATATAAAAATACAAAGAAATGCACAATTGTACTGGGGATGTGATGTGAAAGGCAGTTTTCATTTAATCTCAACTTTAAAGTCTTGTAGCATGTCCTACACCTCTCCTCCCAAGCACAGCGAAGTCAGTGAATGGTAATCCTGTCTCTCTGCAGACCACTCTGTGCTCTTCAAAGGGACAAACGGACTCTAATTTGTTATTGGAAATGAAGTGGAATATAATAAATTAATCGAGTGCAGGGGAGTGCTATCAATTCTTTGAGCAGGCTTGCAAACTGATAGCGGTTACATAATCGACGGTGTGAATAAAGGTATATTCACGTCTCAGACTCACAAGGTTGAGGTGACACCGGTGTGGAGATGAAGAGATAAAGAAGCTCACAGGAAATTTTAAAGAGTTGCTGCAAAAACCACGAGGCTGTGTTATTACAATTTTCTTTACTACATGCTACAGTTGTATGCTGCTCTTAAAAGCTAAAGTTAAGTTGTTTACGTTATGCTAGGCCAAACATGTTCTGACTCCAGCTCTGTCCTTAACACGCTTTACGCTTAATATGCATATTTCAAAACAATTTGAAATGCTGGTAGGCTATAATACCAGCTAAAAGTCAGGCTGACAGCTAGTGTGCTTGTTTGACTTGGCTTTCCAAATTCAAGACTAGAGCTTAGAAGGCTAATAGAAAAAACAACGGCTGACAGTAAAATTATGGTCTTGGACTTTCTAGTCTTCCAACCACTCAAAGCGCTGCACACTACATGTCAACATTCACCCATTCACACCCGTTCCTACACTTGTTGCAGAGGTAAAGTGCCACTTGCCCATCAGGACTCTAAACTAATTCACATTTATGCACGCTGACACAGCAATGGCACAGCCTTCGGGAGACATTTGGGGTTCAGTGTCTTGCCCAAGGATACTTTGACATGCGGAATAAAGGAGCCAATCTTCCGACGACCCACTCTACCTCTGAGCCACAGCCGCTGAGTTATCACAACTCATTGTTGGACAAAGATTTCCAGGTTCAACTTTGACCAACTCTACTTGGTAAGTAGCTAATCGGGCTCAATTGTTTTAATGTTCCCAGATCTCAGCAATGATCTACAATGTTATCATGGATGATATAACCAATGGCAAAAGCTAAAAGATGAAAGCAAAGTTGTTATAAACACATTAGTTTGATGATATAACTATCAAGGTAAGCTAACTAGTTGACCTTGAATTAAACTAAATGTGGGTGAATTCTGACCCAGCTTTGTCAATTTAAGTCTGCTGATGTGCACTTTATCAGATTTGGGACCAGCTTCCATTATTAGCATTTGGGTTATTTGGGCTACTGTCGATCCTTGGAATCAGGCTGATGCTGGCACATCATTAATCAAGACTCTGGCATGTTTCTGGAATCCACACAATCATTTTCTGGCTTCCTGAGAACATAATGTCTTAAACCATTACACCACAGCCTACATGGGAGTTAGATACAGGGTATGCTGGGCAATGTGCAATGGACAATTAACTCAAACACACTTCAGCCCTGTTCAAAATGTACAAAAAATATACCAAGTAGACCAACATCCATTATAACTGAGATGGCCATTCACTCTGCAAACCAAGACCAAGTGGATGAAGGTGGGTTTCTTTTTGCTTCGGTCCGGCAGAAGGAAGCAAGTCGGACATTACTGCCATAGCCAATGGAGAAGCTGCCCTGATGGCTGGTTTGTGGGAAAAACAAAGTTGGTGGCGTATGGCAGCCATTATCTCCCTCTGTGATTAAAAGCAAGAGTCTGTCCCCCTGCCTCAATCCCCGGCCTCTGGCCAAGCCACCGACCACAGCTATTTCTCCTGCTCCCTGTGCACCATTTAATCATGTGTGCGCTCTTGACTATTGTGGTTAGGCCAGTTTGCATATGGAGAGGGGAAGGGACTGTGTCTCAAAATGAACCAGAGAGACGTGTTCTGTTGTAGCTTCTACCCATTTCCTTTCTTTGTCCTACTAAACTTCTTATGTTAAATTCAGACTTTTTCCTTCTCAGCAGCATGTGCTTAAGATGTCCATCTACGTATGTGGAGAACAAGGTGAGGGAAGCTGCTCCCATGGCCTTGTTCCTAAGGACTTTGGTCAAATTAGTCCCCCAAAAAACTGGAATGTAACCCACCTAAAATGTGTACATGATGAAAACGGACATAAATTGTTGATGATGTCCATTTCAACAACATTGATAAAACACATTTAAAACTAGACTCCAACTTGCTGTCAAATGTACCTTATCAAATTAAATAAACTTGATCAGAACGGTTTCCAACATACCACCATGTTAGCCAAACCTTTTGGAAAAAGCAAAAGCAACAGAGAGATTATTAGTGATATTACGGATTCACTCACTTTTAATTTGACTTTGAAATAACGTGGTAATTGGACTAAACTGTTGGCATGTTTACAGCCTGTAATATTGTCATTGGCTTGATGAGTTGATGGCGGAAACTATGTAAATATAACTCAAGGTGTAAGAACAGTCAGCTAGCTAACTACCTGGCTGGCGAAAGCAAGAGCTCTAGAGTATGCGAGTCTGTTTTCTTCCTCTTGTGCCCCTTGTCGACTTCACGACTTCATGTGCTCAGGCCAGCAGAGGCTGAGATGTGAGAGGCGTTGTAAGTGGCATGTTCACACCTCTCCAAGCTCAGGAAATCCCCAAGCAAGAAAAACACACCGTACTGTATGCTCACACACACACACACACTGACAATCAAGAGTGTATGAGCCAAATGAAAATGTGTGTGTGCACCTGCAGCACATACTGTAAATATAGTTAACCTTCAGTCCCGCAAAGGTTTCTCACTCTATGAGCAACCATAAATATGTCTGTACTGTGATATGTATCACACTTTATTTTCTTTTGCCATCTGTTAGTTAAAGAACCATCGCAGTGACATGAAAGGGAGTGTACACTCAGCACACAGACAGTTGAACCTGCGGCCTGAGGGGTCGAGGTAATAGTGCGATCGCTATTTCTGTTATATAATCGTGTGTCTGTCTGTCCTCGATGCCGGTGGTTCTGTGCAGCGCTCGCACTGATGTGGTCTAGTTTGCCTGTGAAGCTTCAAGCCAAGGCCTGCCACCGCAAGACTCATGTTAACCCCTTCCTGTGTCACACACAGCCCTCCATTTGAGGTTTCTGGCTGAGCTGTGTTTGGAGGCTAAAGGTATATAGGTCAGCCTGCAGCCTCTCACACTGTTTTACTTAGGGTGACTTTATCTGGAGAAAACGGTTCAACCTTGCAAACAAATAAAGCCCAGGATAAAAAAACTAAACATCTCTCCATTTTTTATATGAGATGCCACCATTTTAACCTTTTTCTTCAAAATGAAGTTCTTTATGGATATGGACTCTATTGGAAAAGGTTAAGGGGGCACTGGGCAAGAGTTCGCTTATTGCCCGTCATCCACTTCATGATTCTGTTCATTGTGCAATGATACTGCCTGTCATAGGTTTGTATTAGTTTGTCTTAATTTGATTAAAAACATAGAAGTGTAAATTAAAGCTTCAACATAGACAAGGTGAAACGGCCTCTGTAATATCATTTGAAACATTTCGAGAGAAACTATTAAAAACCAATTGTATTGTATACTATATATGTATTGTACTATTGTATACTTGGATGGCCACAGGAGTCTGGTTCCCGCAGTAGTTTACCGATATGTCTGGCTGGTAAACAAATCTCCACCTCTCCAAAAATCTTTTAAATATAATTTTCAAATAGGTTTCATTGACCATGTTAGCGTTTGTTAATCCAAAGTGTATTAGCATTAGCTAATATTAGCAACCACTCGTTAAGTATTGAATTTCAGTATGGGTGTGTTTCATTACTAATGACATGAACTTTTCATTTAGAAAAAAAAACAAAATAACGTGTTATCTCGTCTTTAATAAGTTACATAGTGTAGTTTTAAGACTCCTGGTTGGTTATTTGGCATTTAAGTCCTAAAAGTCTGTGCAATAGAGTGTAACATGAACTTATTCTCTTAGGGTTCTTGCCTTTGACTTGCCTTCAGACTTCTCCAGACTTTCTCCGGTCACAGAATAGAGACATTTCACCATAGTTTTATCAAATGTGAGGCAGGTCTGACCTTCATGACCAGTGAATGAAGACTTTGGCTGAAGAGATGAAGAGGTGGATGGAAAGATATTGGCCCACATTCTAGTGGCCAAGGCTTTTTGATTGAGAAAATGCCATATGAGGGAGAACATCAGCGCCTTGTATCCACTGAAATAATAAGCTGACCCAACCGCCCCCTTTTTTCTCTGTGCGTTTGAGCACTGGCCAACCATCTGAATCCACTCAGTCCCAAATGAGCAGCTTATTTTTCAAAGTGTCTCTCATTTGTGCTAGCTCGGCACCCCGACTTGAGATGGGAGGGGAAAGAGGGGGAAAGCGAGATGGAGCGGAGAGCAGCAGTGTCATCTTAGAGCATGTCAGATTATCCTGTCTGGCTTGGAAATCCTTAGATGGGTCAGATTTTCCCTGCTGGAAGGGTATGTGGTGGGAAAATGGGCAAAGAGCGTCTCTGCGGGACCTCTGTATCCACACGCTGCTGTAAAGAGGTGATACGTGATTTTATTGTCAGTCCAGGCCCCTGGACAAAATGAGAGCCAAGGTTAGTATACAAAGACACCACTGCTTTCAGGGTTTGATGGGAAAGTTGAAGGATAAAACTTTTCTTATTTTTGTAGTTTTTACATGGTTATGAAACAGTCTTATTTCTTATTCTCAATGCTTGTCACAGGCTCAGATTCTGACAAAATCATGCAGGTTCCCCAGAATCTCCTACAGCTCAGACTCTAACTTTGATTTACCATACTTGCCGAAGCTGTGCAGTGAATTATTAAAAACATTTTGTGCACTCACTTTCAGTTTTTCCCTCCAAATAAAGAGTTGGAGATAATGTGGCTTTAATGTTGGCTTGTTTACCACTTCTCTGATGATGTGACCGATCCTGTCTCTGACGCTCTGGAGGGACTGTCATCAGCATAAAGTTGGTCATTTGTTTAAATTACCTAAATGTATGTTTTCTGAACAGCAAACCTCCTCCTTTAGTTGCGATAATGACTGTTTTCTGTCTGAATTAAAGTTGGAAGTAGTGTGATATTTGTATAAGAATGTTTAACCAAGTAGCTTTAGTCTAAACTTGGTGGGCAGCAGAACGAGCTGTAGAAAACATCTCATATGGAGGAATATGTACGAGATGACAAATTCGTCAAACATTTGCCTGTTAACACATACAGCAGAGCAAAATGAGTATTTAGCTCCTATTTTGTCTCCACCAACTGGAGAGTCTGTAGTTGCTATAAGCAGAATAGTCTCTTACTGTGTCTTTCTGCTGAGTGGTGCTGCCAGTGGGTTTATCAGAGTTGTCTTGCTGAAAACAGCTGCGTGCTCCTGCATGGGAGCACTCCCATCACGCAACCTGGAAACCAGGTTGATGGGAGTGGGGAGACTTTTACCAAAACCATAAAGTTGATTTTGATTAATTAATTAGTTATAGATAAGGAGACAAACCTATGAGTCACATTTGCAATGGTCACAAAGTCACTGACGAATGTGTGAAGATGAGTTGGCTGTCGGGCATCATTATAACCATATTGATCTCAGCAGCAGCTCACTTTGGTTGGTATATTCTTATAACAACTGTTGTTGATGGCCAAAACAATGAAACTAAGACCAAGTTGTACGTAATTTTTACTTCTATTGACTGAGGTTATACTGGTGCTGTAGAGCAGTGAATTGTTGAGCAGGCTCTGTATCCATCTGTTCCAACATCACATGTATGGGGTTGGCATCATGTATATCTTTGCAGACTGCAGACAACTAATGCACAGCAACAGTTGGTGGTATAAATGAGCCTTAAAATGTAGCAATGTGTAAATACATTTTGAAGAACTAAACATTACTGATGTGAGTAATGCAGCTTGCAATGTGTGTGTTAGACCTTGAGGATGCACACAAAGCCTTTCGGTGAGAAACTGGATCAAATCCTCATTACTCACCTTTAATAAACCAGTTGGATTCGAAGGTGCTTCTCTTTTAAAGCTCCTCTCGGCAACAGCACATGTTTACAGCTCTAAATGGCAGCAGCTGTTTGAACAATGTGGACAATGAACGTTACATTCAGAAGCCATGCACTCCTGAGGGGTCAAACCCACTGATCTGTGAGACTTTACACCAAGGGAAATAAAAAGCCCAAGACCTAATATTGATGCGTTCAGCATTCTTTGGAAGTGATTTAATTCCAAAGAATTGAGTTTCAGTTGGGATTTCTTTCTTAATTTGCACGACTTCTCGTGAACGTCCAAACCCAACTGTAGGGCTTCATTTGGGCAGAGCGGTAAAAGATGAATCTCGGGAATCAATTAGTGATGCTCGTCTCTGCTGCAGCCCCACTTGGTGACTTCTACATACATTTTTACAAAAAGAAAAAGAAAAATCCTTGTGAAACTGTAATGAATGCCCTAATCTCAGAGAACTAACTCCAGCCAAATGGCGAATGTGGCTGGAAACTTTCTCTCTACTTTACTTTCCACATTAACAACTGGCCATTAACTTCAGAACCACGTCTGTCACGTTGGTCGGTGATACTAAACCCACCATCTAGTCTGGACAACAGATGGCCTTTTTAACAGCATGTCTGACAGTTCTCTCCATAAATCCAGAGCCCGGGCCGGAAATATTCTCTTCCATCAGTAGCTGGAGCCCTCTGTCGTACCTGCTGCCCTCCCAGAAACCTCTGGTATTCTCATGCAGCTCCTGAATGCCCTACAGTGCAGGAGAGACTCGACGATGTGAAAGTATCCCTCAATTGCACGAGCCACTTGACATTTCTTAAAGGTTGGTGAGGAGCCAGACTGGCAAGACAAACTGGTCCCACAGCAGATACTGTACTTTAGTGCCTCTCTGATTCTCTTAATGTACCTTTCATCATGCCATTATAGCAAAGCGTTAAGCTCTCAATCTCTGCACGTTGCAATGCAGCTTGTATGTATATGTGCACTAATGCACACGAGCTCACTTCAAACTCTTTGAACACACTATGACGCAAGATGTTTTAATCGGTCAAAAGGAAGTTTTCACGCTCTGGTGAAATTAAGGTTTTAATAGTATGCTTTATATGTAATAACCATTTAAAGCTATTCGTGTCAACTTATTAGGAATGTAACACCAACTTTTTAAAATGGTTATTAAAGATGACTAATATATTCATTTTTAGCAGTATATTTTACAGGTTAAGAATAAACTTACATCACTGATCTCTGGAGGATAAAGCATGTAATGGCAACACAGTAAAAAAACTAACTAAAACGTCTTTTTAGCAATTCTGCTTTTTCGTGTTTGTCCGAGAAATACTCCAAAACTGATACATCTGTGATGATCTACAACTGGCCTCGGCAGATAAACAAAACATCTAAAAAAGTAATTCATATTCATATTCAGCACATTCCTGATTCCTGTTTGGACGCATGATGACTTTGAGACTTATTGGATAAGTAACGATAAAGTACATAACCAGGGAAAAGCACATGCACAAGGATCATTTTGCTCACTCAGTCTTCTGTAGATAACCGGGAGAGAACCTGCTGTTTTGACAAGTCATATATTCTTGTCAGAGACTTTTGCCAGCATTGCTCAAGACCCGCTCACATTTACAAATGAAGTGCATCTGCTGACCTCATTGGCCTCAGGCATCTTGATTGACAGCAGGAGTGAAAAGATGAGAAATGATGAATCAGTGCGGATTGCGGCTTGGAGGGCTCCGCCTCGGAGCCCAAGCCGATTGGATCAGCATGTTTGTTTGGGACAAATAATTTCGAAGTCTCGAGCCTGTCATCCACCAGGCAGACGATGACAAAGAAAAGCGCTCTGTCTAGATTGCATTTTAAACATTGGTTTGAGACGGGCAGCCCATAAAGTTCCATCCTCGTAACTTTTGGATGCCGAAGTTGAAAAATCTGTTGGACGCGGAACTGATCGGATCTGTGAACCAGCACACTTCGTCACGCACTTTGAAAAACAAGTTCTGCTGCAATGACACCGCAGCCACATGTGGTTTTTATAACCTCCATGTGTGTCGTTCTGTTTCCATGGGAAAGACAGCGGCTTGCTCCGAGAGAGAGACCTGATGAAACTCTGCGAGTCTCCGACCAAATCCTACTTATCTATCCACACTGTCTGCTCGGAAGAGGTCACAGGGCCTCAGCCCCCCCTCCACACCCAGCAGGTGCTTATCCCCTTTGACACAAGTGCATGAGTCAAGTGGCTGACATTAGAATAACAAAGGCGGACGGCAGCAGATTGTAGATGGCCGGGTTTCACAGGTGCTGCCGCAGCTAAATCCCACCGATACAGCGGGGAGATTAGAAGAGTCAAAAGTGATCATGGGTAATTGGTTATCTCACCTCGAGCACCTCGCAGGGTCTTATCCCCCAATAAGCCTCCTTATACTCTTGAGTGGACGGCTGCTTTAGTGGAGCTGGTCGGGGAGGGAGGCTGAAAGTTTTGGAGGATTTGAAAGATTCATTTGAGAAACTGAGAGGAGTTGTGGCTTCTGCCTGGGCATGATGAAAGAAAAGGGATACAGTTATGCCAGCTAGCACACACTCTCGCTCCCTCTGTAACCCCCCCCCCCCCCACACACACACACACACACACACGCACACACATCTTGATCCACTCGGAGCTTCATGTTAGTTTTCATTATCAGCTCTCCCTCTCCACATAATTGAGCACAATACCCGTTGAGTTGGGCTTGGAGTTCCACAGCGAGAAAGGATGAATACATCATTAACCATGACTTCCCACACAAACACAGTCCTTGGTAAACAGTATGGAGGGAGACGACGGGCGCACTTCCACTCACGCAAACTATAGGCCTAATTTCATTTAGCCCTCTGTCGTCCGCCGGTCTGAAAAACCTCCACAAAGCCTTTTTAATTGGTAATCCCAAAGACACAGAGAAGATGATCAGAATTAGGCTATATCATAGCGCCTTAATGAAAGGAGTGTTTCCCATCTAATTTAATCAATATTAGAATATCTGCCAATTACCAGCATTATTTTACTTTGCGTATGAAAATCAGGACCCTGCTCATTTATCGCGGCCTCATCTCCCACACTGGTTGCATTACAAATGTGATAACAATGGCTGATTTTTGATTTCACCGTTGAGAAATAAGAAGAGAGGGCGGTGTCCTAATTAAACTCCATTCAAAGTGTTGATGAGGTTTAACCGGCGAAGTTAATTAAAAACTTTATTTCTTCCATTCCCGGTCAAGATTAGAATCATGACGTTTGGAGTATTTAATCAAAAATATGTTTTGCAATTAATTAGGAGCTCATTTGCATATATGTATGTTAATTTGCGGGATGGGATTTCAATCACGCATCTTGAGCAAACCTCATCACGGAGTTGTTTGTTTTTTGTTTCGTACGTTAACCTTAGCCGGTGCATGGGACAGTTTGAGCAGCAGTAATGGATACTGGTGGATTACATCCTAATCTTATTTCTTCCCTTTACAGCCACAGATTAGCGCTGCATATCTAATTTTCCTCGGATTCTCTCATTACCATGCGTATATGGGCTGGGCCTTTTTTTAATTGGAGATGCACAGGACATGGAGTTGGTGAATAGGTTTTCAGATCCTGTCGACTTGATTAAGCAACATATCTGCTATCCACGTGGCTGATGCACAGGCACTGGAGCCAGTTTAAACACTCTGCCAGGGAGGGAAAAGAGAAAGAATCGCATCTCATCTGCAAGTTTCCTCCTCATTCTTTCCCCTCTTCCTTCTCCGGCCCGCAAAGGGACTACGGGAATCAATTAAAGGCACGTATAACAGAGGGAGACGGCAAGCCTTTTAGTGCTTAGGTTAATGGTGAGTTATTGTATGAGAATGACTCTGTGAACATTGCTTAATTTGCCCTCCCCTTTTCCCTCCCTCCCCCTCTGTCTCTCTCCTCACTGTGGTTAATAGCTAGTTTAAGAGCAATATGATGTATTACTCGGGGCTCTCTCGGGGGAAACCCGGTGGAGGGGGGGGGCTCCTGTACTGAATCCATTTAAGACGGCGTGGCGATTCCACGGTCACACTTGGCCCTATTCAAACAGAGCTCACATCCCCCCCTGACACACGTCCCCTCCATCCCCTGAATGTAATGGCAAATTAACTATTCAGAGCTGTATTTAAATTGCGACTGTAATCTTGGTCAAAGGATGTGTAAAACATGCAGGTATGCAGCAGCGGTTTCCAAGGTGTTAGGTCTCAGGTGAAAGAGAGGTGAGCAGATACTGTAGCCGCCTCCTAGTGTGAATATGGCTACATGTGGGCCATCTTACTGAACAATGACAGTTTAGCTCTGATGGGATACGTGGATATTAGAAATGTCCCATTGTGAAGTAATGAGTTGGCCACATTGTTGTAAAAGCTGCACTCTAACTCTACAATCACAGCCAAAATATTGTGGCCTTGTTAAGTTGATATGGAGATTTTGAAATATTTGTAAACATCTCAAGAGAAGGTAAAGATTTCCAGTTAGGTGCAGCTCGTCTCTAAGATCGTGAGTCGCGAAAGATAAAATTACCCAACTCTGTTCGGGTGATAGGGAGCATAATTACGTATTTATTTTTATGAAGTGGGGAGTTGTTTGCTTATGTTGCCAGGGCAACACAATTATCTCGCTCATGTTACTACTGTCAGTGAAATCTACTCAAACCACAGCTACCCATAATAAAGCAGATTAGCTGAGTTTATGAGTTCTAATCTCTTATTCAATATAACGATGGATATCAATTTAGCTTGGTTCCAATTTAGTCATCAATATATATTGTTACAGACAACTACTCAAGAGACAGATGTAAGGATTTTTATCTGCTTAGAACATGTCAAACGAATATCAATTAATGAATTGTCATGCTCAATTATCAATTTGTCCCCTTGACCCCATCTACTTACCCAGTGACCCAACATGGGGACACCATCCTCAGTTTGAGAAACTCTGCTCCGAATAGTGTTTTAGAAGACTGCAAATTCAGGGTGACATTTTGAATCTGCATTGTATCTGTTTTACTTCAAAAACAATGGTCATATTTAAAATATTAATGTATCAGTATCAAACACCCAGTCAGAGCCAGACGATAACAATAGATTTGTGGATTATGGCTGCACAATACACCCTTTTCTTCCTATCCTTGCAAATGCAGGAAGACCTTCAGTCATGCATGCAGGTTTAAACACACACACAAACACACACACACACAAATGCACAGAGACATACTCATACAAAAGCGGGGGAATCCAGGGCCCAGCTGTTTGAGCCTCTACGCATGGCCAGTAGAGAAGGGTGGATGGGGGGGACAAAGGAAAGTGGCCTCCAGCAAGTGTGCTCACTGAAGGGTGAAGGGACCCAGGGAGGGTCCCTGAGGCCTGGGGGAGGTTTTAGCCAAATTATAACTTTAAGCCTTGGGTGTGTATGTGTGTGTACATGGGGAAAGCATGCCTCCAGTACGAGCCACTTCTCTGTGACCGTTATGTTTCTGTGCATATGTGTTTGCAGCATGTGTGTGTGTGCGCGTGTGTGTGTGTGTGTGCATCTTGTGTGATCAGGCTTTAATGGCGGCTGCAGCCCCGGTCCCAGCCTCAGTAATGAATGAGCTATTACCTAATGAAATCTGAAGAATGCTTGGCAGCGGCGGGCCGAGTTGGCGCCGCACACCAGGAGCCCGTTCCAACACGCAGCAGCGATGCCATCATATTTAGGACTGGCGTTTGTCGTCATGCGAGATGGGGGCCAATGTGTGCTCTGCCCTGATTGTTTGAGTATACTATCATTAGCAGGCTGGCTTTCAATGAGTCTTTCATCCCAGAGACAAGTGTTTGTTGAATGCTAACCAGGGTTACGCCGGTCAAAGGCTTTCCAGCGCTTATGATGTAATTACAACACGGAGAACTCAGTTTCACACCTTGCTTCCTGTTGGATTCTCACACTGTTACTTAAGTGTATGATGATTTCTATTTCGTCTAGACAGTGAATGTACACCTGTTAGCTGCACATTGAAGTTTCATGAGGATTTTCTTTTTTCCTTCTTCTTTTTTTCAGATTGGGGTTATAGACTGAAAAGCATTTAATGGTGCACACATGAAAAGAAAATCGGTGCACTTTTTTGCACATTAAAACCTGCTCTTAACTTTTTTTTCTTTTCTTGGAGGCAGGTTGTAAAATTGGGGAAAAAAAAAAAATATATATATATATATATATTTTTGGTCTCCTACAGTCTGATTAGGTAAAAAAAATTCACCCCCCGCTGCACATACACACACACGTATTTTACCGTGTTTTCATAATGCCTTAATGTGTTCCACAACTGTGCTGCGTGTGTCTCTCTCTCTCTCTCTCTCTCTCTCTCTCTCTCTGTGTGTGTGTATTTGTGTGGGTATAAAAGGGGGTGTGTATATTTGGGCATGTGCACTCATTCACACACATCCACATGAATGAGTAATTGCATACATTGAGCACATTGGTAAAGACACGCTACACACACACACACACACACACACACATACCTCTCCGAATACCACACACGTACACATTAAGAAAGTTTCTCTCTCTCTCTCTCTCTCACACACACACACACACAATGAGCGGGGTGTGTGTTTCAGTCAAAGTTTGCTTTCCGTCAATGTCATCATACTGCCCTCTTTTGTTAGTGAGAGTCAGAATGCAAACCAAAAACAAATAAAAAATCTTTATCCTCTCTATCTAACTCTGTCATTTATTGCTCCACTGACTTGATTCTTATTTGCATGTTTTTATTATTATTATTACCACTTCTGTACACCTACAGTAGTAACTGGTGTCACATAAAAGAGTGTGTGTGTGTGTGTGTGTGTGTGAGAGAGAGGGAGAGGGAGAGAGGGAGAGTACAGGCAGAAAACTCATCTAATGACTGCAAATTAGAATGCAAGTGGCAAGTCTACTCCGTGATTTAAATACAACCCTGGTTGTATCTGCAGCGCCAAGTAATTGTTAATCAATAGCATATTGAGTTTTACATCCAGTCACTAACCTTTGTGGCTTTACTGATCAGCAAGCAGTGTCCCGGTGTCAATCACGTCGGCCGGTGATCGTTTACGGGCGACCGACGGCTCCATCAGCACATCAACAATAAGAGCGGGCTGTGCCGATCCTCTGTGGATGGTAAGTGTGGTACAGCTGAGGAGAACCTATTCCCACGAAGCACCAAGAGAATGGAGAGGCCTGAAGGAGATATTTTAAACTTTTACACACAAGTATTCCCTCCTAATTACTAAATTCTTAACCCCAGATCTTTGTCATACGAACAAGCATGAACAAATAGGTGATTCATTTTTAATCCCTAAAATGTTTTAGAGAGCAGGGAGAGTGTGCTCTTTAGATTTTACCACTTCTTAATGAAAAACCCAAAAACATTCACAATCATTATGTTCCTATTTAAACTGAGAGAGGAGAGCATTCAGCGACAGCTAAAATATGCTTTATGAATTGTATTGAATTCAAAGAAGGCAAGAACATTTTCAAATTGTGGGGTTTAACCTCACCATCAATTAACCCTCCTCTCACTGATCCATTATAAAAAAACATTATGCTCTACCTGTACACGCCCGCATGAACACTCAGGTGCCAGTTTAACACCGAGTACACGTAGATAAAAGTGATGTGACAGCCCTGCCATTAGCTCTACTTATCAAGGTCATAATGTATCAAGATAAAGCAATTAGAAGGCTGCAACAAATTATTATTTTCAGCATTGGTTAATCTCTGGATCAATGACAAATTGTTTTTGCCTTCAAAATGGCAGGAAAAAGAGACACATGTCATTACACTATCCTAATATTCCTGTTCTAAACTCAAAATATCACCATTCTCACCATTCAGAGGCTCGGATTTGGAAACGTTTCATATTTTTGCTGGAAAGAAGACTTTATAAATAAGAATAAATATTATTTTTCTGTTGATTACCTAATTAATGAATCAACTAGTAGTTTCAGCTCTATAAGAACATAATTCCACTTCGTCTGGCTCTGTCAATGGTCCCCTGTGTACACCGTTTATTATGATGCATGTACAGAGAACATTAGGGTGTTTTACTGCCCTCAAATGGGTCGAAGTGGATCAAACAGACCCAAACAGCATGTCGAGTTTAATTTTTTTGTTACCTTGAATATATTTGAGGTTTATTTTAGGTATATTTTAGTTTCACCTTTTGTCCTAAAACATAATATTTTTTTTTTTAAAGTTGATACAATATAGATTCAATAAATTAAATTCAACCGTATTTCTATTATAAAAGACCTGGGTAAAATGAAACATGCTCTTGTCACTACATGATAGGTCAAATTCGAAAGAAAATTATAATAAATGAATAGTAATAAATGTCAAAAAAAGAAAGTAGAGCAATTTTAAATTAGAGGAACATACATACTGTATGGGGTTTGTATCCTGTTCTATATAATTAGACAATGATTTGATTGAATAAATGAATTGTGGTCCATCAGCATTATTCTGAGGCAAATCATTTATTTTGCTGAAAACATGTCACTGGCGGCTGAGGAGGCAGAGAGCGGAGTCCTTCAGCGTTCACACACTGTAGGGAGTAGTTTCATAGAGAGGGGCTCCCCTAGTGGACACATCCGGTACTTCCCTCCCCTCTCTTCACAGCTCAATCTCTCCCATTACGATGTCACCGCTGCTCTGAGTCATTTCCACGTGTATTCTTTTGACTGGGGGAGAGAGTGGTGGATTAGACTCCTTTTTTTGACCCTATAATCCAGCTAAACTGTGGCATCAATCAGCAGAACCTTTAAACCAGTCAGAGGCAGGTTCAGGCCGCTCTAAGCAGGCTGTGGCATTGATTGAAAGCTCCAGGAAAGGAGGAAAGGTGACAGCCGAGAGAGCCTGGACTAGCTGCCTGTACTGCTTCCACATCATACGGGGTCATTCACGCTTCTAGGAAATGTTTTGATGCAGAAAGTCAGGGAGGACCCAGACACGCAATCAGCCGAGCTGTTACAATCCCAGAGTTTTATCTGCAGGCCCTCAGAGGTGCCTGTAACTTCACAATCCTCTTACTGGTCACTGCTTCTTGGGGCCGCTAATGCCATTAAAAATCCAATCCAGACCGGTTTATCCCCTTAGGAGGACAATGGCTCTCGTGAGCTGACCGCTGGGATTATACCTCAGTGAATCCAGAGGGAGCAAGAGGTGGGAGAGATTGGTGGCTACAGACTGTGCTTCTTTTTTCTGACCATGTCATCAGAAAAGCTCATTGGAAATTCAGATTTGGGATTAGGAGAATTCCAAGAAAGGTGTTACATTTCGTACGTGTTTTTTCCCACGATAATTTCACCTGTTTTGGGTGTTTCTCCTGATCTAGCTCACTCAATTTAAACTTCTCTGTGATTGTTTATGCCGTTGTCTGGCACTATAACTGCAAATCTAAAATAATTGTAAAAGGAGTGATGAACCAGAAACATACTCTTGTACCACAACTCACAGGAGATGCAACTCATCCAAGACTAAGGCAGAAAATAACACATTTCCACGTATTTATTGGTGTATTTATGGCAATAAATGTCCATCAAACCCTTTAAGAGTTTTGGCTATTTTTACTGCATGCTTATGCATATAACTAATTGGCCTTTCACTCAAACAAGACCACCAAACTGCATACAGCTACAGTGTGACCTCTTCATTTGTATTTACACACATTAAAGCTTTATTTTTGCTTCGTACCCTCGTCTCCATTTATTTTCTTAGTTTAGCTGTGGGTCTGTGCTCGTTTCCTTCCTGCAGTTTGTTCTCTGTTCTCTCTGTAAGTAAGGCTATGAGAGGTACTGAGACATCCCTTGAGTGTGTAGGTATACTCGGCCAATAAAGGGGATTCTGGTTCTTTCAGGAGGGTAGTGTATGCTACGGCAACTCAGGTCCAGACAGGACTGCCGGGTCCTCTAATCCCCCTTTACTCTGTCCAATACACACTTTATTTCTCTGCTGGTTGAGAGTTAATAGATTGATTAATACCACTCTCATATTGTACCTGTTGAAACTACACTCAGCAGCTGGCAGCTCCACACAAAGACTGCAAGCAGGGGAGATCAGGTAAGTCTCACTTATACAACACTTGTTTGATCCATACAAGAACTGAAGTGTGAAAACGACGCACTGTGGTTTCATGTGCGGCTGTGCGCCGGACTTTTTCTTGGTCAAGAGCAGTACCTTCTTGAAGTCTCTCAAAGGGTGTTTACAACAGAACAAGCTTACGGCAAATACTCTTTGTAATGAAGCAGATTCATCCTCTCTGGCAGGTTCAGCCGAGTTGATTTGCAGGTTTTGTAGAGCGAGAGTGACATTTACCCCGCTGATATCTGAAGTACACTCACAGTCAAACTGTGGTCACAACTTTTCTAAAGGCTGCCTCTTCTCTCTAAGCGGAGCTTTAACTGTCTTTGTGTCATCTCGAGGCCATGGCTATTGTCAGAGGCACATCATGGAGGTTACATGCTACATGGGCTTTCAGAGACCTCGTGGTCTGAAGAGCCTCAATAAGAGAGTTTGAGGATCCGATAAAGGCCTCTCGACCTCTCCTCCCTGTTTCCTCTGTTGTTGCCAACTCGTATTTACCAAGCGGGGTATGGCACGTATGTCAAACGGAATCCAACCATTAATCCTTTGCTTTCTATGGTGGGCAAAGTCCTTCACAGGGAAGCCGAGCTGTTGGACACGGAGCCCTCTGCCGACGTCGCCCGCCGTAGACAAAAGGGGCTTCTCCTCCGCTGTCAAGATAACGCCACAGCAGCTATTGTAAAGTCACAAGGCTATTGTGTAGCCGGTTTGCAAAGGCCCACACAGTACAGTTGACACACGCAGAAACACACTCCAGCACAAACACACACACAAAGACGACAGAGAAATGTGACAGAATTGGACGCTTCTACTCTTCTGAAGACGCCACTCGGAGGAAAGAAAGGACGGGGACCGAGGGGGAACAAAAGAGGAGCGTTTTCAAAAAAAAACACTTCTGAACGCCCAGATCAAAGGCAGCCGAGGAGAGAGAGAAGCGCGTGTGTGCAAGAGAGGAGGAAAAAATAAAATCATAAATAGTGAGTAAACAAGCCGAAATGGAGCAAGTGGTTGAGCGAAGCGGGGAGAGAGTGCTGTCAAAGCATCTTAACCACGTCCACAAGGTGCACAGACGAGGCCGGGTTATCACATGGCAGAATTGACTTTTCTCTCGGTGTTACGGAAGGCCGGCAGGTGTTTGTGCGGCGCGACGAGGCAGCTGCAGCAGAGTGAGGAGATAACAACCAGCAAAACAAGCCCTCCTCCTCCACCTCCATGTCTTCTTTTCTTCTCTTTCGCTTTTCTTTTTTTTTGTTTCTTTCGTGAGGGGGGGTTTTCTCAGGGCGGCGACAATAAAAAAACAGCAACCACAAGGTCGCCTCTTTCTCTTTCTCTCACCGGAGTGGTACAAAGAGGCCGCCATAGGAAAGCGATACCCGCCCCGGTGCCACACTCATTTGTCCCAGTTGAGAGGAAAGGGGGCCGCTGACATTTTGCGGGAAGGACAAACTGGTGGTAAGCAGTTAGAGTTGTGCGTCTTGTTTTTCTACAAGCCCTGACCTTTCATCACCCCACATGGCTGTGACTGTGCCAGCTTGTTTGCCAGCGTGCTGTGCTCTCTGTGGTCATGTGTACTTCCTTATCACAGATGCAATGTTCCACATTTAGCGAAGAAGCATCAACATTGTAAAAAAAGTGGTAAAATGATCACAGGTTTTTTTTTGTTTGGTTGTGTACCATCACTCACATTCTGTCTTTAAAACATACAATGTTGTTCTTTCCCTTCCACTTTCTATATATCATGGGCAGCTATGGAAAAAGAATCCTTGCAGATGTTAGAGCCGAGAGGTCAAATCTTCAAATTGCTTTTGTTCATGTTCAACAGGGACATGTTGTACTGTAACCAGAAGGTTGAGATTATCTGTGCAACAACATTTTATGGCACGTTTGTATGTGTTATGTTTTTACGTGTGTGTGTGTGTCTGTGTGTGTGTTAAAATGAAGTCATATCTACTCATGGATCGTGATTGTGAGTAAAAAAAAAGGGTTTGAAGTTGAAGACTGGCCAGGCAAAGTGCATTACAGATAGATGGTAAAACATCTGTTTCATGCCATCGTTGGCACAGAACATTCATAATAATACATGATATAAAAACTGCCTTTAGCAAATCTTCAGTGACTGCAAGGGTAAAACACAGTATCTACAAACAACATGTGGTATTTTATCTTTATCGTCAAAGTTTCTTTGGGAAGAAGCAGAACATTATTTTTGACGAATGACTTAAGGTTTGTCTGTTGTGTCTGTTGAAGCAAGTCAAACTTATATTGAAATCAAAATAATAAATAATTTCACAATTTAATACATTCACATATGTTGGCAGCTATGCTACTGTACCATCAGTGCATGTTTTAGCAGGACTAGATCAGGTGATGTTTTTCTATATATCACAATTGCCATTACCGACTGCTTCATATATGCCGGGGAACAAAGTAAATGAACAAGATTTCATCTTATTAAAATATTATTTTTTTTCTATAATTTTTTAGTCGTCTAATTTATTTTCTACCTTTCATCCCAATTAATGTAACTGTTTTTATCTGGGGGGGGGGGGGGGTTGCATTTCACTTTCAGTTAATGCTGGTCATGGTTGTGTCTCCAGCTATCTTGAGCGTGATCTGGCTCTGTTGTTTTGCTACCTGTTAGCTAAATAACTGCACGCCAGGTGATTGCAGTTTAGCTTATTTTTGAACATCATTTCGTTTAGTTTTCACAAAAAAAATACATTTCAAGGGGTTTTATAGTTTTAGTGTAAAAAAAAAGAATCACACAAAAAGTCCCATTCTGGTCAAAATGGATACGTGTTGTGACCTCTTCGGACTGGAAGGCTTTTTGACTCCAGTCACTTCATGTAAGATGAAAACACACGGCTTTCCATTTGTGTACCGACTGCTGCTGCTGCTGCTTCCTTCTGTGAATATGCTCCGTCGCTGATAGAATTACACCCAGATTCCACTTTTGATCACAGAGGGGTGTCAACAATAACATATAATGAATACAGCCGTCTAATAACCAGATGCTGGAAACACTCCTCACACCGTTTAGCCATTTCACAATCAAATGGGAGCTTCTCGGGGGCAAAATCATCTTAATATCGCTGCGGTGCAAATTGACCACGCTGGAGGAACGGCAGCAAAACACGTTCACTCATCAGACTTTAGATTTCCAGCAACAAAGAGAAAAGAAGAAGAAAAAAAACAGAAACAATCAGCAATCTGCAGTTTTGTTTTTGGCTGACCTCAAAGTACAAACTCCTACTTGTGAGACAGAAAAATGGCTGAACAAACGCCTACCTGCAGCATCTGACTGCATGGCAGATTAACAGCTGTTCTGTGCTGTAGACGATGCTGCAGCACAATACACAGAAAGATATTGTTTGCGTTGTTTTAGCGGATGATTTAAGGCTAATAAATAGTCACTCGTTCACTGAAAATCCAAGATAATTGATAAATCTTTCTCTTCTTTTTTCCTATTTTTCTCAAAGCAAAGGCAGTTCAATTATTCAATCTCTTCGCTACTGAGAGAGAGAGAGAGAGAGAGAGATCCTATATGCCACCAAGCCGTAACACACACTGTCACAGCTAATGGACGGAGCAATCAAATATTTTACAGAAAACCAAATATGCAGATGTGTCGGCAGCAATTTAGCGAGACATATTTTAAGAGCGAGGGATCCGAGAAAGGAGGGGACGAGAGAGAGAGAGGGGGAAAAAGAGAATGATACCAGGAAAAATCGAAGGAGACGTTTGATGAATATTCGCCCATTGTTCCTGGGAATGTAAGTCGCCACCTACTTCAGAGCATGGGGAGAGGAAATAAGTCAAGCTCCTCGTGGCGCGGGGTGTGGCACACAGCAGCATTTAAGTGCCGCAATTAATAGTTTTCTCACATATCTGGAGAAGTTATTAAGAGAGAAAGTCGCACCTAAAGAGGCTCTCGAATTACACTCCGAGATTTGTCACTTCCAGCAGTCGTTTAATAGCTCATTTGAAACTGTTGACCCCAGTTAGCAGAACAAGCCCACTCGAGCTTTTAGTGAATTAGTTCAGATTTAAATGAGCTGAATGAAATCCCACTCCCCTGCATGCACACACACACATAGACACAGAGGCGTTTTCATCTTACACCATCTCCTTTTAATTTATTATGTGCGGTTTATTATCATAGAAGAATAACTGCATTGAAAGTAAATACAGAACGTTCTGACCTGTAGCTTTTTCTTCATCAACTTCATCCGCACGAGCTCTTCTCTCATATCTACCTGCAGACGAATGTTATGTGAAGATGAAAGAAATAAAAGATAATCTTTGATCAGCATCCATTGTTAAAAATAACCTGAAAATATCAGCAAATGTCACACGTGGGGGGAGGGAGAGAAAAATAACCCAATATATTACACTTGAGGAAATATTTGCCAATCTAAGAATTTCATATGGTAAATGTTAGCGGTGAAACAGTGTGCTGCCAATAGAATCCAATTAAAGAAAGCCTCACCATGTTTTTGAGGATTTTCACAGGAATGCCAGCGACTGGAGATATCGGTGCATAAATTAACTGCAACAGACTTAATTACACAGGAGGAAAAGCAAGAGGTAGAGAGAAAGAAAGAGATGTGTGCAAACAGGGAGGAATGGAGGTGTGGAGCTTTTATTCTTTTTTACAGCAATAACTCCAAAGTTGAAAAAGAAAAAAAAAAAAAAAAATCAGTGAGACACTCACCGTGCTTGAGGCTCCTCCATCTGTCTCTGCTACACACATACACTCATGGAGCTACACACACACACACACACACACACACACACTTTACCCGGCCCTGCCGTCCAGCCGGAGCAGGTTAAAGGTGTCTCCTCTCTTGGTTCTGGTCTTCAGCCTCGATATTTTTCTTTTTTTGAGAAACACACGTATACGCACATACACACTCGTAGCTGCTGTCTTAACCAGAGAATATAAACAGACTTCCAATGTACCTCCTAAATTCAGCCTCAGAAGTTTGTACACGACACATAAAAGCTGCATTCCCCCCGTCTGTGAATCAATTTCTTTCTTTTCTTTGCTTCTTTTTTCAGTGGTAGAGAGAGGGGGGGGGGGGGGGGGGGGGTTGTTTTATGCTTTGCACATAAATGTGATGCATAGACTCTGCTTGCTCATATCTGCCTGCATTGTATGTGGGCGGGTGTAAATCCTCATCTTCCTGTATATCCATTAGTAATGCAACACTCTAAAAATAAAGTGTGCCCCGGCGTATCAGTGCCTATGAACATGCTGCCTGTGTAATCACATTTTATATACTTCTTTTTTATCTGTTGCTGGGAGAGAGAGAGAGAGAGAGAGAGAGAGAGAGAGAGAGAGAGAGAGAGAGAGAGAGAGAGAGAGAGAGAGAGAGAGAGAGAGAGAGAGAGAGAGAGAGAGAGAGAGAGAGAGAGAGAGAGAGAGAGAGAGAGAGAGAGAGAGAGAGAGAGAGAGAGAGACAGGAGGGATGGGGGAGTTTTGCAGGTGTCTCGGCGGTGGATTGCGGGTGCTGCAGCTCTGCATGGGTTTATAGATGCCGGTGATAGGCCAATTGTGAACGCCGGGGTTTTACCTTTTCACCAAAAACTAGTATTATACCAGCAAGATGGACTATATTGTGAAAGGTGTGATAAGTCCCACTTTTTTATCCCACTCCTCCTCCATCCCTCCATCCTCTCCTCTTACTCTCTGCTGCACTGACACAAATCAGCATGCTCAGAATAAACTGCATAAGTTATCAGCTCCTTGGAAAGCAACGCATAAGGGGAGAGCAGCAGCAGAGACAGAGAGAGGGGAGACTTCTATCACTTAATGAAAAATAGCTTCCCTTTTGGACAGAACTTCATAGGGCTGCAATCAAGCCCTGGCCCCCACTTCTTGACGTGCAATCCAGGCAAATCAAGTCAGCATCTATTAATAATATTTCCCTGGCTCCTTTCATTCCAGCGCGTGTCCTACCACTGTCAACGCTGTGATGGAGCACTGCCTTTATCTCCACCCCGGCCTGCTCTGTCACAGTGATAAACAATTCTAACAAGAATCAGAATAAAGATCTCCCCAGTAGACTCCCGGAGATAGAGGGGGCCCTTTTTTCTCATTTTCTAGACGGCAAAATTTAATCTAGTGCCTACCCCCACCCCCCCCTACCCTCCTTTCACACACACACACGCACACACACACACACACACACACACACACACACACACACACATATAACCCACCCAAATTCCCCCCCTTTCTTCTCCCCTCCCTCATTCCTCCTCTGCCGCCCTCCCCATCTTCCTTTTTTTTCCTCCTCTTCCTTCTTCCCGACTCTTTTTTTTTTTTTTTTTTCAAGCGTCACATTCAAAGAGATGCAAATTTTCTCAGAGCTGGGACCTGATGGAGTTTGAGCGCAGAGTGAATGTCAAAGGGGGTGGAGGAGTGGAGTGGAGGAAGTGTGTTGGGGGGGTGGAGTTAACGCCATTAACCATCGCTCGGCTCGGCCCGACTGGATCTGGATAAATCATTGTTTGGGAAAAGGTGAGGCTTGTGTCCTGACATCCACGGATGGACAACTGGAAGGAAGTGAGAAAGTAGAAGCAACGTCACCGAACATTTCATTAAGATGGAAGTCAGTCCTCCTTTGTTTCTGCATGGGTTGAATATCCGCACTGCCTTAACGTTGAGCCGGTGAAACTGATGGAGGTGATGAAATACTAAACGCTAAATTGTAAGCACAAATGTGAAAAGTAAAGTTTCATGAAGTGAGTCTTTCAAATAGTAGTCTATATCATGAGCCTATGGTGAATTCATCCTTAAGGGTTTGTTACCCTGATTGTATTTTCAAAATAAACTTCCAATGTAGGTTTACTTAGTTTTCAGGTTTGCTTACACAACAAAAGTACTTGGTTAGGTTTAGCAGACAACTGTGGCTTGGGTCAAAATAAGTCTGCTTATTACGCAAACAAATGAAAGTAAAATAAGTCAACATTACATTTTGGTTAATAAAAAAAAAAGTCTGTTTGTTTGACTCAACCCCTCAGCCCTCCCACCCATCCTAAGAATCCAAACATGAAGACTTAAACTCTAACTTTAGAGCTGCACTGATCAATATTCGGAGTAGAGATGCTGCTCTTGCGCTTCGACAGCAACCAGCTGAGGTGGTTCCGGCATCTCATCAGGATGCCACTTGGACGCTTCCCTTAAGAGGTTTACCGGGCACGTCCAACTGGTCAGAGGCCCTGAGGTAGACCCAGATCACGCTGGAGGGATATATATATTTGTCTGGCCTTGGAACACCTCCGTGTTGAAGAACTGGAAAGCTTTGCTGGGGAGAGGGTCTTCTGGAATACCCTTCAAGGCCTAGCACCTCCACGATAAGAGGAACGGAAATGGATGGATGGATTACTGAGCTTAAAAGATGTTGGTAGGTGTTGATAGCTCTTTTCCCCTGAATCTTCACGCTAAACTAGACTACCCCCCCCCCCCCCCCCCCCCCTCCCCCCTCCCCCCCCACCCCCCACCCATTCCTCAGAATGCTGCACTTTTTCTTGGAAGGGGAAGTATCATATAATTTCAATCGGGAGCAACTCGTTCATATTTTCATTTCAACTGCCTTGAGTGCAGAGTTGTACGAGGAGGAGCGACTGCAGGATGAAGCTTGATGGCATAAAGGAGAGCGAGGAGACCTGGAGCATAGGTGACAGTCGGAGAGGCACTTTCTGTCTCATCACCTCAGACAGGAAGTGACAGCTGGGAATGGCCTGCAGTCGATGAGGTGAGGAGGCATTGATCAGACTGGCCGGTGTGAAAAGCCTGCAGGTCAGCAGGACACTCCGCAGCTCCAGGATGACTGGATGAAGCCAAGCGGACACTCGGTCACCTCACTATCCGACTTTGTGTGTTGAGCTTTCATCATTGAACTTCAACATGAATGCTGTGTACAGCATCGCTTAAAGTTAAAGTAGGACAATCAGTCAGTACTTTTGAAATATTTAGTCACCATTTTCAGTGCACTCTCCAGTGATCACTTGTGAATGAATAAGCAGCTGGTAGCGTAGCGAGCTCACAGGACAGAGTTTGAAGTAAAACAATACGCCAGCATCACTCTAATTGTATTTTGAAAGATGTGATGGAATGCATGCGTTTGTTGTTTTTAGGTGTTAAGGCTATTTAGACTGATGACACCATGCTAATGCTATTAGCTAGGCGGAAAAGCAAAAACATCCAGTTGAGTTGAGGCAATCTAAGCCTGACACTTAATATAAGTACTAGTGGACCATTTCTTCCCGGGCCCAGTTTGTATCAGATAAAATACTTCAGACTCATTATGTATTATTACAAGCCCACTGTTGGGCTGAAAAACGTCATAATGATATAATAGAATGATAATGAAAATGTGTCGGTGGAGCTCTTTTCTTTGTCTAAGCAGCCATGGCTCCTATCGCTGCTTCCAAACAAACCATAAAACAAAAAAAAGGCTTCTTAAAAATCCACACATTCAAAGTTTAGATCGTATTATTCTCATCTACGTCTTTGCAGAAGGGCTTAAGCTGCACATCATAGGTTCAAGCTATGGGCTCAGGATGGGGAAACCTACTAAAACTGCATATAACAAGTGGATTAATAAGATTATGCATAGTGATACAATTAGCAGCGTTGGCACTGTATTATATGGTTGTTATATACTATATAAATGACCATTTTAAACATTAAAACCCCAAAGTAACGGTTTTGTCCACTTACGATAGAACGCACCAATCTTCACCTGGATCGTAAGAAACAGCATCAGAGGGATTTTAAAGATACTATAACATTTCACACATAGGGACTTTACTGGGTAAAGTCAGCAGTTAACTATATTAAGATATCAAATACCTTCTTAAATCCTGATATAATAAAGATGCAGGAATGTAATCCCCCGTTTAACACCTCTATACTCAGACAGCACAGCTGTCACCGCCAGGGGCGTCGTTAGGCCAATTTTGAAGCCCCCCTAAAATGTTCTTCAGCCCCCCTAAATAATTTGGCATTATTGGATAAAAAAAATTCTTTTTTTTTTGGTGATGACATTTTTGGTGATGTCATTAAATTAAACTATTGTTTCTCACATGGACAAGTTATTTATAACTCTAACATGCTACATATGTGCGTGCGTTCTGGTTTGTATGTTTTCTCCCCCTTCAAATTACAATCCAATAGCCTGTCATCATACTTAACGATATAAAGTTGACACTGTCAGGTCCATTCTCCATCCATTGTGTGCGGTCCCTTTAAGAATTAGGATTTGGGAGTGACGCGGATATGAAAGCTAGTTTATCCGTCTTTCCTTTACAAGCAGGAAAATTATTTCTCTCTTTATTTGAGAAAAGTTCATATTTGTGTTGTCAAATTTCACTATGACCCTGAAATTCTGTCTCTTGTGTTATCATATACTGAATGCAAGCAAAACTACAGAGCAAAATCACACTCTTTCTGATTGAACCAATCTATGAACTGTCTGAAACAATGGATATCCAAAAGAAATTGCCGCGCGCTACGCGCACAAACATGCCACTCCCCTTGGGGCTAAGCCCCCCCTTTCTTTGAATCCTAGAAACGCCCCTGTGTCACCCATTTACGTTTGTGCTGTTTTGTCACTACTGTAAACTTTCTGTCTACTGTACCAGCTTCACAATCCATTTCCCCTCAATATGATCCAGTGCTGCTTTATCCTGCAGACCAGCCCATCATGAAGCAAGAATAGCAAAATAAAAGGCCTGGTAAAGATGGATTACATGTGAACAGATCTGTGGCAGGTAGAGTGAAAGCCATGCATGCTGTTGAAGACAGGGTAAGAGAAAGAGTGAAAGAACGGGAGGAAGAATAGAAAGGACAGTGGGACAGCCAGGGAGGGAGGAGGGAGGAATAGGCTACTCAACCCAAAGGACATGTGAGGGATGAGACTGCTGAGGGAGGAGCAGTAAATAAAAGAGGTGACTGAGTGTGTGCTGAGGGCGGAGGAGGAGTCTGCAGTAACGGAGGGAGGAGGAGGAAGAGGAGGAAAGGACTTGGGAGGGTGACTGCCCACCTATCCATCCCTCTCCCTCCCTCCCTCCCCAGTCGATCTACCCCCCCACACACAATCCTTTTTCCTGACAGCTTCACCCTTCGGATCAGTAGAGCTGGGGATCGTGCATCTAATCCGTCCCCTGATGCATTTTTAATTGTGCGAGAAAGCAGAGTATGTGATAGGATGGGGCTGGGGTGTTGGGTGTCACAGTGGGGAGGGTGAGTTCATCTCCCCGGTGTCACACGTGTCAGTGAAGTTAGACTGGTTACAAATCAGCCCATATAGATGAGGTGCTCAGGGTGGAAGTGTTGGAATACAATGGCTTTTACCTGTACTTTGTGATGCGGAGGGCATGTTCAGTGTAGGTAGTTTAGCCACATTTAACATCCATTACGGACAGCGGATGTTGTTGTCCAAGAGAGAGGCCCACACAAGGCAGTTATATCATCAGGGATTACAGGGATCCTGCTTAAAGGGAATAGAAGTTAGAACAAAAGTAACTAGAGTGAAAAATAGCAGTTTAGATTTCCAGATCTTGATGATTCACACACTTGAAGGATAATTTGGGTTAATCACAACCTAGATGAAGCTTGGTCCATTACACATTAACATTGCACTCGCCAAGTTCATTGCAGAGAGCGACAACGGTAAAAAAAAAAAAAGGTGAGATGGAAAGAAACGTCAAAGTTCGTCCAAATGAATTGGAAGAAAAGACAAAAGCGAAATGCAAAATGATTACCCAAGATGTAAGTCCATCATCGTTTAAAAACAGACTTCCAGGTTTAAGATTTAACATGGTTGTGCATGCACACAGTTTTATTACTAACATTTTACTAACATAACTTTTATTTTTCCGTGATATTCTGGATAAACTGCTTTTTATATAGAATGTTTTCTGCAAAAAGTCCTGCAAACGAAAGGGCAAATAGTTTTGTATTACCTTTATTTGCCTCATTGCCTCCTGTAAGTTTTGGATCTGATGCCCCCGTCGGCAAGAACAGTGTGTTCACAAGCGGTTACAAGTGACCGTTACAACAATACTAAGAACTGGGCCTGGCGACACATCTTAATAAGATCTGTATCCGCACCAACACTGAGCCAGCAGATTGGATCATGGTTGGAATAACTACCATGTTAAACTTAGTGGACCTTAGTTGTCAAGGTTAAAAGAGGAACTTCTTGGGTAATGTTAATTGGTCATGATTGCTAACTAACCCCACCCAGAACAATTACCGTATTTTCCGCACTATAAAGCGCACCGGATTATAAGGCGCACCTTCAATGAATGGCCTATTTTAGAACTGTTTTTATATATAGGGCGCACCGGATTATAAGGCGCATAGAATAGAATAGCGTCGTAAGCGTGTCTCTTGAAAGGTGCCATTTTGGGGTCTTTATACACACAAGTGGTGTTGGACTAGGAGTAAGCACAGTACCGGTGTTTACCGCGGTGCGGCTTTGTAGTTTACCAGTCGTACTGAAACATTTTGACAGAGCGCCGTGTACAACCAGTATGGATCAACCAATTAACCAATTGATCCATATATAAGGCGCTCCGGATTACAAGGCGCACTGTCGTTTTTTGAGAAAATGAAAGGCTTTTAAGTGCACCTTATAGTGCGGAAAATACGGTAAATAAAATAATATATATATACTGTATAAAAGTAATCAAAGACAGAATATATCCCCTTTCCTGGACATTACAACATGAACCAAAAGACAAGAGCCTGGACGCCCTCTGGGGAAACTTGTAGCCTTTAGAGTGGCAAAATGATAACCATAAAAATGTTGAACTCGGGGAAAAAGCTAAGTTTCGGTAGGTTTGCGTGAAAGCTGGGCGCATACAACTTGCCTGACTCTGAAAAGACAAATAGGCAATCCACACTTTGAGTGTAAAAGACACAATATGCCTCACAAAAGGCAAGAAAAAAACATATAATGGCCATTAAGAATTGTGCGCTGTTTGAAAAGACATCCAGTCTAAGTGCCTCTTCCCTTTCCGTGACGCACCGAGTTGAATGGAAGTTCAGATTGTGGACTTAGACAATAGTTTACAGTGTGAGCATTCATCTATCAAATTCTCCAAGAAGCCATCTGTACAGAATGAGAAAAAAGCTTCACAATTCACAAGTGAAGTGCTGGTGCAGGTAATTTTAACCACCAAGTGAAAAATGGAACTCTTGATGTATTTTTTTCCTCTTCAGCCAAGCCAACAAGACGTGTTCATGATATAAACTTCCTGAATACAAGCGGAGGCACCTGCATCCTTATCTTCATCATGGTTTTGGGGGGTTGTGGAAGATTGTGACGCAAACTTGAATCTCATTTTCTTTCACCCCCACTACTTCCTGTAGCTTGAACTATTCTTTTTCTTTTCTTTTTTCTCGTACATTTGAGTGCTAGTACAATTCATCATAATACAAAGTACAATTTCATCAATATCAACTCATATATCACCCACTGTGTTCCTGCATCAAGTATATATTCTCCAAACAAAATGCCCTTGCCTGTGTGACCTATTTCATCAGTTCACTTCACTTTTCAGTTTCCAGTCTGCAAATTACTGATCAACTTTCTAAACTTTGAGCCTGATCTGCAACGAGGCAATTTACGGAAGTATCCATAAACGGAGCCAAAGCGGATTTGCAGAAAGATACGTGCTTCATTCCACAATGCCAAGCCACCAAATAGGTAAACAGGGGTGTGTGTGTGTGTGTGTGTGTGTGTGTGAGACAGTGTCTGCAGGCATATTGGAAATAACACCTTGGGAATGGTCTGCGGTTCAACGTTTCCCTCATGAAATATGATTTTATAAATCCTTCAAAAAAATTATAATAACCCAGATAAGCTCGGGGCTTAAGTGATCCGCAGAATCAGTGGTTTGAGAGTTTAACATCAGTACCTCTGAAGGTAATTCTGATGCAAATGTGTGTGAAGACTCCTAGATAAATGCCTTTGGCTGGTGAATGAGGTCCAGGTGGGAGTGTGCTTTATATGTTTCAGAGAGTGAAAGGAAGAAAAAACAGAAAAGATGCTGTGCGGTTGAGAAAAAAAAATTGAACAAATCCTAAACAAAATGCCGATGGCAGCTGTGCTGACTCGCTTCTTAGTGCTTTGTGACGGGCTTTGCTCTATTTCATGTGGGTATCATCCCTGGTCCTCATCCCTCTCTCCCTCCCTTCTTACCTCTCTATCACCCATTCACTCGCCTCCTCTATCAGTTAGCTTATAAACCAGCCGCTATTCCCGGCGGTGATTAGCCCTGCTGCTCCTCATCTTTCACTCAAATTACTTTTTTTTGACCATTTCCACTGTAGGACGGATGCTACACAGCTAAGAGGGAGCAGGAAAATAGGAAGTAACACGGAGAAGAAACACACAAACATGGAGGCCGACTGCATGAAGTCAAAGTGTATTAAAGGATTACTTTGACATTTAGAATTTTAGTCTATTTTTCTTTGCATAGACTTAGGGAGATGCTTTCTTGTCTTGCTTGCTTTTTTATTTGGCTAGCCAACAGCTAATATTTCAAAGTAGCATACCTTCTAGCGGTCTCTCCTCATAGCAGAATAGTTTTCGGACATTTTGGAAATTACTCTTTTTTGCTGTCTCACAGAGAGTGAGATGAAAATATGATCCATTTCATGGTTGTACTGAGGTAAAGTCGGGGTATGGTTAGCTTATGTAACCAGTATGCGTCGCCGCTAAATACAGTGTGAACAATTATAATAAAGGTAACTGTACGTATTGGACCGGAGCCAAAGAGATGGGTGACTATAGTGAAATGGAAACACAGGACACAGCTGTAGATTTTTGACTGCATGTATTGAACAGTAAATCCCATAATAAGCAGGTGGGACCCAAGGTGTGTTCAAGTTACAATGTAGGTTTCTACACAGATTCAATAAGAAAATAAAAAAATAAACGGTGCGCACATAAAAAACAATAAAGACCCAGTATTTTTTAAAGTCTTGGTAAGAGTCTGTATGTATGTTCATCTGTCTCCAGATCTGTATGTGTGTGTACAGTTCAATCCTACTGCACTTGACAGAGGTATTCATTAATTCACAGCCTTCTTGCTGCAGGCAACAGGTTCTCTATCTTGTGGGCTGGGCTCGCCATCCAGTGCTGGAAAAGGGTTTCTCTGGAATCTCTGAATCCGTCTCTCAAATCTCCACGGGTGGCTCTGCGATCTCCTCTAAAGTCCCAAAGTTTCTTATGAGGTTTCCAACTCAAAAAACCTGACCTATGAATAAGTTTCAGATACAATTACCTCATGCTGATTCTATGAGCATTCCTGAGCATAGAGTAAAGCTTATGAAATCAACTTAACATTGAAATTCACACACTTATCTATTGTTCAATATAAGCAGTTCACTCTGATCTCACAATCACAACTTTCATCAAACACCAACAAACACAAATAACAAGCTAAATGTAGTCACTGCTGCACCTATAAAATATTCCTCATATCAATTCTCAAAAATACATAACACTAACTACATCTTAGCCAGCAGCTAAGCTAATGTAACTGACACAAATAGTGCAAAAAACATAATAAACAACAATATTTTTACGACACCAACATGGCAGAAAATGTCTGCTTATCAGCCGTTTTTAACTTAAACCCATTACGTAGGCTATCTTGTATTTATGTTGCTAAAACTTTTAGCATTATCAAATGGGATTTTGCACTTATGACCCTAATTAGCGCTGCAGCTAGAAGACTTTTTGATCGCTTAAGTTTTTAGCATGAGTCAATGGAGTTGACCATAGCGAAAATTAGCATCACAGCTAGTGGAAATGTTCTCTAGTTAGCTAGCTACATGCTACAAGTTGACTCACCAATTCAATGACGTAGTAAATTAGTTTGGGAAACGGCGTACTCTTAATCCACACTGTGATTTTATGATGTCAACGTAAAGTATGAATTCACGCATGTAAACACAACATTAATTTAAAATAAGTTTCTCCATTGTTTCTTACCACTCAATAATAACGCCCTGCTCTCATCAAAGATGCAGCTGGCGTGACCAGTCAGTGGACATTCGGGAGTTGCGCTAAAGTATTTTATTGGCTGATGTGTAAGTAAACTTAAACTTATTGGATATGTGCCAAGTTTGTTAACAAAACATTGTCTTTCCATTCGTTAAACTATCTAGAACATGAAGATGTGTGATATGAGTTGATTCATTACAAATGAAATTGTATGATTCTATCGATACTCATTTTGTTTTACTGCTGATTTAGCTACTCTGGGCTACACTTAGCCTAGCAAAAAGACTGCATACAAGGGGAAACAGCTAACCTGGCCTTGTTCACAGTAAATAAATATACTTGCCAACTCTAAAAGTCACAAAATAACATGTAGCATCTTTGTTGTTTAAAAAAGAACAGAAACGTAAAAAATACCACTCCTCTTTTTGTAGACTTATGCTAAGCTATGTTAACTAGTTCCTGATGACAGTTCTGTATACTAAACACAAAAAAACACAAGATTGATATCAATCGTTTCACAAGAAGCAAGAAAAAAACTTTTTTTGGATAATGCTGAACTTTTTATTCAATACACATGACAAACTGCCTTATGCTCACCAGGATTAGAGGCCTTAATCCACTCTCCACCAAAATAATCTCAGTCTCTGAATTGAAGGTATTTAAACTTATTTCCAAACAGAGACTAGCCCAGGGACTTTGTGAAGGATCTCATTTTTTTCTCTTTTTCTTTAGAGCATTTGATGCATTGATTGCTGTTCAGTAAAGATAGTTTCTACAAATATAACAAAAAAGGTTTCTAAATTAGAAGATCAACCCGAGTGTTGAACCTTACTGTAACATTCCTTTGCTCTAAGTTATGAGGGTACACTTTTAGAAAATGGAAGGAGGACATATGGTATTTGGGGGAACTAATGAGCTTCATGTGGGTTCACATGGACATTTTGAGACCAAAGTTTATGACACCTGGTGTGCCTGGTTCTTGTCAGTATCATGGCCTTTAAGTAATATTGTCTATCAAGTAGATCATGTGATAGCGGAAGATAGACATGATTGATAGGAGCTTTACAATTGGAAAATCACAATATGATTAGTACATGGCAAAGGATGAAACATAATAACAGCATTCTCACAGTGTGTCGGAAGAGGTCCTTTGGTATGTAAACATCCTGTATTAGATTTATCTTACTACGTTAATAGACCAGTTGTTCACCATCTACATTTGATACAATTATGGAGGAGTAAAAACGTTACGCACTAGTTCAATTTACAAGGCTTTTATACCTTAATTTGGCCTTTTATGGCCAGTGGAGAACAGAAGCTAATAAGAGCCTATTTGAGCCATGTTCAATGGAATGTAGCTTGAGCACTTAAAAAACGTAGAGCCGGAGATGAGGTGTCATGGATTCTCAGATCTGATCATGGAGTCATTTGTGTGTGTAGTGTTAATTACCAGCACATACACAGTCCCTAATGCCTTTCAAATTAACTCCCCAATACTCTCTTCTTTGGAATCTGTGACTCTAATGAATGGTGAAATTGAAAATCCCCATATTGATGTCATCTTTTGCCAATGTGATACACTGATCATTTTTTCTACCTATTATTAACCGTGCTGTGCCTTCAAAAGTGAAATAACCCCCTGCTGTTTCAGTTTCCCTCAAAGGCCATCACTAGCCATTTTAAGCACACACTAATAATTGCCATGACAAACCCAGGCCTTGGTATCAATTAGCACCTGAATAGGGGACTGCGGGTGGGTTTAATGGGAGCTGTTAGTCCGCCAGCAGATTGTAAGTGCTACATAAAACTCTACACGGTTTCTACAGTAAGTGGCTGGCCAACCATGTTTTTTTTTTTCCACCAATCTACTAGACTGAAGGCTTTTGTTTCATTTCTGTCCTCTTTTGGCCAGCTAATGGAGCAGGTCTCACAGCCTGGTATGAGCCATCACTCAGCTTGAACAGGAAATTAAAACGCAAAGCAATTATTATAATGTGCAGGAATAAGAATTTAGGTGTATTATTGTCTGATATCATTATTAAAGAGAGGGTGAAATCATAGTGTTTTGGGTTTGTAGCTTATCTGCATTAGGATGTAGATCAGATGGAAAGCTCGTCTGGTGTGTTTAGAGGACCTGGTGTAATGGAATGAGCCAATATATCTTCTGTACCAAGAAAAGTGATGAAAACATGTAACTAAATAACATACGAAAAGTGACTAGCGCACTAGCTAAACATTTTAAAGCAAGTTTTACAGAAATACCTGAAATGACTACAACCTTAACAGAGCATTATGTGGGGGTGGCAAGTACTTATGTAAAACATTGTGTACATTACATAAAATGGGAAAATGTACCTCCAACCACCATGGAAACAATCTAACTTTAGGAAAAAAAGCATGTCAAATAAGTATTAAATAAGTTTATACGTAATTAAGTAAAATCCGGAAATAAGTCGCAAGACTCTTAACCCCAAATTGCTTCCCACCTGCGATGTGTGGATGTTGTATAAATGATAGTTAGAGTGCTGATGGGCAGGTGGCACCTTGCGTGGTAGCTCCTGCCATCCGTGTATGAATGAGTGTGAATAGGTGAATAATGACATGTAGTAGTAAAGTGCTTTGAGTGGTCAGAAGACTAGAAAAGCGCGATACAAGTACAGTTCATGCACCATTACATGACTTTTCATTGGCATTGTTGTGTCACACATTATGTGTCACTACCACGTAACTCGCTGACCCTAGCCCTACCCCTCAGAAAAACATGCCTAAAATGACATACCCAAAATGAATCAAGAATAAATCCTCAACCATAAGGCCTATATGTAACTGTACATTTTATCAAAATACAACAATAATGATACAATTTCTAAAGATATACTCAGGTGGTCACAGTGTTTTGGCCATGTTTACTTTAAAACACTTATTTCCATATAGCCATGTTACAAGTATATAAATCTTCCGAAAATATTTAAATACTAATGAATGCAATAAATGAAACATTCATATGAAGTGACATAAAGCTAAAATATCGTTGAAATGGTTCCTTAGAGTATAATACAAGTGGTAAATGGCTGCATTTATATACGTTGGTTACTGGTTTTGGTTAAACTCCTTACTGAAAGTAGTTCTGTCCTATAGGATTGTATTGCACATACCTAGCCAATCAGAGATGAGTATCTAAAGGTAGTAAAGGTCCAAAGTATAAGGAAAGATAAATGCAAGTACACAGAGGTGTACTAAGAATGTGTGTGTAAAGGCTTTAGTTTTACAGGAGCATTAGCCCATAGATAGAACACAGTGCGCGCTCAGGATGTGTACACATGTTCACTTCGTGGTGCTCTCCTCCTCTTATTGGACACGGATATTAGCAGGGGAGCACATACATGAGAAGTTTCCGAGCATCTCTTCCCAGCCTTCCATCTGAGCGCTCCGGAGGGAACGTGTCCCAGCCTGAGGGATGAGGAATGGCCTTAATGAAGTCGGACAAGCCGGAATACGTGCATAAGAACGATTTTAAATATTGATATGATGTCACTACGCAGCTGCAGACACGGGTTACAGTGGATCAGTTAGCTCTTGATGGCCCTCGTCTAATACTGCTGCACAAGGGGGATGATTAGTCTCATCAGAGGTGATTGTGTATTCTGTGGGAGGTGCAAACACAACGCATGCACCATTTGAATCAAAGGGGCCTCCTGTCTTTCTGTGCAGCTCCAACGGACCGCTGTGCTATCAATTTATTTTCAGACTGTAAATTATTCACAGGCTCACGTAATTAACAGCTAGTGAATTTATATCAAAAGGCTATGCAAAGTATTAATGGGCTTTTATTAAAGGGCTTCATCAAGGTACAGGAGGCCTTTCAGGGGCCCGGAATAAATGGCGCTGTAATTGTTCAAAGACGAAGACTGGTGTGTGCTGGCGTGAATGGATGGGATCAATTTAGAGAAGTGTTCCTCCTGCAAGGCCAGAGCTGTAAGCACAGGATGTTCAATTAGCGGAACAAAATCAAACAAATCACAAAACAAAGTAGAGAAAATGGCCCACAATCCGATGCATGAAAGGCATCAGAAGTCCCACAACAGGCCAGCAGAAGAGATAAACTGGATCTGAGATTGTGGGGCAACTAAGGAGAGGCTAGAGGGTTGAAAAGAGGGTTGTGTTCAACATTACATAAACATGAGAGACACACAAGTTTCCATGCTGTGCCGGGAGCCGCGCAGCGTTTACTTTGAGCCCTCGCAGTTAAAACAAATCTTGAGGTCAAACTTCAGGCCCATTCGCTCAGACGCGGGTCAGTGTTAAATTATTCAGCCAGCCGGGGACTGCAGAGACGGACCAGATCAAGCAAATCGAGTGATGCCAGTAACACGCCAGAGACCCGGCAGTATCCACTCCAACAGACTGGAAACAACATCCATTTTCAAGCCACAGACACTTGTTTATCCAAGTACCAGCGACCAGCACAGATGTTGTGAAAAACAGAAAATAACATATTTCTCACACATCTCACCATGAGGGTGAAGGGAAGTGAAATGAATAGCGGCCGGGCTGAACTTTGATCTCACTGATCAGTTAGTCGCTTTGAATTTGATGGTATTTGCTGTGTTTCTATGTGTTTTTGTGTTTCGGGATTATTTGGGAAACCACAGCGTTGCATGAGCTGTTAGACAACAAACCAAGCACCATCAAACTACTCATATTGGACTTATATAGCGCTTCTCTAGTCTTCCGACAACTCAAAGTGCTTTACATGTCATCATGACAGGGGCTTCCATGCAAGGTGCCACCTGCTCATAACTAACATTCATACAACATGCACACACCGTAGGCACAGTAACGGAGAGCAGTCTTGCCCAAGGACACATCGACACTGACTAGCGGAGTCGGGGATTGAACCGATGATCCTCTGACTACCCTGCTCTACCACTGAGCCACAGTGTACTGTACTGAGGAACAGCGGTGCTTTGAGCTAAATGTGCTAAACATTACTATGCTAAAAGGCTCTCAGTAAAAAATGCTAACATGCTGATGTTTAGCAAGTAATGTTTATCACCTTCACCAACTTAGCCTGAAACTACTGAATAAAATGCTTTTCTCCTTGATATAGCTGCAGTGTTGGTCAGAGTAAATCATGTTTTTTTGTTACTTTGCACCCACCGGACCTCATTGGTCTATCATTACCATGTGATCAATTTGTATTTTCAATATTCTTCCCGTAACAACATATCTTACCAGATGCTAACATTTCCAGCTACAGAAAGCCAATTCAGGATGTGATACGCAGTGTGATGGATCATCTGCATGTGAGTGGAGACTAGATCCATCATGAGTTGTTACTGGTTCTTTTCTTGAGATTTCCTGTCAGTAGTAGTGTCACATACTTCCTCAAAGGTTTCCAGTCCCCAAACTTTAGTCTTGAGTGACAGGCAAGGCCGAGATCATTACATGCATGGAGAAAAGGATGACTATTATCATACATACAGAGCACATGTATGTTCAGCTCTTATGTGACATGCGTACAGCCCATTTCAATTCCCGGCTCCCGTGGCTGCTAGCTTCCTAGGCCGCCCAGCGCACCGGTCCGCCTTATTAATCCCAACCAAGGAGTCCATGTCAGTCAGTGCATCTCCCTCCGCTTTCCCTTTACACTGCCAGAGCCCACTCTTCCACACTTACATCTGTTCAACAATTATTAGACCGTTTTTTGCAATAAAAAATTCAACACCCCCGAGTGTCACGCAGGCAAAACCTGAGAATGTATGCAGTGAATGGAATGGTTCATTTCTCAAAAGGGAAAAGGGATGGGCTCAAAAATAAAACGAGATTTGCTTTGAGATTCTGCATTTTAATGAGCCATAGCTGGATGACTTGGCTTGGCCGGGTAAAGCATAGGACAGACATCAGAGAAGTACATAACTAACGTTGAACATTAAAAAAACAATGACTTACCCTGCTGTGCAGGAACATTGTTCTTCCTGTATGTTTGTCCTTCAGGTGAGTCAAGACGTGGGGTGTCAGACGCCTGCACGCTTGGACCCGTTAGCTTTTCCCTCGATTTTCACAATACTCTGCAAACAAATGATATAGTTAATATAGCTATTAAGGCCTATTATTCTGTCTACGTCCCTCTGACATTTCAGAACTATTATTCCAGACATTTGCTATCATCTCCTTTTGAAATATCTCAAGCTGTTATTATTAAAAGCAACATATTCACATGCCGGGTGCAAAAGCTTGCGGGCCTAGCGGCAGTAACCTAAGGGGGGAGTGGCTTAGCGAAGGATCAAGTGAATGTAAACATGTTGTGTGCTTATTCTTTTCTACTTCTGTATTTGTGGTCAAAAGCAGGAGAAGATGAAGAATTCAATAGTTCCTACAGACAGTAAGGAAGTCATTCTCTGGTAAGTAAATCCAATAATTCATATTTACACATCTGAAAAATGCATTGTGTTTTCAATCAAGTTTAATTTTGTATCCAGGTAACGCAGCTCTAAATGACACCTGCTAAATGCTCCATCTGTAGAGAGATAAGACGTGTTAAAGCCTGAGTTCCAGCACTTTTCACCAGGGCATTGGTAGCCCTGCCTGAGCGGCCTCATTAACATATAGCGCGATGTGAAAAATGTGTGAAATAATGTGAAAGAAAATGTAAAGGCAATACCCCACTTAATGCAATTGCTGAGCCTTAATTGATGAATCTACTTTGTCATGTCCACGCAGGGAGACATGGTGGAGGAGCCGCCATGACAGATATCTTTAATAAAGTTGCTCTTCACGTGTCAGGATATATGATCATAATTGCCTGCCCGGGAATCATTTTTAAATCAGTATCTCCTGTGTGAGACAGGAGGAGGAGAAGACCCCCAATGTGCATCTGGACCAGGAGAAATGGCTGGATCACACATTTGAGCTGCAATCAATTCCATTCTAAATTTGACATGATAGAGTCCTAATTAGACTGAACAGAAATAGACATAATAGAATAGTTGCTTATTAACCACGTTAAGCTTGGAATGAGTATACATTTATAGAAACCATTGTACATTCATGGATGGCACACCTTATGGCTTGTGGGATATGTGAGAGGATAATGATAGTAGTGAGGAGAGGGATGATGAATATCTGCTCAAGGCCTAATGGGGGCTTTATTCAGATGAGGGCCAGGGAGCCGGACGGCCACCTTCACCCCCCCCCCCCCCCCCCCCCGGAAAGTATAATTCCCCGAATCCCTTTGACCCCCCCTGCACCCCACTTCCACACATACCACCTACCTCCTCAACTTGACAGGCTGGAGGGATGACCCTGAGAATCACATTATGTATATTTCTTTAGCGGTTCCTGCGCATTTGCATGTAGAAGACAGTTAAAATAAGGCCATAAATCAGCGGGCAAACATATAAATGGATTTGCGGTGAGATTGAAACCCCCGGTGAGTCTCCTGAGCAAATATTTCAAGCCTTTGTCGTCGCCAGGCTCGGAGATACCAGCTGTCATTAACTAGCCCGGGCCTCTCTGACCACTCGGCTTGTATTTTCGCTTCATTACATGACTTGGGGGGGGGGGGGGGGGGGGGACTAGCTGCCCTAGTAAATCTACCTGCACATTTTGATACATGCTTTGTTATCAGGGGAGAAGCACTAAAAGCCAAAGCTTTATCTTATTTCTTCAATAAGTTGTTTGTCTAATGTAAAGGAAGCAACATTGTCTGAAACATTGTCTTTGTCCGGCGTGGCTATCTGTCAATACCTGATGTTATACAATGCAGTGGGATAAGTAATTGGCAAGTTGAATGTATGCTTACTGTATATTTATCATCATCATCATTAGGAACAGCAGGGCTACACCACAGGAACTTACATTCATTGGCTGAATCCCAGTACAAGTGTGGAGGACTCACAGTCTTGCAGACTTGACTACATGAAGACCGGAGGGCCCACTGTCCAAATCCACATCATGTTGAGCGTATCGTCTGCTGACTTTCCGTGGACTTCCAGGAAGTCTGTTCTGGTGCAGAGACTTCGTTCAGGAGATTACCCACTATTGATTGCAATACTGATGTGACAAATGTAAAAACAGAAACATAAAGTGAAGAAAACTACGGATTAGCACAATCATTTAGATAAATAGCATGAATGTACGGAACTCATTTATTCATCTCATATATTTTGATCCTGTCCTTAATCTTTATTGCATACGAAGAAGCACAGCATGTGGGTATTCATGTCCGCACGTTTGATCTGGGGCTGTTTTTCTGCACCTTAAGCCAGGTTTCCACCTCACAGTACGGCCCTGCTTGACTCGACTTGACTCACTTTTAAGATAAGAAAATATTGTCCTTTATAAGGGCCACAGCACAGAAACTTCTAGTATTACTTAATAAATAAGTGAACCTTAAACTTACAAAGACTAAAATAAGATATAGTCGGACTGATTGTTTGAGGTCTTATTATTTCACAAATATTTAATAGTTTTGACATGAAATTTTGGGACCAGTTCTTTTCTCTACTTGTTTTCCACTGCAAATGGTGGAGGCAGGATTCTCAGCCGGTCACCGTAATGACGCCGCGTGAAACTGCCCTGACATCCTCCCCCAGGGGACACTCTCTGGATGCTTTCATTAGCAACCACACAGATCAACGCCTGCACTTCAGTTGTACGGTGTAGTGTACAGTGCAGTGTATGTCTAAGGGACACGCGAAGATAACCATTCAAATGTGTAACAAACTGAACTGGACTGCTTGGTTGACATCTTAATGAGCTGCTCTTCCTTTCAGAGAAGGCATCTTCTGGGCTCCTGAGCGTGGCACGGAATGACCAGCTGTCTTTCGCTACTAACATCTCTGCGACAACCCGCAACATCAGGAGGATACGTCCATTCTTCACCCAGGAGGCGGCGCAAGGTTCTGGTTCAGGTTCTTGTCATCTTGTGCCTAGACTACAGCAACTCGCTTCTGGCTGGCAAGCCTACATGTGCCATCCGACCTCTGGAGCCCATCCAGAATGCCGCAGCCTTGCTGGTCTTCGACTTACCCACGTTCTCCCACACTACCCCACTCCTCCGCACCCTGTACTGGCTCCCGGTGGCTGCTCTATTACGATTAAAGACCCCGGTATTTGCTTATTGTTTGCTGCAACAGCACAATCTCACATACACAAACATGTTACATGGAAGACTGAACACTCATCTGTTCAGACTGCACCTCGGCCCATAAAATAACAACAAATAAAAATGCTGTCATTTAAATGTGGCACTTGAAGCAGTTCTTACAATTTTGGGGTATTAGCCACATGGTTGAATGCACTTATTGTAAGTTGCTTTGGATAAGAGTGTCAGCTAAACAAATGAAACGTAATGTAAATGCTATGCTTGACTGGCCTGCACAGGGCCCTGACCTCAACCCAATCCAACGCCATTGGGATGAACTGGACTGTGAACCAGACCTTAACCCTCAACAAGAGTGCTGGACCTCGCTAATGCTCTTGTGTCTCATTGGGAGCAAATCCCTGCAGCCAGGTTCAACACCTGGTGAAAAGACTGAAACCAGAAGAATCTAGGCTGTTATAGCATCACATTAATGCTTCTGGTTTTGAAATAACCTGCTCAGTTATAACAAAGGTGTGTAAGGTTGTCCATGTAACTATGCTCATTTAGTTCAAATTTGTGATATTTTAATAATCAGTATATTTTGAAAAATAATAATGTGTTTCGGCTGAACTCCAGAGGGACATTCACGTTAATAACTAGACAAAAACAAATCTCACATATTTAAATGCACCATCTTGAGTATTGGTGTAAAACACACTATCAGCTGCTGTTTGAAACCTTACAAAACCCATGTTGGTCGAACTCTTGTTGGAGCATTAAAGGGGCTTGTTGTTCCCCCAATCACACAGATGCCTCTTTGTCATCATGCAGCCGTCCAACATGCCACAGCAGTCCAGTACAGACTACCCAAGTCATCGCAGAGCATCAACCAGCGAGGCCCAGATGTTCTCCAGCAGCTGAGTGAGGGAAAGCATGGCATGTCCAGTCAAAGAAACAGCATCTTCCATGTTGGCCAACACCTGCCTTTACAGCTGCTCCGCCTCGGGTTCCATCTCACTGCATCCACAACAACTACGGCAAAGAGGGAAACATCTTGATAGAAGTTGTTGGAAGCCACCCTCCACCGGCGAAGTTGTCAGGCTCACATCTGGCTCTGGCAGGAGACAAGGAGAAGAGGTGGCTGCGATTGACAAATGGATAGATTTGGTACACTTGGCGAGGATTCGTCCAACTGTTGGTTGTTTCTATATATGTCCAAATCCACATTTGGAACTGGAAGAGGGTGATTTCACAATTATTTACTGGCTGCTCACTTCTGTGTTTGATTTCACAATTTAGCTGTAAACAACATCTTGTCTTCTGTTTGTGTGATCTGATTCTTGTACTTCCCATGGGGATGTGCAGTCTCGTGGTAAATAATTGATCTAAAACCTTCCATGTAAAATGCATGGTCACTGAGTTGTTTCATGCTTACGAGTTAACCCAAAAGTTCTCCCCGAATTGTCAAATGGAGGGTGTAAAGGATCTTAACTGCATGGATAACAACATGAGAACTGCCCATTGTAGGGAAAAGAAGTGCCTTCAATAGCGTCAATTAGCAGAGAGTGCAAAGCCCCAGATTTTGTGCTGTATTTTTAAGGGGATTCTGTCTCATTGTTTAGACAATGTGCAAATGCCTGGGTAGTGCCTGATGCATTTCATCAAGCTCAAGTAATCTACTTTTATAGACTCTTCGGGCGAGTGCTGTACACCTTAAAAAATATCAAGACACCGAGAATCTCAGCAAAGAGCGTGCTGTTTTAAACACTTTTAAAATCCAATAACACATATACTATAACCAACTCTACATTTATAGAGCTCTTCAAAAGCAGCTTACAATGTGATTCACAAGGCAGGAAAAACAAGATTTAAAGCTACAAAAAAACACTGTTAAAATAGTGCAGATACACAAGAAACAGTATCAAACTTATTGATCACCTAAATCCTTATTAAGGCCATGGTGTTCTCCAGAAGAAGGAATCTAGTGAAAGGACCTTGACTTAAGATGCTTTTCGTCAAACTATGTATATATACATGAATATATGAATATACCTACATATATGTGTGGACTGTTTATCTTTATATATATATATATGTATCCAGGGACATAGTGTGGACACATGCAATTCTAGGGGATGTGGAGGTTTATACAGTACAGTGATCAGTGAATACGACATATTTTAGTTTGAAATGCATTCAGGCCATGTTTCTACATTGTCACATCCTGGGTTGTGTACAGTATGATCTTATATAAGAAATGTGTGGTGTGTTAACATCTACATTTAAACACCATGCAAGTTTTGGTGGACCGTACCAACTTTTTATTGGACAGAATGTGTTAATATGTCTTGGAATTTACTGGTTTATGATGTCATTATTGGGCTATTTTAATATGTATTTTACTTGTTTAATAGTTATAAAGGAAATGGATATGAGTGTGATGTGATATACTGTCTGGTTACGTTTTTTTACCGGATATTTTCTTGTTGTGAATTGATTGTTTAAAATATGGAACATGGAACACAGTTAGATGGTGGTTATGTTTGCCCTCCAAAGATATTAATAAAAGCAAATAAAATACATCCTACAGCCTAAGTGAAACTTTGGTATTAATGACATAATACTAATGACATTACTGTCAGCCTCAGCTGTGCTTTGTACTTAGAGCTAATAACCAAATGCATCCATCCATCCATCCATCCATCTATCCATCCATTCATCCATCCATCCATTCATCCAACCATTCATCCAGCCATCCTTCCATTCATCCATCCAACCATTCATCTATCCATCCATCCATCCAACCATTCATCCAGCCATCCATCCAGCCATCCTTCCATTCATCCATCCATCCATCCATTTAGTTCCAGCTACTCAAATATCAGGATTATTGCTGGTAAACTGAATATCTTTGGCTTTTGAAATTGTTCATAGACATGTAGTTGAGTTAACATTTCTCTGACGGTGTCAACTACCAAACTGGCAAAAGCTGAACATTACACTCTTTCTAATAAAGTGACCACTGAGTGTATATAGACACATACAAACACACATAAGTACCCACATATGTGAATATACACACATAGCTGACAAGGCTACTTGGGAAAATCTCTTATAATGTAATAAATGTTTAAAAAATGTTGTTGTGTATACTGAAACATTTCCTCTCTGTTAACACACATTCAGTGAGGCTGCATCTCTCAGCTCATGACTTCCTGTTTACTATGTGTGGCAGCCTCTCAAATGAGCACAATAAATGAAAACACATTACATTTGAATTAATATCAAAACGAAAGGGAGGCGACACCTAATCGCCATGTAAACACAGAGATGGTGCTTCCAGCTCTCCTCATTATTTATGGGAGTGGACACATCCTCGTCACATTACATTAGAGAGCAGGGAGGCGGGCCGTGTCGAGGTCAGCACAAAGATCCTGCAGCATGTGACACATCAAGCACACACAACCACAGCTGACTGCCTGCTGTTTCACTGGCATCCTGACGGACTATAACATGTCTCAGAGCAACAACTTTATACATGGCATGTATATGCTTTGGAAAGTTTTCAGCCAGCTACAGTGGATGTCTGTTGTAAGGTGCCACATATGACATGAAGCCAAAACAAGGCCACACAAAGTTGAAGAAAGACAACAAGTGCAGATAAACACACAAATAACTGCTATAGGCACAACCCAGTAGGCAGAAAAAATGTTGGCATTGTTTGTTACTGCAAACCTTGGATACGTTGAATGTCGATGTGTCTGAACCAAAATTATATTTCATTCGTTAGCTGAAAAGTACAATTCAATGTTTTGAAGCATTTGGATGTCTTTATGCAGCAAAACTACTTGTTTAAGATTGAAAATAGATCATGGTTTGTTTTGAAATGATAACCATAACGACGTCATCAATACATAAATACTTATATAATATAAAATAAATAATTCACTAAGCTGACTTTCTTACATCACCCCTCTTAACCCCGTAACATTAAGTAACGAGTGTACCAAAGTCATTGTTTACTTTTGGTTTCAGACAAGACATGAACAGCGGTCACCTGAGTGAAAGTCCTGTGTTTTCAATGATCAAAAACAATATTTTCATTACCTTCTATTGTCTTTGTATCAAGAACATTTTATTTATTATAAACTGCAGTGAAATGCTTCTTTATTAAAAAAAAAATAAAAAATGTCTAATCGGATACAATTATGAAGTGATGACACTGTGGACGGTCATGGATGTAAACTGCAACGTCACTGGTTGATGAAGGCATAGAACCACCAGGCGGTAATTCTAATTTAGTCATATAGAGGTGAGGACGCCCTTTGTTCATCTTGATTTAAATTTAGCTGAAGTTTAACGTAAGTCTGGAGTCATACTTTTTTGTGTTTTTTTTGTTCAACAATTCCCATGAAGAGCTAAAACTAACGATTTCTTCGTCCACTTCTCAATGCTTTCTGATGTCCTGTCTGTGGCTCTCAGCACCAAGGCCACTGGTTCCCACTGAAAACTGAAATCTTTAAAAAAAACATTCAACAAATATATAGCTTTTGACTGTAGTTTTTATCAAACAAACGAGGAAATAGCAGATTTGTTAAGGGACTATTTTCAGCAGCGGATCAATACTAATTTGCTGCTCTAGTTGGTATGTGTGGTAACAGGATGGTGTATGTTGGATCGAGTCAAAATGAACTAAAGTGTGTATGTTTGTGGTAACCACATTACAATGAGGTTTTCATCCAACAGCGAGTGGCGTGAGTACCCATGCATTTGCATACATGTGCATGTGTACAGTACGCATTGGTCTCACTGGACCCCATAAAATGATTCATATTTAAGTACCTTTAATTACTTCAGTTAGAAACAAGGATCAGCGTGGAATGAGTGATGTACTGAGTGTACGAGTGAAGTAGATATAACATCAGGTGATGTGCTGTCTTGTATAAATCTAATGTAGCGGTCTGAGCTACTGCAGTTTAAAGATGCTAATATCCATGCAAACACTGTTTGTGGGTGTGGGGGAAATTTACAAATATCGTTGTCAATTATCATTATCATGCACATTCGACACTCGACCGTACACAGCACAATGCAGGCACATTTGGTCCGGTAGATTTAATTGTCCTACATTCAAAACGTGTTTACTCTCCTCGCCGGTGGAAGAGAGAAGAGTCGAAGTGTCCGAGGAATGCAAATTGAGACGGTTGCAAATGGAATTTCTACAATATCAAGCCTTGTTAACGCAGGAGTAGCAAAGCACTAAGGACAATCAAGACACCTTGTCACTTGCTTTTTTTATCTCGTGCTTTTTTTCATCTCCCACCTCCTTGTGAAGAGAAAGCACTTTGAATCTGCTAGTTTTTCTCCCGAATTTACATAACAAAGCCCCCAAGAATAAGGTAGAGATGTGATGAAGCAGCCTCCACTACTGCTTCTGAACACCCATCAACATACCTCAGACACACACACACACACACACACACTCACAGATGGAGGCGTGTGCGCATACACACATATCCACATGTATTCTCTCTTTTTTTTATCTCTCAATAAAACTATCTGACAACCAAAACCCCAAAGATCTCCGATGCATGGCTTCACACGCCGGCTACGCAGTCAGCAAAATAAATTGAAAGCATTAAGAAAAAGTAAAAAAAGTGAGAGACTGAGAGAAACATAAAAACAAAATAACCTCTCTGCACCAACTACAATCCCCCCACTGTCACCTACATATAACCCCCCTTTCCCCTCCCCCTCCCCCACCCCACCCTCAGCCCAGCACAGCTCCCCACTTGGAAAGAGACGGGATGAAATGACATTATGCATATGAAAATGTCCAGAAAGATGTTTGATTTATGTATGCATTAGATGCAAATTCTATTACGGGACACAAGGCGGGCTGTGAGATTTCCCACTGAACACTTGGCTGCCCTGATCAAACCCCATCTCATTAATTCAGACAAGAGGGGAGAAAGATAGAGGGAGTGAAAGAGGAAGAATTGGAAGAAATTTACAACCCAGACATAGATTTCTCAAAAAAAGCAAGGGAGAGAGGGGTGTTGGTGGAGGGGCCAAATCACATCCATCCCTCTGAGGCCTACTGCTGTAGAGGAGAACCAAGAGCCCGTCCAGGTGGCAACAGAAACATTGGATGGGATAGTAGATGGAAGCACAAATCAATTTTTTATATTTGTTAAGCACTTTGAATAATATACTCAAGAAGACCAACATTGTGGGACTCATACCTATTTGTGTTGGATGAGTAGTTCAATATGAATCTCAGGAAAAAGCCTACTTTTGTTACAACCGGTGTCTGGCCATGTGTTCTCTCAGTTCTAACAGTACTCACTAAAATAACTGATGTGGTCGGGTGACGTGGTGACATTGCTAAAAATAAGCTTGACAGGGCAAGAAACACAACAGTCAGACTCTCAGACAGGTTCAATCAATCAGTCAAAATGTTTTTCTACAGCACCTTGCGTACAGGGCAGTGCAATTCAAAGTGCTTTGCAGATGACTGACGAGCTGATATGAGGCCGTACAAATGTAAAGAGTGGAAAGGTATGAGACTTATGACCGCTGGAAATCAAAGATATCTGGAAGAGAAAATATAAGCTAATAGCAAAATAATGACCCAAAGTGTGTGTTGTAAACATCCATCGCAGTTTACAGAGCCGCCTAGTTTAACTTTGACCAGCGTGTGGCAACAATAATAAATTCAACAATAAATTTGATGAGTGCAATGTCATCTTTAACCCAAGAACCAATGGTCAGAGTTTCAAAAGTTAAACGCAAGTTTTTCCAAAATGTAAAATATTGTTGTGATTCCCACTGTTGAAGAGAAGTCCATGTCTGTTTAGTATCATAAAGCAGGTCTAGATGCTATAAATACTGTGAAAGTATAAAAATGCTCACCGCGCTGCCAGAATTCAGAAAGTTTGCTTTTAAACGAGCCGTCAGGACTTCTGTAAGGTTGTGATGTCACAACTATACAGTCACCGGTAGAGAAGACACTTCACACTCAGTGTCCCTGGCTGCAATGACGCTGTGAAGACGCCGACGGCTCCGATGCGGAAGACCAAAAAACGCTGCCCAATCAGAACAGACTGGGCTTTTTCAGGACGGGGGCTTAAAGAGACTGTCGGAAACGCTCTGTTTAAGTGCCTGAGGGTAAATACAGGTATATTCACACAGACAATACGAGAAGCTGGCTGTTCCCACTGTTTCCAGTCTTTATGCTGTCCATGTCCAGCTCTGTACACTTAGTACATATCAGTCTCCGAATCTCACTCTCAGAAAGCGAAGAAGTGTATTTGCTTTGAGCTCTTCCAATGGTTAATAGCATTCTTTTGAGATCCAAAGAAAAGTAATATCAATGCAAACTTTACAAAAAATTTGAATGTACTGCCTCAAAACAAACCACAACAAATAACCAGTTATAAATGTTACTCTTCATGTGTTAAAACTAGCATCAACATGTGGAGTGAACTGAATATTTCCATTGAACCCTCCATTTCCTGTCAGTCACATCAAAAATGAAATAAGAGACAAGGTGAGACGGTGATAGAGAGCTACTGGCTGCAGGTGATCCAGGTCTCTCTCTCTCTCTCTCTCTCTCTCTCGTTCTCCCATCACTTCCTCGTATGATTGAGGTCAGACGGGGAATTCTTCCCTGGCCTAACTAATGTGATTGCATCAGAGCAATACCCTTAAACGACATCACACCCCTGATCTGCATACTAATTGGCCCTGCTCTCTCCTTGACACTGACCTTGGGAGAAAGAGGCCTTCGTTCCCCCTAGGGGGGGTGTTGTGTGCGTGTTGGTGTGTGTGAGGGGGGGGGGGGGGGGGGGGGGGGGCTTTTGCGGAGGGGGCAAAAAAAATACGGCGTCCGTCCATTGCTCACATTTCCATGCAAAGACGCCCTCGCTCTGCATAACCTCTTCCCGCCTTGCCTCATGGTACACCGACCCCCTCCAACACCACCACCACTCATACGCACACATACATATGCACCCTCACCCTCTGCCACTATCTCTCCTCTCTATGCATCAATGCAAATTATAACAATGGCCGAGGCTTTATTCGGCAGGGGTAAGCCTGCGTGACCTTCTGTGACGGGGAGCAGCAGAGACAAAAGGCCATTTCTCCCTGAATAAGCACATGGACAGCAGCGTCTCCCCATCCCGGGGAGGGGAGGGGAGGAGGAGGTGGTGGTGGTAGATAGGGGCCACATGTAAAAGAGACCACAATTGTGGGCATTTTTAAAGCAAAAGAGGGCAGAATGGAAATGAATGCAGAGCGATGCAGTGGGGAGAGAGAGCCCCGGCCCTTTGGAGACCGCTTACGGAGGACGAGTCGGGGGTTTGTTGATCGAGACTTAGCTCTGCGGAACTGACAAGAGAAGCTGGCTGAGAAATTTACATGTTTTATTTATGTATTTTCATTAGAAATAGATTGGTATGCTCTCCCGGCTGGTGGCTTGTCGGGCTGCCATGTAGCCAGTATATCCCGTGTTGGAATCCTGCGAGGGATACGTTCTCGCAAATGCCACCCTTCTCTCCTTAATGTCAGTGAATCAGAAAGGCCAAATGTGACACAATCTTGTAAGGGGGAACACATTACAGGACCGAGTTCAACCGAATAGGATCAAAATCATTTAAATGCAGAATGTAAGCAAAGTCTCTAAAAGCGTACGCTTCAAACTAAGTGCTTATTAGATCGTCCTACAGCATCTGAAACCCTCACACCTGTGAGACCATCAAGCCAACAAGCATGCCCACGCAGCTGCTTCACCATGTTCACCTCCATGCCTGTTTGGATGATACTTAGTACCACCACGCTCGTTTGGAGCACAATGCAGCATGACTTGCTGTAGATTTCTTTCAGACATGTTGCCTCTCACCAAAGGGCGTCTTCAGTTCTGTCCCTTTTGGGAGAGAGGCAAATCACTCTCATGAAATTGAGTCCAAGTCTAATTCGATGAAGTGAAAACTCATGGCAAAAGGTATATTACACATTGGTCTTTGTTGTAATCATTTAGCCACTATAACCAAGGGGAATTCATCCCCCTTGGTTGTGGACATTGATACCAATCCACCAGAAGCACTTGTTTTGTGTGACGTTGCTGTCGGATCCCAGAAGATGTTCCTCGAATGTTTTTGTCTTTATTTATCTGGCACACAGTTAGATTTGGAGGAAATAATGGTTATATATATATAATATATATATAAATCTCTTTCAGGGAGCTCTGAAAGATTCCTATAGCAGCAACAAAACTTCTGCTAGGTGAGTTAATCACATTAGATTTCAGTTAAGTGAACTAAACTGAAGGCTTCAACACACACGGATTAAGTCGGGTGGTGGAGGAGCTGTGGCATGATAATTGAGTGAGTCAGTAGTGCCGGTTTATAATGGCTGTGCAGCAGACCTGCATGAATATGGTTGGACGTTACTAGTCAACTGTTTGTCAGTTGTCGTTTTTTTTGGGGGGGGGGGTTTGCTTGAGGGCCGTGGCTGTAGCTACAAATCATTTTGATGAGAGTGGTGAAACTGAACCAGTTAGGTTGAACAATGAGCTGAAAGATGATAAAATGCTTCATATATCAAAAACCACAAAGCAGCATTTTTTTCTGTTGTAAAAACCTTTAATTACACATTAAAATATGGAATCAAGCCCCAACCTTAACCTGTAAATAAACCGTGTTAATATCCTTTGATCGTAACAGTAGAAAAAGTTCATAACATATTTGTTATGCTGAAATTCTAGCGACCACATCTGCCAGTTATTTTACCGTAATTTGCGTATGTTTGTGGTGACAAAAGACTCATTTGAGTCATTTGAATCATCGTCAGGATAAAGAAAAAAATATATCGATTTGCTTTAAGAATTCGCTTTTAAATTAGATTTTAGATTTGTGCATTCTTGGGACATAAACTCTGACAAACCATGATCACAGCTCTGTGGTCTGTCTGCAGTCAAAATGAAGCATTCCTATGCTTTGTTGAATTGGATGTGTTGTCAGTGTTTGAAGCCACTGCCTTTGTGCATATATTGAGTCGCTGCTCCCAACACATGAGCAGGTTGTGTTGTTTTTTTCTGAATGCTGATACCATGTGTACACTAGATCTTGAATAGCATGCTAATTCCCTGACTAACCGTATGCTAACTAGATTAGCTATTTGGCTTTAAAAAACAGTTTGACACGGAGAACAACCGAAGCGTTTGGTCTGTGCAGCTCCTCTGTACATACATATGACAACAGAGCCAATGCACTGCAGTATCTTTATGCTCACCTTCATTCTCATATTCTCTCTGTTTGGGCATTCCTGGATGTGCATGGGCCTTCTGCACATTTCCATACATATAGGGAAAAGATTTTAGAGCACACAGACAAATGGCCATAGTGCTGCAGTTATCAGTGTATAAGAGAACATTTCAGAGCCGAGGTGTCGGACAACTTCTCTGAAATGTACCGTTATCGCAAAACAGATGAATTTGCTCCGGCAGTGATTATTCTCTCCGCTGCAATCTGGAAGCTTCCCGTATACTGTCTGTGGAACAGGAAAAGCATCAGAGGAGTCCCAGAGTTTCCTCGGGTTAAAGCCTGCATCTGAATCTCACACTGTTACAGGCGTGAGATTTCCCTTTGCTTGTATCGGTGTTACTGCTACGCTCTGAGATGTGTGGAAATTCTGAAGAGGTGCAGTTGGCTTTGGCTATTTTGTCATTTTCACATTCTGTATAATTCCGCCAAATTCTGCACTACGGATGTGAACCGTCCCCCTTTTTATTCAAATCAAAAACAAAAAAATGCAAGCAGAGCGCTCTTATTATTCCGTACGGGATTTAGCTTTTTGTCTCTCCAGCTGTGATTATAGGGATCGTTTTGTCTGAGAGCTCAGCAGGTTTAATCAAGCTCGGATAATTTCACAATGCCTCGTAATGGGGTCCCTGAAGACGGAACCTGCTCCCGTTTTCACAGGTTTTCGCAGGGATGGAAAGAAAAAAAAAAAAAACAGGAACCTTTTAACAAAAATCCCAGCCTGCACTGGAGCAGGAGCGAGCAAGGAGCTATTTTAGCATCCTGCCTGCTGCCCTTGGGACCAGGCATTACACAGTCCCCCCCCACCCACCCCCATGCGACACACACAAAAGCCCTCCACCCATATACACACTGCAGGCCCTGTGCACTTCCCCTTAATGTCTGGCAATTTGCCAGGTTGTCATTGACAAGGTAAGTGTTGATTTCAGTGGCAACGATAGGCAAAGCAAGAAGGGAGGGAAACTTCAGAACAATGAAACACTCCTTTGGAGTTTTTTTTTTCTTCTTCCTCTTTCTTTTCTCCCTCACCTCCTCCTCCTCCTCCTCCTCTGGAAAAGGAGAAAGGTGTCACTTTGTGACAAGTGAATTGTTTTTTCTTCTCTCCCTCCCCACCCTCGCTGTGATAGCGTCGACGATGGAAAGTTTGTGGAGTTGCGTTCTTTGCAGATAGTTTGACCTACTTGGGTTAGAACTGCACACCTTACAGAACGCCTTCCAGACTCTGTGGCTGCAACCCGGTGGAGGACGATCCCGAAAGGATCAGACCAGGTAAACAATGTATGCATGCGCTAATATTTCATTATTTATATTATATATGAAAGCTTTTGTTTTGACACTGAATAGGGTCAAAATAAACTAATAGAAATCACCATGAAACTTCCCCAGATGATTACCTACATTAAGAGAATCATTTTCATATTAAAGGTTTTAGGAGATGTTGTCTTTAAATATGCAAATGAGGCTTCTTAATGTGGTAATTTACACAAATGTCCAGAACAGATGTGAGAACGTTGCATAGAGCCAGGTTATGAATTCCTGTCTTATTTTGTTGACATATATGAGACAACAGTTTTTTCAGAGGAAACTTTGAATATCTCTTTTTATCCTTTTAAAAATAACAACATACTGTCAACAGCAAAACAAATGTTGCCATGTTTATAGGAATAAAATCAGGCCATGAACGATATATCAACACACCCCTCTGACCTTTAAAGATATGAATCCCATTCATTCTGAGAGACTCTACAGTGAATAGGGTTAAAATCACGTATCACGTGTATATTTTGCATGAGATTCTTCCAGCTCCTAATTGAACCTATACGATTTACCCAGAAATATTGAAATATTAAAACCCAAAACTAGTTTTGGTTATCATTCCATCACATGTAACTATTCTAGTTGTTTCAACTAACATTCACTCATATTTCTGTAGTGCAGACAGATCACCTGTACATATAAACCCATTATGAAGCCATGCACAGTTATTACGAGTGACATATTGTATTAAAGTTATGGCCCATTCAGTGTGTTTAACCTCACACATTCGCAGCATACAGTATAAACTTCATTCATATTTAAAATGTCTCGAGTTTTCAGACCCACATACACACTCCCACTGGATCTGTTCAGCCAATTTACATTAAGGTTAATGAGCTGTCATGTGATTACTGTATAAAGAAACGTCATGCAATTAAGCATCAGAGCTCACAGAGAGCACACATCTTCTCCAAGAGACGCTTGACTAATACAATGATGTGGGTTTGAATGATGTTCGTGAGGTCGGAGAGTTAAAAGATGAAAATCCAAAGTGCACTCTGAGAAGAAGACGGTGTATTTCATTCGGAAAGCAGCTTCAAGTCAGCAGCAGTTTATTCTACTAGTCCTGTAAGACCAGCAGCACACTTTGAAGCAGAATGTCCCGTTGATGTAGCATCTACTCATTTCTGGATTTATGTCTTTTTTTCTTTTTTTTTAAACTAACAATAGACTTTCTTTCAGGAGAGCTAAAAAGCTAAATTTGTACACAGATGTCATTAATTGATAAGAAGTCGTGTCAAATGAGAATGTGAAGTCATTTTAATTATTGTGTTTGACTGCCTCGGGCTATTTTGACCCAAACATATCACAGCTGATCATCCTCTGCTCTCCGTCATGCATGTGGAAGTGTAAGGTTGTCACAACTCACATTTCAATAAACGCTCTAATAGAAAAAGACAAAGATTTGAAATTGTTAAATGAACATAAGACACTGCAGCAAATAAACAGTGTTATGTATTTACTTTTTACTTTACACATTTTGGATAAATGAAAAGGAAACAGAATGATAACATTGCCCTATCTACCCTACTACTAAAAGACTCGTTGGTAAGGTATTTAATGTATAATTGTCCTTATGATTGGGATATTTTATAACAATATTATGACCTTGGCTGCCCAAGTCACCCGGGCTTACACCTCTTCACATCTCTCTTGACATCAAGGTTCATGTTGTGGTCATTCATTCCGGGAGCCTTTTTTCTTCGTGTGATTAATTCGCACGTCAATGTTTTTATTCAAACTGTTGTTTTTTGTACGTTTACACAAAGATTGAATATTACAAGACAGCAAACTTTTTTAACTCCTTTCAAACATCGACAAATGCAACGCAAACAAAATGCACTTCCACACTTACCTTTCATATACAATAACATATAAACTTAGACATGGACATATGAAGTTTATAACGTTTTAACAGAGGGAGTTAATTCCCTAACTAATCAATAAAATCAATAACTTACAGTAGTTGGTCCTCTGCCTGTGCACTCTATTCCAAACATTTTTGAAAAAGTATTGGAACTTTCCCAAATTTGCCAGTACTGCTGCCGGTATGAATAGTTTGATGTGAAATATTCCCTGGCGAGTATTTTGTACTTTTGTGACTAAAGATTTAAGAATTATCATTAAAACTAAAATCTGATGTTATTAGTCAGGAAGTTAGATTGAAATCTCTTCTCATATTTCTATGTTGCAGGAGACTCACCCTGCCTCATCCTCCATCTACGGTACATTTTGAAGGTGAGACTGATCAGGTTTAGTTGTGTGCCGATGCTAAACTCGGTGTGTTCTCCCCGCTGAGCTTCATTTACTAAATTTATAATAAGATGCCATGTGTGCGATGGCAGTGAGGGGCTGAGGCCTCTGATCAATCCTGAGCGTCTTCCTGAGGACCAGCGCTCTTCCTCTGTGTGTGTGTGTGTGTGTGTGTGTGTGTGTGTTTGTGTGTGTGTGTGTTTGTGTGAGACGTTCCTCCATCTACCGGCTCCAGGTTTGATGTCCCATTAAAGAGGCCTCGCAGACATCAGACCAGTCACTCAGAAACGGAAAGTGGGACTCGGGGGACACTCAGGATGTTCATCATTAGGCTTTGGTGCCATTCACCCATCTCCCAACCATCGCCTCACTGAATAAAAAGAAATAAAAAAAACAAGACAACTTCAGAAATCTTTTGGGTGGAGAAACAGAGAACGGAGAAAGGCTCAGAGGGATGGGGGAGCAGAGGCAGAGGTGGATTGGGGGGGGGGGGGGGTTGCACTTAGAGATATTTAAAGGCGAAAGAGATGGGCTTTGTTAAAGATGCGATTCCCCTGGGTTCCCCTCATTGAGTCACAGGGATCTGATAGCGCGACGCTCCTGTTCGAGCAACACCGCCTTTGCTGGGGGGGAGATAGTATGGCGTGTAATTATACTGCGAGGGCTTTCAGGGCCCTGACATACCTGTCACCTGGGAAGGAGAGGGATGAGACGACATCTGCATACCTTTTAGTTCTTACTTCAGAATATAGAAACTTGTCCTTTCTCGTTTGTTTCCGACAATGTTTTGTTCCTTTTTTTTTATTTTTTTATTTTCTCCTTCCCGAGGCTGGCTTTGGAAGTTTTGGGGCTCGTTCTCTCTGCTCATTTGATGACTTTCAGGAAAAAGAAGAAAAAAAAAAGTGCAAGCGAGGGAGCGCCTTTGATTTCTATTTGGGAAATGGTTACTAATGAGAGGAGATAATCATTGTAAGAGTTGAGGCTTTTGTCAAGGATTCAGCTGTTTGAAGCGATTCATTTCATCATTCGTACAATAACAAATTGAACTTAATAAGTGACAGTGATAATCTGTGATCAAACGCAATAATAAGAACAATAAAAAGACAGTCGGAATCTTTCAAAGGAAGCGTGGATTCAGTAATAACAAGCGGAATGATCAGGACAATGCTCCTCTACAGTGATTATCATCAGTGCTGACTTCCTTTATTATTAAATGCTGGATGCAATTTGTCATCCACTCAGTGCAGTGTGCAGTGTGTATGTACACTGGAATATTGATCTACTTGATCTCCAAAGATTAGAACATAATACACAGAGAAATGTTACCCCCCCCCCCCCCCCCCCCCCCCAATTTCTGCTGCATTTGAACGTGTCTGCAGTGTTTTCGCGAGCAGGCGGGCAATGACATTTTCACAACAGAGGCTGCACTCATGCATTAACATTGCTTTACTTCAGTTTAGTGAGCTCAATGTTTTCCATGGGCAAGACAAATGGGAGTAAGCAATGTTTCCCCGTCTCATCAGCGAGACGACGCCTGATTCTCTTCCCTTTGTTAGAGAGAGAGAGAGAGAGAGAGAGAGGACACCGCGTTTGTACAGGTAGCTAACGGACGAGTGGACCCCACCGCGTTCCCTTTCATGTCTAACAGCAGGGTGGGAATGTTTAATTTAAGCGGCCCCTCTTTAAATGTATATAAAAATGTCCCGAGCAAGATGCTTATCTTAATAGTTGAAGTAGGAGCAAAAATAACTGTAATTTTAATCAAATCTGGGCCACATTGGTGTGACGGCGTTGGGTGCTATTGAAGCTTAAAATTCATGTTGTTGGGGTCTTGGAGAAAGGGACTCAGCGGGTGGTGTCTCGTGGTGTAATTATCCCTCACTTACAGGTATTTCTGTTGCCACAGTCATTATCTTCCCTTGTAAAGAGGAAATCAATTTGTACAGATGTATATGAGGAGTGGAAGATTGCCCGGAGGAAAAGAAAAGAGGCATTCTCATGAAAGAGGGACAGTGAAAATTGAAGATAGATGACTTGTTATTGGTCTGCGTGTGGGGCTTGTTTGTTTGTTCGCCTGATTGGCTGCAGTTAGTGCGGCGTTGCATTCGGGAGAGCAGCACAATGAAAAGTGTGTCTTTGAATTCAACTCATTATTAAGTTTTATTGCTGTGTTCCAAACAAGAGCCCACTATCACTTTTACTGACTCCATAAAATCCTGTTTGTGTAGCTGCTCTCAGAGAAGCCCCAGATTAGAAAGTGTCCACCGTCCAAAGTGAACTGAATGTGTTCAGGGTGTGTGTGTGGGGGGGGGGTAACAAAATAACAGATAAAAACAATCTCATCACGACCTTATACTCACAGAGGCCGTCAACTTCAGACTAATCACGGATTTGGGTTCCTTGTGCCAAAAAAGTCCTAATTCGGCCCAATTGTTATCACCACACGTATTAGAAGTTGAATTAGCCATTGATTCAATCATCGCAAAGTTGCTGAATAAGACATTTCATAAAATCTCGCCAAAAACAAAATCTAACCCACCGTGCTGGCAGCATGCTTAGAAGCGGCTGCGTTGGGTAGTACAGCTGTGTGTGTTCTGGTAGTTCCGTTAGCTGTTTGCTGCTATCCACCCACTGTGTGTGCAGAGAGGCGGCTGGAGCGTCGGAGACGCTCTCAACTGTGTTATCACTTGTGACCCCGTTAAGAGTAGTGCGAGAGGAGTCAGCAGGCAGTCAATGGCGGGATAAAACGAGCAATAAAAGGGTGTTTTGAGAAAGTGTGAGTAATCACAAGCACAAGTGCTTGAGCAGTAGCCAATAACCAGCCACACAACATATTAGGCAGTTTGCTGCAGCAGAATGCGAGGTTAGCTGTGGACACACACGGAGGTGCACACTCACCAACGGACATACGCATACATGCAACCGATCGCATGATGATGGAGATAATAACAATTATCAAAATGCAAGGAGCATGCCAGCGATTGAGTAGTGCACTTTTATAAAGTTGGTAGACTTGTGCGGCAGAACACATCCTTATTTGTTGTGCCTAGTCTAACTCCATCCCTCCAGTTTAGAATCTCAGCTCTGTTCAAACTGTAGCTTCCAAATCCAACTGTTTCCACAGGCTCAATAGTGCTAACCTCAAATAAACTGACCTCTATGTATAAATCACATACACTCACATGTTTTCTACAGTGTAGTGGTAGCTACTTGGCTTGACTTGCTGCTTAAACTGTCCTAGATGCAGCTGGAAGCTTTTCCAGGCTGGTGAGTGAAGCCTCCATGCTCCTGTCATGAGGCCTGATCATCTGGACAATGCGTGGACGCTCGGACTGTTAGTCTGTTTTGATTACTGAATGAAAGCGTTTATCTGGCCGTGTTCATTTGTTCCTCTTGCCTTGGCCCCGGGCGGTGTAGTGAGAGCAGCCTTTTGATCGCAGGACAGATGATGTGGATGACGGATGTCCGCGGTCCGGCCGGCGAGTCATACAGTATGGCTACTAACTTAATTACTGCAATTAAGGTCAGCCTCTGTCCTGCTCTAGGATAGTCAGGAGAGATAACATCACCGTCCACACACACAGAGACTGTCTGAGACATGACACCATTCCTGTCCGTTCTGTAAATGAGCTGTCCCCATCATTCAGACCTCGTTGCTAATTAAGCGGCAGTATTTTCCGACCATATTTTGCAGATGTTAGGAGATACGCCGCTGTCCCTCTGTGGTGTCCAGTCCAATTAGTCCCATTACAGCCAGGCCTGTCTGGAAAGGAGGAGGGGGGGGGGGGGGGGGGGGGGGATCAAGGCCGAGACACATACAGGCAGCATCTGACATAAAGAAAAGCATTTACACACCATGTGATGATGATCATCATGTTGTGTCCAGCTGGACACCCCCACCCTCACTAACCGCCTGGCTGCTCTTCTCCACTGAGGACATATCTTCTCAAATGACCAGTGACACCGTGCATGCCACTCTGAGGGGGTGTAAAGAAACGGCGTGGATGGAGAGTCATGTGGCGTCCACTCAGCTGCTCCGCTGGTCTGATCCTATCGCATCCGGGATAATGAGGCCAAGCACATGGCTGATGCTCTTAGCCCCAGAGGGCCACTGTGAGGATAGCCAGCCCCTTCGGACACTTGACAAAGTCAACTCTGCTCCAACCACAGGAGGCAGAGCCAGCAAGATGGCTGCTCCAAACCAGAGGATTCGGTAGCTGTTGTTGATCAGTGACCAATAATTATCTGATATCACTGGTAAAGGGAGCCAAAGAAAAGCTAATGAGGTGAGTGGAGATGCTCGTAGCCAAGGAAAGGTTTTATCCTCATTCTATTTACTGTTTGGCAGGAAAGACAGGACAATTCATTATTGTGTTGTTTGCTGGTATCCAACATAGTGAAGACAAAGAGACATAGATTATACAATCATGACAGTGAGGCAAAAACAAGTTGGACAAAAACCTTCTTCTCATAAAAACAACAACAACAAACCTACATTTAAAAGCAAATGCTCTGTCAAAGGTGACAAGACACAGAGCAGACTAAAGAGCCCAGGAGTTGATGGAGAGCAAAAGGAGAGCTAAAAGGAGTGTAACTATTGGACTGGAGCATTCATCAGGTGGACAAAAACACCACTTCAAACGAATGCTGATGTTGTTCCATATCCACTGGCTAACATTTTCAACAAAGCAAAGGTGTAGCTCCTTGGTGAACTTCATGCTTCCCTACCAATGACCTCATGGTGTAAAACGATGTTCTACGAAGCTTAAAATTGTTAACCTAAGGCTTCCTGATTACCTTAAAAAGCGTAGAGTGGTATGTCCCCAGAATGAAGCAGCGTATAGACTCTGTGGTGAGAGCTAAGTAAGGACTGGGTGTATGTTGGCAGATGGTGCAGGAGGAACACAGGGGGAAAGAGACTCAAGAAAATAAAGCAGTCCACAAAGTTAAACTTTTGCCTGACCTAATTACAGCACCTTGGTGGCTGCTAGAGCAGCACTTTACCTTTGGAGTCCGACGTGCTTTCAAATTCCTCAGTTATTCTCAACGCAGTGTGTTTTTTTTTTTTTTTTTTGAAATATTCCTCTTTGTTTTGCTGCCTCGGCTGTAGCCCTCCGGGGACGCTGCTTGTTGAAGGAGTCGGAAGAGGGTTGTTCTTCCTTCGCTTTGGTTTGGTAAAGAGAATAAAAATAACTCCTGCCAGGCTTTCATTCACTACAGCTGTGAAGACACGATTTAACTGAGCAGTACAAGACTCTGAGTCCTGGGAAAGTCTGCCATGTGTGGAGTAAACAAGATCAGCTTTGACCCACACAAAAGTGCGCGATGATGTAAGAGTTTGACGGCTGAAATGACATATGCTCATATCCAGTTTGATGAATATTGTGTAAGTGATACATTTAAGACAGATTTGGATGCGGGGATTTGCTTAGTTTAAGCACAATATATACATGTTTTACATGACTCTTGTTTATGTAATTCATACATTTTTTTAATTAGAAATTGACAATTTAACTTTTTGGATTACATCATGTTTATCTCCACTGGATTGATAAATCTTCATCGTTCTCTCATTTAACCACGTAGCTACCTGTGGCCTCCATGCTCTGCTCCATAGTTGAACTTAAACTGAGTCATTGAATTGTTTTACTACAATGACTTAATTACATCCGTTGACCCTGTTCCCATTTTATAGCGTTTATTGCAACAGCTATTTTTCCTTTTTTCCAAATTAGAAGGCTGCGTCACATTCACCCTATACCCTCAGAGACATCCACATACAACAGTCAGCTGTTAGCACTGTCCACAATATGGAGTATGAGCGATTGCAGATGTGCTACTGAGAGTAGCAGTAGTAGCAAATACTAAAGTAGAAGAAATACTACCTCTTACTCGTAAGGTAGTAGTTTACAGTGTTGATCAGTGTTATTTTTCATTCATATCCCTTGTTGTGTCGCTGCCTCTGCTGAAGCCTTGCTAGGCTAAGCTAGCAGTTTAAAAGGCTCTGAACAAGTCTTTACCGCCAGTGAAGCTGTACAATTTCGGGGGCCTGAAGTCATTGTCTTTCAATTGCACTTGTCAGGGTTCTAATGTATTTTTGGAATTTATCAAAGAGGGATGTTCCAGTTAAACCAGAGTGTTACGGTTGATTTTTTTTTACTATGTCCTTGTTTTTTTCCTCATGAAAACAATATGGGGTTGAAACTGGTTGGTGTTTTAAGGGCCAGTGTGTAGGATTTGGTGGCATCTAGCAGTGAGGTTGCAGAATTGATGAAGACTGTACCGATATTTATGGGTGAATGTTAGTTAGTCCTGATGGACAGGTGGCATGGTAGCCCCTTCCATCAGTGTGTGAATGGGTGAATGTGGCATGTAGTGTTAAAGCGCTTTGAGTGGTCGGAAAAACTAGAAAAGCGCCATACAAGTACAGTTCATTCACCATGTAATAGCATTAACAGCATTTTAAGAGATAAAACAAAAACTCTAGTACCTTGTGGAAAGAAGAAATATTAAAATCTCCCTGATAATACTGGACAGCAGTTAGGTTTAGGCAACACAACCACATGTTGACCGATCCATATATCCTTCAATATATGGTTGATATTGAAGAAGGCCTGAAATCATGAGAATAAAAGAAACACATAAAGAGCCATGGTGTCTGACTATTTTCCGTATTATCATAAGTTACTGATTTGTAACTTTTCCTTTATTACTGGTCACCAGGGTTTTACTCTCTCCCTTTTCTAATATGCATAATCATATTAGATATGACGACAGCAATACAGTGTTGGTCGGCACACCTGCAGCTGGAGTCAGGCATGATGTAGGCTGACAAACACAAAGTCATTTAAAGGAATCCATTGTAAAATGATCAGTTTAGAGTCAAAAACAGCACCGGGAAATAACAAGGTCTATTTAGTTCTGCTGAGACCACCAAGCTGTACGTTTGGAGATGCAACAGCTGTTCACATCCAACGTTGCCCAAGAGCTGAGGGCCTCCAAACATGGCCACCAGAGGGAGAGTTACGTCACCTGCGAGCTCGTTCTGCATTAATAAAAGCGCACGAGCCCCGGCTCTGCATCCCATCAGGCACCATTCTCCTCTCCAGGACCAAGGGGACTTCCATGTCCTTCTGCAGAAACATCATCCCTCACACATGCAGACGTAATGGAACCTTTTTGACACATGCACGCACACACTCGCAATAATCAGGAGCGTTACCTAGAGGCCCGGAGGATGGCGGGGTTTGCCAGCAGAGGCCCCGAATCTGAGATAATCTGTGTCATTCATATTCTGGTGCCTGACACAAATGATCTGATAACGCACATGTGAAGTGAATTAACATCTGTTGTTGGAATGGGCCTAATGTCTAGCCATTCATCAATTTCACAGGATTACGTTGTTGACCAGAGGTGTGTGTGTGTGTGTATGTGTGTGTGTGTGTGTGTGTGTGTGTGTGTGTGTGTGTGTGTGATGCCCAGGGTACATATTCCGGTTCATTAGAAACTCACACACACATATGGGGTGGATATGGAGGCCATACACACTTATATCAGCGAGAGCCTTCTCTCCACTTAGTTAACTTGTAATTAAAGGACAGAATGGACTGTATTTCAGTCTATAGTTCTCACAAGTGCCTTTCCTCCAAGGGCCCAGCTCTGAAATCCACTTCACGCGTCCACTGGAGGACTCTCAGCGTCTCCACCATGTTTTTCATGGACTCTTTCTAGATTGTAAGGGTATTCTTTGAAAAATGACTTCTACAAAACACACAGGCTGCAATAAAATGCAGATGAGCTTCACCGTTCACCAACAATTGTGTATGAGCAATTTTCCAGGAGGTGAAAATGTATTTTTTTTTTTTGTTTTTATCACACAGGAAAGCGATCCAGGGAAATGTGTGATTTCCACGAATGAGAGATTCTTTTGTTTTTTTTCTATCATTGTAAGTCTGTTGTTAGCAGCACTTTCGGGAGACTGAAGGACTGAAGAGAAGAGGAGCGGAAATGAGGGAGGAGGAAGCGAAAAAAAAAAAACAGAAGGTGGTGTGAGTATCGCATTCATTCACACACAAAAAAAACACACACACAGACAAAAACACCAAAAGTATTTAGAAGAAAATCTGCTCGATTCAATCAAGCTTAATTCTATTTTGATAATTGTGGGTGCTGGGCGTCTGGGCCCGGCTCGGCGGGGAAGCTGTGACTTGTGTACGAGACTGACAATGAAGTCGGGGAACAACAGCTGCTGGATGGCGGGCGAGCTCATGTACCTCGACGCTCAAGTCTTGTCAGTCACATTTCCCCTAATTAACGAACATCTGCTTTCCATTTTCGGTTACACTGCATCGCCAGCTTGTCTCGTATGAATCGCTGACTTCTGACCTCCCCCGAGGTAGGCACTCGCTGTCAGAAGTACCCGGCCAACGCCATCGACGATCTCTTTTTTTCCACTTTTTGTTACTACAGAGGCCTCCAGCTCACCACGGGGAAGAAGAGGAGGAGGTGGAGGCTAGTGGGTGGGTTCTAAACCCTCAGGGACCAATCGTCCTCTGGGGGGCTGCCGGCGCAGGAAGTGCGTTGTTTGTGTTACGCTGCTATTGGTTCAAGCGTTCTCCTGTGGCACGGGCCTGCCACTATCCGTGAAGGACCCAGAGTCCTCCTCCCATCTCCAGAGCTCTAACCTATTCCCAAACTAACCTGCCGAACAGGTGCGCATGTGTGTGTGTGTTTGTCTTTCTGGAATACAAGGCCGGGCTTGTTGTTTTTTTTTTCTTTCTGCCTGAAAACACACCACATGAACATTAGAAATAGCAGCAGCTGTTGACTTCACGCTATCAGAGATAAGTACAGTCTACTGCTTAGTATGGCTCCACAATGTTGGAGTCTAATATTGTTAATGTGAATCACCACAAATGGATTAACAATGGTGCAATTAACTGTAATCTGACATCACTTCAGAGAAAAGTATGAAAAGTGAGCGTGGCAAAATGCACACTTTGACAAAGTACTTTTAAAGATTTGGAGTTCAACATTACAGTATTTTAGTGGATATTGATTACTTTTTTAATCTGTTGCCTATGCAAAATATAAACCAGCTGAGGAGATATAATGACATATAAAGACATATTGCTACTGCAGTAGCAACGTATCCTCAAACAACGGTTCATTTGATATCTTGCGGAGAGATATTTCGTTATTTTTCAAAGGTTTTCCTACAAATGTCCAGCAACACGAGAGATCAGTGCGCCTGTGTTAGCCCCTGCAGTGTTAAGGCAACAAAACTACTTGGTTAGGTCGGAAAAAGATCGTGGTTTGTGTGAAAATAGTCATGTAAGTGGCATTACTTAAAGGCAGGGTTGGTAATCTTCAGAAATGCTATGCTAGATTTTAAAAAAATATCCCAAAACCCAGCCCAGTGTTGCTAACTCTTTTCCAATGAAAGTAGCTAGCAGTACTAGCTCCTGACATTGATACATCTAGTGAGAACGTCGCTGAGTCGATGACACTGACATCTCCTCCCTTCAGGCCTCCCTCGAAAGACACTCCCCCAAAATGATCATTCAGAGAATAAACAAGAAACAATGCTATTGTTAGTAGTCACTGACGGCAGTTCGATCCCCAGCTGTTGATGTGTCCTTGGGCAACACACTTAACCCCAAATTGCTCCCACAGGCTGTGCCTGCAGTGTGTGCATGGGTGTGAATGTGAGATAGTCCTGATGGGCAGGTGACACCTTGCATGGTAGCCCCTGTCATCCGTGTATGAATGGGTGAATGATGACATGTAGCGTTAAAGGTGCTTTGAGTGGTCGGAAGACTAGAAAAGCGTCATTTAGCATTACCATTGAGCTGTCAAGCTAGCAGCTTGTGGAAGACTTTGGTGACGAGCAATGAGTTCACAGAAGGAATACGAGCCAGCAGGTAGCTGGACAGGCAGGTAGCCCGCCCAATCATTATATTGAGGCCAAATGAAGAAATCAAATGTATCAATTGAAATGATACATTGAAATGTGCAAATGTATCAATTGATTTGTTATTAATTGAATTACAAATAGTATATATGCCATAGGATAAAACATGGACGCAAACCGAGGTCATGTCCACTGAGATTTGGCTCCAAACTGTGGTGTCTTGAGTCCCATTCAGTCCAGTTCATGCTCAATAATGGACAGTTTTACATGCATTTTTAAATGTCCTTAGAGATCTTTAAATGACACTCCAGAGGACAAAACAGAGATAAAGAGGGCCTCGTGCCAAAGCTCATCGGCACATTTGACAGCCTATTGATTACAAATACATTTTGCCAAAAGACACAACAGATCAGCACATGGAGTGATGCAGTTTCTGTCCTCTGGAGAGACGCCTTTTTGTCCTGACTGGAAAATAAAGACATTGCTGCTTTTATCAGAAATGCCTCTGATGCAGCCTAAGATGCTAGATGGGGTATCGGCAAGTACACAAGTTTATACACGGATCCAACATATCGCTTTATTATATCATTAATCAGCTCACTTACATTACATATGAACAACAACAGCAACACATGTCACTGGCTACCCGATCCGTATACCCTGCCGGATCAGTACTGAGCATGTGCAACTCTCAACAGAGATGAGAAGGAAGCGAGATGGCTCACTTGTGAACTAGTTCCATCTTCATCTCTGTTGAGGGTTTGCACAAGCTCAGTAGTGATCGTGCAGATGTTAGCGGGAAAATGTAACATTAGCAAAAATGTCAGAAATTTGGCAAAACTGTATGCTGGAAAATCTGTCAAACTACATGACGAAAGGAAAGCTCTGGCGAATTAGATGGCACTCGAGGAAAAAGAAGTTAATACTGTTCAGCTCACGGCTTGCCGTCCTTCTTCACAACGCTCTTCTTCCTGCTGTTAAGGCTGTGTCTTTACATTTGATGATAACATTTCTGATAACGAGTAACTGTGTAAGTCGGCACTATCAATGTGTGTGGCGACAGGAAGCATACAGTCGGTACACACGCCACACATTAGTGAGTAACAGATGAAGAGTTGAGCGCTCCACATCCCACACGACAACAAGTAAAAACACAATCTTTCATCTGACTCGTAATCACACATTTCAGACTTTTACACACCCTGAATATTCAGCGCCCGTCCCCTACCTCCCGATTGGGTTGGGAAGGGAGTGAAACAAAAGGGTAAATGATTACATTTAAAAATAATTAACAGATGGGCACAGGCTGCGGAGAGGGGGGGGGGGGGGGGGGGGGGGAATATGATTTTCTACAAATGATTGCATTCTCTCTCCCCTTTGGTGTGAAAAGTAGAATCAAGAACACTTTTAAATAATTTGTTCAATTTGTTCCACAGCCAAAGAAATGCGGCTTGCTGGAAATTCAGATTCATTAAAACTTAATTAATATGCATCATTATGTAAATGAGGTTGCAGTTAATGAGTTCTTAAAAGAAGCCTTCCTTAATTAGTTCACTTTTAATGGCATCATCATTTATCTTTTTTCTTTGAAGCAGAATGACGGCATGGAAGTAGCCGCTCCCAAAAGTACTAAACAATTTTTACATTTCTTAATTATTCTTATTTTCTTAATTTTTATATGATTAAGAATACATTTAGGATACTAAGTAAATGAGGGAGAACTTTAACTCCCTTGCTTTATTTGAAGTGAAGCCGTCTCTCTGGGATGGAAGAAAGGCTGCTCCACCCTGACGTACCTGGCTGTTAATGTTAGAAATAACTGAAGGGTTCATCATAAACACCAATTTTGTTTATTAGTCCACAATTTGACATTATGCAACATCTGGGCTTGTGCAGCATGTCTGACACCAGCATATGGAAAGCCTCCATCTCTTCCCTGCGACAGTGTGAGCGTAACATCTCCTTTCCAGCAGTAAAGGTGAGGGCCACGGCGACGAGGCCTCCGCTCTGTTTCATCTTGTCAGGAGCTTACCTCCACTCCTAATTGATAACCACTGGCATTTGATCTGAAGGCGTTCAAACACCCAGTCTATCTTTGTGCCGCCAATAAGACGAACCATCTGTTGTTGCCCAGCCCGCCGTTCATTAAATCTAATTTCCTTCAGCAGAAATAAGGTTTTAATTGTACATCTCGCGCGCGGGGTTACCGTGAGCTGAGAGTAATGGGTTTCTTAGCGAGATGGGAGGGCTGCAGACTGTAAGGGAGGATATGGGAGAGATGGATGGAAGGACGATTGATTTCGATTGTGGAAATCTGTTCACTGAGGTACTTCTTCACCAGGGAATGTGGCAGAGGATTGCACCGGGACAATATACAGTAGGCATGATTGTTAGCGGCAGAGCGTCTTATTGGCAGGTGACAAAGGAAAAAGCACAACTTTGATACGTGAGGGGGAGGTTTACATCAGCATTGCTCATTGATCATTCATCTGAAAGTCTACTTTCTGCAGCATATTTGCAACATGACATCAGCGCTGAAGCGTCTTGCAAAAATTATGCTTCCAGGGCCGAAAACACCATGTCTTTGATATTTGATGTTTAGGAATATTGGACCTGAAGTGCAGTTTACATTGTATAGTTAAAAGTTACACCGAGAGGAATTTTAAAAGGTAGATATAGTTTTTGGACTCAGCGTCTTCAATGTTGAAGAAAACGTTTGCTTTTAGACCATCATGTAGAGGAACACTGTGTTATAACTGTGTTATGTCAGTACAGACAACATAATTCAGCATCTATTTCAATGATCTATTAATTGTTTGAGTCATTTGTCAAGGAAAACATGCCAAGCAAATATAAGGATTCACTGATTATCTTTCGGGTTTTCTACTGTTGTTGGACGAAAGAAGAAATTTCAAGATGTCACTAGGCTTCACCAAGTTGGGATGGATACTTTTTTTCCCCCTATATTTTTTACACTCAACAATTCAATTGATCATTTACATATTTGACTGATTAACCATGAGTCGCAGCCCTACACACAACTGTTAAAAAATGATAAAAAAATGGAGAAGTTGAATAAATTGAAAACAATCCAAATTAAAGGGACACTCGGACAATTTAGTTTTGCATTTCAGTAAAGTTGGAGATCTCGTGAGTTTTAATAAGAATGGGCTAAACTGTGCAGCAGAGGCAGAGATATCCTGACTTGTTGTCCCATGTGTTGCTCAAAAACTGGGATCCTACAGTCCTCTTGGTGCAACTAGATAGCTTCAATCGTCCCCCCCCCCCCCCCCCCCCCCCCGACCTCAAATGCCCAGTTTGTAACACAGCCTTTCTGCAACAAATGTGTTGGCTTTTTTCCCCTAAATTCCCCTCATAATGTCATCATTATAGTCATTGTATGACTCTTTTATTCCCCCTTTATTCTCATATGAAGCATCCATTACTGGTGTATTAATAATTAACAAATACTTGATAACATAAACAAATTAAATCATATATCCTGATATGTCTCCATAAGTTTGAAATATATTCGTAAACAGCTTTAAGTCCACATGTGGGATGTGCTGATTTGGAGAGTTGACGTTCAAAAATAGAACATTGATGTGTTCTGATACACCGACACCAGCAGCCACGCATGTGTGTTGCCCTTTAAGGGTTTGTTTGTTCATGTAAGAAATGATAGCTTCATATACTTACAGCAATGTTACACTGGGTTATATAAAGCATGCATTACTACTTGTACTTGACCAATACTTTAAAAATGGGCTAATATTTGCTACGTTGTACATATTAGTGCTACACTGCTTATGAATTCTGGGGGAGTAACAGAGTTTTCACGTTTCTTCAAATGTATTGGAATTTGACAGTATTTCTCTTGTTGCAGCTCAGGGCGCATGGTGTCAAATTAAACAGATATCGAGTCATTATATAATAAGAACTTGACAACATGACGTGTTGAAAAAGTAGATTACATTGGCTCTTATCATTTCCTTAAAAAAAGATCTGAAATTATTAATCTCCGATGTCATGTCATTGTAATTGTTACGTTCAAATCACTAAGGATTTTTCATATTCCAAAAATCAAGACTACCTGTGAATTGTAAGCCACATTCCCTCATGCTACCCTCTATATAGAGTATTTTTGAAACATGAGTAGAAGCTAATATTATGTACAATGGGTATATGCAGATGACACTGAGGCCATGTGATTCTGCCACCCACCACATTCTTCAATCTGCCAGCACCTTGACAGAGCTCCAACAAGGAGATATAAATAAGACCGACTCTTGCTCCTCATTTCACTGGCCAACTCCACCGTTCCACTTTTTTTTCTCCTTCTTTTTCAGAACAAATACATTTTTAAAAATCCAAAACCAACTTAGCTGAGGGTGTTGTCTTCCTTTGGATAAAAGAGTTGTTTGCATGACCCTTGTCGATGGCTTTAGCAAACTATTTTAATTGCCATCTGTGCAAAACAGGTACCTGGTGTATTAAACAATGAAAGAACATTTAGTCAGCCCACAGAAAAAGGGAATACCATTTGTTCTGCTGAATTGGTGAAGGCTTAATGCACCAGGTCTCTAATTTCTTAACATCAGAAAAATGAAGGGAAATTACCAACTACTGCTTCAAAATGCACATGCCATCGGTGTTACAGGGCTCATGGTCTTTCATTCCAATTGGCAGAAATAGCCAAATATTAGAAACTGCCAGATGATTGACTGGATAGAGTTAAAGTTATGTTCACCTATATAATGCAACAAATCACATTCTTATTCTTTGTAGTGATGCATGGACCACATTATTGTCACTAGAAAAACAGGCAAGATGAGGCTGATTTAGGTCAATCAGACGTGTGTTGGAATATCTGCTTCCCGGCAATTGGTTCATTTTCATCAAGCTAAGAGATGTCTATTTCCACATCTCTGTCACTACCAAAGACAGTTCCTGTATTTCTCTTTCAAGGGAATACAATACCAGTACACCCGGCTGCTACTCTCTGGCTCCCAGCACTTTCTCTGTATAAGGAACCAGCGCTGGAGCCATAACGCAGGAACGGGATCAGGGTTTCGCTGTAACACTGGCAGCAGAGTATTCTGCCTAGTCATTAATTTACCTAGTTGTGGATAATAACTTAAATCACCATGTGAGCAAAGCTGTCTACAGCTGGGGTGGATGCGCTAAACTCTGTTGTCACACACTGTGCACCACAGAGTGCAACAAAAGAGATGTCCGCAAGCCATGTGGTGGTCCCTCATGTGGTCCCACCACATGAGAAAAATACAGAGGTGGTTTGGCCGCCTGTGCCTTGACCCAGTTCGGCACAACGGGCGAATGCTGACCATCCCTCCTTCACTGCAGTCGGACCTGACATAAGCTTAAGCCAGCATTCCAGAAGAGAATCTAACGGTCATTCCGGCTGCACCAAGACGCATAAGCACATCATGGTTCCCAACCATGGTGCAGCTGCTGGCAGGGGAACCTCAGCAGCTCCTATGGGATACACTGTCACATCTGGATGGTGTGACCCCACACCTGAGAGAATTAGGCCAGCGACTGTGGGCCTGGCCGCTGAACTTGATCGCTTGGACAGGCTAGGGCTGCCCTCTGCAGTGCTCCACGTGTTATGCGGGTAGATGCCCACAAGTTGATTTGCCCCCATCAGCAGTAAAAGCATATGCTGCTCTTATAGGGCGAAGCCCTTACGAAAAAGAACGTTAGTTGCATATTGTATCTTCATTTTTTTATGAGCGTAGGTGTAGCCCTCTTATCTGTGGGCCCCTCTTGCCTATGCCAGCTGGAGAAATGCTGGTTTAAATTGGGAGCATAACTACTGTCGCACAGCTGTTATATATTGCAAGTATGGAAGTAAGGGCCAGTGCAGAGCACTGCACATGTGCGCAGGGATACATCTTAATAATAATTATAATTAATAATATCAACATGTGCTGCATTCCCTTTAGCTTTACTACTTTTAGGGCCCTGCCTGTTTGTTTGCTGTAACTCTCTTACTGGGGCACTTAAATAGAACAAAGCCACCGTTAATGCTAGAAGTGACATCTGTGCTTTTCCTATGAAAAGTCCAAATGTCCGCTGGGAATAAAAGGTCCATAAAGGCCTAAAGAAGAGTCATTAAGTCAGCCAACCAACTCAGTAATATGAGTTTCACATCAATACCCACCCTACCTAAAGTTAACTAGCATTAGCCCAAAGCTATTGGTCATACCAGACCAAGTAAGGCTGTAAAGCAGCAAAACCTGAATTCCCTAAATTGAGTATAAGGCTGCATTTCATTACTTATGGCGTTTGCATTTCTTAAAAGCAAGACTGTGTTGCTTCTTTGTTCAAAAGCCCCAGCCTTGCTTTGAAATCAATGGAAACACGACTGCCAAAGAAAAATAGAATAAGCAAATAAGAATGTGTACGTCTGTGTTAAGCGTTTGTGGCAGTGGGTGACTGGATGTGTTTCTAATTGCACAGATGTAATCTAATTATGCTTCCAAACCTTGTCTTCCTGGACTAACAGCAGAAAACAGTAAAGTGGCATCATCAAGCGACCTGTTTACGTGTTTCATGTAAATCAATGTGATGTAGATGGAAACAAGCCCTGCAGCGCGCGGGCCATAATGGAGACGATCAAAAAAGCCGATGTGACATGTGTGCGTTACCCTGGTGCCTCGGCTGCGTTCAGACTTACATTTGTATCCAGATTAGCATAGATGTCCGTTTAGTGTGCGAACACTTGATCTCTCTCTCCTCTAGTGCTAGTTGGACAGACATAAACAGAGGTGACACGCTGCCCCGGAGAGGGAAACAGAGAAATACAGAGCTGGAGAGAGAGAGAGGGGAGGAGGAAGAGGTGAAGTCTGTCCCAGACCGCCGGCCCAGAGCGGAACAGACAGGCCTGGAACAAGGAGAGGCAGCAATTAGGCTGCTGAAGGGGAGAGGGAGGTGTGTGTGTCTGTGGTGAATGTTTTTTGACAGTTTAACAGATGTGATGTCCGATGTTGGGCCAGGCCGTTTAGCAACGCCCCTCCGCATTAGCAGCAGGACAGACAGGATGAAATGATGGACTTTAACACCTTGTTGTTGCTGTGCTCCTTTGTCGCCTCTCGGATGATGCGCCGGGGTGAGAGGAAAACAGATTTAAATGTTGGATTGAAACGTTTTGTTGCGTGAGAAGGTTGTTTGTGACGTGAGGACAGAAGGAGGAACCCCTTTATGAAAAAGCCTCATGCTCGTTCATTTCTGTGGAATATTAAAGCTGTAATAATCAGAGTTACTATCAATATGTAATATATTATATAATTACTTTCATTTAAAGGTGACAATATACTCATCAATATCACTGTCTGTGTAGGATAACGCGTTAATACTTAAAAATACTTAAAAATACTTAAAAATACTTTAAAATACTTTAAAATACTTTAAAATACTTAAAATAACATAAGAAACACAACTCAGCATTATGAAATGGAAGAGGATCATTAGTCACACGTTATATCACTTTGTCACTGCTAAAGGTAATTTATTATTTTGAAAAAATGTATGATAAAAATAAAAATGATAAATGATTGATAAAAATGTGAGCAAAATCTACGACTCAGATAGTGATCACACTAAATCCGATACATAATCCATCGTACACGGACTAATAGGCTCATGTATTCGTGCCCTCCTCTATTTGAATTTACTACAATGTGTTGCTGTCTGCCTTCTGTGACTTCAATGATGTAACGTAGGAGGACATATTTACTGTGGGCTCATGATCAGAAGTGGAAGAAGTGAACGTAGCAATACAACGATGTAAAAATAATCCACTACAAGTTAAAGTTCTGCATTCATGGTCCTACTTTAACATTACAGAAATTGTTTAATCTAAACTTACGTAAAGTATCAAAAGCAAAAGTACTGATTCCACAGTGAAACCCAGAGCTAGGGCTCCCTCTTTAAGGTTACAAGATGAATCTGATGGCTCTTGAGATTTTTTCTCAGGTCCAGGTCTACCTTGGCACACACTCACATGCCCACATGGACATTCATTTTTGGTTGCTGCAATCATTCCTCTTTTTGATTAACTTTGTTTTCTGATTTGACGACTGAGCAGTCTGAGTCATCCAAATCTAGTGGGTTGAAGTGCAACGTGTAAGATGTGGCAAGAATTTTACATCAAATGAACTAATATTATCAACAGGATCTAAGGAGGTTCAAGTGTTGAGGTTATGTCTATGTACTGTGTTGCAGAGATATCTCCTGAAATGAGACACTGTGAACAACAGATCCGTGTTGAAATCAACAGGAGGAGAGCTGGTAACGGCCAACCTACAGTGGACAGTTACACTGTGATGCATTCAGGCTCTGTTCAGTGAAAACGAGTATCGGTTGAAGGTAAATTAAGACGTTATCATGATGTGTTCACATGTAATCTTGTAAAATGTAGCTTTAGTGATGAACTTAAATACATCTAAGTAGTTTGAAGGAGATGTTTTCACATTAATATAAAATAGATATTAGAGATGAATTATGAGCTGTTTAACTTCCTAACACTAGCTCTAAGCAGCTTATGATACATCATTAAAACTACTCATGACAATATTTTTTTAATCATATAAATAATCTTTTATTTCCTCATTATTTGAAGAGGGGGTTTTTTTCTGCAAAAAAACACTAAAATAAAGTAAAATGTTAGTATTTAGAATACCGTGATCTTTGACTCTGAAGCACACTACATGCTCAAACCCTGCTTCAAATCAGTATGTAGTTTGGGATGTGATAAAAACATATAATCACCATCTGCGGCCAACTGCATCATATAAAAAAAATCTTGAATCCTAAATTATTGTATGGATTTTAACCACCTGCTGGGGAAATGTGTACATTTCACATTGAGCCACCTCCTCCTCGGTATGTTTCCTGACTGACAACATCAAACAGCGCTGTTCATTCATTCACTCGCCCCACATGTTTATTAACCCTCTGAACCCCAAAGCCTACCGGGATTGGAAGCATGTTTTCTTTAAACAATCGGCAGAACTACTCCGTTTATCATAATTGTCATGATCGTCAGATTATCACCGTTTACTTTCACCAGATTTTGTAAAAAAAGTAATAATTCTATGCTACTCAGCGCAACAGTCACGTGACAAAGATTCTGTGAAACTTCGATGGAACTGCAGGCTGCTGAACACACAGCAGAGAGCAGAGGAGAGGAGAGGTTGTACAAATGGAAATTGTTAAATATATAATATACATAGCACATGGAGCCTTAGACACTTAGAACATTGTTCGATTTATTAATTACATTGTTTTACAACTTTGTAAAATATATTATCAAAAAAATTCAACTTGTGTTTTTTTCTTTTATATGATTTATGGCATTGTAACTGTCAGACTGCACAAAATGTATTTTTTTATTTCTCTCAACTTTTAGCCAGTATTGTGCTGTTTCCATAGGAATTATATATTGCAATCAAGGTCAGCAGAGAGTAAGGTGTGACAGGAGCAAAAAAAAAAAAAAATGCTAGGTGCAAGATCCGAGATGGGGAGCATTTTGATTGCCTCTCAACGGCACTGAACGTGGTGACGCCTAGCCGGCGGCTCACAGCAAACAGTGCTAACAGCGCTAACAGCGCAAACTACGGCGAAAGTGCTGACGGAGCTAACAGCGTTTACCTGAGGGTGGGTGCTACGCTTCAACAACAGCGCTGTCGGGCGTTATCAGCTGTAACCGCCACGTGAGAGCAGTGCGGAGCGGTGGCCGTGAGCTAACCAGTGGAGCACGCTCACGTGCACTGAAAGCACGCTTGGCCGGTGGGACTGTACACACACAGAGTGGGAGTGACTTTATTCTTTACCCAGCAAGACATTCCACTTTATCTTTACATTGCAAATAGTTGTTTGCCGCTATTCTAATGCTCTGCATGTTGAATACAGCTTGAAAACATCCACTTTACTCTCATCAAAGCACTTCCATCCAACATCCAAACATGTCGAAGTCCAACGTTCCGCCTGCACCCCTCTGATTTTACCCATTCCAGCAGCCCATACTTCCATTTCCACGTCTGCATTTAAAAGCAGAGGGTGTCAGCAGTTGGCTGGGGCATGTTGCAGGCTGTATTTAGAGCAGCCGAGCGGCCCTGGCTCCCCTTTGTTCTGAGCTTGATGAGGAGGAAACCCTGCTAAGCCGCGAAGAGTTCTCATCATCACCCTGCATCTCCGCCAAGCTGCTCAGCCCCGCGCAGAGCCGGGGTGGAGGCGTGCTGCTGATTGACAGGATAAGAAGATGCCTCAGCGGAGAGGGAGAGATCTCTATCCCCTGCTAAAATGTGCCTCCGACGCTGCTCGGCTTGGAAGGGAAGGGACTTCTGGGAGGAGCGGCTCGGCTCCCTGCGTCGGTTGTCACTGAGGAAAGGGTCAAAGACTCCTGTGTACCCAGCAGACATGTATACATGGTTCAAATGTTCTGAATCTTTTGAAAAAAGAAAAAATGTTCAAGTAAAAGTTCTATATCAAATTGTTAAAAGGTAAATAATGTTTTATTGACAAAAATGTAATCACAGAAAAGTAAAATGCTTAATGTGTAGAAATGATTATTCATAACGCATTAATATACAAATAGCATAATAGTGGTGGCGGTACCCTGTTGTCTAGTTTAATTACAATGCTGCATGTTTTATAATCTCATCATATATAAAATGTTAAATCTTTTTTATCTAAAACATATAATCTTAATTTGTAAATTCGCCGCCAGAGCTGTCCGAAGATGTAACTTAATAAAATGACATCAAATTTGTCCGTAACTAACAGCACTTGATTAAAATGTACTCAGTTACTTTTCACCTCTCATCATCACAGTGAGAACAGTAAAACCATTTCATCTGTATTTTATATTCTGGGATTCTTGGGATGGTTCTCAGCAACCTGTGGAGATTTTACATTCTAGAATAAATAAATAAAACGGGGCATATTTGAATTTGACCTCCTTTAAGCCACAATGTGTAGAGAAATGCTTTGAGATATGACAGCATTTTAGAAACAGGGCCAAAGCTACCTCTGGGGCCCATTGGTCGACTCTTTACCTCCAAGATCTGCCCTGTTTGGTAACTCTTTGTATCACCTCTTTAACCTCAACATATTTGCACTGCGGTTCAATCAATTTGCTATTTTGGAATATCTGAAATTAATTTAACTAATGGGTTGAGACAATTATACTTTTTAAGCAAAATAAACCCGTTAAAATCCATTGGATCAGGTGAAAAATGCTTCGTCACTACTTTGAAAAGAAGTATTATTTTCATTTGTTTTAAGAAAAGTTAACAGTTTGGAGATTACGCTGTAACCCCCACACCTGTTTCTCAAGTCAACGGTCAGTCCTCCAAAAGCCAACAGTTATGGCTGATTTACTGTCCGCTGAAATACAGAAGTGATACATGAATAATGGGATCAATCTGATTATTGCACAGAGCACATTAACACAAGGATGAGAGGACCTGAGACCCCTCAAAGCAGGCCATCTGAATGGGGATAATTATAGTTACCACTATATGTCATATGATTCATAGACACTAGTTTTTAACAACTTATACTATGTGGAACAAAGACAAAGCAGCCGCATTAAAAACGTCCATGACCATGTCCATATCAAAGGCATCAAGTTATGTATGTTACTTCACTTCGACTCAAAAAGTTGTGAAAATAAAACGTGCATCCACAGCCACAGTGTCAAACTGATGTTTTTTTCCCCCTTTCTCTATAACGTTCTGCATCAACAAAGCAATTTGTTTCCCCGGAGTGTGCTAATTTCTAGATTTCACAGTGCCAGGTGTTACGGCTGCCAGTCATTACATGAAAATCAGCAAAACCTTAACCACGGTGCTTATCCTCGCCACAAAACGCGCCCGGCTGAATTCTCTCTGATTTTTGGGAGAGGATAAGGGGGGAGCCAGGAAAGGAGGTTAAGTTTCTAAGTGCATGTTCTCTTATTTGTGTTTTACTTTGACAAACAAAAAAAAAGAGGCTGTCTGACTGACAGCTCTCCTGATTCCACGCTCTCTGCTGAATTGGACTTTTTTTTTTTTTGCCTCAGACAAAGATCAGTGTTGTTTGATACAATTTCTTTTTTTCACTGACAACTAACTGTGCAAGCCTATAGCACCCTGGTGATTTGGGGAGGTACCATCAATTAGGGAGATGCTGTGCAACATAAAATAGGGACTGAAGGGAGAGGAAGGAGAAGTGAGAACGGGTGAGAGCTGAAGCGGCGAATCGAGACTTCACAGGTTGTTTTGAAGGTATGGTTTGCACGGCGACTGACCCTGCAAGTCTGCAGCGAACATAAAGGAAACACACCGACACTTTGCAACAAACTGGTTTTACATTCCAACAAACAGCAGGTTGAATACAAGGGCAAATGATTTTATGTAAATGAGATCCCACTATTACAAACAGAATGAGAGGGCAGGAATGTAACCTGTGCATTTTATAAATAACATGTAAGTAAATTAAATCATATTTCTTGATTTGATCTTATAAAACATACTCAGTGTCCTCTGCTGTGATCAGTGTTGATTTTTATCTTGTAATATATATATATATACATATATATATATATATATATACATATATATGTATATTTTCATCCTCAAAACAGCCCCTACACATGCAATGTAAATATTGTATTTTCCTCAGAAGTGTTGCTGTAAATGATTAATATTTAATGGAGCGTTTTCAAGTATAGAAGGAAGTACTGTGCTTTTTTTTCCTCTTTATTTTTTTTACACGCTGGTATTATGTGATTTATTTTAGGGCGCCTGGAAAATAATTGTGCTCTCAAGATGTGTTGAGATATATTTAGGGCTGGTAATATTTGGCATTAATTATGCACATGTATGTTAAACTAATTAAATCAATCAGCTGCAGACATAACTGAAGAAGAGAGCCATAAACTGTGTGTGTGTGTGTGTGTGTGTGTGTGTGTGAGACAAGCAGAGTGTCGTGATGAAATTATCAACCTTACTGACGTTCTAAAGGTTTTATTTTTCTCTTGTTGAATCTTGTTTTCATTTCATACACAGAAAAGCATAAAACCATTGTTGTTTTTTTGCAGATTATGAAAATGATTCTATTGTTTTTCCTTCCGTTTCTTTGTTTTCAAAGTTTTTTTCAGCTTTATTTATTCCTCTCATTATTCACATATGATAAGTGAACGCATCTTTTGAAAACAAAGTCATTTATTTTAAGGAAAATCCACACTTGATAAATTATTTAAGGCTGCTGGGATTATCAGTGTGATGTGATCTGTGTGTTTGTGTTTGTGTGTGTGTGTGTGGGGGGGGGTGCTGCAGGCAGGAGTTGCATTCAACTCTTCTGATGTTAAATAAGGAGACGCTTGCTGCAAACGCTCCACGACCGAATAATTGGTGACTTCCTCCACTCAGACGCACTGTTATTCAAATCTGCCCTTTGTTGGCCTTGTTTACAGTAATGTTAATTGGGGGGAGCGATCCCCCCCCCCCAACTCACACACACACACACACACACACACACACACACACCAGTCGAGTGGACGCTTCCGTGTGTTTTCATGTTTGTGACTCAATCCGTCATTTCCCTCTGGAGTTCCACACATGCAGAGCAGCGTCACACAGCTGGAGTCCATTGTCGCCTGTCGAGGAAGTTTTTCTTTTAAAGTGATTTAGATCAATTGAGGATTCAGATGTATGATGATAATTACATTGTGGAGAAAACGCATTCTTCCATAGGTAGCTACAGTATGATGAATGTACACCCAAACAACCAACATCTGCTGCTACCCTTGGTTTTTATTGTGCATATTTAATGCACTTTTATATGCATAATTAATTAATTCTAATGAAAACCGATACTTATCTTGAACAGCAATTTAAGCAATTACATTTAAAGCAAAGTTATTTTTGATTGTAGTCTAAACCTTTTTTATATTTGGAGTTAAAGTAAACTTTTTTTCCTCCTTTTCTATTAGTTTTTCGTTCACTGACAGTTAAATTCAGCAGTAAAGTTTCAGCGGGATAGAAGGATAGAAACACAGACTCAGAGAAAGTGAGAGGGAAAGACGTGAAACGTGTGCTACTTTCTCTTTCCACTGTTGGTCTGTGCAGCTGAGGTGAGGAAGAGGAGAAGGATGAAGGTGGGGGACAGGGGGAGGGCAGCCTGCCATCCTTCCTGTCAGCATCTTCCTGCTCGCTTCAACCATCTCCCCTCTGGTGGCCACGCCTCCGACGCTGCCAGGCCACGGGCGCCGGTGGGTGGGCGAGGCGGGGAGCCGCACAGGAAACAGGAAATCGCGAGAGAGAGAGAGAGGAAGCCATAGGGGTGAGAGGCGGCGGCGGCCATGACGTGTCACAGCTGCCACAGTCGCTCTGAGAGAATGACAGAGAGAGAATGGGAAGCTTGGGTGGCTTCGCCTGGCAGGCTTAGTGTCCCAATTACCTCCCCGTAAACAAAGGAGGAAGTTTTGCCGCATCGCTCATGCTCTCCTTCGTCACCTCCCCAACACACTCACATCCCCACCGCCACCTCCGCCGCTTGCAGCCCAGCGAGAGCTTCCTCTCTCCCTCTTTTGCCATCAGATAAGAGGCGTTCAAACGTGCCGCAGCCCCCGCTATGATAGCACAAGGTGTCACCTATGAAAGGCGCCGTCCCTGCTGAATACGCTCGCAACGATGAAAGGTCGGCAGAAATTCGGGTTCACACGCGCCACCCTGCTTCTTGTCTCGCTGCCTCCTCTTGTCTTCTGGTTTTGTTTGAAGCTGACGACTGCCTGCTCCATCGAGGTCTGTACCGAGAGTCGCCTGAGCCGCGCAGGCTTCACGGCGCTCACGCGTGTTCCTGAAAGGTGGAAAACTACGTGGAGTGTGCTATAGTGCGTGGTCTGTCGCCTCATTCTGTCTGTATGTAAAGGTTCGGGGGCCATTTTGCTTTACATGAGGCCCATCTGAAGACACGGAACTCATCCTCTTTCAGTCAAATCATTTTAAATGTCTTCTTAATATATGTTATGATTGCAGCAGCGGCGCGAGGATGTTACGGTGGGCCCAGTGCACACTTTGATGACGGGACATAGTGCAAATTATATGGAGCACACTCACACACACACACACACACACACACACACACACACATCTTTGTATTGTTTTGTCACAGGATTAAATAGAGAGTTGACATTGGAGACAATATGAATATACATATGAACCAACAACATTGCATACCTGTATATATATTCATATTATTATAGTTAATGTTGAATAAGCATATGGTTTTGCTTTGGATTGCTACTGACTGTCTTACGAAAAAAGGCACCAAATTTATCGAGTTCTTTGTTAGATATCCGAAGTGGCCCTCTGTATACTTGCAAATGCCCATACACTCAACACAAAGGGCCTGCTCTCTCTACGCCCCCCCCTCCCCCACCACAAAGGCCCCAGTGCCACCACACTGCCTACTCTGCCTATATTTACACCACTGAACTGGAATGAAGAAAGGAGATCTTTGGATATATTTTAGAAATGCTTCTTTAGCCTCCAAGCTGCTAGACTGGGCCCGTGGCCGTGTTTGATTGACAGCTGAGCTGACAGCAGACTCAGTTCAAACACACTGCAGCTTAAAAGACAAGCACTGACAGCATTTTGTTAGCAGTGGTCATGCTATGTTAGTGTTATTTTACCATAGGCGCTTAACGCCTCTAAAAACATGAAACTCAGAATGTATCAAAACTTAAAACTCAAACAAATATCAAGTATTTCTTCACATTATTAAATAGTCACAATAAAATCATCAAAAATCAAGTTTAAGTATAAGCAAAAATATCCTTAAGTATTATTGAAGAACACTGAAAAGCTCTGCTAATCCCTGTCATCAGGACGGAGGGTGCGCTTCCATCACATTTGATTGACATTGACAGTAAGCAAGCTGATTGGTGCACAGAGGTACATGCCATGACCTTTTTCCAATAGAGTACAGAACCCAGAGATAAACACAATTACGGACAAAGCACAACTGTTCACATGAAACATCTGTATGGTCAGACAGGAAATGAAACCCAAATTGAACAGATATGTCAACGGTCAGTGTGTTAAACCTCTGCAGTCATCTGTCTGATTGGCATGAATGAAGTTGTAAAGATGGGAATTGCTCCCATTCCTACCGTCCATCTCATGACGGAAAGGCAGCGTTTACAACTGGGTTTGATTCTAAGCTGTTCAGGAGTGCATGAACGTGTCAAAGCGAGCGTGCTCATGTTGCAGGTGAACGCCGAACTAAACCTGCAACTATTGAACACGGGCGTTGTGTTATTGAAACTCACACACCGGCACTGTGTTTTACCAAAGGACCTAGGGCGTCCTGCATGGCTATTGCCATCAACTGAGCAGAGACATCAGCCACTGTCTATTCCATGCCCGACTCCAAAGTCTCAAAAGTCAACCTGACGTGCTCGTATCACGTGCACACACCTGGTTTTAATTCAACGCAATAGCATCGGACCAGTTTAATACAAAAAAAAGAAGAAAGAAAACTGAACTAGGCCAAAAATTTGAACTGTGAACGTGAACTATTCCCTTAGAAGAACTTGCACAATGCTGTTCAGTGCGCCACAGCTAACAAGCTCATTAGCTTGTTAGCCTGCAAAATAACATTAATGATAGGTTTTTCTCAGGCTGATAGATTGGTGGCTTGCTGAACAAAAGGAAGACAGGAAACAAAGGGGCAGGACGTGCTGTAGAAGAGCTAACGTCGGTTGTCGTTCAGGGTCTGCGGCTGGTTTTTGTGTTGCTGTCTTCGTGTTAGTCAGCGTCACTGTTAGCCCGTGATAGAATGGAGATGGTTGCTGTTATATGCAAATGCATTGTACAGGGGCAATATGAGCGAATGCTCTTTTGTGAAACCAAAAAACAAGGAGAACACAGGACAAGTGATACACAGATATACACGTATGCTGCAGCAGAAAGACATGCGCTTTAATTCCAGTCTGACTTTAGTTATTCGTTTTATTTAGATTTACAGGTTTCTGATGGTTCGCACCTTCCCAGCAGTCAAAATGGAGATGCAGCTGCTCCTCTCCGGCTCTAGTGCCACGTGAATGTTTCTATTCATGTCTGCTTGTCTGAGCAGCTCAGATAAATTAACAAACCAACTTGAAGTGTCAGTCTGAAGAATCATTTCTCTGTTCTCCATTAAAATAGCCGGACTACAGATCCTCCCTTTCCATTTTGCTGCCTGTCTCCTTCCATCCACGTTCCACAACTCATCTGTCACTCCTGCTATTTTTCACGTGCCTCGGAGCAACAACACAACCTCCTCCCCCCTGCCTTTGAAGGAGTAAACCCAACCGGTGAGCTTAACGCATTTCTAATGAGCCAACGCCGGATGGAGTCTGGAGATTAGTCATCATACGTCCCCGACGAGGATCACGTTCGCATAGATGCGCCATGTATCATCTCGTCGGCGCCATCAATGTCTCGGCAGAAGCACCAAAAATGAAAAAGCTCCTCTATTCCGAATAATTAACTTCGTTTTGCTGATGTCATACAAATCTAAAAATCAGTGTTTGTTTGGCTGCCGGGTTCATAAAGAAGCTGTTCAAAGGATTTAGGAGGGAATCTCTTCTTGTTTGTGGAGGCAGTTCTTCAATTACTGTTTGACAGATGGCATTGTCTTTAGATATGCTGTCATATTCATATAAATAAGCCTCGGTGGCGTCATCCATTCACCAGTGACAGATAAGAGAAGAGCACAAAGTGCTTGGTAGGTGCTAAGAAGGCCTTTCTAAGTCACTGCTGAACACAGAGGAGAGATTCTGTCCTCGCCGTCTCATTAGCAGGTATAGCTTTTGATCTGTCCAAGGAAGGGTCGACCTGTTTCCTGTTAACGTGCAGACTCCTCTATATCTGTGTCGACTGATTACATAATCTGATTGCTGCAGACATGAAAGTGGTTGAGTGAGAAAGTACAGTATGTCTTTATTGCTGAGGAGAGGCTACTAATTTCCAGCCCTGCGGCAAAACTCTCAAACTGCAGCAGTTCAAAGCTATTAGCCGGGGTTCCATTCTACACACAATATTTCAACTGATACCAATTGTCTCTTTTTGTCATTAAAGGCAAAAACAATGTTTTTTCATGCACTGCAAAATGTTGAGATTTTGGTCTATTTAGTCTTTTTTTTAGACGAGTGGACGAAAAACATTCAAAATGTAGGTGTTCATTATACTACTTTGTATTTTTGTGGCTGTAGATTTCTCCTAAATTTACCAAAAGTTACCATTAGATAATGTCTCATTGAGAAAAATGAATTGCCTTAATGTCAGTAATCTTTGACCTCAGAGCAGTGCTAACATGCCAGTGGGTATCATAAGCCCTCATCACAGGCAGGTTACAGAAGCTGAGAGACAGATCAGATTTTAGGGACATGTATCAAGAATTACACACAAATTCTGCAGAAAATAAACATAACTCACACATCAAGCATTTAAGGATAGAGTCGCTGTATGCTGTAAAGCAAATTGAGGTAAAATTGTGATTTTGTGCTCTGTAAATTAAGCATGGCATAGCAGACTAGAATAGCACATCTGATTTACACATTACACCAACAACTGAGGGTTTTACATGTTATCTGAAATACATATCTATCTATATATATATATATATATATATGTCTATCTCTAAAATTCTCAACCCCAAAGAGCAGAGCAGTTGCACTGTAAAAAAAAAAAAAAAAGCATTGAAAGCACTGGTAGCAAAGTTGCCAGACAGAGGAGAGCAAAAACCTTCTGTTAAAATACATTAAATACAAATGTCTGAAATTTAGGACATTTATTTGTTACTTTCTGAAACAACCCAGTCTATCCACACTAATTCACCGTTAACATATTGTTTTTTTCATGCAATAATTAAGAAATAATATATATAAAAATGCAATAAGTACATAAAACCAAAGACAAAGTTCTGCACATTAACGGTATTATTCCGTCAATGAACAGAATCACTAGATTGCGAACTCGATACTTTATGAAAGCGACCTGTCTACCTACAGTGATTCTCTGTAAGAATGTGGTTTCTCACAACACATGACACAATGTATAAACTCAGAATATTAATATTTTGTTTTTGCACATTTACAGTATTAGTCTTTTTAGAGAATTCTAAAAAATAAACATTACATACATACATTTTAATTTGTAAAGGTAATGATAAAAAAAAAAAGTATAACGATAATGTACCACTCAGGGAAATGCATGCATTCATTTGTGGTTGGTTATTTGCAGTTCCTTTCACAGGCCGTATAAACCTGCCTTCAGATGAGCCCGGTGACCTATACAATGAGGGGTGTCCGGCCGCCGCTCTGCCCCTGTAGCGGATCACTTTCCTCACTGTCCAAACTGAAGCGCCACTCTTAATTTGATTGGCATATTCTATTTATTACCATGCAAGCGGGTGTTTCTCCGCTATTTGCTTCCAGATTAACCAATACGAAGAAAGAGGAGAGGCTCCCCAATGCGGTAGTGGTGATGTCACCAATGCAGAGTGAATACCCAAAGTGCTTCATGTTAAAGTGGAAGAGACTGAGAGGATGTTGGGGAAAGAGACAATTTAAGGGCTGGAATTTCTATTTTTTGGTGCCTCTCTGTTTACCTTGATAGTTTGTTTGGTGTGAAGACGAGCGATGCTCAAACCGGCCTCTCATCACGAGAATCTAGACTTTTAAACTGAAATATGGTCACAAAAAAAACGCTAAAAGCCAATGTGGGCTTTTGAAGGCCAGCTATTTGTACTTTTTACGGCGTTAATTATTTTTAACAACACAAATCATAGGGTGACATTTTCAAATATGTCATTTTTCAAAATTCAAATCACAACCTCTCCGTGTGATTGACGGATGAATCACAGCAACCTTTTCTCCCTCCGAATTCATCTGTATCTTTTTGGAGTCTTCCTGCAGCTGTGTGTGCCGTGTGGGGGACAGGAGCTGGGTGAGAGCAGCTCTGACATGGCTTCTCTCGGTGGCAGCGTATCGCCATCTGAATCTTTCCCCCCGCATCGGGGGAGCAGAGCTGTGACTACTGGGATTAGGCTAATCACACATTCACCCAGGAGGCTGCACACACAGGAGATCCTGCGTGAGGCATGACCTTATTTCTGATGTATTTCCATAGCCGCTCATTTGCTAGCACCCCGAGCTAACGCTAATGCATGGATCTCACCATGCTCAGCTTTACTTATTGAGGCTGTACATTATTCAAGTTTGTCCCTGCACGCCGCATTTTAACACGCCCTTCTTTTTACACGCAGATGTAGAAAACATCCTTTTATGAGCATCAGCGAGGTTATTATTCCTTATTGATTTTCTCACTACATGAATACAAAGTGGTATATGTAAGGATTAGCTGTGCTCACATAGAACTCCAATTTAAATTACAATATGTTTTTAATATTCTACATTCAGTCGATATTATTTTTATTATAATTGTCTTTTGTACATGAATTCAAGGTCAGTTAAACAGTTGAAATATGATTATTAAACATTTCGAAAAATGTAAAAAAAAAAAATAAACACTTTTTTCACAGACTTTCTTTCGGGGCGATTTGGCACCGTTGAAGGCAAATCATTTACAAAGGAAATATACACACAATATAACAGTTGCTAAAACATCGTCATGTGTGTTTTTTATTTTACACATGGTGGCATTTCATTCCATGTTCTGATTCAATATATTTTATAATGTTTCTTTTTTTTTAACATTTCAATCCTACAACATTTGAGTTGTCGTGCCGTGAGTCCAGTAAACAGGTAATGAAAGGATTGAGTATTTATTCAGTGTCAGCAGTGTCCATCTCTAACAGAATGGATGAAGCTCTGTTCAAGGCACATTGTTTACAAGATGTTTTTGGTTGCACTTCTTTTTTGCCCAAAAGATGTAAAAAATAAATAAAACAATGAATGACTGAAAAACCCCAAGTTTTAAATGACCCACAATTGTTTGATTAAAAAAAACACATTGTGGCTGGTGCCTTAAAGCAAGTTTCTAGTATTTATGAATTTTTTTTAAACATTTTATTTTTCATTTGGATTTACGGAAACAATAAAAGGGGTGGAGGATGCATCGGGACCTCAGTATTTCTAAAACCTACAACCCTGTTCTGGGCAACATGCTTTACAAAGGGAAGTTACACTTTTCTGTCAGATTCAGATGAAAATGATTTCCCCTCCTCCCCTTCCCTCCCCTGTTTTCTTCACCTCCTTCCTGCTGCATTATAATCAACACTCGGAGCTTCTAATTTATGAAATGTAATTCTGCCCTCCACTGGTATGAAGAAGGTGTACACACAGGCACACTCTCACTCAGGAGCGCATATTTCTTTCTCGACTCGACGAAAACCATTTAGAAAAATAAAGCGTGTGTGATTGGAGTGTGTGTGAGACAAAGTGAGTATTTAAGGGAAAACAAGTTAGAGAAGCAGGTGATTTGTAATATGGGTCTACCTAAAATTATAATTATACAGCTGACTTTTTTCTCCCTGTTAAGCATAATTAGCTTGCTTTAATTTAGTTGTGATTCAGCGGCATAATAAGCATTTATGTTGCACTCAAATTAAATGGAGTCAATGAATATTTTGCATGTTGAGGAATTAAAGCTAATACTGCACTTTACTGTTAGAGACTGGAAGTCATTCTGGAGGCTGAAGACTGAGGATGCAAAATCATGCCCGTCTGAAAAATTAAATATTGCTGTAATAAAGCATCACTTGTTGTTTGCATTTACTGTATGGTTTTAGCATAAGCATGTAAAATTATTGACTGCATGGGAGGAGAATATTATTTGTTACTGTATTGTCTCTCTCTCTCTCTCTGTGTGTGTGTGTGTGTGTGTGTGTGTGTGTGTGTGTGTGTGAGAGAGAGAGATCCCCTGTCGCTGACAGTCTTGGTCTCCAAGGTTTAAACCTCATCCATCCAACTATTTCTTTCAGAGTGTTCGTGTGTGCCTGCCCACGCACACAGAGGCAGCACCCCCCCCCCCAGCCCAACCACCCACCATCACCCTAGGGTGCCAATAGAGCCTTTGTCACCCCGGGTGATGCCAGCAGCGATAGGGGGGGGGGGGGGGCAGGGGGAGTAGTCAACGATCCTCTGAGAGTTGGGACAGAGCTAAACAGCATCTCCTGTACAAACACACACACACACACACACACACACACACACACTTTAGACTGCAATCAAACATCCCCCCCACCCTCCAGTTCAACTGGAGGAGCCATGAAGTTCAGAGTCTGTTGGTGGGTGAAGAGGATTTGGTTTGACTGCTGTATGTACATCTGCATGGTGTTGATCTGCAGTAAAGTCTTCTTCAGTGGTGCACACGGTTACGCTTCATCTTCACAGTGGTCCCTGACTTGGGCATCAATAATTCATAATTTGGGAGTTTATTAAGAAGAAATAACACTTTTTTGTTCCACAGCACGTTTACATAGTCTGCCCCGTATCGCCCTGGTTCTTCCCTCCAGTGGGTCCATCAATACGGCCTGGGTCTCCAGCAGCGTGGTGTCGGTTCCTCATATTAAACAGATAGGTATTTTTCAAGTCTGTCTTAGTCAGGTGCCCAAATTAACTTTGAAATGTCATTCCTTCTGTTCATACTGACCATTCAAATATCCCTTCCTAATGCACTTTCTATGGGTGACAATCCACAGTCCTCGCTCTTATTTCTGTTGATTCACCAATGCTTTCTGATTTTTGCTCTACTCTTAGGTAAGAGCAAATGTTAGTGGTCAACAGCACTTTTATCAAGAGAAGAAAAAAATATCTTGTTTCCATAATCCACAAATTGTTTGTCAAATTTAAGGAGTTTTGAATTTGAAGAAAATGTGTGAATATTGTTTTATCATATTTAGATAATTACTAGTCTATGGTTTAGCGTGATTATTATGATCGGATTATTAAATTGGTGGGCGAGAGAAATACTATTGGTTCATTCATTCCAACTAAAGGCTTTTACACATGGAGGGTGTGACGAATAAAGGATATGGAAATGTGAAAGTTTCACCTGCAAATATAGAGTTGTTATTATGAAAGGTGAGAACGGGTGGAGTGGATCCAGTATGTGCTGCCTTTCTCATGGTTGAAAGAGTAACAAAGTTTGTTGTCTTGGATCAGAATATGAAACCTCCGAGGTGATAAGTAAGTTAATTAATAAGTATAGTCAATCCCTTCTGCACAATCTTCATGCCTTTATTCGAAAATGTAAAAGATCAGAAAAATCAACCCAGTGTGCGTAATGTTCACGCTCTCTATAAAGACTATAAAAACCCTTGGATGATATTACATTCAGCTTCAGAATTGCTTAAATACTGCTATTCTATTCTTTTTGCTTTTCTTGTAACACCAGTACTGACGCTCTGGGAAATACAGTTTAAGTTTATTTATATGACTTCCCTACTGCTGAAGTTCTTCTTCTTCTAACAGCCTTTTTTTGGTGCCATGTACCAGCGCCTGCCCATATGTAGTGTATAGAGGGTGTTAACTATGCTAATAATAACAATCAGCCACACTTTCTTTTTTCTCACTAGAAGATCAAGAGGAAATATAAGAGACATTTGAGAGAACGTTGCTGCGTGAGGCCCAATAGTCTCATGTAGGCCTGTCGATTTAGTTCCCCATCACTTCCATTGGAAGCACATTGGAAAGGGAACTGTTCCCAGGCAGTATGAACATGAGGAGTAATTACAGCAAGCACAACCTGTTTCAATGTTCATGTGGACGCCTGGTTCATGTTTTAAGTCAGACTTGACAAAAATTGCAAACATACCCTTTACCTTCCAGGCCTTTCAGACGCTATTAAAATGACACAATCATGAGAATAAAAAAAGACTCTTGAGTTGTCCTGAAGAGGGGTCATGAGTGGGCATAGTTTGGCTATAAAGGGTGATGTTCCAGTAGGGGCGGTGGGGGCAAAATGTAGCCATGGACACCTTTTGTACATTGGCTTTGTACATTTCTGCAAACCATGGACATGTTGAATGTCTACATTTCTGAAACTATAATATCTTAAATACATTTCATGTCAGCCTCGTATCACACTTGCAGAAACAATTGGTTAGGTTTAGGCAACATAACTACATCATGGTAAATAAGTTTAATTGCGTTCTTTCCAAGAGTGAGATGAGGGCATTCCTGGTTGTCAGGCCTTGATTAGCCTAGTTTAAATTTGGGAAGCTGCCCAACCCACTGCATCCAGCTGTTTTTCCACCAGGAATTAGTTCCAGCATGTAACCACTGAAAGCATTAAGTTATTACATATCTGTTTGCACACAGATTAAGTAAACAATATAAATCATGAAACGGTAGATTTTGATTTGTTGGTAGTTGTATTTTTGAACTTTGGACAGAGCCTTCATGTCTTTCAGTCTCCATGCTAAGCTAAGCTAATCACGTCCTGCCTTTACCCACAACGCCGCCGAGATTATCCGTCGTATGGGATTACCCGCCGGAAAAAGTCATTTAGTGTGGGCGCCAGGAAGCGTTCACTAACCCTGGTGCGTCGGAAACAAAGACACCTGCATCTCCTGCTGAAAAAAGTACAGCTCAAAGCGTTTTGAATGTAATGCTCCCGCTGGGAGAGACGGGCATCTGCAGAACACAGCGAATATGGCGTGTCTGCTGGGAAACAGCTGGTCAGCCCACTCAGTCTGCTTGTCTCTGTGTTTCAGCTGTCGACTGGGCTGACTGTTGTCACTGTGTGTATCGACGCTTAAACAATTAGAAAAAAAAAAGTCAGATCGAGGCTTTCGAAAAACATAAAATGTTTGAAATAAATACATTAAACATTGTCTCACCGTGTTAGAAAGACCTTGTGTCCTTATAAAGGTGTACCAGAGGGATTTCATTGTTTTAGTCTACATACTTTGTGTCAATGCAGAGCTAAAAGGTGGGTTGAATTAGACAATTATTGTACATATTATGCTTTACAATATAGTAAAAATAAGACCAGCGGTAACATTTCTTATTTTTTCTTACATTAGATGAGCTTGTTGCTAATTAATGTGGTGATATGCATGTTCACGTTTAGTTCTATGAAACTTGCACGCCTAAAAGAAGGTGTAACTTTAGTAGTTGAAGATGTATATATATGTGTCTTATGTCTGTAACAAGGCAATGATTACAAACTCACACAGTGCAACACCACCCTCCTAACATATTTTTAAGAAGACTCTAAAAGACTGTGAATTCAATTCATCTATTTAACTGTTCCATGTTTTTAAATATATACAGTATATATATTTTATGTGATGGGATGCTGTTTCAAAGCTTATTTCACACTACCATGAATATAATTCTGGGTGCTACCAGCTATGTCCCTGTATCTCATTGTATTTAGAATACATTTCTTTAATATTTGTGCCAGAAACAGCTATGGTTAAACGATATTAACTCCAATAGTATCAGAATCATCCTTAAACAGTTGGCTTCATATCCCAAAATTCCTCTCCAGACATGAATTAAGACATAAAAATACTCTTGTTTTTAATAGTTATTTGTGGCCTATGATTTTCCCTCAAACAACTTTAATTAACACGTTAAAAATGTCTACTACTAAAATGTAATCTCCCTCATTTACAAATCCAGATTATACGAATAAACAAATATGTTTCACTTCAAAAACAAGATGTCTTCACACATAGACTTAAAAATGTAGAAACTGAATGCAGTGTCACTGCATGTGTAGTGAATACTTAACATTTTCACATTACACTTGTCGAAGTTGCATACTTGACCACATTTTTTTATTTTTTTATAATTTACTGCAATGCTTCTTTAATCATCTTGTTTACTGTAAAGTTAATTTCACATTTTTCTACTTGTTATCCAAGTTATGACAAATGAGTCACGTTCAAAATAACTATATAATAACTATAAATAGCTAAGAATCATAAAACTTAACCAAACCAAAAACTAAACTAAACATACCAAAGATCAACAATAGTAATAATCACATTTTTCACAAAAAAAGGAAAATTAAATAGTAGCAGTATTAATAATAATAATAAAAGTCTTATTCTAAATAATAATAATAATGATGATAGTACGTATGTTCATACTATCATTAATTGGCCTTCAGGTATACGTCCAGCTGTTCAGTAGAGCTCAGAGAAACTTTGCTTCAGCAGCTGAATGTAAAAACTGCACCAACATCGTTCTGCATTACAAACATGTCTCAAACATTACAGTGAAGATGCAAAACAACTTAGATGAACTATTCGTGCCTAAACAGCAATAATGAAAGTAAAAAAAATCTGCTTCATCTGGATTTAGTTGATGTGATTGATCTGATTTGATTGAAAGTGAGCAAACAACCCACCAACCATCATCAGATTTTAAATGTTGCTGAATCCAAACATTCATGAGAAACAGCAGAACATGTTGTGCTCATGTACTGTAGGACCCCATCAGTTGTCGATTGTCAACCCTTACAAAGAGGTCTTCATATAGTTTCTGGGGAAAGTTCTAAAAGGCCTGTATAGCTGTGGCCCTGGCTTTTCAAAAGACAAATGAGTATCAGTGCTACCCTGGGAAACTCTCAGGGTGTCAGAATTGCATCAGCCAACTCTTATTTTCGACTACATCCACATCACGTTTCAAATTCCCGAGCCTCTTCACTTTCTCTGTCAGCTGAAAAGTTGAAAAGCTTTCTAATGTGGCGTCTTGAAAGGTGAGGTGAGGACAGGGTCAAAACAGACAAATACCTGCCACGGCGGCAGGAAAAGTGGAACCACATGGCACGTTTGACATCCGCGCAAAATCCACGGTTGACTTTCTGCACAGGCAAGCGCTCCTCCACTCTGCAGCCTCACTCACTCTCCCCCCTCTGTTCGCCTCTTATCTTTTGTTTGCTCTGAAGTTCGACATATAGACCGAGGCCCTATCAAAATCACAACCAGATGAGAACTGTGGGGGGGGGGGGGGCAGGTAGAGGGAGAAGAAGAAAAGCTAAAAGCGTTTCAAGCTATTGCTGAAACAATCCAATTACAATGCCTATCAAACTTTGCTTCACAGTTTATGGCTTCTAATTGCCTGACAAAAATTGACACTTCAGTCGCAACAGTGTAATATAATAGGGGGCCAAATTAAATTTGATCGAGGGGCAGAAAACGATGCTATCACTCAGCAGCGCGGAAAAGAGGAGATCAACTAGCATGATATAATGGATCAAAAAAGAAAATTATTCATTAATCGCGTTGGGTTTTCCAATAATGGAAATGACACAGTTCAGACGTCTTCCTAAAAACACTATTAATTAAAGGGATGATAGATCTAACAAGGCATGGAGCCCAGAGAAATCACTCCGCCTCTTTTCCTCCCTTCCTCCTTAAGCCCCGTCTACTTCTTTCTTCTTTTCTCTACCGCTCTATTTTCTACATCTATTTCCCCTTCCTCCTGCTCTCTTTGACTCTCGTTTACCCTTTCTGCATTCTGTGTTTCCTTTTCTTTCTCCCTTTGTCACTCTCTCTTTCTCTCTCTGTCTCACTCCATTAGAGTTCTGCCACCCAAACCTGAACCTGACAGGTTCCCAAAAAACCTGAGGCTGTTTTGCCAAGTCACAACGTTTCTGACTTGGCCCAGGTTCATGTTTTATTATATTAAAATGTTCATTTCTCAAGAAATGTCTCTCCTTCTCACTGTGCTAATAGTCTGTGTCCATGTGGGTCGTGTTTGAAGTTGATAATCAATGCCTTGTAGGAGATAAGGGGGAAAGAGACAACATGGCCGTTCTCACTCCCAACTTGTCCAATACCGACCAATTGGTGAGTGGCCGCACGCTTCAAACTATGAACTATTTACCTTTCTAATGTCACTTTTAGACGGCATGTCACCTTGTGCTCGTTACGTGTGTACAGCTTCTTTTCAAGATAAACTTTCAACGTATGTTTACTTTTTGATTAAAAAGAGATTGTGGTTTGGGTTAGAATAGGTATGTTTGTTTCTTAAAATAACTTTGTTTGTTAAGTAACTGGCATTAGCTTATTTCAGAAGGTACATAAAACTATGGTAAAATAAGTCAACATAGACTTGGTTCCACAAAGGACACAAACTGTGGTCTCCTAGGGGAAAGTCTGTGAAAGTCCGACGCAGACTTTCTCAATTGTTAAATTTTTCCTTATTGCTTTGAAAAACTTATCTTCATGACCTTATTGGCCCAATATGAAGATAACATGGAATGGCTGAAAGCTCTAGAATGGAGCTTGAGGTAAGAGTATTTCATAAATGGCTGTTTCCACGATTTATATCAACTTTGAAGCTCAACAAAGAAAACTCTGTAATTGTAAGATCGCGTTCAGGTCTAAAAGTAAGGTTCAGTTGGCTCTTAAAACGATACAGGAAGCTTTCAGGTCTCAGTTTTAGGCCCATGTAGAACTCTACTGTGCTTTTTCTCTGATCCAATCAGCTTCGTTGAAGGAGACTCATAGCACCTGTGTGAATGGTGTGCTTGAGCCTGTAAGTCTGTATAGTCTTTCCAGGTCTCCATGGTGGAGAGGAGGTCTTGTGGCTCAGATCGGTTTGGCGGCACCTGTCCTCCCCGATTGATCTCTCATATATGTTTACACTCTATTTATATTTTTGTCATCCTGATTGTTCATACTGTAATTTTGTTTGTTAGTCTGTACGCACATCTATTGTATCACTTTCCTTCCTTGCAGAGGGATCCCTCCTCTGCTTTTATTCTTGTGGTTTCTTCCATTTTTTTCCTTGTTAAGTGTTTTTTGGGGGAGTTTTTTCCTTATCCAAATCAAGAGTCAAAGGAGTATGCTGCAAATATTGTTGGTTAAAGCCCCATGAGGCCAATTTGTGATATTTGGCTGTATAGACTACAGGCTTTATGGACTTGACTTGCCTCCAGTGTGAGCGTCACCTTGTGACAGTGCTTCTGAGCCAGGCAGCTCCCTCTGCATTCCATGCCCTCTGTGATTGGCTGGAGAGATGCGTTGCTTTCATCCGGTGGCCCTCGCTCAACCTCATCAACCATCTACACACTCACTCAAACATACACACAGTCGCACGGAATGTCCAGGAGTAAGGAAGCAGACTTTATTTAATCTGTTTTCCTCAGCGTTAATTGGGTCAAAGCTTCCTTCTCTGCCTTCTTGATGTGCAAATGAATGTGGCATCGAGGGACGCCCGCCCATCCCTCCACAGGCACATTTACAGGACACCTCAGGGTGCCGGCCCGCCGTCTGTGACCTGTATATGGCAGACGAAGGAGGGGCCGGGGGGGTAGCAAGGTTGTCAGTACCGACCTGGATCAGAGACTGAAGCTGAGGAGAAAAATCCCTGAGTTAATTATTGCGCTAGAAGCCTGTAGGCTGTACATGTCACCCCCACTCCTAATGAAGTTTACCTCCACCATCCTGCAATACTGGAGTCTCTGTGATGCTCAATAATGAATGTGGCAGAGCAGGGATGTGTACAATCAAAGGTCACAAAGAATAACCACATGCACGCACTGCGAGCAACCTGGTTGATGCGTCGTTCTGTTGTGACCGATGCTGCTTTGTAGTTATCTGCTATTATTATAGATGCATTTACTTCTTCACTTCTGTGAAATGGTAATACTTTTCATAATGCTACAACATACCTGGTTGGCAAGTGTTATTTGGGTGGTGTTTGTAAACCAAGATGCATACCAAGTGTTTAGAAGGTGTGGCGCATTTACTCCCTTATGTGTTTTTCCACTTTCTCAAAGCTACCAAAAATACATAACGAAAGTCAATCAATTGATCTCAGAGTTCAACACCAGCTCCATAAATGATACGACCTTTCTCTAAAATTCATTCTGAGACTTAACTTTCAGGAGCCTCTCAAATAGTTGACTTTTTACACATCCAGCAGTCACAAAGCAACATTGCCATTCATTTTAGGTTCTGTACATGATTGTGGGCTGTCCTAGTCTCTGACTTTGTCTGCTGTTTGGTGCTGAGCAGGTAGTGTACAGGGGGTTGATTAGAGCTACCTGCTGCTGCTGGAAACAAGGGTCATGAGAGCAGATTTGCAGGCTGGAAAACCAAAAGAAGGACTTTAAAGTTACTGAGAGGAACTTCTCATTGGTTGTTAAACAATCTCGATGTAATACCGATGCCTCCATATCCATAAGCGTCATCGGAACCATCGGGTCAAATTCCTCACATCATGCAGGTTCATCAGAAACTCCCTCAGCTCAGACTCCAGTGGGTCCTCCAGCAGGGACCAGCCTGCCGTGGACAGACCCAGAAACGGCCAGAAACAGAGCTTGGCCTCGCTGCTCCGCCGGTCCCCACTGGGAGCTAACACCATCACCGCTGTTGGAGGCCCAGGCCGTACTAATGGGCCCACCGGAGGGAAGGGAGGCACGGGAGAACCAGAAACCAGGATCTAAAGGGAGTCTGGTGCTTGGAAACACTACTGCTTTTCTCCACAGGGACCGCCAAAATCAACACAAAATGAAAGTTCCTGGTAGTAGCTTTAACATTGCTAAAAAGACTGCTGAGTGAGGTGATGATTATTACCACTTGGATCCACCCAATCATTATCAGTGTCAATACTGACCACTTATACAGAAATTAGCTCAATGTCAGTGATTTACTTTATATATTATTTGGACTTTGGGAATAAGAGAACATTAGTATGGGATCAGAGCAGTACATCCAATCTGACTTTTGTCAGAGTGATAATTCTCTGTGGGTTCATCACTACAAGTGACACCAGACACGTTTCACATAGTCATGTGTCCCAGTGGAGCTTCAACGCATCACTAAGGTATCAAAAAAGTGCAGAAATTTGGTCAATTCTTGGTAACACCAGTTGACTTTTTCTCAGTTTAGTAGGGAATAAAATAATGTATGATGATCTTTGCTGCAATGTGCACTTTACACCTGGAGACCTTGTCTGATTTGTCTTTTTCTTTTTAGATTACAATATATCGTACAATATCAATCAGTCATGTTCATTTATTATCTTCCACACATCTTTAGAATGAATTTATAATAAATTGATCCATCACACGCTATTGAACAAAGAATAATATATACAGTTAATACACCTCCAAAAAAGTTTGAATTGTTGCTTTCTCCTGAAACACAGTAGTTCATAAATTCCTGCAAATTAAAATGTAGTTCAAGGTGAGTTTTGCTCTGTTGACCTGCCTCATTGTACTACAACACAAAAGAGCATTTATGTCTATAGATACTTTAATGAAATAAAATGAACAATAGATTTTAGGTTAGTTTACATAATATCAGTTAACGCTTTAGATCTAGATTACGGATTGACCCTTTAAGATTCTCTTTATGAGATTCTAGTGTAGTTTACACGGCGCAAAGGCTTCTAGTGAAATTACCATATGAATGTGTAGCAATCAAGGCCTATAAATTGAATCCAGTTCTTCAATAAGAACTTCACAGCTTGACTCTGAGAATCATTTTGTGGCTCGCTATCATTGGACATAATTGCAATGACCATAATCCTCCAGCAAAACAATTTATCATCAAACATAAAGAGTAGAGGGGCCCTCATACCCTGGGCTGGGCCATCACTGAGAGCTAGTGGCTCCCCTTCTAGTCATATAATTGGGTATCGATGGCCAACGATCCCCTCCATTTCGCATCTTTCCACTTGGGCGCGCCGCTGGAACGCCCATACAACCCAATCACAACCCCCGCTGGGAGGGCGGAGTCCCAGCACCCCAGGGAGAGCTAACATGGACTGCCCCTTCCCATCCTCAGTTAATTGGATAAACTTCCTAGGGAAGAAGAGACAACTGAAAAAAAAGAGTGAAAGAGTTGGAGGAGTAGTGAGAAAGATGATACAGATTTCTTACACCTTGGGTCTTATTTGCATAGTCTCGGACATTATTTCCATCAGTTATGATAACATTGTACTCAGCAAAGTAATTGGTATAGAAGATGACAACCCAGCGACATCCCTAAAAAGAAACACGAGCAGTCAGACGATCAGAAAGATTGTAAACAAGCCAAAAGTTGATCAAAATTATCTTATAGCCTTTTTTGACCAAAATGTCCCAGGAGCTTAGGAACCAGAGGAACTAAACAAGGAAGTCCTGTTTCCGTTTCTATCGTATCTGAAGAACCATGAACATTTGGTTAAGTAGACAGATGATGGAATAAAAAATGACAATGGCATTTGAGGCTATTCTTTCTATTCACTGGGAATGAGTCTGGTGTATAAATGAATAAAAAGGAGACATGCACAGATGGAAAAGATGACTCTCTCTAAAGTAGGCGATCGTCTGATTATTTATTTAGTATGTAACCCCAAAGAAACATTCAGGCAGTTAAACTTTACTTCTGTTTTTACAGTTGCTCTCTCATCACTACTCCCTCAATCAATTATATCACTTGCTAGTTCTGTCATACACGCCGACTTTAATAAATAGCAAGAAATGTCCACTTATGTTTGACTAATCAGAGACAGTTCGCACTTTAAACTCTGCCCTGATAGTACTTGAACCATTGGAGAGGATCCTCCTGAAGTAGGGACTTGTTTTTTACACAAGTAGCTATTTTAATCACTTCATTCGGAGTTAAACTAAAAGTGAGGTTGGTCAAAAGTTCAAACAGGAAGTCGATCTTTAAGTTTACATTTGGTCTTCATTTCCAAATAGGAATTGGAGGCGTGTTTATAACATGTCAGGTCATCGGACTTCTCGGATATTTTCCCCATTTGACTTGACGATGTTGCCATGCTCCCAGATTTCACTTATTAACTTGGAGATTATAATTTAGTTATTATTGAGAGAAAGGGTGGGAGCAACTACCAAAATAAGTTGTAAAAGAAAGGCATTATCCTTTAAAGCAGGAACTTGCAGGATATTCTCAGTTGACCTGTAATAAGAAAGTCTACAGCAGTGAACACCTCCGGCCAGCTCTTGGTTCCTGGTTCATCAAACACTCCAGGTCACAGAGGCTGCTGGCCACCAAGTCTTCACGGCTGGGCAGATCCACCTCTCCCTCTCTCTGCCTCCTCTCTCATTCCCTTTCACCTCTCGCCCCTTCAACCCCCCTCCTCCTCCTATTCCTTCGCTTTCTTTAGCTTCTGGCGGCCAATGAGTCCAGGAGAAAGGGAAGGAGGGGTTGCGGTGGCTGGATGGATGGAGGACAGGTGGACTCCAGTCCGAGGTCGGGTACGGGGTCAGGCGTCACATAAATCAACCTGACGTGTTCACCCACGCCTGCCTGCCTAAGTTGAAGCCTGCATGGGCACTCAAGCCAGCGCCAGGCCTTCTAGCTCTGCACCCGCCAGCACCCATCCAGCCCCCTGCCCCCACCATCCCTAACCACCACCACTCCCCCTGTGCCAAGGCTTGGTTCAAGGGGCGACATTAGAATGGGTCAGCGGATGGGCCTCCAGGCTTCCAGGGCCCTTGGTTGGCGAGTCCACAGGTGCCTCCTGGTATGTTGGGTACAATGCCAGGGATAGAGGGCTAGTGGGGGTTTTGGAAGCAGTGTAGGGGGGAGGGGTTGAGACATACATCTCTCAGGGATGGTTGTCGCTTGAAAGCGAGATTTCATTAACAGCGCATTAAATCTTGAATCTTCGATCTAAAATTGTTACCTTGTGAAGTTACCAAACTCTTTGCCCCCTTTTTTTCCCCTCACAGCAACAGAAGCTGAGCAAACCAGGACCATGTGTATAACTTTACAGGGGGAAGTTTGTAGCTAGTGCTAAAGTAGCAACTGTTAAACTGGTGTATGAATGGGTGTGAGGGTGTGAATGCCTGGATGATGTGTTAAAGAGCTTTGAGTGGTCAGAATAATAGAAAAGTGCTCTACAAGTACCATTTACCATTTCCATTCACATACTGCCTATGTCAGAGATGTGAAACTGGGAAAAGATATGCAACGACTTAAAAAATGTAATTAATTTATCATTAGTTATTACTCTAAATACTTTTCTTTACTTAATAGCAGAATTAATTCATGAGTACCCATCCTCGTCTATCTCTTTTTCTCGCTCCGATGTCCGACGGAAGGAAGTTGTTTTGTGTTGCACAGGGGAGAAGACCAGAGCAAGAGAAGCGCTAAGTTGTTGCTAATAATCCATTGAGCCACCAATATGACCTGAAAGCCTTGTTTAAGTCGATCATATGAGCTTAGCGGCAGTGGTAGACAACCGTAGACAATAGCAGCCAGGAGACAAGAACACAACTCGAAAGGATGAATCACATTACTGTGGCAAGCTATTGCCAAACACTGGCTGCTACAGGGCTGGAGCTTTCTACATAACAAGACGAGTGCTAGTGCCATGTATTCAAAGTGATCAACGTGTTCACACAATCAATGTGCATATCGTACCCTTCACATCCTTGTTGTACGGTTGCAGGAAGACTCACTGAATAAGTTTATTTCTGTTTTAACGCCAAGCACTCTCCTTCCAAATAATGACACATTAAAGTCAGCATTCTCAAGGGCCTTTTATCTGCTTCTCAAGTTATCTTCCTGAAGTTCTTCTTAATGCCTTTTTCCCACTTTTGCTCTCAAATTCATTAGTTTTCCTACTAATCTCCGGAGTGGATAAAACCCCCTTAAATCCTTCAGAACCGTTTCTTGCCAAGTGTCTGAAAAAAAATATATTATTGCCCCTATTAAATTAATGCTCACTGCCAATAAACTATTGATATCTTCACTCCTTCAAAGTTGGTGTGGCACCTGGGATTGCAGGGAGGGAAATTGAAAAAAAATTTGAGGAACGGAAGAGAAACAGTTGAGGGCAAATTAAATTGCCATCTTGAACTCGTCTGTTAAGGATTAGTGGTTAATTGTAATTTGTGTGCCGTGTCCCCGGCCATCGCCGTAGTGTTTCTATAAGTTGTCTGCCAGCCGGTGATAGAATACTCACTGCTCCTGCTCTCATAATTGGCAGAAGAAGAAGACGGAGAATCATGGAGACTCAGATTAACATGCGTAGAAGAAGCTGTGGGCGGCAGGAGTGGAGTTTTGTTTTCTTCAACAGGTTTGACACTGCATAACATAACCTGCTTCAAAGATTCTTTGTTTGTCGCCAACTGTTTGCCACGTCCTCCACCTTGCCCTTTAGAAGGCAGTGAGACAGAAAAGTGTATCAATTAACAGTCGACGAGTAGGAGCCATGTTTATACATGCAGGGATGAAATAGATTAAATGCAGTATGCTGTGAGTGTGTGTGTGTGTGCGTGTTTGTGTGTGCAGGCATAATAAATGTAGCTTAATCAATGACCTAATGAAAACTTGCATATCTTGGCCATCAAAATCTCAACATTTTAAGAACTGGTTTTGAGATGTTTCAATTGGCATTTTTTAAACTCAGTATCAACAATTAATCCATGGTTTAAAAGAAGGAAATATATATGTATATATATATTCTTTAGTTTATGTACAGTTTTCCTCTAAATGTGCCTGGATCTGTCAGTGCTATTATCTACTGTAAGTTAAAAGCTTGTTAAACCTCGATACAATACACTTAACTTAATTTGAACTCCCTTTTTCTATGCTTTCAACCACATGATCTGTGCTTCATGCCTGGAATTTCAATAGTTGGGTCACATGATGAGAACTTAAACAATTGTCAAGACCACTCACAAATCTACATTCACAGAAGAATACCATCAAAATGCGAGTGAAAGGTCTGGATAAAGCTATTTAGGGGACTATTTTGGTAACCTTCGGTTTCCAAGACAAAGAATGTACTTTGTACAAAATTAAAACCAAAAATGACCCTTGTTTAGCCTCAACATTCATTTTTGACCTTGGGATCGTATATATTTGGTAAACTCTTCTAAAACTCAAAGTTCACTTACGTGCTTTGTTACTTTCATCTGAGCTTTTGACTATATATCCCACAACCTGCTTCAATGGGATTTACTTAGGTGCCATCGTGTCATCTAAGTACTGAACTTTGGTCACATGATAACCTGTCCTGTACATGTCATGTAATGACACTATGCTTTTTGCAGATTCTCCCAGTAGAACGATGAAAGGAAATGAAGAAAGACGGAAGGTGAAATGATGATGATATGAACCGGTGTCTGACAGTAACCCCTAAGACAGAGCGAGCAATTCAGTTATGAATATTTCAACACCGTGTATTTGACATATTTGAATAATTTCATAGAAATAGTATCAGGTTATTTAATAATGTAAGTACCCTGAAGAGGCTTAGAACCCATATATCACAACCAAAGTCAAAATATTATCACTGCCTGTGAGCTTTTTCATCTGGTTGCGTGAAAACTTCTTGAGTTTATGATTCACAATACGATACATGGCTGCCATGCTTAAAAATGTGCGAAAAAACGTATGTAGTTACTTACTAAGTGCTTGCGTAATGAAAACAAAGATTGTCCCGATGGTGGCACTTGATGGAAAAGTCATGGGGTTAATATAAATCAACACAGCTGATGCACTTAACATCTCTCTTTTGGGTGATATAGTGCAAAAAAGACAATTTGTTCTGAGGGTTGAGGTAAATAAAACAAATCTCATCGGGTGTTCAAAATAGAATGTGAGAACACTCACATCTTAGACATGAAAACATATACATATAAAAAACATATAAGTCAATGAGTGCAGTCTGTGTACTAACCTGGACATGTTGGCATGTGTACTTGTATATGAGCGTGATAGGGAGGTTTCTAACTGGGCTTTGGATTCCACACCGCTGACCCTGCTGTGGCCTCTGCACTGCCATCAGCACTGCAGAGAAGATCTTTTAGAAGAGATCTGCTCTGCATCAGATCTGTTCACTTCAGAGAACTGTTAAGATGCACCGATATCTCCCTGCACTCACAAACACTCCTCAGCTGTTAAATGCTCCACTATGTTCACCAGCTGGTTGCTTACTTTGTCTGCTGTCAGGCACTCAGTTTACAGTGGGGTTATGAGAGCTTTTTTTCTGTAGGTTGATAAGAGTGGTGCTACTGAACCAAAACTGGAAAGTTGTAAATCCCAAAAATTGAGCTAAAAGGGGTGACAGGATATGTGGGGTCATCCTTTTCACATTACACATCGTTTTCTTATAAAAAATATTGATCGGCACAGCTTTATGGCATAATTCAACAACAGACTATATAAACATGTCACATGTCTGTGACATCACCCATTTGTTTCTCAAGAGACATGTGAAGCCTGGGCTTGCCCCTGTTCTTTGTTCTTTGTCAGTTACAGTGTATTGAATCCATTTAATCCACATTTGGTCGAGAGGAAGAAGGTGAAGAAAGCAATAACTGTTGTGTGTCTGTAATTGACTTGGGTTAGCGTTGTGATCGCTGGATTGCTGTTTGTGTCCCGTGCAAAACTAAAAGTAAACATCATTCTGTCACGTCACCCGCTATTCATGTGAGTCGTTAGTCATGTTTAAGTAAACCACGCTCATTTCCTAAACCCTAACTAGTGGTTTTGTTGCCTGAACCTAACTGCCTGTGAAGACGGAGGCTTATTTTGAAAAGACACAATGTACAGTATGTAAATGCAACAAGCGTATATTGATACGCCGTCTCTGAAACGTCCAAACACTAAGACGCTAGACGGCTACCTAGAGCATAGTTTGAAGCTTATAGGAGAGGAGACCAAGCTTGTTAATTTGTTGCATCACTTGAAAACTTTCATTCCCTTGCTTCTTTTCCCCAAAATGAAATATTATAAAGCTCTTTACCCACCTGGAGAAAGAAAACCAGGCTTTATTATTCCCACATCCACAAATAACTCGTCATATATACTACACAAATGTAGATGAGTTCTCCAACAATTAGCATTTGCGTAACATCAAATCACATCACAGCCCATTAATTGATAATGTTGCATTGTCTCTTATCGGCCATGCTATCAGAGACAGCCATTTAAAGTTAAAGAACTCATTTAAAAACAAATGGAGTCTGTGTAACCAGTGGCTAAATACTCTGATAACATCAATAGTATAGTTTATATTCCCTCTGTACTGCTCAGTATATTTCTTTGTCACAACAAGCTCAAAAGACCCCCCCCCCCCCCCTACCTTTCCTCATTAATTTTAATGGTGTGTCTAATGGAGAGGGAAACAGGGCTCATCCCATATCTTCTCTTCATAAATCTCCCGAGATAACGTTGAAGTGAAATGATATTGCAAAGACCTTTGCCAAACACCAATTTCATTATCTTACCATCTTGACTAAAACAAACATCACAGATCTCAAATCAAACACAGGCTCAGAGCTCAGCTTGCCGGAGGCGTGAGGCTGCAGAGAGAGAGAGTGCTCCAGATGACTTTGGCCAACAGTTTGGTCCGAAACTAGAGGAGAAGAGCAGAGAGGGGAGACGATATGAGACCAGACAACAGACCAGAATCAATATCCAGTAGGAGAAGTGGGACAAAGTTGGTGTGGCGTTGAAACCGTGGCTATCATAATTCATGAATGACTCAGGTCACCACACTCTTGACACATTTGTCGATTTAAGGCAAAGTTTAAGAAGCCTTGGTAGCCTCAGGTCCCAGTTCCACCTCCAATGATTCAATTGTTTTTTTTGTTGGACGCCATGACATACTGCTTCACAGGAACACCTCTCATCTGGAGACAAGTGTTACGGTTAAGAAGTCAGCGAGAACACCTTCATATGTACCATATTTTCCGCACTATAAAGCGCACCGGATTATAAGGCGCACCTTCAATGAATGGCCTATTTTAGAACTGTTTTTATATATAGGGCGCACCGGATTATAAGGCGCATAGAATAGAATAGCGTCGTAAGCGTGTCTCTTGAAAGGTGCCATTTTGGGGTCTTTATACACACAAGTGGTGTTGGACTAGGAGTAAGCACAGTACCGGTGTTTACCGCGGTGCGGCTTTGTAGTTTACCAGTCGTACTGAAACATTTTGACAGAGCGCCGTGTACAACCAGTATGGATCAACCAATTAACCAATTGATCCATATATAAGGCGCTCCGGATTACAAGGCGCACTGTCGTTTTTTGAGAAAATTAAAGGCTTTTAAGTGCGCCTTATAGTGCGGAAAATACGGTACTGCTTGGAGAAGATGTCTTTGCTTTTCTGGACGTCATGGATGATGGTGGTTTTTGTTTTTCCTTGTTTAATTAAAGGTTTATTTTGGGAGGAGTTTTTCCTCATGTGATGCGAGGGTGTAAGAACGTCATATGTTGAACAGAATGTACAGCCCCCTTGGACATTTTTTTAATTGAGTTCAGAAGGCCGTCATCATCTATGTGTGGGAATAATAAAGCCTGGTTTTCTTTCTCCAGGTGGATAAAGAGCTTTACAATATTTCATTTTGGGGAAAAGAAGCAAGGCAATGAAAGTTTTCAAGTGATACAACAAATTAACAGTATAGTTTTTCTGAGTACAGAAGCTTGGTCTCCTCTCCTATAAGCTTCAAACTATGCTCTTGGTAGCCGTCTAGCGTCTTAGTGTTTGGACGTGTCAGAGACAGCGTATCAATACACGCTTGTTGCATTTACATACATTGTGTCTTTTCAAAATAAGCCACCGTCTTCACAGGCAGGTAGGTTCAGGCAACAAAACCACTAGTAGTTTCGTTGCCTGAACCTAAAGTTGTTTTATTTCAAGTCACAGTGTGAAGTGTCACTTTCACAATGTGGGAGGTGCAGTTTGTGTCTGAAGTATTAGAATGGTTCTAAATGGGGGAGCAAATTGCCTTTCAGACACAAGAAAAGGTTTTTGTTCCAGTGAACCTTAAATCCTTGCTAACCGTTCCTCCTCTGGTATTCAAAAATAAACACGGAGAATAATGGTTATAATGGTTCCTAAAATCTTCCTTTGTGTCCCCTGCTACCTTTTCACCCCCTGCTTCACCAATCTCTCTCCTCCCCCTGTCCTCCTCCCCCTCCCCATCCTCTGTCTCATTTTCAAACTATTACACTGTTCTGCTCAGCTGAAGCGCGTCCATATATTCTTAAAAGGCTGGTTAAACTTAATCATTAGGCTAACAAGCTCCTTGCCCTCCAAATGATCATCCGCAGAATTAGAGGGATTTGTTCTGGAAGGTGAGTCAGTGACTGGGATGAGAGGCACAAAGACACCGAGAGAGGAGAGAACCCCAAATTAACAGAAACTTTGCAACAATTAATCACTCTGAGGTTGCCAACAGAGTTAAACAACTCTTACACCTGCAAGTAAAGGTGGAAGTTTGCAAACTTTCATTCTATTTGTTACATTGCTTTGTTGAATACTTATTAAGGTAATTTGAGGACTGGATTTTATAAGTAACTAACAGCTTTTTCATATGAGAGACAACCGTTTTTTGACTAACCATATTACTCAGAAATCAAGAGGTTGTCCAATTTTTTTGGTGAAATCCACTGCCACCTTATGTCAGTAACTAGGCAGGACATTTCATTGGATTGTAGAGGTTGAACAGCAGTCATAACTTGTTCGTATACGATCTCAGTTATGCATCAATTTATAAATTAAGGAATCGATTAATCAATCAATTAGTCTTTAGAGATCATATTTTTATTTTATTTGATGTACTACAATGGACTTTATGATGAAATTACTGTCAGACAAAATGTGATTACCCAGAGTTAAGATTCAATAGAATACAGAGGGCCTCAATACCAAAGTTAAAACATACTTGCAACCAGGCAGCAACCTGTGGTTCCAGGATTAGTGAAGCCAATACTGAAGTGCTTAAATTTGCATTCTTTCTAATGGTCATCAGGGGGCGACTCCTCTAGTTGCAAAAATAAGAAATAAAAGTCTATTTGAAAATGACCCTACTTCTCACTTCTTACCTCAGTAAACATTGTAAAGATGAGTTTATCGTCTCAATCACCAGTTTCCAGTTTTCCTCAGTCCATTTACTTCATTTAGTAAATGATGGTCCCATCCCAGGCTGTACGGCGGTGTACTGGCTAGCACTGTCTAATGGATGGTCCCATTTAGACTACAATAGACCATAAAGCTTTAGGGGTTAAGGGTTGACAGGTCAACAGGTCGCTACCAAGATGTTGTCTTTAACCCTTTCAGTGTGTTTTAACTTCATGAAAGTTAATAGTAACTTTTTCAGATGCCAAAATATTGTTATAATTATTCAGCTTTTGATTGTACTTAACTCTGATTGTGTCACTTCTGGTTCCAAAAATCCAAGATGGTGATGGTTAAAAAACAATATGGTGACGGCTGTAATGCTGAACTCGAAACCAATGTGTGACATAACAATGACTGCGTCCACTTACATACAGTCTCAGGCCCTGTCCACATTACTCCGTTTTTACTCCGTATTTGCTACGTTTACACTGAGCGGCCACACTACGCCGGAGTTTTGGAGCACCCTAAACGGAGGAATCTGAAAACTCCGCCGAGGTTGGAGGTGTTTGAGAACTCCGGGGTTGCGTTTGCGTGTGGACGGTCGGATACGGATGTGCTTAGAAAAAATTACGCCCACACCCGTGTTCGCTACTGGATTGGTTCTTGGCAACCATGACGTCTTCGTCCCTGATTCGTCACACTCACTATCACGTGACCCGTACCCGGAAGAAAACAAACTGGGCTACCAGCGATTCATTTCAACATGGATAACTAATTGCAAGCGTTGCTGCTAGCACAACAGCTACATGATGTTGCTGCTAACACAACAGCTAGCAGCAGTTAGCAGCTGTTGTGCAGTAAAAGTCTGCATTTCTGTGGAGGAAGCAGCTGTTATTGGAGTGATTAGCGAGCGGCGTGACCGGCATCAGCCCTATGGAGCAGCTCGTTGTTTTTAGATTCTAATGAGAAGACACGCTGCACTAACGTTTTACTTCTTCCGTTTGGTAGCCTTGAGAGACCTTAGTCTGTAAGTATGTCTTAATGAAGCATGAAAAGATGTACGTAGATATATTCTATTCGCGTGTTTAGTATAACATTTGTGTTGTATTAAATGCTAATCGCGGTTAGCATTTCTCCATTGGCGGTAATGTTAAAATTAGCTTAGAAGCTAGCTAGTCGGACATGATGTTCAGAGCTACTAGTGAGAACAGACATCAACAACACGGAGGAAACGAGTGAGAGACGTGTGTTGACCACATTGATGGACCCATAATCTAGTAAATGTTTATGTGTAAGTGTTGATGTTAAAGTAAATTTGGAGAGAGAGGGAGAGAGAGAGAGAAAGACCCGCAGCGCTGTAACTACGTCTGAAAAATAAAACTTCTAAAACTTTCCACGAACTGTCTGTTTGAGTTTATAGAGGGAGATTTTAGAGGAAGATCTTAAGTATCAAATACAACCTTTCATTATTAAAGACTACTTTATTACTCTGTCGTATTTCTTTTTTTTAAAACTAAGCAAGCAATCCACTTCCTGTTTACACCGTCACGCGCATGCCCAGTGTACGTTAATGGTCACGTGCTGTCCGCCTTCGAAGGCTGCCGTGTGGACGCAGATCAACTCGAGAATGATGCTGAAACTCCCGTGTGGACGGAGATCGTTTCTATTTGACAAATCTGCATCCAAGGAGAAACGGAGTAATGTGGACAGGGCCTAAGACAGCAAACTGAACGTATTTGTGTTTAGAGCTTTGAGTGGTCCAAAGACTAGAAAGCTGATATACAAGTCCAGCTTGATCTGATGGTGCCAATAATATGTCCAACAGTTAATACGAAGCAATTATTATATATTTTGCAGTGCATGACACATTAACTAAAATAAATGTATGCTAACTACTTTCTGTAGTTAAGCTCAATACATCTGGCTTTGTATGATACTTAAAGCTGCTCTGCAGTTGAACAGAACTTTACGGAGCTTTTTAGCATCTTTTTAGCTCATTGTTTTTACAGATTTTACAGTTTACTTCAGTCACTCGAGACAAACAGGACTCCAAATGCTCATGTTGCTCTGTGTCTGCAGAATAAGCAACTGTTTGCTAACATGTTCATCTTCATTAGGAGATGTTAACTCAGCTGGTGTGTTTCTTGTTTGTTCCCCAAAGTGTCCAAAAAAAGAATTAACATTAATATTTTGATACATTGTAGCCTATTAGTTAATAGTTACAATATTTTACGTCAGAAGTTGAATGAGCAGTTGTAGTTTACGTACAGAGAGCAATCACAAGCATTGTTTCAGGCTGGTCTCATCCAGCATCCGTAGCAATAGCTGGAAAAAATAAGGGCGATGGGTCCAACAGCTGATCTTTCCCTGTGTGAAACGTCAATGTTTGTTTTTATCAGTAATCGCATTGTCTGTGGTTATCTTAACCCAAACAACGATCTTTTCCGAAACTTAACCAGTTTTTTTTGCCTAAACCTAACTAAGTATTTCACAATCTTTCCCTAACCATAGCCAAATTTTGTTCCCTAAACCTTCACAGTTTCCTGTGAAGACGGAAGTTTATTTTGAAAATATGGTATGCTTGTAACGAGCGGAAATAGACACGTGTAGTAGGCTTTCGTAGGAAAAAGCATGAAAAATGAGGGTTCACATTTCGTAGGATCTCATATTAGCCGTTATAAGAGGACACGTTGCTAATTTATATTACATCAACCTTTGCTTACACCAATTCACCAGTAGCCATCAGAAACCCCTCATTTTATGTTAGCTGGTAAATTTTCTTTCTAAAGTTTTTACTAGAAGCACTTCCAAATGGTAGCCACTCATCTGGCAATTTAAATAAAATTAAAATCTTCATTATTGTCACGATTGTCTTGCTACAAGTTGCAGCGCTGAGCACAGTGGTGGAGAGCATCAATTCGATCCGTGAGCAAGGAGGAAATTATGCACCTTGCTGGGTTATTCATGGGCTCTGTTCAGTCTAATGGATTTCACCCCCACATCATCTGTGTTGGTCATGTTTTTGATGCTTTACATATACAACATTTACTTGAAACTATCCAAGTTGTAGCTGCAAAGTTCCGCTGCAGTCTGGCGGTCCTGCATCAGAACTGCTATTCCTTATAATCTTGAGCCATTTTCATGTGAGTGCAGACACATCCATAATCCCACACTAATCCTAACCACCCCTGAACCATTACTGTAACCATAATAGTAATCTTAAATCTAAATCTTAATCCCAAACTAACACCTGGAAGAAGTGAGGACCAGAAAAGGAAGGTGAAAAACCCTCTGCTAGCTCACACACTCACGCACACACAAGAGGTTGGCGGACAATGAAAGTAGTGTGACACCCACCAATGTGCTTTCACATGTGAATTGGTGTGTTTTGGGTTATGTAAAGCCAATATGGTTTAGAGTGAGCATTGTATATGCTATAAATATAATCATTTTATAAAGGACTGACGTGCTTTCACTGTGTATGGAGTGTGCATTCCACCCTGTGGCCAGCAGGGGCCAGGGTGGTGCTTTTTGCTTTGATTTGGGCAGGCTTTACGACAGTAGATTTAGACTACAACAGCGCGATGCTGTTTTCCTCATTCTGACGAGCAGGCGAGATGAACACACGTGAAATTGCCCTTTGTCATTTATGTGTCCCGTTTACAGGTGGGTGAGGAAGGATTGAGTACTGAATGAGTCGGTTTAGATAAGCATATTGTTAGCGGCTAGGTAGCTAGGAGATGGATGTCTGAATATATGTGTTTGTGTGGGTGTCTAGTTTGATTGTCCGTTGTGCCGTGTTAGCGAAAATGGCGCGAAAGTATTGTTTGTGGCTCAGTGAACATTTCGTGTGTAATATTGTCTAAGACTGTTAAAATGTGTTTACCATATGTTTTGCACCTTGTGTTTTTTGGTAAATAAATAACTGATTCTGACGAGCAGGCGAGATGAACAGAGGTGAAATTTCCCTGTGTCATTTGTGTGTCCTGTTTACAGAAACTTATCATCTGGCTATTTGGTACCAATCCTGGTACCTGTAACAGTAGCTAATGGAGAACACCGAGCCATCAGTGCTGAAAATGGAAATTGTGCCAGAGTTTCCATTCCGCTCTGTTGTGTAGGCTCTCAGGAAGTGTCCCTGCTATCACACAGTTAATTGTCTTTATTGTCTACAGTGCTCCAACCAATATATTATGCTAATGTCAGCGGCTACGCCTGCTATGTACTATTTATTCGCTCCCTGATAGCACTCAACGCACATACATGTTTTCTTTTAGACCATCTGGCTCAGCATGTATGACCTGCTCGGAAATGTATGTATGTGCTAATTAATTAGCATAGCTCAGGAAGCAATTATAGTGTGATGTGGTCCCTCCCCGACGACCCCCCCCCCCCCCCCCCACACACACACACAAACACACTTGTCCTCTCTCTTACTAAGTCTTTCCATGGCACTTGAACACACTTCATTAGCATTGATGTGTGGGAGACTCAGCAGCGGTCCGAGTTGCAGTCTCTCAGCATCTGTCCTCGGCTTTTGCTCAGGCTGAAGCTGGACGAGCCAAAAGGGTTCCGTTCAGGGGCCGTCTGGGGCGACTGTGGCTCAGTGGAAGAGCGGGTCGTCCTTCAATCAGAGTTCAGTCAAAATAATGTAGATGATAGCTTGCTAGTTTAGCTGTCTTTAGTCACTACAGTACCATAAATCTATAAATAGCTGGCTCAGGCTACCTCGTAGCTAGTGTAGCCTCAAGAAAAAATGGCTGAAAAGACTGTACACCCGTGTGCGCTCCGTTTGTGTTTTGTGACAGTATATTTTCTCTTGTTACGAGAGGTGAAGTCGTGGGAGTGGACTAAACAGTGCGAGGATCCTACTTTGTTCGGCCCGTCTTGTAGCTGGGAGCTAACAGCAAAATACAAGAGTAGACAAACATGTAGTTTTAAAAATGTGCTGAAATGGATTATCGATGCTCTACGTAAAGACTAAGTGACATACTGTAATATTATTATTAGTGCTGGGCAACGATTAACATTTTTAATCGCGATTAATCGCATGGATTTTTTGCGATTAATCGCATTGTTATGGCAAAGTTCAATAATGAATTCAAAAGTAGTGTATTGCGCACTTTTATTTAAAAAGTACCGCTATATGAACAAAAGTGCAATAACATTTGGTTTGCAAACACTTTAAACAAATCAGGTTATTTTTAACAGCAGTATTCCCTTTACACAGTAGCAGTTCTATCTCTTCACTATCTGTGCTCAGTGTGCTGACTGTATGTGAAACGTTCCACTGCTGTGCAACAGGAATAAAATGTTTCAGCACGTTTCATCTAAATGTGTGTGTTGTGTCTTCATGACAGTCAGAGCATGTGAATGCAGCTCTACTGTTCATCAATATAATGCTGTAACTCCGAGGTAATGATGGTTACCCAGCGATCAAAGAATAAAGACACTTTACGTACAATTTAGGTGTATTTTCCCTTTAAGTCACGAGATGCAGCATGTTTTATACTTAATGTGAATATAATTCATACTTTGTTGGCATCTTATTCTGAAAACCGGATGCTCGTCTGAAGAAACCGGACGTTGTCTCACGTTAATCTTTCCGCTAACTTTCAAAGTCCTTCGCTTGCTCCCGATCTGTGGCGTTTGAATGCGTTTACCGTGAATTTCAGCATATAGGTGCAGTAACATGTAAGTGTCTGCTGACTTTACCGCAGCGATGTCCAGTAGTCTGCATTCCTCCACCGCTACCAGTGAGCAACGGACTTTCAAAATAAAAACAAATTTAAAAATGCGTTAACGCGCTACAAAATAATTGTCGGCGTTAATTAATTAATGCGTTAACGCGTTATTATCGCGTTAAGTTGCCCAGCACTAATTATTATATATAAAAGACTGTATAACTGTAACTACTCCCTAACATATTGTTAAATAACTCTCTCTGCATTTGATTATCGTTTATCCAAGTGTAAAAATATTGTACATGCAGTTATATAAATGTAAAATGATATTTAAGCACATTTCTGTTATTATAACATAAATCATTTTAATTTAGGGTTAAGAAACCCACATTACTCTATCAAAGATCAAACTTTTAAAGAAAATAACAAAGACAAATATCATCAAACACAAGTCATTACATTAACTTTGTTCAAAGCTATTTTTGTCACCTGCATCACTGTCGTCCCATGGATGGCAGCTACATCCAAGAGCTCCTCACTGAGATTCAGGTCTTAGGTGCTCCGAGAATTTTATTTTAAATATGAGCTTAAAAATGTAGCATTCTGGAGTACTCCGAGAAGAAAATTAAGTGATAAGAAAAAACTAATTTAGTATTCAGTTATTAATCAGTATTTCAGCTCTATTATTAATATTAACCTTTATTTAGACAAAATCCATTGAGACCGAGGTCTCATTTTCATAAGTTTTGGTCAAATAAAAACACAGATAGCAAGAGTAGCGAGAACCATCGCCTATACAAAGAAAGTGATTCGTTTTCATTGAACCCTGCTACTGTATGGCTTCATATTAACTTATACTGTTACTGTAAAGCTGTTAGAACTGTGGCCTATCTGCAATTAATATGCATTCAATCCAGTTAAATTATTTAACTGAAAATGATAATCTACTCTGGCTAAAGTAGTTTATCAAGAGTAAAATAATAGCTGTGATCTATACACACCTCTGCATCAGCAACCCGCTGAAATGAAGGTACAGGCTCCTTAACCCTCTCATTACTTCAGGGTTCTTGGGAGCAACGTGGGACTGTTGGGACTGTTAGTCCACTGGCTGTGGTCATTACAGTGAACATGTCTGGCAGTGTGATGAGAGGGCATGTGAGCTCTTGTTGCTGTAGTTCATCTCCTTGGAGCAGAGGCTGCATTTAGCATACTCTGCCTTATCAATGTATTTAAAATACTGTGACAGCGGGAAGCTGTACTCACGTCTGTTTTGACCTCCACCTTTATCCAGGCCCAGCTCCACTCACAGCTCAGCCCTGCGTCAAGCTGCGCTACACAAACAGCCTCCTCTTCCTGAAGCTCTTTGACCTCATCATCTCATCAGTATCTGGGCCTCATGTTTCGTGGTCATGAAAGTTATTCTGACCACGAAATCATCCTCATTCTACTTTGAGTTAAAAAAACAACAACCTGCAACCAGATGCGCCGGTGTTCCGGTTTAACGTTAATGATAGTGCTGGGCAAGTTAACGCGTTATTATCGCGTTAACGCATTAATTCATTAACGCCAACAGTTATATTATCGCGCGTTAACGCAGTTTTTTTTAAAAATTATTATTAAGCGGACATTTTTAACACAAGAACCAGGCAGCAAGCAGTGAACAGCTGTGTTTGTGTGGCGTCACTTCCTTCTTCCCCCCGGGTCCGGAACCCCAAACTACACTCCGTCACCGTCGTTCACGCTTGTCTCACAAACACACGCACGCGCGATTGTCTCGTTACAGGATCAAACGTGACTGTTGTGAAGTGGAGCTTCTAGTGAGGACCAAGACACGTCTTCTTTGAACGGAATACTTTACTGTCTGAACTGCAGTATTACAACAGTGTTACAGTGAACAGAACGCGCTCTTGCACCCGACATGTGGTTTTCTACATATCATAAACATTGTTAGCGTCAAGAACACGTACCATTCTCCTTCCTGTTTCCATGCTCTTCACAATAAAAGTAAATCATGCAATCAAACAATTTACAACAGTGACAATATTAAAATACATATTGTCGAGTTTTTAAAGTGTTTTTGTTTGTAATATGTATAATAAGCATATCATTTAGTTATCGCTACTGAGAATTTAACAAACATAAAAACATGACGTAGATAGGTTTGCAGTTTTCAAGGTGTATATTTCAGATTACATCTCTTATACACATGAAGATAAAGTTGTGAACACCAGCTGAATATCTATTATCAGAATCATTATAACTGTGTTATAACTGCTACTGTGTAAAGGGAATACTGTTGTTAACAAGAACCTGATGTGTTTAAAGTGTTTACAAACCAAATGTTATTGACCTTTTGTTCATATAGCAGTACTTTTAAAATAAAAGTGTGCAATGCACTACTTTTTAATTCATTATTGAACTTTGCCATAACAATGCGATTAATCGCAAAAAAATCATGCGATTAATTGCGATTAAAAATTGTAATCGTTGCCCAGCACTAGTTAATGAGTGACCGCGTGAACTGAACCGGAACACGGGGGGCTGCATGTTTCATCACGTTACATTTTTTCCTTCTAAATCGCGATAATGATGAACGTTAACAGTCGACAAAGTGTCGCATGCAGTGGACGTTAACTTAACCCAGCAAGTCTGAACTGTGGAACATAACGGAACTTAAACTTTAACGGAGGGAAATGAAGACGCTGTACACATCTTAACGCTGATTGGCCAAGACTCGACACGTCACAGATGTTCTATTGCGAAGATCACGACATCACATTTTCTCCTCGTCTCACTCCAATCTGAGAAACGCTGGCTGGCCAGTTGACCCTCCCCACGAAAAAAAACTACGGATCAACACGATTCACGTGGATGATATATTTTTGATTCAAAACGGTGAATTTCACCGAAAAGTGACAAGTTTGCAGGTATGCTATCTGGAAGTGACATTCAACATTACATTTTTTGCACATATCTAACATACAGGTAAGCCAGCATCATTGGCAGTGAAAGCAAATGAATACATCCATGCAGAATTAAATTCTCTATTTTCCTCCGTGACCGTTTACCGAGGGCGGGGGTCTGCAAATCATGATTAGCCACCTGCAGGGAAAGGCGCTTGACAGGGGTAATAGGATGTGACGCACATTTTAGTTGACTAAATATTAAAACATGTTTATTTAAGGTCAGGTATTACTGACCTTGTTGTCTTTACTAGCAGCTGTTGTCCAGTTAAAGTCTGCATAATTACGGAGGAAGCAGCTGTTATTGGAGCGATTAACGGCGTTATCTGACCAACGGAGCGGCCGTCTGAAGTCACGTTAGCGGCTTTGAGCAACCAATCCACTTCCTGTTTACACCAGCACCCACCCGCATGCCCAGTGTACGTGAATAGTCACGTGATATTCGATTTCAGGCTTTTGAGTCTGGACGGCGATCATTTAGAAGAGAGGTCCCCAATCTTTTTTGCAACACGGACCGGTTTCATGTTAGACAATATTTTCACGGACCGGCCTTCAAGGTGTGGCGGAAAAACACGACGAAATAAAATAATACGATCGGCATGAAAACAAATATAAAATGCATAAATAAATACAACTCACAATAACGCTGAATCAGTGGGAGCCCTGAGCTTGTTTCTCTGCAACGAGACGGTCCCATCTGGGGGTAATGGGAGACAATGACACCCGAAGTCTGTTCCTTATGTCCAGTCTACTCCCTAATTTTGTTTTGATTGCAGTCACTGCAGAAAATCCCGCTTCACAAAGAGGATGTGTGAAATGGAAGCAGGGTTTTCAGTGCTTTAGGCCCTGTCCACACTACTCCGTTTTTACTCCGTATTTGCTACGTTTACACTGAGCGACCACACTACGCCGGAGTTTTGGAGCACCCTAAACGGAGGAATCTGAAAACTCCGCCGAGGTTGGAGGTATTTGAGAACTCCGGGGTTGCGTTTGCGTGTGGACGGTCGGATACAGATGTGCTTAGAAAAAATTACGCCCACACCCGTGTTCGCTACTGGATTGGTTCTTGGCAACCATGACGTCTCCGTCCCTTATTCGTCACACTCACTATCACGTGACCCGTACCCGGAAGAAAACAAACTGGGCTACCAGCGATTCATTTCAACATGGATAACTAATTGCAAGCGTTGCTGCTAGCACAACAGCTACATGATGTTGCTGCTAGCACAACAGCTAGCAGCAGCTGTGCAGTAAAAGTCTGCATTTCTGTGGAGGAAGCAGCTGTTATTGGAGTGATTAGCGAGCGGCGTGACCGGCATCAGCCCTATGGAGCAGCTCGTTGTTTTTAGATTCTAATGAGAAGACACGCCGCACTAACGTTTTACTTCTTCCGTTTGGTAGCCTTGAGAGACCTTAGTCTGTAAGTATGTCTTTATGAAGCATGAAAAGATGTACGTAGATATATTCTATTCGCGTGTTTAGTATAACATTTCTGTTGTATTAAATGCTAATCGCGGTTAGCATTTCTCCATTGGCGGTAATGTTAAAATGAGCTTAGAAGCTAGCTAGGCGGACATGTTACATGCTGGCTATATCATGGATTGTTGTTTTGTATTCATGTAATGTGTATAGGGACAGTTTGTAAAGCCATATTTCATATTGTGTTTCCATAGTTTTACAAATAAGAAAGATTCACACTGAAGTCTTGAAACTCTTCTATGGATTCCATGGTCTTTATTTCACGGATCTACTGTTAGCGATCTGCTAAGCATTTCCTGCACGAAGCAAGAGCAGAATAGAGTGAAAGACGTGTGTTGACCACATTTATGGACCCATATTCTAGTAAACGTTTACGTGTAAGTGTTGATTTTAAAGTAAATTTGATGTGAGAGAGAGAGATAGACCCGCAGCGCTGTAATGCTAATCGCGGTTAGCATTTCTCCATTGGCGGTAATGTTAAAATTAGCTTAGAAGCTGGCTAGGCGGACATGACGTTCAGAGCTACTAGTGAGAACAGACAACAACACGGAGGAAACGAGTGAGAGACCATATTGATGGACCCATAATCTAGTAAACGTTTATGTGTAAGTGTTGATGTTAAAGTCAATTTGGAGAGCGAGAGAGAAACCCGCAGCGCTGTAACTACGTCTGAAAAATAAAACTTCTAAAACTTTCCACGAACTGTGTCTGTTTGAGTTCATAGAGGGAGATTTTAGAGGAAGATCTTAAGTATCAAATACAACCTTTCATTATTAAAGACTACTTTATTACTCTGTCGTATTTTATTTATTTTTTAACTAAGCAAGCAATCCACTTCCTGTTTACACCGTCACGCGCATGCCCAGTGTATGTTAATGGTCACGTGCTGTCCGCCTTCGAAGGCTGCCATGTGGACGCAGATCAACTCGAGAATGATGCTGAAACTCCCGTGTGGACGGAGATCGTTTCTATTTGACAAATCTGCATCCAAGGAGAAACGGAGTAGTGTGGACAGGGCATTAGTGGCGATCTCAGGATATTCAGCCTTGATTTTAATCCAAAACACCAGCAGAGTTGTTGTCTGAAACATACTTTTAAGGCCACCATCATTTCGCAATCTCCAGCAGCTGACCTTCCTGTCACCACATATTCTGCAGAGTGGGTTTGGCGTGTCAGAATTACTCCTGATATTTAATTAGACTCCTGATATTGTCTGTTAAATGAAGATTTATTTTTCTTGGAAGTTGTAGGCTCTTCTTCTGTCTCCTTAGTGGGCCTTTCCCCCTTTGCAAAGACGCTCTCCAAAAGTTATTTACTCATTTTCGCTAGTTTGCGGGCTTAATTTTTGAGGTAACGTATCATGTGAGCGAGACGAGCATCTTGACATGTGTCAAGACGCACAGGTGGATGAAATTGCGAGAGAATCCGGTCATTTTTCAAAATAAAACTTCTTTCAGACTCTGATAATCAATAAAACGGAAATAATATAATATTTATTCTTTCTGTGCGGCCCGGTACCAAATGACCACTGATTTAGAAAACGATGCTGAAACGCCGTGTGGAATTATATTGGAGATCGTTTAACAAAATTGTATTAGTGTGGATGTAGACTCAGGGAGCCGCAACAGAGTGGCTGAAGAGCCGCATGCGGCTCCCTAGCCGCAGGTTGCCGACCCCTGCACTGGGCTGTAACTTTTGTAAATATATTCTGCTGTGATTGCACTCCTAATGGTGCTGCTGTGGATCCATTAGAGAGAACGTAGCTACAGGCTCCGCTCATGCGCAGCTCAGAATAAAACTAGCTCTGGCCTGAGCATGACGCTAACGTTGGTCCTCTCTCTGTATTAATCCACAGTTTGATCAGTTGGCTACACAGTGCTTCCTAGCCTGTGTAACCGTTGCTGCCGGTCCAGATTTCCCCTAGGTCTGGTGCCGGTAACAATTGGGGGCTCGTCCGGGATCATCTAGCGTCCTTGCCTGGTGAAGTGGGTGCTCAGACAACGTGAACCTTTAATAATATCCAGCATAATGCCTTTTAACCTGGCATTTTTCACCATCAGGCCAAACTCTCCACATGCTCCGCAGACTCTCCAAACTCTCCACATGCTCCGCAGACGATGAACCTTATTGCCAGGCGAGGAGGACGACGACGACGACGACGACCACTCCCCATGTGGCTCTCTGCTCCTCCACGTTAGGGGGTGGCGGGGCAGCAGCAGCGGGGGCTGCAGCGGCGTGGCGGCGGCGATGGTGCCGACGGCGGACGGGTGGGGGTCAGGGGGAGCCGGGTGGGGAGAGGGAGGGGCCACGCGCCCTAATCCCCTCAGCTGGTGGCCTCGACATCCGCCGATCTCGGATTGGTCTATTTACCATACTAACACCGACAATTAACCTCTGGCACTTGAGCGGCAGTAGTGTAGTAGGTTGGAAATGCTACATGTTAGTTTTTTATTAAAACAGACCCCCCCCCCCCCCCCCACACTTTCTTTGTTAATAATTGAACTATTCTAACACTCTTCAGACTTTATATCGAGGTAATACACGATCACGTCTGTAGATGGTGCTTTGGTGCTGCTGTGGATCCATTAGAGAGAACGTAGCTACAGGCTCCGCTCATGCGCAGCTCAGAATAAAACTAGCTCTGGCCTGAGCATGACGCTAACGTTGGTCCTCTCTCTGTATTAATCCACAGTTAGATCAGTTGGCTACACAGTGCTTCCTAGCCTGTGTAACCTTTGCTGCCGGTCCAGATTTCCCCTAGGTCTGGTGCCGGTAACAATTGGGGGCTCGTCCGGGATCATCTAGCGTCCTTGCCTGGTGAAGTGGGTGCTAAGACAACGTGAACCTGTGGCCAAAGCTTCAGGGAAGGCTGCAATATCGTGCGTCATCCAGAGAGCGGAGTCCACCGTTGTAACGTTATAATGGCCACTGTCACCCTGCGGCGGACGCTGGTCTTCCAGATCCAGAAGAGACTGTCCGACTTGAGTGCAAGTCAACTCCTGAGAGTTGCGAGTTCAATTGATGATGATTGATGATCTGAGTGAACCAGAACTGTATGACCTGATTGTTGACTACATCAGAAGTGAGAAATTGTTAGACCTGGAGGATGGAGGCATGTCCCATCTTCTCCTCCTCGAAGACATGCTGAGTGACCTGCTGGCCACAGACACCGAGGGGGTTGGAGCTAACCAGGCTGCGCCTTCTGAGAGGGGAGATATAGCAGCCGACCAACCGGGATGCCACACTCCACCTCATCCTGATTACAACCATCCAGACAGACATCCAACTTCACCAACCACAGACATTCCCGCACAGCAATTGCACCTGGACAGAGATGCATGTCCTAACCCATCTACAGAGAACAGAGACTTTTACACACAGCCAGCCAGGAGCCTCACCACTCCAGTATCGGCCAAGTCACTCACAGCAGGTGTTGGGGGTGTTCCCCATGGTAGGGTGAGTCTAACTTCTAGTATGGGAGAACAGGTACTGAAGTTTAATGATGTGGCTGCTCTGCTCCCACGCAGAGAGTTTAAGCTGCATGGTGGACAAATCTCTGATGTTGGTTCTGATATGTCATACAGCAGTCTGTGTAAACAAATAGATGGAGGTTTGCAAGAAGGTTTTACTGAGTCAGAGGTAATTCGCACTGTGATTAAGATCATAAAAGCTGGTTCATTCAGAGATATGCTAACTAACAAAGATGACTTAACTGTTAATGAGCTAAAACGTTTTCTCCGTGCACACATCAGGGATAAAAATAGCACTGAGCTTTTTCAAGAGTTAAGTAACGCTAAACAGCAAGACAAAGAGAGCCCACAGCAGTTTTTGTACAAAACCATGGGTTTAAAGCAGCGAGTGTTATTTGAGTCACAACAGCCTGGTGCGGAGTTTAGTTATGAGAAAAGGCTAGTTCAAGGTACCTTTCTCCTCACACTTTACCAAGGGTTAAATGAGAAAAACAACCATGTTCGACATGATCTAAAACCCTTGCTCAAAGACCTACAGGTTAGTGATGACTTTCTCTTAGATCAAACCACTAAATCTACTAGTGAGGAGGAAGAAAGACTGAAACGCCTTGGCACAGTAGCTAAAACCCGACCAGTGACTATAAGCACAGTTCAGCTTGACAGTAGTGACTCAATTAAGCAAGCTAAAGTTGACATTGAGTTACAGGCTAATCGTGCTGCTATTACAGAACTGACGGCACAAGTGTCCTCACTGACCAAACATCTGGCCCAGATGGGTAAACCTGCTGACAGTGCGACACCAAGGGACCCCTGCCCACCAGCAGTCCGTCCTCAGGCACCAACAACGGAGACCAGGGGCAGATGCAGGGACTGTGTACAACAGGGCAACATGAGCTGCCCTCACTGCTTTGTTTGTGGCCAAGCTGGACATCGCGCCATAGGCTGTCTAAAAAAAAAGATGTCGGGAAACGGGCTGAGGTCACTGGAGCGGGGCAGCCAGTGACTGTGACAGCTGAAGGGGCCCCAGCACCAGCCAGGTCTGTAAAAGCAAAAACACCGTGTCAACCACCACCAAGAAAGTGTGGGGGGGGGTCTGTTTTAATAAAAAACTAACATGTAGCATTTCCAACCTACTACACATACTATAATATCAATGTTGTTGTTGTCAGTGGAACGCATGAAAAAGCCTAAACCAACAATTAATATATCGACAAACAAGTATTGTGTGTGTATCAAAGTCTGATACATCCTTCTTCCTCAGTGCCTTAGAGCTCCGCTGTTGTCCAAAAACTATTAAAGACACATCAGTGAGCCACTCTGTCTCACTGGGTGACATGTTCCTTCATTACCATGAACACACACACTGTAGTTTATTTTAACTCAATCCTACATACACCGTCCTGCTGCCACAAAGACTCACAAGAGCGCCAAATGTGGATTAATCCGCTGCTAAAAATAGTCCCTAACAAATGCGCTATTTCTTCATATTTGGGTGTTGTTTGATCAAAACTACAGTGACCAGCTGTTTTAGGAAGCTACTGCTGTTTTAATGAACCTTTCTAGTAGACAATGGACTTGGAGCTGAAAGCCACAGACAGGATGTCGTAAAGTTTTGAGAGATGGACAGACACGTTGTATAAAACACAATTATTTCTCATGAATCCTGTAGCAGCCACTCTACACACACTGTCAAAGTGTGTTGTTAAAATGTGTGTGTGAATGCTCTTACTCACTTATGTCGTATATATGTGCTTCTGTGCTTTTGCATTTGTATACAAAGGCTCCACAGTGTCAGTAGTGGTTTCATTTGAATATATAAACTCATCCAAATGAGGGTATTTATATTTCATGTCAGGGCACATGTCCGCATGTCAATTCCAGCATGTGTAATTTATCATTAACCAGCAGCGGAGCATACAGTAGCGGCGTCTACTAACATGAACCTATGACTGTGAACATGAATCCCATTAACACGTGATAAAGAGCAAATGTGTGGAGGAGCTGCAGCTGCTGCACAAATCAATTCTGTGGAATGAGTGGGAGCGTGTGGATTATATTTTCCTGTTTTCATAGTCTATATTCTAAATGTGTAGAATTATGTTCATGCAGCCATCACTTTGGGGCCGGGGTGTGTAGCCTATGCATGGTGTGTGGAGGGAGGGGGTCAAGAGTTCATGATGCATGTTTGGATGTTGTGTTTTTTATTTCCCCCCCAACTGAAGACAAGATGGTCCATTTTAATGTGGTACCTAACTCTCGGGTGGGACATGCATATTCATGGCGAGCCCAGGCCGGGGCGGCGGTGGCGGTGACACTGGGGGTTGGGGAGATGTGGGTGTCGGTGGTGGGGGGATGAGGCGTGCTTGTCGGAGTGTGTCACGTTTCCAGACCAGCGAATTTTTTTGATTAAAGTCCCTTATCCGTTTTATCATGCATATCCCCGCTCTGATTAAAGTGATCGGAGTCTGACACTCACAATGTCAGAGCAGGGAACCCGGGAGCACCTCCCTCCCTCTCTCTCTGTCACTCTCTGCGTCTCTATGTCTCTTTATGACCCCCCCCCCCCCCCCCACCTGCAAATGCATGCTTGGAATGTGTAAATCTCAGGCTGGAGATACTGGAGATGATGATGTCCCTCTGACACCTATGAAAGTCACCAAAACTGATACCATATAGATGCAAACAAGCACCATTTTATGCATGTACTACTTATTTTGGCATGATTTAATAAACGTGTGCAGGATTATCATATTCGATGATTCCTCAATGCATCAAATGCACTTTCTTCTTTCGTATTAAAGTCGAATGCTTCTTAATCTCTTGACCAGCATGTGGAGTGTTTGATGTGTTCCTGATTGTCTCTTGATGAAATATCTCTCTCTTTAGATGCTAAATGCCCCACAATGTTCACCAGCTAGTTTCTAACAGTGAGATAAAAGACACTAAAAAACTCTGTAAAGTTGAGGTGAACACAACCTCTGGGTTTAAAAAGTGAAGCCGATGACTATGAGAAAATGACTCTACTTCTCACTTGATTTATTCCCTCAGCAAACATTGTGAACATGAGTTTATTGTCTCAATCTCTAGTTTTAAGTCTTCTTCAATACAGCATGATGCTCATTTATTAAATGATGGTCCATTTAGAGTTAAATAGACCATAAAGCAGGGTATACTTTGGGGCAGGGCTACACGGTGATTGACAGGTCTCTACCACTGCGATGTCTGGTCTGAAGGTGTCTTTTGGTGGTTTTGTCTTACAACTTTAATGTCAGTTGATGAAAGTTAATTGTGTGCGCGTGTGTGTGTGTGTGTGTGCAATATAATTAAAGTTGGTTCCCTTAACTTGATGAGTCATGTCAAACACATAGAAAACATCACTGTAACTTGAGAGCCAGGTATTATTTTCATATGTTACACATGGATTCATTGCTCTGCTTAGTTCATACACTGCCATTTAAAACTGCTCATTCATTGTAGATTAAGTGGTTTTCAATGCAGTGATTGTCACAAGCCACTGACTTGACAGTGCAAAACATCCACATATTTAAATAAGGTTTTAGGCTTACAGGAATTGTTACACTATGTTCTATTGATGCACTGGATGCACTGATGCTGTCATGGATACGGCCAATGTGATGTGGATTATTCTTTATTATTTAGATTATATTGGTATACTTAAAGTGGATTTCTAGTTTATACATATGTTATTCTGAATATCAATACAGCTCGACCCTTTAAGAATTACATTATCTTTAGAATAACATTTTTTGTTTGCTTTTGTTCTTATATAAAAAGTATTTGTTTGATAAATATCTAAGCACACAATAACACAAGTCTACTTTCATATCCCCACACACGTACACATGCCGCTCTGCAATGGTGGGCTGAATTACTGCAGGAGTGTCTTCGGGTGTCATTGTCTCCCATTACCCCCAGAATGTCACCCCATGACGAAAGGATGCTTGCGATGTGCACTGGGAGTGGGCGTTTCACTTACACACACACAGACGCTCTCTGTTACCACACAAACACACACACACACACTTGATGAAACAGCTGGTCCAGACACAGCCGAGACCATCCAGTCGGAAATAGTAATTAATGGCATTAGAATATCGCACAGTTTGGTGCCATTGAGGGACTGGATGACTTTAAAATGTGTAAATCCACAAACTTATCTGACCTAGCGACGGGTGGCTTTCCACCCCCTCAGCTAAATAGATTAATTATCTGTCGGGCCTGGTGCTGTCATTGGGAGCCACATGGATATCAGATCAGCCCAGATACCGCTGGAAAGCATTCCTTCTGCTAATGATTACAGCACTGCTGCTGCTTACGAATATGTTTACCCAGAGATTCCTGGCGCGAGAAGGGGCTCATATGCATGTAGCTGATACAGTCGAGAAAAGCACTGAGCTCAAGTCCTACATCATGCTGCATCTTACATTCATTTTATGTACTTTCATCGTAAAGATGCTGATTCCCATGATACACATTTAGCCACTTTACAGTTTAACTGTACATGATACTGCCCGTGTGAATGTTGTGTGCAGAGAGCCCTCAGGTGTATAGCAGTATCTTAAAATGCTGCAGAAGCAAAAAGTATGTTGCGAGGCATTACATCCCGGGGACAGACAAATCATCTGAGATTTTGACAACCAATATGGAAAAAAAAAGAAGGGGCAAAATAACAAGGCAAAAGAAAAAATATGGTCCAAAGTCCCAGAAAAAGGAGAGCAAAGGATCTCAGGGGTAAGTATTAGTTGTCACCCCATGATCAAATAGTACGGGCCGGGAAGCGACCGGAGAGAGCCTGCGCCCGGGCAAAAATAAATATAAAGTCCAGATTTAATTCTGATACGGAGAAATAGAATTTCAAAGCTGGATGTCTTATCGTTGGCATGTCCCTTTGCCGGACTGATTTCCCTAGCAAAAGCCTGTCAGTGCTATTATGTTGAACATGGAACCAATTTACTGCGCCAGCTAAACAGGGTTACTCTGTACCCCCTAAATGTTTGAAGTTATCACACAGTGGGAAAAATAGCATTTTGAATGTTTGGGGGGGGAGTGGGGGTCGGCTCGGACGGGAGTGGACTGTAATTGAAAAGTATCAATCAAAAACAAGGCAAGGGCCAGGGAGGGGAAGCTATTATGTTAACCCAGTCCGCTGGAGCACTGGAAGAGCCCAAATGCATTTCTTTTGTATCGGTAATGCTCCCCTGCTCTCCAAGCCTCTAAGCCCTGCGACCGGGGGCCTCGTATCTCCGGACGGACGGCAGCAGGGAGGGGAAGGAGGGGGATTATCAAGTGGAGCATGTGGCCATTACAGGCCTGTTTCGTGATGCTATCTGCCCTCTGAGATAAGCAACCCCCGGCTGGTCAGACGTTTCCAATTTCTATACATGAGAGATGAAGACCTTGTGCTTCTGCTCGCCTTCACCTTTTTTTATGTTATTATATTTTTGCTCGGCCTCTAACACTGCCCTCTTCTGTATATTACAAGTCTCCTTTCATGTGCCTGCAGCAGGCTGGCTGACCTGCAGCCGCCAGTAAACAGCTGAACTTCACAAAACGGGCTTTGGCGTAGTAGGAGAATGACCGAAGAGGAAGAACCAGAGGAGGAGGAAGAAGAGAGGTCGAGGATGAACAATAGATGCAAATGAAGGGCCTGTAAGACAAGAGGAAGCAGCTTTGACAGAGTTAGCTCCAACATATCTTAAGTATTTCCAAAACACAGCTCTAGCTGTGGTATCACTTCCTTTTATTTTGTACATCCACGTTTGCTGTCTGCTTCAATTATACAATATTCCCAATTCACACACATTTCGTTTTTTCTTCTTCTTTGAAAATGCTGCGATGCAAACTAGTTGGTTGAATGTGTATTTCTATCAAGGAGACCAGAACAAATGCATTTCATTTTATTGAACCACCCTTGTTGTGTCTTGGCCATGACTCAATCTGTTCTGATTAGGCTAGAGACAGGGACAACACACATATTCAAATGGGATAGACCTCAAAGGGTCACTGAACAATTTCCTCTGTTCATGGAAAAAGGATATTGCTCAGCCATCGCTATTCCCTTGTGGCGTCCACTTTTTTTCTCTGGATGGGTCTTAGAATAAATTTGTGAAAGCATTAACATATAAGAAAGTACAAATGACATAGAGTATAGCCAGTGTTTTTTCACCAAATAGCCCTTAGTTAAGGACACCCTTAAGTCGAGGTCAAGCTCAGAGCCATGGAAATTATGCATTCTCGCCCGGTCTGAAGCAAACTGTGGGTTCTCCATGTATTAAAATGAATTGTTTTACAAGTTTTATCACCCAGAAATGGGACACTGCTGAGATCCAGTGAGCCAATTTCTGTGGTGCCGTCATGGCATGTGAAAAGAGCATACATTGCAATATATTCTTCTTCATTTACATTTGAGTACAGAGGAGAAGCTGATACTGTATCGCAACTGTTGGTATCAAGTGTTTTATTAAGATTTTTGAGATTACGATTTCTTGACAGAAATGTTCTTCCACCAATATTATCGTCTTATCTGGAGTTTTCTCTTTTGTAAGAGAAGGATTAGATATGGCCTCGAAACTAATCAAATAATCTTAAAACAAGTCTTGTACTTTAATAATCCATAATAACTAACATTACAATTTTACAATCAATCTGACAAGAATGATTGACAGCATCAATATTTAAGATGTCTACACCAGTTTATTGTAATGCTTTGTGATAAACTGATGCAGGGATCCGGAAGGGTTACTGAAGTGAATGCAAGTTAATGGTAACATAATTGGCCTATTTATGCCAGGGAGGGATGGCCAATGCCAAGATGGGTAGGTGAGGTGACAGGAAGTCATGGATGAATGTGTTTTATCTACCCAGACAAAGCATAGGAATGTGTTGTCTGCACACAATGGACACGCCACCTCTCTATTGAAGACTATATACAGTAAGGAGGTTAATGGGTTGGATAGGAGGGCAGTGGATGACTATGTAGGTAAAGACAGGCATGGGCATGAGGGGCCAACCCTGAATGGCTCAAAATTTATTTAAGGTTGTTTGCCCTCCATAATAACCCATGATGAGGATTCTCATCTTCTGCCTTCATGGTTGGATTTAGGCAACTAAAAATACTTTGTTAGGATTCGAGAAAGATCACCGTCCTGGATGAAATAATCCAATGTGGACCATTGGTAGGTGGCAGTGATGTTAACTTTGTACGCACAACCATCCCCAACCTCCATAAGAAGATTAGCATTATGCTATTTCCATCTTAGCTTCTGAGAACGTCAGCCATTATTTGCACAACCACGAGAGGTCCCTATCCAGAAAAATCTACAAATACAGCAGGTTGACAAAACATTATACACTCATTGTACACTTATTTGCTTGTTTTGGGAGATTCTGACTGTATGAAAGCTGATTCAGGCTTGAGTCAAGCTTGACTTAAGTTCAACATGGATGCCAAGTCCCAGATGTGCACTTCATCTGCAGTTCGATCAGGTCCATGACAACTGAGCAAACTCCAATGCCCTTTTTGCGTTCAAAAGCTTCAGCATTCAGAGGCAAGTTAGCGGACCTTGACTTAAGATTTGTCCTTTAACTGCTGTTTCAAAAAGTCAAACATAAACTCAAGTTGAATAAACATAGGTTGTTTATGAATAACCAATGCTGTCATTTGGACAGGTTGATAGGTAGCGAGATAGTGAAGGGTGGGGACAGAATGCTAGCTTAGTAGGTAGAGGACATGTTTGAATATGCAGTAACTGTGCAGATAGGTTAGTGGGCCGGATAGGTAGGAGACTTTTGGGGCAAAGGTAACTCAAAAGGTATGCACTAGTAGAGATAGAGGTAGCCATCCAGGTAGATAGGCTGATATGTAAGTAGGAAGAAAGAGATGGAGGGAGGTAAGGCAGGTATGTAGATGGGCAGGGATGGAGGAGGGTGTCAGACGGGCAGGCGGAGGGTTTTTAATTCAGATTTCATGTGGGCTCACTCAGCAGTCACTGGAGTCTAAAGTGACTCTGGGGAGCCTCACAGTTCTATATGCAAATAGAGCAACGCACCTGGCCAGTGGAGCAGGCCTGCTGAGAGGTTACTTATGCAAATCTGATTGAGTGAGAGCATATTGCCAGAGCACGAGCAGGCAAGCGGGCATGTGTGCACGAGCATAGACAGACACATACACACACACACACATACCGGCAGTTATATTTCACAGGGGCCCTGGGACGGCATGTTCCCCAAGAATAGAGGTGGCAGACAGAGAGGGAAAGGATAAAGAAGAGGACAACCGAGAGGGAGTGGGAAAGAAAGTCAGAGAGAGTGGAAGTGGATATGGAGGGAGTGAAGGGGAATGACAAGACAAATAGATAAAGACTGGAGGCGGGAAGGAGGAGGAAAGGTGGCGGGAGACAGAGAGAGAGAGGAAATGTCAGAGGGGATAGAGAGGGAGTAAGAGTAAGACAGGGAACAGTGAGAGAAGCATAATTCTTCTGGACATACTCCCCCTTTTCCCCCATCATGCCCTGCTAGCTCTTACAGCACGTCGAGGGTACGGGGGGGCGACACGTGAGCACAAGGTAATTTCCTATGCACACTTTGTAAATGGGCTGATCCAATATGGCCGACACCTCTCTTCCCCCCTCTCCCTCAGAGGCTGGCATTAACCTGCTGATTAAGTGGTAGAGCTTGGCTGGAGCTCAATCTCAGCCTGATGCATGGGCCCATGATGTAGACAAATGACTAGAAATCACACTGGCATGAACAGTGCTCTCAGTCAGGCTGCCCCCCAGCTCAGGCCTCAGGCACAACACATTAATAAAGAGAGATTTAGTCTGGTGATGATTATTGATAACGCTGTGCATAATGTAAAATGTCAGCATGGATGAGAGAGGAACTTTGTGATGCTGTACAAAAGTGTTTTTAATGGTTATGGGAGTTGCTCTTGATCCATGCTTTTTCACAGCAGAGAAAGTAAGGTGATACGAAATACATGTGACGCAATCATTACTTGGTCAAGTGCTTCTGAAGATTTAACAAAAAAAAAAAGTTCAGTTTTTTATTTCTTTCTACAATATCATGGCAATTGCATGCTTTAGATTAGGGAAAGTTCAGGGTTATAAAATAACCTGTGGTGAAAGTATGGTTTTGCAACTACAACACTTGGTTAGGGTTAAGGAATGGTTCAAGTTAAGGGAAGACTGTGATTCTGGTTTAAGCAAGACTGAGGCTGAATTCACAACAAATTAGGTGTTGCGGCAAAAACCAGTCCTCCCATTTATTTGAATGTAGGTAGTGCATTTAAGGTGTGGCAAAATGCAGCAGCCTTCGGAGAAAAGTGCGAACAGAATTTTATTGGAAACGCAACCCGACGTCACACTGCCAATCACGTAATCCAGAGCTGTATAACCCAGCAATGAGGGAACAAAAGATGTTAATTGGGGTGCAGTCGCTGGGCCATTAAGTGCCACTTCCACACCACAGCACAGCCCTTTGCTAATTGCAGCAATGCCTGACTTGGTGTGAATGCAGCCTAAGAGTCTACAGTCAAGCCTCCTTCTCTGTGAGGCTACTTTAGCAACATATCCTCATACAACTCTTTGTATGGTATGTTACGAAAAATTACTCATTTCCCATGCAACATTGACTTCTCCTTTCACATGGGGAACAAACTGCAGGCTCCTGGCTTAAAGATCGCTGGTTGTTGGACCCATCCACCTCCGCTTCCGCCCGCCCTATTTGTGCTTTTGTGGTCATTATACTTCCTTGTTCATGATTACGTGGATAACATACAAAATATTTCATGGGATATTAACAAATTACTGCGCATTCTTTTTCGTAGATATAGCTACAAATGTTGGTTGAGACCGGGCTGACTTTGGCACAGCAGGGCTTTGAGCTAAATGCTAATATTAGCATGCTAACATTTTCACAGTTACATTGCTAACATGCTGATGTTTAACAATTTGGCAATTTTTTGGGGGAGTTTTTCCTGTTCCGATCAGGGACAGAGGATGTCGGATGTGTACAGATTGTTAAGCCCTCTGAGGAAAATTTGTGATTTGTGATTTTGGGCTATACAAAATGATTTGAATTGAATTGATTAGCACTAAACACAAAGTAGCCAACAACTGAGGCTAATGGGTATGTCATGCGTTTCATAAACCAAAGTATGGGACAATAACGGATTCTGACCTGATGATGATGATAAATGAAACAAGGGATCCAAAAATCTATAGTATTTATCACCTGGGGACCATTCTTGAATATTCATAGCACATTTCACAGCAGTTTATCCAATAGTTGTGAGATATTTCATTGAAGACCAAAACTGTTAACCTGCTGAAGATTCAGGGAGTCACCATGCTGCTAGCATGTCTAAAAGAAAGCCAGCAAACATTAACTGTTGGATGATGACAGAACATGAACTCCAGTCTCCCTCATGCTCATCCACCCCGTTACTCTCTGCCTATAAAGGAATGGTTACTTTCTACATTGGCACTACAAGTTGGCATTTGGCATAAATCATGTAGTGCTAAATCATTCAATATGAACCTTATTGACTATATGGCATTTATAGTGAGTGGGAATTTTTTACTGTACATTTCACTCCACAATGCACTACGGCCATAATCTGTGCTCAAATGGAGCACATCCCAAACAGGTCTCCTTCCGTTCACTCAAACCCTCCACCATGTCCATCTATCATCTGCAAACCTGTTCTGGAATGTCTAAAGTATGTTTCCCTTCTGATCGATGGGCCAGGGTGTAAATGCAGAGGACATACCATTTACTTTTACTGCCCTGTCTCAGGTGTTTACTGCTCTTTTCTCGGTTGCTGTTTATCACCAAAGAAATATTATGTGTTACACACGGGAATATAGCTGCCTTTTGTGTTTGCTATGAGGATCTGAGCGTCTCCACTGGCAAACATGAAGATAACTTGAGGTTTATAGGCTTGTCGGTATTAGATAGTGTATAGAATCTATAACATGTAAGTGTTGAATTGTCATAAATCAGTTTGCAAAGCTGTGAAACAAATTCAGACAGTACACAAGCTGCAGTGAACAAGTGTGACAGTGGAAAATGATTCATATCACAATATGGATGTATGTTTGATTGGCTCTAATAAAGCATTAAAGTGACTGGTCAGTTTTAAAGGACGTCTTGATGTCTTTATGATGAATATACATTTGCTGAACTACACAATATACTTTATATTAATCTGTAATTTTTGTGCAATAAGAATATCGAAGATAAACCAACCTGAATCCAGTTTAGGCAACTACACCTTGATGGAAATCGTTGTAGAACCCCCCAATATACTGTACACATCACAGTGAGCGGTATATTGAAAGTTTACAAAACAATTTTGTGGCCGATGAAAATAAATAAATAACCAACTAGAATTACAGACCTTCTTATGATGCCAGATAACTGATTTCTGGGGATATGACAAGAGTGTTTGATTACCCCTTACCTTCTACTTGTCCTCTAATGAAATCAAAATACTGTCAAAGACTACACAGCAGATGAGCAGAATTCCGGCATATTTCACAATTTCAGTGGCAGCTAAATGAATCGGAAAAGAGTGGCGCAGAGTGAAGTGTCTGGCCGGCTCAAGCGACTCCCTCATTGTCACACGGCGCTTCGCTTTTGGTTTTGCTTGAGTTCTTTTTTCTTTTTTTTCACGCCTAGCATCAGTCACTCCACCTGACATCCATTGTGTTTAATTAGTTGTACCAAATGTTGGAAAAGATACCTGTCCTCGGTGTGTGTGCTAACATGTCAATTTGCTCTTTAACATATGTCTTACGGAGTGATGAATTGGCTCTGACAAATTAATTTGGTAAATCCTAATTACTGTATATCCAACGTAGATGGGAGGGTGGAGGGGTTGCTTTGTTGGGGAAGATGGGTTCTATTTGTGCAAACATGTAATGCCTTCTACAAATAAAGCAGCAATGTTTGAACCCTCTTTCAAAAGACTGCATGAGGATGCCCTAATCTGGTGTGTATGGAGAGCTTTGTATCATCAACACATCTGATGATTTTGTCTTTTAAGAAAAAAATGAATCACTAATGGATGCAATACCACTTCGACTCAGATCTTCATCTGAAAATGGATTTGTTGTGCTCCTTAACTGAGGGGTGAAAAACCAGCCGGAAGCCAGTGGAGGGAAAAATAATGCACTGTCTAGCTAATAATAACGTAGCCCCTTACTCGTTAGTCAATGCCTCTTGCTCCAGTAATGGCCCAATTAAAGGAAACCAACCCTGGTCCTCTTTAGGTATGTCACAAATTGATTATCTCACCATGAGCAAACTGTGCTCCCAGATCACAGATAACAGAGATGGTGTTTGTGCACACGTGTGCCCTGGCCCAAACTGGGCTAATAAGCAACCGTTTTCACACTTGTTTAGGCCTTGGAGTGCTCATGCAAAAGAGTGCATGGGAGGGAAGGGAAGCAAGGAGAGGCATCAGGGTGAGAAGAAGGAACATCATGAATGGTTGAATTGCTTGTTTTATTCCGTTCTAAGGCTCTTTTCACTGCACATTTAAACCTCCCTATCTTGTCCTCTTGTTTCCATTCATACAGAGCTCTTTTGCATCATTCTATACCTTTCGCCCATTCTTCTACTACCATGCATCAAGCTTTTATTTTATCATTTTCTACCAATTGTCTTCTTTATCTCCGGTTCATTTTCTTTATTCAATAGGTGTCCATGCCTATCTCATTCTTATTTTTGCATTTAGCTGAATAAGATTAAGAGATTTGTCTCTCAACATTATAATCTCCAAGTCATCAACCCTATCTCTCTAACGCTTACATGCAGCTCCATGCAATGCTTCATTGTGTTTGCAAACACACAAGGAAGGCAAGAATCATCTGGTAAGGTGTTTGGTGGCATTTTGAGATTGGCCAGCATGAGATGCCATCTTACTATTCCCTTCCAAGGCTCATTTCCCCCCCCCCCCCCCCCCCCCAATCCTCCCCGCCAGCTGAACAACAACAGGGTCTCTGCCCTAGTGACTGACAGCCTCCCTAATTGTATCCACTCACTCATGACAATTTGATTAAAATATTACGCCAAAGTCTCACCCCCTGTTTGTTCCTCCCCTCCAAATCTAATTTTGATTTAAAAAAGAGAGATTACCTCCACGAGCATGACTGAGGATGCCATTAACTTCTACTTAATCTTTATTACTGCTGCGATTTTAACATATGTATGGCTTTCGTTTCGCTCCATTTGTTGTTGTTTTTTCCCAATGTTATCCTCTGATTTATCTTGTCCAGTTGGGAGTTCAGGATAGGAAAAACAATGTGGTGAATCTCTGTTGTCCAGAGGTTGCAGACCGCTTACCTAAAAGACGAGAACTAAGTTGAGAAAAAGCAAGAGTTTTGGAAGTGAAAAAAAACTCAACACAGGATTGGTAGTACAGAGGAGGGACAGTTCACACAGTGACTGTTCAGATTACAACGTCAGTGGTTCCAGCCCAGCCAAGGCACTTTGTTGTCTTCCCTCATCTCCTGTCCTCTCTCTGCTGTGATTAAAGGCACATCAAGGCAAAAATGCCCCCCAAATATCTGAGTTTAAAAAAAAATAGCAAAAAGACCAGATAAGATCCAGATCCAAAGAACAGTGGAGCTGCGTGACTAAGGTATGGTGTCCCTGTTGCTCTGACAATGAGCCATCACCCCTTGCCTGGACCTCGCCTAAACACATTGTACATTGTTTGCTAATTTCCTTTCTTGCACTGTGTTCCTGGATCTCAGCAATGACTATGACTAGTAAGCCAAGTTAAGTAAGCAAGCTCAGTAACCAGAGTCCTGCTTTTAGAATATTTCCATGTTCAGTATGGACACCCTGGACACCCTGACGACACACTGTATCATGAAGGAAAGTGTTGTTTTTTATAGTGACCTATAGAAACCTGTTTCCCACAAACCATTTCCCTCTCATTTCTATAATCACATCACATTTAAAAGGAGAAACAACCATACATTTGCGTTTCACGAAATACACGGCTGGTGGTAACTTCTGTAACTTCTCCTGGTGGCTGCACTTTTTTTGCTGTAGGTCATCAGTCCTATTAGCTCGCTCACCTTAGAGGTGCCCATGAATATGTGGCAGGTTAACCCCTCGTGCCATTTTGCTGATACATTTCCTCCAAGCGTCTCCTCGCTCCCTGTGCTGCACACAGAAAAACATGCCCACATACAGAATCAACATTTGTATGTACTGAATATCCACAAACATACATCCAAGCATGCAGATATACACACACAGAACCCCCGTACACACATGTATTTTTATCTTGAATTGCCCCCTCCCATGCTCGCCCTTGCTTTGAAAGAAAAATAAATCCGGTGTAATATGATAGTTGAATGCAAGGGGGGAGATAAGGTGGTGGGGGGTTGCAGGGGAGGAGGGGTGGTTGTGGTGGGCAGCTCAATCATTCACTGAAAAAAAATTGCTGTGTATCATTCACCTGATTTGAATTGTAGCTCCCCCTTTTTTTTGAACCCCTGCCAATTCATTTTGTACATTAAAAATTGGTCAGGGTTGATAAGATTCCATTTTCACGGTTGGCAATGCAGAACTGGCGAAAGAATACAATTACAGACCCCAGAGTAAACTCTCCGAATGTCAACTTGATGTAAATGATCAGAAGGCAGGGCGCCACAAAAGAACAGGCTTCAACTTCAAACCCCCCCCCCCCCCCCTCCCCACCAGCACCACCACCACCTCTACCTCTCTCTAGCTCTCACTCTCCGTCTCCACTCGACAGCCTTTCACCCTGGCAGTGTCAGGCAGACGGGGCTGCTGGAGTGCCAGAGCTGTAGGTGCAGTTTGTCCTGGTGGAGCACAGAGGGAACGTTTGGTGTCACAGTGGTAGCTTGATGACATGCCAACATTCATAATGTTTTGGAAGCAGCCGATAACGCTCTGTTTAGTTTCTTGATATGTACAATGATTTGCAGGCTGGACTCTACATGCCAGCATTCACCCATACACACACATTCCTACAATGTAAGGGGCCACCTGCCCATCAGGATCCTGAAATAATTCACATTCACATAATGAGAGCAGTGTGCTAAAATATGAGTGATCTCGGGGGGTCCGAAACCCCTTGATTGACACTTCAGACCCCCTGAAAATGGGGGTCTCTATAAACATAAGACAATTATTTGCTGCTTGCAATTGACACTAAAATGTCTTTTAAAAGCTTACTATTGTCCAGCAGTTTTCATTATTCAAACTGTAAAACATGTATTCCCACATTTGAATAGCGAGTGTGGGAGATGATTTTCTGCCGTAAATGACACAGCGAGCCAGAGACGCAACAGGTGGCTCAAAGCGATACAGTCTTCACGTCTGTTTATGGACTCAAATGTTCCTCCCTTTGGACAAAATTGGACTGAATTTCGGACTCTTCCTCTCAGCCACAGCTGCCCAAGATGCAGCCGATTGCCCTGACAGACCGACCACACTGTAAGAAATGGTGGACAAAATCTGGAGTTGACCATCTCATTTTGTTCAAGTATGCATTCTGGAGTTCTAATACGGACTGGAGTTGGTGTCTGGTGGTCACATGCAGGTTTATTGGAAAAATGTTGTCCCAGAATCAGACGTACTTGTGCTGGAATTTCGTACTAAACAGGCCTTAATCGCGTTAACTCAGCCATCGAGCCGTTGAGAGCCTTGTGGAGGCAACAGAGATGCTCCCATAGCCCCTTTCAGAGAGATGCTGTTAGATTAGATAGGAGGTTTGGAGTGGCATAAAGGCAATGGGATGATTGCATTGTTGTTGTTACTTGTGCAGGATAAGGTCACCATTAAAGATTCACAGTATTCACAGGATACAGTGGGGTGAATTGCTCTAAAGGCAGGAATAAGAGTGCTGGCTCTCTGCATCTTAGCACAGTAAATCTCCCACAGCTGGCGTTGTGTTTGATTCAGATGTCACCTCCTTTGACTATGAGGTGTCATCCGGTTTGACCTGAACCCCCACTCCCCCACAGTGTCACCCAGATTTGGAGCCAGCCCTCTGTGGTGGCAGCAGGATGCTTTGACACCTCGCAATTACTAGGGTCGTGTCCCCGCCATCCGATCACACATTACCAGTCGCCAATGTGCCCGATGACTCGCCGGCACTCTCCCTTCCCTTTCCTTAATGATTCTTTCTCACTGCGTTTCTATCTCTGCCTCACCATTCTCCCCTCTCTCCTCCATGATTATTCAGAGGTTTGCACATTAGTCAGGCTGGCTGTGATGGACAGCGTTATGCATAAATTGTTTGCCATGGCTGAACTTTGACACCCCGCAAATAGATGGAGAACATGCACAAGCAATGCCATCTAATCCAAGAACAAGGCCGGTGTTCACAGAGGTCAGGGGTGGCAGAGATCGCTTGCATCAAAACAGCTTTGCTTAATAGGGGTGACAATATGTGTGCTTGTATACAGCAAAAAAGGCAATGGTTCTACTCCAGTGCATCTGATCCAACAATATGCTTCAGTTTAATCCATGACATTTACGCGGGCTTTGAGACCACGGAGCATGATAGCAGCTGCAGGGAAGATAGAAGGACGTCAGACGCCCGAGTCTGTGCTTTGAATGGAAACCATTATCTTCAGAGAGAACTACTAAATGTTTGATCGTAACAAAACCGATCAAATAGTGGAAAAGGTTTCGTATAAAACGGAGCTGTAACATTTGCCTCCTTTGCCCCGACTGCTGCTTAAAAAAGACTTCAGTGATTTGAAGATTAGAGAGAAAAGAAAGAACTTGAATTATCCAACACTTCATTAAGGATGCCTCTTAAATGTCCACCTTATTGCAGTGTTCCAACTGCTCTGAGTTAATGAGTTGCAATGTGAGCTGATGTTTAGAAATCCTTTCAGTTGAAAGAAGGTGGTTTTACTGGTTGTGTGGTTAGCTGCTCAGCAAAGATGCTCTCATAAGCACATTGTGTACTTCAAAGGGCACTCCATAGATTTTTCATTTGAATGTCAGTTAATTAGTCACAGTGAGGGTAACCGTGTCTCAACACATTTGTATTATGTCTTCAGTGTCTCCGGAGAAGCTTTGTACAACACAGTAAACCTGCGTTACCATCTAAGGGCGTGGGGTTTGAAAAGCCAACATGTCTCACAGAAGAGGCTATTTGGTTGCTAAGCCCCTGTTGGATCCAGCGTTGTTGGGGACTAAAAGTCGACCCTTTGCTGCCTCAGTTATGACTATTTTATTTTAAACCCAGTGAACAAGAGGAGAGAAGACCTCACTGAGTTCTTCCGTTAGATTTTGTTGAATCCCATCACATAAAGTCACATCAGCTGTGAAGCCTGGTGTTAAAAATGTGTTTTGTTACCACCAGAGTGAAGATGTAGTGGTGGGAAGTTACTGGCCAGTTGGACTATTTTACCGCCATCTAAGGTTTAGGTTGGTTCAATCAGGAGAGCTTCATTCCCCTCGAGGGAGTCTGGGTGGTGGTGAAGAGGTAAGGAGAGTTGTCTGAAGATCTGTGTGATGGGATGTGGAGCGGGACTTCTGGTGAGCTCCATGGAAGGAACCTTGGGCACTGATTGTGATGAAGGGTAGCGTATGGTCCTACTAAAGTGACAACTGACAGCAGAGAAGAAAGATATATTGTATTTAACATTCGAGAGCAAGGATACGATTGGTTTTAAGGGAGATTGTGGCAATATCTGCTTGGTTTAACTTCGATTGAATGCCCATAGACAGCTGATGGAGTAGAAGCTGGAGAGCAAGAGATTTGTGAAAGAGAGAGTCTCCCTGACTGAACTTCTGCTAAGCTTCGAAACAACCAAACTGGTAAACCTGAAGATACAATTTGTTGAAACTGAAATGTGTTTATTACAGTTATACATGTGCAGAGTGGTGACAAGTTCATGGGGAAACCTGAATACATGGATGGAAAAATATTACAAACATTACAAATACTTCCATACAGACATATTGGACGATACAAATGCATGTCAAGCCAGAAATGTATAGTTTCTCGTGCATGTCATCAAGCATAATCTTTACCATATGGGCCTGCAGCGATGCCCTATGCAATATCCTCATACAACGGTTAGTATGTTGTCTTACAAAAAGTTACTCCTAATTGTTTTCCTATGAAAGTCAACAACTACAGTCTTTTCAAAATAAACTTCCGTCATCACAGGAAACAACTTAGTTAGGTTTAAGAAACAAAAGTACTTAGTTAGTTTAAGGAAAGAATCGTCGTTTGGGTACAACACAACAGAAGCAAAGGGTGTTCTTGTCTGATAAAAACTGCTTGGTTTTAATGTTGAAAATGAATGTGTAATACCATTTCTAATATGTTAAGATGTTACCCAATAACTATGTAAAGATGTAACATGTACGACAAACTACATGGAAGTGGCCAAGTGGCTCGTGATAAAAAATGTACATCCTATCATGCTCTGTGACTTAAACATATGGTGAACAGGCCCATCACCATCTCTGTCAGACAGTGCTCTTCATCTTCACCACCATCAAAACACGAAATGTGGAAATAATGGTCTTCATCCCTCCTGTACATCATATTTCTCACAGAGTTACATACATTCTACATCATGTTTCTTGTGCTATCTCAACACTTAACATGTCATCATCTCAACGTCAAACTCAACCAATTGTGATACATTCAGCAGATTTCCCTCGGACCTTTCAGCTGAATTATTTAACCAAGTAGTTGCATCCGTGACATTACAGTAATTCAAAGTGTATTTATCACCGTTGCAGGTCAAAGGTTACTCCATTTGAAATATTGGTGGCAGATTGTGTGTTTGTGGGTGTGAGAGTGCATGTAGTCTAAATGGCTGCAGGGCTGTATTTTTAAGCATGTCACCCAGTGTGCATCATGGGGGCCGAGATCATCAATATTCATTTCCTTATGACAGCGGCAGTCAGCGTTGTGTAACGCTTAGCACTTAACAAACGCTGCACTCTCACCACTTAAACATATGTCAGCGTACCACGAAGATGTTTTCATCAAGGACGAAGGGATTTGTGCTCGTCTTCAAACATACAAACATGTCATAAACACAGGGCGATGGGGAAGGGCACACACACACACATACAAGATACACACAACCCCTGGGCACAAACAGTGAAATAAGCCTCTCTGTACAGGCCATCCGGAGGAAGAGGAGAGGAGGAAACAGGAGAGGAGAGGAAGAGAGTGGAGAGATACAGGAGAGGGGAGAAAAATGAGAGGAGTGGGGGAGAGGGGAGAGAGGGGAAAAGAGAAAAAACGCACAAGGATGAGAGGAAAAGGAGAGGAGAAGAGGGAACAGGAGAGAGGAGAGGAAGGGGAAGAGAGGAGAGAGGGAAAAAGTGAAGTGGGGGAGGAGAGGGGTGAGTAGAAGAAGAGTGAGGGGGGAGGAAAATTAGGAGGAGAAGAGAGAGGAGAGGAGGGAACAGAATCAAAAGGTAGGAAAAGGGAAGAGGGGAGGAAACAGCAGGGGAGAGGCAAAAATAAGAGAAGAAAGAAAAATACAAGAGAGGTGATGGGAGGATACGAGAGGAAGGGGAGGTTTGAGTTTTTCAAAGTCCCTTTATTGATCCATTGCAAGGATACACCAGATCACTGTCACATCATCAGTTCAGCCTAGAATAACACAACTCATCCAAGCACAGCAAAGTGTCAACTTAAGTGAAATTAACAACAATCAGCTCCCCCTCCCCCAAGGGGAATACCCCCCCCCCCCCCCTTCACTAAACATTGAGCACCACTGTACAATAAACCAACCCAAGCCAGAAAACCATCACCAAAACCAAAAGCCCTTAGTGCAGAAAACATATAAGAGTGATCCACCCTGTCAAAGGCTTTCTCCTGATCCAAAGAGACAATACCAAAGTTTATATAATTATTTCTGCACAAATCCAAAATGTCTCTCATGAGGGAAATGTTGTCCATAAATGTTCTGTCAGGTACACATTATGTTTGATCTGTAAGTATACAACTAAGTCCAGGATGTCCTTAAGTCTATTTGATACGGCTCTGGAAAGCACCTCACAGTACAGAGGAGGGCAACTGGCCTCCAGTTCCTGAGTAACGCCAGGTCTCCTTTCTTTGGCAGCAGGGAAAGCACCGCTCGCTGACAGGAGACAGGAAGACATCCTGTTCTGAAACACTCCAACAAAACACTATGCAAGTCAGGTCCAAGGTATTCCAGAAGCATTTACAAAAGTCAGCGGAGAGGCCATCAATCCCTTGTGCCCGTCTGATTGACGCTTACAGCTACTGTGTCTGACTCAGAATCATAGTCCATGTCTTCTCCACATGACACCTGGCTATTAGGAACACCCTGTTCATTAGTGGTTACAGTGAGATCTCTGCCTCTAACACTTGTGGAAGCTGCTTCCTCCATGTTCTCTGTTGGCTGGGGTTGTAGTTCAGAGTCTACGGACTGAGAGCTGCTGTTCTCTGCAGCTTGGCTCTGCTCTTCCTCATCCTTGTCCTTATTCTCTATGTGAGCCAGTGGCAGCAGCTGCCGCGCCCGCGGATATTGTGGTAGATTGCAGTATTGTGGGCGCAGCCCACCAGCAGCGGACCCGGCCAAAGGGCTGCCAGCCGCAGCCACGGGCCTGTCCACAGGTCCGTTTGAACACAGCACTGCTGATGGATGAAAAGGAGAGGAGATGAAATAGGAGAAAGAAGGAAAATAAAAGAGGAAAAGAAAGGCAAAGGCATGAGAGCAGAGGAAAGGGGTGAAGAGGAGAGGAAGGGGGAGAAGAGAGGTGAAAAGGAGAGAAGATGGGGGGACTCAATGAGAGGAGAACAGGAGAGGGTAAAAGAACGGCAGCGAAGTATGAAGATATGAACAGAGGAGAAGACAGATAGATGAAGAGGAGAGGAAAAGGGATAGGAGAGAAAATGAAACAGGATGAGGAAGAAACCGGAAAGAAATAGAGAAAGAAACAGGAGAGAAGAAGAAAGAGGAGAGAAGACAAATGAACAAGAGAGGAATACGACAGGAGGAGGAAATAGGAGAAGAAATATGAGGAGAGGAGAGAGGAAACATGGGTAAGAGATGAGAAGATGAGGAAATAGGAGAGGATGAAAAAAAGAAGAGAGGTAAGGAAAGGAAAAGAGAGGGGGGGAGAAGAGAGGAAGGTTAGGAGAGGAGATCTGAGGAGAGATGGATGAAAAGAAGAGGAGTTAGGAAATAAGAGAAAGAAGGAAAATAGGAAATTAAAGGAGACAGGGAAATAAGGGGAGAAGAGGAGAACAGAAGTAGGGAAAAAGAGGGCTTTGAGGAAGGATGATAAGAAGAGAGATGGATGAAGATGAGAAGAGAGGAGGAAAGATGAGAGGAGAACGAGAACAAGAGAGAAAGGAGAGGGGATAGGAGAAAGAAGTAAATTAAGAAATGAAAGGAAAGGAAAGGAGAAGCAAGAGGATGAGAGGAGAGGAAATAAGAAAAGAAGAAATTGAAGGAAGGATAGAAGGGAAAGGGAAAAGAAGAGGAGAACAGAAGAGGGGGAAAGAGGAGTAGTGAGGTAAGGGGAAGTGAGGAAAGATGGATGAAGAGGAGAGGAGTAAACGGGTGAGGAGAGGAGGAGAGAGAAGAGGGGAGAGAAGAGGAGGGAACAGAAAAAGGAAACAAGAGAGGATAGACGATGTGTCAGGGCACAGAGTCAGTCGGCAGAGGGCTTGGACAGGATGCCATGTTGGCCGATGGCTGCTGATCTCCTCTCCCTCGCCCACCAGACAGCCTTTGACACCAATGAAATGTGGCTTCTCTGTCCCTAATGACCACATGGCTGAAGGTGGTGGTGGCAGGGTGAGGTGTGTGTGTGGGGGGGGGGGGAAGGGAGGGGGGGGTCTGATGAGGCCGGAGAGGGAGGATCAGTGAGACAGAGAGGAAGCGGATGAGAAGGGGTTACTTCATTATGCATCAAATTAGAAAAATTTATAATTTATCATTACACCCAGCCCGAAATGCCACCCAACTGAGCCTCACCCCCACGAAAAACATCACACCGAGCGGGGAGAGGGGAGGGAAAAAAAGAAAAAGCAAAAAAAAAACTGTCAGAGCCCCAGCAGCAGCCGATGGGCAAAATTAATATGCAAATATATGCAAGAAATTAAAAAGCAGAATTACACAGGCAAATGAGGTAGCTACACTTGAATTGTTAGGATTATGAATAATTACTGTGAATTTCCTGCTCCTAATATAACTTGTTTTTTGATAAACAAAGACTTAATTATCGAGTTGCGCTGGAGAATTTCCGCGGCACTCATTAATCTTGCAGAAAAAACAAGTCCCCAGTGGCCGCCTGTAATGAAGAGAGCGTGCCCTGAATCGGCGCGAGGATCAGAGCCACGGGGCGCCGGGCGAGCCACCACCAGACGCTGCTCTGCCACTGTCCCTCGCCGTACCCAGGAGGGTCATAACTTCTTCCACTAACTATCAAAGGGACTTATTTATGCTGGCAACCCAGCCATAAGTCCAATTTTATGAGGCCTGGGGCTGGGAAGGGAGGGGAGGGGGATAGGAGGGGGTATCTGTTGATGCACTCTGGAAATGCCACTTTTGTCGCTGCAGCCTGTACACTCCCTCCCTCCCTCCTTCTCTCTTTCCCTCACTGTTTGCTCTCCTCTGATACAGACATGGAGCCTGAGGTGTTTTGGCTGAGTTCTGCCCTCTACAGGGGGCGGGAGGGCACTCAGGGGCAGCCTAGCGCTGTGTGTGTGTGTGTGTGTGTGTGTGTGTGTGTGTGTGTGTGTGTGTGTGCGTGCATGTGTGTCTCTGTAGTCCTATCTTTTTAAAGGGAGGCATAGACCTTCAAAGTAAGTGCATGTTGGCTGGTATTCAGTTCTTAAAAGGGACAGTTTTCAGAGTTGTACGTAATCAGCGCTGGAGAAAGGATCGAGCGGTTGAGGAAAAAATATTTAGATCCTGAAAATGCAACATATAAAAATAAGCTACTCATTTGTTTTTTATGTAAAATGTTAATGCATAAAGTCATTATTTGAATTTAAAAGTAGAATATTTATCTCTGAAATATGTTAATGAAAGAGAGCCACCTAAAATGATGATACTGAAATAAAGTACGATGTATTGTTTCCTTTCCACCAGAGTCCTGATCTTCCAATAAGGTAAAAGTAACTTACAATACGTTCACTCCACCAAGGACACATTGGGCTTAACCAGGTCATAACAGATGTTTGATGTTGTTGACTTACCAAATCAGGTTTGTGTTCATCATATTTATTTCTCATATAGATATAAGTCTGCAAAGTACTTACAACCATCAGGTAGATGTAGTAGAGTAAAAAGTACAACATTCGGCTCAAAAATAAAGTATAAAAATGATAAACATCAGTCCATGGGAAAAGTATCAGTACTTTCCACCTGTGGATTGATATTTGTACTAAAAAAGGAGATTAAGGCCTGGATAGAACTCTGGATTATGGTTATTGACATACTGACAATACACTCATATACTATCTCGTATTCACCTTATTCTTTGCCCGAACAAGCGCCTCCGCATAGATACATTTTTTGTTGTTACTTTTACGTTTTAGAGCAGAAGTTCATGCTCACTTAGATCTCCTCAACAAAGAGCTGTGAAGTCTGCCCCGCCTCCAGAGGACCGCCCACTGTCAGTATCATCAGAGGATGTGAGGAAAACCCCGATGAGAGTGAATATGAGTAAAGCTGCTGGGCCTGATAACATCGCTGGTGGTGTACTAAGAACATGTACCAACCAGCTATCAGATATATGATCTAATATTTTCCCCATATCACTGTCACAGGAGAGCGTTCCCACCTGCTTCAAGACAGACACCATCGTCCCTGTACCTAAAAAGTCTGCAGCGTCCAGTCCGAATGACTATCGCCCTGTGGCACTCACCCCCTTTCTGATGAAGTGCTTTGAGAAACTGGTTCTCCAGCATCAGAAACAACATCCCAGCCAGCCTGGACCTTCACCAGTTTGTATACAGAGCCAACAGATCCACAGAGGATGCTGTCTCCACTGCTCTCCTCTCAGCCATCACACATCTGGAATATAACAACACCTACATCAGAATCTTGTTTGGTGATTTCAGCTCAGCCTTCAACACAATCTCCCCCATGAAACTGATCAGTAACCTATAAGCACTCTGGGTGTGAGTACCTCACTCTGCAACAGGTTATTAGACTTCGTCACAAACAGACTCCAGGCAGTTTGGATTGGGAGCCACACCTCCTCCATTCTCAAATTGAACACCGGAGCCCCCCAGGGCTGTGTGCTCGGCCCCGTTCTGTTCACACTGTACATCCACATCTTCCACCCCAGGAATGAACAGAACTCTGTTGTGAAGTTTGCAGGTGACACTATCGTCGTTCAGACTCCATACAGAGGGGAAATCAACAATCTTGCAGAGGTCTCAGAAAGATTTTCTTTTTTTGAAAGTCGGACATGATCGTTATGACCCCTCTGAGTACAAGACTGGTCTGAAAACTGGTGGATTAGATCCTTATGTTGTGCAGTAGAGAAACAAGACAAACACGTGGTTGAAGTGAGTGAAGAAATTCTTCATCCTCAGTTTCAGGTCCACGAAGGAAAACTCTTCACTCATCTGGAGAGAAAAGGACGACATATTCATTTCCACGACATTTCCACGCATGTTTTCCTATTACAACAACGACCTCTACAACAACAGCTACTACTACTACTACTACTACTACCACTACTACTACTACTACTACTACTACAAGGGTGCCCAACGTTTTCATGACTGAGTGTCAATTTAGGGAACATGCATATGATTGAGGCCTGCAAAGGAAAACTGTGCTATATTCTGACATTTTTTGCATTTTTATGGCACACTGTGGAATGGCTTGTGTTATGACTTGATGAGTTTTTTTAAGGGCAAACTATACTGTGACCTTTTTATGACATTTCTTATGACTTTTTAATGTCATGCTATACTTAAATACTGTTAAAAACTTGCCGAGAATGGCCGTGCTAGCAATGTTTATTTTTGTACTGTGCTTATCTCGAGGTCAATGGTTAATTATTTTGTTATCAATTAAATGTACTTTGTTTTCTGGAGATAACAAAAGGTTGTTTCCTGTTATTACTTGTAATGTTTATCAGAGATCAGGAGTACAGTGCCAGCATGCATAAATGACTGCAGTCAAGCTGTCACTTGGATCTCTGTGGCCAAATTAGTCGATTCTAAAGTTGCCATGAACCCACAAACTGTCACCAGGCGTATCGTTTTTAAAATAAGGTGTTCACAAAGGGTATATACAAAATACATAAATGCTAATAACATTAATTGGATTATAGGTAGAAATAAAATGTTGCTTGATTTGGTGCACAGTCAGATTTGTAGGTCGCTGGAAAAGAATATATTGAATAATTCATGACAATGACTTTGAGTTGAGGACATCTCCAAGAAAAAGATATTTCCCTCACAATTTGGTGATTTGTTTGTAATTCATAAGGGAGAGGTAACATGTTTACTTCAAATTAACCTTATTTCCATATATTTCAAATAACAAATTTACCTTTATGTCGTACTATTTAATGATTTTAAATGAGTGACTTTATTTCATTACATTGTTGAGGCTTCCTATGCTATGATATTTTTACCACATTTCATAGCCTACTATAGCATGATATTTATATGACATTTTTATGACTCGTTTATGGCATACTCTACCTTGTTTTTATGGAATATTTTACTATATTTTTATCACAATTTGAATACAATTTTTGGCATTCTTGTGGCATACTGTACTATAATATTTGTATGTCATACTATGTTATGGTTTTTGTCATAATTGTTTTGAGATGATTCTCATGGGATACTGTACTTTGACCTTTAATGGCATTTCCTGTGATATCTTTTTGGTGTATTTATTACATATTAATGGCATACTATTGTTTGCCATAAAAGACATAAAATATCACAAAAATATACTGGGATACTATAATTTGACTTTTGATTGACATACTTATGGCAGACTTTACTACAGTCATTTTGAAGACATTTCTACAACATACTACACTTTGACTTTCATATGACTTTTGTGACATACTATACTATGATATTGTATGACATTTGCATGGCATTGTCTATGGCATACTATACCTACAGAGAAAGAATATTTAATATCAAGACAATATTTGGTTCTCTGCTTGTCTTAGATCCCATCTCGTGGGCATTGAGCTGCTTCTGATGACCCTCCCTGTGGTTCTCCAGGTGCATATCCAGCGTGTTCTGGAGGATGGACATGGAAAAGAATACAAATAAATAAATAAACACATTACAGACACACAATCACTCAAATATAAAAATCATGTAATTTCACCGTTTCTGTTTTCACCACTTGTTTCAAACTATATTCCTGCCGGATACAGTATTGGAATTATTTAATCAATCAGCCATTAATCCATGGTTATCAATCACAAAATATGTTGTCCCTTGACTAGAGGAAGACCTTATTGGAGAGGACTGGATGTGACTACACCCATATGGGGGTTATTTAACCACTGTAGAAACTATCAATATCCACAATATTCAAATCTCTGAGTAAACTGATTCGCCTTTACAAGCATATTTTAGCTCAGCAAAATTAATTTAAAAAAAATAAATGAATGCAAACATGCAAATACACATGTCCTTGGTAATAGCAAAGGTATGTTTGTATTTCTCCTAACCGAATAATCATAACTGTGGCCAAACAAGTAATAGCATGTTCTTGTCTGATATCCATGTTAATGTTTTGAAACTGGACTGTAAATAATATATTGACATTGTTTACTTAATAGTCTTCATACAATGAGAATTGAATAAAGGCTTTATATGCTGTTCATTCAAAATTATCTTACCAACTCTTTACAAATTATTCGAACATTATATTTTTATATAATAGTATTATTTACTCAGTCAAAAATATCTCCAATGTATATGCTATGTCCACTAACACAAGGTAGAGGACACAAAACATGTTATTATCTTCTTGGTTATAAGGTAAGTAGGTTTATCTGATGAATAGTAACTCAACGTTTCAAAGTTTCTCAATTAAATACTAAAAAGTTGACATATTAGTGGGTATTAATTCAATGCTTTGCAGTATAAATAGAAAAATTAAAATGACTAATAACACACTTACTATCGTATATATTTGTTCTATTATTGGATGCAGCATTAATTGAAGAACAAATTAACTTCTAACTCTAAATTATTGTAATTTGTGCCACTGAAACAATTCACTCAACTTGCACTGTAAGGTTTTCTCATTCAAGTGAATGGCTTCGACAAGGCTACAAATGCTAAATGTTAATATTTGTGATGTTAACATGCGACACAGTTGGTGGTTATATTTAGTGTCATTGGATGGAAAAAAAGTGAGAGGAGATGAGATAAAGCTTCAGGGATCTGAGGTACAGATGGCAGCAACTTGGCCTGAAAGAAGTAGTTATTCTTAAGGGAAATCAGTCATCCCTCCAACACACAGACAGGAACACAGACAGACAGACAGACAGAGGCAGTTTGCATCAAAGGAATTAGGACAGAAAAACTGACTGAAAAGGAATCTTAGATAAAACAGAATCATTCGTATGACCTAACACTAAAAAGAATGCTTTTAAAGTGGACATATTATGCTAATTTTCAGGTTCATACTTGTTTTCTCGTACTGCCTGAATATATCTTTCTTCACGCTCGGTCTGACACACTCAGTTTTAGCGCCTGTCTCGCATCCTTACACCCTGTGCTCAATTTCATCTTGCAAACAAGCAGCAGTAATTTATGAGAAACCCTACAACCAATGCTTGGAAAGAAAGCAGGATACACAGGGTGGCCATCATATGCAACGAGTTGAAAACAAGGATATCAAGCACTAAGGACGAAAGCTTTAAATGAGTTGGTGAAGAGCTGGTTGATATTTCTTGTGTCTCTAAGAAATGCTTGGTCATTGCTGTTTAGTTTTGAGTTTATTTGATTTTATGTTTGGTATTTTTTGCAATTTCTTTTAAATATGTCAACAAATATTGCAACTCAGTCGCTAAGAAAAAGGTTGGCATTGTACATTTTTGCAAACCATGGACGGATATGTTGAATGTGGACGTTTTTGCATTTGGTCAAAGCAATTGACTTAGAACAACAAGCGACGGGCAGAGCGACAGTAAAATCAATACATCCTCGGTTTTCGGAAAAGTACAATGACAACATTTTTCTTCTGCTGACTGGGTAACTTTTCCTATATCACCACGAAGAGGTTGATGGTTATACATGTCAGAAAATACTGGCTGGATTGTCATGTCATTTGGTCCAGGTATTCCCCACTGACAGTTTGACATTTTATACATGGTTCCCAGACGATGTATCATTGCGACTTCCCTCTAGTGCCACCATGAGGTGGAAATGTGTGCCTATTGGCTGGATTTTCATTACATTTAGTGCATTAATGTTTCCCTCAAGGTGAATTTTAAACTTTCTATGTCTTACCTCTGCATCAATTGCAAAGCATTTGAGATTTTGATAAGTTCTAAGTGCAGATATTTCCCTCAAACTACTTTAGCAAACCGTTTCAAAACAAAGACACAGCACCACGAGTGTGTGTGTGAAACACCAGTGTTAGTTGTTTCCCTAACCCTGACCCTGAAATCAATTTTACAAGGGTTGTAAAGCTCAAATAAAAACAAAGCATTATGAGCTGTTGACTGGCTCAATACGTTCCACGCAATGTAAACCATAAAGTGTCCACACGCCACATGGAAAAGTAAACCAGTAAGTAAATCCCGCCACAGCAAGGGCCTGCAATATTACACTCATTTATAGAGTTAGGAGCTGTGCGGGTGAAGCCGATGCAGTGCATCTTGTCAATATTTCACGTTGAGAGCAATTTGATGTATTACATTTTCTCTCTGTGCTCTTTGAGCCAGTGTAGTCATCAGCCTCCTGTCTGATTTTCTTTAAAACATATTTGTGTGGAATATATTTGCTCTATAAGCTCCCACCATGTACCAGAGCTGCCATCTCCTCCCTGCTGGCTCTGCTCAGACTATCCACACACTTCAGCCTTCTGTCAATAAAAGACAGGGTAGCAAAAAAAACACAACCTACAACAAGAATATAGGAATGTGATTAGAAATGCATCTGTTAAAGGAGTTCAAGAGACAGGTTTGTAAAAGGAATGGTCAAAAACAAAGCAGCAGAGGCAGAGATGTCCTGACTTTAACTCTTTAGTATGTGTCGAGCTCTAAAAACACTGGATCCTTCACTTTCCATCATGCAAGTTGATATATTCTTCTTTCAGACCCTCTCCGCCGAGTAAATACCGACCCCGAAATAACGCTTTAAATATCACTGCTCAGTCAGTGCTCCTCGGCCCTGACACGAACGCTCATATAGCATATGCGTCGCAACAACCTGCGGCATTACGGGCAGAGCAATAGATGTAGAATAAAGTGCGAGGTAGACCACTGAGGGTGGGAAGTAGAGGAGGTGGATGGGCCAAACAAATAAAGGACTTTCATCCAGGAGACTGTTCATGTTCCGAGCAAAATTAAAAACTAAATTGACATATTTTGCTACATTGCTTAGTCACGTGAGTCGTTAGTGTCACTAGTCACGTGATTAGTTCGTCACTCGCTAGTCACATGAAACGTCAGTCAGTGAAGTCAATGACAACCGCGCTCTTTCCCTAAACCTGACTTAGTAGTTGTGTTGCCTACACCTAACTTCCTTACTTTGAAAAGACGCTCTGCATGTAGTGAGTGTATATTGATATGGCGTCCCTTACATGTGTATAACTGGCGCTAAAGGGGCACGTGTGTTGTAAATGCAAGTACTTTAACAACACTGTTTCATCAGGAGAGAGATAAATGGACATTTAAAATATGTGTGTTACCTTGCGCAGGACTGCTGCGAAGCAGGACCAGCCCTAAAAAGGCCAAAGTACGAAGTGATGAAGTTACACTATTGGACGGTCGAGTGTTGGAGTTTGCCCATTGTCCGTTGAAGAGGCCCAACAATCATCAAATTGCTGGTTGACACCAATAAACATTATGAGGAGAAAGTGTAAATAAGACACTGATGATTTTGAGCAAAACAGACCTTGTCCTTTAGCTTGCATTAATAATGTGACCACATTTTATTTCCAAAACTCTGATAATTTCAGCAAGATGATTAGTCATCATGTCGAGGATTAACTCTGGAACCGTCCAACCATACTACTGGACCCATTAGAATCTTTTTTGTGCTCATTTATGTCTTCATGCTTAAGGACCTGTCATGGTTGCGTTGATACATTTTATTGACTTTTTTATACAGTCATTGACTGCTGACTCCTCACTCCTCTTATCCAGCCAGTAGGGTTTGTAAGTGATCAGCGACTGCTTTAGTAGTGTTGGGACTTCCCTCTGTGGTTGGAACAAAGGGAGTTGGGCCTACCTCGCAGTTCAACAGCCTGATTTGAGTTAAAATCACACTAAGCCCCAACGGACGTTAAATCTCACCAATTTTTGATCCAGCGTCCTTCTCAGAAGAAGAGAAGGATAACTTCTACGCACCGTTCTCTTCGCATTCAAGTCAACATTTGTCGGTCATAAGGAAGAAAATTCCCTTAACTTCCGAAGAATTCCCGCTGCCATACAGAAGATTTATCGCCACACAGTTTCACCGAACCAGTGAAGCTCCGGATCCCGAATTGAAAACAGACATTCGAAGAACCACATCGACTACTATGAAGCCATCTCAAAGTAAGAGGCTTGTGTCTGGGCAGAGATGTGTTTGTAACCTTGTTTGTTTTGTTTTAAGTTTACTGTAATGGTAACGTGTTATTGTGTATTTTTACGGACCTCCGAGTTCCGTTAATGCTGTATAGAAATGACTGTTGTGTTGTTGCTGTTATAAGGGTGTTATTCCATGCTGCGGTAATAGTGGTGTGTTGAGTCACCACGAGCAAGGTTAGTAACTGTAACTTCATCAGTTAAAAAAACAGTGCCGCGACTTTGCCAGTCAGGTTTCTGTGTGCTAATGTAACAGTTTCTGTATTTTACTGCGGAGGTGAGGATCTGCCTTGTTTTGAGTGTTTTCCTTATTGTTTAACCAGTGGCGGGCCGTGCATTTTATACCTGGGCCTTCACTGCTGTCCTGCAGCTGAAACACAGCTACGGTTATTATTTGTTTCGTGTAAAAATGAAGCCAACACCTATAGATCCACTAACTGCAGAGAATACGCCGAGAGTGCGTCTCCTCTCTGCTCTGACTGCTGCGCGAGGCTGCTGTGAGAGAGTCCGCCTGTGAGTGCTTTGGGGCGGCGGAGGTGCTCAGGGCAGCACCCGCTGCTCGTTCACGACAGTGCAGAACGTACGTGCTTTAACGTCAGAGTCAAAACACCAGAAAATTCTCCAACAACACCAGAACAAGTCGCTAGATTTGTCCCTAGTAACTTTTGATAAAAAAGTCGCCATGAGGGTTTGGAAAGTCGCCAGATTTAGCGAGAAAGTCGCCAAATTGCCAACACTGGCACTGGCTAAATATGTCCCCAGAGCAACATCGGACGTAACAATGGTTCCTATCATATATTAAACCAAACAAAAATCCATCTTCATAAAAACAAGTTGTACAAATAATAATATATAAACAAGCATATTAAAGCTACTGCAGATGTAAAAACAAACGCATTTAACTTACCAGAGCTGCTGTTCACTATTTAAAGATAAAGTCCATCCTCCTTTCTTTGTTAATAAAGAGTTTAATCTCACGGTTGTTCAGTACATCCGTCCGTTTTAGTTCCAGTAAGAAGTCCTTCTCCATTCATGGACGCCAGTGAAGAGAGTCGAGCCTCCCCAGTTATATTTCTTGAATAGGTTTTAATGTGTTTCACGGCTTAAAATGTCCGCTCAACAGAGACATCAGATTTTGGGATTTTCACCGCCCAACATGTCAGGCTAGCCCAGTGACCAATCACGTATGCCAGAAATGAAATCTTTTAGAAAAATCCTCCTCATTCCTGTCCACCAGTTTATGGTTGGTGGAGATTCATGTTGTTCCTGAGGAGTTTTCTCAGTCGTCACTCAACCAGTGAGTGACTCAGCTTTTACAACAGGTGGAATATTTTAACATCAACAACAAATGGAAAATGTGCAGATTATATCAGGTCCTGTCATGAAATGAATATATGTGAATCTTGAAACGCTGCTTTGCATCAGGATATCTTGAAACTCACCTCTTTTGTCAAAATGCTTCAAAGTTTATCATTAAATATGAGAGAAAGGTATTATATGACAATTTAAATGTTTCATATTAGTTTAATTTGATAACTCTTTTGTCAGCTGTTTTTAAGCAGTAAAAGAAAACTGAACAGAATTAGGCTTTTGATGGCTTCATGTTTGTCTATAACTCTTCCTCTGAGGAGACAAGAAATATTTAACAACTAAAGAAATTAAATGTTTTCAAACGTGGAGCAGGTTTTAACCGAGGCTCTGTTTGTAAATGAGGAAACAAAGTTCACATTCACAGCGCTGCTCCTCTTCCTGGAATGAAGCACAGCTTGATAACCCCTCCTTCTTTCATTCATCAACAAGATGGCAGCGCGTGTAGACGCAGCGACCCCTCTCTGTCCCGACCATGTGGTGTTTTGTGCTGTTACTAAATGTTTGTATGAAAGTTGTTCGTCTTCATCTCGTCTGTCTACGTCGGAACGCAAGTACAGTCGCCAGGCTCTGTTAATCATCGGCAGGACCAAGCTATACAACACTCTGGATACTGCACAAGCAGAAACAATCACGGAGCTAGGATTACTCCACCGGCCTGCGACCACACCGAACTCGACTGCTACTCCTCCCCCGGAAAGGAGGCGCCGCAAGCGGTGTGAGAGGAAGCAGAAGAGGGGCAAGCACGGGGGTATCCGAGCTAGGCTAGCGGCTAATCCAACTCGCCCAGCCATACTATCCATTATCATGGCTAATGTGCGATCCTTGGACAATAAAATGGATCACATATGTCTGCTGAGGACGGCGCAGCGAGACATGAGGAACTGCTGTGTGCTTCTTTTCACGGAAACATGGCTAACTGACAACATCCCCAACTCTGCTGTGAAACTGGAGCAGCTAACATGCTACCGAGCAGACAGAGCCCTGGTTACAGGAGGAAAGACTCGCGGCGGCGGGGTATGTGCTTACATCTGTGATGCATGGTGTCGGGACGCTGTTGTGGTATGTAAACACTGCTCACCACTGGCGGAGTTTATGATCATAAAGTGCCGTCCTTTCTATCTGCCGAGGGAATTTATAGCGATTCTGCTAGTCGTTGTTTACATCCCTCCCACCCCCAACAACAGTGACAGAAGTGCGGCACTTTGTAAACTGTATCAGGCCATCAGTGAACAACAGACAGCTCACCCTGATGGCTTCACCATCCTCGCTGGAGATTTCAACCATGCTAACCTTAAGACTGTCCTTCCCAAACTACATCAGCATGTTGATTTCCCAACAAGAGGGGAAAACATTTTGGATCTGGTCTACACTACTCACAAAGGAGCGTACAAGGCCTCACCCCTACCCCACATAGGACTCTCTGACCACATCACCGTCCTGCTAATGCCAGTATACAGACCAAGAGTGAAAGTCTCCAGACCGGTTCTGAAGCAGGTACGGGTGTGGCCAGATGGGGCCTCCTCCGCTCTCCAAGACTGCTTTGACACAACAGACTGGGGAATGTTTAAGCAGGCAGCCACATACAACAATCACACAGACATTGAGGAGTACACAGACACTGTTACTTCTTACATTAGTAAGTGCATTGATGATGTGACTCATATAAAAACCATCATCACTCGGGCTAACCAGAAGCCATGGCTGACAGGGGAAGTGCATTGGCTGCTGAGGGCCAGAAACAACGCCTTCAGAGCCGGGGATGAAACTGGCCTGAGAAGAGCGAGAGCCGACCTGTCCCACGGCATCAGGAAAGCAAAACAGGAATACACGAATAAGATAACCAGTCACTTTAAAGTCAGCAGAGATACACGGAGCCTGTGGCAGGGCATTCAGACCCTTACGGACTACAAACCCGTGCCACAGATCTGCGACAGCAACATCTCTCTGCTAAACAACCTCAACAGCTTCTTTGCACGGTTTGAAACACAAAACAGCACACGCCCACACAAGACTCCGCCCCCTCCCCACGATCAGGCACTGTGCCTGTCTGCTGCCAGTGTGAAGAGGACACTCTCCACTATGAACACCCGCAAGGCAACAGGTCCAGACAACATCCCTGGTCATGTGTTGAAAGACTGCACAGAGGAGCTTAAGGATGTCTTCACGGATGTCTTTAATACTTCTCTGAGACAAGCTGTTGTACCATCATGCTTCAAGGCCACCATCATCATGCCTGTGCCAAAGAAATCCACTCCGTCCTGCTTTAATGACTACCGTCCGGTGGCACTGACCCCCATAATCATGAAGTGCTTTGAACGGCTAGTCATGTCACATATCAAATCCATTCTTCCCCCCACCCTGGACCCTTTCCAGTTTGCATACCGTGCCAAGCGGTCCACGGAGGATGCAATCTGCTCTGCTCTCCACCCAGCCCTCACCCATCTGGACTCAAAAGACTCATATGTGAGAATGCTGTTCATAGACTTTAGTTCAGCATTCAACACCATAATCCCACAAAAACTCATCTTCAAACTTGACCAGCTGGGGCTCAACACCTCGCTGTGTAACTGACTGCTGGACTTCCTCAGTGAGAGACCACAAGCAGTACGTGTCGGCAACAACACCTCGAGCAGCATCACACTGAGCACAGGGGCCCCTCAAGGCTGTGTGCTCAGTCCACTGCTCTTCACCTTGCTGACACACGACTGCACTACAACCTACAGCACCAATCACATGGTCAAGTTTGCAGACGACACAACTCTGGTAGGTCTCATCACCAACGACGATGAGACCCACTATAGGAAGGAGGTCAGCCTTCTGACCACGTGCTGCAGAGACAACAACCTCCTTCTGAATAACAGCAAGACCAAGGAGATTATTGTTGACTTCCGGAGAGGCCACACTCAACACCCACCACTGACCATCAATGGTGCTGATATAGAGAGAGTGAGCAACACCAAATTCCTGGGGGTGGACATCAGTGAGGACCTCTCGTGGACAGCCAACACAACATCACTGGCAAAGAAAGCCCAGAGGCGCCTCTACTTTCTCCGCAAACTGAAGAAGGCAAGAACACCACCACCCATCATGTGCACCTTTTACCGAGGCACCATTGAGAGCATCCTGACAAACTGTATCACTGTGTGGGGCGGAAGCTGCACTGACTACAACAGGAAAGCCCTGCAGCGCATAGTGAACACAGCTGGAAGGATCATTGGTGCCTCACTCCCCTCACTCCCCTCCCTGCAGGACATATACGACACTCGCCTCACCCGCAAAGTGACCATGATTGTGCGCGACTCCAGCCACCCCTCACACAGTCTCTTCAGCCTCCTGCCCTCTGGGAGAAGATACCGGAGCCTCCGTGCTCGCACCACCAGACTCTCAAATAGCTTCGTCCACCAGGCTGTTAGGAAGCTGAACTCTCTGAACTCTCTCCCTCCTCTCTTTTAAGACTCCCCATGTCCAACTGCTGCTAAATACAGATTGATAGTTTTTTTGTTTTTTTCTCTTATTATATATATATATTGTCTAAATGTTTTTTAATCTATTGCACTGTATTCACTTTATATGTTTATATCTTGGACTAGAGAGAAACGTCTTTTCAACTCCCCTGTATGTTCAGTACATTGTGGAATTGACAATAAAGCAAACTTTTGAACTTTGAACTTCTTCCTCCTGCTCTCAAACACAGCCGGTTCATCTCTGTCCACATATTTCCTTGTTCCCTCCCCTTCAGATCTACAGTTTTAAAGATGGGTGTAACCAGCATGGTGGTGAAGCGATAGAGCTGGCAGGCTCCATTCACTGAACAAACACATGTTGTTCAGATCAGAAGTCAAAGCAGAGTCACTTCTAGTGAAGTGAAACTCAGACAGTCGTCATCACTGAGAGGTGAAATGGCGCAGAAAGGAGTTCAGCTGGATTGGGAAACCTTCTCTTGTTCCATCTGTCTGGATCTACTGAAGGATCCGGTGGCTACTCCCTGTGGACACAGCTACTGCATGAACTGTATTAAAACACACTGGGATGCAGAGGATGTGAAGAAACTCCACAGCTGCCCTCAGTGTAGGCAGACCTTCACACCGAGGCCTCTCCTGCTGAAAAACACCATGTTAGCAGTTTTAGTGGAGGAGCTGAAGAAGACTGGACTCCAAGCTGCTCCTGCTGATCACTGCTATGCTGGACCTGAAGATGTGTCCTGTGATGTCTGCACTGGGAGGAAACGGAAAGCCCTCAAGTCCTGTCTCGTCTGTCTGGCCTCTTATTGTGAGAAACACCTTCAGCGTCATTATGATGCGGCGCCATTAACAAAACACAAGCTGGTGGACCCCTCCAAGAAGCTCCAGGAGAACATCTGCTCTCGTCACGATGAGGTAATAAAGATGTTCTGCCGTACTGATCAGCAGTGTATCTGTTACCTCTGCTCTGTGGATGAACACAAAGGCCACGACACAGTCTCAGCTGCAGCAGAAAGGACTGAGAGGCAGAGAGAGCTGGAGGTGAGTCGACTAAACATCCAGCAGAGAATCCAGGACAGAGAGAAAGACGTGAAACTGCTTCAGCAGGAGGTGGAGGCCGTCAATCGCTCTGCCGACGAAGCGGTGAAGGACAGCGAGAAGACCTTCACTGAGCTGATCCGTCTCATGGAGAAAAGAAGCTCCGATGTGAAGCAGCAGGTCAGATCCCAGCAGAAAAGCGAAGTGAGTCGAGTCAAAGAGCTTCAGGAGAAGCTGGAGCAGGAGATCTCTGAGCTGAAGAGGAAAGACGCTGAGCTGAAGCTGCTCTCACACACAGAGGATCACAACCAGTTTCTACACAACTACCCCTCACTGTCACCACTCAGAGAATCTACAGACTCGTCCGGCATCAATATCCGTCCTCTGAGCTACTTTGAGGACGTGACGGCGGCTGTGTCAGAAGTCAGAGATAAACTACAGGACGTTCTGAGAGAGAAGTGGACAAATGTCTCACTGGCAGTAACTAAAGTGGACGTTTTACTGTCACATTCACAAGCAGAGCCCAAGACCAGAGCTGAGTTCTTAAGATATTCAAGTGAAATCACACTGGATCCAAACACAGCACACACAGGTCTGTTATTATCTGAGAGGAACAGAAAAGTAACAGCTATGAGAAAAGAACAGTCTTATTCTAGTCACCTAGACAGATTCACTAGATATTGTCAGGTCCTGAGTAGAGAGAGTCTGACTGGACGTTGTTACTGGGAGGTGGAGTGGAGAGGAGGAGGAGTTACTGTAGTAGTCGCATACAAGAATATCAGCAGAACAGGGAGCTCAGATGAATGTGTGTTTGGATGGAATTACAAATCTTGGGCGTTATATTGTAACAAAAACAGTTTTATATTTTGGTACAACAAGATCCAAACTCGCGTCTCAGGTCCTCAGTCCTCCAGAGTAGGAGTGTACCTGGATCACAGAGCAGGTATTCTGTCTTTCTACAGCGTCTCTGAAACCATGACTCTCCTCCACAGAGTCCAGACCACATTCACTCAGCCTCTCTATGCTGGACTTTGGATTAATTCTTTTGGAGCCACTGCTGAGTTCTGTAAACTAAAATAGACAGAAGTGATTTAAGGAACAGCAAATACATTTTTGTGTTTTAATCCTGAAACTCATTTTGTCTCCATCATTGTCGCTTCATTGCTCATTTTTCATCACCTGTCAATCAAACATTGAGGGCGTTACTTTGACATCTTGTCATTATTGTTGTGTACATGTTTGAGTGTCTTTAGGTGGAGCTCCTTCCTGTGTCTGTTAAACCATGGAGGCTATCACTGCTCATGATGGTCTTTGTTGACCTGAACTGATATTTCTCTTCATGAAAATGTAAACTGCTCTGAGGTTTAAATGTTTGATAAATATTAGTATTGATGTATTTGTTAGTTGTTGTTTCTCTTCCACTGCATGGCTCTTAAAGAGAGAAATCACCAGAGCTTCTTTTATCAAAGAGATTTAGTTCTCAGCACTCTTTGTAAAGATTTCTTTAAGTGAAATTATGTTTATTTTCTATAACAGATTAAATGTTGTTCTTGTTGTTTTCTTAATGGTTATACAAATCAGGTACTATGATGTATTATATAACTAATTATTATAATCATAATCAATAAGTAAATCATTCATTATTCTCTTTCACATAACTGAGATTCTGGTCAAACAAATAGATTATGAGGATGAAGTGAATGTGTTCATGAAATCATTGAACAAGAGTCATTGAACAGACTTTACTGATGGGATGTGAACAAACTGAAGGTTTACATGATGAATAAAGTATTTCTTGATTCAAGAATGAACAAAGTATTTTCTTCTTGTCTTATTTACAGGGTTTCATACAAAGCTGATGGAGAAAATGTGAAACTACTATGAGAGTATAACTGAGTCAGTTTTCCTCCTGAAACACCACAAAGTACAGAGTTCATGTTTAGAGCAGAAGAACATGAGTCAGTCAGTCTCTGTCCTTTAAACTGTCCTCACTAAAACATCTTAGTCACAGAGAAATGAGCAGAGTTTTATATCACGTGTCGCTTCTTACAACCAACATTCTGTTTGTGTACTTAGTCAATAAAGAAGATTTATTACACTGACATGGAAAAATATATAAAAATAGTGAATTAATTTGGTGAAGTTTGGGTGTGAATAAGTTGTATTGAGTCCTCCTCACACACAGGAGACAACAGATACTGATGGAAGTTCAGAATGAGGCTGTCATGTTGGTTCAGTGTTTATCTGTCACCTCACAGCCAGACCATGTTGTAAAGTTTGAATCCAGACTTGACTCAAACTTCTTGTGACTCATTTTGTCCAGGGTGAAATCTGTCGACCCACCAAACAGCCTGCTGAGATCAAGAGTTTCTCTAATTTATCCTCAGTTAGTGTGGCACTGGGTGTTTGAGAAGACAGGGAAGTATTAGCCCCCCCCCTATTGTTTTGAATTCAGTAAGAGCTAAGGTCTCAGAAACCAGTGGCAGGCCGTGCATTTTATACCTGGGCCTTCACTGCTGTCCTGCAGCTGAAACACAGCTACGGTTATTATTTGTTTCGTGTAAAAATGAAGCCAACACCTGTAAATACACTAACTGCAGAGAATACGCCGAGAGTGCGTCTCCTCTCTGCTCTGACTGCTGCGCGAGGCTGCTGTGAGAGAGTCCGCCTGTGAGTGCTTTGGGGCGGCGGAGGTGCTCACGGCAGCACCCGCTGCTCGTTCACGACAGTGCAGAACGTACGTGCTTTAACGTCAGAGTCAAAACACCAGAAAATTCTCCAACAACACCAGAACAAGTCGCTAGATTTGTCGCTAGTAACTTTTGATAAAAAAGTCGCCATGAGGGTTTGGAAAGTCGCCAGATTTAGCGAGAAAGTCGCCAAGTTGCCAACACAGGCACCGGCTAAATATGTCCCCAGAGCAACATCGGACGTAACAATGGTTCCTATCATATATTAAACCAAACAAAAATCCATCTTCATAAAAACAAGTTGTACAAATAATAATATATAAACAAGCATATTAAAGCTACTGCAGATGTAAAAACAAACGCATTTAACTTACCAGAGCTGCTGTTCACTATTTAAAGATAAAGTCCATCCTCCTTTCTTTGTTAATAAAGAGTTTAATCTCACGGTTATTCAGTACATCCGTCCATTTTAGTTCCAGTAAGAAGTGCTTCTGGATTCATGGACGCCAGTGAAGACAGTCGAGTCTCCCCAGTTGTATTTCTTGAAAACATTTAAATGCGTTTGAGGCTGAAAATGTTCGCTCAACAGAGGCAGCAGATATTGGGATTGTCACCGCCCAACATGTCAGGCTAGCCCAGTGACCAATCACGTATGGCTAAGCCAGCTAGCAGGCTCTGGCACGTCAAAGAATACGCCCAACATGTCAAACTAAAGATCTGATTGGTTGAACACTATGACAATCAACAATATCGTCCCCGTTCACTTAAAGTGCAAAGGGATTCACTTGTGAGTCTGCAGGCCTCGGGCCTCTCTTCTTACCTAGAGACACAGAGGTGAGATCTGATTGGATAAAAGCTCTACTTAAAACAAGCTGCACTGGAAGCAGAGCAACTGAGGAAGACAGTAGCTGTGCATTGAGAAAATAAGATAATGGGAAAAATATTTTTATAAATTATAATACATGTAGTGTATTTAAGAAAAAATATTAAATTATAAAATAGCTATAACTTTGTGATTCTGTTTAGGCCAGCAGAGAAGGCTTTGCAGGCCCTGAAGGCCCACCACTGTGTTTAACTAACCCACACTCACACACACACACACGCACACATAACTCATACACACATATAGGCTGTGCTGTTATGTTCATCTCAGACACACGTGGTGTGTAAACGCGGCCTCTATTCTGTGCCTCATTACCCCATTAAATAATCGTGGCATCGCCTCCATTTTTGTAGTTTTGCGTAACGTAATCACATACGAGACTACATTCACCATTTGGGTAGTTTTCTCTCTCTTCCACCATTTTGTAGTCTCGAGTGGTGTGATCACTTACGAGAGGCTTTGGATAAAAGCATCTGCTAAATGATTGTAATGTAATGTACTGCGCTCAAATTCAATACTTCACTGTTCACTACTAGTTCACTAATAGTACCTTGACTACTGACATTCTGAGTGAACACCAACTTTGAGACTCAATTTATTGTTTGGTTATTGGTCCCTGATTTTTCTAATAATCTCATTGATATTAATACATTTATTAATATGAATTATTTACTTTTCATTCTTGCTGATAATCAAACACGCTCCTGCCAGATCCCAACAGTAGCAAAAGACATTTGCAGCAATCGGCTAGACTGAAAACAAACCTTACCTTTTCTGTTGCAGGCCACACACATTTTGGCTTTTGTTGAGGCTAAAAAACTGACATCCAGAGAAAAGTTTGCTCTCATTTTCAACCGGAGCGTCTACAGATTCCATACCTGATATGTTATCATCCAGTAAAGTTACACACCATGCGAGATGAATTTGTGTTATTAGGATGACTTGGGATTGCTCACTATTTAGACCTGTCTCACAAGAACTACAGACACATACTAAATAGACAGATAGAGTCTAATTGAGAGACACAGAGCACTGTAAGTTAGTTATCCTTAAAGATCGGAAGTGTTGGGGCTTCAAACGCATCAAACACAGTGAGGTGGTGAATTGTAAAACTCCTAGCAACCCTTCAAGACTAGAGCCGAAGCACAATGACATCTCTACAAACTTTATGGTCTCATATGTGTGCAACAAAGGTTCAACAGGCATGTGCCTGTTACTATTAAATATGTAATATTAGTGGTCTAATTGCATGAATTAGAAGAAACAACGGTTGATTCACTAGCTGTTTGAGCACACCATAAGTCTCCACTTCTGTCTCCAGTTAGGGCTGAATTCTGCACATGTGAAGGGAGAGTCAACAGCTGCAATCTAAGATGCTAAACTGATTCCACGTCACTGTATGAATAGCAGCCTGCTGACATGACAGCTACTACACAGCGTAACACAGGAATGGCAGATATCCCAGCGTTTGTTTCCATGCTCAGGGCCAGGTTAAAGTACTTCTCTGCAGCGCTGCAGGGTCAACTACAATATATCATTATCTTTGTTAAGAGCAAGCATGGCGAGGATGTGAAGAGGAGAGAGTCTGACAACCTTCATATCAAAATGTGATGGGAGTGACATTCAGCAATGAGGGACGATAACTTTTTAGGTCAACTCCACACACACACACACACACACACACACACACACACACACACATTCAGTCATTAATTAGACAACACCCTGCCATCGGCTCAAGATGTCTGTTTGAAAAATAAAAGAACGGATGGAAGAAAGGGAGGAAGACTATCTGTCTCCTGATGAGGCCCGTACCTATGAGCTGACAGGCCTGCTTTGATGCCGCCATCGCTCCCTCCCTCTTGTTCCACTTTTGCTGATATGTCTGGAGAGAGAGAGAGAGAGAGAGAGAGAGAGACAGCAAGGCCTTTGTCAACATGAAATGGAGGCTTTAAGTGAGCAGAGTCATGCCACATATTGTGATTGAAAATATCATAAGGAAAAAAAAAGCTCTCCACACATGTCAGCAACAAAGGCTGTATTTTTTTGTATTTTCTACTGTTACAGGGGATTCAAATATCTGCTGTATGATGAGCTGCCTCAGTAAACCTGGCAGTGTGTGTGCGTGTGTGTGCGCGTGTGTGTGTGTGTGTGTGTGTGTGCGTGCGGTTCAGCTGAGGTGTGTACTAAAACTTGGGTAATCATTTGTGCCGTTTAGCTGCAAGGTACATATTTTACATATTTTTGTTTGAGGAGTTTAGTGTGTGTATTATTTTCTCAAAGCGAATCAATACATGAACAATTGGTCACATGACGTGTGTAATGTGAAAGGCGTCACTGGTGGTAACGAACCCACTGAGAGTCATCGGCCTCCCCTGCTCAGCTCTGTGGTGCATTTTAGTGTTTCTCAGCTCAGTTTTGGTTTTACAGGTTTTCTATGCTGATTAGCCTCAACACTCTCATCAAGCTGCTTTTACTGAAAAACGCTAAGATAAACCTACTGTACTCTACCTGCAGCAAACAGCAGACAGACTCGCTTAGAGACTAGCTGGTGAACATAGTTGAGCATTCAACAGCTAAAGAGAGAGATAGTTTTCTAGCTAAAACGATAAAGACAATGAATATTGGAGTGGCCACATGGCCACATGTCTCTGAATGAATGCTAATGTTGGCCTGCGTCATGCTGCATGTGTAAATAAGCGGTGTTGCTGAGAAGTTCCTCACGTAATTTTTACAATCACTGTTGCTTTAACTCACTTTGCACAACACATTTTCAAATCATCTCACCAGCAGCATTGTTTTGAACCACATTGGCAGTATAGGAAAGGTAGCGTCAGTCTGTCAGTCCCCTTTGGTCCAGACTCTAGACAGACTTTTGTGTTAAAGGTCCTGTGTATAGGCGAATATGTTAGCAGGAATGGAATAAAGTATTCATAAAGTTTTCATCGTTAAGAATCGTTTTGTTTTCCTTAGCTTAGAAGCTCTCCATATCTACATGGGTACGGGGTCCTGTTTACGGAGTCTGCCATGTTGCACCGCCATCTTTCTACAGTAGCCCAGAGCGGACAAACCAGAAAGAACCTCTGTCATTTTTATGTTACCTGAAGGCCACTGTAGTTTTCCGTCATGCTTGGAAAGGGAGCAACCCAAGAAAGGGAAGGGTGAGCAGAGGGGTATTCAGTTGGTTGCAATCTGCTGCCTCACCACTAGATGAAATGAAATCGTACACAATGATCAGCGTATTTACATTGTTGTACCATCTTTACATTTACTTCGCCATAACTGCAAACATTTTAAAAATACCTAATTTGGACTTCAACTTTTATCCGTCTTAAATGATGTTTTTCCTTACACTGAGCAAACTTAACAAGGGTTGAATTAACATATTTCAGTCAGAGGTTGATTAGGTTTAGCGCATTCTATCAATCTGTTGATTTTTTTTTTAGATCAATCATCTTGTCCATAAAATTGAGAAAAAAAATCCTAGAGCACACTTTTACATCTTCAAATTGTTTTTTTTGTCCAAAACAGTCCAAAACCCAAATACATTTAATTCACAGTTATGTATAACAGAGAATTGTAGCACTAGTTAGGTTTTAGGCCACCTTGACCTTTATGTAAAATCGCCTAGTTCTAAATAGAGTGACTGAGAGCATTTGTTTGCACATAAATAAGTCCAAATTTCCCATGAGATCAGACTTGTCTGTGTGTGATCTTCCGCCTCTCTCTCCCTGATGAGGAGCCTGCTAACTAATGGCCACCGTGTCATCAGGGCAGTTAGTGTGTGTGTGTGTGTGTGTGTGTGTTGTGATGGTCGCTGCACACTGATCTCCATGCTGCCTGGCCGCGACCCAGCGCACCCTTGTCAGTTTAGGTATTGTAAAGTGGCCACAGGAGGTGGCGAAGCTCAGCCAGCGCTACGCCAGCAGCGCTCGCCCTGACCCCAGGGGCCAGGACAGTGGTGCCTCTCTCTCTCTCTCTCTCTCTCTCTCTCTCTCTCTCTCTCTCTCTCTTTGGGGCCTTCATTAAAGACAAGATGCAGAGGATTGATCACCAAGGACACCTCGGACACAAATGTGCAGCACAGCCTGTAAGACACACACTAAATGAACAATGTGTGCAAAGCAGGCTCGGAGCATGAACACATGATTCCATTATGAGGGACAATGAAAGTGCACAGTCGAACATGTGCACGGTGCCCCCCCCCCCCCCCGCACATGGACGCACACAGGATGTAATTAAGCAGCGCAGTAATAACAGCAACACGTTCTGCCGCCAACAAGATTGCATCAGCAAGAGTGGTGTTGAAAGGAAAAAGCAGGGTTGCGTCACAAAAGCAGTGATGATTGGGGGGGGCACAGCCCTGCTTACCTGCAAGCACCAACATGAATATGCACCGTAAGCATTCTTGAACATGACGCAACCACGCCCAATCAGCTGAGCAGTGAGGATGAGCATCATGGCAAAATGTTTGGCCATTTGTTTTCCTTTACATGTCAAACTGCAGTATAATAGTATAATGTACGGAGGCCCTGAGAGCTCAATGCGCAGCAGATGAAAACGCTGAGACACGCTTTTTGATGCCATGTTCTGTGGCTCATGAAGTTATTGAAGTCGACTATCTGTCTGGGTGGGTAGAAAACCTTAGCGAGTGGCCCAATATTTAGCGGCCAGATATAAACATGTACTATAGAAAAACCATGTAACGTTACACCAACGACAAATTGCAAGTGTACAAGTCACAAGATAAACAATCCACGATAACTGAGGTCACGAACATCGAAAACCACGATATCGACTCATAATGAGTTTCAAAATGTGCTCTACAAACATGGCATTTCTGTCCAGTGGTATAGTCAACACGCTTAATAGCTTGCAGCCATTGACACCGCCAGTGTTTCGTTTTATCAAGTGAACTTGTTGACCGGTGACTCTCATTCGAGTGCGTTGTGGTTGCTCGTAGAGACAGAAGCTGTTGAAAACACCAACAGAACACGTAGGTGTAAAAAGCTTTAAAAGGCTTGAACCTATTTTAAATACAGACTCGTGTGTTTATTATCAGTTACTACGAGCAATCACAGATGCTTTTGGCTTAACGTCACCAGTTAACACGGTCACTCGTTAAACTGAAACACTTGTTCTGTAGAATTTGAGTCCGCTGTTGGAATATCAATTCTGAACATTGAACATGCAACAACCAGACATGTTGATGCTGGAAACTGTTTTGATTGAATGTTTAAAGCTTGCTAACTCATCTGGATGGCCACATCTGTTGCTAACAAGTGCACGCATATTTTTGATGACATCGACTGTGAAAGTGTCTATTCGAATTATTTACGTTTTATTTTATTATTGTCTATTTTATGAGACATTATATTTGTATTGTTAATTTATGATACCCCTGAGGCTTTTTTAATTTCTTTTTTTTTCATCTGTTATTCTCTCTGTTTGGATTGTTTAACTTGTCTTAAAAATCTCAAACCTGGAGCTATTTGTTACATCTCTACTAATAACAGTACTTGGTGTTGGGATCAGCAGCAGGATAATTAATTGCAAAATGAACCCCAACAGGTTGAGCAGGACATTTCACAATAATGACCTTTAGCTGTATCCCAGTTATTACTCGGCTACCTACTAAAGAACACCAAATATTGATTTAAAAATAATTGTATTGATTTTAATAATGATTTTATTGCTTCCCCCCCCCCCCCAAAAAAAAGCAGTGTACAGAGATCAGAACTGTGTCCGTAGCAATGGGCTCTTACTCATAGCAGCGGTCCACTATAAAGACATAACAGACTGTAGAATGCCAGAATCGACCAATCCGAATCGAGTATTCAATAAAGCTGTGTAATGACGGTTATCATCAGTGTGTAAACAGACTCACAAATCAGAAGTAAACTATGAAACATCATCAGTCATTATGTTTTTGATATTTGGGCTGGGATTCATAAAGCCTTCCAGTGTGTCCCCAGCTTGACAGGCAGACAGTCGGATCGATACAGACAACCAGGACACTTTGTGTCCCTTGTTCTCCCCCGGCTAACACGCCTCCATGAGGAGAGGCCTGCAGCCACGCCTGGAGGAAGTGCTGGCTCAGCAGCACCCTGACTGTCTGACCAGGACCCAGGGACCAGCACCATAATGTGCTTTTAATTGAGGACTGGGAAGCATGGTGTGAGGCAAGGTTTCTCAACACATGTTCCAGGGTTACTGCTGAATGTGTAGTAAATGGGATTTATGACACGTTGTCCCCCTGGTAGTTGCAGAGGGAGTGATATAAGGTGACGCACAGATGTGGGGATGTCTTGTTTAGCAGAAATTCAAAGCAGGGTCATTTACTGCTTTTTGTTGTGTGTTTTTTATTTGGCATTTGGTGTTTTACAGTTGGCAGATCGACAAGGGTGACAAACTGGTGCTCTGTAACCATGACATACTGTGGACTATAATCCATTCAAGGCAGTGACTGCTGTCCATTTTCATTTGCATACATTTCAAAAAGTAGCGTAACGGTGGCTTAGCTGTCCCGCACCACAAATCATGAAAACCTTCCAGAGAGACACACCCTTGTAATCAAGCTGTTCTTCTTCACGCATCATGAAGACAACCCTAAAGCCCTGCGAGCCGCCCTTACAAACAGTAAATGTTCTTTACACCCCACAATAGGAACGCTGAGATAGAACACAGAAATGCTTCCTTGTTCATTGAGATGGAATCACCCCGTTCACACGGCCGCTCCTTCTGGAGCACGAGAGAGCTCAGCAATCAGCTCTGTAGATTACGTTGTGTGCAAAGTTGTGATTAATTGCAAAATAAATGATTTTCATTTTGTTCCTACCCATTTACTATAACACATAATTCCAGTTAATCACAACTTGTCATCATCTCTAATGATGAGATTGTGCTCACCACTTTACTTGCTGTGATCAGGAAGCACAGCGACATTGCCAGACAGAGTCAGACGGGCAACAGACACGAGCAGTCAGATGATCAGTTTAGGAAAACGACTTTGGAAATGAAGTTGAACAGTGAAATTATTACGCAAATGGCCCGTAGAAAACCTCCATCACAGTTTACCGACCCACTTCCTGCTTCAGCTTGGACTGTAGTCGTCTGTACCGTTGGCTTGTTGATCAGACGATGGTGTGCCTGTTCGTATTTCCTGACCCATCAGATTGTGGGAATTATAGCTGCGTGTATGTTTCATAATACATTTAAGAAATATATAAAAAGTATATTTAGTCAATACTAATGCATCACATTGGGCCTCTTGCAGCAACATTCTCCTAAATGTCCCTCATATTTCCTCTTCATTTTCTGTTCAGAAAAAAAAGGAGAAGTCAACTCCAGATGCACCGAACCCTCTTCACCATCGAACCCCGCTCTGACCCTATGCCGAATGATGAATCCCACTTGATCATAAATTGGAGGCATGTGAAATTGAGGTACTGTTAAATAGAAGAAAAAAAACTTCCACATATTAAAAAAAATGTCCAGAGCGTCAGCACTGGAGCTATAGAGGAAAATGTCAAAGCATCGACGAGCTGTATGCAAGCTGAATGCACGCAATACTGTACAAGAGTGTTATTGTCTGAATCGGAATGAATGGACCAATGGTATTTCTGTAGTAATCCAATCATTATAATTACTAAAACATATAACAATACAAATGTAATAATATTATATATATATATATATATATATATATGTATATGATAATCTTTTATTTTCTTCTAATTTAAACCTATTTGTCCTTGCGTATTGTAGTCTATAAGACAGCTGTTGATCACTTGCTGTTCCGATTGTAAAGCCCCTTGAGGCAAATTTGTGATTTGTGGGGCAATATGACTTGAAATTGACTTGACTTGAGTACTTGAGTAAATGCACCTAGTTGTTTCCCACCACTCATTACACCTCTGTGATTAGTGTTCTCTATGGGTGTGGGTTTGGAGGTTACTGGTATGTCACAGATGACGGTTGGTGACTCCTCCAGTTAACTCTGACACACAGTCAGCCAGTCAGATGCAACACACAACATACAACACACAGATACAAAAGGCACTAAGAGCATGAACACCAAACTCATAACCCATCATGTAAAGCAGGGGTCTCAAACTCCCGGCCCGTGGGCCGAATCCGGCCCGCCACGTCATTTTATGTGGCCCGCGAATCCGCCAGCAAAAAAAAAAGAAGAAAAAAAATTGTTTTTTTAATTTGACTTGATAATAAAAATATCCCCATAGTCGAAATTATGAGATAGAAAGTCGAAGTTATGAGATAGAAAGTCAAAATTATGAGATAGAAAGTCAAAATTATGAGATAGAAAGTCAAAATTATGAGATTGAAAGTCAAAATGATGAGATACTTAAACACACAGTCACAGAAGCAGCTCTTTGGCTGGTTACTGTACACTTGATATGAAATGTATTGTGAGTACATTGAAGACTACTTTAAACGTGTCTTTACAACACATGAAATACTTCACATGGGATTGTGCAAACGCACCCTTGAAAGGATTTTAAGCATTGAACAAAGTTATTGTAATAACTTGTGTTTGATATTTGTCTTTGTTATGTTCTTTAATAGTTTGACATTTGATAGAGTAATGTGGGTTTCTTAACCCTAAATTAAAAGGATTTAAGTTATAATAACAAATGTGCTTAAATATATTTTACATTTATATAACTGCATGACAATATTTTAACACTTGAATAAACAATAATCAAATGCAGAGACAGTTATTTACCAATATGTTAGGGAGTAGTTACATTTACACAACCGGCCCTTTGAGGGCGACCATGATGCTGATGTGGCCCGGAGTGAAAATGAGTTTGAGACCCCTGATGTAAAGTCAATGCTGAACAAACACTCTCACCCATCAAACTGTCACATGACCAGATGACAAAAACACACCCAGTGTGTGTGTGTGTGTGTGTGTGTGTGTGTTTTCTGTTAACCACCAGAGTATTTTGTTCATTTCCATACAGTCAGAAAGACAGCAGAGTGATGGCTCTGCTGTCCCTGAGGATCATCCCTCTAAGACATGTAACGCTCCTGGAGACACTCGACCTATTTCAACATTAACATTTCCTCCTTTTGTTTGCTTTCATTCACCGAGCTCTCGTCACATTGTGAGAGTGAAACGAATAATATTCAGAACATGCTCTCTCATTATCTGTATAAACCTCTATTCTGAACACTGCAAATCACCTCCATCTGAATAAATCATTTTGTCTCAAATATAGTCTTTTATTGTATTTAAATACATAATTTTACCATGATTGGCAGTGGAAGTTCAGAGTAGAGATGATGGATTGCAAAAAATGTTCCAAACTGAGTTGTGACTCGTAACATGAGTATCAATTTCAGGGTAATGATAAAATAAGCATATTTTACAGGTTAATATCTCGAGCTTCTTTGTTATTAAGCTCCAAGTGCCACGTTTCCTATATTAGGTTTTAATAAAGTAAACTGCATCAGTTGACTTCACCAGTAGAACTCCTGGACTTTGGATCAAACTTGCTGCTAAGTTTCTATAATAATTTAAATTGCCCTAGAAGTCATATTTATAGCGTAGACTTGTCTTGAAAAATGGTTTCGTGTCCAAAAGATTGTTTATTTGCATATTTCATTGGATCCCCATTAGCCTCCACCATAAACCACCCTAACACATTGAATATGCCTAAATAACAACAATGAAAGCCAAACAAAAAAACCATCTCATACCCACCTAGAATATATATAACACCAGATAAAATTCATGAAAAGTAAGGCAGTAAAAATGAGTCAGATGCATCCTCCCCTCAGTTCAAATGGAGATACTGGTTTGTGCGAGTGGGATGTCTCACACTGCAGTTTTTGCTCAAGACCCGTGGTCAACAGGTGCAAGGAGTTGATGAGATTCTGCCCCCAACTGGAGAGAACAGACACTGCTACCCCCAGTGGGACTCCTTCATGAGGCTGGACCATCAAAACACAGTCAAAGTCCAACCCATTCTCACTCCCAATTCATCATCTTCCACCAAGGAGTCAACATTGACTAGTAACAAGCATACTTATTTTAACCCAAACCAAGATTTTTGTCCCCAAACCTAACAAAGTACTTTTATTGCATAAGTAAACCTAAAGGCCAAGTAAACCTACGTTTGAAAAGACACTATGCATGTATGGAGTGGGAACTGACACTGCCAAAAGTGACGCTAGAGGAGAACCTAGGCGCGTCTCAGTTTGAAGCGTAGGGCCGCTGCCCAAGCGTCAGTATGTGTGTGTGTGTGTGTGTGTGTGTGTTTAGAGCTCCGGCTGTAGACCACCAGGCCACCGTCTGCTGATACCAAACGGTGCACACAGACACATTTGTTAGTGTACGTGGTGTTAACGCCCTCGCTACGGACACGTTAATGCCTGTGTGCTAGTGTGTACTGCATGTGTGTGAGTGCGTGTCCCTTCTCCCACAGGACGCCCTTCACCACGCTCATAATGAAGTCCCATGGAAAGAATGGTGGGAGGGGGGAGTGTGTATGTGTGTGCTGTTTGTGCATGCGTCCGTGTGTTCCCCTTGTTTTTCTCCCCAGTCGCCTTTTGAGCCGTGGCCTTAATTGGGAGCCCGAGCGTCCAATTAACAGCGAGCCAGCGCAGCCGGTTGGTACGGCAAACATGCGGTGGCCAAATATAATGTTTTCGTCCCGAACCCGGACCCCTCCCCCGACCTCCCAAACCCCCCGCCCAGGGGACCTCCTCTTAGCTAGCAAGACTGCATGGGTTAACAAGTTTCTGCCTGGCGCCTCGTCCACTCCACTTCACACTTCACACTTCGCACCTTGAGAGGGGCAAGTTTCCTTTCCAACCTGTGTCCTTTGTCAACTGTCCTGCATCTGGGTCACAAACAAGGAAGAGCAGTGAGTGAACGGAGGGGGAAGATAGCAGGGGGAGGGTGGTGGAGGAAGAGGACAGGCGGGGAGAGACTAGAGGATGCTGGGGAGTCCCTCGGTCCCTACTTCATTAAAACCAAATAAAAACGGGAGGTCATTTATCTCTTTCCCTGCAAAGCCATAAACACAAATAGGTTCACCGTGGTCCTCCCTCTCGCAGCCTGAGTATATATCACAGCAGATAAAGCCGGCCCGTGATGATAGCTTGTATTCAATTGGAATGTAAGTGAAATTTAAGATGGCTGATATGACTGGAGGGGTGTGGAGCCGCTGTGTTGGTATGTTTGCTGTTTTGTGTGCGTGAGAGAGGGAGATGAACCTGCATCTTTCTTTTCTTATATCCTCGTCGGAGACGACACTAAATCACCACTCCAGTCTGAATGATGAGCGCTGCTGCTTTTCATTCTGCATTCATGTGTATTGAAGTGAATACTGGGGTATAATGTTGGAGATCAAATTACAGTATACTAGGATCAGTGGTGGGGCGTCAGGGCCAGCAAAGCCTTCTCTGCTGGCCTAAACAGAATCACAAAGTTATAGCTATTTTATAATTTAATAATTAGTCGTAAGTAGTCGTCGTGACGTCACCCATTGGTTTATTTTTTTGTTTTTTGTTTGCGGACTGCGGGGGAGTGACGTAGAGATGTATATGGCTCTGATAGCATTAGCAACCTGTCAATCACAGTAGCCCCGCCCTAAAACACACCCTGCTTCATGGTCTATCTGACTCTAAATGGACCATAATCTACTAAATGAACATCATGCTGTATTGAAGAAGACTTGAAACTAGAGATTGAGACCATAAACTCATGTTTACAATGTTTAATGAGGTAATAAATCAAGAGAGAAGTAGAGTAATTTTTTCATAGACTTCTATACAACCAGAGGAGTCGCCCCCTGATGGTCAGTAGAGAGAATGCAAATTTTAAGACACTTCAACATTTGCTTTAATTTTTCAGAACCGGTGGTTGCCGCCTGATCCTTCTCCTGGTCCTTGTAAGTTTTTGTAAAGTTGACAAGTTACGATCAGAGTCTGACTCAAGTCAAAGCCTCATGTGGTTCTTAATTCTGTTCAGTTTTTCGTTTAGTCCGCGAGCTTATCACGATAGAGCTACCAAAAACAAGCTAGTTTTACAGCTCGTTTGCTCTGTTAATATTTGCAGAGTAACAACGTGTAGGACAGGGAAGTGATCCGTCATTGTGCTTGTTGCAATTGCAATTCAATTAACCAGATTTAACCCCTACTAATGGATGATTGGGTGTGACAGGAAACCCCATTCCATACCCTCCTAACCCCCACCCCTCTTTCTCTGGCTCGATCTCCAGACAGAGTGGGAACCATGAGGGAAGCGACAATGAAGAATCATCACTGAACTCCGTTTATTACGTCCTGGCTGGGAGAGAAGAGCAGGGAGAGGAAGAGAAGGACAAGATTACAGGAATTTTTTTTTTTTTTTTTAATGGCATTTGTGCTTGTGCAAACTCCCCCTGCAACCATCAGCCACTGGGGAATACTGCCTTTGATGTCCAGGAAAGCTGGTCCGCTGCGGCGCTGCGTTGGCAATGTGTTGGCGTCGAGTCCAGTGAAAGTGTCCAAGAGAAAAAAAATCACTGTTGCATTCATCCTAAAATAGTGCATTTGAGTAAAGTTGCCACTTCAAAAGCAAATGATTGTACCAGTTCTAGCACAGTTTGTTTCAGCTTTTCTGCACATGGGGAGAAGGTATCAAAGCTGCACTAATGCACAGTGATGGGTCTGTTCCAGATGCTTTTCTCCTCTGTTACTCTTTCAAAATGAAAGCGTAAAACACTGACAGCATTTGAATGTCAAAGGGAAGTTACAGTAAATTCTCAAATTGTTATTCTTACCCATAAACTGTAGGGAGAACCAGGCCTATATTTAAATTATAATATGGACATTTGACCATATTTTAGTTTTCTGATATGGTTCTGTTTTGATTTGTTGTTAATGCACACTCAACACTTCCTCCATGTTCATGTCATTGTCACCCCTCTGTTGCTCTCGTGTTCCTCTCTTTACCACGAACAAACTCATTCACTCATTGTTCACATTTGCTTCAACCTTGCTGTTTTTTTTTTATCTCTGGTAAGCTGTTGTCAATGGAACTCAACAATCCCAGCAGATGTGTCACATGACAAGAACATGAATACTGGTTTGTTTTCTGCAAAACTTTTAAATAATTCTCAAATACTACAATTTGTCTAGGATATGGTTGTGTTAGGCAACTATAACACTAAGTTAAGGTTCGGGAAAGATTGTGGTTACATACAGACAGACTTTAGAGCAGATCTGTGAAAGGACAAGAATCCTGGTCTCACTCTCCACCATCAAATGGGACGTGCCACACCCACCACCTCAACCTCCTCACATTTACTGTCAGCCTGGCTTCATAATGGACACACTACTTCCTGCACTGGCATGAACATTGGCAATAGGTTTACATCATGAGGGGTGGAATCGTCCAATATGGATGGAATTCCTAAGGAGACCGGGTGGTAAAAAATCTTTTATTGTGAAACACCTGAGCGGAAATGTATAGAAGGCCTATAGGCCGAGTGAAAGAGATTGGTGAAAGTTTCTGAATGAAAACAGATGTTTCTGCTCAGTAACTGGGGTCAACAGAGGTAAGTATGACATGACTCTGATGGACACCCCCACCCTACTGATTTTTATGATTTTATGGTGAACAATGGAAGACAATGACGATCATGACATGACGGGGCTGTCACAATGTAAAAAGAATACTTGATAGCACTGAAACTAAATTTGGACCAGCAGTTTGAGTCTAATTAGTGAGGAAGGCTCACTCTCCTCTGTTGCGGCCCCATGCTGTGACTTTGGCTGATGAGACGGCTGGATTTTTTACATGAGCCATTATTCCAATCCATCTTCGTCCTTATCTGCTGTCTGGAGCAGCAGAGGAGTGCAGGTTAGCGGGGGAGAGGCCTGCTACTTCCTGTCCTCTGAGAGCCAGAGACAGGCAGTACGGGGGTGAAGGGGAGCGCTTGTTTAATGGCCTGATGGGTGATAATCCTGAGATGAACACACACACTTGTAGCTCATTTCACTGTACATCCTTCCCATACATCATGGTGAAACACTTGGTAAAATCCCTTCCTACCTCCACATGCTCACTCAGCTCTTACTTACCTTTCCCAAGACGTTGAGTTCAGGGGTCTTCAGGTGTTGTAAAACAATAACGCACACCATCGTTTCTCTTGTAAAAGGTCAGCGGTAATTTGTGTATTAAGCAGTCCAGAGCCTGCATCATTAAATAAGGCAAACTATAAAAATGTGCATATGATGGTATGGGACTTGGAATGACTCCATACCGGAGGACTAGATTAACGAAGGTCTTATCTGTTTTCATAAAGACTTCATACCAAAATGTTCATGTTGTTTTCAAAATCGTATCGTATCCGTGGTTTAACCAATACAATACCAACTTTCTGTTTCTGCTGACTGGGCTGGCTATCCAGACTCAGGTCAGTGTTTAAATCATGCTGCTCATGTCATGGATAGAGTCACTGGCACTGATTATTACGACGTGCATAAAGTTCAGTTAAGTAATGAGATTTCCTTACATGCCAACCTGCACCGTCTGCAAACTCTGATGTGCACATAGTCGCTCTCTATATGCATGAGCTGTGGACACATCTACTCATGATGTATATACCCATGGACTATGTATTATGTAGTATGCGATCTTCTACTATTGTCCTCTTATGGGCCTTTCACACAGAACGCAGATACATCTCCACTGCTCTCTGAAACCCATCATTTATAATGGCTTAATGCACCACAACGCAGAGAGGAGGCTAAAGACTCGGGGTGACTTGAAGCTCTGAAATGATCTGTCTGAGGACACGGCCTTTAAAAACATCTATCTCACCAAGTCCGTTTGGCTCAGACAACCCTGTCCTCACTCCGTCTCCCTGTGACTTTCACTCCACCACCTCATGCTGCGCTCTTGGACAGTCAAACAGAGACTCTAAAATAAAGATGTGTATTTGAATGTCTCTCTCCATAACTCAGCTGCTGGTGACCTGTGCCACACTGTGCAGCCTGGCGATTGAATCTTTTACCTAATCCAGACTGCACTCTCTGGGCCTCGCTCCCACCTTTGCCCCGAACCCCCTACGCCTTTGCATGCCGCTCGCCGTGTTTGTAAGTGAGTTAGCGCTCGGCTTAGCCTACCTGCCTCTCACTTCCATCGGGCTGCGCGAGGTCAGCCGCAGCAGAGGTCTTAGGGAATGTCCTTTTTTGAATGATATCCATATTCTCACCAGCCAGGAGAAGGGGAGGGGACTCTGGGATCAGGAGGGGGTTAAAGGAGGGAGAGAAACAGCACTCCTTTAGATTTGAACTTCAACTTGACCTCTGACCTTCCTCTCCCTGGCTCGGATATCAAAACACAGAACCATCTGCCTCTTACTGCAGGGCTAGCGGGGAGCGTGGGGTTAATATCATACACTTAGGGAGCAGAATACAGACTGCAATTATCTTCTATTCTCAGACAGGATCCTATTATTTGATCCTGGAGTCGCGACAGATGGACGGGGGCCCGTCACATCCTCTCTCTCTCTCTCTCTCTCTCTCTTTGCTGCCATTCCTGTGCAAAGCCAATCTGGAGGGCAGGGCGAGTGAGAACGAGGACATAATGGTGAGAGAGGGTGAGGAAGGGGCGGGGGGGAGGGTGAGAAAGGGCGCGGGGTGAGGCGAGGTTCAGGGCCGTGGCAGAGAGAAGGAGGTGGAGGGGGGAAACCTGAGCCTGGAAGGGCTGGCCTCCTCCTCCCTCCCTCCTTCATCTAGCCATCCATCTCAATGGGGAGAGGGAGCGTTTGAAGGAGACGCAGTTCACAGTAAGAGGAGGAGGAGAGAGGAGCAGCTGGTGGAGTGGGGCAGATTCAGTTTCTTTACCTGATTATGATCTTTTGTAAACTATATCTCCTGAAATAATCTTAAAGCTGCTCTAAATATCTCCATCTTCACAGTGGATCAAATGACAGTGTGTGATGTGAAAGGAGAGGCTTGTATAGTGACTCTGCAGTTCCCCTCGGCTCTACACAGAGATTCAGCCTCTTTCAGCTCATCGTTTTGCTTTTTAAGGCTGTGCTTCACTCTCACAGCTCTCATCAGCCTGGTTCCCAGCAGCAGGCAGCTGTTTTCCGGGAGAACAGCTCTGATAAACCCCCTGTTCTCTACCTGCTCAGCAGCAAGCAGCAGACAGACACAGTTAGAGACAAGCCGGTGACCATCGTGCAGCATTTAGCAGCTACACAGACAGATATATTTCCTGTTTTACTTTAAATAGGATAAACCTGTTTTTGATCCCCAGAAGAGAAATGCAGGTGTTGCAGCAGCACAAGGGCAGGCATCAGTTTCACCCAATATACCTTTATGTAGCAAAGAAATGGATACAATAATATATTATTTTTTTAAATGGGAAGATATTTGTATCTTCTGTCCAGAGTCCTGCATGTTTCCAGTTTTGAAAACCCGCCAAACACCTGCAAAGCTCCACATCAGAATCGACCCATTATCTCAAATTATCTCTAAAACACTCCCGGGCCAGTAGGCCAATCAAATATGCCCCGAGCTGCTGCAGAGCTGCAAAGGTAAAAACTGCAGGGCGCACAACAACAAGGAACTACATAAATGCTGAAATGATGAATACGTAAACAGAAGGCCGTGTAATGCAGGCCGAGGCATCCTCCACTTTGTTCAGATCAACTCGATGACACACACACACACAAACTGTGAGGTCACCATCATTCTCCTGACAGACGGGGCTTTTCTTGTTTACCGTGGACAGAACCAGGCAGTTCCCCCTGGTTCCAGTCTTCGTGCTAAGCTACGCTAACAGCCTTATTATGAATCCTACTGCTCCTCTTCCAAGACCCGCCCTGTAGCAGTCGAGCACACCGATTGGCCAGGCGTCCATGCTCGCACAACGTGCAGGGAGGCAACGCGTTAGAGTTTGACAGCCACAAAGCTTTTTCAGCCGTCGTCCCATCTCAGTAATATGCGCTAACGGCAAATTAACGAAAAATGTAATAGTTTTCTGTCCATCAAACTATTTACTTCCTCAATGTTTTCGTTACTAAAGCCAGCAGGCGACAGATGTCCTTTGTCCTGGCCATCGTCTTTTTCCCTCTCTCAATATGCTTATCGTTACTAAACGCTGGCGCGGGAGAGGGCTTTAACTAGCATTCAGATTGTTGTGGGTAGAACGTTAGCATGGCCCATTTCAGACTATTATATTAATGTCATTGTCTTATAATTATTGATGCATTATGGGATTCAGAGCATTAATACAGTATCAAACAACTGTAATCTATGTACAGATGAGAATGAAGTCCCTCTGCGTGTGTTGTTATCAGAGCTTCTCCTGGCTTCGTGGACAGCCACTCCACCAATAGATATGCACTTCACTTTAATGCAAATAACTTTTTTTTTGCTTCATTTATCAATGCATTCATAATGCAACTCTTTAAAAGTCAATGAGTATGTGGTAAGTACGTCTCCTGAATCTATCCTAAAGCCACATAACACGTCTCAGCGTTCGTCCCTGATGAATGCCCAGATGTTTTTGTTGGGTTTTCTTTTTTTTTCTTCAGATTAATAAATCATGACTATCAGACCGGCGTCTCAAACACAGATCATGATATGCATACATTTGTGGGAGAAAATATTGAGGTTAAAAGATTCATTAAGTGTATTCCCCTAATCCAGCTCTTCCATGTACAAGTGCATGCACACACACACACACACACACACACACACGCACACACACACACACACACACACACTCACACACACTGTGTGCAGGCATGTTTTCCAGGCAGACATCTGAAAGTAGATCCTCAGAGCTGAATTTCCATGTCGTATCGGGCCCAGGAGAGCTGCTTTACAGGGCAAAGAACCAGCCTCGCTCATTTAATTACCGCCTATCAGTGGCATCAGAGTGTGTAGCTACCAGTTTAAATGGAAAGTGGGATGAAGCGGGCGCCGGCATCGAGGGCAGAGAGCGAGCTCGTCGAGCTGCTGTAACAGTTTCCTGCATAAATCTGATACTTTCCTCTCTGGTATAGCTGTTGTTTATCTCACGGACCTCCATGCAAATGTGAAATATGCAGTGATTTAGGGAATAAGGCAGACCACACATGGTATCCACTCTGATGTCTTCTTACGATAACAGAGTTTAAGGCTTTGTTATGCATTAAGTAGAATATCGGTTGGTTTGAAAGCAATATGACTCAAACATAATTAGGATGAGTTATGAGATCTGTTTCTGAAGAAGTAAATGTTTAATACAGTCCCAGAGGAAGAAGTCTTTCCGCACTACGTCTGGCTCTCCACGCACTCAACTCTAACTGGAGGCTGACTGTTGCGATTCCATCATTGCGGATGTGATTTCTTTCCAGACCAGGAAGCAGAGTGTTTTAAGGTAAAGTCTTTGAGGGAGATTCTCCCTTTTCTACCCGGAGACGTCACAGATCAGCGTCTCAGTGTTTGACTACGGCAGCACAGGAATTCCTCAAGGACACTTGAGAAGGACGGAGGCCTCCTGACACAGAAACCACAGCACACCAACTACAGACCCCATGCTGCCCCAAAGATGAACCAAAGATGAACCTCCTTATAACATGCAGTTTATTAATAGCTATTTCCCTCCAGGTGCCCGACCGGCATCACCTATAGAAGCCCATGAGCTCAACACATCTCAATAGATTCCCACTACATTTGGTATTCATAATCATGAACCACGGAGGTTGATTCTCCATCAATGCAAGGACCCCTTCACACGTCCTATCCGCCTTATTCCTAGTCCCATGATACTTTGGTGAATTGTGGAGCAACGTCCGGTTGTCCCCGTCACTGACCCGGTTGTCTGTGAGAGTTGGTGCTGTGCTAAAGGTATAATAAATGATTTGGGGGGAAAAGCCTTAATTCATTTATTCCAATTTTTTTCCAAAATATGAAATGATCCATTCATGTAATTAGTTAAATAGTTACTACGTATAATCATTACTATTTTTAAAAATGTTCTTGAAAAAAGTGTGTTTCGTGGTCGGTCACAATAGCGACCAGTGTGGAGACATTTACAGATGACATTGACATATTTCTCCTATGCAGTCATGAAAATTCTTATATATCACAAACCAGTTATTAGCACATTCAAAACTCTGTCTCTGTCACTTTATATTTATAAATATATATTTACATTATATTCCTTACAAAAACTGAGGACACCTATTGCAAACCCCTTACTCTCTCAGAGTTCAGTCAAAGGAATAACCAGAAGTCCGTCAGAGTCCGATCTTCAGTTTCAGTTTCAGTACTTTGACCAGCTGGGGAAATGTAATTGGTCAAAGCATTTGATACATTTCCTTAATTAATCAGCAATTACTCCAAAACAAACGAAAGCCTTCTGAATACGAGACAGGACAAAAGGGAAGTCATGCAGGATCTGTTCTCCAGCTGACCGCAACTCTGATGTTCCACCACAACATTGTTCTGTGGCCCCGGTGTGGGACGTTGCCCGGGGCTTCCCACCGGCCCTCAGTGTTCGCTGAATGAGCACGACTTCCCCACAGACCGCTGACAAGCTCCTCCACCTCCCAGTTACCGCGGCCCAGCCCTGGTCACAGAGAGCGCTGCCTGGGGCCAGTCTGCCAGCCGGACCCTGTCGCCCCCCCTTCCAGACATCCAGGGCAACAAAACGGGCTCCCCCAGGACTGAGCGCCCCTCCCTCCTGACACACATATTGTCTGTGTCTGAAGAAAGTGGTGTTGCCTCAGAAGGCAGCTATATGAAGGCCTTGTGTGGTGTACAGGATTTTGAGTTGAAGAGTGACAGGAACACAAAGAACATGAAGAAAGATGAAAGATTAAAGGGGAATTCTTATTTTTCAACCTTGGTTGGTTTTCTCTTATGACTGTGGCCATTCTGACTGCAGGTCACTTTGCACCTGCCGGTAAACTGTGGGTAAAGTTACTCCGGCAGGTTCATAGGGGAAAACAGCAAAAGGCACCCTTTAGTGCTGGAATGAGATGCACCAGGCCTTCAACTAACCTAGAATGTAAACCCATCCACCTCACTATTAGACGGCCAGAGCCAATCACGTAGTCTAAAGAGCAAGGAAGTCACATGTGTGGGGTGGGGTGGGGGGGGGGGGGGTTTCACCCAGAAGACCACTGTGTGTGTCCCGTGTGAAACCATAAATGGTGTAAATGTACACCGGAGACAGTGTTTGTAATGATTCATGTTGAGGTTTATCTGGAGAGATTCGGGAGGCTTGTGCTGCTTGACCCGTTATAGGTTATGTCATGTTAACAAAATGTCTAAGGTTAGAATGACCCATAGCCAGAGCGCTATGAGAATAAGACCCAGGTTATTTTTTGTAGAGACACCATAACTGTGCGTCTTTGATCTGATTGAACCACTGTAAGAAATCAAGTGCAGCCCACAAGCTCCCCTGATTAGCCTCTAATAGATGTTTCATGACCCTTGGTGCCAATGACTTAATAACTCTGTCCGCATAGGTTTATTTCCTCTTAATGGCACTCACAGCATGGCATCCATTAGTCGCTGTGACCCAATTTAAGAGTCATCGCTCACACAGCCAAATCAGAGAGGCTGCCTGGATGAGCTGCTGCCCCAACGTGTCCACACGTAGGTGTCCATGCGCTGGCCTGCGTGTCGTCGATAACCTTAAGAAACTATAACTATATTATGAGACTTTGGTCGACTGGTCCCTTTCCAACGTCTGAGAAAAACACTGGAACCATTCATGTCTACAGCTGCAGCACTGGCTTAAGTCACATTGGTGTAGCTTAGCTGGTTAGCTCACGGCCGGCACTCTGCACTGCTCTCAGACTGTTACAGCTGATAACGCCGTCCCGACCGACCGGTGGCACCTTGCATGGTAGCCCCTGTCATCAGCGTATGAATGGGTGTGAAAGCGCTTTGAGTGGTCATAGGACTAGAGAAGAGATATATAAGTACAGTCCATTCACCATTTAACTCCGTCAGCTCTGTTGCTATTGTTTGCTCTGTTAGTTGCGAACTGCTGTCGCAGTCGTCGCCATGTTGAGAACCGCGTGGAGGCAAATTCTCCCAATCTTTAAGGTTAACATGCGTAACGCCAAATTTTTAATTGATTTTAACTGAGTTTTAAGGTAGAGGACAGCGTGTTGAGTTGTGCAATCTGTGAGCCGTTGTACGTGTTCTGGAAATAATTTACAACCCCAGGATTTGTAATTATGTATTTCATTTAATTTTGTCTTTGTGGTCAGCCCACTGCCGTGTTTTCTTTTCTTTTCTTTTTATGCATGTTTTGAACGGGCTACAGTATTGCTACTGCAAGTGTGTGTGTGTGTGTGTGTGTGTGTGTGTGTGTGTGTGTGTGAGGTTTTGATTGAGCGCTGATGAACACGTCTTCTTGATGACCGCTGTGTCCAGCCAGCACCACCGCCAGCACTCGTTCAAATGAAAGCTCTCATTTGGCCTGCGGTCGGTGTGCTCTGGCACTCTTCTTCTCTCCGAGGAGTTGTTGACACCAGTCCTGCTCTTCCTCACTCAACACATACAGCCTCTTACGGACACATTGCATTTAGGAGAACCAACAGTGAGACTTGAAAGAAACTGCTTACTCTTTTCTCCAAGTTCCCAATTTTCTGCTGCTTCTCAGTTCGTTGAAAAAAAAAAAAGAAACCTGAAATTAAATGTGTGTACATTTTATCATGTCTCCTATCGCCTTTTGAAAATTGCAGGTAGCGGAGTGTTTAACATTCTCTTGTCAAGCGTCCTCCTGCTGGGACAATAAATGCCTGTCCAGTTTTGCTCACAGCGGCGGCTGCAGATTACAAACAGCAGGAGCACGCCGGAGTCTGAACACAAAACCGATAAGGACGCCTGTCTTAGTGCCGCCGCTTTGGCTGGCTTCTCCTCACGCCAGGAACCTGCTGCTTTCTAATATTTACACACAACTACAACGGCAAATGTACCGTAACTTCACCCACACACTCCCCCCCCCCCCCCCCCCCCCCCCACACACACACACACACCTGGAACCAGTGTGCACATTGGTGTGTGTGTGTGTGTGTTTTTTGGGAGACAGGGTCTGGGTTTTTTTTGACAAAAAAGGGAGAGGGAGGGCTAAATTACAGCACAAACTGAGTGAAATTTCCATCGCATCTTTTCATCCAGGAGTTCCAGGAGGAGGTATAGGTGTGGATGATTGCAACTGAGTTTTTATTCTACTTTTTTGGGGGGGGGGGTGGAAGTCTGGGTGAAAGACAGAGTTTCTGTTTGACTTTTTCCAAGGCGAGGGTGGAGGGTGAAATGCAGATTTTGCTGTCTGAGCTGTGACAATTGAAGAGCCAGGGAGTGGAGAGGGGAAGACACAGGAGGCCACTGACACAGCATATTATTCACAACGGCAAGACAAAGGAGTCCATACCATTGAGATTAAAACACAATGAAAAGAGAAAGGGCTTCTTCTTACTGGTAATTCTGTGTCATAGCAGGCGACGGAATGCCAAAATACATTTGTTATTTCTTTAGAATGTCAATACTTCGTGGAATGCATCTTAGAAAGTTGCATGATTTACATTTGTACTTTATTTCTTCCTTCAAGTGAAATCAGAAACTTTAAAGCTACGGTAGTTGTTGTTGTTTTTGGCCACACGAGGGCAGCACAACAAGCGGAAAACATCTCAATAAGTTGTTATTGCTAACATTGCTGACATGGAGTACAGGCCGTTAAGTCACCTTAAAATAGATGAGTTCATCAGCATGCAACATTTCAAAACAATATTCAGCACTATTTAAACACTATACTTTCACTGTGTGATGTAATTAGCTGTTTGTTTTAAGTCTGCTGCTTGTTTATTTTGTGTGATTTTTTAAAGTGTTTATATTTAACTCTTTAGCTGTTTTTACAGTCTGTTGTTCGCTCTTTTATGCAACAATTGTTTACTGCCGACCCGTTCTCATCTAAGCCGGGACTCTCTCGTTTCTGAATCTCAATGGGAAATATTCCTGGAAAAATAATGGTTAAATTATTAAACACAAGAACGTAGAGGCTGGAAGTGAATCATTCTGAAGAGCAGCACATTTTTGAAAAGCTCAGCATAAGAACCAATAAGCAGGTCACCAACACGGAGTTACGGAGGCGAGGCACCATCACAACACCTTGTGACTTCAAGCCTTTATGCAAAGAGCCACCAAACAAGCTCTCAACTCCGGCAGTGAGAATGTGCATATATTTTACTGTAGGCGACGTCCTCTCTTGTGTTTGCGTTCTTCTTGTGACCTAAACCCTGAACAGGAACTACAGCAGGTACAAGAACGACAACTTGCGGACACACGCGGTCCTCTGTACACACCCACGTATCCCGTGCATTCACACAAACAACCCAAGAACAAAGAGAAAGGAAAAGGGAATAACAGTGTGACGGCTGCCGAGCTGCGAGGCAGAACACACCCCGGCAGATGTTCAGGCTGCATCCGAGCTCGCATGACGGCGGATACAGCCTCCACACACACACACACACACACACACACTGCAGCATTGTAGAGCCGCATCTCCTTCAAACGCCTCCACTGCCTTTAACGCGGGCACGGTTCCTAAACAGTTTGAAACCCAAAGTTCCACAGTAAACTTCCAGGTTTAGCGATGTTAACTTTCAGTAGGATGCACACATTGTTCGGCCACAAAGAAGTCGAGGGATGCTCCATCGTAACAGTCGCTTGTAACTCTTCTAAATAATGTACACATTCATCAAAACCTTGAAAAACTCATTTTTCTTTTCTAATAAAAAGAAAAAGCTTCAAACTTTGGGAATGCAAATAACACATTATGATGGAATTATTATGGTCTAACAATCTAACAGGCAAATTAGAAATGCTATGTAGATGGCTGTCTTATTAATGCACGAGTGACATCACCTTCACTAATAGAGAAGATACCTAAATGGTGTTTTACACACAAAAAAAGGTCTTTTGATTGATGTGCAATTCTTGTCTTTTTAGTAGAACAATAACTGTAAACCAAGTTATTGATGAGATGTTTTTGTGTGGAAGTGGTTTGTTTCACCCCGAGTAGCGTCTTATATAATAAGTATATGTCCACCAAGCAGCTCAACCAATCAGAGCCTTGGGTCTGAAACCCAGGGCAGTAGAAGTCCACAGACCACTGGCTACATGCTCCTTCAGCTTATTGCTGCCAGCGCACAGCGATTTTGAAGGCACTTTAGATCCTCCCCTCATCTGTTTCTAGAGCTGGACACAGCTCACAGTGAATCAGTCTGAAAGTGCAAAAGTGAGGGGGGGGGGGCAAAAAAAGGATTTTGAAAATTGAGGTTATTTTCAGTCCCAGTGGAAATATCTGCTCTATGTTCAAGTGGTGGGCAGCTTCACATCGGCAACGTAATACTGTTGGCCACGATAACATCATCAGAAGGTGCATCATTCAAGTCGGGCAATTAAGATAAATTGGTTGAATTCAGGGAAAGACTTTAGAGAAACAGTGGAAAACCTTCTCACGTCCTGCGTTGTCCGAGTTGCATGTATCCATCCACCGTATACACCTTTACACCCTCACGTCCTCTCTGCCTTGTGATCCTTTGTGGTTCTGAAATCAAGCATATGTACTTGGTTTCAGAGAGAGGCAGATATAAGCATATATCCAGGAAGTCAAACTGAATGAGCAGTGAAAACAGGTTAAAACGATAAAGATAGAAGCTAAAGCTACAGGTCACAGTGTGAGACCGTCACCTGGTGATCTTCTTTCAACTTCTGTGGGTAAAACCTGCATTTGCCTGCTGGTTTGCACTGACCTTTGTAGTTAGTTGCTGTTGGATTGATTCAAAATATAGCCATTCAGAAAACTGAGGACTTCTTTCCTCGCACACTTCCTTAAAATATGAATGGTAATCTTTGGGCTTGTGGAGGATTCCCCATCAGTCTAAGTCAAAGGGATCAAGTCCAAGTCACTGTGTTTGAGTCAAAGTCGAGTTGCGAGTTGTTTTTAATTTAGTCAGATTTGTCACGTAACTGGAGTCCACACCTCTGTTCTGCACGTCTCCGGTCTCGTCTCGGCTCTTGTGTAACTACATGCATTTGGACGTGTGACACCTGATGGCAGCATACTGAACTTAACACTACGCGTCGGCTTGTCATTCACGTACACGCCTAAAAAACATGAACTGCAAGAACGGAATGGAAGACGTTCCATGTCTGCTTTTCCTGTGTGAACTTTCGGACCCTTCACCAAACCTGTACCTCACTGTGGAGTTTGAACACTTTCGGGTCACCTACCGCCCCGCCCGACCAAAATACTGACAATTGTCACAAACACGGGAAAACCCAGCGGCCCCGGGGGGAAACTGTTATCGAGTTATTGGCCCGGATCACCAGAGCGGTGGTTAGGCCTCTGCTGCGAGGCGTTCACGCTCCGCCGATCAGAGGCCGACCGCAGCCAACAGCTGCCTGCCGGCCGGCCAGTGGAGCACACGTCCACGCTCAATGAAAAAGAAACCTCTCTCTGCAAGCAGAAAAGATGGTAGTGTTGTGTTTAAGTGCTGTCCCTTTCCACCCCACCCCCCCACCCACATCCATTTGCCATCATTATGTACTACTGCCCCCTACTGCGGGACCGTGGCTGAGGCGCCCCCAAGGTCAGTGTCTGTGTGAGGGGGGGGAGGTGGAGAGGAAAGCCATGCAGGGGGGCCCTTTACTCCTGAAGAGGCTGGAGCAATCGATGGCGAGCCACCAGCCGCCACGGGGGCCCCCCGAGGGCCCTCACAACACTGACATTAGTGGAGATGTCTTCCTCCATGGGGACGGTGGGCTGTTGGGAGTTAATGAGGGAGGTGGGGGGTACCGTCGGGGACGGTCCAGAAGGAGGGGGGGGGGGGGGGGGGGGTGGACAGCTCGTCAGCAGCTTCTCATGTGTGAAATGTTCTCCTGTATACTCGCTCTGATGGAAACAACTCGGACCATTTGACGCTGGTTTCACAACTATTTGAAAAAATGTCTGTCATAGCTGTACGCTGAGAAATGTGACATTTCAGCAGCAGGACAGAGATGGACAGGAGGACAAAGAGCTGCACTTATTTGCAAATGCAAGCCCCCCCCCCCCCCCCCCCGATATAAATTTGACCATGTCTATTCAGAAAATGTGCCGTCTGCTCTTAAACATATGCATTAGCTCAGCAGTGGTGCATTTATTCCTTTAAAGGTTGGGGAAAAAAGTCAAACGTGACATTCACGTTCATCTGGCTTGAGTGTTTAAAGTAGTTGCATCTTCAAAAATCCTTTTTTCTTTCAACTCAAGTAAATGCATCACAACTGGGCTTTCCTCACTAAAACCCTTCACAGGTCTTCACTCCAGCAGAGCAGCAGGACGGCATCTTCACTCCTCTTAAAAGGAGGCGGAGTTATTCTGTTAATTAAAACCAGAAGATTGACAGTTTATCATCCTCTTTATTGCAATAGATCAGGCTTCAAATACAATCAAACAACATGTAGCAGTGTGCGACAGACAGAAAACATATAAAAGTTGAAAAGGAGACTCTTAAGAAGCAGAGGAGCGACAGGAGGACTGCTGGAGGAGTGTGGAGGTGGGTCCTTAGGCGCTGGTCTTCTTGGGTCTGCCTCTGGATCTCAGGACCAGTCCAGGTGACGTCTGGGTGCCCATCTCTACCAGTCTGGATTTGGGGTCGCTCGCTTTTCCAGTGCCGGGTACCTTCTTTGGTCTCGCAGTTTTTTTGGGACTTTTCTTCACTCCATTGACTGCTGTGGAGGGAAATCCATCATGTTTAAGCACCGTTCTTCATGTACAATCATTTGACAGCTGCTTGCTGTTACTGATGTCTTTGACTTCTGTCAGTCTAAACCCAGTTAACCGTGGAGACACTGTGACTGGTTACGCATATTGGATTATAGGTTCATTTAAATAAAAGCACAAAGACATTTACACCACTAAACATGGAAAGAGCTCTTTGAACTGCGGCTCACTGAGTCAGTGGAACACTGGAGAGAAAGGAAAAGGCGTCTATTTCATTTCTTGTTGAGTGGTTAGTTACCAGTTGATGGTTGTCAGGCTATCAAATGGGAAAATGAAGGAAGGACGCTGACACCCCTAACACTGATGCACTCCTGCTCTTCCTCGTTAGGAGCTGCCACAGCTGCTCTGGAAGTCTTTTTAATTTGCTCAGATGAAACATCCATCTCGGAGACTTCAACCTCGACTCCGGTGAACAATAGAGACATGAAGGCCGGCGGATCATCATTGCGTCACTAGCGCTCGACGCTCTGCAGAGGAAGAGGTGGGGGGGAGGGGCTTACCTTCATATAGATACCAATGTTTCATCAACCATAGCCACAATAACCACTGTTAATGCTTTGTACATGTTGGGGGAATCCCAGATGCCGATGTGTCCGGGTTCTTAAAGTCATCTGAAGGCACTCGGTAGCTTTCAGCGTGTCTAGCGAGCCACACACATGCTGGCTGGTTCTCCACAGAGGTATGAACCCAAAAGAAAGGAGTCTTTGCAGTGACTATGTATGGAACCACGCGTAAAGTTGGCTTTGCATTTTGGTCACATCTGCTTGACCAATCATGATCGACTAAAGAGGGAAATATTTACCTCTTTTCTTTGTGACTCTCTTTCTCTTGACGAGTCCTCCGTCCGGCTCACTCTCATCTGCTTCTTCTGCTTCATCTGCCACCTTCTTTCTCTTGCTGGTCTTCTGGAAGAAGGAAATGAGGGGGGGGGGGGGGGGGGGACATCAACTTGTTAGTGACGAGAGGACGGGTTGATTAATACGCTGTGTACCTCAGTGTGTGGAAGTCACCAGGCTCTGTAAAACAAAATGTAACTAATATAGATACACATTTATTGAATTGTCATTTATTATTAAAATAATAAACCAGCAACTTCAAAAATCTTCAAAATGAACTTGAATTACAATTAAACTTTAAACCTTTTAAATGAAGCAGCAAATCAGACTTAAACAGGAATTCATATTCCAGATTATAATTGATATAGTATAAACACATGGAGTGACTAGATCAGAGCCATTGTCACCGTCACCCCATCCAGCTATTTGAGTCAGTCTCAGCCAGATATCAGATATCCGCGTCCACAAGTCTTTCAAAATAAGACAACTGCTCAAATGCAAAGTACAACACCGTCCTCTAAATGTTTAATTAAATGAAGACATTTTAGTTTTCAACCCAAATCCAGAAGCAGTGTAAAAGCTCTCACGGTGCCACCAGATAAACACCATCTCACCAGCCACCAGGACCAGATACTAACCCATCAAACTATGTGCTCCGCTGATTAGACCGCATCAAACAGAAACATTAGTGTGATTAAACAGTGGGCTCAACAAAGATGGAGGCCTCTCAGAAGCAGTGCTAGTGCAGCGCAGAGTTCCCCGTCAACTAGGACTGCATGGACTTTTTCTTCTGGTGCACTTAATGAAGGCAATCAACTCCTCCCCCTCCTTCCTGGGCCTCTATAATGAAGCTACGCTACACTGTCACTCACACACACTGCCTGCCTGCCCCCCCCCCCCCCCCCCCCTTTACATTTTCCCCTCCATTTTGACAATTGCTACCCCATGATCACCACACGGCGCCCGCTGAGGTGAACAGATTGGCGGGATAATTATATACAATAACCAGCGCTGGGGCCCGGTAACCTTTCGGCTGAAAACTCCATGTCCCCGGTGACATCTTCCATATGCACCGAGAGAGAGAGAGAGAGAGAGAGACATTTATACACACTATCTATCTATCTCTAGATATATATATATATATATATATATATATATATATATATATATATGAGTGTATGTGAGAGACAGAGAAAGAGAAAGACAGACAGAGAGACAGAGACACACAGACAGAGACAGACAGACAGATGTTATTGTTCATATAAAAATATTGATGAGTGAAGTGAACATTTAAGACCCAAAGTAACATGTCACTGAGAACTGAAGTACATCAGACAACTAACAACTCACTTCAAGACATTTTAATAATTCATAAGCATTTAGATTGATAGGATTGACTGTACCATTGAAAAAAGGACAGATGGGAGGACGTTTTTTAACCAATGCTTAGTAATACAGATAACTACTGCAGTACTATGAAGCACCGGTGGCTGACGGACCGTCACAATTTAGTTTATCTGACATTAAATAAAGATGAATGAAGGGATGTCATCACAGAGGAATGACATTCTCATCGTGTTTGGACCGAGTTGCCCAGAGGACAAGAGATGGAGGGGGAAGAGAAAGGAGCAGGACTGCAGCACATGTACCTTCAGCCATCACATTCTGTTTTATTACCAACGTTCGATGTCTAATTTTACTGGATGATGAAGACATATTCCAACACTTCCTAATTAAAGATGAACAACATTTTTACACAACTGTATTTAAGAACATTCCTGCACCTCAGCCTCTGTTTACTGGATTTGCAGCATGATTTATACACGTTAAATATTATCTAAATATAACCACGAGGTCACACTTAACCTTAAAAAAAGAAGAAGAAAGCTGCATCCACTCCGCACATCACATTCAGAAACATGACATGTTGGGCAGTGGAAAGTAACCGAGAGCATTTACTTTAATACCGGATTCAAGTACTGGTTTGAGATATTTCCATTTTTAGTTACTTTGTAGATTGAGATTATTAGATGAAAATATGATGGGATAAGTGAATATATATATATTATTATAAATGAAGCTAATGTAAAGTTCTTCACATTAGTCCCACCTTTCAAAGCTGCAACCTTAAAGTGACGCTTCCATAATCAAAATCAAAAACAGGCTAGAACATATAATGTTAGAACATCAGAAATTGGCCATTCTGATGATTTTTATAATAAACAAATAGTCTGGAGCCTTGTAGACCAGCTGCTTTAACCAAACAACTAAATAGTATCGATGGCAAAAAAACATGATGAGGGATCTCTCAAAGTTATATTTGCTCCCTTTTTACTTTTGTGCTGTGACTCTGCTGAGCAGGTAGAGAACAGGGGTTTTTAGAGCCGCCTGCTGAGGTTGAAAACAACACAGAGCGATGAGAGTGAATCCAGAGAGTAAAGTTGTGGGCCAGCGAGTTAAACAAGGAGCTGACGCTCACTATGAAGCTATAAAAGAGTACATTTTGCTGATAAAACTTGATTACTTTTACTTCAGTACTATTTGGGATGCAGGACTTCTGCCAACACGTCTGCGGTAGCTTAGCTAAAGGGCTAGCCATAGCTCAACATTAGCCTGTCTACATGGGCCACACGCCTGTGGTGTAAAAGACTGTAGTTAATCAGTGTGTGTGTGTGTGTGTGTGTGTGTGTGTGTGTGTGTGTGTCCACCTGGGCGGGGGGTGAAACAGCTCCACTGACGGGAGTGAACTTCAGCTTGCCGTCATCTTTAGCCTTGATGTCCGCCAGTCCGGCCTGCAGGATGGAGCGCAGCTTCTCGTACGGCGGTTTGTCTTGGTACCCCACAGACTTTACCTCCTCCATGAACTTCTGGATCTCAGCTGCAACACAACAGAGCGACAACGTGGTCATCGTAAACCAAAGCCTGCAACCAGCTCCTTGCCTCTATGCCACCATAAGCGTGTCTCTCATTTCTTATTTGTGTTGTGATCGTCTTAATGTTGTTTGTACACCGCCTACCACCGTTTCGTTTTGTGACATGGCTTGTCTCCATGAAGTGCTTCTGTCCGTGTCTCGTGACGGGGGGGCTACATAAATGACCCTGACTGGACTCGGGCGTCTCTCTCTTCGTCACCATAATGTTCTGCTCCGGTCGCAGCGTCCCGCCTCATTCTGTGCGCTGTGACTTTCCTCAGACTTGACACACGGTCACAAACACACTCACAGATGGAGTTGTAAACAACACTTTGGTTGTGCTCAGCGGAGCAGAAGGAAGGCGGTGTGTGATGCTCCGCGTTCCGTCTCCTCCGCCTGAGCCGACGCGCTGCCTGCAGGTCAAAGTGCCAACAAGAAGATGGCAACTCTTGAGACAACAGACGCCAAAGTCGCCATTTAAAGTCGGAACTCTAAATGTTTACTGCGGCGTGTCGTCGGACTTCTATCCTGATGAGAATCAAGCAGGTCTCAGTCTGGAGGGCTATAGTTGGTGTGAATGAATGTAAATGAAAGACGGCATTCCTTTTGACAGACAGGGATCGTGTCACACACTAATATGTTCCTCTCTGTGGAAGTCTGATTCAAAAGAAGCGCAGTCTATGGCTATGACTTATCTATGAAATCGACTCTCATATGCTTAGAAATGACAAATTATGAGAGAATAACGCAAACACACTTGCAGATGTACATACCGTCACTGTATTGTTGAGCTACTCTGGCTTCTCATTCATTATTGCACAACTTTGAACATAACTTATTGGATGGGCTAATTACAGTCCTGCCAAAGCCACAGATACCTTATTTATAAATTTTTTTTAATTATATATTGGAAGATTATAATCATTGATTGCTGTCGGGACGAAATGTAACAAAAAAAAAGAAAAAAGATGAAAAACATTACTATTTTGTGATATTGGGCTATATTTAAAATCGACTTAAATCTGAGGAAGAAGCAGGGACACTTTTTGTGTGTGTGTGTGTGTGTGTGTGTGTGTGTGTGTGTGTGTGTGTGTGTGTGTACACCTCTGTGCACATGTTGGCTGGGTATGGTGAGGTGCTTTGGTCTGGACCCTTTTCTATTGATGCTCATTGTGTCTAAGGACTGGTTCAATCCTCATCACACACAGCTGGAAGCTACAAACAATGCTGTACTACCGGGCTACAGCTGGAGAAAGTGGAGGGTCATGGGTAATACTAGCCAATTCTTTTACTGGTTTCTATTCTTAATGGCCATGAGAAGTCTGCCTTTCTTACCTGGCTTGTCTTGAGAGGAGAAACACTTGGTCATAAATTCAGAGATATTTTCTTGGCTCCTGTAAGAAAAAAAAAATTAAATAAGCGGCGTGATTATTTTTTTCTTCCATAAAAGTTTAAACATTCTCAGTTTAATACAACTCGCTCTACTTGAAAGGTGAAAATTGCTAAGTTGCAAATTCCAAACGTTTGCCCGCCTAGATGCAGCAGACACGCCCCTGCATTCAGTGACAGAACGCAAGCCCCTCCCACCTGATCTTGGAGTCCCTGACGTAGAGCGGGTCCTGCAGGTTGTCCTCCCAGGGCAGCCGTCCACACAGCCACTGGACCATGCAGTAGCACAGGATCTCCAGGTCGCTCCGCCTACACGCAGCTGGAGCCAAACAAGCACATCAGAGGAGGCAAACACTGGCAGCCGCTCGCACTGCCATGAATAGCAACAGCAGCATTACAAGGGGAAACGCAGCGTTACCACCATTGTGAATGTTTCCGTCTTACACCAAATCCATTATAGGAGTACCGGTAGTTCCACATTTTGGAAAATGATTGAAATGAGGAGATTCCTATCAATCCCATGCGGCTTGGGGAATTATGTTTTGAAATGTATTTTTAAACCAAAATGTGTTATACGAGTAGTATTATGAAACAGATTTACCCTGTAAAACAACGGTAATTATAAGTTATTCTAACAGGTACATACAGTTCATTAAATTAGACTTCTGTATTTCCCCATCCTGAGAGGGTTTAGGAGCAGAGGCCGGCTGTGAAGCTACCGAGGAGCCACTCGGGGTTCAGTGTCTCTCTCGAGGAAAATTGAACGTTCAGACAGGAGGTGGAGAAGTGAATAAAGATGGATTCTTCTTAAGAAGTTGGAAGCCAGTTTTTTAGCACTTGGGAGACTACCTCAAAGTGAGGAAGCACATCTGCTACGAGCTACCGGAAGCAGCCAATGAGGCCTTCTCTTTCTGCCTCGATAGCTAAACCAAACTTATACAGAGCCTTTCAAAAGGCAAAGGTACCTCACATGAATAAGAACACATGTAATGTTCAACATCCCACCTGTCAGTTTATCCTCTCTGTGTGTGAGAACAGATCACAGAATTAAAGCCCTGGCAGTCGGGTTTTAAACGTTACAGAGCTACGAGTAGTGCACGTGTACCTACTTGCTCCTTTGTGGGCGTCGATGCTCGTGAACTCGATGGTACCGTCGTGACATCTCTTGGGGTCCTCTTTGTACTCTTTTATGACACTGTCGGGCGCGTACCTATATGCCAGCCCATAATCTACCAAGTACACCTGGAGAGAGACACTGATTCAGACATGCACAGAGACATTCAACACTATATACATGTGTACTGTTTCCAGGAAGAATTGTAATTCCACCTACATAAACTTTATTGTTATTATTAAGTCTGCATTGTGCATATAAGCCAGAGTTGGTTGTTGAATTTAATTAAGAAACGTGCAGAAATAAGACCAAACATACATCTCAGTGACTCCAGGGGAAAATATGAAAATAACAGATACAAATAAAAAAGAATAAAAAAACAACCGCACCTAATATTAAATCCTGAGGGGCCAGGTTTTTAAATTGTCATTTATAAATAGCTCTTTAATAACACCACCAATGATACATTATTAATCATCAAATTAAATATTTGTCCCTGCCTTGTTTGCTAGAAAAAGCGCTTAGCTGCTGCCATCTAATCTCCCCACACAAACACACACACACCCTCCCCCCCCTCCTCCTCTCCAGGCCTTAATTGAATCTAATGAAGCAGCACAAGCGTGTTACGATCAAAAAAAACAATCACCTCGCTGCTTTAGGCAGCAGTGCTGGGGTCAGAGGAGCACCTTAGATCACCAACATTAACAAATGTTTCAGGCTCTGGAGACTCAAAAGTGAGCGAGATGACTTTAGTCACAGGAGGCTCTAACTTCTACTGACCTGGTTGGGATCGCTGTGGCTCAACATGAGGTTGGATGCCTTGATGTCAGCATGCACATACTCGTGCTCATGGATGTACTCCAGAGTCTCCAGCTAAACAAGAAAAAGAAAAGCAGGTGTTAGTGCAGGAGGGAATGTGACTGTACTGGAGGTGGGCACAGGAAATGAATGATATCTGAGCAGTTTGGACAAAAATTCCCATTTCGACATGTTGCACACAGTTGATTACTTATATTAAGATGATTAGTTTTTTTATTATATTTAAATTAGTGCTGGGCAACGATTAACATTTTTTAATCGCATGATTGTTCTGCGATTAATCGCATTGTAATGCGCAAAATTCAATAATTAATTCAAATGCAGTGTATTGTGCACTTTTATTTTTAAAATACTGCTATATGAACAAAAGGTCAATAACATTTGGTTTGCAAACACTTTAAACAAATCAGGTTCTTTTTAACAGCAGTATTCCCTTTACACAGTAGCAGTTATAACACAGTTATAATGATTCTGATAATAGATATTCAGCCGGTGTTCACAACTTTATCGTCATGTGTGTAAGAGATGCAATTTGAAATACACACCTTGAAAAATGCAAACCTATCTACTTCATGTTTTTTTCCTTTTTTTTAATGTTTGTTAAATTCTCAGTAGCGATAACTAAATGATATGCTTATTATATTATTATAAAGCGCCACATCCATCCAGTTTTAAGGTTTGCGTTTTGTCACCTTGCCTTTAATTTGCTGAAGTTAATTGCTGCATATTGATCTAGTCACAGGTGGCCACCGATGGTTATCAGCTGATATTAATAATAATAAATAATAGTTTGATCTTTAGTCAGAATAAAGGACGATCAGAAGAGTCGATCAGCTTCCGAACTGAAACATTTAAACAGTCCTTTGTCTGCTTTCTTGTCATGTATGAATGCCAGCTGTCTGTGAAAGCCATTGCAGTTCAGCGGAAAACACGAAAAGCGAAATGAAACCATGTGATGATGAAATAACCAACCAGTCGAAGACCGAGCTGCAGGACCAGTTTTCTGGGGAACCTCCTTCCACATTCTTCAAACTTCTTCTGCAGATCTGTGCCGAGCCTGTCGATGACCATGAACCTGTACCTGGAAGACACAAAGAACATACAAGCCCCGTTACTAAACCGCTGGTGTCCCTGTGTTCTCTGCAGTAAAGCAATAGACGTGTGACACAGCACAGCAGCAGAACCTTCCAATGCACCGATCAGGCCGTAGCACCTCATTCATTTCAGATCTGTCAGACAGGGTTCCTGCAGCTTAAGGCACATCAGATGTGAGGCTTTTTGGAATGGCTACATTGCTATTATTGAGTAAATAATCAAATTAATTTCATTTAGAAAATAAGTCTGTACATCCAAAAGCTGTTAAATTAATAAAGACTTTAAATCTTTTCATGAACTACGACTCCCCCTAAGCCTGGAACTGTTCGCTTCCAAAGAAAAGTAAAAATCAGGAGTAGTTTTTGTCTTTTGTGGGACTATAAGTGCTGGACGATGAAACTAAAAGTGACCAGTGACACACGTTCCCCGTGTGAATGGATCCTCCTGGTCAGAGCCTTACCTTTTCCCTCCTCTCTCATGCAGACCTGAGCCCCAGTACCTGGGAACGCCCAGAGTCTTCAACTTGTGAGACTTCATCCAGCTCTGAACTGCAGGACGAGAGGACATTCATCAGAAATCTTTGAGGCACTTTTTCTGGCCAAACTGTTCAGAAAGCATACGTGTAAATCTCTGAAATGTACATCATGTAAATCAAGGACAGCACACAGCTAACTGGAGCTGGTGTAAGTGGGTGATGGTTGTGATGCTCAAAGTAATAAGAGTATGATTCTGTTGGGGGGGGGGGGGGGGGGTTGTCGGGCAGCGTGGCCGCAAGCTAATTTGCTGCTGGGACAAATATTTACCAACAACGTGAGATTCCATCATGAATAAAATATGAGCCTTTGGTTCCTTAGTAATATAATAGTTAATTGTCAGGGGAGATTGACATTTGGATTGTTATTATATAAAATGCAAAGCTGTGGCCTGGGGGCCAATGGAGCTGCCACCAAAAGCCTCCCTTCCTCTGCAGGGCCCCTCCGTGCCTCCGCTACAAGATTGTCTTTTTTAATTAAGAAAGTTGGCTTTCTTTTATTTGTTTGCCCTGGTGGTGAGAGACTGTGTTGTGTTATGATCACACGGCTCCCTTTAGCTTCGTGTCGTACTGCTAGGTGTGTGTGTGTGTGTGTGTGTGTACGTGCGTGCGTGTGTGTGTGTATAAGGAATGATAAGTCGACTTACTCAGGTCAGGCTTAGCAGCTCTCATGTAGAACTTGAGCTCAGAGAACAGCGGTCCATTGTCACTGGGCTCCTGTGGACACAACAACAACTGCATTTATGTCTACACTCAACTCCACCGGTGTGAGTGCTGCAGGAATAGGTGCAGGTCAAATGAGGTGCAGGTTTGTGGACAACTAGTCCCCAAACCTCTACAACTAGTCCCCAGACCTCGACATCTAGTCCCCAGACCTCGACATCTAGTCCCCAGACCTCGACATCTAGTCCCCAGACCTCTACAACTAGTCCCCAGACCTCTACAACTAGTCCCCAGACCTCAACATCTAGTCCCCAGACCTCTACAACTAGTCCCCAGACCTCGACATCTAGTCCCCAGACCTCTACAACTAGTCCAAGACATTTTAGAGGTTGTTTAGAGTCTTACCACTTTGATGACATAAGGAGCTTCAGCACCCACTGGTGTTGCAGAATTCTCATCCGCTGGGGACAAGAAAGGAATCATTTCACAAGTTAGAGGAACGTTAAACACATTGGTGCAATGGCAGGCTTTGCAGGTTCTGTCCTGCACAGCAGAAAGTTGCATTTAAACACATGGAATAGCTACGCATTATAACTTCTGCTGTCTTGATTAAGTTTAGTTTGAGAAAAAGTCTGCAGTCAAATCATCTATAGATGTCTTTTCACATTACACGTTTGACTTTTGAACAGATTCATCTCCATCTATTATTACCCAGATATATGAGACCGAAGCCCCCCTGGCCGATCGGAGCCCCCAACTTCCAGGTCTTCTTCCCGGTGTCTATTAGGACCTCGCCGGGTGGGAACTCCTCTGCCAGCTTCCTCTTAGCCGGAGCTCGGCCTTTCCCTGCCGCCTTGGCTTTAGGAGGCATCTGCAATGCAGTTATTTAGCATTACATGCTACGGTTAACTTACTCCACAGCCGAATTGATCTTGTGCGTAGGTGTTCTACGCGTAATGTTAGTTACATGGAGCTAATAGTTACACTGTTAGCGTATGACCGAATTCAAACGTATCGACAGCTAAACAACAAATGAGAGGTTTCCCTTTCAGTGCTACGTGGGTGTCACGTTCTTCTATTTACCAGTGAAGTTACTAGTGTTAGCTAACCTCTACCTAGCTTCGCACGTTACCCAGTAGTAACGTTCACATTACCTGCTGCTTTCAAGTTGGATAAACATACGTTTAGCTAACACAAATGGCCAGTGTGTGTAGTGCAAAGATAGCAGTCTCCTTTCTTATGACAAAATGGCGTTAAAGGGGAAGAGCAGGTCGAGCAACACTACGTGAGGTGGCGGACAGAATAACGTTACGCTTTTATAAATGTCGGTTAAAGTTAGCTGTGATGCTAACCACGCTGTCTCGTTAGCATCGAAATCTCACGCTAGCTGCTACATGACGTTTAATAAGAACAGCTCCTGGATACCTGTGACGCTGTCCGTTGGACTAAGAATCGCTTACATGTTTTATTAAATGATAGGATGAATACGCACCTTGACTTGGTGTTTATGGTATGTTTAGTCCTGAGCCGTATGAGGACCAAACTTCCCGCAAAACAACCGTTCAGGAAGTAGCGTCACGACGCTCTGCTATTCTATTGGTCGAGAGTCCGCTGCGTGTCTGACGACAGATGCATAGTAAGTGTATGTGCTTAACCTCAGTGATGGGAATATGAGGTGTTATACATATACAGTCTAAGGGGTTTATTCAGCAGGTAAGACGGAAGCCTTTTGCTCTAATTCATAGTTAACGTTACATATTCCACAAATGCATTTCAAAGTCAGTGGTGGTTTGTATTTTATTAATGTGTTATAAACATGCAAATGCGTTTATCAGTTGTGTCTGGGGTTGCGTGCAAAATGCTCTTGAACATAACATCAGTCCACTTTGTGTAGAGGTTGCATTCCTCACATCTCCTGCTGTTGACTTGTCCCTCGTGCTTCAAGAGTTTTTGATAAATGTGATTGTAGCCTCGGGTTCTTTTCTTTGGTTGTCAACAGCTGATAAAAAATAGTGTCTTAATTAGACACTCAGGATGCCGCTATAGCTTAATCTGTGACCTCAGCACTCTTCATTCTGACACATGGTATTAGTGGTAAACACTTGTATTTTTACGGTAAAATATAGAATCAAACTCCAACCTGAACTGTAAAAACTAAAAAATAAATAGCAGAAAAAAATCTTCTGTTGGCTATTTACTAGGGCGAAATTCTGATGTCAACTGCCAGTTTTTACCATTTTTTTATTTACAGTGTGCACTATGCAGTGAAAACCATTTGATCAAGAATGATTAACTGCTATGAGTCAAACAAAGCTTGGGACATAATCATTCTTATACAAGTGCTTCCAAAAAATTCTATTGTAATCCTCTTTTTTTTTACTTTACTCCCCTGATACTGCATTTCATAAATACAATTGTTGTTGTAATGCATTTGAAACATTCAATCAAATTCACTAAATAGCGAAGCTGTCCATTTCATTACTTTATATGTATGTCATCAATATACAAATGTAAATGAGATGGTAATCTGCATAATAAATAAAGAAAAAGAAGAAAAAATGGTTACAATGATCATTTGCTTTAAAAGTGATCTATTTTACTCAGACAGCTGTGATCACAAGAAGAGTTTTCCACTGCAACATAAACATAAAACACCTGTTAAAACTGCATTCATTCATTTCTTGGCCACGTTGGGGCATCTGTCATATCATCCCCTTCTGTAGTTATTATGGCTAATTTGTTAGAAAACAGTTGTCTTTTTACACATCCAGCAGACACAGAGCAGCATTAGCATTCAGTTGAGTCATGTTTGTGTTCAGTTGATGAATGCAAGTCAAATATACGATCTCCTTTTATCTCTGGTTTGGTCTCTACCAACTCCTGAGGGATGTGTCTTTTTTATTGTTAAATGCTCAAATATGTTCAACAACCATTGTCTAAATGTGATGAGAGTGGATTTTGTGGTCCAGAAAACCAAAACAATGAGCTAAAATAGGCTAAAAAGGACATAGTGCTGAGTGAAACTACAAAGTTGGTTCAATGGGTTATAATTATCTGTGAATTAGTCACCATGAGTGATACATTTCATATAGTCATTTGAACTATTGTTAATATGAAAAGTCATGTATATGACATCTTAAATAAGATGTCATATACTTTTCTGGGCCACAGGGAGCAGCCTCATTTTGAACTAGGGAAAATAAACAACGTTTTAAAGATATACCATACCTGCCCATCTCTTTGCATATATTGTCCTGCATGTTGCTGGAATTTGCTACGTTTGTATGGGTATGTAAATGTGCAGAGCCTTACCTATTTTGAATGTGTCATTTGATACAAATATATTGGGTTTCGCTTGCGAGCCGGTGCACAACTCATGAATAAGATATTGATTCTTTAGTGCCTTGTCTTTCCAGGTGATCACAGAGCGGAGAGAGCAGCACTCCACATGCAAGAGGGCAGACGGTACTACTGTTTGTACGTCAACTGTTGCGCACATTTTGTGCTGCCTCTTTATATTATTATTATTATTAATTCAGTAACTGTTGCCCCGTGGCTGCTGGAGGAGATGCGCTGGATGTTGACACGTTGAGTGTTTACTGCTCAAAGTGAACTGACCCTTTGCTTTCAAATCCCAATTGGAAGCTCCGTGGTGGAGTCCTAAACAGAGGGATGACCCACTGTAGTGACAATGATGAGCAGAGTGATGACGGAGCAGAAAAACCCAACAAGGGCCAGAAGAAGAGAAGTAAAGCAGAAAAGCATGTGTCTTTCCCCCCTGATGAACAGATAGTCTCCGGCTTTGCTGAGCACAGGGACACGGACAGAAAGGGTAAGCTGCTGTTGAATGTAAGTCTGATTCAATATCACAATGATGTCATGATGTCATTTTGGTGACCTTTGGTCATCTGCATTAAAGTCACCATTAATGGAAAGGGTTTTTTTCAACTTAAATGCGATTTTAAAAAAAGAAACATCCATATATTCAAAAAATGTCTGCATTGTCCTGTATATAGTATAACAGCTTTTCACTTCAACCTCCTAAAATGTAGCATTTGGTGAATTTCTCAAAGTATACATTCACTATAGTCACTTATTCACCATTATCTCACTGACATAACAGGATATTAGTATGTAGCTTGTTTTAGATCAATATCATGTCAATAAAAGGAATGTTAGTTTCCAAACTATACACAAACTAAAAGCTACTATTCTTCAAGAAAACATTTTGCTATGTTTATAGTTTTTTCGTTATAGTTAAGGCTTTGGTAAAGGCTAAGCTATTCCAAATACAGCTGAGCAGATGGCAAATGGACTGTAGTTGTATATCTCTTTTCTAGTCAAAAGCGCTTTAACACTACATGTCATCATTCACCCATTCACACCCATTCATACACTGATGACAGGGACTACCATGCAAAGGTGCCACCTGCACATGACTATCTACTCATAGATACCCATTCATACCCATTCATACACCGCAGGAACAGTCTACGGGAGCAATTTGGGGTTAGTTGACTTGCCCAAGGACACATCAACATGGCCTAGTGGAGCCCAGGATCAAACCGGTGTGCCTGCGCTGTATCAATGGGTGTGAATAGCTGAATGACATGTTGTGTGAAAGCGCTTTGAGTGGTCGGAATAGAAAAGCACTATATAAGTACAGTCCCTTTAGCATTTAACTGAAAGTGGAACCATCTCTACTGGTTTTGTTAATGGAGTCTTGTGGCTTTGAAGAGAGCATAGATAAGTTTCACTTTTAGTTCAGTTCTCAGTTGAAAGGACTGTCTGACGGAAAGGTAAAGCAGTGAAAATATTCTTTCCGTATATATTCTTTTCGTTTTGCTGCTGCCCCCATCTACAGCAGTGCATTACTTTGCACATGTGCTGGTTCTCCTGTCTGTTTCTCCAAACTGGGGGCGTGCTGACCATCATCTACTGTAGGTAATACTACACTGACTGAGAAGAACCTCATACAAGCCCACGTTAGAAAACCCAAACTATCCCTATAAACCTGACATGATCACTTTTGAGATGGTTGCAGTTAATGCTACCAAATGTTGTTGGTCAAGTTCAAACTGCTTCTTTAAAACAGCAATGCCAGGCTGATTCCCAGTCTGTGTTCTAAGCTAGGCTGCCATGTCCCAGAACTATTATGGATTCACAAATATTAAATCAATGAATCTACTTATCTGAATGGGGAAATTAAAAGCAAGCACTAAATACTATTTCTCTTCCTAGTTTGACATTTTGTAAAATACACGATTCTACGTCAGGATGGGATTAGCTTGACTTAGCATGAAGACTGGTAGCAGGTGGAGACAGCTGCCCTAGCTCTGTCCTAAACTAATAATTTACATATTCATCATTTGTTAAGCTGTACGTAAACATAGATGTAAAACGGCACATTTTTATGCAAAGTCACTTGCTGTAACTATTTAAGTTTGTCACCTTGAGATCTCCAGGCAACGGAAAAATGATTTAAAACCAAGTTACACAACATGGCTCCCTCTAAAGCCACAAATTGTCTTTTTTAAATTTCTGTTTGTGTCCGTATGAACAAACGAGACACAATGTGCTCAGTTGTTTCTGTTTATATTTGAACTTTGGACAGAGCCAGGCTAGCTGTTTCCCCCTACTTCCAGTCTTCATGCTAAGCTAATCACCTCTTAAATGACTCCAAGTCCAGTGAAGAGAATTAGAAATAGAACGTAAAAACAATCCTTAAAACACAACTGATTCTTTTTTTTTTATTGTCACATAAATATATACTGTGATCTACTGTTCATTTAACCCTTTTAGTTATAATTTCAATCACTCGTTTTGACCTCGATTCACAGCTAAAAGCAAGCTGCCTTTATTTACTTTGTTTTATCTTCCCTGAAATGTATTCAACTAAATACATTTTAAAATGCAATCCAGTTTTGAAGGATACACAAGGATCAAAAATGTTTAAGTGTTTCCATCATAAAATCCTCTGTAGTCTCTCACATCTGGAACTTCCTATCCCATAAGGCTGTGGATGATAAACTGAGATGCCTGATTGGTTGATTTATTGCTCAGACAGACATTCATGTCCTTCTCACTTCTCGCTGACTGCCATCTTCCTTGTAGTATACACACACACACACACACACACACACACACACACACACACACACACACACACACACAGTCAGAGCACAGCACAGTTTACCGTATGGCATTTCTTAGCCCCTTAAGCACTTTTGAATGGTTGCTGGTGGCTCACTGGGATGCAGAGACATTAAAGCAGTGAATGAGTGTATTCTTCTATTTTAGTTGACAGCTGCCTCACCTTGATGGAGGTAATGGTGGCGTACCAGCAGAGCTGCAGCAGACACCAGGTCCAACCCAGAGCTCACATCCTGCAGCAGCTCCAGGTACACAGCTTCACACATCACTGCTCGTCTTTGTACAAGTCAGTCAAGCAGCATGAGACAAGTCTTTTTGTTGGGTTTACTGTTTCTGTGGGTTGTGCTCATACTGCAGCGCACTAAGTTACTGTATATCTGTGTCAAACTGTAGGGATGTCACAATACCAGAAATGTTGTTGTCGATACCAATACAAGTGAAATTTCACGATTTTCTAATTCGATACCACGGTAAAAAAACAGATCAATGAACCCTTTGAGCTAGTGTCAGGAAATTTAGTGTCTCTAATATCTATTTAATATTGCTGTGAAAACATCTGCCATGTATTTCTTCAAGTTTCTCGCCAAAAACTACATTTGAACCCAACTTGATACCATTAGAACCAGGCGGCAACTTCCGGTTCTGCCAAGTGAAGCCGATGTGGAAGTGTCTTAAAACTTGCATTGTCTCTACTGACCATCAGGGGGCGACTCCTCCGGCTGCAAAAATAAGTCTGATTGTATAGAAGTCTATGAGAAAATGGTCTCAATCCCTAGTTTCAAGTCTTCTTCAATACAGCATGATGTTCATGTAGTACATTATGGTCCATTTAGAGTCAAATAGACCATAAAGCAGGGTATGCTTTAGGGCGGGCTTACTGTGATTGACAGGTCGCTGCCACTACCAGAGCCGTACACGGCGTCTCTACGTCTTCCAAATATGGTAGTCGGCACGGCAGTCCACAAACCAATGGGTGTCGTCACGATGACTATGTCCACTTCTTGTATACAGTCTATGAATAGAACTTACCATCACCTAATTCTATTTTTTACTGAATAGAGCTGGAACATATCGTAACAAATGTCAACGCAACCTCCATTAACATTAGCTGCTATAGCTCTGCAGGTCTGTGCTGCCCACCGGCTGCTAACAGCTAACGTTGACTAGCTCTCCTCCCATCGATGTCAACACAGATTTGTTGTTCACAATGTGGCATTACTAGGGAAAAAATATGCTGTCTCTCCCCTCTACAAGGGATATTTGTAAAAAAAAACGAATACCGTTCTTGAGACATACCTACCAAACTGTGTATCCCTGAAGGAGTACAGTAATTGCAGGGGAATGTTTTAACTAAATCCCACACACTAAGAGCCAGCACAGAGCAGAAGACATTTTAAATAACAGAACCTCTGTATTACTCATACTATAAGACTTGTTTTAAAATTTTCATCTCACACTGTTATCATGATGACGTGGTGCATAACTTACATAACTGATCTCAGAGAAGCTGTGTGTGTGTGTGTGTGTGTGTGTGTGTGTGTGTGTGTGTGTGTGTGTGTGTGTGTGTGTGTGTGTGTCAGCTGCCTCCTTCCCTCCCACCCCAGTTTCCTGTAGTGCTCTCCTTGGATACAGCTCATGTCCCACTCAGACTAATCTCAAGGTCCTCCATCTATTAGCACGTTTCTGACTACGTCTTCTAACCGTTACTTGAACTAGACGTTGTAGGTTCAGTCCGACATGAAAATTCATTCCTAACCTGAATTCTTTAAATGAAAATTACGCTTCGATTGAAACGCTTACAATTTATAGTCGTCCACCCTCTGGCATGGAGTCGCTATAGGAGATTCAGATTAACGGGTCACAAGCTAAAAGGTTGGAAAGATCAGTATGAACCAATTAGGAAACAATTAGGTACACGGCATCAAAGGTGAACCATGAAGTGGGTCTGTAAACTGTTACAACGCCTGGGTATTCATTTTTTCTGATCGTCTGACTGCTCGTATTTCTTGCGTTGTTGGACCCATTTTCAATGATGTTGCTGCTTTTTAAAGTCTCTCAGTTATTAACTTTGTGAGTACTGCTCTCATCTCCCTCATTACCACCACTGAGGTGCCTTTGAGCAAGGCCCCTGACCCACTTCAGAGGTGCTGCTCAGTGGCCAGCAGATCAGACTGTAGTGGTCGTGGTGTGAATGTGATCAGGTTGCTCCTGGTAGAACCAATGGCTGGATCTGCAAAAAATACAACCATACTAGTAATAAACTATACTCTTCCTTCAAAGCTGGAAGACTATTCAAAGTCTTCCTTCAAAAGAGGTAGTGTTTCCAAGCACTAGAATCCCTTCACAAAACCATTTCACTGCAGCAGGGTCTGACAGTCTGCTCCATGCAGTCCTGGTTCTGGTTCTCCTGTGCCTCCCTTCCCTCCAGCGGGCCCAGAAATAAAGCCTGGGCCTCCAGCAGCGTGTAACAGTTAAAGGTTCCTTGTAACTTTGCGTTTGATTCGAAACATTATGTTTGCCTTAAACCCGAACGTATCACGAGTAAAGAAAACAGATCCTCATGCTAGAGGTCTAAACTCCAGCAGAGATGAAACCTGCAAAGTGAAATATTGCCTTAGAAGAAGTGTGTGTAACTCTGTTCTGCTATGCAACATCAGCAACTCTGCTCATGAAGTAAGTGTACCATGCAGTGATATTACAGCACTGCAGAAAGGATCGATACTAACACCATAACCTGGTGCAACTGGAGCCTCACGTGCTGTCAGAGCATAGCCGACTGCCAACTCAAGCTTTTATTAAAACATGTAGCAGCGCAGGCTTACAGACACACATAAACAGTGAGCGTACGTAGAGTATGCACACTGTGACACAGTGAGTGTGTATATACACACTTACTAAAATCCCTTTGGATAATTCAAATCATTTGCTTCCATCAGCCTCAATCAGGCTTATTGCTGCAGAGCGCTTACAGCGTCTCCACTCAAAGAGGCTAAGAGCAGGTTAACTGCAGCAAGGCTCGAGTTAGTGTGAATGCAAACAATTCACAGCTGTAAACAACGCGTGCAGAGTGCTGTACCACACGTAAGTTAATGTTGAGGCAGAGGAGATAATTGGTTGGCAAATATTTATTGTAGTAGTGATGATATTTTATTTCTCTCTATGAGTCATATTTTGTTTTTCCTTGTTTCAATTGGTTTCGTTCATTTTCCACTTTACACATTCACTGTGTGTATTCATGCAACACATTCTCAGTCCCAACTGGTTAAATACGGACGCTTGGTCAGCGGCCCAACGCTCCAAACTGTGACGCTCTAGGTTCCCCTCTTGCCTCAGTTTTGGACGTGTCAGGAACCGTCAGTTTCTACTCCTTACACATACAGTCTCTGTATTCATATGGAACGTCTATATATATATAAGTGAAGAAATGTTTTTAGTGTTCAACGTTTTGGGTGTTGTTCTTGCATAGATTTAATGACATTTTTTGACTTTACTTAATCAAACATTGACCACTTAGAATAACTTATGATAAATAAAGACTATGATGCTTGCAAAGAGAAACAGTCAGTGAGTGACCGGAAATTGTGAACTATTGTGATACTTGACCTTTACTTATTATAAAAGGATTCATAATGTGTTGTGATTATTGTAATAAAGCAGTATGAATATTTACATGTGTGTGATTATACGGTGCTATAAACAGATTATAATGCATTATAGACACAGGGTCATAGAAAGTGCTACTGAAAAAAGCCCTATGATTGTCTTTAAATGGTAAATGGACTGTACTTGTATAGACTTTTCTAGTCTTTCCGACTACTCAATAACACTACGTGTCATCATTCACCCAATCACACACTGATGGGCTACCATGCAAGGTGCCACCTGACCATCAGGACTATCTACTCATACATACCCATTCATACATGGCAGGAACAGCCTGCGGGAGCAATTCAGGGTTAAGTGTCCTTCCCAAGGACACATTGACATGGACTAGCGGAGCCGGGGATCGAACCGTCGAGCCTCTGATTGAAGGACTATGCTGCTCTACCACTGAGCCACAGTCGCTTTATTGCTTATTCCCCCTTGAAATATAATACACAAAATGAAAGGAAAAGACATCAATGTTTGCAGACGTGTTGCTCTCAGAATGTTGAATTATACATAAGTGGTACTGATGTCAGAAATCCCATTTTGGTGTAGAGACACTTTTACAGCCAACGTCATCAAACGTATGCGTGTGCATGTTGGGAATAGAAGTGTGGTTTTGCTCCAGCCATCCAGAAGAGTTAGCAAGCTTTAATTAAACACTGAATTTAAACTGTTACCAGCAAATCAAAAGGTCTGGTTTTTGCATATTCAGTTGTCAGAATCTATAAGCCAACAGCAAACTCAAGTTCTACATGATTCTGACAGGACCACGACCGTTACAGAGGAACAGGTAATTCAGTTTCAAGAGTGACCATGTTAACTGGTGACTTTCAGCCGAATGAGTCCGTGGTTACTCGTATTAACTTGCGTCAATGGTTGGCGTAAATAATAAACATATATGAGTCTGTATTTAAAATTGATTGAAGGCTGTTTAGAGGAAACCTACATGTTTTCAACCGCATCTATGACAGCAAGCTATTGAACGTGTTGACTACCACGGGACTGATCAGAAATGCTAAACTCAATGAAGTCAAACCTCTGCATTCATGTCATGGTGTTTGACGCTCATGACCACAGATAACATAGTTGGAAGCATCTAGTGACTCGTAGTTTCTCGTTAGTGTAACGTAACACACTCTGCCAAATACATGTTTATATCATGGCCTCAAAATACTGCACCACTTGCTGATGTGTTCTACCCACTCACTGATAGCACATAGATCTGGAAAGACAATTTGTTTAGGTTGCATTCGTGATCTTTGGTGGTGTCCTTCCGTAGCTTGAAAAGCCATCACACTCCACTGTACATCCATTACCAAATTGTGTGCTCACACTTATATACGTCATCATTGTTTACAAACTGTAAAATGGTCCAAAAATGGACTAACATACATCAGAATTACACGTGCATACACCACGAAGTGCAAGCGTACTAAAAACATCTTCCTTACACACATTCGCTCCCTCTCCAACAAAATAAACTAACTTATTCTCTCTTAGCCACACTCGAAACACACAGTCTGCCATTTATAATTCATTTTATGTACATACTTATTTTACTTGGACCAGCCATGTTAAAGCATGCTACTCTCACCCCCCCCCCCCCCCCCCCCCCCCTCCCCCTCACTTGCATAATTTGACTTGAGATCAAGGGGAATTATTTGTGGAAAATTAGAGACTTAGCAGTGCTTACATTAAGCATACAGCCGCCGTATTATCTCCGAGGTGCTAATGGACCCAGATGCATTGGAAACAGTTGTAGGTGGTCTTCCTGAAAGAGTAAAATATGTATGGTTAAGTATTAGCTAAGAGGAGCAATATTTAGACCAAAAGAGCCGCATGCAAATGAATCCATAATAAGACGATGCAAAACGAAAAGAGGAACGCCTAAAGAGCAAATTTATTAAATGAGGTCTTTTCAGGCAAGGGGCGATTCCCCCGAGGACCAGCGATGAAGACTATTTAAAGCTTTTTTTTTTATTGCACCCTTGGGCCCCTTTGCACTCCTTTGAAATATTGTAAGTGGATAAAACCGGATTGCTGTCGGTGACATCTTCATAGGAGTGGTAAACAATAATAGGTTGGAGCCAGCGGGGTCTAAGGCCGCCATGCTTTAACTCTCTGACTTCACTGTGTGTCTCTCCGCTCTGTGTTTCTGTTTGCTTCGCTCTGCGATTACAAAGGTAATTGAGATGATCAAGCCATGGATGGATTACTGAACGGGCCTACCGGGCACAGGACCAGGCACAGGGGCCCAAAATGTCAGGGCCCCCCCTGGCCTTCACCTATTAAAATTGTCCCTCAAAGAGACACGTACCAACCAGGAAGCAACTCAAAACAACTACAAAGAGACACAAAGAGACTACAAAGAGACTAGCACGACTACAAAGAGACACAAAGAGACTACAAAGACACTAACACAACTGCAAAGAGACACAAAGAGACTACAAAGACACTAACACAACTACAAAGAGACACAAAGAGACTACCACATCTACAAAGAGACTACAAAGACACTAACACAACTACAAAGAGACACAAAACACCTACAAAGAGACTACAAAGAGGCTAACACAACTCAAAAGAGACACAAAACAACCACAAAGAGACTACAAAGAGACTAACACAACTCCAAAGAGACACAAAACACAAAGAGACACAAAACAACTACAAAGAGATACAAAGAGACAACACAACTACAAAGAGACGCAAAACACAAAGAGACACAAAACAACTACAAAGAGATACAAAGAGACAACACAACTCCAAAGAGACACAAAACACAAAGAGACACAAAACAACTACAAAGAGATACAAAGAGACAACACAACTCCAAAGAGACACAAAACACAAAGAGACACAAAACAACTACAAAGAGATACAAAGAGACAACACAACTACAAAGAGACGCAAAACAACTACAACAATCTAGATTGTTTTGGTGTGATTTAAAGTTCTGGAGATATCGGCTGTAGAGATGTCTGCCCTCTCTTGAATATAATGGAACTTTATGGTACTTGTGGTAAAAAAATGACCATAAATCATCACCCGGATACTCGAGATAATCCACAGACCTTGTGAGCAGTTTCATGAAGGAACTATTTTCTCTCGCACTGTCAGCACTGTCCTCGACCCTGTGAAGTAAAAGTGGTTACAGGTTGGATTCCAAATTTCCTCTAATTGAGGACAATGCAATTGAAATCTGTCTGTCTGCCTATCTATCATAGGATATGTGACAGAAGTCTCCTTTTATCTGATGAAATCATATAGCTAAAGTACTGTATATGTTTTAACAGAAATCTCCTTATTTTCATAAAACTACAACAAAAATGTATGTTTAATGAGAATGAGTTTTTGCCCAGACACGTTACTTCTCATATCACAGTGTACTCTCCCCCTTCACAAATCCATAGAATGAAATGATCCTCCCACAATGTAGATCACATACATCAGTGTGTGTGAAGTTAAACAGTCCATTCTTCCCCCTTGTGCTGAGGGTGACTTATTGATGGATTTATTAAGTTTACAGTGGTGAAACACTGTTGTTTCTAGGTTTTGGGAGAAGTATTTTCCAAACACAAAAGGATTGTAAATGAAGCCGGCTCCAACTAGGAGTTTGCGTTTGTTCCATGATGTTTGGAGAATAAGCTCGGAATTAGTTGCATGTTGGCAAATCTTCTAATGAATGGCTTAGCGGTTGTTTCCCTTGCAGATTATTCAGTTGAGTGGACTGAAGAGAAATCAATTACTGCAACTTAACTTCCATTATTTATCCCACAGTTGAGGAAAAAAAAACGACCTTACACGACAACGTGCCTCTATTAAATCCATAGGGTCAGATTCAATTCCCAGAAATGTTATTTTTCTGGGCTAAATCTCTCGAGGAGGAGGAGGAGGGGGGGGGGGGGGGGGGGGGGCTCCAGAAATGAAAAGACAAGAGAAAATCTGTTTTTACAGACCACCGCTGCTTTCTCAGCTCCTTTGATTAGCATTAATGTTGCACTGCGGAAGTCTGCCGGCACAACTGTCACAGCTCCTTCCACCCCCCCCCCCCCCCCCCCCACACACACACACCAACACACATACAGAGATATAAAGCTATATCTCCCCCTGCCTGCGTAATTCTAAAGGGAACCTTTTTTTCTTTTAAATTAAATGCACGCTGATTGTTATTGCGCCCTCCCCTCCCCGCGTGGAATATTCGGCAGCGAGGTAAATGTCACTAAATAAGTGCCATACTTTCTTTCCTCGGTGGCTGTTAGGAGGCTTTTTGCATGCAAAATAAAAGCACGGAGAAGGAGAAGGAGGAGGTGGAGGAGTGTTCGTGCATGCGTCTGAGTGCGAGCGCTTATCAGGGCACAGCAGGGGGACCGGACATATGTCGCTCCTCTCATTACAGGCCGAGAGCAGCGATAACGGGGCGGTTAGTGGCGCATTTGAAATGGCGTACAGCGGCAGTCGTGGCGATCACACGGGGGGGGGGGGGGGGGGAAGAGAGAAGCGGGGTCGGGATGAGGATCACCACGGGACCCGCCGCTAACGCACTCCAGTCTGTCATTCAGACGGCCTCCGCACCCACGCACACACTCACACACACACACACACGCACTCGCACACACACGCACAGTGGCAGCAACAACATGCTTTATTTAAAACGCTCTGACTCCGCAGCCTTTCCCATTGTACTTTTACACAGCTCCGCTTTAATGCCGTCTGGGAAACAGCATGCAGAAGTGAAAAGGGGATAAAAGCTCGTCTACGTGTAAAAGAGTCTATTTTACATTCTGTGCCGCTAATTGAATCCGGAGCGGTTGCAGTTAAACTGAATGGCATGTGTGATGTGCACTATTGGTGGTGCACTATTAGGCTGAATTGAATTTGCACGGTCGGCTGGTTGCACAAGTAATATGAGTGCTTTTGTAAGTAGGGATAATATTACAGGTCCGGACTCATTGAGGGTTCACACAGAGGAGACGCTCTGTCACCGAAAACTACCGCGTGTTCAGACAGAGTCACACGTACGCAATGTTTACATGCAGGTGTAAACAATATGTCAATCATGGGATCTTTGCTCACATTGGAATTACGTGTTGTTGCTGTAGATTGCCCCTCTTTACTTCATAACTCCTCCAACAGTGTAGGATTTAAAGGGCCAGTTCAGCCACATTACAGGAAGCTCAGTATCTCTCACATCTGCATCCCAGAACAGCAGAGCGGGGGGGAGGTCAGTTCTCAATATTCTAAGATGTTTAAATAGGAAAAAAACACTTCAGGCTATACTGTTTCTATATTTCATCATTATCACGTGTTAAAAGTGGAAAACTAGAATGTAACAAGCGTGTTACAGAGGCATATCACTGTCAGTGTTAGTTTTTGTAAAAAGTTATGAAAACGAATATTGGACAGGAGGAGAACATTATTATGGCTGTACTTTATGAATCCCTAATCTCTAATACAATACACTCTTATTGTAAAATATAAAATAAAATAAACAAAAAGTTAATTCCATGGTTTGGTCCATCCCAATGTTGACACCATGGCTACGGCCTTGGTGTCATCGTATTACCTAAGTGACCCGGGTCACATGATGTCATCTTAAGTCTCTTTGTGGGATTTCTTAGAAATAAGACAACATGTAGAACGCCATCAGACGTATCCTTTAAATGCAAAGAATAACTTAAGTACACTGGATGTCTGGGAGGAGGCTTGTTAAACGGGAGCTGTCCCAAATTAGCAGTACTTCAGGATCAAAATACAGAATATTATAGTATGGATCTGTCCACTGTAGAGAAAGAGCTTTGAAGAAAAGGAGGCAGAGAAGGAAAAGGCGTTGTGTAAAAGAAGGATGTCATGTGAAGATTTAAGAGTTTGGGTGTTCTCTGCTAATAAAGGACTGAAAAGAGCACTCAAGTTAAAGATCCTTCATCACCAACTGGATGTGCCATTTTAGGATCACTCCACCTGTCCTGTCCTACAGGAAACGGGAGGACATCAAATTCAAAAAAAAGTCCAGCTCATAAATTAAAATTTCCCAGGCCAAACCCCACACCCACCCAAAACGGTCGACGACAATGTTTTTCTATTTCACTCCATAGTGAACCAAATGTGAGACAATGATGCATGTGTGAAATGGCGCGTGAAACTGATGTTTTTACATGTGTCTATATGTATCTACCCATGAAATGCTGCTCCACATGTTGTGCTTTACGATAAATTCACATGCTTTTTTTTGAAAGGCTTAATATCCTATATTTGGTATATACATGTTTACTTGTACGCCCCAGAAAGCACAGAAGACCAGACCTCTGTGTGCAGGGCTGCACAATTAATTGAAATTTAATCAAAATCACAGTTGCCTGCTGCAATTTTCAAAAATCTCAGGAGGCGTGATATTTGTTGCGGGTGACGTGTGTGTCAAAATCTCATTTTAGATTAAATATGGTCGAGCTGATCACACACCATGTTCTATCGACTTAACACAACGTCTGTGTTTGGTGCAGATCTCTGCTAAAAATCACGTGTTCTTCAAAGGAAATGAGAATAATGACGTAGAAATGATCATTCCCTCTTCAGTCAGTCAATATACATGTCTGCATAACCAGCAAGTCAGTCCAGACAAGAAAGACAAGTGTCGTATGTACTTCATGCACTGTGAGAAGAGCACCATTTTGCTCATTGCTATCATCTCTTTTTTAACATTCATTCATTACTGTGTTGCTGTGTAAGCACTTGTATTTCTGTTTTCAGTGTGATTCTAATTCATTTGATCCTAAAGACCAAAATAAAAATGAATCACATTAAAACAAAAGATGGTGCCGACAGAGGATCCCTGAACACAGACGTCCTCCATCAGAACGGCAGAAAAGATTCCCCACATTCAAGAAATGTTGAAAAGGTGATTGTGGTGGCTATAGCCTGTTATTATGTTGACGCCTTATTTTTAAGGGTGATCTTTTAAAAATATACCGTCATAAATAATTCCCACAAGCAACCTGTGCCAAATCCTAAATTGACATAATTCCTATGCTCCGTGTTCTTCTCTCTCCTCTCTCCAGTATTAGCGCTGATAGAATCACATAGTGAGAAACATTCAGCAGAGAGTTAGATGTGCAACACACAGATCAGACGTTCACACTCTCTGAAACACACACACACACACACACACACACATCCTTCCAACCAAGCACTCGCCACTCAGCCTTGAATGTGTACATTATTTTTGACATCAGCCATTTAAGGGGACGGTATATTTTACACAAAGTGGCATTAATTAAGTCGCTAAAGGCAGGCGATCATGTATTTCAAAAGCAGTGCGGACAACAAAGGCAGTGACAGTGGGAAATACTGGAAGTCAATTAGAATTTTATGTACGTTTTTAGATCTCCCTCTTTTTTTTTTAAATGATAAATGAAGTTACTAATTTCGTCTGTGCTCTTTCTAGACACTGCAGCTTTAATTGCTAATTGTTAACAGCGAACGAATACATTTGCATATTAATTAGCTCCCAATTTACATTTTTAATTTGCCGCCTTCAAAGGGTGTGAGATAAAAGGTCGTGTTATTTTAAATAATTTATCCTTTATTGCGGAAAAGATGCTGAAAGGAAAATGTGTACGTGTGTGTGTGTGTGTGTGTGTGGGGGGGGGGGGGGGGTGTTTAACCCCTAAGAGCTCTGAAAATGCATGTTAAAAATACATACAATATATATTTATTCATAGATATATATTTTGTCAGTTAATTAAATGGGCAGAGGATAAAAATGGTGCACTCAAACAGTTTTTAATACAAAGCCACCTGGAGAGGCAGGGCAGCTCTGGACGGTTGAGTGAAGAATCCAGTGAATGCACCAGAGCAGACTTCTGTGGAAGTCAAGTTTGAAAACCAGACCCCCCCCTCTCTCTCTCTTCGTCTTCGTCTCGTCTTCTCCTGCCGCCTGTGTGTGTGTGTGTGTGTGTGTGTGTGTGTTAGAGGAAGGGAACGCTTTTCTTTTTATCACTCCATTTTGTCCTCTCTCCCTCCTGACACATCAATTGATTTGGCAGCCGGCGCCTTCGGTTTCCGTCTTTCACCACGAGGCAGCGGCGAGCGGAGAGGGAACGAAGTTCAGAAATTCATTAAGATGAAAAACAGCCGCCACTGTATTTCTTGTGAGGAGGAAGTGCTGTGCATGTGTGTGTATGTGTGTGTGTGTGTGTGTGTGTGTGTGTGTGTTTGGGAGTGTGATATGTGTAGCCAGCCAGCCAGTTGCTTGCACATTCTTGCCGAGCGTCGTTCATTGGCTCGGTGCCACAAACAAACCGGTTTCACAAGTCGTCGCTAGCCGGCCGCCAGCACACTCTGACAGTGTTTTTAGTTTTTTTTTGCTGTTGCAAAATAACAAATATTCAAAAAATAGGTGACAGCAACGTATACAAAGTCAGTGAAAGAGATGAAGCTGGACTCCCCAAACAGGCCTCTATACTCCAGCTGGAACATTTTGAAACTTTTCTTGTCCTCCTGCTCCGAAGCCAACCAGCTCGAGGTAGTTCTGAAAGGCTCCGCCCCCTGGTTTTACAGAGAGGGGGAGACAGGTGATGTGTGCCCAGCAACACTCACCATTGACAAGTCTGTAAAAACAAGATTCCTTCAAAAGACATAATCAAGCAGTAAAACAGCCCTGTGATGCATATGGTCCTCCTGAGGAAGCAGCATTTAGGCCCTGCTCGTAGTTAAATCAGTCACGTCATTGTAATATCTAATGACATGATTGTGATGAATCAAATAAGGAGCTCGGTGTAAAGTTGCATGTTGGGGTGAGAAGCAGAGCCTCATGCGGCACAGAGCCAGAAAACCTCCCATACATTTGAGTGTTTCACAGCTTTAATCAGGATAACTGATACAAGCATCTGCATGAATCTCTAAAGATGACACGTTATTCATACTGTATGTGTGTGTGTGTGTGTGTGTGTGTGTGTGTTCCTAAACTGCCTGTGCGCTCACAGTACAATAACTCTGCCCAGTGAAGCACACATGCTCTGATGTAAAATGATGGCCCCGGTTATTTGTTTCTGCTATAATACAATAATGGACACCGCTACATGTTACGGTGTGAAGGGGTGGAGGGAACCTGAAGACAGTGACAGCGAGGGAGAAGGGATCCACCAATCAGGTCCGAGAGTCCGAATATGATATATTTGCCATGTAAGTGTAAGTACAAGGACAGAGTAACATTTGTGCAGAAACAAATATCACAGCCAAAACAGCAGCTTTCTAAATTGTATTTTCTTAATGTTTACATGAAGAAGCAAAGGACCGTATGTTTATTAATTGGAACTTTTCTAATGCACATGTTGCTTATTCTTTTTATCATAATTGTTGGAGATTAATTCGATTTTTGTTTCTTATGTGACACATTTTTAGAATACCTCAAATTTCCAAATAAAAGGATGAGATATTAAAGGAAAATAACATAAATCATGCATTGGCCAATCTGTTGTGTGAAAGCTGTAGCACTGTATTCTGTTCTTTATATGAGTGGAGAGATATCATCAACTAGATATCTGTACTGTGTTTTGTAGTTTATTAATACATCTTCAAATTAATGGATGCATTGCTAAAATACAATCCTGCAGTGCAGATTAAATAAAAAGTATAATGTCAAACAGATCCATGGATTGTTGTAATTTGTCAAATTAATACAATTTTAACCAATGAGGTGAAACTCCTTCAGCACTCCTTCCTCTCTGAGCTGACAGTGACAGAAAACCTGCTCTATTTATATAAAAGCACCGCATGTTAAAGCACAGACACACACATACACACACATCCCCGCTCTGTATAATTGTGTATATGAGCATGTAGACACATTTAAGCATGTGTGTGTGTGTGTGTGTGTGTGTGTGTGTGTGTCTCAGTTAAGATGATTACGGGGGGAAATTCAACCACCTCTACCAATTACACACCAGCCTCTTGTATACATAAACAGTGCAATTTATGTCCCATTGATCCGTCTAATTCTTTCAACAGGAGCACATTATGGCCGCCGTCTTTTTGTCTCCCGCCTCGCTCTCCTCTCGGCAGCACGAGAGGCGAGCGAAGAAAGCCTTCCAAGTCCTTTTGTGCTCCCCGTGTCCCTTTGAACAATGAATCATATTTAGCAAGGAGAGAGGAAACAAGGCGCTGCTCGCGAAGAAGAAGGCAGCTGTTCAGTGAGCCAGCCGAGATAAGTCGAGGAGGGGGGGAAGACGGAAGAGCCGGGGTTTGAATGTCGCGAAGGTGGACATGGCCCTGAGCAACATGGGGCACCAAAGACCCTGTTTACTTTCCGTACCTCTTGTTACTGTACACCGCTCACATATTCTGGAATACGTCAGAGAACAGAAAGTAAATCTGCTCTCACATCCATTTCACCGGGACTTTATCGTGACACCCTACAAAACAACTGTTTAACATCTTTAAAATGTGCATTGTATTGTATGAATGTGCAAAACAACAATCAGATTCATACAAAAAACATAACAAACACACAAATACATTCAATAAAACCTAAACAATATGTTAAGTATGACTTCCATCCTGTGAAAAATACACAGAGGAAACCACAGAGACATATTTTTAATTTGTTCACATTTGGGGCCCCCTGGTGGTTAAGGGTGGCCTCTAATTAATGCTTCCACCAAGTGATATTTTCAATTAATATGAAGTTGTTGTTTTTTTTCACATATGACAGTTGTCATGCTAAACATCCAAATATCTCCCAGAAGTGTGTTCTGACGGGACCGTTCTTTCAAACAGCATCACCAGACTGGAGACGTTTTCAGTGCAGCAGCTCACCCTCAACCTGCCCCTCATCAACGATCGTCTGAGTCCCTGATACATTTAAATATCCACATAAATAACTTTCTGGTCGCTGTCAGAGAGAAACCTCTGTCAGGCCAGAGGTGAAACATGCTTCTATAGATTTTGAAAGAAATCGGCTTCATGTATCAGCTCAACCCTTCTCACAGTGATCCCATGTCACAGAATCTCATTTTACCATCATCTATAACAGGAGGCTTTAAAAAAACAAAAAAATAAATCCATCTTCCCTTTCCTTGTTTTGCTTGTCAGTAGAAAAAAAAGAATCTGTGTTTTTCATCATCCGCACAAATCTGCCACCTCCAGTGATTGATGCAGTCAAATTAGATGTATGTGGAACACTGGCTCTGGCAAATGAACACATCAACTGATGACCAGCTGTTTCTAATTATTATACACTGGTTAATTAGGACGCCGTGTCACCATCAACGGCGGCGGTAAACTGTGTGAAATTCATAATTCATGCTCTGGCGTCCAATAAGCCTCCCTGATCAAACCGGTACAGCGTGGCATGGATGGAGAGGCCGTGCGGAAAGAGACTCGGGAGGGTGGATGGTGCACTGCTGTTGCCAAATATCTGTGTGTGTGCGTGTGTGTGTGTGTGTGTGTGTGTGTGTTCACACCTTTCCCTCACACCTCCTGCTTCTGCCCCTCTTTCTGTCTCTCTCTCAGCAGGGTGTGTGTGTAGGTGGCGGTGTGAAATGTCTGGATCTCCAAGGTAAGCCGAACGCCTCACTCCTTCATTATTAAACATGATTGAGGACTTTATGTGACATTCATGATACACCGATTGATTTTGTAATCTTCTACATATTTAACCAACAAGGAATTATAGAGAATATGTAAAAATATATATATATATATATGAGACAATTTGTGCACAAAAGATGATGATCAAATTGACAGTCGATAACATTGTTTTATATTTAAATGTATATTTTTTTACACAATGCCTTAGATTTAGTCCTAAAGCCGATGGCTGGATAATTCTACTCCTTTCTGATGCAGCTTCAGATTTTTGCAAATGTTTTGAAATTCATATGCTTGTGATTATACGATGATATATATATGCAACATAAGGCATATCATTAGTAAGAAAATAACACCAACAAACTCCTTTAAAATATTTCATTCCCTAACCCCCAATTGTAGTCCTAATGCTTTTTTCTGGCCTTAATCCAATATTAATCTCAACCCCAGCACCCACTGAAACCTGAATCGGTGCCTAATCTTGAATTGAATTATGCATAACCATGACTCACATCTGAGCACATCAAATACTAACCCTGAACCCAAACTGAATTGGATTGCAACCTTTACATTCAACCTAATCTTCGTTCAAATCTGAAACCTAAACTAAATCAGATTCTAGTCCTTAAATTAAACCTAATCCCAGATCAACTCCTAAATCCCAACTGGGATCCAAAGTAGTCACAAGTGAACACTGGACGGAATGTCTCAGAAGTATAGAAGTAGCAGCAGCAGACACATCTGCATACAGCAGCAGGGTAAAGTTGTGTGCGATGCCGTGATGGGCGTCACTGTCGTCACGCACTGATGACATCTGACTGCGGGTGTCGCTGCCTTATTATCTTGCCGACGCAGGGCGGATTAGAAAAATGGGATTTCAGATGGCTCTCCCTTCCACCCCACACGCCCTCTGCCATCGCTCAGCTAAGTGATTATTGTTTAAAAAAATCATTTTGGAAATAATTATGATAGTAATTATCATTTCCCCCTTCTTGGCCGGGGAGATAAGAATTAACCCAGCAGAGAGAGAGAGAGAGAGAGAGAGAGAGAGAGAAAGGGGGGGGGGGGGGGAGAGAGAGAGAGAGTCTTAAAAGTCACAAGGATTTGTTTGATCGGTCACAGTTAGAGTTGGAGTGTGACTCCTGATCAGGGTTGGGGAGCGAGAGTAATCAGATTACCAAATCTTCACTGCTCTTCCATCAAAACATTAACAAACACACATCACACGTAAGATGACTTTAAAAAGGAGCGACACATTGCAGTAATCAGATTACAAAAAGGTAACAGTGATCCCTGATAATTACTCCTAAAAACACAATAATAACGTCAGAACAACAGGATTAGGGGGAGGATTACAAAAATGAAATAATGTTGAGGTAACAAAAATATATGAAATGTGGAAGAAACAAAAAGGCTTAAATCAAGAAAAGGCTAATTCTACATATATTTGTACAGATGGCAGATCAGAGGTAAATAGTGGAGGTAACACTGTTCAGATTGTGGGGGGTAGAAGTCTAAATAACATCCCAAAGGACATGTGTGTGTCCATGATACTCTGCAGACACACTGTGGTTAAATATATCGCACAAATAGAGTATATAGAATCCTGGCGTTGGTGCATAACTCACATTTGGGGCCTTTTTTTTGTACAGAAAGGAAAACCAGAACCTCAGAAAATAACATTTTTATCTTTTATTTGGACAAAATGTAAATATTAAATAAACTAACCGTGACGTTGTTTTTACTGTAACCAGTACGGCGCTCAAGCGTTGTCATATGGTTCTTGGTATCTGTGCTCGCCATAACAGCAACATTGGCTACATGAGACCTGCACACTTTAGCTAACAGACAACTGTCCCCGCTGCCTCAGCAGAATACATGGTCAGCTGAAGTTGAAGTAAAACATTGACGTGAGTGATTATTTGGTTGACAGGGACCGAACCAGAGAAAGCCACTTACCAAACTAAACGTCCTGTGTGAACTGGTTCAGGACAAACAGACATAGCACACACACATACACAGCAGAATAAACAGGCCAGTGAAGGGTTAAGTGCTAGGAACAAGAGCAGTGTGTGGCACATGAATAAAAAGGAAAAAGTAATGAACAAACTATACAAACTATTAATTCATATATATATCAAATATAACGGCTGTACAGAAAGATGCATCAGTGATGTAACATGTGCTATAAGGATGGAAAAGTTGAGTAAAAAAATGGAACATTAAAAAGAAGAACTCTGTATGAAGGGCTGCATCACACTGCAGATAGGTATCAAAAGTAAAAATACACATCAGCCCAATGTTCCTGTATATTATGATGCATTCTGGGTTGTTTAATCAATAATAATTCTTCACATTATACATGAGCATCAAATGTTTTGAGGGATAAAATAGCATCAAAGTAACTTACAGCTGTACTTAAGTAAATGTACTTAAATTCTATCTCAGTTCTGGTAAAAAAAAAGAAGTAACAATAACATATATACATATACCTATATATACTGTATATAAAAAATAACATATGTACATGTATACATGTGTATATATATATATATATTATATAACACATATATATGTTATATAAATGTTAAATTGATGAATGTTAAATTGTTAATTCCCTACTCAATGTGATGTGACTTTGTAGGTAAAGTAATCAGACTACATTTTGAGGTTTTGGAAGATTTGTATACAAGTACTGTATTGATTACAGTGTTCTGCCAGTAGTCAGTAATCAATAGACACTGCAGCGCTCACATCGTAGAAGTCCAATCATGAGGAACGGCATCCTATTCTTCTAACTGGAGCTGTCACTATTTCTCTTTCTCTGGTTCTCATTAAGTCTCAGAACTTTATTAAAAGAAAACACACACACACACACACGCACGCACGCACGCACACACACACACACACACACACACATGCACACACACACACACACACACACACACACACACACACACATGCACACACACACACACACACACACACACACATGCACACACACACACACACACACACACACACACACACACACACACACACACACACACGCCAGCAGATCAACTTTTCCCATAAAGGAAGTTGTTTTGGCGTGATTTCTGCTGAAATGTTCATTTCAGAAAGAAAAAGGATAAAGCGCATTTAGAGCCGTGCAATTTTTGCCTGTTAGCAAACAGCCTCCCAATTATCTTCCGTTTGATTGCTTGCCTCTATCAAGGTGAGCGATTAGACCAGCGCTCCTGTGAAGCTCTGGAAGTCGTTCTGAAATCGCTGCACTTTGATTTCATCAATCTGCAAGCAGCCCAACTGGAAGAAAATGTGAGTTTTATGAGCAAAACTTATTTTCCTCATCTTCACTCTTCCAATACAGTTTCATATTCAGGCCTTCCCTGTATCAGATTAGAGGCAATTTTTTTCCTTCCAAAAGAACTTCATAACATTCCTGTCAAATTTGGCGCTTTGCTTTCTTCATTTTTTTTTTCTCTCCCTCCCTATTTTCTCTCTCTTGCAGGGAGCATCGTCCTTGCTGGATATGATTTTGTACTATGAATCTACAACCCATCTTGACATTTCTGACAACAGCAGTATGGGAACATTGTGTTGGAGGGCCCTCGCTCATTTGATAAAGCAGGTTGGCTGACGCAGTGGAATAGTAATCTTTTCTTGTAGGCTTTCTCTGGGGGATAATGTACATCCTAGAAAGTGGGTTTGTTGCACATTACATGGTTTGAAGACGCAGGGCAGAGCAAACAGGGTGAGAAGTTCTCCCACTGCGAACACGATACATAAACACATCAAAACGCAGCCACACGCGGCATCGCTGCAGCATCACAGATAGCATTAGCAGCATAACTGATTAGCTGTGGGGGGAGAAACAGTCGGCCCAAATGTTACCAGCGACTGACTTCCGTGTCTGTGCGATCAAAGCGGGACAGGATGAGGGAACACAATGCAAGGAGTTAGAGCATGACCTCCAGTTAAGATTATTTTCTTCACTAATGTAAGGACTCTCTCTCTCTTTAAATGAACTTACTTTAACAGTTTTCTCCTCACTATTTTGGTACTATTTTGGTTCATCCCTTTGGCATTGTGGAGAACTGACATTTGCTTCATCAAATTGGCAAGCTCAATGTGCTGTCTGACATTTGGAGGGAAACGCACTCTACAACGGAGTACTAGAGCCACTGCAAGTTAAAAATATAATAACTACGGAGCCGGGGGAGGGGGGGGTTATACTCGAAGAAAGAAAACTCAGAGATTAAAGTCGTAAATTTACGAGAAAAAAACTCACAAATTTATGAGATTATAAAGTCATGAATATATGAGGGAAAAAATGGTGGAGTTCAAAAGCGTGGTAACGCCATCTGTCTCAATGTGCATGCTCCTAAAGTAGTGTTCTTATGGTAAGGATGGCCTCTGAGCGAGACAAAGGTCCTGAAAGATACATACACGTGTTTTCTTTCATGTTCTTTCTGTGTTCTTTTGTGAACATAAATTAAAACTAATATTGTAGAAGATACAAGAAATTAAAGATGATCAACTTCTCTCTTTGACTCCGATCACGTTATCATAGTTACACACTGACCGTGCCCAACTGAAGACAACACAGAAAAGACACGTAACATGGCTGCTTGTGTTGAGCACAGATTCTGGTGGATGAATGTCCTCAGAGTTTGATGAGGAGAGAGACATTACCCTGCTGCTCCCGCGGCTGAGAAAAGATGGATGAATGGAGAGTCCGCTACAATATGATATATTTTGCTCTCTGCGGCTCACGCTAGCGCGGTGCTTAACGGTGTGGGGTGATGAGGTTGATGCCACCTTGCAAAGTGAAGCGATCTGGTTTCTTAACAAAAACAACCCAATATAGTTTTTATGAGCAACATTTTTCCGAAAAATAAATACAGCAAAACACAGCGAAAGTAAATCTGCGAAATAGGAGGTGCGGTGGGGCAATCCGGCGTTAATGTAGCTGGCTAGCTAACAGCTATCTGGGTACCTGCCAGTCACATAGCCCTCTCACACCTCCACCGTGAACCAAGAATCCAAACACGGAGAAAAGTCTTGATTGAAGTAAATGTGGCCGTGCTTAATGATTTAAAAGTCCCATATTGTAGAAAGTGGGATTTCCATGTCTTCTTTTTTATCATAAAGCAGGTCTAGGTGCAGTTGACACACACAGAGAGTCCCCGGCTGCAGTGACATTCTGAAGACGCCGACAGCTTCGATGCGGAAGCCCGGAAAACGCTGACCACTCAGAACAGACTGGGCTTTTTTTGGGAGGGGGGGCTTAAAGAGACAGGCGCTAAAACGGAGCGTTTCTGACAGAGCGTGAATAAAGGTTTATTCACACAGACAATACGAGAAAAACAATGAGTCTTTTTAACATTAAAGCATGCCAACATGTTAAAGTAGAAACCCGAAACACAAGTATCAACCTGAAAATGAGCATGATATGCCTCCTTTAAAGTCTCTAATGTCTCATGCTTGCACAGGCGTGCTACTCATCCAAGCGAGTCCAAAGTGTTTTAAATGATCAGGTTTTAGCGTGCATGTGTTCGGGGAGTAGTGAGCATTCTACTGGATTAATGAGACTTGCACGAGCTTTGTGAGAGTCTGTAAACTGATGTTTTCATGTGGTTTGGCTGTTCAATTCATCAAGACTTTTCTCCGGTTTTGGATTTTGGATGCAGCACACAGACAGTTAGTGACTAGCTGGTGAACGTGGTGGAGCTTTTAGCAGCTAAAGAGACAGATATTATGTTTCTCTGGAGTATGTAGAGACCAAGAACAGCCAGAGCTAAATAAAAAAAAAAATAGATTCTTAGATTCGTCGGGTGGACACAAACACGAAATTAAATATAACAAAGCAAATGATAAAACAATATTATTACCCTCCAAATCTCTGCTCAGCTACTTCCAGTATCATTCTACCTACCCAAACCCGTACCTATGACGGCCCATATGTTCCCCGACCAACCCCCCGACAGTATCGACTGGACCTTGCTGTCAGTCAGGCTGGTTTTGTTCTTCCTCATCGTTTCTCCTAAGTGTTTGATGTCAGGGAGGGAGGACAGACAGGCCGGTCCAGTGCGAGAGTGGAACACTCAGAACCGCCTTCTGCACTTTTCTTCTGAGACAGGCCTGAGTGATAGTGAAGCTCTTTCTTCCACCGTACATCGTTCTTTCTCTGAGATTAGACATTCTGATATGTTTTGAACTGTCTCTTTGTGCGTGCGTCTGTTATTCACTGTGTGTCTGTTGCAGAGCGTGCGTCTGTCCAGACTGGACGTGTGTAATGTGCCCGTGGTCGACTACCCTGCCCAGTCTCTATCCAAAGCTCTGCTGACCAGCCGGCTCACAGTGCTGCACCTTCACAACGCCCAGCTCAGCGGCATGCCACTGTACACACTGGGTATGATGTACACACACACAGTTCACTCTCACTGCACATACCTGATCTTTTGCTTTTGTTTGTTTTATAATTTTTTCCTGTGCAAGTGTGGACTGTGAGTGTAAATTCATGCGTGCCTGCATGCATTGGTGAATGAGTGTGTGTATGTGTGTGTGTGTGTGTTTGGGTGTGTCCTGTGGCCAGCAGGACCAGATTTTGACCTGTGACCCTCTCTGCAGGTCTGGACCGGGATTACAGTTCTAATCTCTTACCTGTCACTTTACACACCGCTGCACACATCTATGGCAGCCAGGACACACACACACACACACACACACACACACACAAACACACACACACACACACACACACACACACACACACACACATATTCACTATGCACTTTTTGGAGCCATGTAGAATCTCTCAAACAAAAATATAAATAGATAGATCGATGAATAGATTTGCTTTCATTGTATTTGATCTCTACACACTCCCAGGCATACTACACAGACATGGTACCACAGCCACACTTGTTCACACACACTTACAGCATATAGAAACACTGCAATTGTTTCCTACAAATGATTTAAAGGGTCATTTGACATAAAAGAAGAAAGACAATAAAGCTCATCCACTTCAGCGAGGTCTGTCCTCCCTGACCTTCATTGATTGGTTGTTGTTCTATCTCTGAACGATGGAGAAGGGGAATGGGGGAGTGGGATATTGGAAGGGTCACATGTCCCACACACACATACACAATTACTGGATGTATATACACACATAGAAATACCCTAGCCACGGGCGAACAACACTCAGAGGGGGGTTGAGGGCTGCACATGGATGGACACACACATACAGTACATGGACAGTCGCATGCATTTTCATTATATCATCAAATAAAATCACAATATTATTTAGAATATCACCAGATGTCCTGGTAAAACAATCCCTATTTTTGATTCTGTGTTGGGACAAAAAGATCAGTGAACACCGCCTCTCATCTCCTCTCAGCTGGGAGCAGACAGAGAACCAAATGGATGCAGTATGCTGCCCACTCTTCCCGACAGCAACTTGCTCCTCCAACATTTTCTGCCATTTTCTGGATCTCTTTGATATTTTGGGGTCTCACAACAACTCCCCCCCCGCTCATCTCTCACCCCACCCCATCCTCTCTGCCTTAGCTGAGCCCAGCGCCACCTCCCATCCTTCCCTCCCCGGCGGGGGGTCCCGGCTGAAGATCATTGCCTTCGATCGGTGGGGCCTCTGATTGCGGGATTGGGCGCTCGCGGCGGACTCGACCAGATCAATCCCACCGATTCCACCATTTGAGTCCCACTGTGCCTGATGACAATGTTGGCATTCCACATGCAGCCCAACAGGCTTGATCAAATCTACCGCATCGATCTGGATGCGAGGGGCAGCGAGGGCCCAGGCAACACTGACACATGTGTACCGCAGTACAGTACACATTACACAAATAAATATTAATACAAGATATATCTCCAAAACACAATCAAATATGTGACAAAGTACCAAAGTGACAAGATCCATCTAACTGGCGTACACACTGACATTTGGAAGAGAGGGCCGTGGAAGTTAACTGGTGTTTTGTAAGGTCCCCTGTGCTGGGGAGTCACAACTCTGGCTCCAACAATGGCTTGTTCACGTTAGAATGGTGACAGAGTGCTACTTGATCCTTACCGCAGTAATTGCAGCAGGCGGCGAGTCCTGCTGTGCTTCGTTTTCATGCTCAAGTTCACTCGACATCAATCAGTCTATCACAGTTACAACCTGAAGGCCCCATGTTTGGCTTCTCAGAGGACATTCTACTGGATCATATCTAACATCAATTTACAAAGATCCATACGTCTTAATTTGGGGGTGGGGGGGTGGGGGGGGGGGGGGGGGGGCTGGTTCCATCCAAAGTTAGAGGAGCAAATCTCCGTACACTCCGGTCCTCAGCACTGCTGACTTCTCTGTTGCTGTGAGTTTATAGACAGGCATATGCTTCCGATCATTTTACCTTCCAGCCAGGAGCTTCGACAGCTGTGTGTAACATGTGGGAGCTTCACATTATCCCAGTGACAAGGACCTGGTCCCCAACTGGCTTCCCATCAACAACCACTGCTACTGCTCTGCTCAGAATAACTTCACGAAATAAATTGTGTTTAGCAGTTTTTACTGGTGACCCAATGGTTAAGTTGCATATCTAACCCGTTCTCACTCCCAGCTCGGCAAATAGCGACGCTTAGTCAGTGACCGTCAGCAGCTGATACTAGCGGACCAAGGCTCCATTTAGCGTCTGCATGACGCACTGGGCTTTCAACAAACTCCAATGTAAACCCATCCATTATTAGACGCTCAGAGCAACTGGCATATAAAGAGCAAGGAAGTCTGCTTGGGGAGTAGGGCCAAGGTGGATGGATGTACATTGTGAATTTCCTCTGAAAATTATTTTAAAAAGACACTATGCATAAAACAAGCGGAAACTGACCCATCCAAGGCTGACGCTAGAGGGAAATCTAGAGTGTCATAGTCGGAGGTTTAGGGCCACTGACTGAGCGTTGGTATTTGACGAGTTGGGAGTGAGAGCGTGATGGCGCATCTCAACGTCCATGGTTAGAGTCCTGGCAGGGGGACATTTTTCCCATGTCATGTTAAGACAACCAGAGATTACCGAACTCGCACAACTTGCTGACACCCTGAATCTTCATTGAATATTGATTCTCTCAACAGAGAAGCACTGACAAAGTTGATTTAGCATTTATTAATCAAACAAATTACACAAATCTTAAAGTCACACACATGTCTGCCAGTATTTGTCTTTCAAGCTACGTAATTCAACAGTTTGAGGAGCGTAAATTGTACTTTACGGTAGTAATGTAAATTCTGGATCCAGTTTCTTATCTTTTGTTGATCTTTTCTTTTGCCGCTGCTTGTAGTTGGTGCACTGAAGTCAAACAAGGCTTTGAAAGAGCTCCACCTTACCAACAACCTGCTGAACAGATACCAGGATGCCCTGCATTTAGGAGACCTGCTGCGCTACAACACCACTTTACAGACATTGGAGCTCAGCAGCAATGTTGTAGCAGATGCTGGTAGGATGTTCATCTTTGTTACAGAACAAAAAATGTATATTTATTCAAAGCACTCGGTTTTGTCTAATTGAGAACCCATGGGTTCATCCTATTGATGACATGTATTTAATGGAGGACATGTTTGGTGTGGTGAGTGCTGAATGATAAAATAACAATGAAATAAGGTTTATATAGTAACAAAGAGCACCTGCCTTAAAAGTTGAAAAGGGGTATTTGGAGGTGTTGAAGGCCGTGTTTTTAACCTTGGATAGAGCCAGGCTAGCTGTTTCTCCCTGTGTCCAGTCTTTATGCTAAGTTAAGCTAACCATGTGCTCACCATACACTGTATACGTATATAGATGGACGATGCGTCTCCACTTCATCCCACTGTAAATTAAGCCAAAATATCCCAGATATGGGAGCTGCCATCTTGACATTATTTGGAGCCAGAGTCTGTGCGGTTGTGATCCGGGGGTGATGGAGCCACATTGAGGAAGAATAGAAAGCCTCTTGACTGCAAACATTACAAACTGGTGTGGGATGTGTACGGCACAGGACAGGAGGGCTCTACAGGGGGTATTTAAAACCACCCAGAACATCATTGGTACCATCTACTGAGTCAGAGATTTTGGCGAGAAGAGGAGCCTGAGAAGAGCTGAAGGATATTAAAGACAAAACCCAGCATGTTAGCGTGAGCCACCTAGCTGCTATGCTAGCACCACGGGAGCTGTTTTGCTAAAGGGACAAAATTATTATATCTCTATAACTACATTTATGATCAAATCGACACATGTTGTGTTGCACAGCATAGTGACAGTTATGGATGGTTAGAGTTACATCTCCTCTCTCATACAATTCCAGAGTCTCAGAGTCCACGACTACGTCACTCAGAGCAGCTGTCAATCCCAGCTGTCAATTATGATGTCACCCCCCCTTTTCATAGCATCAAATAACCAATTAAATCATAATTCATCACATCAATTAACAATTTAATATACAACAGCGCGATGAAAACTTCATTGCTGCTGCCATTAGCACGGAGGGAGGGGGTTTATGACCGATACCGCAGCCAGCCACCAGGGGGCGATCTGGATGTTTTGGCTTCACTTTTGGTAGCGGTCATGTCCTCCATCTCTATATACAGTGTCTGGTCCTGACTCTAGTGTTGTGCTTAATGCACAGGACATGAGATTGATGTCAGTCCTGGCATCTAACTCAGAACGAGCTTGAATAAGCATATTTGCCAGATGTCCAACTATTCTTTTGAGCTGCGAATTCACAGGTCAGAGTTCAACATCTTTTGACATTCAGCCAATGGAATCACAGATCTATTTGATATGTCACACACTCAATGTGTGAAGTGCAAATGAATTAATTTACTCTGAATAATTGTTTCTGAAAGGATTTAGTTGAACATTTTGAAAATAAACGATTGGTAAAAAATGTTTCGGGTAAGTTAATGTAAAACAAAAATGTGAAAACAACGACTTATGGTTATAGAAGAAGTCACATGGTTGTTAATCTTCACATCTCACTCTCTGAAAGAAATCGTATAAGCGTAGTTCCCAGAATGTTGCACAACGCCTTTAAACCCGAGGCAAACATTTTTCGCTGCAAAATGGATTCCCACAGTGTCATGATTTACATCGTGTGAATAGGAGGCAGAGCACATGTTCACAGAAGTTGTTTGCAATTGAGACACATAACCTCATTAATCATTAGTAACACTTTGGCTGCCTTTGTTCAGTTTCTGCTAATTACAGAATGACCCTACTAACTTTGTTTGCCAGCAGCTTACAAGAAAACACACCAAAGCAACAGGATAGGTAAACACAGTTTGCAGACATGCACAGTCCAGCTTTAAGATGATCTCACACGTGGAAAGGTTAAGCACATAGCAACCCTCTCCTCTCCATCAGTGCCATTTAGCTTACAAATACAAAGCGGAATTATTAGATGTAATTAATAATTAGCTGAACCTGTTTAGTTACTACAATGGCAAGTTGTTTGGTTGTGTTTTTTCACTTTGCAGGTTTGGAGGAGCTGTGTGATGGTCTGAGGTGGCAGACGGCAGGTGTGAGGGTCTTACTGCTGAGGAACAACCAGATCACCGCAAATGGAATGGTCCATCTGGCCAAGGCTCTGGTGAGGATCATGATACCAGCTTTTAGTTTGGAACAAAATCCATTAATGCCAAAAGTGAGCATTACATATATGTTCCAAGGGCAAAGAACAGACCTTTTCTTTTCTCCACGGACATCCGAAACTTCAGTCTAAGTGCAGCGGTTTCTCCGTAGCGGCCGTAGTTTTCCTCACAATGTAACTTCAAAGGAATACTTCTCCCACAAAAGGACCATTTGTATATCTATTACTCACAGTGTGTTACCTTGAATTCTTGAAGAGAACGTTGTTTTTCTCTCGTGCCTCCACGGTGAACTGAGAATCCAAACACAGAGAAAAGTCTTGATGAATTGAAATAAGTGGAGGCCGCATTTCAAAACATCCGTTTAATAAAAAACTCTCTCACAACTTGTGCAGTATAATCCGAGTCGCTATCCCGCCATTTCTCGTCATTAAAGTAACTTGTACTTGTAATTTTAAGGGGAAATGATTTGTTACAGGGGCTGCTTAACTTTTGTGTTGAACCCTTAAAAGGATTAATAGATTTGTTCCTCGTTACTATTCTAATGTAAGTGATGCGGCACAAAATCCACATCCCTCATTCCATGGTCAACTCATTACAAAGTTTATCTGAAGCTAACATGAGGCTTCAGCAGTCTGAGTTAGACAACTCTAATAGGTCATAACAAAGATACAGTATTTGTGTTACCTCTGCCACAGCTCTGCAAGGAAACATTAACAGGGAAGGAGACAGAAAGAGGGAAGAATCTCAGGATCACATATCCCACAGAATTCCATCTTGTCAGGCTTTAGGTGATGCATTTATGTCCAATGAGTGTGAGTAGCTACTGGCAGCTAGGGGTGTGGCTTAAGTGTGTGTGGGAAACGACACGGGGAGGAGACTGTTCCTAACAACAATGGCGACTCCTGAAGAGATTAGCGCAGATGCTGCAAACTGGAGAGTATTTCTTCATTGATAGAAGAGCAAAGAACGACACTGAAGGCTTTATTCAATGGAAGGGATGTTTTTGCTCTTCTGCTCCTGCAAGAGTTCGGCTTCTCAGATGGTTCTGTGTAACGAACATGTTATGTCTGACCATGAAGTGATCACAGAAACACTCTAAGCTTTGTTAAACCGAGTTAAACTGTCCAACTTATACCTGCTTTCCTTTATATATTGCGGCGGCCTCATCCAGAGAACCCCCCCCACCACCCAAAAGTCCCGCCTCCACACGTTTCACTGTACACTCCTAATAACATGCATTCCTTCCGCCTGATTGGCAGCATAAACTGCACCTTCCTGTCATGTGAGTGGCGACTGTGGAAGTCAAAAGGCTAGAAATTAAAGGCCTGCCACGTACGCTCTCTCTCTCACACACACACACACACACACACACACACTTCCCCTGTCTCCTCCAGTGCTACCAAAAGAAGGAACAGTTTGATTAAATAATAGATGCGCGTTAAGGAGGGGTGCTCATGCAGACTGCCAGTCAAGGAGATAAGTAGATGTCCTTGCAGGCCGTAATGATGATAATTAGACCCGTAGCTGGTCGTGTCGAATATGATGACGAGGAATGCTGTTATTAACCTTTCTGGTTGGTCTGTGTGCTTTTATTCTCTGTCCTCGTGGCTTGTCTTTTGAAAGACTAACTAGGGGAGCAGATGTGGGCCAAAATCCACTTCCTGGTCTAGAATTTGGATGATGATTCTAAATGTACTCTATAAAAAAAAGGTGAGGTGATTATTCCATGCAGGGCTTTTGTTTTCTTTCTACTTTGTGAGTTCCGCTGTTTTTTGTTTAAAGCCAGCATGTCATGTGTGAAAGCATACTGTGTTTTTGGTGGTTTCACACTCTTACCCCCCTCAAACTTCTCACTCCAACCCTCCTGTGGTTTACGTTTGACAGGCTTCAACCATGCTCGACACTCACACACTCTCAACCACGCAGTCGCCTCTTTAATTGTCTGCTATTATCCCTCGTGCATATCCATCCGAGATGCTCTTCCTCCCTCTCCTCCTCCCCTCTTCACCGGAGAAGCTTCTCGCCACGCGTTGGATGTGGCGGTGCCCCTGTGTGTGCCGAGGAGAGAAAGGGGGGGGACCCTCTCAAGTGTGTTTGTTGTCACCGTGGTGCAAATTAACTCCAAAAAGAAGAGGCTCTCCGGGTCTGTCTGTTGCCTTCCTGGCTTCCTTTCCGCCCCCGCGCTCCCTCTCTCTTCAGAACGCTGACCAGAGGAGTTTAACAAGGGTGGCGAGGCGAGGGGGCAACCGAGGAGTGGGTGGCGCGTTCCTCTTCAAGCTGTTGGGCAACATGGGCCTCTTGTGCCCCAGACACCCCCAGCTTTATGCGCCAGCTAATCAACCTTCAACGCTAATGTGACTCTGGAGAGTGGAAACAGAAGTTCTGAGCATTTAACACGAGAGGAAACAGTTTGAAAAGGAATAATAATCACCGCATAATAATAATGATGATTAAAACTTCTCAGCCTTTTCACACTGAAAGCTACACGGAGTCTGAACCAAAGCTTCATTGTCGTGGTAAAGTCAAAGTAAAGCAGTGATGAAAAGTCCTTGGTTCCAGTTGTTTGGTCCGAGGTAAACGTGGAGATGAATGCTGTTTTTCAGCCCGTGCTGAAGGTCCTGCAGGTCCTGGATTTGGGTGAGAACCTCCTGGGGAACGAGGGCATGCAGGTGATCAGGGAGCCTCTGATGGTGAACTGCTCGCTGCTGCAGCTCGGCCTGGCCCAAGCCAACATCACGTGTGAAGGTACAACAATACATGTGCAGTAAGTCTTTTACATGCAGCAACATTCTTGTGATTGTATTTGAATCTACAACTGAAGTACAGATTCGGCCCGTTATAATATATCATTTATAACTATATTTTTTAGGAATAATTGTGTTAAATGTGGTTCACAACTTTGGTTTCATATCAACCACTTGCATGTCTGATTAGTGTTGAATAGGGATAGAAATGCAACTTGCAATCATCACTTTATGATTTATGGTAGCTAGCCAAGAGAGGTTTCCAAGATCAAACTAGCCTTGCAACTACTACTAAGCTGCTAACCCAGCCCCCTCTAACCTTTCAACCTTTTCTCTGGTGAAGGTGCTGTGGCGTTGGCCGAGTTCCTTGCAGAGAGTCGTCAGATTCAGCGGCTGGACCTCCGTCAGAATGAAGTAAAGGTTGGAGGCCTGATGGCCTTGTGTCTGGCCCTGAGGATCAACCGGTCTCTTGCTCGCCTGGATTTGGACCACATCCCTCCACAGGAACAGGTAGGCGCAGCTATCATCGTAGGTACACATCTGAATCCACTGAAAAACAGGTCGCGATGATGTAGAGAGAGAGCTGTACTGTTGGGTACTCAAATGTGGGCCAACTTTTCATAAACAATATCACATAAGGGCCACTGCTGTTCTGGAGCTTCCGATCGAATCACACATCTTCATTGCCAAGTTGTGAGGGTCTGAGAAGCCATCATTGGATACTGTTTGGAAAAGGGCCGGCACTTTAGAAAAATGCTTGGTAGGTAATTGGATGAGTGATCTGTCAATCTAACTCTTGCCGAAGTCAGTCGGGAGAAGAGTGAAAACATCTTTTCTTGATGCTACAGCAGCATCTACGCTAACCTCTTCAGGAGCCGCCATTGGTTGTACGGTCGCCTGTCCGTGTCATTGCGTCTCACACATACGCTCAAATACGCACGGTGCTGCCAGTAGCTTCTCACAGGATGCTGATTGGTCCGTATCACTGGTGGTCCGGACACAAACGCTTTAAGGTCTTCACATGCTGGGGCTTGTTGTTTTTGTCATAAATACTTTAACACAGAACGCAAATATTACACAGTAAAAAATGTCATTTTTTACTGTGTAATACTTGCGTCATCGTATTTCGAGGTTGATTGTTCTAAACTTCCGCTAAGCGAATAAAGTACAACCCAGAGGCTATGTAGTCTGAACCAAGATGGCAAAATGTATTACTCATTTTAACTTTGACAAGGGCAGCGAAGACCAGATCCACTCTTTCCTTTTTTACCTTTCACAATAAAAGCCCTTGACAAATACAATGCGCTCAACTGTGCACTCAGAGCATTTCTCTAAAAGGAATCTTAGAGTCAGTAGTTTAGGTTATCTGCCGGTATAAATAGTTTTAATTTTGACTTTTTGGCGAGTATTTTGCATTTTTGGGTTGTTTATTCGTCAGGTCCCTGGATTGTAAAGGCCTTTACCTGAGGCCTGATACGATGATATCTCGTGGTATCGCAAGAATGCAGCTGCCGTGCAAAGTAATGAACTTCTAATTTCAACTTTTGAACCAGCATGGAGGGGAAGTCCTTGAATTGCTAAGAAAAAAATGGAAATTTGAACATCTATGACATCCATAACAACTCCATCTGCTGCATGTGATACAATTAAAAACGGTCCACTAATTAGACCTTGTGGTGAGATTGTTTCGTCAACAGGATTATTTAAGGCATAAAAAACATGACTTGGTGTTATGAATAGTGATTTGACTTGTGTGAATGGACCTCCGCCCTGCCTGCTATAAACAGCACAGGCTACTGATGGTGCTCTCATATAGTAAAACGGATACACTCTGTGTTTCAGCTCTGCAGGCATTTAAATGACTGTTGGTGCTTTCATTTAAATTTCCCTTCCTAATTTAGAATGAAGGGGTACTGGTGACTGAGGATTACTTATCCTTAACGTCTTGTCTTTTGTGATGTATTCCGACTCACTGAGGTCTCATTTGTCATTTGGAGACACGACTAAGTCATTTGTGTCTCAGTTCATCAGTGATACTTGTTTTTTTTCCCCTCTTCACCATCCATGGCTGCAGAGGCCTGAGGAAAACGATGCCATAACTTTAATACATACCCCTGCTGGATTCACAAAATAATTACCCACACTTGCCATCTGTTTTGTCATGATTTTATCTCTGCTAACTTATTTGCATATTAAAGCATTAATTAAAATCTCCAAGGAACTGAATGCTTACTTTAAAATTAACTCTGAAGGCGATCCGTGCACAGCTTCCAGAGTTGTTTTATTTTTGTTTGCAGTGGTTTTTCTGTTTGTCTGCGTGTTGTTTACACGATTAAGTCAGATTTTTATGAAATGTCTCCTCTGGCTAAAGTCAAGCGGCAAGATGCGACAGATTTTGGAGAAGCAGCTTTTAAGAGCCATGACGCTTCTGTGAATGTGTGTCATTAAAGCTGGGACTTCTTTGTCGCCATCGTCGTCTTCTTCTTCTTCTTCTTCTTCCTCACTTTTGCACACACACCAAAGCCTCCATATTGGCGGCTCTGTTTTCATGCTCCTCTAAGCCGCCGAGAGACGTGATTAGCATTTTCACCATTGTCGGGAGTTAGTGTGGCTGGATATTTTAAGGGAATGGTAATAAGGGAATTTTTAAGCTCTGTCAGGTTTTGGAGTCACACAGCTGGGATTTGTCTTGGCGTGGCATATCCAGGTGGGAGGAGTGACGATTGTATTAAAAAGCAAATCTTTCCATCAGAAAACAGCGGGTGGCCAGATCAAGTGTTCTCGCTCAGTCACATTCCCCGGGTCGCCAAGGAATACGTGAAAATTTCATTCGTGTGAAGGAAAATAAGTGTGGGTATGAATGTGAGTGAGTGATGGAGGGGTTATGGCAGCACTTTGTGTGTGTTTGACAGAGTCGCTGATGTGGAGTTTGTATGTTCATAAGTGTGCCTTTTTGCATGTGTGTGGTTTTATGGCGATGCGGGGGGGCAATTGAAGATGCGCATATTTAAAAGGGGGGAAAAAAGAAGGTGGCAAGAGGGGAGGAAATCTGGGTCCTCTTGTCTTTGTTTACAAGTCAAATTTTTCATGTCTGTTGCCACGCTGCTCCATTTGATCACTGGCCTGTTTGCTGTTAATTATTAATTATTTACCCATCTAAAATATTCATGCTCCCTGGCCCTGGTGGAAAGCAGTCTTTTCTGACGGGCAAGTTCTCTCTGTAGCCACTGCAAGGTGGAGCTGTTTATACATCCTTATCAGTGGACTCGGTCAACCCAGCTAATGCACTAAACTTCCCCTGCCCGGCGCTCTATTAATCGCAGGTCGGGCGAAGCGGTCTCGGCAGCCTGTTTACCTGTTTGATGCTTAAATATTTGGCTTTGGATTTAGCCAACGTGAGCGTCCTGTCAGCCGTCCTCCAGCAGAGGAGTTCAGCGATAACGCTGGAGAGTGTCCTCTCCTGAATGTCGCATGTCAGCAAGGTGGAGCTGCTAGAGGCTGTCTCACTGAGTGATAATTACAGCAGCATGGCAGAGTGTGTGTGTGCGTGTGTGTGTAGGAAGGAGAGGCAACAGGAAGGAGGTTCAGTAGTTTGTTTCTGTGGACCAGTGGAGGGGGGGCGACAGGAGCAGTTGTGGGGTTTTGAAAGGAAGCCAGAGGAACAACAAAGTATCTTAATGCTGAAAGATATTTTTACTAACTTTACTTATGTGGTTAAATAAACCCTTACACTCTGAGGTCATTCTACGCATGTACAATCTGTCACAATGCTACTCTGCCCCAATTTCTACTTTTACGAAGTGTATAATGTGTCGTGTTTGTTGTGAGAAATGTTTAAATTCGATATGTTTATGAGACTATAGTCAAAAGTGGTCCTGTATACAATATATATAGAGAGGTGTGTCTAATGATTTGTTCTTCATATTTACATACATAAGGGGGTCAAAATGTTTGAAACACCGCTGAATAGAGAGCATCTTGTGATGTGATCACACCAATCGCAACACCATACAGGGCCAGAGGTGTAGAGTGGGACTAGATTAGATTGCATTAGATTGTACAGGTGTACCTAATAAAGTGTACCGGCTGTATATGACACCTTTCATATTAGAAATTAGGCGTTTGACTTTGATGCCGTCAAACACTTTGAAACCATGTGTCAATCTCTGTTGTCATCGGTGAACGCCTCACATGGTCATAGTTACAGGTAGAACAGCCCATCAGATGACTGAATAAGAGAATCTATTTTCTTTACTTTCATGAAACTGTGTCTTAAAAACAACAACCAGTCATCGTCGTTGGAACAGTTGCTCCAAGATGCAGGGCCGGACTTAACCCTGAACCACCACGGGGCCAAGGGGCTACAAATTATGGGAAATTAGCAATATAGCAAGGTGAAGGGTGAAATACAGTGAATCCTTTTTTTATTAAACCACACAAAATAAAAATCTATACCATAACGTCAAAGGCTTCCTTCGATCCCTAAAATGCATGCAGCCCTCTTTAAACACATTGTATTTGTGATCTTTACTTGTTAGTACCTTTCCACATAACGGTTGTATTGAATATGTAGCCATAATGAATCATGGCCTTAGAAATCAGATGTCTCACATGTGTTGATGTCCATTAAAGCGATCTGCTGCGGCTATTCTTTATTTCATCCAACAACCTTGACTGTTCACGCCTCAGAGCAGTCTGCTGGCTTTAGATCACATCGCTGTGAATGTGAGAGGTTTCGGGAGTGACATCCGAGAACAGTTACATGTGTTTGTACGGGTCTGTGGAGAGATTGCTGTGGGAAATGCAGTGCACAGAGGGCACCGTCAGAAGGAGTGCGGAGTCTTATTTTAGGAACAGCGTGAAACAAAGAGGTCTCTGGGTATGTTTTCGGGCACCCTTCCTGTCACGGTCAGTCCCAGTAGGGTGGCTGGGTGACAGGATGGCCTGACCATGCATGTAGTCGGCACTCAGGTTTCAGTTGCATCATGATGACACCGGTGCTCTGGGGAACAGAGTACGTAGGCAGACAACAGCAACCAGGCAGAACAAACCTCCAAGCAACGCCTCAGAGGGCAGCGGGGAACGGCTCCGAGCAGGAGGGGGGGGGGGGGGTTCACACTGCTACCTGATCAGTCAGTCACCTACTGGAACCACACCACACAATACAGCTCAGAGAGCATAGAGGAAAGACTGTTTTTACCAAGTGAATCACTGGAGAACGTCTTATTTCTGATGACCAACAGAAATCCATCCTTTAATGGAGAATAAGAAGAGAGTTCTCAGTGAATTAACATTTCCTGTATTGAATCCAGAAGGAGAATATGTACTCTTATAGTAATTTAAAACATTAGACAACAGTATCCGACAAATGTAAAATGAGATATACATATAATGAAGGTGAATGGAATTGAACTTGAATGATGGAAAAAATCCTTTTAATATATTCAAAAGTGGCGTCCGTTTCCAGAAACTGTCCCTGTGATTCGGGAAAATCCATGGAATTGACTGTCAACAGTTTGTATAGGGATTACATGCAGGGCCACAGCAAGGATTAAAAGTGCTCTGGTCATGAGTCTGGGGCCCAGCTCCCTCTGGAAAAAAAAAGATATTTTAAGATTCTTTTAAATTATTTCTACATTTGATTTATTCAATTAACTGTTCAGTTATATTGTCTGTAAATTGTAAGTCCCAACATAGATCAAAACACTGTTCCAAAGCCTTCGTAACACTCGCAGGAATGTAGTTCTGGTTGGTATACCACATCTTAAAAGTGGACATAAACATACAAGTCTAACATTACCTGCCCCGAGTTTTTTCTTTGGGTTTATTAATGTTTCAATTCAAAACAACTTTATTATAGAATATGTACCTTGTGATCACAAAATCACCCAAAATGATTCAGCTCTTAAAACTGAATTTTGACACAGTAGCCATCCTAGTTGATGTTTTACTTTCAAAATTGTTGTGAATCCTTGATTTGCAGTTAGAACGGCCCACATTATTTTGGCATTTTGATTTAAACGTAGCAGATTTGTCAGCTCAACATTCCTTCTGTGAACTTGTGAAATAGTAAAACAAAAATAGCTTTCAACATTAACAATGCTGTTTAGTCAAATCCCTACCCTACCCGTACGTTATGTAACTTAAGAATAGTGACACCAGACTCTCTTTATTCATTTCACTCATTTGTTGTGTTATGGTATCAGAATGATGACGACAGTAACAATTAGATACAACATAGAATATAGGCTCTTGATTTGTGACCTTGGCAACTATCATGTTTTGACAAAATAATATACATTTTTTTTGGCATGTTCTCATCAAATGGGATGAAAATAGTGCATATACGTAGCTGCCGTAAATGGGAAAAAAAATCTCTCCTTGGGAGGATGCCCTCGCATCCCCTTAGGTTTGGGCTGAGCCTCGAATGTTTACAACATCTGGCTCCGCCCCTGGTCTGGAGCCTTGGGGCCTTTACATGCTTTGCAGGGTTGTTATCCAGTGTTGTCTCCAGATTTGTAGAATCACCAATTTTCACGACCTCAGTGTCCCCAATTGCAGCTATAGCCCCAATTACATTACACCAAAGAACTATAGGAAGCCTTTTTCAATGCTTTCAGCCCCAACAACAACATTATATTGACATATTTTGTATTGAGGCAGACACCTCAGTCTTGCATCTTCAACCCTTGACGGATTGAACTATCTGCATGGATGGTTAACACTGTCATTGGTGTTTACTGGGTGAACTGACCCTTTATAGAATAAAAGAATCAATCATTTTGATTTAATTCATAACGTTTGAATACATTGTGACCCATCTACCTAGCCAGCACAGCAGACTAGTGTTTCAAATAAAGAATGCATTTTTGAAAACAGCTGACTATGTAAATAAAATGTGTGAAAATGTGAATGAAAGTGTCACGTCAGGTTTCCCAGTCTGGTACCAAGTCAAAGCTACAGACTCGTTGATGTGAGCTTCATACTGTCAGACGACAGAACGTTCATTTTCAAAGCCACAACACTCCTGTAGTGTCCCTCGTTGTGTCCCTCTCTAAAATGCAACATTACTTGTGCAGAGAGTCGACTTTTCCTCCTGATACCTCTGAAAGGGACAAAGCTGGATGAGTTACTCCAGCAGATGAGGGGAGGGGGGGGGGGGGGGGGGGGGGGGGGGGGGGGGGGGCATGGGTTGCTCAGGGGGGTTCGGGGGTGTGGGTGGGGGGGGCAATCCCCTGTCTCTCTGCAAACACAACAACAACAGCAGCAACACACTCCTCGCTGCACTCCTGATGTATTTTCAGGCAAAAACAGGCATATTTGCCAGCTGTGTAATTTACTGCGGCTCTCATTTGCATATTAAAGCCTTAATTAGCCCCTCTGAGCATGTGTGTGCGCCTGTGTGTGTTTCTGTGTGAGTGAGGGTTGTGTGTGTGTGTGGGGGGGGGGGGGGGGGGGTAGTGTAATCACTTGGACGTGTAGTCAGGGGAAGGGGAAGGGGGGGGGATCAGCATTTCGGGGTCTGGATTGGGGCCGGAGGGGAGCGGATTCACTTCCCGCCCCGGTTCCCCCCTGTGGACCGGCTGGTTCTGATGCGGAGCGAGGTGGAGCTCTTTGATGAATAACACTCGACATGTCTCCTTGTCATTTTTAATCACTCCCACTCTCCCAAACCGAGAGGTGTGACCTGCACTATCACGGGAAGAAGGGATGTGTTTTTCTATCCTCTCAGTGAGTGGAGGTGATGGAGAACAGTCAGGAGAGCAGGTGGGAACAAGGAAACACTACACTCTTTTTAACGTACTCATTGGCAAACTGTAACACAACTTTTAGCACACAGTGTTAACAAGTGTTGATTGGAAATCTCCTGAAACATGATTGGCCCTCAGTTGTTCCCTCAAGTATCTTCAAAGTTACAAAAATGTTTTTTGCACACTGTTCAAAAATGTAACATATACATTGTGTAGCTGCTTGTTCCAGCAATTCACTAAATATAATCCACACTACCAAGTAATTCATTCATTATGAACCTAAAGCTGCACTATTACATCAAATTACATATTATAGATGTCCCTACTTCATCTGAATATTGATTTTAAAATAATAAAAAATACGGTTATGTGTGTTTGAATCATACAGTAAGGAGTAATAGTTCAACATTTTGGGAAATAGACTTATTTGGCTTCTTTGTGAGTGTGACATGAGAAGCTTGATATTTAAAGCTAAAGCCAAGGAGTGATTAGCCTAGCTTACTATTAAGACTGGAAGCAGGTAGAAACAGGTAGCCTCTGTGCTAAGTGAAAAGATATATCTACATAACACCTCTTACGCTCACTAATTGTCTCAATTGTTTAAAATGTGAAAACAACTATTTGGTTTTACTGTAGCGGTGCAAATGATACGGATATTTAATGCTTAAAAGAGATACCTCAGAGAAAAACCTCACTTATCCTTACCTCTAGTGGGATCTAGCTATGCTAACAGCTGTGTGCTACAGTATCTGTCTCTTAGATTTCTCTCTTCACCCCAATACAATGGAAGTCAACAGAATTGTATCTGTGGTGCTCACAACATTGACCAATCATGTTTCAAAAATCAGAGATTTAACAACAGCATCTCTTTCCAGAAACAGTGCCCCGCTTGTAGTCATCCACAGATCTTGCTCTGAACAGTAACACAGCAACTATTATCAGTGGAAGTAAAAGTCACGATAGCAGGGACCAGTACATTCCATTCACCTCCATTGTATTGGAGTTGAGCCACACCATGAAGAGAGGAAACATGTTTTGTGACTGGGGTGAATGAAAACCTTTACTTAAGGATTTTGTTACCCATCAGACCGACTCCTACTTCAGAGGATAAAGTCATTGTCAGCATAATACTGCATAGTTGTATTGTTTATTTTCCTTAGAGTGAGCCCGGCCGGCACGCTGCAGGCCGACACAAAATTCACAGTTTCACTGGTGAAACGAAGTTCCTTTATCAAAACTTTATTCACTTAGCAGCTTTGCAACACAAACAATTTTCAGAAGCCACAAGGTGGTTTTATGCAGAGCAGGCTTTTCTCACTGGTCATAGCCCAGTAAGTCCACATTCCTCATTCAGACATGCAAGACGCTCGCTCAAACAACTTGGCATAATGACCAAAACACTGGAAGTTCTGCAATTGATATGGGCCTCCTCTGCATAAGGGGGCATATGTATATAAGCCCCGCATAAGTGGGGGTATCGGATCGCATCGCCTTTCAACGGGCATGTCCTGAGGCGCCACGCTCAAACAGTCACCCATCAGCAGCTGGCAGCCTCTCATCTGACTACCATGAAGCCCCATGCGTGTCTATCCCTCTCGCTCCCTTCATCCACAAGCCACATCCCTTTCACTTTTGAATGGCGGGCTGACTGCAGAATTTGCCCCTGTCCACCATGCGCGCTGAATATTTAACCATGAATATGAAATATCTTGGCAAGACTTCAACCACCTTCAAGAGTGAGAGCCCCTCCAACTCTCTCTCAGCATACGCTCACCCTCCCAGTGCCCCTCTCCTTTTTTTGCACTCGTGGGTCGATCATCCCATCCCTGTATGGAGGGATGTCAGGAGAGGAAGTGGTGAATGATCTTCTCCGGTTGGGCTCCAAAGTCACCGATTGAAGGCGAAACTCCAGACACCGGAGCTCTGTGGATGATAAGGTGAGGGCTCTGGTGGAAAGAGGAGACTGACAGAGTGAGGGAAAACACAACGGCTGAGGAGTTCTGCTTTGGCGAATTGCCTCCTTTTGCTTTTATCTCCATTCAAGGCCCTCCCTACATCCTCACTGCCAGACAAGTTTCCCCTCTCCTTCACCTCAATCCACAAAGGGGACAGCTGTGCCAATTGCAGATCAATACCGGCCTGCGATGATCAGCACTTAACATGTTCCATCCCAGACCGTCAGTGGGAACCAATTTGTTTATGGAGATTTAATTGAGTTATTGTTTAAAAGTATGATTTGAAAACATGGCCTGTGTTAGCTCATTGGGTTTGTGTTTCGTCAACGTCCACATCCCTCCTGCTTGGTATGGAAATCCAAGGCCACATTCAAGGCCACGTTCAAGGCCACAGTTAGATCACGATTCTCTGCTCTGGGCCAGACATCCTCACCTAATGGATCCTCAAGGAGGGAAATGCTTTTATTTGACAGTGTCTGAATGACTTTCAGGATATTCAAATCGTAATGAATTTGTTTGATGCTAGAATCTAGAATCTAGCTTTGTCAAGCGAGACTTCTTTATTTTTCTTTATATTTCCCACACCAGCCATGTTGCAGAATGTGACACTCATCACTAATTGCCAGCACACATGGATTTACCGAATAGACCGAAGAAGTAGCCCAGGTATGGTAGGCCGAATTTGACAAATGTGTAGAATTTTTGCTTTCCTGCAGAGTTGATACTGGGAAATAGGACAGTGGAATATCCCAAAACACTGTGGTCGTGTATAAAACAATAGGCACAAGTGTCATACTCTCATACGGACACTGTGTCTGTCGACAGTAGAGCTCTGCTACCTGACCCGTACCTGAAAGGGCCTTGACAAAGTATCAGGTCAAGTTTGAGTCATTTTGTGTTCAGTTTTCAACTTGTGCAGAGCTTACACACATTGGTCTATTACAAAATATGTTATGGTGGGTTCAATTCAATGAGCACATTCATGATCAAGAGAGGATGAACCCTTTTCATTGTGGGCACTAATGAGCTTTTGTCTTGTGTCAACCAGATGCACTCTGTACGCAATATACTGTATCTGATGGCTGGATTTTCATTAATTCAAATATTATTTATATTCATAGTCCCCAGAAGATTGACCCTATTGAATTAGGTGATCCTGTGATCTTAAACCCAGCTCCGGCCATACAGTCACGTTTCAAGATCCAAGTTAATCGGCATGATTTAGTCAACATCACACAACTGCCAAGAATTGCTGACCAAATTCATGCTGCTCAGAGGAAAAACTGTCCTTGCGCTGGAGTCCATGTTAAGTCAATTTAGACATTTATTTGTCCTAAATGTGATTCATTACAGAATGAAAAATACAGTAAGCCAGATTTAACAGCCAAAATGAAAGCCTCTACACCACCTCTTGTCCTACGGTCCTGTCTTGCATGTCCCTCATCCTCTATCCTGGCAACATCCTCCACTGTCCCATTGCCCCCCCAAGTCTGGTCCAGGCACCATGGAGGGGAGGTAATTGGATTTGTTGTCACCTCCACTGGCTGGCAGGCCTGGCCTGTCTACTCAGCTTAGTGATGAAGACATCAGTGTGACAGGGACCCTGGGAGAGGATCAGCCAGTGTCCTGGACGCCACTAATAAAGCTGTGGTCATGCCACGGCCATGCCGCCACGGCTGCAGCCAGCTGTTACCTCTGCCACCTCTCCTCCAGTGCCGAGGCCCATTCCACGGCTTAGGGAGTGTGTGTGTGTGTGTGTGTGTGTATGTGTGGGGGGGTTGACATGGTGAATGCAGAGTGGGCAGCTTTATTAAAACAGATGCCAGTCCCCCCTTCGCTCTGTTGGAGAGGTCAGAGAAACACTCCACAAACACTCCTCTGTGGTTCCGGGCAATGCTGGCACAAGGCCCCAGTGTCCTGGTATTCCCTGTGACGTACTGTGTCGCCAGGCATCTTATTAAAGCACTGACAGGAGGCCAGCCAAAGTCAAGGTCTGTAGTTTAGGCTTCACTGCGGTTGTCCCCTGGTTCACCCCATCAGGGATCAACGAGTTATATCCTCAGTGTCCTGCAAAACACGTTGCCTTTAAACAGTCTACTAATTAATGCAAAAATAAATTCTAGTTGATCTTCCAACAGATACTTAGATATAGAGATGGGAAATGTTTTCAAAAAACAAGTCAACCAATCAATTTGAAGTACAAAATGGAAAGTAACCAATATGCATGTCAGTGTTTTTATTATAATTTAATATTACCACAGTATGTGTCGTATTAAAATGTGAGTGTTGTGGATATGAGGCTGACCTGGCACCTGTGCAGTACAGGGTGTGCACTGATTATGTGATATCAGTGATGGCTGAAGCTACGACAGTGAGATGCAGTGATGACAGTGGTGATAATGTGGTTGTAATGGTGGTGTTGGGGCAACGACAGCATGTCAGGATTGAGGCTGTGATAAAGTGACTGGATGCATGATAGCATGGTAGTGATGAAAGTGTAATGTTGATGACACTTGTTTTTGTTTCATTTTTTTTTTACATTTTCTACAAAACACACATTCTTTAGATTGCCACAAATCACGCTCCAAATATGTTTCTGTGGGGAAATTTAGATTTTTCAGCAAAATCTAAAGCCGAGCTCCTTTATGTACCTTCAGAGGCCTTATGGGTAAACGTTTGGCATTATGAGCGGTGATGCGTTCACTTGCTGTTGTAGTTACGTACTGAAGTGTCTTCAAACAGTGATGTGTTCACTGACTCTTGTGGCCACGATTACAGGCAATTTGCACCATTGCATGTGCTCCCAAAGTCTCGGGTTTATATCCAAAAAGGAAGCTGCAGAGCAAGTCATTCCTTAATCGTTTATTTCTCTTCAGTCAGTTCTATCTGAAAATATGTGAATTATCGATGCTTTGACAAAAAAGACACAAACAAACCTTTGAACACCTAAATAGCCAATATAGAGATGAACTAAATCTATATGAAAACCAGATGAGTGCTGCATAAGCAAGGCATGTGCCCTTAAGGAAACAAAAGTGCAGAGTAGTCTGCCATTATTTATTTATCTGCTGCATGTATTACTTTTGTCTCTGCACTATGAATTTAAATATGATTAATAAGGAGACATTTTAGTGGACTTCAATTTTCATACAGCCAAGGAAAGGCTGCTGTCCATTTAATGTTGTAGCTGCTTTATTAGATGCTCCGCAGTGAGCACACAGTCCAACCAAGTAGAAAACAACACAGAGAGCAACTTCCTTTGCCAAATGTTGGTTACAAAGTGTGCTACAAATATACGTATTTTACTTTTTATTTATTATTTTTAGTACTAATATCGTGAAAAATATTTGATAATCAGCCTCTCCACTGTAGTTATTCACATTTTTAGACTATCGATCCTCAAAGTCTCTTTATATCTTATTTCAGCAACGATTTGACCTCTCCTCATGGGGATTAAGTTGAACAGTGCCTCTCACAGCAGGCCAGTCTGTCCCCCTCAAACTGACTGCTGTTCAACAACATAAGACCATAATGCAATATATAAATGCAATACCATTTCCAATGGAACAGTAATAAAGATCGAGAAACACTAACCGTGACATTTTTGGTAGTACCCGCTGAGTTTGAAAATATCGAATTAACGTTAACATTGTGAGAGCTGTTACAATGCTCACAGTATTTTGAATCATTTGAAAGGTGGTCATAGTAAACTGGATGAGCTAGCTAGCTAGCCAGAACGGCCCAGTCACCAGGAAAAAAGGTCGGCATTGTACGATTTATGCAAACGTCGGATAGATTGAATGTCAACGCTTTTAAGTTCGGCAGAGCAAGTGAAGGAGTGTATCAAGCCGGCGTTTTTGAAAGTTCGGTGGTATAATAACTAGTATAACAAGTGATAAAATTCACTTAGGAGGAGAGGGATGGGTCAAACAAACACAGGACGTTCACCCAGGAGACGGCTATTCGTGTCCCACGTGAAACCAAAAGTAAACGATGACTCTGCGCTTATTAGGCAACGTTGTTATGCTTTTTAGGTAACGTTACGTAAGACAGTCCACGAAAGGCAATTATTATTTATTTATCATAGTTAAGTTATGTTATGATTTTAAGACAAACCATGATGTTTTTTCTAACCGTAACCAAGTTGTGTTGCCTAAACCTTTCCAATCTGTTCAACACAATAACCATGTGGCATTGAGTGCTTGTGTAAGTGAGATACGAGGCTGTTATAAAGGCATTTATGAAACTTGTTTTTTGGTTCGGAAATTTTGACATTCAACATATACTGTCGTTTGCAGAAACGTACAATGCCAGCATCTTTTTCTGGGGACTGGGTTTTGAACAACTAAGCCAACATCACTTGTGTTTGAATTTAACATTGAGTGTGTGTGACACCAGACCAGCATCCCCTGAGGTCAAAAGGTCAAAGGTCATCCACCTGGAGTCAGTGGTCAAGGAGGACATTCACCTTGAGGCCAGACATCATCTTCGAACACCCGCCCCCCCCATAAACAAGGACCTGTTACCACATGACCATAGTTTCCATCCCATAGTTTTAGTCATTGTTAAATACTACAGAATAGTGTCTCATTGGGGTTGATTCCATTCCCTGTGGCGGCACAACACTGATTTGCCCCTCTGGAGGTGGACAGAACACGGTCAGGAGTCCACAAATGGAGACAAAACTTTTGCTGCTCAATATCACAAATTTGCCTCAGAAGGTTCTACAATCCGTACAACATACGACATCCTCTGTCTTTGGACCATCGCGTCATAAAAGCAAAAACTGCCCCAAAAAAGGCCTTTAATAACACGAGTAATTAAAAAAAGGAAGAAACCAAATTTTATAAAACACAAAATAACACAGGTCTCTATTTAAGGGCTCGTTCCACCAGGTGGTGTGAGAACAGATCACGACAGATGGCTTGGTGGTTAATAACGGTGATTAAGATGCTCTCTGACAGATGACCTGGCATGACGAAGGTGTAGGTGACCTATATTCCGTCCGCTCACAAACACACCGCACCAACACGGTGACCTCGGAGAACATGTCGGGGGCGACTGCTGTCACCTGAAACATTTCCGTACATATGGCAGCTCAGCTCAATCTGCTGAGATGGCCGGCTCTCCCTCCTCTGCATTTACACACACTCTAGTATACGATATATGGTAGACACCAACATACTCCCATAAGCCGCGAGTACACATGTATGAAAACTATTTGCATATATTTACTAATGACTATATCAGATAATTGCTGTGTGCTGATGAATAACAGCTGCTATCAGCTGATGATACAGATTCCTCACTTGTCATCTCCTCTCGCTCTGTCCAAACAGGAGAAAACATTCACCAAAGTCCTTTGAAAAGTCAACCTTTTATTCCAACCTTCCGTATTCCAATTTTAGCGGGGAACTAAATGCCACGGTGAACAAGATATGGGGGATGGCGATCTGTTTAGCGTGAGAAGTATGACTTTTAAAACAATCTGTAATTCAGCCGCTCTCATAGACAACACAGAGACACAAGTAATGGCGAGGCAGTCGGCAGGGTTTCGCCCTCAGGGAGTCCATTTGGGAAATGTCACAGACCTGGAGGCTTTTTACCGAGCCCCGGATTGCATATTCACCTGTGTAAAGACCCAATCACAGGTAGCGCCACGGCCGCTGTCGTCTCACTCAGAGTCATTAAACGCCTCAGAGAGGTGGCGTTGAGGGAAGAGCTGAAGAGGAGACAAAAACCCAAACAGCTTCGGCAGTGATGGTGAAGGGGATGACCATAGGGGACGAGCCTCGGACATCCTTCAATAAGCTTTGGAAAAAAAACAAGTGCACTTCGTTTTAAATTTGTGGTTCAGAGTTAAATAGTTTTTCAAGTAATTGCAGAAGAATACCTACAAACTCTCTCTGAGGCTGAACTGGCACAATGGTGCTTTGAGCTAAATGCTGCTGTTTAGCATTAATGTTTATCCTTCTCACCATAGCGAAGCGAATAGCCACCTCTCGTCAGTGTTGCAAATCTGATGTGTAATTAGTGTCAATGCCAATGAACACAGTGTGCAGACAGTAGCTGTAAGCCAGCAAGACACAGACTCAGTGTGTGAGAGTTTGCCTGTGTGTGTGTGTGTGTTCAGGGACTCCAGTTATTTGTGTCGTTTCCCTCCAGACTCTCTTCCGTTTTTTCTCGTCCACATAACAATACATTTATGAATCAGATTCACAAAGCTTTCAATCATGATGAGACATTTTCAGCTGGAAACGTCTTAGCCTAAATTAGCTCTGCCTTATCCATGTAATCCCACCACCTCTAAAATGAGCCTCATGTTCTGTCCGGACACAAAACTTGCTAATTAGCACCAAACAGGCAGTATGGTTTGTTGACTGACAACGGTGTAATTAGTTTTGCTGGTCATAAACCAAAGTACTGGACGGACCTGATCACCAGAGCTGTTACAATTCATCCTCAGGGGACCATGAATGTCTGAAACATACAGTATTTCATGACAACCCAGCCAATAACACCAATGTGCACCTCTTGGTGGCACCAGATGAAAAGTCAGGAAATGACCGCAGTTATCATCTTGGGACCATGAATACCAACTTCCATGGCAATACATCCGACAGTTTTTGAGATATCCCAGTCTGGACCAACTGACCATAGAGCCACACCACTCATGTGGGTGGTTACTTCACAAAAATATTCTTCCACATTTCAATTAATTTATATAAAGAAACAGAGAGAAAACATCAACAACATCCAGTTAAAAAAAAAAACTGGAAAAAAATCTCCTGCAGCCACAAGGATCAAATAGAGTTCTACCTGTGTGGAGTTATGGGAAAAGTTAACAGTGTGAAGATCAATTAGGCAGAATTAAAGTGGCGCTGGCTTGGAAGAGCATGGCCGGGGGTCTCTGCGGTGGTCTCTCCAGATAATCAGCAGCCCAGGGCCCTCCGTAATCACACGGAGGAGTGTTAGCTTTCACACACCGCTGCTAAAGAGAGGGATTAGAAAGTCACACAGCCTGATAAGTACAGGGTAGGATGGGGAGAGGAGAGCGAGGAACAGACAGCTTGTAGGTGTGTGTTCTGGTAGCTCGGGCCGTCTAAGGTCAGGGAGTAGCGACGTATACCGGTGGAGCACTTGTCTGTTTTGTTGGAAAGAAACTAATCTGTGACAGACGTTAAGTTAAAAAATAACTCATTTATAAAGATAGTAGTTGCTGGCTTTGATTCCAAAAACGAGCATTCCCATGCTGTGCAAAACAACATTAGTTGGGGAGATGCACGATTGTGAAATTTACGTTGAAACAGATAATTGAGTATCACTATCTGCTACTATCCACCTCTTCAGCAAGATCTCCGAGTAGGACCGAGGATTACCAACCAGCAAAGTGGGCAACTGCTTCGAGACCTCTGACTAGAGGTCGTCATGGGTCCATTTTATACAAGAACTGGGCCGCAGGCCGCATCAAAATAATATACAATCTGTATATTGCTGCAGGTCAATATGTCTAATCGTGTGCTGCATCCTGATTAAATGTCTATTTTGTAGGCAGATGGGGAGTGTTGGCAGGACAAAATCAGGTGGTGCTATTCTTTTTTTACTTCTTTTTTTTCGTCGTTCTCTCTTTGTCTGCTCAGGTTGGCCGTATTTGGGATGATTGTCCTCTGGTTTAATTGTACCGGGTGTGATTGTCTTTGGTTTCCTGTTTGGATTGGAGCTCTTTTGAAAACATTATCATTATTTTGTGCGGGCCAGGTTTGGGGAAGTTTTTACCAGAAGTCACTTTCAAATCTGGTCCACATGAAGAAATGTAACCCACATCCTACGGAGGCCCCAACGTCCCAGGTCTACTGTGTTTATGGGTTGTAATTTAATCAAGTGCAAATTTGTTGGTGAATACGCACCACTAAATTATAATATTAACTGGAACTAACAAGAGCCTTGAACCAGATCCTCCATAATTACCGAGCGATGTGTCAAAGACCAGTTTTGATATCTTTAGTTTATTCATATACAAGTAATTGAATTTGTTTAAATGGATATGATTGCTGTTATTCTATATATTTTATATCCCTCCCTACTTTCTGACATTCACAAATATGTAGTTACATTTTCAGAAAGCGCTCAGTAATTTCCTAAAACAGCTGCTCACTGTATTTTAATCAAACAAACAGGAAGGGGACTATTTCTCCCATCAGCCGAATGAAAGCATTTGAATGGAATTGGGTTCACTGCCCAGAGAATGTTAAAATTTTTAGAATTCTTTATTTCTTGTCATGTCACACTAAAACAATTATAGTCACCGTGTCATTTAGAGATTATTATTGGTTTTGTCAAGTCTTGATTTAGTTGGTTGTGATCTGCAATCTGGTCACTGGTGAGCTGGTCTCCCCGTGGGGAACACAGCTGTGATTTGGGATGAACGTTTTAAGATTTGTCTGTTCAATACATATTTAGATTTTCATTCAAATATCAGTATATCTATCATCAATATCAATGTCTCAATATTCCCTTTGTGCAAGCTCCACATCAACCAGGCTACAAGCCAAGTTGCTGTTGATGAATTCAAATGCTAGACTGGTTTAACCTCTTCCCTGAACATCCGCAGATAAAGTTTATGTAGAAAGCCATCAACCAAACTGCGGTACAAAAACAGAGCAATTTAACAAAAGACGAGGCACACGCAAAATCTGTCTCCAAAGGTAATAAAAAGCCTGTTGAATCTGTTTCCTCACATATAAAATCTACTCAAATACACTGGCAGGAGTGAGTGTGTGTGTGTGTGTGTGTGTGTGTGTGTGTGTGTGTGTGTGTGTGTGTGTGTGTGTGTGTGTGTGTGTGTGTGTGTGTGTGTGTGTGTGTGCGCACAGGGTCACAGGAATACTTTATGTTTTATTCACACACCATTTTTGGAGCGTCTCATGTTCAGCCTCTTGTTTTCATTCCTGTGACTCTTATTTTGACTCTTTCTTTTTTTAATCGTCTCTCTCTCTCTCCCGGTGAACCTCAATATAATTATCAAATCATAACTTCCAAAATATGTTGATGCCGTAATTACCAGAAAGAAAAAAAAGAAAAAAAACAGCCAAACGTGTATATGTACGAAGAAGACTGCAGTGAAGCCAGATAACAATGCATGTGTATGTTAAAACAGAGCGTGGCATCACCTCCCACTCCTCAAACACCAGGCGTCATTTTCATAATTGTTGTAATGAATACTTCAGCACTGGAGTAATACTGGAATCACTATTTTTGTATTTTCATGGGCCATGTTAAATCTGTGTGTACTGCATGCCACACACAAAATAAAAGTCATTTTCAGGAAATGTATTACTAAATAAGGTGCAAAATATTACAAAAAATTTAAAAAGCGACTGGATTCATAGCTTAAAATTACGCTTTTAACCTCATTTATCTTAAATGCTCAACAATCAAATTCAAAAATGTAATTTTGTTGTATTTGTGTTTACAATAATGCATTTATCTCTTATTTAAAGATCAGCCAGCTGGATTCATTCTAATGGATTTCTTTCTTTGTCTGTCGTACCCCCTGCATTGTCAAAACTTCACAGTCAAACGCTTTAAATACGACATAGCTTTGTTTCTCACCGATGAACATGAACACACACACACACACACAGAACTTCAGCGAGCAGATATTTGGTATACAACAGTGACATCTTCAGTCGGAGTGATGGAAGGCTGCAGACAGCAGTGAACAGAGAGGAGGAAGAGGAGGAACAATAGAGGAGCATCTCAGAGCAGTCGACTGGTAATTACTGCCATTTATAGAAAGAGAAGAAGGGCTCTGTGAATATGCTCAAAGTGCATTCATTAGCATTTACTCAGCGCTATTCGGCTAATAAAGGAGAAAGTGAATCCTCGGTTTGTTGTACAGTAAGAGCAGCGGCTGATTGACTTAATGCTGCTATGTGCAGTCTTTGGGAATGCAAAGCATCCCACCACATCACTGGGAGGATTGAACACCTCACCGAGTCAAGGTGGGATTCTCTGTTGTAGGGAAACGTATTGAAGCTTCTCAGCCGATATGAACATCTGTTGTTTTTAATAACCGACATTTCTGACATCAAATTATTTAGGCTTTATTTAATATTTAGGCAACTTTTTAAAAATGTATTATTTCTCTATTCATTTTGTGTATGAATATATTCACAGGTATGTACACGGATACATGCTGAGAAACTGTATGTTTCTTCCTGACCATCAAACGTAAGCCCAACATCCACCCGGTGAACGATTTCTGTCCATTTGACTGAATTATGACGATTGTGGAAAATCGTGTCACGGCAAAAAAGAGAACATAACTGCAAAAATGATGAGTGCGTTCTGAGAGTGTTATCTGTTCATCTGTTTTACAATAATATACTTCCACATAAAGGTCAAAGGTCACGGACAAATGTCTTCTTTGCTCTGTCGGGGATTCAACCCCTGACTTTAACTCCTCTATTTAACATTCATAAAACTCTTAACTACTTTAATGTAGCTGTAAATGAGTATTCATCATATTGAACACATTTATAAAGCTTGCAACCTGCCTGTGAACCAATTGCATGGTTAATAAACGCTTTATAACACAGGATTTGTTGATGTGTGTGATCATATCAGAAGCAGTCATTAACTCTTCATATACCAGTTATTGAAGCTTCATAGGAGGAGTTACAATCATTGATAATGTATGAATACACTGTTGTCCTCATATTTGCATCATTTTAATGTGGTATGAGGTGTGAAGTGTTGTCCTACTGCTTATTAAAGCCAAATGAAATAAAGCGTTGACCTCTGACCTCTGGCCTGAGACACTGGACTTATGCTAATATCTGGAGTTTGATCTTAAAGGATTTCGTAACACATATAGGAAAATAAATTAATGTATTTTTGGGGAAAAAACTGAAACATTGTTGACTCTTCAGACTTGACCCTTGTGTTTGTTTTTTTAGTGACGCTCTGACCAAAACCGTATCAAATGAACCATCATTTTTTGCATAATTAGATTTAATATCTAGTATCTTGTTTTTTTGTAGAACATGTGTGCGTTGTGAAAATTGTTAGTGTGCTCAGCTCTTCAGACCGTAAAGACAGAACACTGCTCTACAAGACACGGGGCCTTCATTTAATACATACAAACTGTGCAATTATCTTTTTGTGTCAATTAATAGTTTATTTAAAGACTTTTCCAGCCTGACAAGAGACGAATTTAGAAAAAGAAAAAAAAAACACAAATCCTGAAATTCATTTGAACTGTATCATATGTGAGCGAGTAAATGTTTATGAGCCAGGGAGGAAATCAATAACTTACACCTCCAAATATAAAGCACTCGCCTCAACAATATGACTTTAAAAAAAAAATAAAAAAGACACAATACGCCACTCGCATAACACTTGAAACTGGCATCTGAGATGTCATTTACATATATTAGCATATAAAGTAATTGGCACAGATGCCAAGGAAGCAGCCGCAAACAGATTAATTGTCATCGAGCAGTCGTGGTGACATAGTTAAAAATGAGCTCCTTTTAAGGCACCAATTATCAGAGAATTTCCAAAGTAACCTTTTTTCATCAGCGACTCCCTTCCCCACTGTTGTCGTCTCTCAATCACACACACACACACACACACACACACACACACACACACACACTCACACAGAGTGGGAGAGAGACATGTAATATGCATAGTATCAGCATCCTAAATGTATAAATATTGTAAATAGCTGTCTGTCGTCTTTCAAGTTGTGCCTTTGAAATCGGGCCGCGCCGCGTCCCGCTCTGAAAATGAGCACATGTGCCTTTGTTTAGCCCGAGACAGAACAAACGGCGAATTCTCACACACACTCATTGTGAGAATGCGTAATGAATTTTCACAGATAGAAATAAGAATGCCTCTGCTGGGACTTCCATATGCTGTTTTCCTCTCTCTTTTTTTTTTTTTTTTTTATGAACACATTTTAATGCTCGGCGAGCCCTGGTTTAGGCTCAGGTATTGTTTTGCTTCACGCGCGTGTGTGTGTTTGTGTGTGTGTGTAAATGTTAAAATTGATCCGCCTTTGAACCTGAACATGTTTTCGCGTTCGACAAAGACCATCTTCTTCCCTCTCTACCGCTTTATCCCCACGCTGATATCAAAATAGGACTTCACTCAGCACACGCCTCCTCATGTAGCAGCCTCCGTCTGACCGTGTTGACTCTGACAGTGTGTGTGTGTGTGTGTGTGTGTGTGTGTGTGTGTGTGTGTGCGTCAGCGTACCGGCCCGTCCTGAGCCGGGGCCAACAGATTGGGGCCGTTGTTTCTTCCCCTCCCAGCTAATAATGATTGGATCGTGGCTCCATTTGCGGGGTCGTCTTCTAGAATGCAGAGCCAACAAATGAGCCAGTTTAAGCCGCCTGCACCTCGGAGAGCTTTAAAAACGCTCGTTCCCGGCAGCCACTGTGCAGCCATCTTAACTAATGTGAGGACTAGAGAGAGAGAGAGAGAGAGAGAGAGAGAGAGAGAGAGAGAGAGAGAGAGAGATCCCACATGGAAACATCAGGCGAGGAGGAAGGGGGCATAATCAGAACCTCCCAGATGTGTTGTAGTTGAATTAGGGTTCACTATTGACCACAGCTGCAGAGAATAAGGCCAGGCGTACCTGACGTGCCATGTCTCACTATCAACACTCACCCGCGTGATCATTGGGCTTCTAGCTGTCTTCTGCTGCCATCTTGTTGTCTGTCAGGAGCAGTCCTCTGCTATTCCTTTCCTTGCGTTTCCTTTTCTTCTTCTTTTTCTAATTAAAGTCCTCGCTCACTGTGGATTGTGACTCACCACCACGTGTTATGCAGTGGAAGGATTTTGAAGTACATTTACTCAAGTACAGTTTTCAGGTACTTGTACTTTACTTGTGTATTTCTATTTCGTGCTGCTTTAAAGAGATATTGTACTTTTTACTGCACTACATGTTTTTGATAACTTTGGTTACTAATTATACTGCATATTAAAAATGCACATAAGCCGCAGAACCTATGATCCATTTATAAATATGATGTGTTGTTAACTACAGATAAAGCAGTAAACATTAGCCCCACCAGAACCAGTTACAACATCAAAATGCTGCATAAAGGACAATGCATCAGTAATGATAATCCAGTAATAACAATAAGAAGAAGAATTATAATAATAATAATTATTATTATTTGTATTGTTAGTATTATTATTTATAATAAAATAAACCAGCAGTCATTTTAGTGTCAAGTGCAGTAAATACCAGCTGAACATGCTGAGGGCTGTCACATGTAACCACTGAGTAGACCGCAGAGGGCCCAAAGAAAAACAGACTGACTCCATATTTGGAGACCGTTGTGGTTCAATGATGATTGAGGGTCACTGACGCTTTTCTGGAGTGGAAAACAGATTCAACATAAAGGTTCAGCAGTATTCTCCCTGTCATGTAACACTGTGGGAACATCGACTGAATGGAGATTTGAATCATTTCATTCTTCTCCTTCTGGGGACAAACGTATTTCACAAGCCTGAATTATACCGTTTTATCACTAAAGTAGTTATTATTGAAGGAAAGAAGAACATCTTTTGAATTATATATGAATATAAAGAGGAGGTTCCACAATGTTGCCCAGAATGTATAAGCAAGCAGGAAGGCAGCAGAAACACACTGAGCACCACCATTCAGAAACTCTCTGATGGGGACACGAGATTCTGGTCGAAGGGGCCACGAGCGTGAAACCTCTCTCCAGAGCTACCGGCAACCACAACTACCAATAGTGATCCTCTAAACGAGGTCATTCTGCTGAACAAGTGCTCATCCTTTTAATATGATGAGTACATCTTCAGAGTTTATTGTTACTATTATCTTTTTGCTGTAGCTTCCCAGTAGTCTTAGTAGTGATTGAATCCAAAAATTCAAATTATGGTTAAAGTACTTATGTTTTAGCATCTAACCAAGCCCTTCTTAAGACGTTTTCCCACGTGACCTGACGCAGGTTTCTGCATGATGATGTTGCTACATATAAACTCCCTATAATCAGTGTATTAACTGTAACTAAGAATACTTTATTAAGTACTTAGTAACAGGTACTTAACGTAAAGTAAACCGACTAACAACATATTTATTTCAACACAATCTTTTTAGTTTGGTTGGCTAAACCTAAGTGACACCAAGGAGATCCGACCAAGCCGCCGTGTGTGACAACGTGGGAATGAGAACGGGTTGTTATATAGTAATATAATGAATGAAAACACACACATACCTATATGTACCAACCAGTCAAATGGAGCCGTTTGACATGGCAGAAAATGGAGGAGGACGTGGATAAAGAAGTAATTGTTTGGTTACAAATGAAAAAGGAGTTCCCCCTGGCATCGGGAAAGAGTTTGTTTGGAATGTCAGCACTGACAGCCAGTGTGGAAGTGTGTGTCTGTGTTTGTGTGTGTGTGTGCGTGTGTGTGTGTGTGTCTGTGTTTGTGTGTGTGTGTGTGTGTGTGTGTGTGTGTGTGTGTGTGTGTGTGTGTGTGTGTGTGTGTGTGTGTGTGCTCCCGTGTGTGTTTATACTCCTTAATGATTTTCTAATTCAGGGCCAGCAGGAACCTGCCTTTATCTCTATTAGTTTAGTAGCCGGGCAAACAAAGAGAGTCTGTGGCCGTGGCACCGAGCCAGAGGAAGACTCAGCTGTAAAAGCACTTGTCCATCTGCGTCTCCTCCTCCTCCTCCTCCTCCTCCTCCCCCTCTCTTATTCCCTCTCTCTGGGTGTGAAAGATGGGGAGGGGTAAAAAAACCAAAACATCTTGATACGAGGCTCAGCAGTCCACCTACTCAGTCTAGAGGTATTGATTGTTCCACTCGCTGATCAAGTGCAACAATAAAAAAAGCAGTGTGGATTAAGCGACGCAGTGTGTGTGTGTTTGTGGGATCAGTGAATGAGTTTTGCTGTGCTGAAAGTCTGGCACCTCTCTCCTGTGTTGTAACATATTACAGCAGCACATTCCCATGAGATGTGGAGCAATTTTACACATCAAAATGTACAAGAAGGAATCAGACACCAAGATATCATTAATAGCAATCCAACATTTTGAGAAAGTGGAACACATAAACAATGACCGGCCGCTTGTCAAATACACTTCTTCATGGAAAAATGTATTATTTTTATTGTCAATAATTTTTTTAATGCGTTTCTCCAGCTGTACTTTTTGCACTGAAAGGCCAAATGAGTTCAGTTGAATTCAGCACTAAATGGATGGTTATAAATTAATTTGTAGATTAGATTAAAACATTTTTTTAAACACAACATGATTAAGAAAAATAAACAGAAAATTAAAAATGACATATATATATATATTTTAAAGATGAATTAATATGCATATTCCCCTTAATAATTCAAACCTTTGCCCTGTAAATATTGCCACACTTAAGCATATTTAAAAAAAAACATGTATTACATGAACCTGACAGTTCAGACTTTGGGAATTTTTTTCGGAACCGATAAGAATTTAGAAATATGCAAAAAAAAAAAAGTCAATTAGTTGTTACATTCCGAGGTTTGAAGTTTATTGACCTCAGAACAGCCGCTGAAAGCAGTCTCACCACAAGGTCCAGTGTCATCATATCACATGATCTACATCAGGCGTATGGAGTTGTAGATATTCAAACAGATCTCCTTTTTTCTCTGCTAGCCATATACATTTTACAAAAACACTGATGAGGAATAGTCAAATTTCCAAATTAAATGATAATATTTATTATTATTATTGTCAACAAATCCTATTCAAACAACTATTAATAATGCGTCAGTCAACAGGTTCCCAATCACAGCATCGAGTAACACTGAGGGTTAAATATGAGGGTTCACAAGTTGATTAAAAGGATAAGAAAAAATATTCACGTTAAATTACTATGTTACACAGTTATTAAAAAATAAAAATACATTATAATTATACAAATTTTTGTCAAATGTTAGCTTTTTTCCTGTGAAATGTGATCACAGAGTGGGAGTAATTAGTGGTTATGGAAGAGGTGGAATGGTGGAAGGCCTTCTTTTACAGTACCAGTTGGCGCTGATGTCACAGAAGGCCAAGTATGTTTACATTGTTTGTGCAAGTATGCATTGTGTGGGAGTGTACTTGTGTACTAATAGCATGAAATTAGTTCACACACATTATGGGGACTCACCTCCCTTTTGAGGACATACCACTGGTCCCCCAGCTTCACCAACCTGTAGGGTTCAGACAGGGTAACATTAGCTTATGCATGTGAGGTTTGGGTTAAGGTTGCAGCAACATTTTAAATAAAATGGTGAGCGGTCTCCTGGATGGATGTCCTGTGTCTTTTGACCCATCCACCCGTACTGAAAGAACTCGATGAAATGTCTCTATATGGTGCTCCATTCATTCCAGTGACAGCTGCTCACCAGATGCGTGTATCCAAAAAGTAATTTGGCCTTCCAAATGTTTGGCCCCTAACATGAGCATTAGAGTCCTTCTCTCAGACTGGTACTTCTAAGAGTCACTTCAGATTATTTCAGGCACTGCGAAAAACGTAGCCGTTGTTTTGTCGGTTTTTAAAAAAATGTTTATAATGATTGTGTAAAGGTATAGGGAAACATCCTTTTGGTCCACTTGGGCCACTACACCAAATCTACCTCACAGCTCCGAGCTATCCCTGGTGGTTTGGTGTGGACAGACCAGGCGGCAACCTCCGGGTCTGAAAAGTGAAGCCAATGCGGTAGTGCCTTTAACCTGCATTCTCTCTAATGTCCATCAGGGGGCGACTCCTCTGGTCGTATAGAAGTCTATGAGAAAATGACTACTTCTCACTTGATTTATTACCTCAGTAAACATTGTAAACATGAGTTTATGGTCTCAATCTCTAGTTTCAAGTCTTCTTCAATACAGCATGATGTTCATTTAGTACATTATGGTCCATTTAGAGTCAAACAGACTGTAAAGCAGGGGATGCTTTAGGGCAGGGCTACATGGTGATTGACAGGTCAGCGTTGTTTGTTCTAGGTGTTGTCTGTGTTTTCATCTTACAACTTTAACCCTTTCACAGTGAGTTTTCACTTCATGAAAGTTAATTGTAACATTTTTGGTGGCCTTAAAATGTCTTAGTATAGCTTTACCTTTTGTGTTTGAAGTGTTGTGGTTACCCACTGTCACTTACCAGTGTACCTGAGTGTGTGCTGGTACAGGATGTAAGTGTATCCTGGTTTTTTTTTGTCGTCTGTGTGTGTGTTTGTACAGTATGCTCACAGATACACAGCAGCATGTGTGTGTGTGTGTGTGTGAGAGAGAGAGAGAGAGAGAGAGAGAGAGAGAGGGACTGTGTGTTCCTGAGTCTCTTTTGACCTCTTTGACTCCCGTGTGTAGTGTCATTGGCATCCCTCTTCCTCTCTCTCCAGAAGGCAGTGGCTGTGAACTCTGACCCCCCCCCCCCCCACCACCACCACCACCACCACCACACCACCACCACAAACACTTCTACACACACACACACACACACACACACACACACACACACACACACACACACTTCCCAACTTCCACCAGCAGAAGGTTGCATTGCTGTTCTCCACATGCCTGCCTCTCACCCATCCAGCCCCCCACATCTTCCTCCTCCACCACCTCATCTACCCCCGGTGTTGGCAAAGGTGTGTGTGTGTATGTGTGTGTGTGTGTGTGTGTGTGTGTGTGTGTGTGCGTGTGTGTGTCAGGCGGGCTGCTGCGTGGTGAGCGTGCCCTCTGTCATTCACGCAGAGCAGCCCTGTCCAACTGTCACTTCCTGACAGGCCGATAATCAATCTCTTTATTAACTGCTCTGCTGCAGAGAGGAGGGAGGGAGGAGGGATTAAGGAGGAAGGGGAGGAGGAGGGGGAGGTGAACAGAAAGGAGGGAGGGAGGAGAAAAGAGAAGATCATGCAGCAGCTTCAAAGTTGATAGTTTGTTTCTTGAGAAGGTTAATTTCAGCTAGAGCGGTTTCATGACTTCTTAGAAATAGTAAATTATTATTAATGACACAAAGGGAATATGGCAGTGTTTTGCAACATGTGGGTCGGGACCCCCACCGAGGTCGCAGAATAAATCTGAGGGGTCACTGGATGCCTTTTTTCTTAGTTTTTATTTTTTTTACTTAAGTCTTCTTCTAAGAAGAATTCAAATTTAATTATTTGAGTGGGTTAGTAATAGACATTGCTTCATTTTATGGCTACACAAGCCAAAAAGGTCGGGAGCCACTATCGTAGAATATGGAATCAATGTTTGTTTGTTTATTGTTTGTTTGTTAGGATCCCCATTAGCAACAACTACTGTTCCTGGGATCCATATTTGAATGCAGCTCCAATTTTTAGAATGTATCTTTTGTTCCTTTAAATTTCCCGTCTTTATGTTTTAATACGGTGAATATTAGTTTGTTTGTTGCAGAGCAAGTTGCAAAGCTGTGGTCCCTCTTCTTCTGTTTCACTTTAAAGCTGCAGGGTGGAGGTTGGTTGTGAGACCAAAGCACAACATTATAACTTTAAGTTATTATAGCCGGTATGTTAGCAAACGCATTTCTATTTCCACATCAAGCTGTAACATGAGCAGTTATTGTGGATTGGGCCTCGGTCCGGTATTCCAATATTCATCTTCCTTTTAGCTTCAGTGTAATATTGTGCTACCATTAGCCTAGTTAGGTTTTGGCTAGGAAATTAACAGTTTTCTCAACATTCAAAGGAATATTCAGATTTAAGTGTTGTGGTTTCTTGAAGTCGATCAATATCAGTCTTTGCAGCTCCATTGATTCCATTTTCGTCTTCTAGCTCTGGCATAGGAAGTCACATCCTGTTCTCATTCTCAGGGCGTCAAATACCGACGTTTTGTCACGGCCCTCTGCGTCTGACGCCGACACACAAGGCACCCTTTAGCGTCTGTATGGGCTTCAACTCCAACGTAAACCCACTATTAGCAACTGCTCCAGGAAGTCAGATGAGGTAGTATACAAAGAGACAAAGTGTGTGTATGGAGGAGGATGGGATGGATGGATGGGTCAAACAAACTGATGGCTGCTGTTGACTTATTTTAAGTTACGTAAGCATGTTACGTAATAACTTAACTTACATAACTCAAAACACAATCTTTTACTTAACCTCACCGAGTAGTTTTGATGCCTAAACCAAGCGATGTGTTTTTGGGGAATGAGAACGGGTTGGAAGTTATTTAAGTTCTTTAATCCTGCCTACAAAACTTGTGACCTCTTTCACGTTATTTTTCTCTTTATTATCATAGAAACTATGATAAATTATATTCTTATATAGAAAATATGGATATAGGAATCATGTTTCAGGCTGCTTTCTTGATTGAAAGGTGTTTCAATGACGGTGGCACTTGTTTTTCACTCCTGAGGCTTCTCTCCTTTTGCTAACAGCATTTTTGACTGTCGTAAATGGATTGTTTTTTAAATTGTTGGTTTTGGCGTCATAATCTATTTCCATGTGTTTAAAAAGACAAAGCAGAGAGTGATGACAGGAGTAACAGAGGCTGGCTGGTTGACTGTTGCTTTTTGGGATGCTGGGTTTTCCTGACAGCATCACACCCGTCATCATAGCGATAATTTATGAGGCGGGAAAGTGCATCAGTGATTCTGGCGACCAGCAGCGAGCCAGGAGTCAGCACACTGTCTGTCCTCTGCTCTGTCCTTTTTATTCTCCACCCTTTCATTCCTTCTGTCACGTCTCCTCTTTTCTTGTACTTCATGCACTGACCCTCTTGTCCTCCTAAATGATGCAGCCTTTCTATGTTATTCGGATGTGTTTATCTTTTCTTGTCTGTGAGTGACTGGAGTGTAAGTTTACACTAAGGGACATTCTGTCAAGCTTTTCCAAATGTATAAATCACTAACTGAAGATGAGCAGGTAAAGCAGGTTGAGGTAAAGAGGGAACCATACAAGTATATTACGACATACAGTCACAAAGGAACTGTTGGAGTGAAATGGGCATCGCGGATTAATGAGGTCCGAGGTGTAAGAAGATCTCAGGGCAGAGTTTTACCCCGTGAGCAGCCACGCATTAGGGTGGCGATGTCAGTCAGACCGTGTGACATTCATGCTCCCCAGAGGATTAGTTATAATGATTTCAATGATTCCACGACCTTTCCTCCAGCACCAGCATCACCAAAATGGTGGGCCACAGTCTTGTTCTGTGTCTGAGACTGTTTACCCTGGTCTAACCAAAGTAGCACTACACGGCCATGTTTGGATCAACTTATAAATGTGAGTTTGTGTGACTTCCTCTGCTATGAACATTGTTAAAACCAAGTACATGAGAGTGGCACTAACTCCAATTAAGGCAACACTGGCAGGGCAGTCACAGGCCCATTTCTCTCTCTAGGAAAGGAAGAAGAAAAAAAGGGGCAAAGCTTTGTTTGCACTTCCTCTGAAAGAGGCACTTTTTATTTATTGTATTCAAACGATTTAGTCTCATTGTAGGTTAATTGTGTGCTCGGACTAATTCAAGTTATGGTAAAGATAGCTATTTGTTTTCCAATAAAGTTTCATACAAGTTCTATGTGTCTGTTGAAAGTATCTTTTGACAATTAATGTTGCTGAAATCATATGGAAATGTGCATTTTTGATTTTAATTGATAGACGCAGGGGTTGGCCATAGGACCCGATTTAGACATTATGAGATCTGCTGGGGGGGAAGATTTTGTAACTTTTGGTGAAAATGTCCAAAAGAACTGACTAAGAAATATAACAAATATAATGGCCAGTACATATAATTCTCACCAGGAGATGAGCCCTTTCATTTTTAGACATTTGATTAGCTTTTCCCAAGTGCCAAAATTTTAAAGAGGATTTATAATGTGATAACAGTTTCTGAGCATATTCATGCTCCCAGTGGGATGAACCTTTGGATTTTAATGACACAATGACCTTTACTAAGAACAACACTTAGGTCTTATTTTCAGAGTTTCTGCCATCATAGCATTTTTGGTAATAATAACATTATACTAAGGGATGCACCAATACCGATTCCAGTATCGGGTATTGTGCTCATGTACTCGTACTCCGATACGACCGCACCTAAACCGTTTATAGCAACGTGAGCTCGTCAGTTGGGCCCAGCTGCAGCGATAACCCGATGCAAAAACAGGTTTAATCCATCATTTAACGCCAGCTGCAGTGAATACACAAAACAGGCAGTCACCAGTTCACCCATAGAGAGAGCGTGTGTGATGATGAGTATGAAGTCAGCAGTAACTATCAGCAGTTAAAGCCGTGAACGTAGCACTGCAGTGTGTACAGTTTATTTTGTCACTGAATAAATACTACAAACTCCTCAAGACTCAAGCCAAGTTCCCATTTGTTGCTTGTCAGCCAGTTGATGATTAGTGCAGGGGTTAGCCCCGGAGTTAGCAACAACTCCGACTCAAACGCACTTAAGGTGGGCTGACCTTTGAGGTGGATCAGTCATTCTCCTTTGAATTGACAAGCCGCTCCTTTGTGTTTCATTCACCTCTTTCATATTCTATTTCTTTTTGCTGCTGAACTGATAGCATGATTACAGGGTTAATTATTACCATCTCTACTTCAGACTGTGCTCTGGCAGATATGCTTTCTTTCTTCAGTGAATATCATTCTACGGTAAATAAATGGAGGAGAAGTGAATCATTTTAGTGAAGGACTGTTCAGGGTTTTACTATCATCCTTATGCCATCATCGTTATCACAGGGCACAGGTTTTGGTTGCTTAGTAACGACAGGCGTGACAGTAGCGCAACCCCGCCGAGCACCTTGGATGAAAGGCCGGCGTTTTCCACCCATTTTTAGACGCAACATGTGAACGACCTCTTAAAAGTGAATTGACTTCTGGGGATAAAAAGTGACATCATCAAGAAACAGTCAGACGATCTGACGTGTTTTTAACAGTAAGACGTTTTACTCTCCCAATACCTATTCTGATCTCTCACCTCGGGCTACCAGTCCAATACCAGTGCCCTTCCTTTTTTCTTATATATATAAAATATGTATACCAAACCGCGTGGGATCATTTTATGTTTTACTGTATAATACAGTTGTGTAATTATGACCTTTAAACATCGATCCCAGTTTACAGACCCACTTCTGGCTTCAACCTCCAACTCCTGCACTTTTCTTGCACAAGTCGGTTTCTTGACATTGATGCTGGTGGCTGGTTGTGATGGTTGTATTTTTGTGTCTGATCAACAGGACGAGTTTCTGATGGAGACTCAGACGAGGCTCCAGTCAGAGATCACCCAGCACTGCCTCGCTAATGCCAGCCGCTCCCTCCTCGCCGCGGACATCTCTGGGCCTTTACGAGCAGACAGCGTGACTACGACCTGAGCTCACACACACACACACACACACACAGGAGGAAAAAAAGCTAACCTTGTACAGATCACCTCAGAAAGCACTCATGGATTCAGTCACACAGACGCTAGGTCCCAGTCTCCCAAACCCAAACAGCTGACTAGCAGATATATGCGAATAATAATTCTATCGCAAATAATGATAACCATAAAACTCCAAATCCGGGTAATAAAGGCGGAGTGGAGCTCCCTAATGAAACGCCGGCCTCCCCGCTGCTTCCCGCCTAATGTTCCCGCCGAGCCGCTCGCCACTTTCCATAAAGCAATTTTGCGAGCCCACTTCAATCGTGAATCACCTAGAAATGAAGAGAACTGCTCCCCCCCTACCCCCACCCCCTACCCCCTGAACTCCCCCTCCTCTCCCTACAACACTCACACTGGAGCTCTACTTGTGTGCGTGTGTCTGTGTGTCTGCGTAGCAAATCCCTGTTTGCTTGTGTTCCATCATCACTTAATGTTCACAGTGATGCATTACGGGACACTCCTCGGAGGTGTGTGTGTGTGTGTGTGTGTGTCGGGATGTAGCGTCATTACTCTGACAGAGGTAGCAGCCATGAACTCAGCCAAGTTCCATCTGCATTAATCAGCTGAGAAGCAGTGGTAGGCAGACGTTCAACAGCAACACAAAGTGAAACAATTGAGCACGGTGCACATAGAGACAGTAAACACAGAGGTCTGTCTGTCAGCAAGTCTGTTCACACTGCTGTGAGACAGGCCGGGCTGTCCACACACAGGATGCATTGTGGGATGTTTTCAGTTATTATCAGTGGTTTGCTGCTTATTGTTGTCCATCTAGTGAAACTATAGGCCTTTTCTCAACACACACTCACGTTTTTAGGAGTTCAAACTTGGCAAGTTGAACTCCTGAGAAGGAGGTCACAGCATTCTTAATGAGACTCAGAGAGAGTACGCTTCAACACAACTGTTACACCTGTTATCTAGTGTTTATGATGAAATTAAACCTCATATGAAACTCTACACTGCCTCTGTGATCATTATGTGAGTCATATGTACATATTGATCCATATAAGGAGCTACTGAAGAAGGTAACTGACCAATAAAAAAAAAAAGAATCATAACTTCAGGTTTAGACAAGCAAATATTGGAGAGAAACTCTAAAACCCTGTGTCTTCCAAAAGGAATTATGTAATGTTTTAAATGCTACTGTGAGATCAGACATACTGCAACTCTGTCTCCTACAGAATTACGTTTTTATACAACTAAAGTGCATTCTTAATGTCGTACATGTTGACGTGTTGTTAACGGTGTAAATTGAAACGAAACAAAAAAAATGCAACAAAACTATACTTGGTCAGGTTTAGAAAACGACACCGTGACTTATTGAAGCTACGGACATGAATTCAAATAAGTGAATGATGACTTTTGGTTTTACACAAGACTCAAATGAAGTCCCGTGTTCATTTGACCCATCCACCCCCCCCCCCCCCCCCCCCCCCCCCCCCCCCCCCCCGTCCTCCACACGGACTTCCACGACCCATCATTATAAACGTATGTGATTGGTCAAACAGAAACGTGATCTGTTTCGTTGAACGGGATGTTCACTGAGAAGATGTCACAGCAAAATAATAGTCAACAAAATAGTTGAACTGATAATGTTGTCGCCTTAAGAAAGTTAACTCACCTTGAATAGAATAGATTAGATTAGATTGAATGTATGGCGTCCAGGCTCTGACCTCGTCACTCCCTGCTTTGCCCTTCATTAGTGTTTCATTGTGCCAAACTTCATTCCAATCTTTAACGATGATACCTTCCCGCCAAAAGGGGACGCTAGAGTCAGAGCCTTGCACTGCAGCCACAAGTGACAGTTAGCTTTCAAGTGAGCAGTGTGCTAGCAGGCAGACTGAGCACCGGCAGATGAAATAAAGTGCCAATAGTATTCCATGTCGACTGCCTGACCTGACCCTGGCAGGCGTCACTTCATTATTATTATAATAGAACAATGTTTATAACAGTTTTGGGTTTGGCTCAGGTCCTCTACAGCAGTGATTTTCAACCGCTGTGCCGCGGCACACCAGTGTGCCGTGAGAGATCGTCTGTGCCGTGGGAAAATGTCCAATTTCACTTAATGAGTCCAATAAAATATTATTTAGTTGTTGCAAATACTTTGCCATTGTTGAGCGTCTGAGCTGCAATATAGTACTCTTCCGTGCCAGTAGGTGGCAGTAGGTAGCGCAATAATGACCTTGTTAATTCAGGGCAGTAGAATGGAATGACGTGCGGGAGAGGTTGCGGTGACAAAACGAACAGCGATGGAGAAATATTTGAAAAGGAAAAGCAAAAATGCAGACTCTGAACTGGGCCCTGGACAAAATAACCCAGATGAAAAGCCTAGTAAGGATCAACACATTTAGAGACATATATCCGGCCCTCGGTACAACGCCCCGCCAGAAAATATCACATATCAAAGCACACCACAGAGCTCCGGGACGAAAAGTGGCGATGTTAGCTGGCTTTTTGGGCAACATAACGAAGCATCTCACTGCGCTAAAACTCCAGCTTCAGGGACGGGGACGTGTGATCACAGACATGTATGAAGCAGTAAAAATCTCCACCGCTGTGTTCCTGACTGCGCAGTTTGCTGATAACTGGGTGCACTTGGCACAGAGTTCACTCGGTGATTTGCCGACTTTGCAGCTCAGAAATGTAAATTTGAACTGCTCAGCAATCCGTTTGCAGTTGAGGTGGAAAGAGCACCTGTGGAGCTGATAGACCTCCAGTGTAATGACACTCAAGGCAAAGTATGACTCTGAGGGCGCTGCACAGTTTCCAAGCTTCACCCCTGAAACGATGCCTTAACTCTGCCTACATGCTGCTCAAATGCTCTGCATGTTTGGAAGCACATACCTGTGTGAGCAGTTTTTCTCTGTGATGAAGATGAACAAAAACCCACACAGGAGTCTCACTGATGCACACCTTCACTCCATCTTAAGGGTTTCCACAGAACCTAACCCCAGATATTAATGAACTGGCAGCCAAGAAAAGATGCCAGACATCTGGCTCTGGTACGTATGCAGAAAATAATGTAGCCTACCTAAACATGTATTCTTTTTGCACTTTGTCCAATATCCCTTCTATCCTGTTTATTAAATGGTGACTCTATTTGGCCCTCAACGTAGTCCCAATTTCTTATTTTGTCCCTCCCTGGGATTGAGTTTGACACCCCTGGCATATATGCTGTATTATGCTAAAAGGTGTCATTTTGTAACGTTTTTGGTTGTTGGTGTGCCGCGGGATCTTTTTAATGTAAAAAATGTGCCGCGGCTCAGAAAAGGTTGAAAACACTGCTCTACAGGCCTATAGTCTGGCAGGTGGAAGCAGTGGCATGGTGCTTTAATCCGCAGGAAAACATTTGTATTAGTAACCAAGACACATCTGTCACCTGTGAGGCGTAGTGTTATGGTAACAGGATGGTTCTTTGTTCAAGTGTGCCAAAGAAAAGTGACTTATTCTCTTCAATGCAGCATCGAACTGTAGGCCTATCAAATAAATCAATGGTTCACCAACCAGGGGAACCAGAGATCAACCTGAAGGGTCACAAGATGGTTAACAGGAGGGGAAAAGAGAACAACAGAAACATTCGGTCATCAAAGTTATGCTTGGTTTCTTTCTGCCTTTGCTCTAATCTTTTTTTGTTCTGGATAATTTGACTTTAGGTCTGGATTTAAGTTATTATTTCACTTGTATGCATTATGATGAAATTAGGCTCATTACATGTACTGTAACTAATAACTATGGATGTGGACTTCTGTACTTCCTGCTGTGGCCTGAAGGCTGCAGGGCATCAAACTAAGCAGTGAGCAGGTAAAGCAGGCCTGTGAGATCTGCTGTGCTGGAGTTGACAATATCAGTTTCATCACTCTCATGACTAACACATCCACAGCACACACACACACACACACACACACACACATAGACATCACTTGTGAAAGATCCAGTGATTGACAGATGAGATCAGAAGGGTGGATTTAGCAGGGGAGCTGAGATTCACACCCCCAGTGCACACACACACACACACACACACACACACACACACACACGCACCAGACACCTTCCCAGATGACACTGTGGATGTGATTTTCCTGTTTCGCGTGGAAGCAGACCGACGGCAGCATGTGGCCGCCAACGTGACTCAACCCCCTCACCTCCGACTTCACCTGATGTCTCAGCTCCTCGCCTTCATCCGCCTCCTTCTCCACCTCCTCCATCATAACCCATGTGGGCATGGCGGCCTCCCAACCTCCCTCTACTGCAGCCAAAGTGGCCCCAGGACTGGTTTCAAGCCTAAACCCAAGCCCCCCCCCCTCCCTCCAGCGCTCCCTGAAGCCCGGGGCGATCTGAACCTGATCCAGTCCTGATGGCAGAGGCAGAGGAAGCAGATGCCTGGGCAGTGGGAGTAGGGCACCGTCCATGATGGGACCGGGCCTACTTTATCATAGTTAGGAAGGAGTGAGGGCAAGGCATGAATATCAGCAAACACACAGAACACACACATGCAATGTGCAGACTAAAGCAACCTGCATCCTCAGATACACTGCAGCCTTTATTTTTCTGTGCTTTCTAACTTCCAAAAGTGTTTTTCAGTTAGTGACAGTCATGATCAATCCTCTCTGTAGGGAGCAAATGTTGAATAATTCCTACCAAGTGAACGCTAACATCAGAGCAAATGATAAGACTACAGGGAAAAAGTCATCGCACGTTCTGCAATGTAGTCAAAGTATTCTGTAAGGTCTCATGAAATGTCATTTCACTGCATGTTTCCACTGAAATGAGACAGAAGTCAAGCTGCATTGTATACTGTTGTTTTCTGTGGTATAAGAGTAGCACACTTCATACCTGGACAGAGGGTTTCTGATGTGCGAGCAGGAATCTGAGCTCTTATTCAGCAGCTTTCTCACAGAGCTGAAAACCCGACGGGCTGCGTTTCACAGCCGGCGCGCTAATGTCCTTCACTCCACCCCACTATATTTACACACCGGGTCTATTTCTTGCTGGAGCAGCTTGCATTTCTGAAGCCTGAAACCTATTGGTGAATGTAGTTTATTACATCCCCCCCAACTAACACTGATGCAGTCTAATGCAACAGTCCTGTAATGAATCCTCCACTTTGTGTTTTAGAGAGGGGTCGATTCACCTTCATGATCATTTTTGAGGTTGCAATTTATACAAACTATATTGCTTTATACACACAGTTGTTTCTGATATTTTGTCCACCCTATGCAGATCAATGAGGGTACTAAATATCAGAAACACATCTCTGGTGACCTCACCTATCTTGGCTTGTTTGAGCAGAAAATGGGACTACTGACTCTTCAATCATTTGAAGAGTCAGTAGTCCCAACCAAGTAAACCTACATTGGGATTTATTTTGAAAAGACACTGTATGCATGTAACAAGCAGAAACTGTGAACACGTGAGTTTATTTTGAAAAGACACTATGCATGTGGAGAATGGAAACTGACACATCGACTCTGACATGTCGAAGATGGACACCTAGAGTGGAACCCAGAGCGTCACAGTTTGAAGAGTAGGGCCGCTGACCAAGCGTTGATATTTGACGAGATTGGAGTGAGAATGTGTGTCCAAATCATGGTGAAGGGAAACGTTTGGCCTGATAGTGACCAACCATGAATACCCATACCAAGTACCATGCCTATCCGGCTGGAAATTGTTGGATGGATTAGTTAATTTATACATCACGTGTAGCCACAAAGGATCAAATTGAAAACGTCGTCATTCACATTTTGCGATGGAGAAAGTGTTTCCACGTCTTCGCGTAAAGACACAGACTAGGATAAGACATACTAAGTATGCACACAGCATGTAGTCCCTCTGGGAGATGATAAGGTGAAGTTTTGCTCAGCACTGATGGAAGGAATAGGTCAGAGCTGGTTGTAATCATTCATCTCAGTCTGACATGAAGGCTGAGCAATTAGGCAGGACAACTGTGTACTTTACTAATGAACAATGGTTGAACGAAGACTCCCTCAACGCCCCCATCCATCACCCAAAAACATCCTTTTCCAAGCTCTCTCACACACACACACACACACACATACACACGGGCCCTGCTGTTGTTGGGTTGTTGGAGGTGTTTCCACCGCTTTGATGAGTTTCTGGCCGATGCTCTCAGCCTCCCTGCTGAACGTGTGGCTGCTTCTCCTCCTCCTCCTCCTCTTCGTCTTTCCCCCTTGTCAACACAATCCCTCCATCCATCCGTCCTGAGGCCCGGGCCCGGCGGGGGCCAATCCACCCCTCGCAGTGTCCTCTGGGTGCTTTCTGCTTCTCCTCTGGTCCCCCTCCCACTGCACGCACACACACGCGCGCACACACACACACACACACACACACACACACACACACACACACACACACACACACATACTTTTGTCGTTGGACACCAGTGAGGTCCTTTGATTTATTGCCTCAGTTCTCTTAACCCACTCCCTACTAAATAGTTATATTTCTCGCTCTCTTACTAGTATCAAAATCTCAACACTATCTACTAAATGAACCCACATCTTTTGTTTGGCCCGTCCAAGTTCGTGATGCTCAGCTAATGTTAGCTGGTCTATTTTGCCATCTTCCAAGCTTTCACATTCTGCAGGACAATACTTCACGTATACGTTGAATGCCAACGTTTTTTTGCATTCGGCAAGAGCAAGTGCCGTAGTAATATGTGACGCATAGAGCAAGTGATGTTTTACAACGAGCAGGTGATATTTAAATTGATGTGGTATATTAAGGGGTATAACAGGTGAGGAAGTCCACTAACAGCAGGAGGATGGGTCAGACAAACAGGACTTTCATACAGGAGACCGCTGTTCATATCCTGCGTGAAACCAAAAGCAATCATATGTTGTTAAGAGCGCACAAAATTCAGCCACATTTTTCTATCCCAGTTGTTTGTCTTGTGTACTGAAAGATTCAAGTTTCCTGTCCATCCAAGTCATTGAAGAGCCCCAACTTCCAACTGCCTCTTGCAACTCTACTGGGACACCCTGTCTACAGCAGACGTGTTTCAGTTCCATGCATGTCTGGCGGAACAGATACACTTCAGATATAATCAATAAAGCTGTCTACATAACCAGAGGCATTCCACTTGGACTTTACACTTTACTGAGACCTGAATCGTTTTTTTACACTTTCTTTTTTCACCAAAGCATGTAACTAAACTGATTATATGTTTGGCTGTGAGTGCTGGAAAAATGATGCTAAGTTCACTGCAGCCCTGTGGATGAACTGTTGACACTGACACAGGACTGCAGATGCTGCTGTAGTATTGCTGGTGTGTTGCTTTCACTATGCGTGACTGTGTACACAAGGTGCTACAGCTTTAACTGTAGCAGGGCTATAAACGTTGGTCCTGAAGGTGCTGGTGGAGGATAGGTCAGGGGAAATCACAAGTGTTTCTTCCCCTCAGCAGCAGGAATATGCACAGCAAATTGCATGGCTATCTGCTTCCTTAAAGGAACAGTGTGTAGCATTAGAAGGGGTTCCTTTGCAGAAATAGCACATGATATTATGTTTTCTTGATTGAATAATTACCTGAATACCTACATACGGAGCTGGCTGCTCTGTCTCTACTGTAACCCAGAACGGACAAACCCAACACTGGCTCTAGATAGGACCATTCCCATTTTCTCGTTTCGCATTGGTCACCGTATTTCTCCTATGCACTTGGCACACGGGAGAAGTTTTTATTTGACAGATTTTAAAATCAGCAGATGGAGTCATTAGTTGTTTAACTTTTCAAATCACTGATATCGTAAAATCCTGTGATTGGTTTGTTGGCTTTCACACCACAAACGCACCAGACCAGAGCCCCCTTGGAAGCGGACTGAGACCCTCCTATTCAAGCGGTCTCAGTTTGGTTGTTTGGTCCCCACCGGGATTCGACTGAGAGCTTTCACACCAGCCTAAACGAACAGCCCTCACCGAGCAAATAGACCTGAGATTGTTTTTAGAGGTAAGTTGTGAAAAAAAAACTTCATTTAAACTAAAGATAGTCCCACCAACATTGTCATCCCTTGTAAACAGGGACATCTTTTGAGGAGCATGAATGTTAGTACATATGATGTCAATCTGAACATTGGATGTTGATATTTTATGTGTAAAATCTTAAAAATCGAATAGTGCCAATTTTGCCCGGATGGTGGCGCTAGATGAAAGGTCAGGTGGTTACCAAAATCTTGTAGACCCTGAATATCTAAAGCAAAAGGGGCCAATTTAATCTAAATGTGCCACTTGCCATGAATCCTTCCTGATCACTCAGTCCCTTCTCTCTCTCTCTGATGAACCATTTCCCAAAACTTTCAACAGTTGACCTGATCATCCCAATAGCCCAACTGCTTCCCATTTCCCTCATTGCCCCAGCAGTATTTATAACGGTCCACTCCGAGCCAGGTGGAGCACCGGGCTTTGAAGCAAACTTGACATAGTGGTCTGTCACTGGGCACTGGGTCACATGTCATCGGGCATATAATGTTTTCCAGAGACATACTCTGGAAAAGAGACGTCTGTAACTCAGCGGATCATTTAAAAAAAAAAAAACATCAACTTCTCAAAACACTTGAAAGCACCAATAGCCAAATCCAGAGTTATTCTCCTTCTTCCATTCATATGAATGAGCCCGAGAACTAGCAGCTGGGAGGCGGGTTAAAGGAAACACCAGTGCTCTTGCTCTATAGACCCTTGGATGCGGAAGATTGACGGAAGATCAGAGTCATTTTATGCTTGCAGTTCAAACTTTGTTTTACTTCTTGCGCCATTAATTAAGCAACTTTCAGAGGAATGTACGGAGCCCCGTCTCCAACACTGTATCCAGTCTCTTTATGCATCAATGGTCCACTCCCACAAGTCATTTACCAGATCGTCTTTTGCCCTATGCTAAGCGTTCAAGTACTCCTTGTATGTTTCCTGTTTATCCTCAAACTGTTTTCCCAGACTCTGATGCCTCACATGCCTGGTTGAGTTTTCCTTCTCTATGTTTGCATGTCTCGTTCTCACCTTTTACCTTTTGTTTGGATCAAAGATTCTGGACTTACTCTAAACTTGCTGTCTCAAGTTGTGCTTTCAGGTTTTTGTCTGTTCTGTGCCAGCCACTGTTACAGTGCAGGTCGAAGGTGGTCAAAATCATTTGGAAACATCCTCTGGGGACCATAAATATAAGAATGACTAACTCTTATATGTCAAGGGCATACTGTATATACATCACGTTGAATAGACAGGGATTCATGTTTCACAGCACTGCGCTTACTGGCTGAAGACTTTCCCCTTTGATAAAAGCCAAGAAGCTGCTGGTACTCATTATTGGAGAGGAGGAAGCAGACTGCTCCTCTTCCTCTCTCAAGTTGGCCTGCTTGTTGGAATGACACATGCCCATTCATTAGTGGGCAAATAGGAAGTGAAGAGGAGGAGGGGATCGCTTCTGCGGGGCTCTTGTGGCTGTGCCAACTTTTGGGAAACAGACGACAGGAGTGGAAGTGGGGAGCGAGCGAGTTGAGGCTCCATGTATTCTCCCAATGAAATCCAAATTTGGCTTGTTCACAAAGGCTGTCGCACTGCCGCCGGATGTGGAGATGTGAGGAAATGTCAGCGCCCTCACTGAGACTCCAGGGGCCAGATGTATAAACAGTTTGCCCACACATGAACTGGTATTTACAGGGGAAGAACGTGAGGATGTGACAGTTTTAGCTGAGCTAACTGTGAGAGATATGGAAGAGGAGGAGAGTGAATATAAATTAAGAGACAGGTAGTCTGACTCACTGGATGTAGACGGGGTATAAGTCCGCCATTGGCCATGTTTTTCAAGCGGCATTCTCCTCCCCTTCTGCTATCTGTGCTATCTATTTTTCAACGACACCGTCGCTGCATCCTGGGCTAAGCACCGCCCAAAAAGATTGTGATTGGTTTAAAGTAATGCAAACCAGCCAGAGCTTTTCCCCCCTTTTTGTGTTATAATGATCATGTGTGGAGCCACACCCCTCTTTATTGCTGAAACAGCATTATGTGGTATCATTTCTACACACAGTTCTATAAAATGTCAATCAAAGGCGCATTTAATATTCACAGTATATTTAATCATTTGAAATTATTTGTGATAAATTGTTCTTTTTATTTACATTCGAGCCATCATCTCATTTAGTTTTATTCTGCATTTGAAGCACTTTCAGTTTCAACATGAGTCCTTGAATGAATCCTTGATTTTCTTTCCGACGTTTAATTACAATAATGATGATTGAGATTTTACCGCCATTGTTTTGTAGGAACGTGTGATGAATTAGTGGTCGGGACGCTACAAATAGCCACAGCCGTGCGTAATGACAGCGTCTCTGGGACCGATGGAGAACCTCGATGATGCGACACAGTTGGTGAAATTGCACTTTCTTTGCCGTATTTGTCCCTGAGAGTTCTAATAGAGAGCGGACACTAATATCGATATGCTAACAGGTGTTTAGAGGTGTGCCCACATCCATTCATGACAAACTGTGGGAGTGGAAATGAGGCTCGTGGATGTGCGCCCAGCTCAACAATGACTCATAAGTCATGACAGGAAGTGACACAGTGGGAGGAAAGGACACAGCTTGATATGTGACACTGATGAACAACTGCAAGAGATGATGTACAGGAAGTGTGTGAGTAAAGTGGGAAGACCTATGGCAGGATGTGATCTCAAACGTAGGCAGCGCTACAAGGGATGCATCAAGTAAGTCCGCTGATTACAAAATTGCAGATAAATATTATTTTACAATCTTTAATTTCTTTAAAAAATGGGCTCAAGATAAGGACATGATGGAAATGTAATGTAACTGGGTAGATTTCTACATGTTGTCCCATAGATTGTCCCGATTACCTTTTGGAAAGTGTAAAGAAAAACTTGCCGAGTGGATGAAACAACCTGCCCCAGTTATGTTGTGTTCACACTACCAGCGACACAGCAACAGTGTGCAATTTATGTTCCATGGAAGCCGGTGACACAAAGCTGCAAACTAACCAGACGCTGCATGATGGACGTGACACAAGTCAAAGTAGAGCTGCTCTGAACTTCATATATGAACCAATCATATGACTTTGTTTCAACCTGTTCCGTTTAATGTAAAAGAAAATGCCGTTAGCCAGTTCCCAGTGCTATTTAACGACATAACTAGGCCAACGAGTGCTTGAGCAACACTTTCACGATTGGCCATTTTGTTGCTTTTGATGCCCGTAGTGTGAACACAGCATACGGGTAAAATCTCTCTACCAACCAGGGCTTACTGACAGAGTTTGGGCTGAGATAACAGCTTTCATTGTAAAGCCACCAGGTTTATTTGGGGTAACTGGAAGAGCTCTCATAGACGTGTGGGTTAAAACCTCTGAAAGTGTGGGATCCACGGTAAACAATGTCCAAAGCAAAACCAGACAAATCTGGGATGCATTTCTGACATTAAGGGAGCAACATGTTCGAGGAGGTTTCAGATTTAAGTTAACAGAACATAAAGTCATATCCAGGCTTTTTAATGGAAATAATGAAATAAAGTTTGTTATATTTGTATTTTTGTTAAATGTAAAAATGTGTGTACATATACGTATATACTGTATATATATAGTTGACAGTTAAATAACCCTAGTTAATCAGCAGAAAACTACTTTCCACTTTGTTTTAACACTATTTGTTGACATTAACTGTAGTTGGTGACAAAAGATATGGAAGTTATTTGTTCACTCAATTCACTCAAATAGTGAAGTTTTCTTCATCACCAAAAATGTTTGCAAATTGCTAATGACAGGACCTGCATTAATCCTGAGGCCTTATTTTGAAGAAGATTCCTTTGTTAAAAAAGAGTTTTAATATCTTCATTACTTAAGTTAATATTGTGTTCACATTGTGTATTGTCCTATATTAATATGTAACTTTTAGGACCTAATGATGTAAATAAGGGCTATTCAAGTTTCCGTACAATAAGAAGGTTACCTGCCGATTTACAGACGATATAACGGTAGAATAATGGGTAGAAAGGGTTTGTACAGATGAGTTTTATCTTTTTGATCCTGTCCACCTCTGTATTATGGCAACTGTGTATTTCCAGGTGAAGGCTCTCAAACAAACCGTACATTCATTTTATCCTAATAACCATCCTTTCCCCCTCCTCAGGCTTCTACCCAAAGCAAAGCAAAACGCTGCCTAACCTTGACACCTGCCACGGCGCCGTGCAGCCGTTTTGATACGTTTACATTAAAAGAGCTGAGGAGTGTGGTGGCGGGATCTGCTTTCCACTGCCTTTAATCAATGAAAACCTTTTTGTGGGCCTCCGGAGAGCGAGTGGAGCCCAAGATAAATATTGGCAGAAAAGAAAAATGTGTCGTCTTTCCCAATCGAGGGGGACATAATGATATTCACAAGGAGACCCCCTGCCGAGATGCAAGGCAAACTGTTCCTAAGCAACAAAACACATTTTCCCTCTCCGAGTGCTCGGAACGAGGCTGGTGGCAGGGTTTTTGGGGAGTGTGTGTGTGTGTGTGTGTGTGTGTGTGTGAGTGTGTGTGAGTGTGTGTGTGTGTGTGTGTAGGTGTGTGTGTGTGTGTGTGTTGGTGTGTGTTTAGGGGCACTGACTACTTCAACCAACAGTTGATTATGTTGGTCATTCTGTCTGTCTCTAAAAAGTGTCTTTGTGTATATTTGGGCATCAGTCTTTGTGTATTTGTCCGTCGGCCAGGTTGACATTGTCTGTCACTTCTGTATAGTATGTGTGAGCATGCATGTGTCTGCTGCTTGATTCTGTGTGTGTGTGTGTGTGTGTGTGTGTGTGTGTGTGTGTGTGTGTGTGTGTGTGTGTGTGTGTGTGTGTGCGTGTGTGTGTGTGTGTGTTATCCCTCCATGGATTAAGGGGTGTTAGGGAACAGTGACCAGCATCAGTGACAGTGGATTCAGTCCAGATGCTGCCACACTCCCAGACACACATGGCTTACTGCAGCTGATGGCTGGTATTAGTTATGATGAAAGAATATATATATATATATATATATATATATATATATATATATAAAGGTTGACACTGCCATGTGATTTGGTGCTGTGGCAGTATAGCCTACTGTGGTCAGTTCACTACTAACAACAGCAGGCTATTCCATATTCCACTAAAGTTCTTCTGTTAACTAATAGCTGTAAAGCTAATGGATGTGAAAGAGCAAAAAGGAAACTACAGAATGTTGAGAAGGTTATCCTGATTACATTTTAGCTGTTCTCAAAGAGTGCAAAGTAACTCCAAAACAGAGTGGTGGAAAGGAACTATGTCTGCATGTACAACACTATACAAGGAGCTGTGACCAGACAAGAAACCCCTCATCTGAAACTCCCCTGGTCTCACAATGAGTCCACTCCTTTACAGAACACATATCTCTGTGAACCACCAAACAGAAAGTGTTGGGAGCCAATCCTCAATGCTTTACTTCATTAAGTAGACAGCAGGTCACAGCACACACACTGCATACGCTTGTTTTTCTTATTATTATTATTATTGTTATTATCATTTGTGTCATTTTTTTTCATTTCACAATTGTTCTTTAATTCTTATATTCCTTTCTTTTATTTTGTGTCATTTTTTTAAATGTTTTTTCATCCCTCTGCCCTTGTTTTCATTGTTGCTATTATTATGATACATAATATTTAGCTGACAGGTGGGAGACGGGTGAACCAGAGGGACAGATCGGGGAAATGTCGGCCATGGATCCACTCGAAGGAAGCCCCTCAGGTCCCAGTGAGACAGGTCACCACTCAGAGTGGATAAATATTAATTAATAGGCAAAAACAAAAAAATATTAAAGTATAAAACATATGTAAATAAATAAATTAAAGAAATCTAATAAAAATATTATGAAATATGATTCAAATATATGAAGGGATCTTGACAGACCGGACATTTCCCACTATCAGTAAAAGGGAATAATAAATATATAGAAGTAAATAATAAAGCTGTTATTAAAAGAGAAATAGTTGTTTGCAATAGGTGCTATGATAACAGCATTAAACATGCAAGAATAAGTGTTTGGGTTAGGGGTTGTGTGTATGTGTGTGTACAGTATATACAGTGTGTATGTGAGTGTATACATTTATTTATTTTCCCCCTTTCTTTTCAAATATGTCCATTATTCTACATTGTCATGAATACTTCCTTCTTTTTCATAATGTTGTTTTACCTCCCCCACTCCACAATCTATATCCTCTATAAATGTATATATATATACATATATATATATACATATATATATATATGTATATATATATGTATATATATACATATATATATATATATATATATGTATATATATATGTATATACATATATATATATATATATATATATACACACTCACAGTCACCACATACTTGTAACTGAGAGCCTGCCCTCCTTTGCTCAGCATCTTTTATCAGCCCAGTCTGAACTAATATACAGTTAGTTTCTCAGACTTGACAAAGATCCTCCAGAGCCACAGAAGACACAATACAACTGTGTTCACAGAGTAATAGCCCTTTGTGACGTATATGTGGAAAACCGGCTGTCGTCACGAACACTGATACCCATCATGACTTAAGCAGAACCAACAGAAACTCAAACTTATAAACACTCAGACTACCCAAGTTCCATTTGGCCAAAGCTCAGTGTGGATTGTAGCTGTCGTACATCCTGAATTTTATATTAAATAAAAAGCAATAACAACATCTCATCCCAAATCATCTAGGGAGTGAGAACACAGACGTATCCCATAATCATCACCTTTTCAGTGAGAGCGACTGGCTCCTGACAGCTAATAGATGATTAAAGACTGCCACCTAGTGGCACTGCACTGGTGGTGAAACACTTTGGTGACTGAGCCATGTTTCAGCTCTGTCCAAACATGCAACCCATGAGGGTCATCTTTGCGACACCACAGCGAGGGCTCTGGCTTGGCTAGTCTCCATGACATGACCCAGGAAGGACTCAGTCAGGCATTCCCCATCTCGTCCGTGATGGACAGCACAGCCCTGCAACACGTGTCTTTCAATTGAATTAAAAACATTGTTTAAAAAAACTAAAAACGAAATCCTACCTTCTACATAGAGTATACAGTAATACTTGTTCTAGACCAGTTGTTGCTGCATTGATGAACAACAAACCTGCCCTCTACGTCCCCCCTCATAATACTTGATTACTTTGGAATTTTGATGCTTTGGCCTGTTTGGTTTGGTTCATTTCAAAATATATAACACTATGAATGGGGCCATTTTGCATAAGGAGTACTTTTTTTTTTTAATTATTGGTGAAGCAATGTGACAAAATAATACATACAGACAGACGTAAAGACAGACATGCAGACAATAATGTAAAGCAATTCCGACGAGGTAATGAAATGATATCAGTCAGTATAGATTACAATTAGATTGGGTTACGTAGAGTTTGTGTGTTGGTATGTGTGTGTGTGTGTGTGTGTGTGTGTGTGTGTGTGTGTGTGTGTGTGTGTGTGTAGAAGAGGCAACAGTATACGTCCGAGTAGTCTATGAGAGGTGTGGAGGAAAGACAAAAGATAAAGTGGAATTGTTGCAGTGGTAATAAATAAATATATGCTTCAACAGCAATATCCTAACAATTATAATAATAATGATAATAATAATATAATGACGTGGTATCATATAATGGTCATATAATAATTATTATTATTTTTACAATTATTATCCTAATTAACATTACTCTGACTCTGGCCCGTTGCAGGTCTTGTGCCCTGTCCTGGATGGGACCCCTCCCAGACAATGTTGGAGAGAGACTGACTGCTGAGGAGGGACTTTTTAGTGTCTTTGATTGTTTATTTGTTGTTGTTGTTTTTGTTGGTATGTTTGTGTTTTTCTGTGGGGGGGGTTTCAAAGAGGGAGGTAGGTCCAAGCTGTCCCATCCCAACCCACCCACACCGGAGCCCCCACCACGCCGCTAGAGGTTCGGCACCCCATCGCTGCTCTCACAACAACTACAATGTTAATATCAGTTTCAGTCAGAAAAACAGAATTGAATTGGAGTATTCTTTCATTGTGGTATTACTTCTGCTTCAGTAAAGGATCTCAGTTCTTCCTCCCCCACTGAACATAGAGGTGCTGTTGCGTGCACCTGCTTATGTTGTCAAATGTATGTTCACTGAGATAGAAAATGAAATATCTGCTCCGTGTTTCAGAACTCATGAGACTATGAAAATATTTCATTACCATATTTTACTTTCCGGAAACTCTCCATGTCGTGTTTGTACCTGGGACCCACAGATGGTGCGGTCCAATCGTCGGCTCGAGTCACAATGTTTCCCAAATAAACTCAACTAATTTCCCCGTGTGGTGATTAAGTATGTACAATGAAATAATTTGGTGTTCTGTCGCAACCAATTATGTACACTTTGGAGTCGCGAGTGGCAACATGAGAGAGAGGCAAATTAGCAGCCATTTGTAACATTTATGCTTCCTGGATATCTGAAGCCAAATCAAAGCAATTATGACCCGAGCGTGTCTACTTTGGAGTTTACCAAGTTCATTACGCAAATTAACTTCCTAATTAGCTTTTGGCTTCATGCACACTTTCATCCGCTTTTTTCGGGGGCTTTTAAGTAATGGCCGGCACACAAGAGCCCAAACAAAGCAGTGTGTAAATACAACAGGGGCAGAAGAATGGGCCACTTACAAATCAGATCTAATCAAAATCCCAGCGTGAACAGAGGGACACTTGGCGTGTGACGGCTGAAATACAGCGACGAGACTCCAGGAGGTTTTCCTCCAACAGAAATGCTGCTTGTAATTGACTTCAGTCTCTAATATACCGAAGGGCTCGGGAAAATTAGGAGAAAAAAACATTTGTTTTTCCAGTTTATGTTGTTTGTTTCGCATCAGGTAGAAGGAGAGGAAATGACCTCCACTTTCAGTAGTTAAAGGGATTGTTCTTCATCAAGAACTCAGCAGGAACCAGACAAACCACAAGAGACAAAACCAAGAAGACAGATGATAAGAATGAGTTACTGCCAGGGCTCAGGGTAATACCAGGAAGTCCACGGGGCCCTGTGGTCGGGCTGTGCAGCATTCCATCAGGCCCTGGGTCAGAGTGGGCATGACGTGCGCCATCAGGTAGTTTCTCATGGGGACCGACTCGGCCTCCAGCACCTCCTCCTCCTGCTGCCTCACCTCCTCCAAACTCTTAGTGTGACACATATTAATGCATCATTAATATACGTAATCTTATATTCAAACATATCAAACATGGTTATCTATCAAACACGTGAATGATACACTGGATTAGTACAATTGAGTCTTCCGTGTTTTGGTAAGGGGAGACCGTGGCTCACTGGGTTAAGAGGGTTTTCTGGTAACCGCAGGGTCAACGGTTCGATCCTCAACTGGGACGTGTCACGTGTCGAAGTGTCCCTGAGCAAGACGCTGAACCCCTAACTGCTCTCCGGGCGCCTGTCATTGGCAGCCCACTGCTCCCTATATACAGGGATGGGTCAATTGCAGAGGTCAAATTTTGTGTATATGACAATAAAAAAATGGTTTAGTTCGTTCGTAAAAAAATGGGACTCCGCTAAAGGAGTAACCTCCTATTTCTGCCCATAAATCCCTCTAAATGCTACACGCTGTTCCTTTAACAAAACAAAGAAAAGTTCAGTTGCAGCCTGTGGTGCACTTAATGTGACACGCACACTGCTGCCGTCTGTCTGATGAATACACATGGTGCACATCTAGACCCGAGTTCACAACAGAGAAAACTCCATCCAATGAGGAAGACCACCTAATAAGTTGAGAGTCTTTTCATACGGCACGCGGCCTGACCTGCATCTAATGCCTGCAGCTTGTGTGTACTATCAGCTTTGGTATGTTTGTGAAGCATCACATAATCCTTCTTCAAACAACATCCCAACAACCAGACCCTAGCTCTCCTCCCAGTACCTACCCACTCCTCCCAGTGTGCAGCCCTGTGTTTGGCCTCCTCTGCCTCCTTCCTCTCCTCCTCAGCTTGCTCCTGGGCCTCTCTCCTCATCTTCTCCTCAGCCTTCCTCCTCTCCTCTTCCTCCACCTCCTGGCTGGCGGGGCCCTAGTTCACAGTGTTGAAGATCTTCTGCATCAGCAGCAGGCAGTCAGGTTCATCACTACTGGTGATCTGTGGAGAGGACGACAAGGAAAACAGTGAGGTTTGATGATATGATGAAAACATCTGTCAGTGAAAGGCTTTTCTGATGACTTACTTCAAACGTGTTATATTTGGCCCTCGTCACGGTTAAGGTCGAGCTGGTCGATATGACTTTTAAACACTATCTTGATATTTCTGAACAATGCTGCGACATCATTCATATCTCAGTACTTTCTCTAAAATGTAACATAATGCGTATGTTCGTACACATTCAGCTGATCTGTGTAGTAAACTCATCTGAATTTAGAGGGAACACAGCATGTGTATGACATTATTTCCTGATATTGTCTGAGTGACTCTCTGAGGTTGTTTGCTATCATTTCAAAGTGAAATTTTGAAATGAGCTGTGTTCACCTCACAGCAGCAGTTGTTGTCACAAGTTCACAAATATATTACTGGAGAATGTCACGCTGCATCTCATCTGTAATTCAAGGCTTCCAAAAAAGCAAAGCGTAGTCATGCGTCATGGATTACCCAGGTACAGAGGGGTGATGTCCAGCTCATCAAAGTAGTTTACAGCAGTTCCATCCTCCTCGTTGTCCCCTCTGCATCTGGCCAGTCGTCGCAGGAAGTGCTCGTGCTCGTAGTTAGGCTCCCGTGCCAGCCTCTCAACGCAGCATCATCAACCGATCCTTCAGGAAGACGTCCGACGCGTCCAGGCACAACACAAACTCTGTGGTACACACGAGGAAACCATTTCAAATACTACTGACATATTCGTAGCTTGTCCTTGCGTTTGCTACATGGTCTACAAGCTTCAATCTCACATTCAACATGGAAAATACCACCACGCATCCATGTTATACTGAGTGTATGCAGCTAGAAGGGCTGATGTTCAATCACATTCTGAATCACACAGAAATGAATCACATTGTATAAATATTTACTTCATATCTAATGTATATCTATATTGATGGGAAATGTGTTCGGTGTAAATTTGTCTTGAATCCAAGCACCTCCATTTGCAAAAATCAACAAAGAGAACAATTTAAGAGACCGGATCTGAAAGGAACCCGCACCTAATTAGATCCCGATCCAAAATAAAGCTGAACAGATAGAGACGAGACCAACACTGGCAGCAACATGAAAGAAAGAGCGGCCGAACACGTTTTCCTGCCTCACAAACATAATCTTTCTTCTGCGATGACGACGTGCTGTGTGATCAGAGTCGCTCAGATCTATTCAGGTAGTTGCCCGTTTGTGTCTCTGATCTACTCTCATTATATTTGAGTCACACAGCTAAGCCCGTTTTTATGAAAAATAAATAGCCAGCAGTATACTGCTGTTCTGAAGACTTCTAACCATCTGAGTAAAGAATATTCTGTCTCTTGCACCATAAGGAAATGTTGTGACTCTAATTCCTAATCAGAACAAAGACGGTAGCCAGAAATGATATATGTCACACTGCTTACCAAAATTGAAAGTTCTATTGTCAGTTATATTTTTCTATATTGTGAAAATGGAAAAATTGCTGCCCTTGAATGAAGGGAATGAAAAGAACAAAAAGGAATGGAGCCATAAGATCCAGCTCCCTTCATAGGGCCGTAGTTCCCATCACTAGTGGCTTATTCATATTAGACATATTGACAACAGACCTGAGGAAATACAACGGGACCCTACTTGACGAGTGTTGAGCCTCGGTTGGGTTATACACCCAAACGGACACGGACAGCTGTGGACACCACGGGCACGTAGTAGTTCTGTTGACACTGTCGGCTTGGTTGCAGGACGTAAATTAAAAACATTAGAAAAATGACACCGAAATGTCACAGACAAAAACTAGACAAAAATGTTGTTGTTGTTGGAGTCTTGAACACATATGCATCAGTCACTGTGTGGAATTACTGAGAAAATACTCAAATATTCAGAAATTAGCTTTTCGAATGTTCAAAAGTAGGACATTGGAAAATTTCTTAATTGGGAGAGTAAAAATTGTTTAATTTTCTGTATATGTGTAGTCAAAGATGTCCTGAACACATATGCATTAGTCATTGTCTGGACTTGGTAAGAAAACTCTTTTTATAGCACCTCGTTATTGAGAAAATACTTTTTATAACACTTAAAATATTCAGAAATTACACGTTTCTCTTTTATTGGTATGACTTCTACTTTGTAAAATATTTTAATTGGTACAGTAAAATTGTTTGATTTTCAGTAGGGTTGGAGTCAAAGATGTCCAGAACACATATGCATCAGCCATCGTCTGGAATTATTAAGACCCCAAATATTCAGTTATTAGATATTTCCTGGAACAAATGTAGGACTTTTACTTTGAAAGATGTCTTAATTGGTAGAGTAAAAATGTTTGATTTTCACCATGGGAGGAGTCAGAGATGTCCTGAACACATATGCATCTGTCATTGTTTGGAATTATTGAGAAAAGTATTTTCATAGCCAGGATCTCAAATAATAGGAAATTAGCTTTTTGAATGTACAAATGTATAACTTTTACTTTAGAAAATCTCTTAATTTGTACAGTAAAAATGTCAGATTTTTAGAATTGGTGGAGTTCAATATGTCCTGAACACATACGCATCAGTCATTGTATGGAATTATTAAGAAAAATATTTTCATAGAACCTAAAAAATGTCAGAAATTAGCTATTTGAAGGCACAATTTCAGTTCACAGTTTTTACTTCATAAAATATCTTAATTGGTACAGTTAAGATGTTTGATTTTTGTTTGGATGTGGTCAGAAATGTTCTGAATGTCAGATTAAGACACTTCACGCACATTTCGGTGTATTTTGCCTTTAACTGACGAGATGCAGGTAACATGTTTTAACATAAACTTTAAAGCTACAAGGAAGTGACATTTTGTGTTGAATTTGGAGGTCATTGTGGTCGAAAGTGGTAGTGTTTCTTAGCACCGGATTCCGTTTAAAAAAAACTTTCACTTTACTGCAGCAGGGTGTGACAGTCTGCTCTAAGCGGTCCTGGTTCTGGTTCTCCTGTGCCTCCCTTCCCTCCAGTGGGCCCAGCAGTACGTCTTGGGTCTCCAGCTGCGAGATGTTGGTTTTGGCCCCCGAGCAGCAACGTGAAGCTCTGCTCCTCCTGCCGAAGATTCTGACTGCAGGTCAAAGGAAGCTGGATCTGGGTCTGTCCATGAAGGGTTGGTCGATGCCAGAGGCCCCTCTAGTGTCTGAGCTGAAGGACTGGTGAGCCTGCATTTCATCTCATTTCACCAGAACCAGAATAAAATATAGAAATAACCAATCTACTCTCTGATGGTCTCGTAGCAAAGAATGTGCTGAAACACACATTAAAGTCCATTACAGTCCATTGGTTTACAAATGAATTAAAATAAATGTGTTATCATTGACATGAATACATGTCTCATGTATAATTTAAAGAGTTAACTTCCCCAAACAAAAGATTAGGGAAGAGTAAGTATATTCACCTTGGACTCATTCTTGACTCAACCCTCTCGTTCCTGCCCCATGTCGACCACATCACCCAAACAGCCTTCTTCCACCTTCGTAACGTAGCCCGCCTCTGACCCTCACCGTCAGTTACTGCTAAGGAAACACTCGTTCATGCATTTGGAACATCCAGATTTGACTACTGCAACAGTATCCTCTAAGGTACCCTTTGACCAAGTCCTTAATAAACTCTTTTATTCTTATTTTTTTTAAATGTTATTGTACAGTATGTAAAGGGTCTTTGAGAACTTTGAAAAGCACTAGATAAATGTGATGTATTATTATTGACTTGTCCTTTAACACTTGAAAGACAAACATATAGTAGGGCGTAAGATCGGGCCAATGAACTCTCAAAAGAAGGGCGCAAGAAGTTGTAGGAATATTCAGTGCTTGCATTATATTGTACAGAAACAAACTGGTGAGAGGTTTGTACAGAAAGCTGGTCTCTGGAAAGTCATGAAAGGACATTCTGAAAGCTGAGACTATAAAACTAAAAACATCTGTAAACTGACCTCAGCTTGGCCATTGACCAATTGCCAGTCCTTTAACCACGAGGTTGGCGGTTTGATCCCCGGCTCTTCCTCTCCATACCTATGTTGAAGTGTGCTTGAGTGAGATACTGATGGCACTTTACAGCAGCCCAGTCCTAATGCTTAGAATGGGTTAAATGCAGAGGTAAAATGTCATGTATGTATTGCATGTGTATGCCAATTGAAAAAAGTTTATATATATATTTTTTTTTTTACTATACTTTATTCATAGTTAAGCTTCTTGTGCACATAGAACAAAGATTGCAGATAGCTCACTCTGTTCAGTTTGAGAAACACCTTAGATTTGGCCGTCTTAAATCCTAGTTAATCCTGGACTGAATCAGGCCTTGATGGTGTTTTTACAGGTCCTCAGACAGCTATCAGCACATTTTACCAGGGTACCATTAGTACTGTATATGTGCACACTCTCTCCCTCAGCCCCAGCACCTCTAATAAGACCCTTCAACCGCTCTAAATACCTTTAAAATATTTGCTTCCTGAAATCTTGACATATGTCTTGCATCGGAGCCAAAGACACAGACGCAGTTCTGTTCGAAGCTCTGGTGTCGTGTCCTGCCTTCACTTGCTTGAATTCGCTCTGGCAGGAGGGTTTTGGCAAGGTTGATAATAAATTAGATCAATTCTGGGAAGTGGCTCAGGAGTAAACAAGTCTCGGCCGCATTAATGTCAAAGTGCACACCCTGATCTGCACTTGAATGAGAGGGAGCTGTGTTTAGGATGAGCGGCAGTTATTAGCAGCTCACACACACACACACAAACACAGACACACACACACACAACTGGCTTAATCAGGAACAGAAAAGCCACAGATATCAGATTGAGTGCTAAAAATCTGTTAGATAAAACCTGTGAGAGATCTTTGTGTGTGTATGTGTGTGTGTTCCTGGCTATACAAGACGTATGTGTATGTGTGTGTGTGTATGTTTGTGTATGTTGTGAACTCAGACATCTGGCCTCATGGTCTCTTTGCACAACAGGCCACTATTTACTGCCCCTCTAAGGCTCATAAAACACATGCCTGAGTGTGTCTGTGTGTAATCATCTCGTCCTTCCACCGCCTCTCTTACTTTTCCTTCTCAGGTTTTTTTGTTTTCTTCTGAAGCAAAGTTCAAAAGATGTGAACACTGGGGAACATTAGAGAACTCCTGTTTGCCTCTTTCATTCTCTATAATCACTTCTCTTTGACTTCCTCTTCCCTCTCGTTTGCTCAGTCCCCAGTGGTCCAGTGAGGCGGTGACAGCATTTCGACACCGACATTTCAAGGGGGAACCCAGTGCCAATATGGTAAATCAATGAGAAACACACTGGAGCTTATTCCCTTAATCAATATTCATGGTGACATTTCAGTGGTGATGGAATGCAAGCAGCTTGATGCAGCTGCTCAATGGAGAAAATTCAGTTTCTGTGAGAATCTGCTTCTCTAGAAATTCACCACAACCTAATCCGCTGTTTTTTGGAGGACAGGAAGTTCCGGTCATGACCACCACCAAGTACCAAGGGTTTCACCTGGACCCTGACCTCAGTGGGGAAACCCACATTGAAGATGTGGTGAGGAAAGCCTTTACGCCTAAAAGCTCCATTTTCTGAGGACCTTGTTACCATCTACACTGCTGTGGTCAGGCCATTTCTGGAGTATGCCAGTGTCTTTGTGGTGGGGGTGAGATTAAAGCCAGGATGCATTGCTGGAAAGGATGCAAAGAAGGTCTGCCCTGAGCAGATAAATCCCCTCATGGAGTCCAGACACTGGTGGTGGTGATGAGGCTGACAGAATGATGAGTTGATGAAGATGATGAATTTGCCAAGATTGGGCGGAGATTGGGAGGTGGAGGGGTGCGTAACAGCAGCATGAACTTACTGAAGGTAGAGAGACAATCATGTTTAAAAGAGACAGCAGTAAGATGATGGGATATGTAATTGTTTCGTTGTGCTATTGGATAAAGGAGACCAGCTGATCTAACCAGCTGATGGCATGATTGACAGCCTTGAACAATGACAGCAAGGAAATTATGAGTGAGCATGCGGGAGGAGTGATTGGCAGATGTATGAAAAATAAACTACGGGCTTAGGCAAGAGTAAAGTCTTCCTGACTGAACTTACGCTAGAGCTTCATAACTTTCATTTTGCAGAGACTGTTTTTTAAGCCACTGTTTCCAGTTTAATTTAGAAATGTAACTAGAAGAAGATAGGAACATGTCAGAAAGCTTGTTGGAGATGTCCTAAATGTCATCAATTTATTTAGTTATGTGTGTGTTTCAATAAAATTTGGGTACACAGCATGAGTTTGAAAAAACTGACCAGCCAGTGGACCAGTTTTAGCTGAAGAGGTAACAGACTTACTGGGAATGAGGGCTTTTAAATATGCAGTGGAGGTGCAGAATCACTGAGGTTAATAGCCTATATTAATGAGCCTATATGTCTTTAGCACAAATATATGGGGGGACACTAATATTATGTCCATGCTAGCACTGCTGACACCACATTGCCACACTGTACTGTCCAGTAGCTGTCACAGTCAGTCACATTGTCTGTGCTTTCTAAATGCAAATAAACTTAACTATCTACATAAACATGAAATAATGACCTTCATTGTTTCTTTCAATCAGCACAATGGTACAGCCACAGTTCATTTTGTGTGCATGTGTTCTGAGCCCACACCAGGTACCCTCAACACCAACACAGCAGTAACTCATCTACGGTATATCACGTCACACAAGCAGCCATAAAGCTGGTTTGTAATGCCTTTGCAGACCTCTTGTTACTAACCCTGTTGACCGACTCTCAAAGCTTTGTTTTCATCTTATCTCCCAGCAGGAAGTAAAGCAAAGGCCTCTGGCCCCACCCCTACTTGTGTTCCTACAATGGTTTGTTTTCAGTCCAAACTAATTCCTGTGTAGGTATCATTATCTTGAACCTAAACCCACGTCCTCCCCGCTGCAGACCTTGAAGTCAACATCATAGGTGTAACCCATTGACTGTGCGGTTGTACTCGTTTTGAACCAAGTGGTGGATGTCACCACTGTTTTGTGTATTTGTGAGAGGGACTGTAAGTTAGTATAGTACTGTGCGTTCTTCAAAGCATCTCTGCTGTGGAAGCTGGCTATGTTGCTTTAGGGATGAATAATATTGTGCGTTACATAAAACTGACGAAAGTATTTACCTAACCCCAGGCACAGAACTGTATGTGAGTATAAGTATACAATCATTTAAAACTAATAGTCATGGTCAAATGAATTAGGTACTATTCAACCTAATCCAAGAACTTTGCATTTGAAAATAAAAACCATGCAGATGCCATAAACCAAAAATTCCGCGGACCCCCTGCAGTAGAACCCCGCGGACCCCCTGCAGTACCCCCTGTTGAAGACCTCTGCCATAGAAGATTGCATCATCTTTTTCCGTTTGGATAAACGTAATTTGACCTTACATTAAATAAAGTGAACTGTAAAACAAGTTTGAAGACACACACACACCCTTGTCTACATCAATAGAGATGAGGTGGAGCATCCACGTGAGATACATAGGTAGCATGTTAGCATGTTAACTGTATTGTAATTCGAGTGACTATCGGTATCATATTAACGGTATATTGATTGTTATGTATACATGACTACACATGTGAATGTTTCAAAGCAGCGAATTATGTTTGAAACTCTTTGAAAATACTGTTGAGAATATTGTATATTCATCTGTCTACTCAAATAAAGTTTGACTCAAACAGATGAATGTGATGTGTTGCTCCCAGTCAGTACTACTGGTTTCTTTAGCCCCTTTGCATGCATCACCTGTTACCTGTTTGAATAGAGTAATTACATAAAGCCTTTTTGACAGAACATGTTATATTTGTCTAATACCACAAGATCATTAATTGTAAATTTGAAAATGACAAAAACCATGCTTAAAAATAAAGCTCTTTGTTCATAGACTGACACTGAAATATACATTGAGTAGGCCTACACATAATGCAAAAAGTAGCGGAGCCATAACTTGTACAATATGTAAACTGTCCAGATCATTTACTGAAGTTGAAATAACTCAAATAATATACAAATGGCTAAACTTACAGCTTCCAGGTTTGAAGTTGGCTCACAGACAGATGGTGCAGATCCATCCAGTACTTCCTTTTTGAAGATGTTACTGACCCTCGTTGAGAAAGACTTTTCCTGTTGTTGTGAGGACATGTCAGCTAAAAATATAGTTAATCCACTGGTAGTTTAAGTCCTCAAGTGATGGAAGTAAGTTACATTAAGACTTTTCTGTTGGTTCATGCACCCAACAACAGAACAAGTAGCTTTCTTTTGCTTTGGGTTGTGTAAGGTCCGTGACAGCTAGAACATCACAATAGCGGACAGCAGTGGATTCTGCAGAGCTCCGTGAGTGGGGTCACCGAGCTGAAAGTGCATCTGCAGAACTACCAAGAAACCAAGAAACCCATAAATGGCTTGGGACTTCTAATGACGTACAAACAGGATTCTGTTTTGATCAGCTCTGTTTTCACGGTTCATCCAATGACTTGCTACATGTTTTTTTGAAAGTGTAAGCCGTTTTCCGAACTGTTTCGAATGACGGCTTCCCAGAACACTGTCAAACCATCTGACGGGTCATGTTAACGGTGGACCTCAGGAACCATAAACACGTGAAAGGCTCTTGCTATATCCAGTGTGTAGTTTGTCTATTCTGGGCTAGAGACATGGCAGTGCAACATATTAGACTCTGTGAAGAGCACCCGCTCCCTCTCTTTAAATGAAGGGCTCATTCTAAGCTAACAAACACATAACAATACAAAGTTTTGGTTTGGCCCTTTATGTCAAAGAGTAACTATTTGTCATAAGGGGTGCTTATGTGCACCTTTTGTGTCGTAGACCCATGATTGTGTTTAAAATGTACTATACAAATTATGCCTGAAACAAATTAACTAAACATTCTTTACCATCCTTTGAAATCAAGTTAAAACAACACTTTATAAGAAGGCTACTTAAACATGATTGAGAAATGCATCTTTCCTGATCACATAATGCCTTGATTCATGCAGGAGTTCATCATGAATTCCTGTTACTTAACATTAACAAACCCAAACGTGTAGGTTGCAACATAGTATTTCTCTACATATCACATTCTATTTGTATACACACTTTAACGATGTGTGCCTCACTATAAAGTTCTCGAAAAACCACAAGTGTCAAAAGTAAAACAAAAGCCTTTGTTCCTGGACTTTTAAGCTTTGAAAAGGTAAACTTTCACAAAGTTTGTAACTGAGAAACGGCACTGAAGTTGGTGCCAAGTCTTACTTGCCAATGAAATATGGTGCCAGCAGTGTAATGCAGAGTGCATTTCCGTGCAAACATGTGAACTCTAAACAGATGTTTTTCTTTATGGAACGGTATCAGAGAAACAATAACTTTTTTTTGTCTCATTAATATGCTTTGCTCTGGTTTTTTATCCCTCTTTTTGCACAGATTGGATTACTCATACTCACTCCTGGGCAAGTGAAAAGGCACATTCCTTACTAGTCCCTGAGCACTAAGCCTGCAGCAGCTCCCTCCTTTGCACATGTCCAAAGAGCCTTGGAATACTTACATAAACTGCAGATGTGTCGATGCACAGTGCTAACGTCTTCCTGTCATTCTGCTGCATCCTGACTTGGTCGAAATTACCTTTTTTTTTTCTTAAATGTTATTACATAAAAAACTTAACTAATGGAAAATACTGAAATAAAAGTCTTCAATTTTACTTCTCACTTTTTATCATTATCATCAATAAGTTTTCTATTTGTGAGGATAGTTGCAGTCATACGCCCCCAGCTGTAACTAGCTGACAGCCAGCTGATTGAATCATAGCTTCCAATCAGCCACACACCAATCACAGCCCACCCTCACTTGAAGGAGGTTCATTGAATAGGACTCCCTCCTCACTGATCCTTTCTACACCAATGCTGTTACAGACCGTACTGCTGGCAAAGCTTTGCCTCCTCCACCCCAGCTTCCACCCTTTCTAGTTCAGAGTTCATTTTGCATAGCAAATGGTTGAAATGGTATTCAGTTTACTTCGGGCTCATTCCTGTGTACCCGGAGGGTTTATGCATGGTGCTCCCTGTTTTGGCTTAGTAGCTGCTTGGCTAATCCAAGGAGCATTTTAAGAGCAGAGCCACCAGCGCCAAGTCTAACTGTATTTCTATTTGTTGAAATAAATGGTTAAAGATCTATGACGAGAGTGTTCCTGACTGAAGAAAGGAAATACTTCCATCTAAGTTTCCGTTAAACTCTTGAATCAAGAGCTTTGATTAAGAAGCCAAGCGTCCAAATTAAGATCCAAATCCCTGAGTAAGGGCTGGCCATAGCTACCGAACCAGTAAGGAAGCTGATGTAGAACTGTGGCAGCCGTCTAGATTGTAAAAGTGTGTTCAGACAAAATGCAAAGCAAATCCTAGACGTGGCATGATTTTCATGCAAAAGACACAAATGGATGCCGATAAACTCAAATTCAGGATGCTGCAAACTGAGGCAAAGGCCCAGCAAAACGCGTGTGGAAGATTTGTGAGGAGTGACACTGCGAGGTAAAAATGGAATGATCCGGAGAACCAAGTTCTGCAGTCAAAAGCGAAGCGTTCACAGAGATGCATTCTGCACACACACGGTCAGCATGTACTTTGCTAGCAAGGAGAGCGGTGTTCTAAATCAGTGTTTGTGTCCCAATGTGTCAATTTATAAGTTTCCTGTTTTCTGTACTATTAGGTTGTTTATGTCTTCACAGACTGCGTAGCCGCTGCAGCGCTCCCTGCTGCCAATTCCTTTCAAAATGGCCATTACATTTATTTTAAAATGTCATTATCTCTGCCAGTGTCCACAGCTGATCTTGCATTCTGCTGCAGCAGACTGCATAATACTTTGGGGGCCCAGTTATGGTGCTTGCTCAAGGTAGTATCGTGGTTGCGGTGACTCACACTTTCTCAAAACACCTTTTATTGCCTGTTTTATACTGCCATTGACTGCCTGCTGACTCCTCAATCACTACTCCACCAGCCTCCAGCCAGTAGGGGCCACTAGTGTTAACACAGCTGAGAGCATCTCCGCCCTCCAACTATTCTGACAGTTTGCGGTGTGTTTGGTAACAGCTAACAGAACTACCAGGACACGCGCTGCGTGTTAAGTTAAAATGAAATAATCACTTTGTTAGATCTATGACATGTTCTACAGATAATGATATTGAAACTGTAGTAATGTTGTATGTATGATATTAATATACTGTCAAAAGAAAATGTTACTGTATTTTTTGCTATGACACAAGGAAAAAATGGGCAAGACCTCAAATCTCTAGAAGACGCAGAGCTCACCTGAGCTCGGGCCACACTGTCTGCATGAGCAGCGTGTGTGCTTCCCGGGAACTTGCTTTTTATTTCGGTGCCCACAATAAGAGGTTAGAGCAGCCATGATGCCTGCTTGACATGCCTGTCACATGTGTCTCGTCTAGAGATTCAAAGTCTTGCCTCTTTCTTCCCTTGCCACACGGTTCACAGTAAAAATACAGTAAAAACAATCTTTATATCGATCGGTTTATTGATCTTCATACCACCAACATTACTTCAGTTTCTATGTCTATAACTGAAGAACATGTCACAGCCATGTAAAAAAGATTCTGTGGACAGAATCTCTTCATTTGTTAGCGCAAGACTTTTATCATTATTGTTATTATATTATTATTATCATTAAATAGACCAACTTACACGGCTCTATGACTCAATAGTAGTACAAGCTTTTAAATGTGGATTATATACAAATGAGTACACGTTTCTTTACTTTTCTTTTATAATAAAATGAAATGAAACATTCCGGCCATAATGAAAGGCAAACTCTATGTAGAAAGAAGGACTAGCAGTAGCTTAGCAGCAGTAGCACTGTTTGTGTGGACATGATGTGGGTGCTGCTGTACCCTTCAAATAAAATTGGTGTGCTGTCTTAGCTGCCTGGACAGACATAATACAGCTGAAAAACAGCGTGCTTTGACAAATGGTCAGCAGTTATGTCAACACATATGTGCTTTGTAGTAAATGGATTCAAATATATAAAAGCACTGGCACATTTGATAATGAGGGTTAGCTAATAATGCATAATGGCTTGTATCTGGAGTCCCCTGATTACAGCGCTTATGGACGAACATTTAGTTCAATTATTACAATCTTTGTCCCACCCAGGGAGTCAGCTCAGAGCAGGGATGATGCATGAAACTTGAGGCTGATTAGACTATCCACTGGGTCCTGGACTTGCTAATGCATAGAAATCCCAGGGTTTATTCAGCTGGAGCAGCTGGAAGATAACCTGCACTAACACAGGGATCCATTACTCATGGCCTTCATCCCCCTACCCAATCCAACCTGAATAAGACTGCTACCAGTCAGCTGGTAATTGCCGAAGAGTGCCAGCTTCTCATTGAGGTTAAAAGTCTGACTATTAATTAAAAGCTGTGTGTATTGATTCCTGGCACTGACCAGCAGGCTTCCAGCTGTTCTTGGTATTGTACCTGTAGCACTAAACACTGCCTGAAGGCAAACAAGATTCATCCCTTTATACCTCTAGGTTTCTGCAAAACACCAATGTGAAAATGGATTAACAGGGAACAAGGGGACATCTTAGATTATTGACATGACATTAACAAATACATTCATATTTCTGTAAATAGAGGAATCAGGTAACAAAATACATGGAACAGCGTTTAAAGCGACATATGGACAATAGGAGCTGGCAACGAAGCTGGAACTGCCAAACTTCTAACCACTGAGCTACAGGCATCCCTCGGGAACGTGCAAACGCATTCCTCCAGTACCAGAAACTCACATTTAGGGATTTTGCAGAGGTCAGCTCTGCCGGAATGCAATGACTCCCCTGCCAGGTAAATGAAAACGAGGATTATTAGCAGGATTCCAATTGTAAAATAAAAAACGAACCATGAACATTTCACCACACAAGTCTCTTAGAATGGCACCTGTTATTGACAGGTATGCTTCCACTGGGTAAGTATTTCATCAATACCAGCAGCGGACTCTCTCACTTGTATATTTCTGTTCTTAACAAACCAAACCACCAAGTTTTCCCACTCTAAAGTCTGCCTACACATTGTCTCTGTTGCTATTTATCTTCTTGCTACTTCAGGTAACGGCAGGGTAAGAATACCTCTTCTTCTCCAACTTCTACTTAGCTTGCTAATCACTAACAGGCATATTTTACATATTTGGTATTGAGGTCATCCAAAGGTAACAGAAAGTAATCAATACTCACGTACTGTATATGACAATGTATGTGTGAGTCACATTTTGTCATGTTTTTTTGTGTTTGTTTTTCTTTTCTTTGCATTTAATGTAACGTGTGATCATCAAAGACAGCCAAGAGGGAATTCCTGCGCCCTGTTCTTAAAACAACATGCTGTCAGTGTCTTCACCCAACATAGTTGAGCAACAGTCCTCAGAACAGCAGGAGGGAAGGAGGAGGAGACTTAAAAAGCCTGGCATGTTTACAGAGAGTCCCTGTTTCCCCTCCAGTGTCGACTACCCCGTACACACATATACTCTAAGAGGAGGCGTGGTTGTTAGGGTCTATCTATCAACTTTCTGTGGCTCCTCCTCACACATTCTTCTTCCCTTCTTCTATTTCATTTAGTATTCTATTTACTGTCAAGTCAAACCTAAAACAGTGAAAATAAAAGGAAAATTGCATTTATTTTTGTCAACTAAACATTTCTGTTACTTCCAAGGCTTTTTTTGTCTCTCTCTCTCACACTCACACACACACACACACACACACACACTCACACACACACACACACACACACACACACACACACACACACACACACACACACACACAAATCAGTCTGATTTTCCTCCATCAACACTGTCTCACTTCTCACCTTCCCCTTCACACTCACCCCAGTATTTCAGAACTTCACTCCAAGCGTCAAAGAACACTCAAGGTTTGCGTATGATGGAATGCAACGACCAAGGGAAAAGGAAAATATTTCAGTATCTTCAACGGAACAACTGAGCCCAAACAAGCACTAATACCAAAGGGGAAGAGGATGAGTTCAAATCAACAATGTAACATTATCGGGTTACCTTGATCCTCGGGCACACTGGGTCCCACACTGGAGATGTGTGGACAATATAGTTTCTAAAGGAGTTGGTCTACACTTGTGCATTAAATCTGGCTGCACTGGCGCTATTATTTTTAAACCGACTAATTCAGAAAGAATGGCATAATGAGAAATGAAGCTCTAGCGTAAGTCCAGTCAGGAAGACTATACTCTTGCATGCCTAAGCCCGTAGTTTATTTCTCATACATCAGCCAATCACTCCTCAGGCATGCTCACTCATTATTTCCAAAATGCATTCAATGACCACATTTTCCAAAATCCATGAACTCTTTTCATACTCCACCACCTCCAAACACTATAGTTGCAGCACATTCTTTCAAATGCTAAATAACAACAAACAAAACACGTTCAAAACTGAATGATGGCAAATTTCATGAATTTCTGCAGTAACTGTTTAAAATATATAAAAAATCTAGATTTTAAAAGAATATTTAGAATAAAATGTAATAATAATCATTCCACTGCTGATTGCAATGTCAGCTGAAAGCCTACCCAGATGTCCGTTTTTTAGACAACAGGGGACGACTTAAGATTGATTTAGTATGAAAACATGGAGGGAGAAGACAGGTTGGTGGGGAAAGAAGAGGGGCAGGGAGAGGGAGAATGTGTGGAGGACAAAGGAGAGGAAGACCAAGAGCGGATGTCTCTGATGAGATAAGGGCCACAATTGTTGACCTTGTTGTAAACCCTGGTCTCTCTTTGAAAGATTTGGAATTTCAGGATTTTGTTTTTTGTTGCAAATCTTTTTTTTTGCACAAGTAAATAACTATATGCTATGAAAAATAAAGTGTATTGAAGCAAATTGCTGCATTTCTGATTAATTCTTGTTACATATACAGTTAATAAAGTGAAAAGGTGTTATTCCTCTTCTATAATGAAATACTGATTCATGTGAAAAGTCATTCAAACTTCAAATATAATAGTGATTTATGTGATGTGTTTGTTGTAGTCAGAGTGTTATGAGTGACAATGTTTCTTTTCTGAGTGCCAGTGTTATGGTCGAAGAAGCTCATTTTGAGACATGTATGAAGTGTGAGTTTTGGAGCTGAGATCAACTGTTTGGCTGAGATGCATGTTGGTAATGCAGACTGGATAAGGCGCTTTGAAAAAGTGTCTTCAGTGTTGACCAATGCTTGTTAGCTATTGACAAAAAGTGTAAAAACAATAAGGAGGATTTCTGTTTACATATTCCATATTAATGAACAAAAGTATTCTTCATTTACCTGTTGTCATCACACCAAAATGCACCATGACTAGTATCTTATTTGAGGTACTTAAACAGCCCAATTACAGCATGGCTGCAAAAGTAAAAATAGTCACAATGACAGGACTCTGATGAAGAGGTATGTAGAATGGTCCCACACATAACCTGCGTGGAAAAAAAAGTTTTTAATTATACAGATGATATATAATGTGTTAAAGCTGGGGTCAGCAACATTAAGAGTAACAGCAAGAGTAAACTATATTTTGAGTATCTCTGAGTATCTATCGGAAAAACCCAGCCCAGTGTTGCCAACTCTTTTCCAGTAAAAGTACAGAGTAAAGATTAGCACCATTAGTATCATGTTATGCTGCTCACGATGCGGGATAGGCTGCTAGCTTTAGCATGTTAACTTGTAGTGTACTGCAGCATGGATCAACAGTAAACATAAAAATGTGTGTGATTTTGGCGATTGGCTTCATGGGCTGTTGCTGTAGTCTAACATTTTAAATTGAGTTTTAAGGCCATTTCACACCTAAATTCCACTACAGAAAGCGAGTGGGTCGACATACAGTTTGGATTGGGAGGAAGTGAATACATCAAAGTGATGTGCAATCAAATAGAGGGTCAAATCATTGTTGTTTGGCACACACACAATGTACAGTATGATACTGTGTAACAAACTTTCATTTTTTGAAGTGATCATAGTCGTTTGTTAAATGTCTTTTCATCAGAAAATGCTCACTGGGTTCCTTTGCTCCCCTCTGGAGAGGAACTCACGTGTTGGGTGAGATGATGTGAGACCTATGATTGATAAATTGTCTGGTTATTGCCCACATGCTGTCCACAGCTCACTGAGATGCAAACTCAATACAAGCCAGGCCACCTCGGCTTTTGCTCTGGCTGATCGTATTTGAATGTGATCAACATCCAATCTTAGAGTGTACATAGTGGACAGTGAATTCGTCACTGGCATGATCGGATGACAAAAGTCACATTAAAAAATACAAGTGTAACCACGGCCTCTATCAACAACAACCATGGCTAAGTTAGTACTCACAGCAGTCAAGCTAGCAGCTTGTGGCAGGATACAATGCAGACTAGGCTCAGGCAGGCAGCATAATAGTCTTGTGACAGCCAGAGATAGCGGATTCTTTTCTTTTTTTTTGTCATGGCATTTGATCTGTTAATTGCTGTTGGGATTGTCATGTACCCTAGTTCAATTTCTTTATTTTTGTCATTTCAGTACTTCCTGTTTTATTTTGTGTTACTTACCTCTCCTCTTATTTCAGATAACTTCACTTCCTGCCTCTTTTGTGTTTTCCCGCCACTGTGATTGTCTGCCCCGCCCCTGATTGATCCCACCTGTGTCTAATCACCTACACATCCCCCGTGTATTTAAACCCTGTGTTCCCCTGTCTCTGTGCCAGTTTGTCTTAGTCCTCTGTGTCACGTGTTCCAGCAATTCTCCTAGTATTATGTTCCCGGTTTTGCTGATCTCTGCCTGCTTTTGGGCGACTACGTTTTTGCCTGATTTGTTTGCCTGTTCTGTCCGAACCTCTGCCTACAAGCAAAGTGTGTTTTATCTTAACCTGTGCTTTTGGTCCTGCATTTGAGTCCTTTTCTCCCTGTGGTTCACCGGTCGTAACAGGGATGTAAAGAGAATTATAAAAATGATTTGTTAAATACATTACCTATCCTAGCTTGAAGTAGTGAGAATACATGCACATGAGTTTCAATTTCCCCCTGCTCCAAACCGCTGCTACCATAGCCGCTACCAGCAGCATCACACGTAGTATTTAAGTTCACATACACAATATCCAGCAATGCTCGTGTCTAATGTCATTACGCAAATTTATTTGTAACTTCTGTTCTCTAAAACATGTTTGTCCTGCCATTGTTACAGCTAATGTCTGGAATAGTTGTTGCCACTGATGAACTTGCTTCGTTTTTTATTGGCTACTAAAAAAGAAATTAGCAATATTTGCTCTTTTGTTTTTGTCTACACAAACTGTCCCCGGCTCCTCCACTCTGTCGATGTGTCCTTGGGCAAGAAACTTAATCCCAAGTTGCTCTCGAAGGCTATGCTTATGGTAAAGGCTAGTTAGTCCTGATTGGCATGTGGCACCTTGCATGGTAGTCCTGCCATTAGTCTATGTACCCATTCATACCCAGTGTATGAATGGTTGAATGACATGTGGTGTTAAAGCTTTGAATGGTCGGAAGACTAGAAAGGCACTATACAAGTACAAGTCCATTTACCATTGTTGAGTATAGTTATGTAATATGGCTGGATTATTAGTAATTTGCGTTATTTCAAATGTCCTTTTGAATTTCATTTTATTACTTTGGGAACAGAATCTGGAAGTTCCAGTGTAGACATGGCTCTATTTTCTCATGCAGTCATCGGACAACAGGCACAAAAAGTTGTGTTAGTGACAAGAGGGTGTAACACATCCCACCCTGCTCCACGCAGGTACCTGAACGGCAGAAGTTATAGAGACATGGATGTGATCCCTCACTGGCTTCCCTCCCACAGACAGTGTTCAGTGGGGTGAAGAGATGTGAACACCTTTTATGTGTTTGGGCATGTGTAGATGGCAAACTTAAAAAATATTTGAAAATGGTATGTGAACAGAATCCAATTTGACTTTTTAGTGTAGTCAAATCCAAATGTTAATGCTGAAGGAATGTTAAATATTTTTACCAAAGGAAATGATACCATACACAACATGGATGTCAATTCAGATGGGGCTACTTACACCAGAATTGTTCCTGGAAGAAAACCCCAGACATGCTCTGACAATAATTCTGTCAGACTTTTAGCAAAGATTAAAAAGTAAAGTATGTATAGTCCAAAGGTCCATTTGACTTCATTCGCTGCTTACCAGCTAGACGGGGATTCCTTTCGCAGGACACTAGATCTGATTAAAATAGTTTAGGGGCCAATAAATAAGCGCATCCTCTGTACACACTCACAAATACTGTACACACACATGCCACTGCCATAAGAACATACAGGAGCAGGGATTGGCTGACAAAGGTTCTAGTAGAACATCCGCACTGATTTTCATTGTCCTTCCAATGGTTCCAACGACAGTGTTATTTCATTTTTGTTGCTCTGAACAAAGTGAAAGTATACAAAGCTTCACCAGTATTGGTTGTCCATGTCTTTCATTCATATTTCCATATCATTTGAAAGGAAGTATTTCGGCAGTCAGGAGTTCATGCATGGCAACAGGACTAAAGAAACCCTGTATTAACATTGCAGTTCAGTTTTTCCTGTGCTTGTGCAGGATGGAGAGAACAAACCAAAGAAATGGGGATTTGTTGTCATTCCTTCTTGTTGTGACTCCAGAGCCCCACACTGTCAGTACTCCCTGGCCTCTTTAAGTTCCATCTGAAACATTTGTTCAGGGGGATTATCTGAACAGTCCAGCCCATTATTGGGCGGCCGTACTGAATGAAACCGACTCCAGTCCCCCTTACAAAGGATCCAGGGCAGTACATCCACCTTGTAATGCAGCTCTGGTGAGAACTCTGTACTAATCAGATTTGGTGCTCCTGCTCCTTTTCCTCGCGTTATCAGTCTCATCTGATCGTCGTAGCAGCAGTGCTGCGCTGCCAATGTTGTGCTGTCATACGACAGCATTGAGCGGATGCAGAATCTGGCTGAAGGTTTGTAGATATCCAGGCGTTCTTTGGGTCCGCTTGCGTCCATCCAGCGAAAGGTCTTGCGATGTTTTCCGTCCTGGATGTTGACGGAACTGTAAACGGCCTCAGAAGGGTAGGAGCATGGGCAGCTGGGAAGCTCTGTGAGCACTTGGTGCAGGTACTTCTGGAGGAAGTCATTCTTGCAGTTTAGCCACTTCTCACAGCTGTCTACGTCTAGGTTGGGGGGGATTTGAAAAAGTTTGAATTTTTCACAGAAAGTCTTAACATTCTTCAGTTAGTTGTGAATTCAATTAGCTTAATTTATTGGCAAAAATGGAAAATAATATTCATAACTATGTTTTAATCAGTTAAATGACCTGAGACTAAGAACTGTTATGTTTTCGAAAAAAGGCATTTCTATGGACATAGGAAGGGGCTCCTCTTCACAGAGTCGGCCATGTTTCTACAGCAGCCCAGAATGGACAACGGCCTCCAGATCCACTTCAAATTTGGTCAGTACAATCTAAAGACCTTTGTGAATAAAAGTTATCAAAAGCTTTACGTTCGATGGAAAGGCGTAGCAGTGGTCTACACTTGATACAAAGCAACATAATGCAAGTTGTGGATACAGTGGATACAGGAAATGGTGGAATATTTCCAATACACAATTTATCCACGCCGGAAAAAAACGTTTAACTCGAGGCGCCTTGTCCGATGGTCACAGACATTTGCGGCCGCGTCGGCCAGCATCTCGCCAGTACCTCCGACACAGCTTCCAGCTTTAATTCAGATTTTACCCTTGGGAGAGGGTCTTGGCTGATAAATCACTTAATCACTCATCATCTCCTCATTATTATATCGTATTTATAATTATTATTATGCATGTATTATTATCATATCATTAAGACCACCAGTCAACCTCTAGTTCACACTACACAACTTTCAAAGTCTTCAGATTGCTGTTCTGCTCACACTACACAAGTTTTTGTGATTGTCACACTACACGATTGACCGGCGAGAGGGAGTCACACTCATTATTTCATCATTTCACCAAGATGAATCCTTAAATCGGCAAGTGGAAAATCTGGGCTAAAGCTGAGTAATGTGAACTAAGCGTTAGTTACGCAATCACTAAAGATTTGTATTGATAAGGGACCATATTCGTGCAGCCAATTATGCAATGCAAATCACATCACACAGCATTTCAGTTTAAAATGATACAAAGCTAAAACTAATTCAAATAAATGCAAACTGACGGGAAGGTAATGGCAAAAACAAAGTAAACTAATAACCCATTTCCCTCTCAGGAACTTTTCCAGGGCTTTAGGGATCCTCTCAGGAACTCTAATTTGCCTAATCTTCATGGTTCTCATGATGCAGTGGAAATACAAGAATGTACAAAATAACTTTCTAGTGTTTCTAGTGTAGTTTCTGAGTTTATTCCTGCAGCTTTATAGTTTCTTTGACTATTTGTTCAAAACAAGGTTACAGATAGATGTGTAATGAAATTACTAAGAAAAATAATAAAAAGATTTTTGGCCATGGTGAAATTAAAAGTGTCTTCCTATAGTAAATGTAGGGTTGAGAGGCAACATGTCAGACGGTGGATTGTGTTCTCCTGTCCTGCTGTTTCCTTTATGTTTGCAGAGTGAAAAGAACTATAGTGTTCTCTGGCCGAGGCTCCGCAGCAGGAGAGCAATAAAATGGAAAGTAAAAAGCAATAAAAACATTTCTGGGAGGTAGGGCCAGTGTTTCATGGTTTCTTTGACAGACGCAGAAGAGCAGCTCTCAACATGCTAGGAAGGGAGATTTCTAAATATCAAAACCAGGCACTCCCAGTGTGATTGATTGTGTGTTACCACTGAATGGAAGATAGTGTTTCATGTACAGGCCACTACCCATTGACAACATGGAGTTTGATACGTACTTGTGTCCAGGGATTCTGTGCTGTTGGTTGTCTGGATGGGTGTTAGGTCAGTCACTGGCGTTGCAGTGTCTACAGGACAGAGGGTAAATGACTTGTCTTAAGGTGCTTAAATTATATCCTGAAAAAACACACTGACGGCATTCTACATACACATTAATGAACAAAATAGGAATAAAAATGACTTTTAACATTTCAATATCTGTTTTACTATGCAATAGTTAAGTGTCTGTTGTAGGATTGTTATAGGATTTTATCTTCTGTGGAACTGCAAGACCAAGTGCAGACCAAGTATTTGATTATATTTGATCTTATGTCTGTTTTAAAATATTATACAAGTAGCAAAGTCCTTACGGTGTGTTCACGCAAAACTTTTCACGTGTTGGGACTTCACCATGCCGTTGAAACAAAGGAATTGGGCCGACCTAGCAGTTCAACAGCCTGATTTGAGTTTAACCACACCAAACCCCACCAGAAGTTAAATCTCATCAATGTGTGAGATTTGGGTCCAAACCCAACACTGGGGTCTCATTAGACGGGGGCCATAAGCACCACGGGGGGTCCCTGTGATACGGCCATGATGTAACTGAGACTATAAACATAAGCGCTAACTTCAGCTCCACGCCATCCCACGCGATTCGTCTCGTACGTAAGGGGGCACAAACAATGTTGATGTTTTCAAGAAAACCTAGGAATAGTTCTACATTTGCTGGTCGAAAAATAAACAGTTTGGATCCCAAAGGAGAAGCGGATAACTTCCCCCCTACTCCGCTAACTTTAATAATAATAATTGTTAATAATCGTATTGATATTAGTAATTGTATTAATGTAAATAATTTAGTTTTCATTTTATTTCATCCAAACACGCTCCTGCCGGATCCCAACACGCAATTACAAATAAAGCCAATGCGAAAACGCAAATAGACGTGTGGACAGCTACAAATGATAACATAGCCTAGCGTTGATCGATCATACTGTAGTTGTTATATGTAGCAGTGTGTGTGTGTGTACAGTTTAGGCCGTTGGTGTATAAATGCGACAACTGCTCAAGAACAAAGCCTGCATCTTGCTTGCCACCTGTTGATTAAAGTGAAGGGGTCAGCCCCAAAGTTAGCGATAACTTTGGCTCAGGTTTGCTGAAGATGATGCATTGTTTACATCAATGTTTACTAGATAGCAGTCGTCTTCATTGACTGTATACTCCTCAAACAAAGTGCCGTCTTGGGCCTGCCACGCTGATTATACCTATAAAGGCAGATGATCATTCCCAAATTAATAAATTAGAGGCCTGCTTGTCTGCTGTGAGATGAGCTTGGTAGCTTTGAAAATGTAGTTTATCCCATCTCCATAAATCTGCAAATATTAGAGAGCTGATTTTCAGGTGATTGATGACTAAGTTTAAAACATTGTTATGCTACTTTTGCTATTAAATACCATCATAAAAAAGTGGTTAATAGCAGCTACACAAGTCAGACAAGGTTTCAACTGCTTACCCGCACAGTTGTCCAGGTCACACGTGCGTGACTCAGTGGCCGTACATGCGTAGCCACAGGAGCGGGTGCGTTTCTGGGTGCCGTGGCCACAGGTGATGCTGCAGGGTTCCCAGTCACTCCACTCCTCCTCGTACTCTGGACACACAGCGCGAGAAGATAGATGAAGAACAGACAGCTTAGAGGGGGGGGAGCAAAACTATGGAGTAATATATTAAGAGTGGCCTTTGAAGTTAAGTAGTGAATTCCTCGCCCAGCTGGTGTATGTGTGTTATGTAATTAAGTAGCGGCTGAAAAGAGCAGGGTAACGACAGCGTGGGACCTCTGAGACGTGCTCCTCTGTATTTAAACAGGGCTTGCAGGAGGGAAGAGAGCAGGGGAGAACTTCAAAAGACTGAGGGGGACGGTGGAGGTGGGGTGAGCAGCCCATATGAATGTCTTCTTGCAGCGTGAGTGATAACGTCTGTATGTTAACAACTCTTCAAAATGGTAGAAAGAGTTCAGAGCCAACATTTTAGGAATGACTGGATCTTAATGCAGAAGCTGAATGCATTGGCCTACTTCCCCTTTCCTTCATTTAGTTCCTTTCTGCAATAAGACACTTAAAAATACATCATCAGATTATATGCTAATAAGAAAATGCAATGTATCAGTGCCCTATAGAAAGGAGAAAAGAGTCAAAGGAATCCTTCTGAAATCAGTCAGTGATACAAAGCTTTGTTACCTGCTCTAACCTGATCTATGGTCTGCAGAAAACCTTTCAAATCAATTATATTTGTAGAGCCCAACATCAGCCTCAAAGATCTGGAACTATTCCTCTCAGACCTGTTTCCACACAGAAGGTAATGATGCACTGTGACCAAATTAAGACTGCATACTTTTGGGGAAAGTCATAAGCACACCAATGATCATGCAGGAAGTACGGCCAGCTGGCGTTTTTGTATGAGAGGGAAAAGAAAGTGAGAGGGTGAGAACATGAAAGTGTGTGTGTGTGTATGTGTCAAACTGAACAACAATGACTTCACTCCCTGTTCAACATCCACTGGCTATAATCCCCATCATCCATATATTAGAGGATCATTTAAGATGTCATGGTATCGACGGGGGTAGCCAAGCTTTCGCTGCAAAGTTTGCTGGTTTGATGCTTGATAGTTCAATGAATAATAATGCATTATGTTTAATCGTTATACTTTGTTAATCAAATGTGAATCTGCAATGTAACCACTAACATTTATCTTTCAGGTAAATCTATAGCTGTTTGGCCCCCAGGTTCCCTACCGTGTTCTAATGACTCTAATGGTAGAGTCTGCCCCTGATGTTTTTTCCCATGAACCAGACTGCATTTCTGTGAATACCACTTGTTTCACCATGACTAAACCGTGCATCGCATCTACCTTACACTTGGTGGGTGTATTGCTGGAGCAATGCTCCACCGGCCCTACCAACGCCAAGTATCCTCCCTTCACCCCAAATTTCAACAGTAAAATCGATCCAAAATGTCACAGCCTATAAAAGCAGGAGCATCATGTGGGAGGTCATGTTGCCAGATGAGATCTCCTCAACAAAGAGTCAGCTGTCAAGTCTGCCCCGCCTCAAGAGGACCGCCCACTGTTAGTATCCACAGAGGATGTGAGGAAAACCCCGATGAGAGTGAATATGAGTAAAGCTGCTGGGCCTGATAACATCGCTGGCCGTGTACTAAGAACATGTACCAACCAGCTATCAGATATATGATCTAATATTTTCCCCATATCACTGTCACAGGAGAGCGTTCCCACCTGCTTCAAGACAGACACCATCGTCCCTGTCCCTAAAAAGTCTGCAGCGTCCAGTCCGAATGACTATCGCCCTGTGGCACTCACCCCCTTTCTGATGAAGTGCTTTGAGAAACTGGTTCTCCAGCATCAGAAACAACATCCCAGCCAGCCTGGACCTTCACCAGTTTGTATACAGAGCCAACAGATCCACAGAGGATGCTGTCTCCACTGCTCTCCTCTCAGCCATCACTCATCTGGAAAATAACAACACCTACATCAGAATCTTGTTTGGTGATTTCAGCTCGGCCTTCAGCACAATTTCACCCATTAAACTGATAGTAAACTTAGCCCTCTAGACTTGAGTACCTAATTCTGCCACTGGTCATTAGACCTCTACACAAACAGACCCCAGGCAGTTCGGATTAGCAGCCAAACCTCCTCCACTCTAGTGTTGAACACTGGAGCCCCCCAGGGCTGTGTGCTCAGCCCCCTCCTGTTCACACTGTACACCCACGACTGCTACCCCAAACATAAAGAGAACTCTGTTGTGAAGTTAGCAGATGACGCTACCGTCATCGGCCGGATTACAAACGACAACGACTTCATAGAGAGAGGAAATCACCAATCTTCAGAGTGGAGCTCAGAGATCAACCTACTGCTCCACGTCAGTAAAACCAAGGAGCTGATTGTTGATTTTAGAAAAAGGGAGGCGAAGACACACTTCCCTGTCTTCATCAATGGAGATGAGGTGGAGCAAGTTAGCAGCTTTAAGTTCCTGAAATCAGCATCACAAACAACCTGACGTGGTCCTCACACATCTCCATCCTGGTGAAGAAAGCTCATAAACGGCTGTATTTCTTCAGGAAACTTAGGAAGGCAAAATTCCAATGCCAGGTTTTTGTCAACTTTTACAGAGTAGCAATAGAAAGTATCCTGACTGCAAAGATTACAAACTGGTATGGGATGTGTACGGTACAGGACAGGAGGGCTCTACAGCGGGTGATTAAAACCACCCAGAACATCGTTGGCACCATCTACAGAGCATCAGTGATATCGGTGAGAAGGGGAGCCTGAGAAGAGCTGAAGGGATATTAAAAGACAAAACCCACCCAGACACAACCTGTTCACCTGCTGCCTGCTGGAAAGAGATGCAGAAGAATCAGCTGCTGAACCACCAGCCTTCAAAACAGCTTCTTTCCTCTGGCTGTGAGACTTAAAAGGGAAAAGGCTATGCCTCAGCCTAACACTGTCATTTCAAAACTATGATGTCATGGACATTTCTGCAGTAATATACAATCAAGTATATATGTTTTTCCACATCATACATTTTATCCATGTGTTTAAATGGAACACAAATCTAAACATTGATTGTCATTCTAACTGATGAGAGCGCGGGTTAGCACCGGCTAAAGAGGAGGAGCTGCTACCTGAATGTTTCATTCTCTGCTCTTTGCTAATAAGTTGCGTCAGAGTTTAGCACATTTGTGCATGTTGCTAACATCTGTGAACTCTGAGTCACTTGTATTGCTGCGGCAAATTATTTCCTCAAATTACAACACTAATTTTGACTTTATATACGGTGGAATGCTGCACTGTAGGCTGCGATACAAGATAGAACACTTGGGTGCATGAAACAGTAGAGTACAGGGAGGATCAGATTTTGATCTGCCTTACTTTAGATACTAATCCATTCAAATATGCCAGAATCGGCCCCAATACTGATCCGTAGGATTGGCATGGTACATCTCTAATGATTGTAATGATAATGAAAATGTTTATTTTACATTAATCAAGGTAGGCCTACTGTCACAATTCATTGTGATTTGACAATATAATTCACATTATCCAGCCTCATATTGAGTGAATGAAAGCTGTACTGTTTTCGTGTCAGAGAGCGTCTTTACCGTAGTCGTCCTTTGCATCCCAATCTTTGTTCCATTTACTGCCCCAGTCTGCCCCCACTCCACTGAGAGAGGGGTCCTCTGGGTCGTAGTTGTAGTCCTCCGATTGTGCTTCCAAACTGTCTCTTTCCAGCCCGTTCTCCAACTGTTCTGGATATTCCCAGAACAGTGGCCAGAACAGCTTCTTGTGGCTATTAGCCCATTCTGAGGATGACACGGACCAGTCATTACGCTGACCCTCCTTGACCAGGTCCATCTCCACCTCCGTCTCAGGCTGTGTGTCATCTACCACCTCGATGGTCACCTGAAGGAAACACCAAATACTTAGAAAAGTATACAGTTAATACTGCAGTGATTGACAGTGACCTCATTATAACTAGATGAAAGTTGTAATTTTCCGGTACAATGTCATATAGACCTGTAATACTAATACATTCATCAACTTGCTTAAATGGCTCAAAGTTGACTGCTGTGACATAACTGTCAAATGGTGACAGAGCAGCATCGCTCACACAAACGCCTCTGTAGAGCAGTCATAGTAAATTCCAACAGCACATAATGAAAAAGTCAACGTAACCTTAAAGGTGCTAAACTAAAAATTCTGAGCATATCTATTGCCTCCGCACAGCTCTCAACATGGCAGCTCGCGGCTTATGGTGCTAACAGTGCTAACAGTGCTAACAACGTCAACAGTGCTGACAGAGCTAACAGTGTTTACCTGAGGGGGAACTGGAGGGTGGGGGCTACACCTCTATGATGAAGCCGTGGGTCGGGGCGGCCTTATCACCTGTACATGCTGTATGAGAGCAGCACAGGGGGGCGTCCGTGAGCTAACCAATGGGGCACGCACACATGCACTAATATGCACTAACATGCACTGAAAGCCATGCGGCCGGCCTGCTATGTCAACAAAGCAAAGAGAAGCTCTGATTACAACACACACGAGACGAGAGACTGTTTGTGTATAGATGCATGAAATTATCTTTTACTACTACCCAAAAGCACAGCCCTGATTGTAACTTGTTGCAGCTACGTTCATTTATCAACACATAGATGTAATTTAAAATGTATATATCACATATTGCTGCAACTAAGGTAGCCAACAGATCTATATATTAATTTAATGTCTAAATTTCTAAATGTAGCAATAAAGTAGCATGTAAATAAACTCTTCTACAAAGATGTATGTTATATATAACAACCTTACACGTTGGTACAAGCTCTCAGACATGATGAGGGCAGTGACGTCACTGCTTCGGGAGAAGACTGTTTATTTACAGATCAGATTAAAAGTCTTCTCTCCTTTTATGAAAGAGAGTTATTGTGCAGTGGGGGAGGGGACTGAGAGAAATGAAAAATATAGTTGGATGGAAAGATGAACTGATAGCATGTTCACTCCTGATTATCTCTGTTTCTCTCTCGCAGTCATACACATGCATATGTGCATACACACATTTACACGCACAGGTCCAGACAAAACCCAGGTTGCCTACGTTTCCAACAGCAGCTGTTTATAAAGACAAAGCAGCACCTGAGGACAGAGATTCCAAAGTGATGCTGAACATCCTTGCCCTTGTGTGCCATACAGAAATCCCAAAAAACATCCTCATCCGAAAAATGTAGTTCATTTGTAGATTTCTCTTGAGTAGTTCTTATCACATGCATTGTTGTTTCATGTATGATACACTTCAGTGTTAATATATTAGTTTGTTAGTTTTGTGCACTTGTGTACACAACACTTCACAATGCAGTGTTTAATTATAATTTCAAATAAACTTGGAATCATGAAGTTCTGCATTAACTGGCTGTTAGTACATCACTTGTACATGTATTGCACTTGATGTGGGGTAAAACGGGCTATATTCTGTCTCTGCTGAATTCAGAATGTTATGTGCATCTCGCTCTGTTGACCAAGCAGTGAATTCCAGAGTCAAATCACCATTTCTGTAAATCAACTCCACACGTCTTAACACTTTTTCCCTTAAAAAACAACTCCACTAGGATTTGGCTTCACAGTCACACTTAAAAATTACCTTTTGACCTTTTAGATTTGGCTCTCATATGTTTTATATTTTCACTTTTCCCCCAAACCCTGTGTCTGAAGTTCATGGACAAGTTGGAGCGCCCCACTGTTAAAGGTCCTGCATATGGTAACTTGAAACGGATCCTGACTCAAACCAGCTGTATGGGATGTATGGAGCGAGAGGGAGATACACGCTGTTGAGAACAGAAACTGAAGAGAAAGTGATGGAAGAGGACTCCCCACCTCCTTTGATCACAGGTTTAATCTGGAACACCTGCACTTGATATGAACCATTCATGCTCTGAGAAAAGTGACCTAAACCTGCATCCAATGATACAATTTGTCCACAACATGTAGACTTTCTTCCACATGCATATTGCCTACTTGTATGTTGGGGTTCTGTGAGCCCATGTCTGCATTGCCCAGCTCTGGGAAGTTCCTCAGGTCCAGGATGAAGAGCTCAGGGTCTTCCTCCGGTTCAGGTGGAGGGAGGACACCTTGGTGGTGGGACCAGCGGTGTCTGGACCTGGGGAGAGATGAGCTGGAGGGAAGAATCTGCAGCAGGTTCTCCTGCTGGAGCTCCTGGAGAGTCTGATGACCGTTGCCATGAATAGGCTCTGCTGTCACCTGAGAGGGGAAAATGACAGTGATCATGCTGTCTACCATATAACATATTAGATGAAATAGAAAGAAATTGAAGAATTTACAAAACAGTTAGTGAAGCTGTCGATCAATGTCTTAATGACCATTTCCTTGTATTGTTTGGTCCACCAGCACCTTGGGCGTAGCATCCAGGGGGGTATGCTCTCTTTTTTACATTAATTTGATGGCAAACTCTGCCGAGCTGATGTGACACTAGCGTACACCAGGGTAGTTAGAACTCAATTGGACTCACTCTGACACTTTGTGACGAGAGTTGTAACGCTGCTTGTTTGAAGGGAGAGATTGAGGAGGTTAAGAAAGAAATGGTCTTTACCATAAATGTTTGGTGAATGGATCTCTGAAAGTTTTCCACCACTGTGTCTCTGACCGCAAAGTAGCGACCGAAAGGTACTCAGCAGAGTGTGTTCTGGTAGTTCCATCAGTTGTTAGCCCAACACATCGTCCAAAACAGTAAAAGTAAGCAAGCTGTTTCCGCCTCTCTGTGTCTCTGGGTGCAGAGTAGCGCCTGGGGGTTGGAGATGCACTCAGCTGTGTTATTACCAGTGGCGCCTATCCGGCCAGGGGCCGGTTTAGAGTAGTGTGTGAGGGGTCAGCAGGCAGCCAGTGGCAGTATAAAACATGCAATTTAAAGTGTGAGTGTGATCTAAGTTTACTGCAGCAGATTGCAAGATTGAGCATGGACAGACTCATAGATGCACACTCACTCACTAAAACATGGACAGACACATGGGAGCGATCGCATTATTCCACTGGCGGAGATAGTAAGTCATTAAATCAAAAGATAATGAGAAGGCACCTAAACAATGTTTTATCCATCCATCCATCCATTATCCAAACCGCTTATCAAAGTATTACATCCTAATTGAAAACATTCTGCATGCAACAGCACATACTGTGCAAGGGCATTTGCCGTATGTGCTCAAAGTAACAAAGAAAAAAGAAGACACTCTGTAGTTATTGTCCAACATATACTCAGATACGATATATCTGCAATGCACTTATGTCAGCTGATGCAGTGTTGAAGCTCTAGCTTGCATTTAGTGTTTCTCACTCAGGCCCAACAAACATGTTGAATGCATTTTCTAACCTTTTCAAACCTTTAATATATTTCACGCAGTCCTTTTCTTATTCTCTTCTATTAGCACATTACGACCTTAAAACGGCAACTCATGGCAACTGCAATTTCGAGTCTCCAAATAACCTAAGCTGCATGTCTTTGGACATGCAGCTTTTTTTTTTTAAAAAGGTGAGAACATATTATCCGAATGTACCCCTCGTAATTAAAAATAACTTGAAAAGACTATTGACAATGTGTGACGTCTTATATTTAGCCATAGATATAGATATCAAATAATTTTTCTCTGGGGGGAGAACCCATAGGCCCCCACTTTTCAAACCTATGTTAGACCCTTAACCAGGCTGGACACACATGGACATGGTGGGTGTCATAATTCCTGGCAACTGACAACTTCGCAGTTGCCATGAGTTGCCGTTTTAAGGTCGTAATGTGCCAATAGAAGAGAATAAGAAAAGGACTGCGTGAAATATATTAAAGGTTTGAAAAGGTTAGAAAATGCATTCAACATGTTTGTTGGGCCTGAGTGAGAAACACTAAATGCAAGCTAGAGCTTCAACACTGCATCAGCTGACATAAGTGCATTGCAGATATATCGTATCTGAGTATATGTTGGACAATAACTACAGAGTGTCTTCTTTTTTCTTTGTTACTTTGAGCACATACGGCAAATGCCCTTGCACAGTATGTGCTGTTGCATGCAGAATGTTTTCAATTAGGATGTAATACTTTGACAGAGACTTTGGCCCTCTTGCTCATATATCCGCTGCGCAAAAGGACTGTGGGTCAGAATAGCCAGAAAAGCCTGCTGGCTTGTATACTGCAAAATACAACCAGATGTTGTAGAACATCCTGGTACTTTTGACATGCTATGTTTTGGGACATACTACATTGTTGTCTGGCATAATAAATAGTGTGATCGTATGGGAACACACAGATAGTCCATCCACCAAAGAGCACTGACAAGTTTTTTTTGTTTTTTTTATAATTTTTGGGCTTCCTGCCCTTAACTGGATGGAACAGCTGAAGAGAGACAGGAAAGAGCAGCAGAGATGACCCAGTTGCTAACATCTCGTCAATTTCAGGAAACTCTAAGTTTATTGTTTCTGCATATCATATTAATATGTTAAGGATTGTATACTGTGTTGCATTGAATGTATGTGTGTGGGCTCTCTTTAGCTGCACACACATTTGTGCAGTGAAAACACTGGCTTATGTTCCGTCACTGGAAACCCCACAGAGGCAAAGAATCCAGCACTTCCACAGGATCATCACGCAAAGCATATATTCTGAAGCATAGATCATGATATACGGTTTCATCTTTACGTCATCTTGGGTGCAGGACATTTGAGAGCTGTCCATCCCACAATAAACAGAAGTTAAACTTGAACTGGCTCAAGAATTTCACGCCCTCCACAAAATGTGGCATCAACTTCAGCAAGCCTTCTTTGGAGGGAGTGGAGACGGATAACTATCCATCCAGAATTATTATTAAAGCAGCAGCAGCACCTTCATGTCCCCTGTGATTGCTTGATGAATGTGCAGCCTGCAAACCACACTCAATAACTAGCTGTTCACATTCATTGTCCCGAGTTTGGTTAAGTCAAGGGGCTATTTGCGTCTAAAATCACAAGTTTATATTGGATGCCCAGACTAAGTCAGGCGTCATGGCTCCCTGTGAGCAACATGAACCCAACTGCTCATTTTAATACAAACACAGAGCCCAGAATGAGTGGAGCTGTGAGACCAGAGAACAGTGGAGCCAGGAAAAGATCTGTGACCCTGGTAGGTGCACGACCTAAAGAGCACATGATGCTACCAACTAGTTTTTCAGTAAATACTTTTGTACTCTCTTCAAGTAGTTCTTTTGATGACTACTTTTACTTCTACTGAAGTTTTTCTTTTTTTTTGCAAAGTAACTGTACTTTTACTTGAGTACAGTTTTTGGCTCCTCTACCAGAGAGGTGGGGCTGGAGCTCGCTGCCCTCCGTATCTCAGATCATACACACACAGACACCTTGCTCTCTCTGTTTCTGCTCGTGTACACAGATAACACGTGAAAAGCTGCTAAAGTATGACAGACAGAAAGATTTTTGAGCGCAATTGCTCAAACAATTGGAGTCAGATTCAGAATTTTGTATTGTAATGTTTTGGATGTAATGAGGTTTACTTAGGTCAGTACTTTGTGTAGATTATTCATTAAAAGGCACCAGTCATTTAAGTTCTTCTCAGTCTGCTATATGTAACTCCAACAGGGTCGGAGGTGACATCCCTTTCTCAATTCTTTATTAGCTAACTTGCTTGATTTTTGGATTAAACCGGCTACTCACAAACGTTCTTTCACCTCTTCACCGTGTGGAGCCATGCTCTCTGCCAAGAGTCCAAACCTAGCCAGTCATTTGGCCATTCATAAGACTTGACTGAGAGTCTCTGTCTGAGCAAAAGGTTACTTCACCTGACTGCATGCAGGCTGCCGCTGCAAGAAATGCTAAATGTGTTTTAGCAGTCGTTGATAACCACCAATACAGCTCAGGTCATCTGTTGTAGCAGAGTAACAGCAGTGCACATTAGAGCAAATGGAAGTATGGAGCCTTATCTGCTGTTAAAGCATCTTGACAAGTCAAATGTATAATTAACCTTAGAGCATCTGAGCAGACCTAACTTCCCACTCCCTCACAGACGAGTATACACAGGAAGTGATGTGACACTATGCCATCTCAATTATGGAAAAGGAAAAAAAGAGCTGAAGTCAGGTCGGTTGGGGTGGTCAGAGAAACGCTTCCGGCCTTGAGTTAGCTGTAGCTTTCTAAAGCTAGTAAGCCAAATGTATTTGTTTTTGGATCTAACATCAGGAAGTACTTTTTATGAACATTACTGACGTTCATGTGAGGCAGGTGTACACTAATAAATGTCATGATATTCATAAGTTAAAGCTGTATTGTAAATTTTTTGGAAAAATGGGGGCAGAACTCCACAACAAGCTATAAATGACACGGCATGGTGAAGTTGATACAGCAATCATTCAACATTAAAGCAATCTATCGTGTGTTTACTCATCCAGATGACACTAGCATCTATTTGGAGTTGTGTTTAGTAGTTAGCTAGAGCTGCAGTCAACCAACCATAGTAAAGTTGCAAGAAATTCACTGTGGCTGATAGAATGACACCATGTTCTACAACCCTAAAGCATGTTGTTTTTGTTTCTAACTTTTAGACATCGGGTGTTTTTATTATTCAATGGTGACACTTAAACTACAGCAACAGCTGATGCTTGAACACCATAGGACACTATGGGAGAATGCATCTTGTTGGATGTCTTTGGTAATTGAAAACAGAATCTTTTCTTATTTTTTTACTTCAAAATAATGAACAAATACAAGACAACAACAAATGTGCCGGCTGCTGCAGCCTTTCTAAACGTAGTGAAGCTCTGAGGCAAACTTTCAACACATTGTGTAGGCGATCAATTATCTAACTGAAGATAAAATATACAGATGTTACAGCATAATCATTGTCTTTAATTGGGTAAGTAAGTAAAGTAAGTCGAAGTGAGTAAGTCTGACTTGAAAGACTTGAATTCCATCTTCCTCACTTCAAACAAGGACATGTTTACAGGACCTATTCTTGTCTGCACTCCTTTAGTGTTTGAAAAGATAATAAGTCTACATATAATTGACAAAAAAAACAAGTAGGCCTACAAGGAAAATAATTTACAATTTATAAGGCTCAATGTTAAGTTGAGTGTAGTTCTAATATATTCAACATCAAAGATTGAAAAACTGAAACGCAATGTGTCCATATTAAATCTCGATATGCAGGAATACTTTCTCATCACTTTAAAGTACAGGCAGAAATTAAAATACAGTACAATATAAATATCACCACTCGCTTGGTCCTTTAAACATGCATTGTATCTCAACGGACTGCAGCCTGCAGTCCGGGCAGCATGCAGTATAGTAAAATAGTACCTCAGTAACAGACGCTGTGGTATTTCTGTCTCTGGCTGAAGTCCGATTTAAGTGCGTGGGAAGTCCGCGGACTGACACCGACACCGCGGTGAGGATCAGCAGCCACAGAGGGGACGCTTCCCCGCGGCGCATCTTTACCATAACGCCGTGCTGATCGAGGCACAGATCCCTCAGTCTGTATCCACAGATGCAAGAGGAGGGATCGTTCAATAACAGTGAGCACGGAGGAAAAATACAAATGAAAGTGGCACACGTGAACGTTTGTCTGTGCACTTCCTCAGCGCTGCCGCTCCGCGTCGAGTTGTTCCACTAATTGTAATAATCCCTAATATTCGCTTTCTAACGTTGGTAGCCTGTGTTCATTTCATGCACGTGTAGGATACAACGATCCAATAAGTTGAGCGTTAATGCGCCGAGCTGAGACATGTCTCAGTAGTCTAGCGCAGCTTCCAGAGCAAACCATGTCCTCTCTCTGCTGAGGTGACACGAGTCATTGGTTCCTCCGCTTGCAGTCCAGCTTGTAGTATTGGCTACAACCCACCTCCGCTACAACCCACCTCCGCCCCGGATGACGCAACGGAGGGAGGTTATACTACTACTACTACTACTACTACTACTATACTACAGCATATAGTTTAGTCAGGCACAGGACAGGAGTAACACATCCTAAGGAATGATCCAGCATAAAATCCTTCTGCTGTATCAATGATGTTGTATTCTTATCAATTAGTAACCTACAATAATTGCAAGCACCATATGTTACTGTCTATTGGTAATAATTGATTATTAGTTGATGACAACAACGATTAGAACATTTCCCTACAAAGATTGTGTTGTATCTTGGAAAAGTTTGGTTAAAGGAGCAGTGTGTAAGATTAAGTGGCATCTAGTGGTGAGGTTGCAGATTACCACAAAATATACAACTGAATGTCTGAGAACTACAGTGGCCTTCAACACTCTCTTCTTCTTCATGACTAAATAATTGTTTTTTTAAAACATGTATATATAAATAAAATTAAAAAATTCAGAACAGGATTATAATTTATTTATAATTAAGATATAACTAAATATTGTTTTCCTAGAGCAGCAACAGCAATGTTTACAACGGCAAGTCACTATATAAAGTCATTAATATCTTACTGGAAACAAATGTAAAATGTCAATAAATTAAATATTCCTGAGTGAAGTTTATAAAGAATGAAGAACACAGACATCTGTCAGTATCACTAATGCCTCCAGTCCTCCTGGCTGCTGGTCTCAGTGGTAGCTGGTAACCACAAGAGCATTGCAAAGGTTAGAGACTGGTGGCTGACTGGGAAGGGTGTTGTGGGTATATTCTGTCCACATGGTTAAGGGTAATTGGAGTTGTATAGCAATTGTATAGTCTTCCGACCACTCAAAGTACTGTAACAATATGTCATTCACCTAACATCATACACTGATGGCAGGGGCAACCACGCAAGGTGCCACCTGCCCACCAGGACTAACTAATCATTCATACCCATTCATACGCTGCAGGCACAACCTTCGCGAGCAATTTGGGGTTTAGTGTCTTGCCCAAGGACACATTGACATGGACTAGTGCAGCCGGGAATCGAACCGCCGATCCTTTGATTTAAAGACGACCTGCTCTACCACAATTGCTTTGAGTAGGGGTTGCCCAAAACAAGATAGGCCAGGGCTTTCTCCATTTCTTGATTCATAAGCTCAGCCTGTTGGACTGGGGGTTGAACCTAGATGACAGACTGACAGTGTTCCCCACCAGCCTGCAAAACTCTGACCAAAGTCTGATGTGAATTGTTGCCCCTGGTCAGAGATCTCATCATTGTCGGACGAAGGTAGGCCAGTGGCGAAATCACAAGAACTGTGGGACCAGGGACGACCAGGAACTGGCAGGGGATGAAGAAAGCCAGAGCAAGCTTGGTGAGTACTCTTATCTTGAGAGGAGACCTGCCAAGCAGCAATGATTCCTTCTATGTCCTCCTCTATGGATGACCACCAGAAGCGTTGGCCTAGCAGTACTAGAGTGTGTCCCACCCCAGGATGGCAAGCCAATAAGAAAGAGTTGCCCCACTAAGGATAGAGACTGGCGGAGACAAACCAACGGTCATCCAGACAAGCGCTGGGAGCAGGGTATTCAGCATGGGAGAGCTTAAACTTGTCCTCCACCTCTCAGGTTATTGCACCGATGACACATGCAGGACAGAGGATTCCTTCAGGATGGGATGGAAAATTCTCTGGCTTGTACTGGTAGAACCTGGTCTCTAAGAAAGTGAGAATTCAAAAAGGTTAAAAAGAGAGCCAACCTAGCTTGACGATAGTTCAGTCCCATGGCCAAACGGATGTTCTCCAGATTTTTATGATCTGTCCAGATCACATGTGGCTGCTCCACTCCCTCCAGCCAGTGTCTTCACTCCTCAAGTGCAAGTTTCACCGCCAGCAGCTCCCCGTTTCCAATGTCATAATTTATTTATGTTGTTGATAGCATCCGGGAGGAGACAGCACATAGGTGAACCACCTAATTCTAAAAGACCGCTGAGAAAGAACCACCCCCACACCAATGTCCGAGGCAACCACCTCAAACATAAATTAGCGAGTGGGATCTGCATGGTGGTGAAACATGATTTTAACTCACCAGAAGCCCCTTCTGCTGCAGAGGACCACCGTAAGGGTGCTTGCTGGGAGGTGATAGCCCAAAAGCCCAGAAAGTGTTGAAGTCCCTTGCATGTCAAAGGAGGAGGTCAATCAGTGACCCCTTTGGTCTTGGTTGGGCCCATCTGGATGTTACCAGCATTGATGATAAAACCCAGGAAGGAGTGTGGAATTCACACTTTTCAGCTTTTAGAAAGATAAAGTTCTTTGGAGGACTTGGCGTACATGTATCACATGCTCATGTTCAAACTTGGAAAAATGAGAATTTCATCCACATACACAAAAACACAGACGTTAAGCAGATACCAGAGAACATCATTGACCAATCCTAGGAAGACGGCAGGGGCATTGGTGAGACCAAATGGTATAATTTAATACTTGTAATTTCCATCCTCCACTCATCCCCCTCTCTGATTCTCACCAAATTGTAAGTGTTGTGAAGGTCGAGTTTGAGAAAATGGTAGCACCTTGTAGCAGCTCAAAAGCAGAGGAAATTAGTAGGAGAGAGTACATGTTTTTGTCAGTGATGTTACTGAGTCCTCTATAGTCAATGAAAGGGCGCAGGGATTTGTACCCTTTACCCTGTTCCAGCTGGAGAAGATGATGGCGTAATGATTCCTGCAGCCTCGGAGTGCTTGATATACTTCTCCATAGCCTTGGTCTTATGAACCGACAGGGAAAAGCGTCAGCCTTTAGGATGAGAGGTACCCCAGGCTTTGTTAAAAACTCCTTCAGATGCACTCTACTCTGGATCCCTAAGAAGACATAATCCTGTGTGTGGTGTATGTATGTCTGCTTAGCCAAGGATACCCCAAACTGACTGCTGTTGTTGTGGTGGATGGATATGATGAAAGGTGAGTATTTTGTTGTAATTTAACCATTTTGACATTATCATTTGAAGAGTAGTCGATTGATGTGTAACCCTGCAAGAGGAGACAGCCATGTAGAGCAGTAGCGTGGATGGACTTCTCCAAAACCTCCCGACTGATTCCAGCTGAGAAGCAAGAGTTATGCACCAGAGGAGGCAAAATTGCCAACCTGGCCGTAGTATTAACACCTGTTTTCCTCCAGGTAGAGCTGTCGTTGTGCTATGGATAGCCGGGTCCGCCACAGCTGCACTGGCCCAGAAGAGACGCAAAAAATGACCCTTGTATGCTTTGTACAGCAGAGACGGCACATAGTAGTTCTTACCGGAGGCTATTGGCTTTCACACTACAAGCTCATCCACTGGTTCTGGAGTGATGCCCTGACCTGGAAACATGTTGTACATTTTGCACTAGACTGTTGTATGTTTTGCAACTATCATGCACTTTAATAAATGATGTTGGAAATTGTTACCAAATAAAACTGTATATAGAATGAGTTGTTTTTGTTTACTTGGGTGTGAGGCCTCTGCCAGGCTTTCTGTTTGCTTGTTCAAGCAAGAGCTTGCTTGCTAACTTTTCACATCTTGAAATTTTTCAAAAGACAAACAATTGTTATTATTGTTATCCCTGCCTCATAAGGTGTCTCTTCGGCCCAGCTGTCTTAAACCCTCCCTCTAGCCTTTAGGCCACGCCTCCTCATACAGCTTAAAATGACAAATGGGAAATAGGGAATAAATCTGAACGAGGTCTGTAAACTACAATTGGCCTACAGATCGGATCTAACAGGAAGTAACTGTTTCTGTGACTTCCTGTTTATTCTTTGAAGGCTGCTGAAAACTGTCCGAGTTGACAGCTGTTTTTTGTCTCCGCCCCCTGCTGCTACCGCCTGCTCTCCTCTACTTTCCAGGCGAGAAACAGTTCATGTGGAACGAGCCTATTTCCTTGTGTAAAGTCTGTTTTTCTGCATGTTCAGGAACAGATGTGCAGAGTGAGACAGACACGAAGTCAATTCATGTGTTGTATATTGTCTTATGCAGGTTTGTGTTTTCCTTTGGTTAATGTTTAATCCTTACTGTCTCTGTTTAGTCACTCCACTCCATGCACCTCTTTACTTTGACCACCCGGTGTCGCTGTTTCTCCGCTTGTAGAACACTTTTCATGGTTTTGAAAATAATTCTTATAATTTATGTTTATTGTTTTCCTGTCCATTTTAATAGCTCTTGACTAGTAATATTACACAGTAATGTGATATATTAAGCTTACTACTGACTGTATTCATTGCAATTTATGCAAAAATAATGAAGTCTTCACTGCACAATGTTGTTTTGCATTGATGAGTTACCTTGCACTTATATATTCTCGTCATGATAAACAGTCAAACCAGCAGTGTTATCTGTGCATGTACTAGTGGAGCCGTAACTATAAGCACATTTACACTGTAAAAGATACAAACCAACTAAAACCTCAAATCAAATTTCGCTTAATATTTGATCTGGCTGCCTGCACCTCATGTGCAGAGGAGAGGGCTGAACCACCGAAACTCGTGGTCAGCTGTGGAGCAGCTGATGTCATTATCATCAGCTGTAAAGATAACGTTAAAGAACTGCAGAACAGGGCAACCATCTTCTAATACTGTGCATATATATATCATCAATTATGATACGAGTTTTCATAAAGTGTTTGTGAGTAAAATCGCTGCAAGGAACACAACTTTATTTATTCATACATGGTTTATTCCATAGTGACAGATACAGCTATCTGATGCAAGTATCAGAGCTCACTGGAGTCACCGTGGTGACAGTCACACCTTCTCCAGTCACCTCACCTTCATCTTCAACACCTGCACATGAGGAGTGTGTACATGAGCAATGTGTGGGAATAAAGCCATGACAGCTCTCATACGATCACTCCATAGCTTCATCATCAGTCCTAATGATAATGCTGTAAAAACATAAGGAAATAAATAAATTGTATTCACCTATCAAACTTCCTTTTTCTTAAATCATATCCAGGATGGTGGATACCACTGATTGTCACGATCAGTCTGATAGCAATCAGTCTGATTGCTCTAAACATAAATACTGCGGTGAGACTCATGGTGTGTTATGTTGCACGATAGATACTCTGGCCTGGGCACTGTTAGGACTGCGTAAATGAAAGAATTAGCGAACAAGTGTTCAGGGATCCCTTTATCCCCAAGCACTTCGATTTCTGTATAAAGAAAAATCCTTTTCTTGGTCTTCCTCTCTGTATTTGCCATGATTCACCGTAAACGACCATTGACGCACATTTACAGGTTGATTTGGGATTTATAAAAGGAAATTGTGCATTGGCAGGTGTACACAAGGTTTTATAGATCTGAATATTTTTTGGCTTACGTGCATTTTCTCCTTTTGAACGTACGCAAACATTTAATGTGGATCCTACGCACTGTTTTATAAATGAAACCCCTGATTCGGTAAAGGGTTTCTTGTAGAATGAAGTTGTGTCAGATGCTGATGGAGCTCTCAGGTCAGAGGTCATCCTGGCTCATCTTCTCCTCTGATGGTTTCTCATTCTGTGAGGAGAGTCCGCTGGGTTCAGGAACACCTGATCAGACAGGAGCTCCAAGACCGAGCATCAGGTCACTGAGACCACCTGTAAAACATGGCAGGATCACTGTTACATTATACTGTCATGTAATAACATCAATGTGTATGACAGGAAGTGTGACATCATCATCTTACATAAGTAGTTATGGCAACAGCTACAAACAGTGTAAAAATACTAAATCTGTTTTATCAAGCATGGAGGAAGAAATTAATTACACAGAACATTTAACTAGGAGTGTAACTGTGTAAACCAAAAGCTTGTAAAAAAGTATAAAGTGCAAATAGCAACCGTGTGAGACTCAGTGAGACTGTGACCGGAGAGACCGACGGCTGCTGACAGAATTATAATATGTATGTTACAATGTTATTACACTGGAACTGCTACTATGGAGCTACAGTGAGTCACTAATATTACAGTGTATCTGTGAATCATAACGGTCAAAGTAACTTTACACTTATAAGTATTATTTAGCCTGGGACAACAATACTAAAACAAGTATTCACGTTGCAAAGTCTTTCAATCGGCTCTCCGTAGCAGCACCGAGAAGACGTCACAGACTTTACTAATAAATGATCCTCCGGTCTGATCAACAGCTTTCTCCTCTCAGCTCACCCACAGCTCTCTCTCTCTCTCTCTCTCTCTCTCCCTGCTCGCCCACTCACTCGCTACGGTAATTGTTTTATAGCCAAGAAACGTTTGCATACAAGGAATTTGTCTCGGTGAATTGCTGCTGAATTGCTGCATTCACCACTTTACTGCTTAGAGGTGCATTTTCAGCTGTTAAGCTCCCAAAAGACTTTTCAGGCTGAGAAGAGGCCAAAAGTAGATTTTGTGAAAGAAAACATAGTTTACAAGATTTTCCTTGAACTGCATCCGAACAGCATATTTTCCACTTTCGTGAACTTTTCATGAACAACTTTCAATCACTTTACTGCCTCAAGGACCATTTGTCCTTGGGCAAGACACTTAACCCCAAATTGCTCCCATAGCTGTGCCTACGGTGTGTGAATGTGAGTTAGTCCTGATGGGCAGGTACATGATAGCCCCTGCCATCAGTGTATGAATGGGTGAATGAAATGATGACATATAGTGTGAAAGCACTTTACCCTCTTACCTTTTTAAACCATAAACATGTTAAACTACCCAGTAAGTCATCAGAGTGACCCATACATGAATTAATAAGAAATAAAAGAGAAGCAAAGTGAATGGGTATATGTCTAGAACAGAAATTACAGCACAACTCCAATATGTTGAAGCCAGAAACAGGACAGAGTCATTTCTGGGCTGTATTCACAAAATGCATTTTTGTACACAACATGTCCAAATATATAAAGTAGGCTTACATCAAATGGTGAAGTGCATCAAAACAGAATTACCTTTATCAGATATGTATTTCATGAAATAATAACAACAAGCGTATCCAAATATATAATTATCAAAAACCATACTCTCCCATTTCATTCATTCATTTCTACTCCACTACTATGACCAAATGAACATATTTGGTGTCATAACTTGGTTTCTAAGCCTTCTTAGCTGTATTGTACACTTAGAAAATGAACTCATATTTACTTTAGGATACGCGAAGACAAGACTATCTCACACGGTGGCACTGCTCTAACAATATGGCGAAACTTCTCTCTATCCTAGCCGAGAGGGGCTAGCATGAGTTAACTTTCTGACATTTATACACATCTTTACATTTAACCAACAGATTTAGCATGACACAACCCATGAAAACATACATATTTGATTGGCTTCTTAATAAACAAATATTACGATGTGCAGGAGCCAGAAAACACCAGGGAAGGCAGTGCTATGCTACCATGTTAGCTTAGCTAGCACTCAACAATCGGCCTCAATACAAAACTGATGTAACAATTTAACTACTGCATGAAACACGTAAATGTTTTCCAAATTTACTGGGTAAACAATGGTCCCCAAGTTATTTATGTGGTGTTTTGTGCACTTTACATGAGAAAACAGGAAAAAAAGGAAGAGGCAGGCAGTGAAAGGTGTCTAGAGCTATGGCAAGACATAGGAGGAGCACATGGTCGCAAGGCGAACCCACAACGCTGCACTGCCTCCTGCTGTCCATAGGTTAACACACTTATAGGGATGTTAGTATTATAGGTCCCTCTATTTAATCTCTGTTCTTTTAAAAGAGACATTGAAACAAATGAATCATATCAATTATTAATCAAATAAACTAAATATACTTTGATATAGTGAACCAAAGCAGTCAAAAAATGCAATGAGTTATTGACCAGTTGATTGTTAAAGCACCACAGTCTGGCTGATTGATTACAACTGCATGTCATTGTGCAATCCTGTATTGACAATAGCAAAACCCTCTGTGTCTGTTGTCTAAAGACACATTGCTATTGCTATTTACCTAACATTAACCTTCTGTGCTAGTCAGAGGTTGTACTTTGAAACGACCACCCAGGCTTTGCCGTGCCTGTGTCTGTATACCTCTGGTAATCACCTGGGTCGGTTTAAGGAGGGACAGGGAAGAGGGACCCTATAAAAGATCTGAGTAGAGGGTTGCAGTATTAGTCAAGACTGAGAGGGCTGAAAAACACAGAAGAACCCCTTTTCTTTAGCCCATGATGGGTTACAGCAAGCTTTGTCTGTTACTGCTGCTGAGCAGCTACACGTGGGCTCGTAAGTAGGAATCCATTTTGATTCAAAATAACTGCATCGCGATACAATTTGTACAAAATATGATAGCATTTTTAGGCATAATTTGTCATTTGGAACCAACTCTTATGAAGTTTTAAGTGTAAAGACCTTTTCCTCAGCAGACATTTTGAGCTGTCATCATTGCGCAGGCGTTACTAATGATGGCTCTGTTCTATTCAAGTAAACCAGGATAGTGACCCAACATGAACAATACCAGGACCCTGACACTAAAAGTGGAATTCAGCCATTGTTTACTATCTACACCTGTGCTCTTCATGTTGAAATGTCTTCAGTGTAAAAGGCCTATATAGGTGGGATAGCTCCAGGGTCCTACAATTTTGCATGCCGAGTAAATGGAAAATAACCATTAATAGTGTAATGCCTGTGATTTTCCTGACAAGTCAAGGCATTGAGTCCATTACAAATATTTTTACTTAATCTTTGAATCTAAATTCCGATACTACCCTTACATACATAAATTAAGTCCTTGGTTAAAAAAGCAGTGTGTGACAATGTACAGATATTGTTTCAAACAAAATGTTTTTATTGAATAGCTTACAGTAACAAATAATATCAATAAAAAATAGGAGAGAAAAAAGAAAATATAGAAAAGAAAGTAAGAAGGAGCGTAGATAATCCCACCCAATTCTCCTGTACATCTTTTACACTGTATACTGTGTATATATTACCAACCAGTCACAGCCATTCATTGCAAGTTGCAAAATGGATAAATGAATTCTTCTTGCTAAAGTTTGTAATGACCTCCATGTTGTTTTGCTCAGTTTGATTTCCTTGCCACTGTTGATTATTTAAAGGGACATGACACCAAAGATATTCTCTTGCCATTGTCTTCAGAAGGCAGTTAACCATTTTGTTCACTTCATCCCCTGAATATGTATTTATCATTAGAATAAATAATGTCTTTAACTTATGCTGATAATTCTTTTTTATGACCCTTCACTCTTTTTTGTTTTCCAGAGGAAGGCAATGATGGTAATGAACTAACCTCAACGTGTCTGTGTAAGTTTCTATCTACACATTATCACATTCAATGTACATTACTCAATCAACAAAACCTTCAAAATCCTTTTCTGCAGACATTGTAATAACTATCCTGTAGCATTGTGATAAAATGGAAAGATGAGAATGATGAAAAGAGCTTACATACTATATAAAAGGTTGGTAAGGCCCCGAATTTATATAACTTTAACACCCTGGACTTTGTCAGTTCCTCTGAGGCTTGACAGTGTGTGCAGCTGGATTTGTGTGTACGTCCATAGGGTGGATAAAGGGGGGTAAGTGCTATGTTGTCTCAAACAGACACATTGACCAGCAGATCGATGGTGGCTGTGCTAAACTAATAAACAAATGACCCTTTTTCTGGAGATAAAAGCAGGAGCTCATGGACTCTTGCTCCTGTGCTGTTTATGATTTACTGCAGTAGCAGTTGTTCACTGTCGGAAACATCATGTGGCTGCTACTGGGTCCAAAAGTATGTTACCATGTGATGATGTGGAAGCTTGATTGTGAAGAGAATGATCCTATAGGTGTAATGACGTCATCGTTAAAGGCAGTGATGGCTTGAAATGATTTGACCAGCACTTAGATCTTAGACTCAATTTTCCATTATTGTGATACCATTATCTCATTGCAGTGGCATCCAGATTCAAGAGCTATAAGAAATATGTGTACCAGTACACCACAGAGAGCAGAAATGGAGTGGTGGGAAACCTGAAGAACGGCCCACAAGTCTCCTGTCAGGTACATGCCTGTTTATGCGTCCGTCTCTCTGCCTTGACAACAAAATGTTTTTATCTGAGCTCCCTGTTGGCTCTCCATTGACCCTGTGTCTGCTGTCACATATCTTTAGGTAGTGATTGAAATCCCCCAGACGTGCAGATTCATCATGCACACCAGAGACTGTGCTCTCAGGGAGGTCTCTGCCATGGATCCCCGGGGCCAGCCGAGTCCCGGCTCTGAGGCCTTCCAGGCCGCCATGGAAAGGTTAGTGCAAAACATTCTTCATGGGATCTGTTACACATGCAATAGTACAGAGTATGGGAGGTGACATGGACCATTTGTTTTTATAATGCGTGCATACGTAAGTTACACACACGCTTTACGAAAGCACGCACACACTTTAGAAAACGGCCCCCATGATTCTGATGTGTCAGTTTGTGCTGCTCTGGTATCGGTGCTTGGAGCAGCCAAAAAGGATGAAAGACTCTCATTGCAGCAATCACGTCACATATTATATTCACATAAGTCTTGTTGAGTATGTGACTTCATCAGAGCAGTCCAAATGTGATTAAAGAAAAAAAAGTTTCCAAAACAGGTTTGTTTAGAAGTGCAACGGATTTCTGCTCAAAATGTTCCTTATTATGACCTGAAGAAGTTTCAGTATATATTACTGCACATGGAAAATAACTTCACAATGCCTGATAGCGCATCATTTCCTAATATTTGAGCTCTCGTAAATAATGTTTGCTGACAATATCAGGAAATTATAAATGTAACACTGTCTCAATGCCAGTTTGATCAAATATCTTATTAATCTTAATGAAAGGGCGTGTTCAACTTACTAAGGTGTACACTTGCTTTCGTAAAAACATTTCATCCATGTACAATAAGGTGACTCTTTTGTAAGTTAATATGAAAAATGATTGAATGTCTTTGTCCATGTTGGGCCTTGACAAAGCAAAATGTCAAAAGAATAGAAAGTCAAAACTTTAAATTCATTACAAGTTTAATTTCTGCCGCACAATGCTGTTAGCTGCTCCAGGCGTTTCCCATCATGCTTTGGGTTCATGCAGTCGGTGGAGAGCAACTGCGGCGCTTGGCTCTAAAATCTGCGGCACACCTCGCTTTCTTGAGGTCATCGTTGCCCACGTGTTCATGACATCAGAGCAAGTCGGGATCAAGTCAGACACAAATCTACCCAGCATGCATTGTGCTACTAGAAAGATTTTGTCTTTTCATGATCTGATATTTCCCTCAATAACTTTTATTATGGATACGATTAAAGTCAGAGAGAGCTGGAGAGACCAAACACTTTTTACATCATTTATCATCATTTCCATTCAGTCACGTGAGGCTGATAAGTAATATGAATATGTTGGTTTGATGAGTTATGTCATTTCAATTTCCCCCGAAACATGGAGCCAAATAAATTAATTCCAGTGTTCAAGAGAAACCATAATCATATTCTGGGTTATTTAATAATTATGTCACAATCAGAATTTCAAAACATACAGACAAATAATTAATAAATATGACAAACGTATTCTGCCGGTAGAAATCGGTCCTGCGCTTATAAACAGGACACAGAACACAGTATAAATACTACAGAACACAGTATAAATACCACAGACTAAGTATAAATACTCAATGCAGTTTGTTAAAGAGGTAAGATGCTACAGAGAGAACACACCTCTACTCTGACAGTGATAAATGTGTGTCTTTATTAGTTACTAGTATTATTAGTTACTATTATTAAGTACAGTGATCATGTGAACAGACACAAACTTATCAAAAGTCTCTCCAGCTGTTAAAGCCGACTGACAGCTGATCCAGCTGTGATCAGCTGATCCACCGACATCAGAAACAGACGTTGCTTCACGTGACGCAACTGAGGAAAGGACGTCTCATTTCTCTTAAAACACATTTCCTCGTTTCCTCTCTCTTCGCATGGTTTCCTTGTGTTGGAAAAGACGCAAGTGAGGGAAACGGGGATACAATTAAGAGACTTGGGATGTACCCACAGACCTCATCTCCCGCTCCGATCTATCCATGTTCTCCCCCGCCAATCTTGCCTCAGCTATAACACCTGTACTCTAGTAACCAGTTGTGTAATTCCATGTAGTGAAACGTCAGAGTAAGGCTACATTCAAAATGTAGAAAGTGATGTGAATACCTCGCTCCTTTGCACGTCACAGATTTGTACAAATTAGGACAAATTCAAAGTAAATCTGATGCAGACCTAACAGATAATTGCAGTGATGCTTTGGCACAAGTACAACCAGTCAGGTCAAGGTCTCTAACTGGCAATATTGGAAATGACCATAAATCCTTCTTGTATGAACACAGTGTGAGCCTATACTGAGTTTATGTCTTTTCTTCACCCAGGAACCCTCTGAAGTTCACTGTGCAGGAAGTCACCCATGTCCAACTTTACCCCGAGACGGACGAGCCAGTCCACATCCTGAACATTAAGAGAGGAATCGTTTCAGCTCTCATTGTGCCTGGCATGGAGGATGAACAGAATACTCTCATGGTTGGCATCTTCTCACAACCTAAAGTGGCTTCTCTAAAAATGTACCAGAGAAAGCACACCAAGGCTATTGCATTAGGGTCTGTAGAACACATTCTATTAGATGTATATTGCATCATCTCCCTTGTGGGTAAACTGGGTTGTTGCATCAGCAAATGAGCAAACAGAACATAACACAAAAGCTAATATGAGAGGTGAGAGGAGAGGTGAAAAATGAAATGGCTGAAAAATAAAGATCACGTTCTGGTGTGTAAAAATTTGCATTTGTATTTGAGAGCTAAAATTCATGAGCTAGATCTTTCATCTGCGTTTTTTTCCTTTCTTTTTCAGAGCACAGTGCACGGCCAGTGTTTTACAGACTATCTGGTGCATGCCAGAGGGGATGTCGCCACAGAGGTGACACTGTCCAGAGATCTGTCCCAGTGTGACCAGTTCCACAGCAGGGGCCGTGTCAACAGCCCCCTTGCCCTGCTGCAAAAACTGGTAAGATGTTAGCACCTGCCTTTATAGCCACTGGTTACTGTCTTTAATACCATTTATTGTGTGATGAATATCATGCCTGGTTATAAATAGAGGTTGCTTTGAAAAAGAGTTCTACAGAGACATGACTTTGTTCAGCCAATTAGGTATCATGTCTCTGTGGAACTCTTCTAAAAGGAGCATTCTCTTTGCTTTCTCCTAGAGGTCAAAGGTCATAAGACTCCAATAGATAATGAATGAGTGTAACTTTATTGGAACTTTAATCTTTGCAAACCTTAAATTGGAAAGCAATGTTTATAAAATCTTACAGTTTGCTCATCAGAGACCATACTGTTTTGTGGAAGCTCATTTAGTGCATTTTTATATATTTAGGTCATTTGGCTCTTGAATTGTAAACCTTTGGCTTTTGTTTTTGTGTTGTTTTATTTATGGTATTTTCTCTATTTTATTGTGTTTGATTTCGATATTTGTGTGCTGTGTTGAATGTTTTCCTTTTGTTCCTGCTCTATGAGATCACTAAGACAAGTTCCTAACATCTGTTGTAATGGCTATTTCAAGTTAACTCAATTATTACACTCTTGATACATTGAAGGACAGTGACCATCTGTATATCAGTTACTCCCCCGTGTTACCTTGAATTCTCGACAGAAATTGTATTTTTTTCTCTCTTGCCTCCAGAATCAGAAAACAGAGAAAAGTCTTGATGAATTGAAGTAAATGTTGGTTGCATTTAACAACAGCAAAACTACCAAAACATTCGTTTACGAACTCTCACATAACTCATGCAGAATCAGAATCAGAAATGGCTTATTGCCAAATATGTTACACATACAAGGAGTTTGACTTGGTGATTGGTGCGTGACAATAAACATAGTGCAATAGTAAAAGACATCATTTAAAAATAGAAACTATAAAAATTTACAATGAAATATGATAAACAAACAAACAATAGTACTTTAAGTTTTAAGTATTAAAGTGACAAGTGTGTATTTAGTTGTGCAATAATTGTGGAAAAAATGAAATAAGTCACCGCGTGTCACATATTACACAAGTTTTCTTCAAGAATACAAGCTAACACTGGGTGATTAATTGCTATATGAATAGTTGTGGGTGAAGTATTATTTTAAGATGGATACACCGATATGGCATTGTTCATCTATGTGAAACGAAAAATAACTGGTTCCATCCCTTTAAACTGCCAATCATTGTACATAAAGTGGTTTAGATTATGTCAAAATACTTTCCATTGTCGGTATAAAATACATTTTGCTGAAACAAGTTTTCAAAAATGTTAATAATATGAAGTCTTCTCAAAGCAAAATGTTCTTGTGACTTGAAAGTATGTATGAACATTAACGCACAAACATTGTGGGATTTTGTTTCCAGCATCGGCCCTTGTCTGAACTGATTACAAGCACTCAAGACTGCAACTACCAGGTTGATAACAAGGGAAAGCACTTAATGGCAGCCACGTGCACAGAAAAACACGTCTATCTGCCATTTTCCAATGCGTAAGTCATCATCTGAGTGCAGATATATGTGTGTGTATATAGTGCAATGCTCTGCATTTTGCATCATCTTCTAATCTGCCTTGCAGGGCCAACGGAATATCATCGGAGGTGACCCAGCATCTCAGCTTTCAAAGCTCCAAAAGGATCAACAACAAAGTATTTGGTTAGTGATCATCTCAGGCGTGTCTGCTGTGCCTGACATGCATCATTTTAGTTCACATCTCTTTTTGGGAAATGTATGTATAATATGTGTGTACACAGACATGGACCCCACCCAGAGCAAGCCACTCCACTTTGAAGACCCTGACGATAAAGCTCCAGTCCAGTCGAAGGACGCTGCTCTGAGCGCCCTACAGGACCTCGTGGCTTTGGCAGGCACAGACCAGGGTCAGAAGAGGACCAGCCTTTTCCATAAGCTGGTGTCGAGCCTGCGCGTCCTGAAGAACGAGACCCTGAGCCAGACGGTCACTGAGATGCTGGATGTGTCAGGCTGGCTCACCTGGCAGGCGCTGTTCCAGTGTGGAACCACAGAGTGCACCAGCGCCATCTTCCAGGCTATCAGGACCATTGATGGGTTGTCACCGGAGGTGGACGCTCTAGTCTATGGGCTGAGTCTACAGGCTAACCCTGATGCCTCACGTGTCCGAGATATGCTCAGCATGGCTCAGTATAGACAGAGCAGGGTAATCATGTATGCTCTAGCCAACACAGTCAAAAAGTAAGTCAAATATTGTTTCTGCCTTCATAAAACTGATAGTTATGACACACGATCCTTTTTTCAATATTACTATATTTATGTTTATATATTTAAACTGTAGAAAACCTGTTAAATTTGAATGAAGCTAAACAGGACATACACATTTTTTTAATGTCCTATTTTAGCCAACTTTGTAAGTGCTACAGGTGACCACAAGAAATAGAACCTTTTAACACAATTTTCACCCAAACCAGAGCATCTGATTAGCATATATCTTCCCTGTCTCTGGTCCACAGGTTCCATAAAGCAGAGGTTACTCCAGTGGTCACAGATGTGTCAAAGTTCATGGAAACACTCTTAAATGGCTGCTTGGGAGAAACCCTTGATGAAGATTCTGACTCTCCTGCTGATCCCAAAGAGATTGCCTTCCTTGTACTGAAGGTACTAATGATTAGTATGTGTGAATGATTCAAGAATCTAACTGACTGTATTTCTGGATTTAGTCAGCTCGTGTCAGGGAATCTGGCTCAGGGCTTTCCCTCGAATGAATATCTTTTTGTCTCATCTCCAGGTTGTCGGTGTCATGGGTCAAGCCATGCAAGCTGTGAGTCCCAGCCTGATTTCTTCCATTTTGCAGTGTGCTAAGAAAACAGACATTCCATTATCAAACCAAAAGGCAGCTGTACAGGCCTTTCGGTTGATGGATAATAATAATGAGGTACAACGACTTCCCACTAACACATTTATTACAACTTGTCATTGTAGGGTGATGATGACCACAGCATATCTTATGCCGTTTTATACAGTATGGATGTTGTAATTTAACATTTGGTCAACCACAGGTCAGAAACATTTTTATGGAGGTGTTCAAGGATGCTCACAGCCCTGTTGAAAAACGTGTAGCAGCCTACCTGATTCTGATGAAGAACCCAGACCAAGCCCTGGTTAGAGACATTCTGAACCATTTGGAGAATGTGAGGGACGAGCACCTCAAGAGCTTTGTGGTCTCCCACCTGAAAAACATCCGCAACTCCGGCGAGCCACAAATGGATCAGTGAGTATTTGGCCAGCAACCGTAGATAGTTAAATAACTGTGCAGTATAATTTGTAGCTTCTTCTCACAGGCAAAAGTCTACTGTTGTGATAGAATATTACATTTATTAGGTGGCCACGAAAACAAGTGAATGCTAATGTTGCTATGTTTCTGCTAGACATGGGCAATTTCTTGCTAACCTGTTAGCAATAGCAATCCTATAAGTTAATAAAATGATAGCGTAGAGTGTTTCTTCTGCCCCCACGTGATCATGTTTGTGAGTGTAGGGATCATGGTATATGTGTGATGGCAGATATGTGTGTGTGTGAATGATGGTGTGCATCTTTATTGTGGATGGTGGACAGGCAAAAAGAGTGAAGTGGGTGAAATATATTTTTCTTTAATTTTAGGGATTTAAATTGATGCCAACGTAAGCATGTACAGTGGAATAAGACGATGGTGTTTCAAACATTATGGAGCATGGAAAACAAGGGGACAGAAACCTTTTGCCTACAGCTTCTTGATCTGAGAGACAAAATAAAAATATGTTTGTCTTGTCATCTTACTACAACCTTCTTCTTTTCTCCTAAAGACTTAAGGATTACATTGAGTTGGCCTTGAGAGACCAGCTATCACCCACAAACAAGGTATTTGATGGCATGTCAAGCAACTACAAAATAGACTCTCCTTTGGGCTCCGTGCAGAGTAACATCATCTTTGATGTCACTGACACGATGCCTAAAGAGGTGATGCTGGAGACCACTCTCAAAGTTTTTAACTACAACTATGACATCTTTGAGGTACGTTTTTAATGGCATATTTGTTATATGTGGTGAAAATACACAATCTAGCTTTGCTGAGATTTTTTAAACATTTAAAATCTCCCGCATTTAAGGTTGGCGTTGAGGGAACAGGATTTGAACCAACAATCGATGCTCTCTTCGGAGAACAGGGTTTCTTCCCTGACTCCGTCTCTAAAGTCATGTACTGGGCAGATGACAAAGCCAAGATGCTCAGGAAGGTTCTGGATAGATTTGCTCCAGAAAGAGACAGAATGAAGAGACAGGTGAAATGATTTTTGTACACATCATACATATTGTGCTTGTCTGCACTACAACATGAATAAAACCTTGCCTTTCCAACTACCTTTTACTTGTTTTGAGCATGCACGGCCAGAAACTTACATACACTTGTAATATCTCTCCAGGTCCCACAGGAGCTCTTGAAAGACATCACAAACAGTGTCCAGAAGCTCATAAATGACGTGCGTTTCTCTCCAGCCCCTGAGGCCACTGCCTATCTTCGGCTTCTGGGAGCTGAGATAGGATACATGAAGACCAGTGACATGAGAAAGATGGCTGAAACTCTGTTCATGTACTACCATACTTTCATCAAGGTGCTACCTGCCAAGGTCAGATGCGTTGTTTCCTAACATGAATGTTGCAAAAAAAAGAACAAAAGTGAAAAACCTACGCATTAGTATGTCCACAAAATAGGGAATGTATCGACCACACACCAATCTTCCTCAGGGTGGCAGGTCTCTCAAAAAGCCTTGTACCTCTGTTTGATTTTTTTTTTTTTTTCAAATTATCCATAACTCCTCGATAAACCCTCTGCTTTCCCTTTGGGTAACCTACTCAGAAGCTACAGTTCATATGTAGCATGTTTGTTTACTTTCCAACAGGCCATTTCTGCATTGACATCTAGCACTGAAAATGAAGTCTTTGCCCACTACATCTTCATGGAGGATGCCTTTTCTTTACCCACTGCTGCTGGCTTTCCTCTGAGGTTCTCTTTGGCTGGTGTGTTTGCACCTGGTGCTAAAGGAGGCATGACTCACTCATCTGCTAGCAGAATGGTAACTTAGCTTATCTTCTTTGTAGTTTATATGTTAAATAAAATTATAATTTTGCACGTGACCCCTGAGAATACTCTGTTGTATCCTTCACTTTGCAGAGTGACTTGTCCTTCATGCCTTCAGTTGGGCTAGAATTCATCACCCAAATGGGTGTGCACATTCCAGACTATGGGGAGGCTGGATTTGAGATGCACACTAATATGTACCACGAGAGTTCCCTCAATGCTAAGGTCACCATGAGCAGAAACCAGATGAGACTGTCCATAGCTGCTCCCAAGTCAAACACTCAGTTGTTCAGCATTAGGTCAGTGGCACATGTGCCAAATGAAACAAAACACTTTCAATGGTTACCAGTGTCATCTTGTTCTCTCTCACCACTTCTCTCTTTTTGAAATACAGCAACAAGTTGCAGTCAGTGTCCTCCAGTCAAACACAAATAGTACCACCCCTGTTGGAGGAGCAGTCTGAATCAACTGACTGCCAGCCCCTTTTCAGTGGTCTGAGATTGTGCTCATTAGTGAGTTTCTCCAATGCTACTTCAATAGACCAGGCCCCATATAACCCCCTGAGTGGAGACAGCAGGTAAGAGGAAGCCACTTTAGCAAATCTAACTTGAAACCCATTGGTCTTTCGATTTGAGTTTTTTTGATTTATTTTAGTAGTTTCTATTTGAGGAGCTAATATGTAGATAGTTACTGTAATTGGCTGATAATTGAATGCAGTACTCTATGATTTTAACTAACCAGATAGTTAACAGACTTAACCACAGAGTTTCATGAAAGCTGTGTTTTCTCAGGTTTGCAGTTGAAATCCAGCCGACAGGGGAAGTTTCAGAGTACACTGCCACCATCACTAATGAAGTACTCAGAGAGGGTAAAAAGGGTCGTCATAAAGTGGACTCACTGAAGCTAACCCTGAGGGCAGAAGGTACTGTTAAAAACAATGTGTGTGTGTGTGTGTGTGTGTGTGTGTGTGTGTGTGTGTGTGTGTGTGTGTGTGTATTCCACACATCACAATTTACATCCAGTGCCAACGTTAAGTGCCAATGAAGAAAGCAGCATGTCTTACTTTCATGCAACAGACCTGCAAATAACGTTAAGGGTTTTAGTTGTCTATACCATAATCATATCTTAACCAAAGTTTAACTACCATTACCACAGTCCCCCCTAAACTTAATCATACCATAGCATATTTTATTTACATTTATGCCAAATGTTTGTCATTGAACTTAATCCTGGGTTTTGCGTAACTTCCCCAGGTTAGTAAGGGCATCTACTGGAACTATGGTCCAGAATGAATGAATGTGTGTCATAAGATTAGGCCCTTATTTGTCAATTCATTCTTTTATATGTAACCATCACTTATAGCATTAATATGGGCAATGTTGTAATATATTGTGAACCCACCATTAAATAGAAATTGATGGAGTTTAATTTCTGCTGCTACTAGGGCACGATTCATCAGAGGTCACTGCATCTCTGAAATACAACCACAACAAGAACACTCTCACCACTGAGGTTGTCATTCCCGACTACGATGTGAAAGCTGGCATCAAGCTGGCTGTAACTGACAGTGAAGCCAAAGGAAATAAGATGAGAGGGATCACTGTTGATGTCACCAACAAGAACATCCCACAGCTGACTCTTGTTGGACACACAAGGTACATTGTTCTTTAAATAATCCTTCAATCCTTCCGAATGATGTATAACGTGGAAATTTCAGCTGTACTGTCTGTAATTAAGAAATCGAGTTACAGTCTTACCTACCTATATGCCCTTTGTTTTAAATGTAGACTTGACATGATGAAGGATGCCATGCTGCAACTCCAGATGGTCATTCCCTTTCTGAAAACTGATGCCTCTGTCACTGCAACCCTAAAGAGGGATGAGAATGTGGTCATGGATTTAGAGACAGTCATCAACCTCCCTGAGACATCCTATCAACAGAAAGCTTCCTTCAAATACGGTAACTGTCTACCATCACTCACAGCTTTAGCACAGAAGACAGATGTATATTCTTCATTAATTTGTATATTTGTGGGTGTATTTGTATTTTCTCTTTGTAGATGTTGACAAGTTTGAAGTGGAACTGAAATCAGACCTGAATTCAGAGATTCAGAAACTAAATGTCGAAGAGCATCAAAGGCGGCTGCAACAACTCATTGATCATATCCTGGACCAGAAAGTGACAAAGACTGATATGAAACTGCGTCACATAGTCATGAAAGGAATTGAGGTAGCGCTTTTTTGACACTATATTTATTGACTTCTTCAATCCCAATTGGTCGTTCTGTTAGTTAGTTATCATCAAAAACTCAAGAATTTTGGTGAAAAGCTAGCCCATGGGTGAATTACATACTGACTAGTTTTTGGTGTGGATAGTGCGACCATGTTATCAAACTTCATGTTGTGCATCAAATTTTAAAGTATTGCAGAAACAGAGATATCATCTTTTTATGACATGTTTCTTGAGTGCTTTCACACTATACAGTTTTTATTGTAAATGAAACATAATTTATCTTCATGTCACCCTGAAGGCAGGTGATATATGGTTAGATAAATTGACAGCACGCATCCCCTATCTTGCAAACCTGAAAAGTAAGAGGAGCATCTCAGATGTCACCCTGGCAGGACTGCCTGAGAAGCTGTTTCTGCAGTCGTAAGTGTTTACTTTAGAGTGTAAGAGTATTACTTGCTTTCAGGTATTACTTAAACATAAACCCTAACTCAACAGTTCAGCTGTACTAGTTGGTCTGTCTTATGGTCTGTATTATCGATGTAGTTGGTCCAAAATTGGAACAATATTGATTATGTATTTTCTTTTACCTCAACAGTGACAGCTTGTTCAGATACGAGTTCAACAAGGATAAGATGGCTATCTCGCTTCCTCTTCCACATGGAGGCAAAAAGTCCCAAGAACTGAACATTCCAACCACTCTGTCTACTCCCCTTATAGATATACCAGAGATAGGCCTATATATCCCTGCCAACAACTATCCACTACCATCATTCACTATACCACCTTCTTTGGATTTTACTGTTCCCCTTCTCGGTCTGGCTGAAGCATCCACCAAGATCAACAGCAACTTCTACGGCTGGGAAGGCTCCATCTCTGGGGGCAACAACACTGTTGATGTCCCGAGCTACATTGTACAGTACAAGGCTATGGCCCAATCACCGTTCAAACTACTGTCATACAAGCTTGAAGGTAAACACATTCTTCAAATGCCAATTCTTAATAGTTACTGAATGATGGTGTGGGCTTTTGTTGTGTTCACTAAGAGAATGTGGCATGAAGGATATGATTTGTAAAAATGTTCGGCATGTGTAGTTACTGATAGTTGGTAGAAAAACAATGTTTTTGTGAAACTGAGCTTCTTCTATCTGTAAAGATGAGATCTGGAGAACTTTTAATAAGGTGCAGCAACTAACATTCCAGCACAGAGCAATTTATTCATGGGAACTTATTCTACATCTTTGCCTGTGCTGTTACAGGTACTAATAATACTATCTTTTCTATCTGTTTCAAGGAACCGGCATGATGTCAGGAAGAGCTGATAATGTCAAGTATCATCTGAATAGTTCCTTCAGCCATAGCCTCATTGACACAAGCTTTAGTGTGTTAGAAACATTAAGTGTAACCAACAAATTGAATGCAAGAGCCAACTATAAGATCAAAGCCTCTAGTCCAGTGGGCCTGCAAGCCTCCCTCTACTACTCTGCTCAGTCAACGTCGACTCTGGATTCAGATCAAGTCTCAGGAGATGGCACCGTCGATGGATCACTTCAATTAGGTTCATTCTATACCAATACCTCCTACGCCCACAGCTACAACCTGCGTCCAATAGATGGAGAAGGAAGAGGAGAGTCCACCCTGCACTTAAACTCGCCATTCTTTGATGTTCACAACATGATCCATGGAGTCTACGCAAACTCTGAGTTAAATATGGTGTCCAAAACCAATGCCCTGAAGGATGTCGTCAAGCATGTAGCAGAGCTCAAGTATAAAGATGCTCAACTGACCCTAAAGTGCAACACCGTTGCCACAGCCATGGGTCAATCACTCAATAACAAAGTTGAGCTTGGTGTGTCCGGCCATATGGCCATCCTCAGAATTGAGTCACAGGCAGATGATGACACAAATAGGGCATACTCACTGATATCAGGATCCCTGGATTCAAATGGGCTTGAGTTAAACTCTGAAGGTTCCATCACCTTTCACACAGGTCGTGGATTGCACAAAGCTTTTGTTATGGTGGGCAGAAATGGTCTGACCACAAGTGGAACTAACAGCATTCAGTGCAGCCCTGTCATGGTGGAGAATATCTTCAGTGGTGCCATAGACAACAATGGAGCATCCCTGTCCTCCAAGACGAAAGCGATGGCTGAGGAAAGCAGAGGAGAGCTGAACGTTGAGGGTAAAATCACAGCTGCAGAAGCCTCTTTGAATGGTGTCCTCAAAGGCCATGCATACGATGCAATCACGAGAAACAATATGGATATTGTACTAAACCGTAGGGCTCTGACCTTTACGAGCAATACCATGGGAACATTGAAGCAGATGAAAACAGAAAATAGCCATGCCCTGACCCTCACTATGTGGACCCTAGCCCTCCACTCAAAGACTGACAACTTCATCTGTGAAGATATTTACTACAAGCAAGACACCAAGGTTGATATGAAGCCATTTGTTACGTCACTTGACATGACAAATGACCTCAAGTTTTATGATGTTAGTTTGAACAATGAAGGCCACATGAAGCTTGAGCCAATTAAGATGGATCTGAGTGGAAGTACGAATGGAGCTTATGGAGAACACAACATTAAACATGCCTATGAACTCAATTATGACGATATGGCTGGTACAATGAAATATAGCACATCTGGAAATGTAATGGACGCCCAGCTAAGTCACAACTGTGAACTGGAGTTTGCTGGACTTTCCTTTAAGTCAAACTGTGAGGCACTAATAAATTCTGAGCCTCTACATTTTGACAGCACCATTCGCACCATGGCACTGCCTTTCAGCCTCACTGTTAATGCTCTTGTCAACAGTGATGGACAAATTAATCTATATGGGAAGCACACCGGACAGCTGTTTAGCAAGTTGTTGGTTAAAGCCGAGCCCCTAGCTCTTGCATACTCACATGACAGCCGGGTATCAACTACACATATGTTTCCAATTGGGAAGTCTTCCACTAATTTAGACAATAAATTTGATGGCCTCTTGACACCAATGAACCAATCTCTGACCTGGAAAGTAAAATCTAACCTCAACAACATTGCCTATAACCAGGATATTATTGCTTTCCATAATCCTGAGATGGTTGGATTTGAGTTTTCGGGAGTAATGTTAACAGACATTTTCAGCAAATTGAGCAAAGACGAGACATCAGAAATGCAAGAATTTAGTATAGCTGGTTTCCTTAAGTATGACAAGAACAGTGACTGTCATATTATTGACATCCCATTCATTGAGAGCTTTCCTGTTGCTTTTGAGCAGCTCAAGAACAAACTTGTACAAGCCTTAGAATCGATTCAACAGTTCATCAACAATTTAGATATCGATCAGACAATCACTGACTTTAGAGCCAAGTTAGATCGTCTACCTATGCAAGTGAGTGACTTCATCCACGAAATGGACTTGGAGAACAAAGTGAATCAAGTAAAAGCAAAACTTGATTATTTGATCAATGAGTTTGCTGTAACAATGGATGACTTGGAGGTTGCGATGAACAACTTGAGAGAGAACATGGAAAATACGATAATGGACATTGTTACCAAAATTAGTGACAACATCCTCGCAATCAAAGACTATTTCAAGGCCGGCCACTTTGCCAAAAAGATAACAAATGTGCTTTCACAAATTGGAAATCAGCTTTCGACCTTTGATAAGAAGTATGAAATCAAGCAGTCACTCATCAAAGCACTGGATACCATCGAGGATATCATCAGACAGATAGATTTACAGAAGCTCACAGAAAGCAGTGCTGCATGGCTGCGTGAACTTGATTCTAAATATGGAATCTTGGAGAAAATAAAAGACAAACTGTCTGAAATGAAACAAGCCATTGAGAACTTTGACATCAACGTGTTTTTCCAAGATGTAAAGGATTACCTTCTCTCAATTGATTTAGACATTTATGTTGAGCGGCTATCATATAAAATCTCCTCTTCAGAGATAGCAAAAGTGTTGGAATCTATGAATGATGTTATTGTCAACTGGATTGACGAATATGAAATCCCCAATAAAATCAATACGGTGTATTCTTACATTAGGGATACACTTTTAAAATACAATCTTGATGATACAGTTAAAGAATTAATGGATCAATTATTAATTCTCATCAAGGAATTCAAAATTAAAGAGACAGTGCAGTCAATGGCCGATGCTCTGAAATCTATCAACTTTGAATTTGTTCATGATAGAATTATGCTACTTCTGCACAGTGTAACAAGCCGGCTCAGGGCCATTGAATTTAGGAAAAGCATTGCTGACCTTAATGAGCACATTTCTTCAATGGTTAACTCATTGAAAGAATTTGACTACAGTGCATTTGTTCATGAGACCAACAACAGAATTTCTGTATTGACAAACTATATCAACGAGCAGATTAAAACATATGAGATTGTAGAAAAAATTGAGGCAGTAAGGGAATTTTTCAGAGAGATCCAAAGTTCTATCTTCACATATTTGGACGAACTCAAAAACACAAAGGTGGCTGACGCTCTGAAGAAACTAAAAGATGTGATTGACACTACATTTTACAATGACATCAAGTTGAAAGTGCAGGATATCCTTGAGGACATGCGACAACGGATCCTTGACATGGATATCAGAAATGAAATGTACATTTACCTCCAAAGAGCAAGTGAATCCTACAGCAATGTGGTTACCTACATTTCTGCACAGTTTAACCAACTGATAGAGAAGATCGCCAAACTAACCAATGACAACGAGATCACCACCCAGATGAAGCAAACTGCTGATGGAGTTCTGAATGCACTGAAAAGAGCTGAGATTGAAGTTCCAACGTTTACTGTACCTCTCACTGACCTTATCATTTCAGCATTTACGATCAACCTGAACAAACTGCAGGAGATTAGCATCCCAGCTCAAATTTTAGTCCCCGAGTTCACCATCCTCAACTCCTACATAATTCCTGCCTTTACCGTAGACTTTGAGGAGATCAAAGCACATATAGTTGCACTTATAGACGACATCAGAAGATTTGAGATCCAAATGCCTGACCCTGAGGACATTTTTGGTGACCTAAAAGTTCTTTACCTTTCTGAACTACCAGATCTCACCGTCCCAGAAATAACTCTTTCAGAAATAAAATTTCCAGCCATCAAAATCCCCAAATTAAATCTGGAGGATTTTGAAATTACAATGCTTCCAATTCCAGATATCAAATTTCCTGAGGTTTCCAGTGACATTTGCATGCCAGTTTTTGGCAAACTTCATGGTGGATTTAGAGTGAGCTCCCCACAGTACAATCTGGAAACTATAGGGAAGATTGAGAACTCGACGTCCACACCAAAAAACCCACAGTTGACAGCCACTATTACTTCTCATGCCAAATCACCCATCGAACCCCTTGAATACACCTTTGAAGCCACTGCTCAGTTGGAAGCTCCCAGAATGAAGAAGTTGCTATTCACAGAAACCGTGAAAGCTACACATGTGGCCTTCTCCATTGATCATGAGGGATCCTTGACACTCACTGGCTCTTCTGCTGAGGCCTCTGCTAAGACCACTAGCAAGGCCACAACCCAAATGTACATGGCAGATTTGGTCAACAATATGGCACTTACATTGAAGAAAGGAATCTCTGCAGCCATAGACACAACCTACAACCACAACTTGGACGTCCCATCAATTGAAACTTCAAGTCAGGCATCAATGAAACAGAATATAGCAGCCTCCATGGAATCAGGCAGAGTAACTGTGACCGGTGAAACTACTGGTAATGGAAAGTGGTCCATTCAAGACTACTCTGATGAAGGTACACACACAAGTAATGTAGAATTCAGCATACATTTTGGAACTGCCAAGTTAACTTTAGCAGGAGAAACAGACTGTAAGGCCATGAAATCGAAGCAAACACTGACTGCTGAATCTGTGATCTTAAGCCATATTACTGTTGAAGCTAGATGTGAAAATGAAGTTCCATCTGTCAAGAAGAGTGTTATGGTTTTAAATGGAGAGGCTCATATTGGGGACTTGAAAGTTGCAGTGACAGCCTCTCATGATGCTGAATTCACTGGAGATCTGACTGGATTCATGGCCAACTCGCTGGAATTCAATGCCCATCCATTTGAAATTGTGCTTGATGTTAAGAATAGAGTAAACTCGAAGATGTTTTTCCCATTGAAACTTACTGGTAAGGTCGATCTGCAGCATGATTATGGTGTCATACTAAACTCGGAGAAGCAGCGTGCTTCTTGCTTTACTTTGGCAAGATTCAACCAGTACAAGTACAATCACAACTTCACAGCAGAAAACAATGAAATGAACATCTTCTTTCAATCATCAGCTAATGGAGAGGCAAATCTGGAATTTTTGACTGTTCCTTTATCTATCCCAGCAATAACTGTACCTTATCTTGAGATTGAAATCCCTGAGGTCAGAGACCTGTCTCTGTGGGAAAACGCTGGATTCAAAACCTTGCTAACGAATCCTCAACAATCATTCGAAACAAACCTGAAGCTTCATTACGACAAGAACCCTGATACACACAGCTTTGAATTACACCTTGAACCAATTTATAATACAATTATTGGCAACGCCAACATCATTCAGGCTCAATTTGAACAATGTAGAGACAAAGTAGTTGCACTTCTAAAAGATTCGTACAACCAAGCAAAGGCCCATTATATCAAACACAAAATTGACACCTCTAGTCTGCCTCCTAGAATCTTCACTATCCCTCGATACAAAATACCATTATTGAATATTGAGGTTTCTGCTTTCAGCGCTGAGATGCCGGCCTTTAGCTACTTTGTTCCCAAGGAGGTCAGTACACCAAGCTTCAAAGTTCCAGCACTGGGTTTCTCTGTGCCATCCTATACCGTCGTGCTACCATCTTTGGAATTACCTGTCATCCATGTTCCAGAAACATTAAGTGAAATAAAGCTGCCCACTTTCACACTACCAGCCATTCAGAACAACATTTTGATCCCAGCTCTTGGAAACATAACTTGTGACTTCTCCTTCAAATCCACTGTGATTACCTTAAGTGCTAATGTTGGTCTTTTCAACCAGTCTGACATTGTTGCTCGGTTTGACTCTTCCTCAACATCCGTGTTTGAAATTTTGAATGGAAAAATTGATGGCACCACCAGTTTGTCAAGAAAGAGAGGACTAAAACTGGCCACCACTGTGTCCCTGGAGCATAACAATGTGGAAGCAAGCCATGAATGTGCTATTAATCTCATCAAAAGGAGCATGGATGCGTCTGTAGCCAACACTGCAAAAATGAATCTGCCCTTCCTCAATCTTGAATTGAATCAAGAACTCACAGGAAATACCAAGACCAAGCCAAATGTTGCTTCCAAGAATAAACTAAAATACATGTTTAACATTCCTCTGATTGAGACTGTAGGCAAAGGAAACCTTGATATGACCTGGGCACTGGAAGCACTTTCTTCCTATGTGTCACTGGACACCTCTACCCGAGGGAAGTCTGACATAACAATAATAGACAGTTTTAACTTTAATGGAGATCTAGAAAATGAGGCCAGTTTCTACCTTAATTCCAATGGCCTCCGTTCAACTTCCAGGACTGTTTTGAATTCAAACATTGACAAACAGGAGAAACACAAACGAAGCTTAAACAATAACATCTTCCATTTTGACGTGACTAACAACATGGCTCTTGAGGCCTCTTTGAGGAGAATCTTTGCAACAGCTGATTACACCAGCAATAATAAAGTTGAATCTGCATCTTTCAACACGAATGGAAAGCACAGTGTTACAGGAGAACTAGATTTTGTTCCTTTAACAACCTTCAAGACTACACTGAACATTGAGGCAAGTCAGCCAAATAGTTTGGGTCATGCTGGACTTATTCAGAGTATCAACCTTGCCATCAGCTCAGAGAAGCAGTCTTTCACTTGGAGTGGTAAGGAACAACTGGCATCTCTCGTCCATGCTTGTGATTTTCTTGTGTCTAATGATGAATCTGAAGTACGCATGGACTTGACAGGATCAGTGGAAGGCCACCTAGCCTTCTTGAAAACTGTTAGGCTTCCTGTATATCATAAGACCATCTGGGATGTTCTCAAGTTTGATCAAGTCACAAATATGGATGAGTTACAATTCCTTAACATCTCTTCCAGCATTGTGTACACAAAGAGCATGGATGGCCAGGAGTATGCAATACCATTTAAACTATTTGAAGACGGCATCACTTTAAGCATCCCTGAGATTAGCATTGCACTGCCTTCTTGGGTAAAAGAAATTCCACACTCAATAAGGAACATGGACATGCGATTTGAAAACCTGGATGTCCCTGATCATCTTACTCTTCCCTTTGCAATCTTGGTTCCAGCCTTTGATGTGCCATTTACCAACTTGCATGTTGAGCCCTTAACAATTGATCTCAAGAACCTTAACATCCCCAAGGTGATCTCCACAACAGCCTTTGAAATCATGCTGCCAGGCTTGCCAATAATGTCAGTGCCCAGTTACGACATTGAAACAGAGTATCTACAGGGAAAAATGTCATTCCTTTCAGTTAAAATACCACAATATGAAATCACTGTCTCATCTTTCACATTACCAAAATCCTTGAACATCGGAAAGCACAGCATCAGCCCAAATGAAATCATAACCCAGATTTTAAACTTTGAACTTCCAACCATCGTCATCCCAGAGCAAAACATTGAAATCCCTGACATTGCCTTACATCTGCCTTCAAGTGTGTTTATTCCAGCTTTTGGAGCCATCAGTGCCACTCTGAAGGTTTCCTTTCCTATTTATAATGTTTCAACAACTGCCAACCTGGAGAAAAAGGACTCTAGCCTTGTAACTTTGCTGAAATCCATCTGTACTTCTACCATGATCTTCTTGGAATATGACCTCCATGGTAAGACAGACACACATTCTACTCTACTTGATTGAATTATTAGATCTAATACATTGTAATATATATATATATATATATACTTATGTCCCTTCAGAAAGTGCAACCCTTACATTTGATAAGGGAGCAATCAATCTAAATGGGCAGGGCAGCTTGATTCACAGTGATGTAAATGTGGACTGGCAACATGGCATTTTGGCACAAAACCCAAGGTAAGTGTATGGAATATACTTTTTGATTCCTTAATTTCTAATTTGATTAGAAATCTATATTTATTTGCTTAATTTAATCTCAATGGAAGCCCAGAAAAAAAAGAACAGTTGAAAATTTGATACTTACTCTGAGCGCTGCTTTGTCATATTTTCTAGTAAGCATACCTAAACGTTGTGGGACAACCAAGGCATCAATACCGTCCAAGTAGTTGTTGCATGTGGATTGAAAATATAAGTTAACTTACAGTGTTCAATGTGGTCACAATGTTCAGCTGCATCTGCATTTAGTCCGGAAATTTGACAATTGAAATAAAAAATGAGGCCGCAGAGACATCTTATCTTAGGTTTGAAATGATGAGCCATGGTTAGGAGAGCTGTCAGAGCTACTCTGAGGAAGACATCAAGAATCCTTATCTTGGGTAGGAGGTCTAATTGGTGTTTTTTCTAGATGATAACCTTGGTTGTGTCACGATCAGGCTTTGCCCTGTGTGTTCTGTGTCTTTGTTTCTTTCTGTAGCTCCTCACTCACCTAATCAGTTCATTCAGTGCACCTGCCAGTCACACTCACCTCATCACCTCATTACTCTCACCTGTTCACTCTGCCTAGTCACTATTTAAACCCCGGTCTTTCACTCACTCACTGCCAGATCATTGTGTTTGTTTCCCGTCCAACCCGCCCGTTTTGCTCGTCCTGTTCCCGGTTTTCCAGTCTGCCTGTTCTGCCTTTTCCTGCCGGATTTTCCCCCTCGTCTTTTGTCTTGTCCCTGGATTCCCTGTTTTTGGTTCATTAAAAACCTTTTTTTCTCTACACCTGACTGTCTGCGTCTGAGTCCTCATCATGCCCCGTGACAGGTTGAGCAAGTTTTTGGATAGTATCCCCCCTTTATGGCCACTGGGTATTTCGCACAATGGACTTACTGCAATATAGAACGGATGTTTTTCTTAGGATGAAGCACCAAACCCCTTTGTCTGAATAAATGTAATTTGTTTTCTTCCAAAGGCTGATTTTCTGCATAGTTTAACAGTTCACCAAAGTCTTCTCTTTCACGGGTTGACCAAAGATGCACTAGATAATACCTCTCCTAACAACTGTTTCTCTGTTTTAAAGGGTGTCTCGTAATACTGTCAATGTTGACATCAGTAGCCGAACATTTGCGGATGCAAACTTTCGCTTTGCTTCCCGCAAAGATGGCATCACTGCATCTATGTCTTCTCCATCAGCTGGTTTCCTTGGATTGCAGTTTCAGCGGAAATCTCCATCACAGTTGTATGGGAAACTGTTTAGTCGCTACCTGGTAAGATCTATATATGGATTAATGTTATATGTAGGGCAATTGACACTGTTTTAACAATTATTATTCTCAATTTCTTCCCTCAACTTCAGTCTAATCTTGAAAAGGATACTGATATTATCACTGCCGTAGCCATGCTGAGAAACTCCCAGAAGTTGAATTTACACACGTCATGGAATTTGGATTTCCTCTATGATGTGATGGAGGGTACCAAGGACAAGATTCCTTTTATGACCGATGCTGTGCTCAAGTTCATTAACAAGTACCACACCGCTCACTTTGGCTTTGATCTCAACCGTGGCGGCATGAAGCTGAAAAACACAGTTTCTAATGTCATAGAGAGAGCATATCACGAGGTACTTATGTCTTTTAACACACTGCAGAATTCAATCAAACACCTCAGTGATCAAGGAAAAGACATGTACAGGAAGGGTTCTGACGGCTTGATGTCCATGCGTTTGCAGGATATTGTAGACAGGTTGGCTAAAGAGATTAGACAAGTCTTGAAACGCAGTGAAGACAAGATTGATGACTTGCTAGATGCAGTCACACAGTTCTTGAGTGACACAGAGTTGACATTGCCTGGATCTGAAGAGAAGCTCTCGAGCCTGGAGGTGTTCCAGCGAGCTCGTCGGTCTGTATCAAGAGTCATCGACAGGGCAATCCTATGGTTTCTCCGCATCTTTGGGAATACTATTAGATTAATCAGTGGAATAAGGTTCACCATACCTGGAACTGATACTGTTGTAAAAGGAAGTAAAATCATCCATAAAATGGAGTCTTTTACGATATCTGTATATGATCAGCTAAGACATTCTGTGCCCAGGGGGTTCGATTTGCTTCAGAACACAGCTAATGACCTCCTCAATATGATTGATAAAAAAACAGACAGTTTGATCATGTACTTACAAGATGAAAACATGGAAATTGCTGCTCAAGTTGATGCCATCTATGCAGAAGTTCTGCAGTCTTCAAACCAACATACTGAGGGGGCAAAGAGAGATATGGCTGAGTATAAAGACCATGCCAAACGGATTATTCAAGAGGCTTATAATGGTCTAAGTATGGAGCGGGTAAATAACGATACCAAGGAGTTTATCAGTATTTTGCAGTCACATCTCTTTGGAGGACCTAATGAAAGCATAGATCGAATTAGAAGCACAGCACCATACATTAGAGAGATGGACATTCCTTTACCCTTTCTTTGGAAGTCTTTCAGCGAATGGCCTACGCAATCCAATCAGTGAGTCACGGCTCTCTTGATAGTGATGCCATTATGATTGACTGAATTTATGTGTTTGTGAAAAATGGACATTGTTTGATGCCAATAAAATGTGTTTTACGGTGTTTTAACTGACATGAAAAATATACAAGTTCTTCTTGTGTGAGATTGCTCTACATTTGAGGATTTAGGCAATTATGACCTACCAGTGTTTTGCACACAAGTTAATGTTTGATAATGTTCAATTAAACAATTTTGAATACAGATGTTGGTGTTTGTCATACTGTCCCTACATGTTCTTATTAAATCAACAGAGTAGGAATTTTTGGACGTCTATGACATCCCAATTATTTGCAGCAGAGGGAGATTTTGCTTCAAGTTACTGTAAGGAACTCAATTAAATTTGAATGCCTCTATATGACCTACATAAGTAAATGAGATGATTGTCTATTTCTATATAGTTATTAATGCTTGGTATCTGTGCAACCAGATGGGACTTTTCCCCTCTAAAGTTTTATACGGTTTCATTTAAATAAGGCCAAAAGAATTCACCAAACAACAAAAAAAAACTGTCCGAACATGTTATTATAGTGTTTTTTCCCTCTCCCATTAACCATTCAACTGCTGCTCTGTCCTTTTCTCCACAAAGGCTAATTCATTATATTCATTATGTTAGATGCTTTATCACTTGACCACTGACATTTCAATTTCAATATATTTTGTATAGCCCAAAATCACAAATTTGCCTCAGAGGGCTTTACTAGATTGTACAGGGAGCCAGTGCAGAGAAGCTGATACAGGAGTAATATGATGTCTTTTTTTAGTTTTTGTTAGTACACGTGCTGCAGCATTCTGAATCAGCTGGAGAGATTTAAGAGACGTATTAGAGCAGCCTCATAATAAGGAATTGCAGTAATCTAGTCTAGAGGTAACAGATGCATGATCTAAATTTTCTGCTTCACTTTGAGACAGGATGTGCCTGATTTTTTAAATGTTACGTAGGTGAAAGGTAGTCTTTGAAATTAGTTTTACGTGGGAGTTAATGGACATATCCTGATCAAAGATAACTGTTTACGGTGATGCTGGATGCCAGGGCAATCTAGAGAAACTCAATCCTTAGATATTTAATTTCGGAGGTGTTCTGGGCCATGTAGAAGAACTTAGTTTAGTCTGAGTTTAACATCAGGAAGTTGCAGGTCATCCAGGTTTTTATTTCCTTAAGGCTGCTTGAAATTTAGTCAACTGCTTATGTTTTCTGATAATATTGCCTAAAGGAAGCATATATAAGGTAAGCGGAATAGGTCCAAGGACAGAACCTTGTGGAATTCCATGACTAACGTTGGTTGGTTTTCTCTGGTGACCATCATGGTTTTTTAAACGTATTTTCTCTGGTACAATAATAACAAACACCACATCATTCTTACATGACCTTTCCTTCGTGCACCTTCTGTCTATCTACCCTCCGGCAGTACAGGGGGCAGTAGCGTGGCTGTGAGTTGGATAATAAGCACGCTTTAACAAAGAGAAGAAGGTCCGGCTGACCAATCAGCATCCAGCAGGAAGTCCTCACATTGAGCAAAAACAGAGAGAGACGCAGATGAATGGGAGGACGTCATCTTATTCTTATTAGGTAAACCATATTTTGGTACAAATTACACTTGTCTGCTAGCGTCGGAAAACCAGTTCCCTAGGATGCTAGCTTAAGTGAACGTCAGTCAGTAGCGTTAGCATGTAGCATTCATATGAACTCATTTCAGCTACTGTCACTGTCGCACCAACCCACTGGCTAAATCCTGTCACTTTAACACCTCATATTGTTAGAGCGAGTTGCATATATTATACTGTAAATACCGATTGTATCTCACAACACAAACGCATCACATGCACGACTCGCTTTTTAACCTTTGACGTGGAAGGAACGCGTCACCTTTGGACCCTGCTGATAAACTAACGGTATATCAGCTCACGTTATTCTGTGTGCGGATGAACCAGGAGCTTGAACTCTGTGTTCCTGTTCTTCTCCCCCCCGTCTCTCCTCACAGCTAGTGCGATGGACGACACGGTGACAGACGGGAGGGACGAACCGCAGACGGACTTCAGCTACTGTTGTGGAGCCATCACTGAGGTTCTGAAGTTTGGCTGCTGTCGGTTACACTCGGGACACAAGGTGCTGTTTCTCATCATTCCAGGTGAGCGTATTCCGGAAGTACAATGTTAACAAAGAAAGGTCTCCCATTAGCAACTACTGTTTGACTCTGCACCAACATCTAGATTCAGGACCTTCCATATTGAGATGATACTGTGCTTGCACGGTTCATACTGACCACAAACTAACTAGCTAATGTGCAGAAACATTGGGACTAGTAGTACAAATGTATAGTGCCATTGATGTGATTGTCTCCATTCAGCTGCACTTGATGTTGAATTTCAACAGTTTTTAAACATTTTACTCTCTGATATGACGTTGACATGATGCCATCATGTGCTGATCTTCTGCTGTCTTCCATGCAGGTAACCCAGGCGTAGTGGGCTTCTACAGGACCTTCATGCAAACTCTCCACCGTATGTTTGGCTACCACCACCCAGTGTGGGCCGTGAGCCACGCTGGCCACTGTGTGCTACCGGACTCCATGGACATGGTTGAAGGTACGGAATATTAATTTCCGCACGCTAATCTCAGTACACTGGAAGAGAAGAGAGCGTGAATAATGATGCTACTTGAAATAGGAATGTTCCTCACATATTTTGAAACATGGAAGTGGTTTTAATGAGTCATTCAGGGCGAGTTGAACATGGACAGCAAAGTAAGCATAGAGACATTTGATGGATTCTGAATATTTTACTTCTTTCATACAGATGTCTCCTCGGCAGCGGAGCGGGACGTGTTTGGTCTGAGCGGGCAGATCGAACACAAGCTGGCCTTCCTCCGGAGACATGTTCCCAAAGAGACCAGCGTGGTGCTGGTGGGACACTCCATCGGCTGCTACATCATCCTGGACATCATGAAGAGAAATCCTGACCTCAAGGTTGGTTGCAATAAGCCAGGGTGGCTCATTAAAGAGACAGTGTCAAGGTCTTAAACAGAGCACTGAGTCAGATTCTGTGTTGTTTCCCCATGCAGATTCTAAAAGCCGTCATGCTGTTTCCCACCATTGAGCGCATGGCGGAGACTCCTCAGGGGAGGGTCATGACCCCTGTGCTGTGTCACATGCGCTACGTGGCCTACCTGCCTCTCTTCCTGCTCTCTCTGCTGCCCGAGGCACTCAAAGCCAGCCTCATCAAACTGGTGTTCGGCGGCATCCGGTCCCTGGACCACTCCGTAGTCCAACCCACTTTAGGTCTGCTCAGTGGAGACTGTGCAGGTGGGCTGTTGTATTTGTTCACCTTTTTCAGTTTTACACACAACACACATTTTTGTCACAAATAGGAATCTGCTTCATATCGACTCTGACTCGTATTCTACGGAGGTTTGAAAGTGCACGCCTGTGTGTCATGTCATACTTGTGATGTAAAGCAATGATGAAAGCAGTGTGATCTGTTCCTCTCTGTAGTTAACGCCATGTACATGGGGGGTCAGGAAATGACGACGGTTCTGGAGAGGGACAACATCACCATCAAGAAGAACCTGGCAAAGGTACGAAAGGGGCCTCGACACATTGTTCCAATGGTGTTATCGTGTGTTAAATCTAGAAGTCAACCTCAGCAGTAAACCGTCTGTGTGTTCCCATTTCCAGCTTATATTCTATTATGGAGCATCGGACCACTGGTGCCCTGTTCAGTATTACCATGACATCAAGCAGGACTTCCCACGTGGACATTTCCGACTGTGTGAGAGCGGGTTCCGCCACGCCTTCGTCCTGGATGCAGGAGAACCAGTCGGCAGGATGGTGTTTGACTGGATCAGTGGAGATTTGAGGACATGAGCTCATCGTTGTCTTTCTCTCTGCTGACGTGGACTCTGCCGACCCCCCCCCCCCCCCCCCCCCTGCATCCAGACCAGGAGCTTTCGGATCGGCACACGTCATGGAGTTGAACTGAGAATACAGGCTCAGTGCTGAAGATGTCAAATATGAATGTGTCGTTGATTTAATGGCGTACGGTGGTTCATATTCATCTTATCTACTGTTCATTGGTTTACTTGTGTCAGTGCTACTGTGCTGTGAAACACCATCAGACTGTAATGGAATGTGATGAGACATTTAGCCACAAAGGGTTCCGAGCACACCTCGAAGCGTTCACATCTAAGTCCATGTCGTATCGTACAGTGATGATAACCAGAGCGAGTGAGGCCAAGACTCCAATTATTCGTTTAAATCCATTTATAACTGATTTCATTCCAAACTTGTTACAGTGGACAAATGCTGTAACTTTGATGATGCACTCTCAAAATGCAATGGTCCATTGAAAGACCTGAAGCAAGTCATGACTCAGCTGTAACGTGTCCACTCACAAGTGGTTACCGTACAAGTATTGAGCTCTGCTATAGAGGCTGTGTAATGTGCACCTCTAACATGACCTCACTGGTCTTGGTACTTTGTTGGATGAACATCTGGAGTATGTGCCACAGCAACACGCTCCCAGTCCAACTGGTCACATAGGGGTGCTTGGTCAGGACCCTCGGGTCACTTTCTAACACACTGGGTAGCTCCACAGTAAACACGCTGTGAATTCAAACTAAATCACTTGCTGAGTTTTAGATGGCAAAACCACAAAGTTAAGTTTAGGACATACATCATGGTCGGGCTTAAAATAACTAGAAAAACAAAGTAGGAATGCAACGTAAGTACAGAAAGCCTGTCACAAACATTACTAACGGAACTTCGACATAAATCTGAACGCTTTGGGACTCGAACAGCGGACTCCTGGGTGATAGTCCTGTGTTTGTCTCATACAGATACTGAAGGGGGCCTTGTGCGTCAGTATTTGACACTCTGGGACCGATAACGACATATCAAAATCAGACAGTGTAGAGCTGCGGCTCTTTACACCAACATACATTTATTACACAATTCTTTTTAGTATTTTCGGTCAAAACTGTTCCATACTGGAAAACTTCAAATTCCGGTATGTAATGTAGTTTATAAACATAGAATTGAATTGAATAGATCATCCCCCCGCTGTCACTGAAACATGGTATCGGCCTGACATTGGTATCGGTGCATTAAGAATAAACTAGATATATATTTACAGCGTGCCACTAATGAAACTGCCAAAGACTCTCGATGATAGTGTTTATCACATCAGTGTGCAGTTGGCAAGTGAAAATAACTATTTATTTGGTGTTTGTGTGTAAAGTTGTGACGCAAAAATACTATTTTAGAAGAGTTTATATAGTTTTGAATCATGAATTGTCGGCTATTACAAGAGATGTGAGATAGTGTGTATGTTTTTGTGTGTCAATCACCTGCTAAGTACTAGTACACTGGAACAAACCCTCTGGCGGTCCAGTGGAACAAACCATCTGGTGGTTCACTGGAATAAACCATCTGGTGGTCCACTGGAATAAACCATCTGGTGGTCCACTGAAACAAACCATCTGGTGGTCCACTGGAACAAACCATCTGGTGGTCCACTGGAACAAACCATCTGGTGGTTCACTGGAACAAACCATCTGGTGGTCAGGTTAACCGGATTTTTAAATAGAACTTTTGTTTCAAGATTAACTTCAAATGACACATTAAGTTACTAAAACAAGTGTCAACTCATACAAAAGATATACAAACTTACAATGATGTCAGTATATGTTGAATATTTAACTTAAGACTTACAAAATATCTTCAATGATAAATAATTTAAAACATGCTTGTTGACCACAGAGCTTCATTACGGTGTAAAACGTGACACAGACGTGTATGGAGTGACTTTTGTCTCGAAAATAAAAATACGATTTACAAATGCGTACAATGAATAATGTGTACTTTTTGATACTCATAACTGCTAATCTACACACAAATACCAAGCAATGAACACATGTAACAGTTTTGCAAATGCAAACATCACAATCTGATGACTATATGATGTAATACATATCTGGCCAACTTGATTTCCCTCCACAGGCTTGAGTGTGGCATGTGTGCTTCTAATGATAGAGATGGAATCTGTGCTCTTTACAGTCTGTTCAGTGTTCTTTGCGCTAGCGACACCCACATCTCTCCACCACTATGTATTGGTGCTGCTTATGGACCACGTCATGCACAGAATGCCGATGGGACTGAACTTGGAGGGAACCCCTCACATCTGGGTCCATGGAGTTCATGAGGGTCTGGCATTTTCTGTAAGTTTTATCTCCCAAAATGATAAGTCTTTGTGACTTTTCTTTTCATGGAAAGCATGTAATGAAAGCTAAATGTGAACGCTTTGCCAAGTCCAGATACTCAGAATGGAAACCACTGTTTTATTTTATAGTTTTGTATAATAATACCTTTTTGTTAGGCTGCCTATTTTTTTTGCATGAAAACAATCTCAATCAAACCACGAAGAGTCAAAAATCCCAGGGATATTCATAATAATATAACTTAACATGAAGCTCACCTTTGAACCGGTCCGCCCCCTCCGACACAGAGAGCCAACAGAGCAGGCTGCACACTGTTCTACAATACACAGGGCTTTACTGAAGGGAGAGCTACTTGGATTCAATGCCAACACTGGATATTGATTCATTTAATTAATTCATCATTTCATGAATTTGCATACATTTCCAGAAAAGAAGTCAGAACATTGGATGAAGCCAGGTTCAAAATCCTCGTCTCATCTTGTTGACACAGTCAAAGGTTTAGGATATGTTATGTTTGGATTATGCATATCATGAAACAAGTTCAATGTGTTGTTTTGTTTAAATATGCAAATGAGGTAAACTTCATTCTGTAGAAATCACACAGACACCAATGGACAAAGTATAAACACCTAAATGTGTATTTGGGATGTAATGCTGTCCATCGGTTTGTTCAGTCAGACTTGCTTGCGTTAGCAGGAAGAGGCGGTTAGGTACCTTTCAACTGGCTGGAGTCTTTAGAAGAATGTGCTCACGCTGTATGGATTGCATTCACAAAAAAACTCCAAATATGGTATCATACTTTGCTTATTGATTCAGGGAACATCAAAGATGAAGATTGCTATCTGGGTATGATACCTGTAGATTGATAACAGGTGTAAACGGGCCTTAGTCAAGCTGCTCTGAATCACACACAGCTGGTTCACAACGCAGCTGCCAGTTTTATTAATTGGAACCGCATAATCAGCCGCTCTTAATGTCCTGTGTTTTATATTGTAATCTATTTTTACTTCATTCATTTATATTTTCTGTGTGTGTGTGTGTGTGTGTGTGTGTAGCACCTGGTAACTGTGTGCTGTAAAAAGAGCGATATAAATAAAGTTTTACTTCCTCCCATCTTTATACATCTTTAACTTATTTCAGCAGCCCGAAATATATCAAACTGATAATGCATGACTTTAGACATTCCTCTACAGAAAGCAATGCTTTTCTGTTTCACTTGTGAATTGTTTGTACGTTTCACTTGTGAATTGTTTGTACATTTCACAGAACTCTGGATTCAGACCATCAAACAGTCCCAACAGCATGTCGATCCATGCATGTGGTGCTCTGACTGATGGGCCTGGAACGCAGCCGTCTTCATTTCTTTAGTCTGGTCCTCAGCAGGTGGTCTGTGTCATGTCTCTGCAGTATCAACAGAGTCACAGCTCCTGCTCCTCCTCCTCCTCTTCCCTCTCTCTCCGTCTGCCGGTCGGTCGTGGCGCCCCTCCGTCTGCTCTGCGTCGGTCCTTTGGTGAGAAGAGGGTGTTTCTGGGAAGCTCTGTCCGGGCCCCAGCACCTGTCTGACGGTCACGTTCACCCTGGAGCTGTGGGTGTACCTGGAGCACGCGGCCCGGTCCTGCTCCGACAGCGGCTCCACCACAGAGCCGTCCTCCTGTAGGGGCGAGGGCGGGCCGCAGCCGTCCGTCTCCGACACCGGACCGCCCTGGGGTGCCGCTACGATGCGTGGGACAGCATGGTAGAGGAGGCGGCTCTGTCCCGACATCACCATCACGTCCCCGCTGTGCATGTACATAGCGGTGGGGGGGTCCTGTCTGCGGGTGCCTCCCAAAAGGAAGATAGCCGACGTCCCGAAACTATCAGAAAAGACAAGATGCTCGGTGAGGGTGTTGGGAGTATTTCCTGTAGTTAACCTGGCAATGAAGTCCTTTTCTGTCTCATATGGCAACGTCCAATAAAACATCACAAAACAAATGTGCTTGGCATTCTAAAAATCCTCTCCGCAGTGTTTGTTCTCCCCTCTTACCTGAAGGACAGCAGCGGTCGGCTGTGATCTAGCTCCGATTCGTCCACGTGGATTCCCAGAGACGAGTCGGATCGGTAGTAGTTGAGGATTCCCGCCTCTGCGTTGAAGCCCGGGAATCCACAGGCCGACGCTATCTGAGAGGACAGCGAGTGGAGGTCGGCTGGGAAAGGAGTGTGGTGGTTGGCGGAGTAAGTCTGTGAACGGAACAACAAAAGGAAACAGTTGAAAAGCAGCATGAGGAGATATGTTGGAACAGGCGGGGTCTATTATCTTTTACCAATGTGTCCCTCTTTGCAACAACTACAAGACTTTTGGCCAAATGTAAAAAAATAAATAAAAGCATCATCTCAAAAAGTGTAAGGGACAAAAACATCCTTAAATTTGCCAGAGTTTATGTGTCTATTTACTCCTGGTGGCCTTCATCACATGAACCTTCATGGCTTTTGACAATGACAGTGCTTAAACATAATTAGTTTGTTAAGAATTAAACTGTACAGGATAGAGCTGACTTTAAAAGTCTGTATTTCTTTACATTTCAGACTATTCTCTGCTTTTATTTTGAAGGCCAGTATTAGACAGATGAGATAATGAGAGAGAGATGCAACAGAAGTCATGGGTCATGGTCACCAGCTTAACCACTAAGCCAAATCAGTGCATTCCCTCACAAAGGAATTAGAATTTTTGTGATAAAAGGTCAAATGTAAATAATATGCTGATAAACTGTGTTTGTGATCAGAATATTGGTATTCATTTCTGCTCCTCTCACAGAGCAGGGGGGGGGGGGGTTGATTACCTTGGTATCCCAGTTGTAATGGTATCCCAGAGTGACCCAGCGCAGCCTGTCAAGTAGAGTCTTCGGTTGAGTCTTTCCAGAGGGAGGACAGCTGTGGGGATCAAACACAGCACACTTACAGAGACGGACTACACGGAGCCTTTGAGCTGCACCCGTTCAGTAGTGCACTTCGCGGACATTGTCTCAGTGTGGTGGACAGATTAATTTCTGGAACACAACTACAAATATCTCTTTATGTTACATCTCAACACAACAACAGCTAAGTGGCCCAGGCTTCAGGTCAGACAGATTCAGTCAGGAACGTCTCACCTGAGGCCATGAATGCTCTTGTCCCAGATGTCCTGGGTGTCAGAGGGAGACATGTGCATGTCCAGGTTGCAGACGTTGGGCTTCCGAGGGTAGATCTTCAGACACTGTCTGACCCAGGAGGGTTGGGAGCCCGGCAGGAACGGGTTGGAAATGAACATGAACCCTGAACAACACACAGCAGTGCAGTACTGGGTCAAAGACTAAACTCATTATCATACATGCTGTCTCACTGGAGCACTGTGGTGGGACAGCTGCCCGTCTCTCCTCCTGTCCTGCGTGTACCTGGGTAGCCCTGCAGGCCGAAGGCTCTCCAGTCTCTGACGGGCTGCAATCCAACCCTGGCAGCCTCCACGTCACTCACTCCACCAGGGTCCAGTGCAGCCGGGACTACCTGTCAATCACACGGACACGTGTACACACTGAAGTGGCAGCTTAAACAGAGACCCCTGTGAAATGTAATGCAACCCACTACAACCATGGTACCACAAATGCTTCATTTCCAAAAAAAAAAACGTGAAAACTTGCAGAGTCTGTGTCAGGGATGCTGATTAATTCCACTCTGTTACACTTCTATTTATAACCGTGTTTTTAAAATGCACTAAACTAACGTTCACAGTTCCGGGTTTCCGGTTAAACATTGGTCGGACGTGTCCTCACCTGGTCACTCGGTGCTCTTTTGGAGAAGTCGATGACATCGCTGAAATCTGGCGGAGGGTTTCTTCTCTTGTAAAACTTGAATATTTTTCGAAATGCATCTTCACCACCCTCCACCATGGAGGCCGCCATCTTGGCCATGACGTCATCGTCTTCTTCTTCTTTTTTTGGTGAGTCAACAACTCTATGGCGCATTACCGCCACCAGCTGGTACAGCGTGTTTCACTCATTCTAATGATAATAAAGAAGTAAAGAAAAGAATGGCCACCCACCTCCACCTCTTTAAGACTAAAAGCAGGGCCCTTCTCTCAGCCCTCAGTCAAACCCACACAGTGTGGAGGAGAAGATACTAAGTCATAATTATGAGAAAGTTTCTCATTATAATGACTTCCAGGATCTTTATTATTTTCATCACACTGGCAGAAATGGGCTTCCATGCATTCTTCTACTTTAACAAAAGCCTCTTGTATTTTCTTCACAGTAAATTCAAAATTATTTCCACTATTCCAAATTGCCCCGTCAGTCACATATACTACCTTGAGGTGGTCCATTGTTAGACAAAAGAAAATGACTTGAATGACTCTTCCATGTTAAAAATCCTTGATCCGTTTGTACATCGGGCCTCTAACCCCTCGTTCTATTAATAATCCCTCCTTCCACATCATATTATAAGCCTTCTTTATGTCAAAAAAGATGGTTTCTACTAAGGCTGGCAAGCACCTCACGATACGATATCTGATCAATCAGGTCAAACAGTTCAAGAGGATTTTTTAAACTGAAATGTATATCATTATTGAAGTTACAACGTTAGGATTAGATGTACATTTTGGTTGTGTACCGGCACATGTTGGAACAGAGGGAAACAAGGTTGCAGATAAACTTGCAAAAAGCATATTAAACCAAAATGATATTTTAAAAATTTGTTTTGGGAGATTAGAAGCAGAATCAGTAATACAGCACGGAATAATGGCATCCTGGCAGGAAATCCGAAATAATGACTCTAAAAGGGTAGAAATTGTAACAAAACTGAGACGTGAGTCAGAATCAGAAGTGATGGAGGTAAATGTAGAAAAGAAGATGTTACCTTGTTTATGATAAGCTCAGGACATCATTAAAAAAAGACAGTATGGGATAAATGTGAGATATACAACTGTAAAGAAACGGTTGAACATGTACTGATAGGTTCAGTGTGGAAGGAGGAAGGCTGAAGGGCAGAGTGGTAGATGAGGGAGGACAGTGGAGCATCAAAGGACTGTTAGAGACAGGGGACAAACAAGTTCAGGTTAAAAGGGCTTTACTTAAACACTGGAATGAAACGGGTTTAATATCCAGAATATAACTTCTATATGAAAACAGGGTTTTTATTTATAAGTAATACATTTAATATCGTGTTTAAATTACAATTGTCATAAAGTCATGATGTTACACACTTCGGTACACTAGGTGGCGACATGCATCTTAAACGGTGGTTTGTATACCGCCATTAAATCAAAGAAGAAGAAGACAAGGGCAAAACATGGCGGCGCCGACCAAGAAAGTGTTCGAGGTCTTCGTGTCTAAAGTACCATGGACTATAGCCGGCAGTAAGTCTATTTAATGGTTCAAATACGCATTGATATGTAGTGGCAGCGTGGTGTGCCAGCCTCAGTATTTGTACAAGGTTTGGCCTCTGTATGCAGCCTTGCCTTGCTACCACTGTCACCTTAGCTAGCTGTTAGCCTCTGCATGGGACGTGAATGCAGATAGCATAACGTGTTCCTGTTTGTTTCGCAGAGGAGATGAGGGAGTACTTTACACAGTTCGGCCCCGTGAAGAAGTGTCTGCTTCCATTTGTAAGTTGTTGTCACAGCATTAGAATGACTGAAGGACTCTTTATTTTCTTCTTCTGCCAAACCTGCTCATTCGTTGCTTTGTGTTTGTGTGTCGCTCCAGGATAAAGACTCCGGCTTCCACAGAGGCTTCTGCTGGGTGGGCTTCTCTACAGAGGAAGGGCTGAACAACGCGCTGCAGAAAGACCCGCACGTGCTGGAGGGAGCTAAGGTAAACCTACATGATGGTCAAAATGCAACAGCATCTCAATAAATTGAAGCATGTGAGGCTGGCAAGTATGTTCTTAGACACCATACTAAACATGACATGGTTCCAGTATGAGGCAGAACCTGAAACTCTTCACATTATCACACCATGTCTCATGTCCTTTTGCATTCCCCCGTTTGTTTGTTTTCAGCTGCAGGTTCAGAGGAACAGACGTCCGTTTGCAGGGCAGAGGTCAAACAGAGACGGAGAACAGGACTGAAGCTCCGTGATCCTGCTGTGCGGACGAGACCGACACACTCATGCTGCTGCTGTTGCCCGGCCCCAGCTCACTAAGACTGCGTTTGCTCCTGCTGCCTCAGCTGCTGGATATATGTGGGACATTTGGACCAGTACACCTGGGTTGGTGTATAGATCTCCATTCTGAAGAATGACCCAAGTGTGTTCCTCCTTCACCTTCAGTGACTGTGGGCCTGACCATGATTGCCATTGTTTGAATGTGCTGTGTAGTAGTAGTAGTAGTAGTAGTAATAATAATAATAGTCCTTATTGTCGTTGATAGTGTTGTACTTCCTGTAAGCATCCTGTCACAGTAAATAGCAGGTTAATGCCAACTTTATAAAACACCATTCACTGATCTCCAGTGTTGGAATCTACTGTGTCTTCTGTTGTGAGATAACCTGTACCGTAGTATTTCATTTAGTGGTTTTACTCGAGTACTTCCTTCACTACTGCCTTTTGGACACGACCAAACCATGGACAGTAGCTGGTGGAGCAGGTTGAGTGCTTGGCCACCAGGGGGCAGTAAACTCCTGCAGCGGTGGGGGAAGTACTCCAATCCCGAATTGAAAGTACTAATACCGTAGAAATACTCCATTACACTCCAAAGTAAAGGTCCTGCATTCCAAATCCTACTTAAAACATAAAAGTAAGTTTAATCAGGAAGAAGCAGAAGTAGTTGTGCAATGACAGATAAATATGATGAGGACATTATTACGGATGCAGTAATGTGTAAATGGCATCGGTGAAGGTGGAGCTAATTTACACGTTTTCTATTGGACAGCACCTATTGGTAGTTTAGATTATGGATTAGTCTGATGATTATGTTCTCGATTCATGAGAAATGATGTCACAAATTACCCAGAGCCCAAAGTGATGCGTTCACAATGCTTTGTCCAAACAAGTCTAAACATCAAAAGTCATCATGAAAAGATGACGAGATGTTCTGTCAATCGACTTATTGATGAACAGAATCTGTCGGGTAGTGTTCTTTTTAACAAAGCAGGTTTTATATGCACATCATATATTTTTATGCAAATGTATAGTTTGTTCAGTAAAAAGTAGGCAATGGATATCTGAACTGTGTAGAGTAGAAGTAGGCCTACAGTATACAAAATACTAAAGTCAAGTACTGTAGTAAATGTACTTGGTTACATTATATACTGCCAAACAGGCATTTAAATGTGTACATTTGAGCATTCCTCCCATGGTGCTCTGGTGTTGCCCACTGGTCTGGCTTCGAGAGAAAATCGTTTGACGTCAAGGTTTTGATGAGAAAATGAATATGTAGTATGTTCTTCGGTGGCGTCGGCTGCCGTGCAAGCTGCTGATTATCGTGGACCACAAACACCCTCTGCACGACGAGCTGATCAGGAGCACCTTGATCAGAGTCACCAGCTCCTCTACCTCACCAGAGACCGTCTGAGCCTGCTACAGTAGAAATGGTAGGTGGCCCAGAGGTTGGAGTAGTGGATTAGCAGCTTGAAGGTTGCTGGTTTCAATCCCTAGCCAGATAGCACAAAGATCTGGTAAAATAACAGTAATATTAGATGCAGGCTTGTGCTGTTGTGCCCTCATTTCTTTACAGTTTCTGGCAGTGTGTTGTGTTTGAGTGGGTTCACCCATGGGGATTAATGAGGTCATATTCTGTAAAAAAATATATCTTTTTGTGGAATTTAGCACAAGGATATAGAAAGTATGTATAGAGATGTCTAGAGAAAGATTACAAAAGCAATGGAAGGGGACATCTCACTTCTTTATCTCCATTGTCTTCTAATGAAAATACCTCATACTCTAGATATGTTCTTGTTATATATTATACTATAACATATGTTAACATATTGTGTTTGATATCCTATTCAATTATATCTTATATTGCCGTACTTCACAACATATATTAAGTTAAATCTTAAACTGTTATACGATAACTTTTTATTATGTACTGTATACTTGGTAAACTCAAAGCTTTAACACTACATGTCGTCATTCATCCATTCACACACATTCATACACTGATGACAGGGGCTACCATGCAAGGTTCACACACCACAGGCACACCTGCTCTACCTGTAGCATATGTTACTACACTACTGCACCTTATATGTCTCATATCCCACATCATAATGTAACATATTGTACTATATAATGTCAATATGTTACATTGAGACTATATGAATACAGACAAACACAGAGTACCATTGCTTAATCATATTATATATGACCTGATGTACATTGTTTACATAGACGTGTTGACTTTGCTGCTATCAATCACACCACCTCACTTTTATACATTTTGGTTTGTCCCCAAATGCTCTTCTATGATTTCTATATTTATTCTATTCTCATTTTAGCTTGTGTGGCATCTAATATTTATATATGTTACGTGCCATAGTTATATGTATTGATTTATGTCTTGGTGCTGCTGTAAATGCCATGGGGTCAAGAAAAGATGTGAAGGAGAGTTCATGAGGAGTTAGGAAAAGGTCTGCCAATGAAACTACAACGAATAAGGACTACAAAAAGAGCAACTAAAGCATGACCCCATTGGCACTGTCTGTTCATATTCATCACCATGAATCCCATTACTTTATGACTGCATGAGTATGATTGTTAAACCTGTGTAACATAAGCATATCGTTTGTTTTCATGGACGGCCGAAAGGGGCGTCACTTTAAATGCTGCCGCCGCATGGAATTGTGGGGCGGAATTATCTACTTTCCTTTCGTAAAGGAAGGTCCAGTGTTTCCTATGCTAAAGGAGCTAATAAAGGAAGCATTGAAGCACCTTTCCTTAGCATGTGGGTACATCCCAAGTCTCTTGGAAATGACAAATCAGAGACTTGGGATGTACCCTTAGTCCCTCCCACCAGACCAGGGATGCATGGAGAGAGGAAACGAAGAAATATGTTTTTTAGAGAAAAGTGACACCCTTTCCTTTTTTATCGTCACGTGAAGCGACGTCTGTTTCTGATGACCGCGGATCAGCTGATCACAGCTGGATCAGCTGTCAGCCGGCTTTAACAGCTGGAGAGACTTTGGAGAGTACAGAGTTTCTTGTCACCGCCCCCTGCTGCTGCCGCCTGCTCTCGTCCACTCAGTGTTGCTAACTCCTCGGTAAGGAAAGTAGCTATTGGCTGTCCTAAAAGTAGACGGTATAGTTTCCAGGCGAGAAGCATCTCGAACGAGCCCAATGTGGGTGACGCGTGTGAAAAACGTCATCGGGGTCCGCGGTTGACCGAAGTGTAGTTTTCTATCTATCATAAACAGCGACAATAGAGGTAGATATTGACACTATATCAGCGCATACACGCTGGCTGCACTGACGGACAACTTAAAGGCAACCTCTCTACACGTCAAAGTCTCGTGAGAGTGTCGGTATTAACTGTGAACGCAGCAGCCTTCGTCTCTCGCGGCACTACGTTAACCAGAATTCTTCGCGCTCAGGTCAAAAAGCTCTGAGGTCATAGCAGAAGGTAAATTGAAGACAGCGCGCGCGGTTCTCTGAATGAACCCCATGGGCACACAGGTAGGGTAACGTTCACGAGCTGTTTCACATGAAGCTGTTGCATAATGTGACATTGTGACTGCTAGTAGTTGCGTCCACTTCACCACGCGTGTTACCAAACGTACCGGTCTGTGCATGTGACGTTATACAAGTTGTCTTTGACTGATTCACTTCACAGGAACGGCTTTCATTTACTGTTTAATGTGCACGCCGAGTTGAAGAGGCGCTTCTGCTGATGTCTGACATGTATTCGGTACAATGTAACAACATACAGGTGTGTCTTCGCAAACAAGAAAAATTTCAATTGCCACATTTCTGAATGCAATATGGCGAACTGGTTTAAAGGGGCGTTCCACCACTTTGCACAGAAGTTTAGTGTACTCGTCATCACGGCTACGTGCTTCTCAAGTAAAACGGACCTCTGTGATGTCATTGGGACCCCCACAGCTTGGGTTTGAAGACCAGAACTTTATTACAGCAAGCTCGCATTACAAACAGGAGGTGTGGAGTTTGAAGGATAGAGAGGAAGGTTCTATTCAAGTGTAGGAATCAGTGCTTTTGGAACAAGTGATTTAAAGTCAGATGATACAGATGTGACACCGCTGCATGGATTTTCCACCATTCCTTTTTTTCCATTTTGTATCTTAAGTGTCGACCAACTTTGTGGAAATTACTCTTTAATTACAGGGGATGAGAAATGTGTCATATTATTTTTCACATGTCTTTCAAAACATTGTCAGGTGTGACAGACAGACATTTCGACAAAGATGCTTGACAAGAGGCTGTGACGTTAAACAGCAGATGAATGTGTGCACACGTGAATCATTAGGCTGGTTCGAGGTGAGCCGGTCCTGATCAGAACCGATCACCGGCGATCGGCACACAATGCATGCTGGGTAGATTTGTGTCCAACTTGATCCCGACTTGCTCTGACGCCATGAACCCGTGGTCAACGATGACCTCACGAGAGCGAGGCAGCCGCAGATGTTAGAGCCAGGCGCTGCAGTTGCTCTAAAATCTTGTGTCATTAATAATAACATTAATAATGAAGCTTATTTATAAAAAGACATCAAAGACAACAATGTAGAACAGAGAAACTAAGCATAAACATTTAACTATGTACAATATAAATGAACAGTTGGAGGAGTTGGAACAGCTTGTGTCCAGGGTGTGAAGGGTCTGCAGTGATCTTTCCTGCCCGTTTCCTCCTGAAGTCCACTGTCATCTCCACAGTTTTGAGCTTGTTCAGCTTACACGCACATTTCCACATAAATATATATTTTCAAACACAAATAAATCGTAACGAGGTCTGTAAACTACAAGTAGCCTACAGATCGGATCGAACAGGAAGTAACTGTTCCTGTTCCGATCGCCGGTGATCGATTCTGATCAGGACCGGCTCATCTTGAACCGGCCTATTAGATTAGCTGACACCAAAACGTTAAAAAGTTGTTTTCCCCTCCAGTGTGGGTGGGACATCATTTAGCTCTGTCTCGGGAGAGAAGCACCTGCACAAAATTCTCAAGTCCTACAAGTCTGGTCGGCAGACAGCAAAGTGAGATCCACAGTTTATATTTGTCTGTGTTTTTGTTAAAGCTCCATGTTCATTCTTCTTCCCATAGTTGCTCTGATGGCTGGTCACCTCCTCAAAGTCTCCTCTCTGGCCACAGCAGTGTTCGCCTCCTCCGGGTTCTACCTCTACAACAGACAGCTGAACCTCAATGACCTGAGTGTCGTCCGCTTTGGACGAGCCGCAGCCACCGTGAGTCACTGCACACCAGAATAGATCTTGTAACTAACAATTAGTTTAGCACACTCGGACCAATAAATGGCGATTCTATCTACATGTCAGCCATACATACAAGCCTAACTGAGCACTTTGTTAAAGTCCAGTGAAACAGAAGTTTTCCTTAGTGAAACAATATTTTCAAGTTAATATTTGTACAGTTACGAGAGATTTAGATCAAATCTTTTATTATTTCATTGGACCGTTAAAAAGTGGGCGGGCTTGTAGCGTGACACGGAGCTACAGAGGACTGACTGTTGACAAACACCTACCGTGTCTCTAAGAGTTGCAGATTGATTGGTGGATGTCATGATGTTATTGGTAAAAACCGGTTGGTCATGTTTTGTTTTACAGGAGGAAAATAAATAGATTTTTTTTTTTAGCTTTATTAATAATTTAGCTTTATTTTGATATAGAAGTGTACCTGTTGACTCCTCACTTCTTTACATGTCACTGCTCTGTTGTCTGCAGACGGTGGTCATCAGTTTGGACTATATGACTGCTTTCAGACATGTGGAATACGACACGGAGGAGTACTGGGCGCTCAGGTCCAAGGTAGGAGAACACTTTGTCATCGAGGTGGGGACACTTGCACTCAATCAACCGACTACAGCACAGCGTGGCGGCTGCACAAACTGCAGCTCGAAGAGCTCACTGGGGATGTTTCTTCTAACATTCTTCCCTGTTTACCAAGTAGCAAGGAACATTTTCAATTGTATTTGTATAGCCTATTCTCACAAATTTGCCTTATGGGGCTTTACAAACGAGACATTAGACATCCTCTGTCATTGGACCCCCCCCCTCCCCCAAAAAAACCCTATAACGGGGATAAAACAGTCAGCAGTAGTAGGAATGGTTGGGTTTGCGTAAGCAGTGAATGAACACAGCCGGTATGATCAGAGGGTGACCAGCTAACAGTGAGGCTGGCATCTGAAAGCACCAAACTAAACTATGAAAGTACTGAGAGCTGAACGCAGGGCCACACGTGTTGAACCAATCAGTTTAGATGAGGCTTGCTTTTAGGGAGGAGTCTATCTCTTGATGCGTGGCTATGCCTCCTATTTTGTGTTTTCTGATTTGTTAAGTACTCCAGCTGTTGTGTCGTCATGCTGGGTTTTAAATCCGAGCTCAGACCGATAGTTCACGACACCTCACAACTCGATCCCAACTGTGGGGAAACACTTGCAGCAGAATGGAGCTGTAAACACAACATTAACATATCGCCTCCAAATTGATGATTGAATTTGTTAGCATGCCGTTGCTTCATTAGACGTCCAGCAGACACAGAGAAACGCTTTGATTATTGTCGAGATGTGTTCGTGTCCGCCTGATGAAGGTAAGTCCAAACTTTCTTTTAGAAAATCTGTCTTTTGAGCTGCTAAATATTCTGCTGTGTTCTCTATCTCCAACTGTGTGTTAGACAGGGCTGTATGTAGAAAGCTATAGATTACATAAGCTATTGCTGACTCTGTTGACTGATATTGTGGCCAATTTGTACAACAGGACGTGTTATTTGGTTTTAACTCTCGATTATAAAATGGATGTGGCAAATACGGCTCGCTCAAAAATGTTGAGGTGTTGCTCTCCAGTTCTGTGGGTTATCAGTGAAGTGTATGAACTACACTGCAGAGGGAAGTCTCTTTTCACAGAGACCAATAGAGTGACAGCTGACTCGTGAACGGGTCTAACGTGCATCAGCAGGTCTGCGTTGTATACGTCTGTCGTATCAAAGGTCTATGATAATCTGCTCATGGGGCCCGTCTCCCGCGTCTCACTGCCTCTCGTTCTCCGCCACACGTTATCAGCAGAAACACTGATTCTTAATTGCGAGACAGTCTTCAACTACCAAGTGGAATAAGCGGCGCACTATCGTTCACCAAACACAAACACCTGCAGCAGCTGGAAGCGTGGTTGAGAGCGCTGAGAATAAACTCAAAACGGTAAAAGTGTCATGCCAGGAAATCCAAACAGAGATGGAGATTAACCTCGAGTAGACGTGAGATTGTCAGCGGCAGACATATTGTTAGAACATCCGTTTGTATAATTACTCATAGTCAAATCAACCAAACGGGATCATATTTTATAGGGGTAATCTCATTAGTAGGATGAAGGTAATAACGGTAAATGTCAGCTGGTGTGCATTGAGTGATCTGTGCTGGCGTTCGTTAAAAGGCCACAGCTCGGTCAGGTCCCCTCAGGAGACGGCTGCTGAAAGGTCAGAGACCAACTGCTCCCACCAAGATCTCCTCTGCAGCCAGAGAGCTGCGGTGAACCTTGAAGAGCAGGGTTCAGCATGGCTGGCAACACACACACACACACACACACACACACACACACACACACACACACACACACACACTAGGTGCAGCCCCCGGCGCCCTGCTGGTCAAGAGGACCCGTACATGCTGATTAGAATGAATGCATGGTGCGGCTTTAATCCAGAGAGGAGGCTCTCCTCCTCATTATTCTGAAGTCCTAGAGGTGAGGCCACCGTACAGCAGCTCCACTCTGGTTTAGTGTCTTTTCCCTGCGGTGTATTCTTCTGTCTGAACAGAGGAGGGAGATGACTGAGTCCAGCTCTTTACATATGATGGATGCTGGGATGAAGAGTTATGTGTTACACCAGAGGCCTTCAACAGGTGGTCCGCGACCCCTAGGGGGTCCGCGGAGGTACTGCAGGGGGGTCGTGAACTTTTTGGTTGATTAGACAATTTTTCTGAATATTTATTTCCCCCAATTTTTTTTTCCACAAATTTAAATGTCTTGAAATATACATTAACATCAATCCAACATATTGTAGCAAATAGATAAATGGAGGCAGAAGATGTTGTCTTTCAGTCAGAAATGCACACATTCAGCAACACACAGGAGCTCTCTCAAGCTGGCCACCGGTTCACTCACAGCACGAGACTAGCACACTAAGAGGACCCGCCTGAAAAACGTTGAAGACCGCTGTGTTACACCATCCATAACTTGCATGTGTAGCCATGGTAGCAGCTGAACCAGTGTCAACACATTACTGAGTAACATGCTGCAGTGGTGTAATAACTTTTCTGTTATGAGTTATGTAAGGGATACGAATTTAAAATTCCATGAACGGCATGTTTGTTGTCTTACCGCGAGTTAGATTTGAGATTGATATCAATTATTGATTCGTCAATACATCTTATTCTTAATAGAATTAACATCTCTCTAAAATCAAACCCTCATCACGGTCGTATCTATTGCAGAGCTGTTGTGTTACAGCAAATCCATTCATTCATTATATTGCCACACAATTAGATCTTTCTGATGAAAACATATGCATACATCGTACAACACAGAATTTAGAAAATGAAGAATTTGGGAAAAAATAAAAGGATATACAATCAATGTGTGGCAGTCAGTGTTGACATTGTGGCGGGCCCCCACAAATGCATCGACGTCCGGGAAACACTGCAGTGTTTGTGTCACCAGGGGCACGTTTGACTGCACAGTAAATGAGCTCTTGGTTGTGCGTCTCATCTTCCTGCTAGAGTGTCTCCCCGTGTTCGTCTCTCAGCAGAGCAGCCGAGCTGCTATTCAGCCTCTCATGAAGAGCTTCACTCAAAAGCCACTTAAGCAGCCAGTCTTCCAAGCTCATCAAAGGCTGCCCCGAGTGAACCGAGGGGCCATTCACAGCCAATTAGAACATGGGAGCACTCTCAAGTCTGCCAAATGAGTGGAGGAACATGCCCTGCAATGAGAGAACAGATGGACTGCTTTTTGTCCTCTGCACTAGCTAAGCTCTGCTGTGGGAAACGCTGTAGTAAACATTTGATAACCAGTAAGTGTGTGTGTGTGTGTTCTAGTTTTCCTTTTTTCTGTGCTCGTACATCTTTTTCAGTTTATTACTACTGACAATAGTATATTCAATTTACTCTTTATACTTTCCCCAGTGTTATAATTACTGTAGATATTTACAGTATTATTATTACTATAATTATTACTGATATAATTATTATTAGAAAATATTGTTAAAAACAAACTTTTAATTCACCACTTCCCCAAACCTGACAACCTCCCATCTGCCCATCAACAATATGTTTGTTAGCTTTTTTGTCATGACCATTATATCTTCTGCTTTTGTTCTCTTTTTGTTTATGTAATTGTTTTTTTATAATCACCCCCTCACACATCATCACTCTTTTCTCTCTTTTTTAGTATTTTTCTTTCTGTCGAAAACTCCTCTGCCAACAAAACATTGTGTGGATGGGAACTCTTTATGGTGACTCGAACTCTATTTAGGGCACTCTGTCGGTTCCCTCTGGAGGGGCGGCATGGGGAACAAAAGGCCGGGGCTGACTAAATATTTTGAATTGGCCTGTTTTCATTATTGTTATTGTCTGTTCTGTGAAATATATTATCTTTTATCTTGCAATAAGACAAAAAAGAGAAAAGAAGGAAAGACCATCATCTGACCATTTCTCCTAACAAAATAGTGAGCTGAGCTGAGTGCGTTAAAGTTTTACTGTCACTGTTTGTATCCAGCGTTAGCTTAGCTGGCTGATGTTAGCTTAGCTATATGTTGCCAAGTGATATGGCAGCATGTGTTTGTGTTTGTCAGCTGAGTGAGGCTGGCATACTGTGTATAACGTTTTCGTTTTGGTGTCAAAGTTGAGGGAAGCAGCACTGTAGCATTCATGGCAAAGTCACAAATATCACCTGAAACACAAACATAGCTAGCATTAGCAACTCAACGTAGCTAATGTCAAATAGTAACATGCCGAGTGCCGATGTATTCCTTCAACAACAATGTAACCTTAAAATCCAGTCTCTCTATCCCTTTGTTGGGATTATTTTTGGGAAGACCTTCGTGTCAAGAGAGTATTCAGATTGGAGCTGAAGTCATTCGTCTTCATTAATGTATAAAAATTGTGGAATATTTGAATTTTTTATTTTTTTTTTAAAGCTGACGCTACACTGCATTGCTCACTCATACATGAATTCAGGTCAAAACTTGGGGAAATCCCTGCTCTTTTATACAATGTTGCTACGAAAGCAAACATAAAATGTGCAGTACCTGATCCGTCCCAATTGCTCGATCCGTTTCGCGCATGTGTGGGCGCTTCTACCCAGTATGCCTTGCGTGAGGACCCGGACAAATTAACAAATGTTAATATTAGTGCATGGGGCACCACCCTGAGATCAGGGACCAATAACCAAACTATAAATTAAATCTCAAAATTGGTGTTCACTCAAAATGGGAATAGTACTATTATAGTAAGGTACTATTCCACATTCAGAGTGGGGGGGTGTCCATGTCCAGTTTCTATTATTATGTCCACCGGAGACAAAAAAATGTGCTCGCAGCAGTTAGCAGCTAACCTTCAGCAACCGAGAATGGCGGCGAATTGGGGGGACAAGGTCCAGGAGCCCTTTATACTTTGAGCAGAGAATGAGATCAACCGTCACATAACAGGGACCGTATGAACGGATGCAAGTTGCTGCCCAATGCGTATATTAGACGCCGACGCTGTTGTTTTACACGTCCGGCCTCTTTTGCCCCGGTAATGCCGGCGTGCTCTCTGAAACCACAGACTAGGGCAGCAATATGCTGATGTGTTTCAGTGTGAACAAGCAAATCCAGCGCAACCGTGGATCTTCTTTGCGGCAGTGTGAAAGGGGCTTTTGTCTTACCAGATGCCCTCTGCAGTCCAGTGCTGATGTTGCAGATTAAAAGACAAAAGAATGAGAGAAAATGATATGCACACAAATAGAAGCCAAACAAGAGCAAAGACATGAGCGAGCGCTGGGTGATGGAGATAGGTCCTTATCTCTGGGTTGATCATGCAATCCTAAACGCCTTTCGTCATTTTTCTCCCTCCTTCTCTCCCCCTTTACGTGAGTTTAGGCTTCTCCGCTATTAGCATCTCATTACAAGCCATGCCAACAGATGATTGGGAAATTAAATGTAGCTTATTTAGCTCATATGAATAATGCATGTTTGCCCCGGCTGAGGCCTATGGGCAAAGTTGGTAGGTAGGTAGGGAGGGAGGGGGGGTTGAGGGTTGGGTGCCACACTTATAGAGATTTAAAATGCCTCATGTAAACATAGTAACATTTCATCAAATAACGATGTAGAGATGACCTTGATATATTAGCTCTAGCTATCTAAATTCAGTAACGAGCATGTCAATTTGTTCTCTCATTAATTCAGACAGAACCCGTCCAATCACATACAAAGTAGAGTCCAATTGCTCCTATAAACTCCCCCTCACATTTGTCTCTGCTCGTGTTATCGGTACATCTTTTCTCCATGTATTTTCCCATTAATGTGCATTGCACGCCCGTCAATCTCCCTAGTGATATGCACTTAGAGATAGGTGATGCAGTGCCCTCTTGGTACTTGATCTGTAATTTGCAACATATTTGCCAGTACCTGCTAGCAAGCCGCTTGTAACTGGGGGGGCTAGATGGGCCAGTACCGCGGTAACATGTCAGAATCTATATTTAATGTTTTTCATGAGTCTCGCTGAGTAGCTAGCCAGTACTTTGTCAAAACAGTGAGAGTCATGGTTTGAGGACTTCTGCATGCCAATATTAACTCATAGTCATAGCGCCACCTACTGGCAACCATGGCCGTAAGCAGGATGTTTGGAGAGCAAAAATTGGACAACAATCGATCTTTACAGGCTTACATTTATGATTGTTTTCGGAGCTACACTCAAAACATTCGAGGCTTCAGATCTGGGAAAATGACTACGCCGCTGGTACACGCAGGAAATACCGACTAACTCGTGCACGCAGTGTCTGATGGTCAGAGAAATGAACGGCCACGTCAACCAGAGTCCTGCCAGCACCCTCGACATATGCGAAGGTGCGAGCTTTAATTGGATGTGTAGTTTATTTGTAGTTCAATTATATAATTGGATATTTAATGGATGGGGTTTTTGTTAAACAGAGTTTAACACTGATATTGGTATTTATCTTGTTTGGTAAAGGATGCCATCAATAACATCTGGATCACCTCAGTATTTTGGGCAAAGGCTGTGATGGCATATAAAGAGATTTCTCGTCTCTGATTGAAAGCAGCCTCGTGAGAGTGCACTACAAGTCACGAGGTGGTTTTAGGGGACTGGGTGGAAAGAGGATGATATTGGGGAGGAGGAGATGAAATGGTGATTGTGAGAACACACACATACTGATGTCTAATTATCCCCTTGCTTCCTCAGCTGCATGAGAAAAAAGGCAGGAGCAAAGCGTTGATTGGGGGAAGCAGCCATTTTGAAGGTGTCTTTTCACGACTCGGATGAAGCGGAGAACAAAACGCTGATTCACTCGGCACATCTGCATCCGTATCATACAAATTCTCTTTCAACACCACCCGTATGTTAGACACAAAGAGGCTAAATAACTAAAGAACAAAAGAAATATTATTGGTGATGACACAGCAGAAAAAATCACACCCACAGAGCATGGTAAACGAGACCGGGTCTGTGTTTCAAGTCGGGTGGTTTGCTAACATCACTGCAGTTGCACTGAGGACAGTCCGCCCTGGTTGACAGTCAGTGGGAGCAGGGGGCCGTCCCTTCCTGAATCCCTGGGCAGACTGCATTATGTAACTCTGGCAGCCTGCCGCAGTCTAGGTAATTAATGGGAATCATTGAATGAGATGACGGATTCAAGTGGCCAAAATTAGTCCCTCTGTTTGGGCTCACACTAAGGTCAGACAAAACTTGGTAACAAACTGCTTCAAAAAAAAGCCCTTTGAGATGCATCTGATGGGGAACAGGTCAGATTTTTGTTAGGGGTTTTGGTAGGCCCTGGGACAGATTCAATCCAGGCACATTGCTGTTATCATAGCGGTATCATCTTTGGCCACACTGTGATGCCACAAACTTAATGTGTCTTACATTATTACACTTCAATTCATTTACAAAAGATGAATAAGTGATAACTGTGGTTTGAGTGCAGTCGAAGCTGCTGATTGTGGTCCATCATCTGCATATTTTAGGGCAGAAACAATATAGCTTCACCAGACATAAAGTACAACCCCCCCCCCCTTCCAGAGCCCATGTTGCAAGGGAGATCTTGCAAAAGTTATGTGGGATCTCGCATAAGATGTCAGGTTTGGCACCATGAAAACAACCACAACAACAGAGCGTACACTAGGGCTGGGCGGTATGACCAAAAATGCATATCACAGTATTTTTTAAGATTCTGGCGGTTTCACGGTATATCACAGTATTTTTTTTTTCCGCGTTAAAGCATTAATTAATTAATGCCGAAAAGAACCGTCCGGTCAACCGGCCAGCGAGCGGTGAACAGCTGTTTGTGTGGCGTGTCTTCCGTTCCGTCACTTCCTGTTTCCTTCACCTACATTCCCCTAGGTCGTAAGCCCCTCCATGTACAGCTTCTTATCACCCTCTATGTACCAATGTACATTTATAATAAATACCACACATATTACACGGTAATCAGCGTTGCATATGTGTCTGACCTAAATACTTTTTGTTGTTCATCCTGCATCGCTCTTTTCTGTTCTTTAATGTAACGTTACTGGAGCGACAGAGCCTCTCCCAGCTGTTAGCAGACTGTTGTTAGCGAGCTTTACCCAGCATGCAGTTCGGCAGAGAAATTTTATAAATGTACAATTATTAGTGTTACAAATTGTTTGTCACAAACTGTTGTGTCGTGGTGTTTTGCCCTGTTAAAGAGCGTTAGTTGTGGGTTGTTAATTGTTGTTCTAAAGTTATAACCATGACTAGGGTTCCCTCTCAATACACTTAAGACAACTAGCTCCGACCGTAGCGCTCTTAGCGGCGAACAATATATTTTTCTGCCTGTTGAAAAGCAACAGAAGTTGTTTCGGCTGTGCACCGGTATGACGGTATATGAAAAATTCATATCATACGGGAAATTAAAACCAGTTGAATGTTTTCTCATAGACTTCTATACAACCAGAGGAGTCGCCCCCTGCTGGACATTAGAGAGAATGCAGGTTCAAGGCACTTCCGCATTGACTTCCCTTTTCAGAACCGGTGAACCACCTGGTCTCGTTGCTTATCGGAACAGCATCACATGAGATGATTTAAAATGCATGCAGATAGGGCTGCACGATTATGGCCAAAATCATAATCACGATTATTTTGATCAATATTGAGATCACGATTATTTATCACGATTATTCATTAATTTTAGGGACAACATCTTTTTATTACACTTTCACGTTTAAATGAACAAGAACACTGCTTCCACTTCCATTGTTGTGCTACAGTCTGGCTAATGCATCAGGCACAGTGCATCTTGTAGAAGGAAAATATAAATAAAATAGTATCAACACTTTTCACCCAAAATTAAATCAACAGAGCACTGCTTTCACTTCCATGTTGTGCTACATTCCAGCTAATGTCCACGTCTTTGCATCAAAATAAAACTTATACGGTTCTTATTCACCTGAAGAAAATTTTTACCCAAAATAAAGGGCTAACTAAAAATAAATATGCCATCACAGAAATAATTGCGCGAGGGGATCACGTATCTCTTGTCTAGTGTCTTGGCCATTTTTCTGAAGCCTTCATTGCACACAGTATTTATTGGACATGTCTTTGGCCAAATGAAATGCAATTGCATCCGTTATTTCAGTGTGTCTTTGGGAGGTGGATGGATACGCTGTCGCGCTATGCAGGGTCACCCTAAATCCAAAAAACTTCCAGACAACGGATGAAGATCCTTTTCGAGGGGCTAGCTCCTCTCCTTCTGCTCCTGACATTTGATTTACCTTTCACACGACACCCGTGACCGTCTGCTCTCTGTTCTGTTGTCTGTCTGTCTACTCTTCTACTAATACCGGAGTCGACAGAACTTTTTTTGAGGCTGCCGCTGCAGGGTGCGCGCATGACACCTCCCATCTCGTTCTCCCCCTTTTTTTTATTTTTTTCAACCGTTGTTTTTTTTTTTCCACCATGTCCCTTCCTGGGCTCCGCACCCTGTCTACATGGTTCAGCTGCCTTTTTCATTGTCTGTTTCTCGGGTCTAACCAAACATTTAACTGACCCAGGATGAGGAAATGATCACTGCTGTCAAATATACGCAGTAGAGTACAATAAAAGTACAATATTTTCTCTGAAATCTAAAATGTCAAGTTTAAAAAGTGAAAGTAAAAAAATCTATACTTGCGTAAAGTGGTAGTAATAAAAGTAAATGGACTGTACTTGTATATCTCTTTTCTAGTCTTCCGACCACTCAAAGCGCTTTAACACTACATGTCGTCATTCACCCATTCACACCCATTCATACACTGAGGACAGGGCTACCATGCAAGGTGCCACCTGCCCATCAGGACTAACCAGCATTCATACAACATAGGCACAGCTAGGGGAGAAACTTGGGGTTAAGTGTCTTGCCCAAGGACACATAGACATGGACTAGTGCAGTGATTCTCAACTGGTGGGTCGCAACCCAAAAGTGGGTCGCGGGCCTTTAACCTTTTTTATGCAGTGGAGTTATTCACACTCCGTACAGTATTTGGCATTAATGCCTTGTAATGCTAATAGACACCCGCCATTTCACAGTATAGAAGAACACCCACAAAGTTTGTTTTCATGCTAATTGAGCGAAACGCAAGTACGACACCGACTACATGAGATATGGATTTTCTTACATTGAGGACAAAAGAGGGCAAAAACATCAGTGTTTTGTGCAGCGAGGTTCTGGCACAAGAAAGCATGAAGCCGTCAAAACTGAAGCGGCATTTGTTGGATCAATCCGCAGCGGATAAACTGAAAACTATACCTCTGTCAAATGACACTAAGTAGGTGAATTGAAGACATGTCGGATGACATCAAACAACAGACCACAGCTCAAATTTAGGCAAGTGGACATTTTGCATTACAAATGGACGAATCTACAGACATAAACAAAACAGTTTTACTCGTTTACGTGAAACTGACAGGAACAATTTCTCTGCACAAGAGAGCTCCCTACTACTACGACGGCAGAGGAGATTTTCAGCTCAGGTTCAAACTGCACCATCTTTTCCTTAAATACATTTGAGAAGGGGTGATGGTGGGTCCCGCAGCCAGACCAGTTGAGAACCACTGGACTAGTGGAGCCGGGGATCGAACCACCAGTAATCTGAAATGTGCTGAAGTAATCCTTAGCATGCATGAACTCAACTATTCTCCAGATTGTAACGTTAGACAGGGATGCACTTCACCTTTCCACCAGCAGATGTCAGCATTGACCACATCCTTCACATCCTTCAGTACATCAGCACTGGGAGGGCGCTCGGCTCGTGTAAGTGCCGACCACTCCTTCAGCCCAGGCTCTTCTGAGGCACCCGCTATGTAAATACTGGGGTGGGGCTAAATATCTGCTGACCTTGGACAAGCTCCAGGCAACTTATCAGCCAAACAAGTCTGAGGTGGGAGAATCCTGAAGGGACATGGGGAGCGTTTAACATTTGCTTCCCAGCTGCCTGCTGTAGTTAGATCATCGCTGACACGCAGATCACCAGCAGCAGAAATCCTCCATTTCTCACTGCCGCTGTCATTGTGCCACCCAGAGCAAAGGAGTCCAACAGCAGCTGGCACAGCGCCTCAGAGCATGACATTTGAACGTTGTGTGTTGTACTCAAACGCGATAAAACGTCATGACAACAAAACGGAGCCGCTTTTATTATTTCAGTCTGCAATTATTTCACGTCCATGTAGCTCCTTCAACATGTTTAGCTGTCAAAGTTTAGACTGTTTACTTGAATGTTTTTGAAATTGTAGACCAAATATTCAGTATGGCACAGCTGGTTTACATTTTACATTATCTCATTATCATATTGTGCACTGAAAATCTCCAAAAACCACATCTAGGCGCCTCAGTCCTACATTTGTGTCCAGACCAGATCTCTCTACATGACTGTAGTTGATGTGGACACACACACACACACACACACACACACACACACACACACACACACACACACACACACACACACACACACACACACTGAACAAAAATACAAATACCCAACACTCCAAACATTCATGTTCATTACATCTGATGTGTATTGGTGATGCAGCTGCTGACATGCCTGCACTGCCAGTTGTAGTTTATGACCTTTTTTTTTTTTTACCCAACAGGGGAAAAAAAATCAATTCATCAGAATTCACAGACTCAGGATCAGCCCCTTATCATTCCCAGGGCATCAAATACTGATGCTTTGTCATGCAGCAGCCTCTGGTGTCATTGTGTACATGCAGTTCCTCAAATGGCCACTTGAGGCTGACTCCAAGACCGAGTCAATCATCATAGACCCCATGTTAAAGACATTTACAGTTTAACTGTAAATTACAATAAATTACCGTTCAACTTTTTTATTAGATGTTGGTCTCTATAGCTTATATTGCTGTTCATGACAACTGTATGGAGTGTAAACCTTTCTACAACGAACCAGTTTATATTATATTAGGGCTTAAAGTTATGTGGAAATGAGGGGCGTGGCCTCTTTGAGTGACAGGTGGGTGTTGTCTCAGGTCGTCTGCTCTGCTGCATCCCCTGCCTCAGCTCCACCTACGATCCACCTCTTTGTCCATTGTTAGAGTTAAGCTGTGTCATCACTGCCAAGATGGAGACGTCTGGCTCCGCCCACTTTGAGCTTCACAAACCTCAGAACCCTTTCGGCGACGTCAGGGGGGCGACGTCCATATCTGATACAGTCTAGGGTCCCGCCCCCCAGCGTGTGATACCGATGCACAAGGCACCCTCCAGTGTACCTGAGGATCCACCAACTCGTTCATGTCACACTGAGGCACAACTACCGAAGTATAACAGTAAAATGCAGAGGATTAAATTAAGCCCCCACACACACACACACACACACACAAACACACAAACACCACTTTTCTTTTTGTCATCCTTTCATTCTTTTCCCAGCATTTGACATGAATACCACCTCTTCTTCCTCCCTCTTCCTCAGCACCATCACAGGAGCGCACTGAGGGCTTATGTGAACGCTCGGCTGTGAGAGATAACCAATAGCTTGTGTTTTTCCCCACCTTGTTGTAGTGCCGCGTTGAAATAAATGACAATTTTAATACGCGAAACAGCAGAGAGGCCCGGGCTGAGCCTCGGTGTATTTAGATATCACACCTTGTGTGTGGTTGTAATGAATGCTGGAGGCTTTCTTTTGAATGGCTTTGTTAACTCCTCAGGCTTCGCGGCTGTAATACTTGTCGACCAGGCCTATTGACTACACAGGCTTAAATGTGCACACACAGCCCCCCCCCTCTCCCGTGACAGGCGGCTAGATGAGCCTCAGTGAGCTGAGTAACGAGCTAATCATGAGCATCCCAGTAATAAATAGGCCTTGTTCATAGTCCACTAATCCCAGTCATTTAGCCCTGGTGTGGCGGCAGAAATCAATTACTGCAGCTGGGCTCCCAGTATAGGCCCCTGGTCTCTGCTGTCCAGCTGCACACAACACACACACACACACACCTTGATTCCTGTTACACAATAACACTTTAGTATTTATCTACAGTTGTATGTTTGCTCAGTATTTGCAATGAGACAATAAATAAACCAGAACAGCCTAAATGTTTTGACCTCATGCTGTAGATTCAGACGTAGTACTGAACAGACTTGTCAAGGTTAGTACTCCTCAATCAGTAACAGCGCTTGTATAACATCTCCTGTAGCTCTGTGAAAATGACTCTCATGGTGTCACTGGGATGTCATCGGGGTTTTAAATCCAGTGTCCTTTCCAAGTAACATGTATTTCGAAGTTTATCTGAAACTAATGTGAGGCTTCAGCCATGAGTTGGCTAAAACGAGTGGGTATCTTCCAAAGTAAATCTTTTAAACACAACAATGTCCTGCTTTTGTTACTGTCTCTCCACTGCACATTGTCAAGAAGATGCTCTCTAATTCTCTAATTTCACTAATGTTTCGTTCACATGGAATAAGGCAGACGATGGACGGCAAACTACATATTGTAGTGAATGAGAACCTTTTTTTAAACATTTCCATTGTGACTTTTATGAAACTGTTCCAGCTTTACAAAAGAAAGCTTCTTTAGTGACACTAAAGCTTTGTTTATGCTCGTGAGCCTCTGGTTGGTGGCGAGCTCGGAGTACGTACGGAGGTGTTTTTTTGCTCTCTGCGCTGTTCGCTACACTATTGTCCAAAGTGCCAGAGAGCGTACAAACACAATGAACTGTGAAGAAGGAAAAAGACAATGAGTGTAACCCAGAGACATGCCCATAGACTGAAGGTGGAACCGGCCAAAAGCCATTAACCAACCGCCACGATGCAGAGGAGGGATTTTTATTGTCTGTAAACTCATATCTCATATGTGCCGTGGTTGGGTCATTTTGTGGCGTGCGCGCCTCGTGCCGGCTTCACAAGGACGAGTATAAACTCAGCTTTAGTGCTTGATGGGTACAGGTGCAGCAACAACAACATCAATCATGACATATACTGATTCATTATGAATTAGATAATGCCGAGTAATAATTGCCCACCCCTTACTGTGACGATGATGTTGAGGGATCACAGGTGTATTGTAAAATTAATGAATAATGATGCAAAAATTAATACAATTTAGTTGTGTGCCTAAAAAAAGTATTTAATTTGAGCTTATTGAACCCGTCTGCAGTGAGGAATTGATTTAACTATTGTGTGTATTGCTGGCTTTGTGGCTCTGCTTCTCGCTGCAACACTAGCGCACAATGAGAGGTTGGGGGGGGAGTGATTCCTAGAAATCAATTTGCCATCTGTGCTTAATGGCATCGGAAGGCTGTCCACCGACCTGCACTACAGGGAACTGGCCTTAAGGCCAATGTTTTAATTACATACGTAAAGAGTCCGAGTTCAAAGGGAACACAAAGAGCAAGAAGCCAAGCACTGCCTTGAAACGGTCCTCATCAAACGATAGCACTTTTTCAAAACTGCAGTGGATAATAATCTTTAATCTTTACCAGCCGGGACAGCTACATGGAAGACAGTAATGGTCCGATGAAGGGCACTGGAGGTATGGGGGTAGGATGTGGGGTAGGGGCCATTTTATGCCTTTTGCCCGATTTGGTGTGATGGTCTAGTTACTCCTCCCATCGTGTAACTATGTCCGTAAACAGTGGAGATAGCCACTCACTGTGTGATTATCTCGATACATCCATGGTCCGTCCCAGGGCCCTTTTTCCTCTATGAATTCAATTCACATCATGATAATGATTATCATGATGTGTTCACATGTAATCTTGTAAAATGTAGTTTTTGTGAGAAACCGTTTGTTACGACTGGTGAACCACAGGGAAAAAACAGGACTCGATTGCACGAGCAGGTCCCAGGATACGGTGTAGTCACAACAGTCTTTACTCAACAGCAGCGGTTCGGTCAGAACAGGCAAACAAATCTGGAATCAAATCACTGTTAAACTTGACGCGGAGGACTAAGACGAACTAGCACAGAGACGGGGGAACACAGGGTTTCAATCCACTGGGGAGGTGTAGGTGATGAGACACAGGTGGGATCAATCAGGGGCAGGGCGGTTAGTCTGTTAGTCTGGAGCCTTGCTCTCAATTATAGTTCTTAGAAAGTAAATCGGCAGACTTCAAAAAAATCGGAAGTCAAAATCGGACAAGAAAATTTCAATCGATGCATCTACTTAAAATACTATGTGAGGAATTCAACGGTAGAATTTGTGCAAATGAGACCTTATTAACATCTCCTGCAACCCACCGGTGGGTCCCAACCCAGAGTTCTGAAATGACTGGGCTGGATTTCTCCACTGTAGGTGAGCCTTTGGGCGCCTTTTGGATTCAAAAATAAGAACACAGAAGAAGTATCCTGTCATCATTCTCATAGAGGCAGAGGACTGTAAAATGTTTGCAATTGATGGCAGCTCTTCTCCTCTTTATTTCTTTCTTTATTCAGTCAGAAAGTGACCTTCTGTTTCATAATGCAATTCAGAAAGTCATGGTGCCTTGCAGGGTTCTTGGGAGAGTGGGGGACTGTGCAGAGAGCTTGTTTCTAAAGAGCACCGTAGCAACAGGCTGCGATGTGAACGTTAACACTAGTTGGATCGCCACAGACACTCAAATTGTAACAAAGCAGGTAGCTGAGTGTGAAGGCTGATCTTTTGCCCAGCAGACGTTTCTGTCTCAATAATGATTTGCTATCGTCTAGAATGGCTCACTGACTTTATTCATGTGTCCTTTATCTTTATTTGCAGCTCATCCATTAGCCTTCAGCCAGTGGCTCACAAATTACAATTTTTGTGACGGTGCGGGACCTTTGCGACCCCACACACAGTAAAAGAGACGGACGCGCTCAAAAGCTACTTTTCCCCAATGTTAATAGAGCCGCAAAATAGTACGTACCCCTTTCCTTTCATCAAATTGTGCCACCGATAATTGAAATCAAGATCCCCCCCCTGAACTGACAGAACTTCTCTTTACATACCTCTCATCACACACAACTGCAGCTCTTAATGTTAACTACAAACTGCCATTTTAGCATGAAAGGTAAATGAAAGAAACGTTGGTCCAGACTTAGTTCCTTCTTTGTTTTCTTCCCATCTTTTCTGCTTCCTCCACTCCTCACTCCATTTTGTCTTTCCCCCCCCCCCCCCCCCACACTCTCTCCTTGTTTTAACTTTCTCCTGTCTTTCTAGCCTTAGCTTCCTTTTCTTTCACCCTTTCTCATCATCCCACCACCCTCCAGACACACACACACACACACACCTCTAGCATTTTATTTACTGCCCTTGCCAACTGTGTGAAGAGGATGAGTATAGATATACCCAGAGGCATTCTGTACCCGGCTCCTGTGTCTCTGTGTTGTGCCACAAATTAACCTGTGTGTCCAATTCGCTAGCAGCCCGTTTGATTGGACAGCGCATTGTGTGGAGATGGTGGGCGGAGGCCAGCGTGAGCCTATCACAGAGCAGCACACCCCTCGGGCTGACAGCGAGCAGTATTGCCATGGTGATGTCATCCTCAAGCTGTGAGCCCGCCTCCTTCAGACAAAGCACACTGATTACTGGAAGAGGGTGGAGAGGGGAGTGATGGGGAATCTGATGATTAGGCTACGAGCCGTGGGCAGACCGATGGCACAATTGATTCTGATCAGCTTCCACACACACACACACACACACACACACACACACACGGCTGTGACGTGACTTCGGGAGGTCTGGCTGTTTGGTGCTCAGCCTGAGATAACACATCATTATTGATGAGGATATCTTTTTGTCATTGATTTATTTAGTAGAGCGTAGCTACTCAAACAATCCCTTCATTTCATTCAAAGCCTGAAGACTGAGATGATTCCTCTGCAGTTGGAGACAAAACCTATAACAGGCTGGATACGGCTGCCTCTTTAAAGATCACCACCATTTCAATAAAGAGCTCAGTGTTTTCTGTTTAGTATGTCTTTCAAACAGATGACAGTGTTAACAATCTATTCATAATAGTAATCATAGTTGGGCCTCATTCAACAATATCTTAAATTTGTTCTTATATTTGTTACATGTCAGATTCATGAAATCCCCGTGTTCTTAGAAAGATGATGAAGCACTATTTATTATCTGTCATCCTTTTAAAATGGTGCGATGTAGTTGGGTTAGGGTAATGTATGAAGCACAAACTCATTTGCTTCCTGACTGCATTCAGAAGTTCTTTGAAATTAGACAGCCGGTATGAATTAAGGGGAACAGGTATGTTTAATACAAGGAATTAAAAATGTGTAGTTCACTATGCAAATAAAAGAAATGTCTCAGAATTAGTGGATCAACACATATAAAGCTGAGGAATTAGTGTGAAATGTTTGGAACTCTCTAGTTTCTCTGTTGTGTTCTTGTCTATTGGGTCGGTTTAACAAGCTAGATCTTCAGCCTGCCCCCTTTTTTATTGTCAACAAGGACCAAAATAATTTACAACTACCACTGTTCCCCTATTCCCAACATAAAACCCCCCAAAAGCCTTCAGCAGTTGTGAAGAGGAGAAGGTACTTCTGTAGGAAGTGAACGTGACACGAGAAGTCATCTTCGGTAGCGTCAATAGTGGATTTAAAAATACACAAATCAAAAAATGCTCGTACTCATTCAGTGTTGAAGCGTGCGTGTTTATTTGTTTAAAAATACCATAATGCTTTGTACGATAATGAAAATAATTATTAAAAATATTGAAAATTGAATTAATAATAAACATAATTTTCATTTGAATCCTGTCATACAACTCTAAAATTGACAAAATACAATAAGCAGTTATTTCTGCATTGCCCATTATTTGTAATATCAACTCTTGGGCCTTGAGCAATAAACTGTTTTACTGTTTTATATTACTTTAAAAAGACCAAAAAAACAACTAACAGAACACATTCAGTTAGTTTTAATAATAGTCTACTTTCATTCATTTGCACACAATATGAATAACCGATCAAAAATGAGTTTCAGGTCAAAACATGTTTTCAGATCAAAAGTTGGAATGATTTCACTTATTTAATTGTAAAATGTGAGGATGAGAACACAGCTTGGATAAAAGGACTCGTGTTGAATTGATGTACAGAAATGATTAAAGCCAGAGAAACATGTTAGACAATCTATTCTCATGTAAATCAGTCAAACAGGAAGGAATGAGGAGTCTACTTTATGAATTACATTTTGCTTGCTTACCCTCAGAACGATCTTTAGAAGATCTAAATCAGAATGTTTCTTTTCCTATTATCTGACTTTGATTCTTTCTCAGATTCAATTGATATTCCCAGCATTGTGAGATTATCACAGTTCATTATCTCAGAAGTATCTTAATCCTCACGTAGCCCTCATAGAAAAAACGTTTTTATTGATTTATCTTTCAAAGATATGGATTGACTTTGTATAGAATAGTTTTGTTTTAAGAGCTATTTATTGGAAATCTAATTTGTATAAATGACTGCACAATTTTCTGTGTGATAATGGTTCTACCAAACCGCTACGGTTCCTTACGGTCAGACATGAGTGTCTTTATAAAACGGGTTCCTGCTGCATCTTCAAGCAGAAAGGCTCATCTGCTGGTCTCTGGTGACTTGTTTCTGCCATTGCTTTGTCATCATTGCCCAGATGACACTCTGTCAAATGGTCCAGTGGGACCATTGTGTGTGTGTGTGTGTGTGTGTGTGCTGGGGGGTATTCATGGTGTGTGTAGATGGGGTTACAGAGGTTAAGGGGAGCTAATTTCACGGCTTTTTATTTGCACTGGTCTCAGGAGATGAGCTCTCTATAAGCATTATCGCTTCCAGCTGGTTGTAATGGGACAGACGGGACGGGGCCACCACACACACAAACACACACACACACACACACACACACACACACACACACACTCCAAGGCCCAAGGCCCATAATCAAAAAAGTCTGTCATTTGATTATGTCCCTCTCATACATACAGACATAATTCATTTTGCAGTTGTGCTTTCGTTCGAGCAGTTATTCGCCTTATAGAACATGAATAGTTTATTCTGTTAATGTTCCAACGTACAAAGATATGTCGCACAATAGTGTTTATTGCCAACCAAGAGTTTGTGTTGGTCCCTTCCTGACTTACCAGACTGAACCAGGCCTCATGAGCCATCAGACCGCCCTCTCACTGCTCCTGGTCTCCTGGACCATACCCTGTTATTTGAGATTACTGTTATTTCGATTTAACTTCCTCAGTCCTGTAACACAAGTTGCATGAAATCAGGAAATCCCCACAGGATTCACAGGACTGTTTGTAGACCAGGTTCTAGAGTCTTCCCAAGCTCTCAAAGCCCACATCCATCCTTGATCTTCTCCCTCATCTTTTCACTCTTTAATTAGAACAATCAACTATCTCCTGCTTTGTATCTGTGTGCAACAGCAAGTTGCTTTAAAGGTCACATATTATGCAAAATGCCCCTTTTCCATGGCTTTTAAACATACAGTGGATCCCCAGCTGCATGGTGCCATGTAGACAGTCATAGACAGGGCAGCCCCTAGAAATGCTGACCAATCAGAGCAGACTGGTCTTTTTGGGGACGGGGGGCTTCAAGAGACGGGTGCTGAACCAGAGCTTTTGAGCCAGAGGCTAAATACAGGCATATGCATACGGACGATATGAGAAGAATGAAGTATTTTTTGAACATTACAGCATGCAGACATGTTCTAGTAGAAAATCAAATACATATATGAAGCTGAAAATTGAGCAAGATATGCGTCCTTTAAGCTGGTTGTACAAACCAGTGCTGGTTGTTTTTCAGAGGGCTGTCTCAGTGAAGCATGGTCTAAGATCATGAATAGTTTTATAGACACCATAGACAGCCAAAGTTAAAATTGCATGTCGGACATCTCCTGTCGGAATGCCAACAGAAAGAACCATTTTGATTTTCCCTGCAGTCCTTGAGCCTCTGTATCCTCTCTCTGGCCTGCAGGTGCACCGGCGATCCGCGGAGCGTCTGCGAGACTTGTGCTGTGCCAACCGGGGCACTTTCATCAAGGTGGGCCAGCACATCGGTGCTCTGGACTTCCTGCTGCCCGAGGAGTACACCTCCACGCTGAAGGTGCTCCACAGCCGAGCTCCTCAAAGCAGTATAGAGGAGATCCAGCAAGTCATCAGAGAAGACCTCGGCAAGGAGGTAAGTTCAGATAGTCTGGGTCTATAACAACTCTGATTCTGAAATGAATCAGGGGAGCACAAGACCGACTCTTCATCATCTTTATTTCTTCCTCACTCACAGTGCTGTCTTGTTCTGTATGTAATAACTTGCAGGTTGCCGTTGTCGCGCCTTCAGTGTTTCCTATGATTACTTGGACAGTCTAGAACAGGCTGATCAGTAGATGCCTTTATTTGCTGTGCGAGAGCTCAGAAAAATCAAGCTAATTTTAAAAAACGTTGCTTTGTTTCCGTGTAATATTTGTGTCTGCGTGAAAGCATTTATGACTAAAACAATTGTTTGAAAAATATGTTTAATTATTCAAATAAAATATATTTAATAGGTTAATCACCTTAGCCCACAGTGTGTAAAGGTCCTAAAACTGAAGTAGATCTCATGTGACATGAACATATCTCCTAGTTGTCAAACAACTATTAGTTTTATTCGGCCTATTTGTTGTTATAAGTTAATTAGCTCAAATCAGTACAGCTGTGCTGAAGCGGGTTTGGTTATTAGCAAGAATACAAAATTAATGATTGCTATTAATAAGATGATTCATATCAATCGGATTATTAACATAGATTAATAATAAAGGGGTACTATTCCACATTCAGAGTGAACAGTGAAGGGTTGAATCTGAGCCCTTGACCATCAAAAAAAAGCTACCACAACACATGCACAAAATAATCACAGAAGCTGCTCCTTAAAACTACAACAGGGTGTATTTATCATAATAGTATTGTGAATCAACAAACGTCTATGATACAATTACAAGCACACTATATCTAAAAGCAACAAGCAAGCAGGTGACTAGAGGAGTGTGTGTGTGGATATCGGAGGGGCAGGAGGGGAAAAGAGAGACAGAGAACAAGATGGCGGACGTAGTCATGTGAGTGGTTAGGCCACGCAAGGCTCCAAAATGGCAGCGTGGCTGCAATTATTTAAAGGAGGAATCGGACACACAATGGAGACTGCGCTCAACACACTGTGTGTGTGTGTGTGTGTGTGTGTGTGTGTGTGTGTGTGTGTGTGTGTGTGTGTGTGTGTGTGTGTGTGTGTGTGTGTGTGTGTGTGTGTGTGTGTGTGTGTGTGTGTGTGTGTGTGTGTGTGTGTGTGTGTGTGTGTGTGTGTGTGTGTGTGTGTGTGTGTGTGTGTGTGTGTGTATGAAAAGAAGAGGAAAGCAGTCGATCCTCACCGCCGCAATAAAGTACAGTAACTGCAACTTTATCACCCAGAAACCCAACTGGCAAACTTAGAGTTCAGCGGGCGCGGCACTGGACCTTTCACCGGTAGTAAACACAGTAAAGCCCAGCGGTGAGGGGTGACACTATTGCTTACAGCAGCAACAATTAGGTTCACAGCAGTGAACGGGACACGGCGGACTGTAATATACACATATTCTAGGCTTTCCTTTTACATGTAGGCCTCTCTCTCTCTGACAAGACATAGCAGTAATGTTAAATGTATGCTTTTTTATTTTGTATTTATTGAATTCATTTATCTTTGTATTTCTTTGGGGTTTTAGTTTGAGTGTTGTTTATGGCAGACTCCGGTCTTTCTCTCTGAAGGTAAGAGCATGTGCTCTTTACAGGAAGCAGACGAAAGGGCAAATAAAAACAGAAGTAGGTATGTCTGACATTCTGTCCTCATTTCATTTTATAACCAAGCCATACTCCTGATGTAGCTCTTAACGCTGCTGTTAGTGCAGAGCGCACTTCTTACGGCAGCCTTTTAGAGCCTGCTGGAGGCCAGGCAATTGTTCTGTCACTCAGACACAGTACATTGGTCTTCTCCCTCTGCTACACACTCCCCAGTGAACATGTTGCTCCCCACATGACGCAGACCCAGTCTGCAATTTTGCCCTGCACTTTATACCAAGGTAGCTAAACCTTTACTGTCTGGGTGTGTTGGTCATTGTGGCTGGTGTTGCAAATCACTGATTTTGTTGTAGATGTTTTATTTAGATGGCACTAGAGTTAAGTTCATCTGTGTGCAACTGGAGGGGCATACACAGGAGATACTGATCAAAGCAGGAAGTGGCCAGACCCATACATTTGTTCTCAAGACATGCATTCACCACTGAGGCTGAGCAGCCTTCCAGAATAGTACAATTGTGTGACTCCACACTTTTTTTTTTTTCGTTTTCTTCCTTTGTTTCTAGTGCATTTCTTCTCATCGACGTACAGAGAACACACTCAGGACATTTGATTGTGTGTCACACTACACTGGTTTTGAAGTCTTCACTAACGTCGAAAACGCCAAATTCGTAACATGTTTCTGCCGGGAGAGGAGTCGGTGATTCTAAAGGAATAAAACCTGCGACCGCGAGTCCAATTCCGTTTGGAGCCGTTTGTGTCTGTGACTTCTGTACGTCTCCGCCCCACTATGAAGGGCCACCTTCAACACTTTGGATTGGTTCGGTTTTTTAAAACTCTACAACCGTGTCGTCCAGTTTTAGCAACAAAACCAGGGAGATAGTCTTCAGTCTGTATAGAGTTTAGAGACGTACTGGTGAGTCTACACCATAGACAACCCATTTCACAATGGCTGCTTTATGTGGAATAACCCAGGTCAATATAGATATTAAGGTGATATTCAGCGTTCAGCGTGCACCATGAATATATTGAAAAGTACTTAACTAACTAACTAACGTTTGGCCAACAGAAAGCATCCAGTATTACCGAGACACGCCTTGGCTACAGCATTACTGGGGAGATGGTGGTAATGATAGAAACAACACATACTGACATGTGAAACACTTCTCTAGGGAAGTTAGGCAGTAATGGAAGGCATACATGATCTTAGGTCTCATATAAAACAATTAGAAAGCGGTGGAATGTGCTAATAAGATGAATCTAATCTGCAATCCCATTCAACTCAAATTGCTCCCCTGTAACTCAAAGCCACTTCGATAGAATGTTCTCCTCTTTCTTCCTCGTGTATTTCAGATTAAGGTGTGCATTCAGCATGATTTCTTCCTGTATCTGTGCGGGATGTCATTATCCTTGAAAAAGACGGTAATATAGTTCCTCTGTCTACAAAGAGGGGCAGCAGAGTGAATCAGCCCTCCTCCCCTCTGGAGTGGCAGGAGAAGAAGTGACACTGATGAGCAGTGCCAGGCAGCTCTGGAGTCAGGAGAGCAGCTTCAGCATCATTTCCGTTTGCCTCTTTTTTTCCCACATGTGTATGCATTCTCATGTCTGCTGGATATTCTCATATATACGAGTAGCGAGCAGTGAGTAGTGGCGTGCTGTTTTCAGCACCGTTTGTGGTGGTATATCCATCCCCACTGTGCATGGATTTGGAGCTTTGCCTGAGTTCTGGCTGTCATTTCCCCTCTGCAGTGAGACTGCTGAAAGGACAGCTTGTTTTACCAAAAATCTGTTTCCAGGCCAAATATTGCACTTATTTGCTGCTGACACATTCCAACAGAAAACACGAGTGCATCATGGGGACATCTGTACATGTACATGTACATGGGTGTACATGATGCAGGAAGTGGCAGTACGTTTCTCCACGATAAGCCAACAAATGAAGCATGGAACGGAACTTTTCCACTGATGGTGTTATGTCTTGTAACCACATGGGTCAGACTGGATTCTCCTGCTTAAATTATCAGTGCTGTTTTAATTAGAGCTTTTTAATTGACTCTTTATGTAAGATCATGATAAGAACAAACCTGCAGCCTTGCTTTGTGTCAAGGACATTTAGAAATAAGATCATGTTCTGTTGTCTTTCACATAGTTGTCAGTGTATATAGTGTATACAGTGTTTATATACTATATAAATCAGTGGCGGGCCGTGTGTTTTATTCCTGGGCCTTCAGTGCCGTCCTACTGCAGTTGAACCACCTCCTAATAACCTCATTATGACGCCACAGCTGCGGGTTATTATTGGTTTTGTGTAAAAACCTCATTCACATAACACTGCAACATTTGACAAGTGACATAAAATGTTACATGAAGCTCAACACCTATGAGCGCTACAAATACACTAACTGCAGAGTGCAGATACATGAATACGCGCAAAACTATAAAGGACGCATTGATAAAGGCCAGGTACAATATAATCAAAATCAAAAAGCTGTTGGAATGGAGGTGAAGGGATGGATGTACCAGTGCTATAGCTCACATGGTGCATTGTGCTTAACCTACATCTCCATCCATTCCTCGCTCCGTATGAAACATTTGTGCAGGAAGTGTTGAGTTCCAGTGAGGGTAGCAATACATGTTCAATACATGGCAAAAAGGAATGATTTGAAATAATTAGTAATTAGGGGCGACTGTGGCTCAGAGGGAGAGCAGGATCGGATTTACCATTTTACCATTGTGGATGAAAACAGTACTTCAGGGAGTGTGACATGACTCTTCATCAACAACATCAAATCAAAACTGATCCGAATATCCAAAAACAAGGATGTTTGGGACACGGACCGCAGACGTGTTTTTTATTGTAACGGGGATAAGGATGAGGGTGGAAGGGAATGAAGATCCAGCAGCAGCAGGGGTAATGGTGCTGGAGCTGGAGTGTTGGGCTGGGTTGCAGGCAGGCCGAGCACGAAGACTGGCAGGTGGGCGATGATCCTCTTATCTGGCGAGGAGTGAATGAGGGGCAGCAGAAGATGCTGCAGATGAGCTGAAGGGAGGCAGGTGTGTAGACTGGGAGGGATGATGAGCCGATTGCAGGCAGAGGGAACAGGAACCAGGAAAGAAGACCAGACATAGACAGACTGGGGAGAACTAGAAACACAGGGAGGGGCAAACCACACAGAAACACAAATATAGAACAGGAGGAATTAGGAGTGAAGGTCTGCTACCAGACCCTGAGACGGATATTTAGATAGTTAGACGGGGACGTTAGAGTGGAGACTTTGATTTCCTCTTCTCAATAAAGCAATCGCTCCTATTTCTTCTCTTCTGTGCTGTAATGATTAATGTGTCTTCACCCAGCTGGGGCTGTGGCCGGCTGCCAGCAGCCAAAATGGCCACCTTGCCGCACGGATACAGACACCGATGTGTTGCAATCCGACTGTGAGGCCTCGGGGGCCGTTTTATTTGTGCCATAACTCATTTCAGGGAACGTATTTCACTGCGTGTCTACGTTCTGGGAGCCAGGCCCACGTGCATACATTACCATGTTTATTAACTCCACTGCTGAGATTAGCATAAGCAGTGATTGGGTGGTATGAACCAGAGGCTACAGGCCAGGCACGGGTTACTACAGGAGTACAAACACTGCTAACATGACCGTGCCAACCTTCCTTTTTTTTTTTTTTTTTTTTTTTTTTTTTTTTTTTTACTGTGTCTGAAAGTTATCCAAATAATCAAGAATGTTCATGTTTAGATTTCACGCTGCTGCTTAAAGTGACAAGCCCACCTGAGAAATGACACATTTCCTTAACCGGTGAGAGCTCATTGCATGTCAGATCCTATTGGATGCTCTTCGTTGTAGCAGGTAGACGCTGCTGGCTGCAGACAATTTCATTCCATTTAGCATATTTGCATAATGAATAACTCAGCTGTTCCCACACAGGGTCCCATGCTGCTTGCATAATTCATCATCCGATGGCATCTTCTACAGGGCGCATGTTCAGCCTCTACACCCGATGGGCCAACATCGTGTTCAAATTAGCCTCTTTTTATGTTTCACTAGGTGCAAACAGCAGGGGAATTCCCCCCACGGTACAGTAGTATGAATATGAAGGAAGTCCTTCTCCCAGCCAAAAGCAACACTAGCTAAGCATGCTACAGACTAGACTGTGCTAGATGAGGCAGTAAGAGGCCTTAGTCTTTATATTGTGATATGATTGCCATACCTCTGGTGAACTGTTCCCCATCTGTATAAAATATTCCAGGGGTCCAGAGTTATAAATGTAGTCACCAGTAGATACTACGTGGTATTTGCTGCATGGAGCAGATGTTTGCAGTCTGTGGGCTGATAACTTCAAAGATCAAGTTGCATATGAAAAATGGAGTAAGATAATACTAATAACATTATAACCATTTCTTACAAACTGAGTAAAAGACAAATGGTTGAAGCTCTGACCTTCTCTGGCTTTTTCCCGCTCTTCTGTTCATATGCATTTCTTTTTACTGATCAAAGGTGTGTGCTCCAGATTGTTACACGAACCAAGTCACCCTCGGCAGATTTCTTTTTTGTGACGGCACAACATCCTCACTGCTGCTCTCCTGGTATCTCTCCCTAAGTAGAGTGCATTAGTGGTTCATCCTGAGCCAGATCCATCCTCCTGTTGGTTTGTCTGGTGAAAGCCAGAATCAGCAGTGCTGAAAATAACTCCACATACTTAAAGTACATAAAGGTGATGCACTGTGTGGGAATAGAGGCTGCAGGCTGTAAAGCAGCCAACGAATACTGCTCTATTGGTCTAATGACTCCAGGTCCTTAGGGAAGCCTCTTTAACCTTCAAACCCACACACCTAGTTATGTGTGTGTGTGTGTGTGTTCTGTGTGTCCACAGAGATAAGTGGAGGCTAATGAGGGACTACCTATGCTCAAAGGGCACACTGGGGGCTTAATGCTCAGTCCTGTGATAGAGCTTTGTGGGTGGGCAGCATCTTTACATCGGCCAGTATGTTAAGGTTACAATAAATACAGATTGCCTCTGACAGCACCAAGGCGGATCACATTAAAGCTTTTAAAAACGGCACATTGTCCTTGTGGTCGGTATCAGGGTCCAGAGTATTTTTCTGACTCCCACTCTTCCCAGTATACTCGTTTTATTCCCATTTCTGTCACTGTCGGGGCTTTGCTTTGTTTGCTACGATGGCTTGTTCCCGTTGTTAATGTATAGTGTGGAACAAACTAGTAGACCGTGTTTGCTCCTGTGTTAGGAGTAAGAAAGAAGACACAGCAGCATTTGTTGTAACAGTCGTGAACGAAGCCACCTAAACTTCAGTCTTTAACTTGACTGCTAGGTCGACACTAACGAATGACGGGACAAAATGTCAACGGTTGCTTTTTGTTTGGCAATGGGAAAGAACACCAAACTCCTGGACGTAAGTCCTGTGTGTGCACTGACCAAGCTGCGTTACCTCACACATTGGGAGTGAGAATGGGTCGGCAGCTGGCGGCTCATCTAAGGTTTCGGCATGGGTCACCTAGTTTTTCTCAGCAAAAACAGACAATGAAAAAATGCCGTGTTGAGGCCAGGCAGTAGCAGCAGTGCTGTCTGTGTGACACCATGTCCGCAGCGGAGGTGTATGGCACAGAGGAAGAAGATATATCAGGCTTTGATACACACACACAGTCCTTGTTACTGGATACATCCCCACGGTTTGGGTCAGCAGTATTGCCAGACTTAGCATTTAACTTGTGTTCAGGAATAGTAAGAGATGCTTGAGTGTAATGACACATCAACAGGACTCCATTGATCCCAACACTCTTTTCAAAGTGTTCCTTTGATCCCACTGGGAGCCTCTGCCTTTCTCAGCTTAATGATCTTTCAAACCTCCTCCTCTGTCACCAGAATTGCTTTTCCACTATCTGACTGCTGCCTGACAAAACTGGATCCAACAGAAGGGTCACTCTGCTGGCAGCACAAATCAACTCGTTACTTTTTTGATATTGGAAACTACAAATTCATGGAGAAATTCACCTAAACACAGGGAGAAATGCTAAATCAAACGCGAGACCTTGTTGCTATGATGTGACGGTAGTAACTCCTGAGACTGCTGAAACAAAAATGGTTGCACATGCTGAACATTCTCACTTTAAGAACTGTGTCTGAGTCTTAGGATGAATGACTTGTTAAGATCAATCTTTTGAAAAGACAATGGTGAGAGATCATACAAAATGAAAGACCTTCATGTCCTATTCTATGATGTTTTTTATGCCGATTTCAAACCGTTTAAACCTTTCTATACAAGGGAGGTATTTTGCTTATCAATTCTAACTTTTAACTCTCCCAATGGTTTCCAAATTAAAGCATTTTAAGTTTAGGATAAGGTTAGGTTACGACAACAAAACCACTTGGTTAGGTTCAGGGAACAAACCCGTTTAGTTATGTTAAGGTTAGGTTCAGGCAACAAAACCTCTTGGTTCAGTAGAAACTAGTGGTGTCCGTGATCCGTTCGGATCACCCCTCACGGTTCGGATCACTCGTGAACCGCGGATCAATTGAGTATTTCTTTCCTTTTCTTTTTATAATTTAATCATCATAGTGTGTAATAAAGTTTTACTGCTGCTGTTCCTTTTCAAGTAACAAGTCCCCGAATATCAATGCAGAATGTCAGTGAACAGGTATGAAACAGTCGTGTGTTCACGTGAACGGAGCAGGTTAAAAGCATTTAACGGCGGAAGTCATGGCGAGCGGAGGAACTTGAGAAGCCCCAGGCGTCATTTAAGTCGCAAGTTTGGGAGCATTTTGTCTTAACCTGTAACTTATGACGGATAAGGGTGGTGGACGAAAGCGTTACGGTATGTAGGCGTTATTTAAAGAGAAAGACACACGACACCCGCAATACATCGGCATGTCCACACATATGAGGACATATGTGGGCGATTGTGGCTAAGTGGATAGCAGGGCTGTCTTTCAATCAGAGGGTCGGCGGTTCGAACCCCGGCTCCGGCTCCGCTAGTCGCATGTCGATGTGTCCTTGAGCAAAACACTTAACCCCAAAATTGCTCCCGTAGCTGTGCCTACGGTGTAGAAATGTGATAGACTCTGAATTGTAAGTCGCTTTGGATAAAAGCGTCTGCTAAATGACTGTAATGTAATGTAATATGAAGAGACCATCCCGTCTGTCAGCGACGGGGGACACTCCGGTGTGGAAAACAAAGGATTTCAAAATCTGTCAAGTTGTTGCCGAGCAGTTCAGTTCAGTGTAAACAGTGTAAGCTAGCTCACTGGCTGTTTCTTTCTTTCAATATTGATCAAAGGACGAGGGTATCAACATACCTCATGTTGCACTTAAACTTAACAGAATTGAGTATATTTGAATGTTTTATTTATTTATTTCATTTTGTTTCAAATTGGACTTTTTTTTTTGAATATTTTTGTTTATATGCAAGATTATAGCCCAAACTTCTTTTCTTTAAGTGTTCTTTAATTAATAAATGGAAAGCAAAGTTATATTTGTCTCCTCCCCTTTACTTTGTTGATCCGAAAAATGATCCGAACCGAACCGTGAGGTTTGTGATCCGTTGCACCCCTAGTAGAAACCTACATAGCCTTCAGCAGTATACACATACACATATATCTATTGTATCCTCGGGCCGGGTGCAAATAGCATTGTTGTCTTCTGACACTTGGTTGCTAATAGCATCTGCCTAATCTCAAACCATGGCACGACTTTACAAATGAACTGTTCTTTTTGTATTCATAAGTTGTAGTTATTTAATATGATCAAACTTTCTGCCCTTCAAAGTTCGTTACGTGCCTGTAAGGCTCTTTTCTAACCGCATGCCTTAATGGCATTTCATCTTGATAGTACTTGCCTCACTGTCGAGATCTCTATCGTTCTGTTGCTTTGCTTTTTAATGTCAAAGCACTTTGTAAACTCTGTTTTTGAAGGTGATTTATAAATAGTTATTATTATAGTGTTTTTTTTAATTATGTACATCCAATTCAACTGTTGTAATGGTGACATGATGTTTACAAGTTTGAACAGCTGCTGCTCAATCAAAACGTTCTCTCTCTCAATTGACGTCTCTTTAAAATGATGGCTTTGAGGCAACGATGTCTCGTTTGTTTAATGCCTGTTGCCTCAATTCCTCTCTCCTCGCGTCTCTTCCTAGCTTCCTGTGCTCGCATCTCTCATGGAAGGGTCTAAGATGGGGGGGGGGGGGGGGGGCAGAAGCTGAGGAAAGGAATCGAAGATATGCAAAATGGGAAATGAGAAAGGCCTAATGTGTGTCACGATTAACAAGGTAGCTTACCTGCCATTCAACAGAGCTTCTCTCTCTCTATACTGTACCCAAATGTCCCCTGTGTTTACAGGAGTACCTCAAGAAGTCAGTGCCTTGGTCGTATTAATGAGCAATGCGTTATTTTCTTCACAGAGCTACGTTTCTTCTTTCAAATTTACATTGCAAATTCTCAAATAAAAGCCGGTACAATGAAACAAAGAAAGGTTGAAAGTAGTTTCCACTGTGCTGTTTTTCAATCACTGTCAAGCTACCGTCGGTAAAGAGTCATGAATTCCTGAACGTATGTTTTACATTAAAAGCCTCCCGGCAACTCAAAGAGCATTAGCTCTCCGGTTCCTTGCTGACTTAATTGTAATAAAAACTGAAGTAAAGAGCAGCAGCATGTTGAGTACAACATGACTTGTTGTTGTACTGATGAATATGTATATTATACTGAAATACATTATACAAGAAGACATGGCGGTAGTGTTGAGTTTCTTTTTACAGCAAATTAAAAAGGATGAGAACAACAAACAGGAAGGCCTCTTCCTAAATGATGATAGAGGATACTAATAAGAGTGGAAGGCGTGTCCCTCTAATAATATCTCTACTGTTAAACAAGGACCACTATTTTAGAAGACACAGTATTCAAAGTGTATTGAAAAAAAAAACGATATTCATCTGGTTTGTTAACTCGGTTTCAGTCGCCCTCACCTTGGTCTCAGTCAGTTTGGTTTCAGGTCAGTAGTCTCAAAAACAAGCCTCATACAACCATTATCATTGCAGCATTGTATATCAATCGGTTCACCTTGTTGCAGTTGATTTGGTGTATTATTGTCATAACATAACAAATCCATACTTGGCCAAAGCAGAATGGAGAGAATGAATCACATTTATAACCACATGTACACCTCTGTCTGTAATTTCTATAGTTTCCTTTGGTTGTACAGTATCTCATAATAGCTTTGTAAATTGAGATGATCAGATTGATGACCCCACCACTATCCCACTATCTACTCCATACCACTTTCCCATCCATCTTTTTTATCATTCTGTTTACCCTCTGCTCCCTCCCACTCTTTACTTTTTCATCCCTATCTCTCTCCTGCAGCTGTCAGAGTTATTTGTTTCCTTTGAGGAGGAGCCTCAGGGTGCAGCCTCTTTAGCCCAGGTCCACAAGGCAGTGCTGCATAATGGGAGGACAGTGGCCATCAAGGTCCAACACCCCAAAGTCCAGAGACAGAGCTCCAAGGACATTGCGATGATTGAGGTGAGTCTGTGTCTGTTATTCTACTTTTAAATAATTGAAGTGTTTGGTTGTCTGAGAGACAGACTTCTGATACTCTGGCCACAAATATGATGTATGTTATTCTATCTCTACAACATGCTACTGGCAAAAAATGGAATTTTTGCTAACATGTCCAACAGATTGAACGGACAAGTCAAGACACTAATCCCAGTGAACAAAGCTGCTGACACTGGCACAAAGTGGGCAAAGGAGATGTAACTTTGCCTTCCTTTCCCCCGCATGGGTTGGAAGACAAAAAAAAACATCCAACTATATACCCATTGACCTTAAAGAATTCCTTAAGTTCCTGGGAACGTTGGAGGGTAGCCCCACTATGGTTACCAAGGAGCAACAAAGCTTCTCAAGACGGTGGCCAAAGACCAGTCTGTCTCTAAAGCCCTCGTGGCTGGAAAGAATCGCTGCTGCATACACTTCATCAATGGAATGAGCCCTCTATCAACCAAACACTGCAGAAAGGAGAGAATAGACAACTGCACAGGACAGGGGATCCAGCCTCCTTTTCTCGCACCAGCGCTGGAACCCTGACTACTTTGCCTTGTAACAGGCAATGGTAGATCCCGCTGTAGCTGCCTGGATGGTCTGCACAACCTGTACAGACAAACAAACATTCCTCAGACAGTCTCTCTCAGGAGTCAAACCTAGAAAGGATGTCCCATATCGGGCAGTGCGCCTATTGCCCCCACCTCTTGAAACAAATGGGTCTACGCCCAGGGGTGTATTCCCTTGCTGTGACAGGGAGTACCATAGCAGGCAGTGGGTGTTGCATCGGTTGGTGAACAACTTCCATTTTTCCAAACCGGGTCCAAATCTGCTTCACCACCTCGGACTGAAGCCTCCACTCGTCTGGTAGGGGTCCACCTCTGGACTTGAGGTCAGCACCTCTGTTCTCCATACATGCATGTATGGTTAAGGTGTCTGGTCCACACATGAACCTCCTTGAGATATAGGCAGTGTATGAGCCATACACCTTAACCATACTTGTGGGCGACTGTGGCTAAGTGGTAGAGCTTCAGAGCACCTGTTGTCTCTGAAGGCTCTTCACATTCTAGGACTGGAGAACAGTGGTGCTTAACTCATGTCCAGAGGCGGACACCTGCCAGACGAGTGGAGGCTTCACTCCGAGGTGGTAAAGCAGATTTGGACCCGGTGTGGTAGGTGCTTGCTCTTGACCCAGTTGATTGTGAAACCCAACTTGGTTAGGTGTAATATCAATTGGGCCATGTGAAACAAAGCCCATTTTCTGGACTTGGCTATGACGATCAGGTTGTTGAGATAAAAGAAAATCCTCATGCTACGGTGATGTAGTGACTGCAGGGCCGTGTAGACACCCTCTGCCGAGGGTGCGGGGGCCCAAGAAATAGCCGAATGGCAGCCTGAGGTTATCCCCTGGAAGGTGTAACGCAATAGTTTTCTGTGTTTCTGAGCCACTTCGACATGAAAGTATGTGTCCTTTAAGTCGACAATGGTAAACCAATCGCCTGGCTGAACCAATTCTAGCAACTGCCTGATGGTCACCATATGTAACGTCTTGCAGGCATTTCTTCTTTTTAGGACGTGGAGATCTAAAATGGGTCTAAATTACTGCATCTTCTTGGGAACCAGGAAGTACACAGAGGAAAACTCCCGCTGTTTATCGGGAGTGAGGACAACAGACACAACCTCTTTTTGGAACAAGGCCCAGATCTCTGCTGAGGTAATCTATCTCCTCCTGGGCGGATAGATTCACCTACTTGACCTCCTTGAAAGGGGGAAGGATGCTGCAAAACTGGAGGCAATAAAGCGGTTCAGCGTCCTGTGCATCCATTGTGTTAAAACGCAGTTGCGTCGCCACTACACATGAAACTGTTGGAAGACGAGCAACCAGCTGTGGCTCAGAAAACTGATATCCTGTCTCCCACCAACAGACCCGCCATAAACAGGAGACTTGCCCATCGGGGGCCGACATAGAAAGGGCTGAGCCGGCAATGAGGTCTGTGAACGCACCACCTGCTCTCTCGAACATGCAGCAGCATGTGACTTTGTGTCACTGTGTGTCATCCCTGCTGTCTGGAGATCAGTCAAGGATGAACAGACACATGTTTCAAGGGCTTTGATCTGGCTCTCATTGCAGTGTAGCGTCAAAAGTGATATGTCGGAAGTTAACCCACAGCTGCTGGCTTCAAATTTTGGGCAGAGCCCGGTAGGCCAGGCAGGCTGGTGGCTGTTGAACACGCTCTCTGTGTGGTCCATGCCAAGGCACTCAAAGCAAGCATGACGAAGATCCATCCCAGCAATGAGGCCGGGACATGAGTTCTTTAAGCGATGACTCAATCAGTGGAGGTAGGCAGTCATTGGAAGAAAAGGATGGCTCAGCAGCGGGGGTCTGCTGCCTTTATATACTGTGGTGTTTTGCACATATTTTCTTTGTTAACATAGCCGGCCAGCAGCGCGTGGTTTTAGTGCATGTGAGCGTGTCCCACTGGCTAGCTCGCAACTACCGTTCTGCGCTGCTGTCATAGGGCGGATACAGCTGATAAGACCAATCCGAGCACCCACCATCCGGTTCCCCCTCAGGTAAACACTGTTAGAGGCAATCAAAATTCTCCCAATTTCGTATCTTGCACCTTTTAAGGAGATCAGACCGGTTTGAAAGGGACTGCCCATTTACAATATTTGAAGTCATCAGAAGTCTGATCCGGCATGGATAGAGAGCCAATGAGAAGAAGCTGAAATTTGACTGGTGTGGTCCAGCATCTCAGTCAGTAATTGCATGACATCTTTTTTTCACAACAGACAAGAAGTATAAAAAGAATAGATGTTCTGATGAGCTGACAAGTACAGTATTTACTTATAATATATTCTATAATAAATATATTCAAAGTTTATCTGAAATTGATATGAGGTTTCAGCAGTTTGATCCGTGAACTGTAGATCTTGTCCCACACTGTGTTTTTTATTGACCAGTATGAGCAGGAGGGATGATTACCACAAGCCAAACCTGTTTATGGGCTCCTGACTGTCACTGTAAAACAGGCATTGTTAACTTAACCTTCAAACATACTGCGTTTGCCATGTACAGATATTGGGTTTTTGCAGAATCATCCAAAATTAACATTATTGTCTGGCAATGTGGCTTCTCTAAGCCCAAGCTGAGATAACCCTGGAAACATCATCATTCTACAGCTGTTGCCACAGCCAGAGTGGTATTTACCATGACTGATGAACTGATCCAGATGTGTGCCTCTTCCACACGTGATGGAACAGATTGGCCAGAAACACAATTGAAGGTGTTAATGGACTGGACGTAGTGCCGTTTCATAGCAGTTTTCTGTCACCCAGTAATGAACATGATGATGTCCTGATATATACTGACATAACACGTTGGTAGGACATCACTGTATATGTGCCTTTATTGTACTTGACAGTGAGACTGATAGTGATTTGTAATTTGAAGGTGATGTTGAAGACGGTCCATTGGCTCTTCCCAAACTTCGCCTTCATGTGGTTGGTGGAGGAGGCCAAGAAGAACATGCCACTAGAGCTGGACTTCCTTAACGAGGGACACAATGCTGAGAAGGTGGCCAACATGCTGGCCCACTTCTCTTTTCTCAAGGTACACACACAATTACAGTGCAACCATTTTCTACAAGGCTTACTTCTATAAAGGAAGAAGTCCACAATGGGATTTAGCTTTTAGTTTTAGTTTGCACCCTTTTGGCCACACATCCAAGTAAACAGCTGGTAATAAGAATACAATAGAATAATATGAGACAGTCTGTTTCAATTTAATGTCCTCGTTTTTCAAATTGTCCTCGATACAGTTAATAGAGCTCAGACCTTTACACTGTGTGTGACAGCTTTCTCTGTGCTGCCCGTCAGCTCTTCTAATTTCTAACCGAGCAGGGTTACCAGAACGCCGTAAATCATATTTCCTTCACTATACAGAGCTGGACTTCATGTCCATTATCATTTAATTTCCTGGTGTCCTTTTTCTTCATCCGTCTGTTTAAGAACTTTCATTAGCTCTGGTAAATGCGAATCAGACTTCTTTTTACAGCTGTCCTTCTTTGTTCGATGTTCAAAGCCACAGAGCAAAAACTTCTTTGGTTTTGTCTTCTTTTCTGTCATTTGCTTTTTCAATTATATAAGTTGGCATGTGATTAAGACATAAAACCGAGCAGAATGAAAGATAATTATGTGCAAATGCCCTCCGATACATCCATTAAAACTCCAGCTTGGCCCGAGTGGTGGTCTAAAATGAACAACTTTGGCTTTTGACAGGCCATAACTGGAAGAAAAACATTTGCTTCCTTTAAACATTTCTTTAGCATTCAATGACCTTCGATTTTTGAATTCCTTTGTAATTTCTGATCAGCCAGCAATATATTGAGTACGTTTTCAAAGGAATAAAGAAGGGCCCTTGATATATCAGTGCTGTATAGATGGTATGGCCATTGAGTAATGAACTGGACAAAGGAGGATGCTTCACATAAAATAGTGAGATAGTGACAAACTAAACTGCACATGCATACAGGAAATGAGTCAAACATTTGGCCCATTTTACAGCTCTTACTGCTGTATTGAATAGAGGCATTTGTTCCTGCTTACATTTCAATCAATGATACATTGTTTAATTAATGAAGATGTTTAGGTTGCTTTTTCCAATTTAGTTTATAGTTTCCAATTTTAGATTTAAGTCCTGCTTTCGAAGATATATAAAAGAAAATCTATACTTTTTAACATCGTCAAAAGCAGAAACAATGGACTTGCTGAAGCAACGAAATGGGAAAAATAGCTAGTAGTGTTAATGCTGTGTCATCTGAGGGTCGTACCGTCACTGGAATAAAGAGGAAAGTGGATATGGTTCCATATGAAAAACGTCTCGCTGCAGCAAGTTGATCTGTGAGTGCAATGGGAGAGGGTCGAGGGGAAGTCTCTATCATGGTGATGGATGACAAGAATACGTGCCATAATAAGTGACACTGTCAGGCATAACAACTGAGGATATTCCCCTGGACAGCGACTTGCATAAACCTGCATGTGAAGATGCATGGGAAGAACCATCCGTCTGTCTCTGCCAATAACAGGACGCTGTGTAGACATGCTCTCTTCCAAAAGAAGTAAGTCAGCCATGACTAGGGCTGTCGGGATTAACCGCTTTTGCCATAACTGGGGTGATGTACATCGCTTTGAAACTGGCTATTTTAACTCAAACCTATAATCTAATTCACACCTGTAAGAGGGGATGCACAGGAGAATAACATCTAGTGAGAAAGTGGTGGAAAGAAAATCCACATGTTGGTCTCTTTCTACAGGTTCCCATGATCCATTGGGATCTGTCCACAAAGAGGATCCTCACCATGGAGTTTGTTGAGGGGGGGCAGATCAATGACAAGGACTACATGAAGGAACACAGCATCAATGTTAACGAGGTACTGCCTGCTGCCCTGACAGCTCTCTGTAAGTGTGTGTGTGTGTGTGTGTGTGTGTGTGTGTGTGTGTGTGTGTGTGTGTGTGTGTGTGTGTGTGTGTGTGTGTGTGTGTGTGTGTGTGTGTGTGTGTGTGTGTGTGTGTGTGTGTGTGTGTGTGTGTGTGTGTGTGTGTGTGTGTGTGTGTGTGTGTGTGTGTGTGTGTGTGTGTGTGTGTGTGTGTGTGTGTGTGAGAGAGAGGCATTAAAGTGAGAGTAGTAGTTTTAACCTAGTTGGAGTCGCTGTGATGTCTGATATTACATGAAGTGATCGATTTACTGATGATTGGCTCTCATGGTTCTTTGTTTACAGCTTTAATTCTTTCCACGGTGACAGAAAAGTGTTGCTTTTACTGAAAAACGGAAAAACGGAACTTAACCTGTGATTTAACCCTTCCTGAGCTTTAGGAGGAACAACATGGGGTTCAGTACGTCTCTCAAGGACACTTAGTAACACTAGTTCTGTAACGCATCAACTAAAATTGATTTTAAGATTGTACAAAAGCAGTTGACGCTATGCTGTTGAATGTCAATCAATTAATTAGCAATCAATCAAGGTAACAATTATGAAATTATTATTTTTTTTAAAGGTGATGTCTGAGATTTTGTTTTGTTTGAACATCGGCCCAGTATCCAATCCTTGACTTCAACTATTGATCAAACATCCAAATTGTTATGTTTGCTATAAATTGTGCTGTACATGATGAATCAACTAATCGTTTCACCTGCAGCATTAAAAACATCCGTCTGTGTTCAACACTCTCATACTCTTACTTACAGTATTATGTCAAATATCCAACATTAGAAAATACAGACATAATGAATGCTTTGTTCCAATATCGGCACCCACAATATCTAAAAAAAACTAAAACTTCAATTAAAGTCATTCAAATGGAAGTCGCATCAAAATTGTTCCACCAAAAACTGTCCCACTATTATTCACATTTTTTCTAAAAGTTTTTATTGATGAAGTAACTAGTACAGTTAATATTGGTATTACACACATTTATGGTCATCAAATCTGAAATTGTGTGGGGGATTCCTTGAATCACACACACACACACACACACACACACACAGTCTCATAAGGAGCACAGCTAGAGAAGACAATGACAAATACACAAGACACAATAAATGATTTATTGGCCTTTTCATGAACACATACATTCCAACACACACGCATAAAGAGACAGAGACACACTATCTGAGCATTAGGCAATGATAATGAGTCAGCTGATGAGATAGAATAGAGTCGGCTGCATAATAATACACACACACACACACACACACACAAAGCGACAGCATGGACAGAGTTATTAGGTGGCAGTGGTGCATCCTGGACCCTGTGTCTGTAATCACAAGATGGATGTGGGCCCACACAGTCTTTCCTCTGAACTCGGCCCTTGTGGTGACCAGAATGGGACGGTGCTTTGCTGATTTTCTTGCCTTCTTCCCCATATTGGTGAGATTTAATATATGACTGCGTCCACTGATTGGACAACATTCCTAAAACCCAGTGGTCCAAGAGCCTTTGAACATTTGTGACACATTATTTTAAGCTGGTTAAAATATTTCTAATGTTATCTCAGTGTTGTCTAATGCAGCAAAATCACAGTCCCTTTGGTTCTTTGTCAGCTGTTGCTGAAAGCAACATGCTAATGAGGTCGCCCATATGCCAACATTTGAACGGCTGCTGATAGTATATATGTGATAACCACACTTCACTGGTGTGTATGTGGACATTTCTTATGTAATTCTGTCTCATTGCCCACAATGGCTTACTAACCCAGAGAGCTTAAATGGATAGATAACAAGGTGTGATACTATTCATTCTGTCTCATCTCAAGTCCTATCTGTGCGAATTAACTTTTTTTCTTCGGACTGGGATAAATTGTCTATCCTAATCATTCATCCTTAGTTCTGATATGATGTAGGTTTTACAGAAGATGGTGACTTAATTTAGAATGAATAGATGTATGAATTATTCTTATTCTTATATTTTCTGCACACAGAATAATACAGAGGTCTGTATTTAAACTAAACTACTATTGTCACACTTACTGAAGGTGAGAACATAGAAGAGAACAACATTTTAAAAAAAGGAATAAATCATGATACGTTCCGAATGGTTGAGCTATTTTCTAAGTGTCATTTTTTGTATCTTTTTCACCTTTTCCTTTTCCTCCGTCGTGTCCCCAACAGATCTCAGAGAACCTGGGTAAGATGTACAGTGAAATGATCTTCGTCCATGGCTTTGTTCACTGTGACCCGCACCCGGGCAACGTGTTGGTCCGAAAGTGTCCCCGGAGCAAGAAGACCGAGATCGCCCTGCTCGATCACGGCCTTTATCAGGTGAGAAATCTCCAGGCTGCCTGCGCACGGAGAAAATACCATTTGTCCTCAAATTGCTGTCCATTTTTCATGCTGCTGGCTTAGACCTTCAGTTCATGGCTAGAGCAGCAAAACACACAGTCAACATGCCTCCAAAAGACATAGATGCAACACACACTTCCACAGGCGGACACACACTTTCATTAGAGCTTCTGCAGGATAAAAGCTTTTTGATAAACAACTCATTTGATGTTGTTCTAAGCAAAGTGCAGTATGTTGTGTTTGGATTGGTGCACCACAGCCGTAATCACACAGGCGCATATATGCACTCTCATGTTCTACACACACACACACACACACACACTTTGATTGTTAACACACTTACTCCTACAAACACCTGCAGGCTGACACATCCACATATCTGACATGTGCTTGTTTATTGCTTGTTCCTCTTTTCATGAAGAGACTTCAGTGACAAATATGCTCCTTTATCTCTGGCACACACATAATACACACACACACACACTTCCCTCGGACCATAATGGCACCAATTTATTCCTAATGACTTCTGATTTCAGATGTCATTTTTGAGTGGACATACACACACACACATTTATATACACACACACACACACACTCGTTTTCTCAATCTCTCACACACACACATCCAGTTGAGCACTACATGTTGCATGTGTTTGTGAGGTGCTCTAGTTTGTCTGGAAGTGGCAGAGCTTTCTTAGCTGAGGGATTAAATGTGTCTCAAGGAAGCAATGTAAAAAAGGACCAACTAGTTCAATGTTTTACAGCATCAACATACTGTGTACGACTGATAATATGACTTATCACAAAGAATACATGAACTCACTCTGGGTATTGACAGGATGTTATTGATACTACTACTAAGACAGCCTGGAACAACACTAAAGATATGTGGCAGCATACTTCTGTAACGTTAGCATCTAGCCATACGTTTACAGTTTATGCATGAATATTAAGTTAATATGTGACAGAGATATATAAATAGCAGTATTTAACATATTTAACAGACTGACCGATCAGAGCAGACTGTCTGAAACACCAAGTTGAGAGGATCAATATAGCTATATGGAGAGAGACAGAATGAGAAGAAATTATGTATTTTTTAACATTAAAGCATGTAAACATGTTTTAGTCGAAACCACAAATACAAGTATGAACCTGAAAATGTGCATAATATATAATTTAAAAGATGATACCCACCCAGTTCCAGCCTGTTCACCCTGCTGCCGTCTGGCAAGAGATACAGAATTACCACGGCTGTAGCACCAGACTCTAGAGCAGCTTCTTTCCTCGGGCTGTGAGACTCCTCCACTCATCCTCTGTGCTCCACCGTAACAAATGGTTTTGTTTTAGTTTTTTCTCTTGTGTAGCATAAAGGGACTACAACTTGCATTTAGTTGTGCATCCCTGTTTTTTGTAGAATACCAATAAATGAAGCTTGAACCGTGAAACAAAAACAGTTCTAGACAGTGTCTCTCTGTGTTGGTTTCCTCCAGGTGCTCTGGTTTCCACCCACAGTCCACAGACTGGCAGGTTAGGTTAAATACAAACTCCGGAGCAGTCTTTGGATGAGTGGGTCCTCGTGTTGTTTGTATTGTGCATGAGGATCGGCACAAGCACGTGTGTTGGTTTCACGCTGTTCCGCTGAACTGATGGTGGCGGTAACACACCAACAGAGACCGCTAGCGTTAGGAGAATCCATGGATCATTCCTTCTTTGGTTTTTCAGTTTCAAAGTTGAAAGAGGGTTTTTTTTATCTTTAGTTTTAGAAAATTCAAAAAATTGGAGCAGTGTAGTGAATCAGAACCCAGCTTGGTTTGAGATAGAGATATTCAGCACAGTGGATGATATTGTGAAAAGTAGGCTAGGGATGTCGGAATTAACCAATTTTGACATAACCGCAGTTATATAATGTCACAGCAAGAATTGACGAAGCTGCAATGTCTGGTGTCCTGATTGTTGCAGTGTTGCCCTGTGAAAACGTGTCTCGGGAGGAACTTGTTTTGCGTGTGAGAGAGTCGTGCCACTCACCTGAAGCGTTGAGAAGAAGAGCTGTAAAAATGTCAGAGGGAACCGGCATTCCAGACTTGTAACTGTCAAAATGGGCAGCGTGGGAGCATTTTAGATACAGAAAATGACCCGGGAGTCATTGATTACACATTTTAACCATCATAGTGTGAGAAAAAGTTTTACTGACAATCATCAGCTGACATTCAGTAAAATGATGCAATCTGGAAATCATTATTGATGCTTCACTTATAATCTTATAATGTTACACTATGAACAATAAATCTGTGTTGAACTCGGCAGGAGGCGAGCTAGTAACGTTAGCAGCACCGGAGCTAACGTACGGAGGGTCCATTTAGTCCCACTGATACGTTCATGCTCTATTTAGTAAAGATAAAATATAACCTCATCATGATGTGTTCAAATGTAATCTTGTACAATGTAGTTTTGGTGAGAAGCCTATATATAATTAATAAATAATAATAATGAATCCAGTTGTTTGAAGATGTTTTCACAGTTACATAAAATAGATATTAGAGAGGGAATTATGACCAGTTTAACTTCCTAACACTAGCTCTAAGCAGCTTATTATACAAAATACATTCCCTAGTCACTTGAGTTGTGTTTGTGCAAATAACCACTATAGATGACTTTAAACAAATAAAAGGAGTTGATGATGATATTTTGAAAAACATGATATATCCTCAAACAGTAATTGTGAAATCAAAATGTAATATGGTGTCATCCTTAAAGTAGGCTGAGTAACAAGGATTTTAAAATGCATGGGGCTTTAGGATACCAAAGGATGGACGAGTCCGCCCCTCTGAGGGTCAATTCTCATTGATCAGTGATTCCCATCAATTAGGCCTGGATTGTAACACTGAAGTATGGAAAGTGCCGTCTAAGAGCTGTTGCTATTTGGTTCATCCCCCAAGCAGTCATGACGATTTTTTTCGTACCCTAGGCCTTGCATGAGCCTCTCTTACATACGCACTTGCGACATGTAACAGCCGTGGGACCAAAGATCTGCATAGTTCAAATGCTGTTTTAACACAGCCATGTCTTGCAAGTGCCCTCTATATTGAGCAAACAAGCAGCTGTGTCCACCTTATATTTACCATACGTCAGTGTGCGAAATACCCTGTGGCAATCGGGGGTCCCGTCTCTACGTTCTTAAGAATGGCACAGGATCAAATTTGTCCAAAGGGGGTCCAATTAGGTCCGCAAACAGTCGTGAAGACAGGCTTGCTTCTCGCAACCAGGTCTTTATCAGTGAACATATCCCCCCACACAACCACTTGCTGAGTCTTGAATTCGGAGGGTCGCAGGACAGAGCGGCTATGAAAAGCCACTGGGCTTGAAGTGCACCGCACATATCTCAAAGATCTCCGAGTTTATATTAATGCTGTAGTAAAGGAAGCTAGAACTGCTTACTTTGCTAACTTAATTTCTTCCTTAAAGAGAAATCTTAAGATTTAGTTTGACACAATTATTTCAATTGTTTTACCGTCTGTCTCTACATTACCATGCTTTATTGATACTATTACAGCAGCAACAAGCACAACAGTTATGTTACACAACACTGACCGGGACTCAGCGCTCCGTAAAATACACACCAACACGCTAAATAGTACAGTTAACTTAAAACAAAACAAACAAGGTTACAAACACACTTTGACCTATCTCTGCCCAGACAACAGCCTCTTACTTGAGATCGCTTCGTGGTAATTGGTGTGTTCTTCGGACTTGTAGGCGGAATTTCTCCAAGCCTAGTATCGGTGAGCGTGACTGCACTCTGTTGGCAAATCATGCAGCTAACGAATCCTCCGTATGACAGCGGGCATTTGTACTTTGGACTTAAAGGCAGAATTTCTCCAATCCTTGGTGACCGACCTGCTCTATATTGGCGGGTTAAACGGCAAGCTGGTTCTCGTCTGGCAGCGGAGAGAACAGCGAATGTCAACTTGGAAGAATCCGTGAATTCCGTGATCTTCCTTCTGCAGGTGCAAGTGTGGCAGCACGGGGCAAGTTATCTATTCCTCCCTTTACACTTAAAAGGTTCAAACCAGCTACACTGAAATACCTCTCAATCATCACTTCTGGCGCTCTGCCTGTATTTACTCTTTCTGCATCGAGATGTTATTTTGCGCTGGTTCAAGGGTTCGATCAGTCAGTGAGGCGATCAAAAAGTCTGGTCCAGAGGAGAAGGCGGTATGGGTTTACGACCTTCCAGTGGGAGCAGGATGGATGCCAGGCTTTCTTTCCAGCAGCAGGACTGCAGGTAACCCCTTTTCAGTGTCACAGTGGACTCTGGTGAAGGGCTCATAGCGATATACCGGTGCTCTTAGCTTTCCCCTTTTTTCCGCAAAGGGCCAGTGCCCTGGGGATCGAGGCCACAGAGCAAGACGTCTAGCCGACGGCTCCTGCTGGTTGACGTCTAATCTTAAGAGGCCGAGAGCAGGCACAGGTTGGTCTGCTGGCATCACGATGCCTCTCAGATCTGCAGCTGTTTTTCTGATGCCTAGCAGGTTCTGAAAAAGTGCATTAGTAGTAGGCAAATAATGTGGAGAAGGAGAAAGTCGCTGCTGCTGAGCTCCTGGCCATGTTGGCGATGGAGAAAGCTGCGAGTGCAAGACTTTTCCTCCCTCAATATCGTCAGCCTCCAGTGCCCCCAACGGGATGAGGGAGAGCCAGGATGAGAAGCTGGTGCCTCAAACTAGTACACCTGAAACTATGCTTCATGTGTTTGTGCCTCCTAATCTTTGAATTTGCCAGTGATGACCTTCACCAGAAGGGTGTGACGTAGAAAATGCAGGAGCCCTGACCAACAACCAGTAAGACAGTCAAGGATGGAAACTCGAGCAGGTTTTCCACCAACAAACTCTGCCAGCTGTGTTCAATGCTTTACTGGTTGTGTGCATTCACACAGCCACATGTGCAGTTGATAGCTTGGATGTTGAGAGGATTTAATAAAAGACAGATATAGAATGCAATCGAAAATAAACATATATAAGGTACAAAAATACAGTAGTTTGGAATACAAATACAATCTACTGTTTACAGATTACCATAAATGATCAATCAAGTAGACACAATCCTAACAAAAGACTTCTAATCCCCTCCCTTCCAGGTCCTTCAGCCAGGCTTTAGGTTGGACTATTGTCGGCTGTGGCAGGCTCTGATAAAAGGGGACATGTCCGGGGTGGAACGTTACAGCCTCAGACTGGGAGCTGGAGATCTGTACGCCCTGTTTGCCTGCGTGGTCACCTCTCGCTCCTGGACCTCCGTCAATGCCGGCATCAGTTCTGTTCCTGTCACACGCTCTGAGGTACTGTATGAGCTCACACACACACACTGACATTTACATTGTGGAGTACATAAGTTGGAGTAAAGATACACTTTGAATTGGAGTTACACGTGCAAATCGCAAATGAAGCACAAGCCGTTAAAGGACTGGTTTTGATAGCTGTGCTGATTCAAGCTGCGTACCAGTTCCATCATGACAAATGAAACGCTGAAATGCTTATTAGCGAGTATGAAAATTAAACTATTGATATTAATATAATTATTAATATCATATATTAATTAAGTTGTTAAATTAATAAAAACGGGGCACCACCCTGGGATCAGGGACCAATTGTGTGTGTGTGTGTGTGTGTGTGTGTGTGTGTGTGTGTGTGTGTGTGTGTGTGTGTGTGTGTGTGTGTGTGTGTGTGTGTGTGTGTGTGTGTGTGTGTGTGTGTGTGTGTGTGTGTGTGTGTGTGTGTGTGTGTGTGTGTGTGTGTGTGTGTGTGTGTGTGTGTGTGTGTAAAGGAGAGAGAAAAAGATGGCGGATGTAGTCTCGTGAGTGATTACGCTACGCGAGACTTAACAATGGCGGAGGAGAGAGGAAAAGAAGAGGGGGGGGGAACAAGAAGACGGACGTATTCACATAAAGTAATCACGTCATGAAATACTCCACAATGGTGCCGAGGCCGCAATTATTTAACGGGGAAATAAGACGCACAATGGAATAATAAAGTACAGTTTACCAACTTTACTCGTGGGGGTGGATTTAAACACCTTAAACACAATGAGGCTCCAGTGTTGTGGTTTGAACCAGATCTCACACACAGGGGACATTGTGACGCCTGATTCACAATGTAGGCTTTCAACAGGACATGTAGGCCTCTGTCTCTGTTTTGACCACATGGTGAAGTCCCAACAACAGGCTTTTAGAGCTGGATATCTAGTGGACGTTATCATCCATACTGGTCATAAGTACGAACTGAACCTGGTCTGGCATTGTGTATATATGGTATATCATTTGTATTGCAACTGCTGCACAGCAATTTACCCCAGGATATAGTTTTATTTTATCTTAGCTTTCCTTTTTCAACTTCTACCTGTGCACAGTCTATGCCATCTCCAGAGAGAAAGGGTTCTCACAGTTTGGTGTGAAAGAACTTTACTAAGCCCAACCTCATTCAACACCAGTAGGATGAACTGTAAAGCCAACTGTGAGCCAGGTGTTATCATCCGACATCAGTGTTGGACTCACTAATGCTTCTGTGGCTGAATAGAAGCCCAACACGAGGCAATTTGTATAAACATGTAACAACATCTCAACATGGTTTTGATGAAAATGTCCTTTCCTTTTTAACACACACATTTGTGGATTTCTATTTCATTTAAAACAAGAAATATTTGTGTGCATCCGAAATATATAATTTTTTTTATATGTGGAGTTTTTACATTTTTTGAGGGTCATTTTCATATAAATCAATTATAAATCAATTGTGAATCTTTGTGCATTCTAATATTTTGACTGATCTAACCCCAAAGATATTTCACAACAAATAACATTTCACAAAACGCAACACGAAACGATTCTCAAAACACACATTTTCACAAAGGACAACATGTCCCTCTTCAGTCTGCGGGTGTTGGTAGCTCGGCAGGTACTGCTGCCTCTCCTCTCCAGAAGCAAACTGGGAGACTGCTGCATGTTTTAACTGCATGTTTCTGGTAATGGGCATCTTGGCGAGCGGACAAAACATTAAAACAAAGGAACTGTCACATCTTATGATCCGTAGTGAATTTGTTCATACTTAGTCATTCCGATGTGGGGAAACCGCTCTTACGCTTGTGTGCGTTCACGCCTCTCATCACCGCACACAATTTGTCCGGGGAATCATGCTGCACTCCTTGATTCCTGAAGTCAGCACATCCTATACACTAATGTTCTGATTTTAGGCGCTATGAATGTCATAGTCAGAGAGCTATCCCAGTACTTATGAACCGGGGTAACTCCATCCCAGACCTACAGGCCCTGGGCAATCAGCTGTTTCCCACCGGCCCGGGACTAAGAGACCCACCTTTACCAAGCTCTCCACCTTTCTACTTTGTACTGCAACTGTTTCGAATCAATTTCCATAAGGATAAATAGTTTTATTTTATCATCCCATCAACCTGTGAGAGGCAGTTATTTGCCACAAGCATCCATTCTGCAGGAAATCCAATAGAAGAAGTACTTTCTTTGTTGCAGACTGACGGTGCATCCAATCAGCGACAAGGAATCCTTGTCCAATGCACCAAATGCCGTTGTGTATTCTCTGTTGTTGTTGTTGTGTGCTGTTGTCAACACTGGAATCTAATTCACGAATAGTATAATGCTGCTAAAACAGTAAATAGACGTGCTGAAAAGACAATGAATAGATTGGGATTTCAACTGTCGACGTTCTGAATGAACTAGGTACCAGGTACAGCCCAAGGTGTTAGGTTGTTAGAATACACTGGTTTGTGTGTCCCATTACCCACAGGGGTTCCATGTTGTCATCTGTGCTCCAGAGAGAATTTATTTATACCTTCCTTATGCAACATCTTAGAGTTGGCAAAGTACGACACTACAGTCTGCTGCAGCGTGCCACCCCCTCACACATGACGGGCAATAACAGGCAGACCATTGCATGAATAGCTCCCCGTGTCTTCTCTTGTATTTATAAAAATTAAATTAATCACAAAGTAGAGCTGACAGAAATAAAAATGTATTGATGATATTCTTTTGTTAAGTGTCTCTGAACATGTTGCGCAATTCAACATTAGCCCAGTAAACCTTGTAGACAGTACAGAGTATCACACCTTCTGCCTGAACACATAACAAACTGATGATGTAGCGACTCTGAGAGCATTAAGGCTTAAGTGAAGAGAGATAGCTCATGGAGTCATTTCAATTATAATCAATAGGGTTCATCCTCTGGAGAGCAGGAATGTGATCAGGCACATTGCATTGCCAGCTGCCAACTACATTGCAATTTTTTTAATCCATTTTGTATGACAAATTACATTTTAACTTCTTTTTTTTAATGGTCATGTTTGAGGGTTAACAAAGTGACAATAATAAAACTCAACATCAGCATCAGTGTACGCTAAAGAATAACACTATCCATGTGTTTTTTCACTTTAATTTTGAAATCGGCAAACTATGCAAGCTCAACTTCAAAATGACATTTGAAACTGGACTTTTCATAAAGGCAGGATTCTCCCAGCCGGTCACATGCGATCTTAAAAACCACTGGGTGGGATTTAACAAAAGTATACAGATTTATATATGGTGGAAAAGACAAGAGAAAAGAGTGTTCAGCTCCCAAACTTCCTCGTCACTTAGCTCCATCCACACAGTGAATCCATATGTTTGTGTGTGTGTGTGTGTGTGTGTGTGTGTGTGTGTGTGTGTGTGTGTGTGTGTGTGTGTGTGTGTGTGTGTGTGTGTGTGTGTGTGTGTGTGTGTGTGTGTGTGTGTGTGTGTGTGTGTGTGTGTGTGTGTGTGTGTGTGTGTGTGTGTGTGTGTGTGTGTGTGTGTGTGTGTGTGTGTGTGTCTGTGCGCGCGCGCGTGCGTGCGTTATGGCCGCCTTGCTCTCCCCCATCTGTATAACCGTTTTGGTGTGTTCTTGCATATGCTAAGAAGGATGTGTGGTTCCCCATCTGTGATTGGTTCCCAGATGCCTATCCCACTTCCTGGTTGGTTCCTGAAGGAGCCTAATTGGAGCAGGACCGGTCCTCCAATCCGGGAGCAGAACACCTGTGTTTAAAAAGCAGGCCAGATTGCTGGTTTTGGCAGCTGTGATTCCCTTTGAGGAGCTCTCCACCGTGATTGTGTGCTAAACGTGTTGAGCCCATTAGTTGTGTGAGCGCTTTTGGAGGCCAAGAATTGAGGCATTTGTAATTAGCTGGAAACTGGGCCATGTATGTCCTTGTTTGTGTTTTGTCAAAGTTCCTTGTAAATATAATTACTTTATTTTACCAATTCCAACTGGTTTTATGTTGCCTCCCCTCGTGTGTGTGTGTGTGTGGTGAGATAGAGAGCAATTTAGTGTGTTTGAGAGATGAAAACGGTGACGTCGTGATTTACCTCGCACCTCAGGGATTTTTCTTTATTCCATCGTTTCCTGTCTACTTTTCAACTTTCTTCTTTTCATCCCTTGATGATGTTCTTACCACATTATGAAGATACAGGACCATCTGTCAACTTTGATGAAATGGGCGTGACAAGTATTTTCTTTTGGTGTTGACAGAAACGCAACACTGAGGAGCTTTCTTGTGATTGGTTGTGATTATTGACAGTTGTTGTGCAGCTTGTATTCTTTTGTGACTCTTGTATCTGTAATAAATTGTGGTCATAATTTAGAAAAAAAAGCAAATCGGAAGGATAACAACTCACTGGCGAGACAAAGTGATCAGCGTTCATGTTCAAGTGACAGCATCCTCTGGTAGAGGAAAGGGGGGGGGGGATGCCATAACCAAGCGCTGATTGTTTTAAACACAACCATGAAGATTGCCTAACCTTAAGATAATATGAATAATAATAAATTAGGAAGGAGACTACGCCTGTGTGCATTTTTATGCATTCATCACCATAATAGCTGTATTCCAATGTGTGTAACTAAAACATGCTTTTCTCCCTCCGTCGGTCTCCCACTTTAGCTGAGATGAAAGCCCTCCTATCAATCTAGACCACACACACACACACACACACACACACAGCATTAGGCAGACTCCACTCTAGTGCCCTCTACTTGAACACACTTGTTGATTGTGTAGTACTCTGGAGCTAAGAAGACATGTTGAGACGTCTCTGTGGCCACAAGCACTCATCTGCTTTGCTTTGTCTTTGTTATCTCTTGTGATAGCTCCTCTCGTCTGTTCTTTGTTGTCCTCGCTCCCCTCTTTTCACTCTCTTATGCATGGACCATTTTGAAGTCCCGATGATGCATTCCATTAGCGTTAATGCAATCCCATGCACTAAGCAAATGTTGAGTGCTTTTAGAACTGTGGCTTTTTGCGCACACGGGGGACATTTATCTTTTTTAATGAATGTTTCTCGACTAAACATTGAAAACAAAGTCATTAGTCAGAAATGTAACAAGTCGAGCAATATTTTGTCATATATTTCTCTCCGTGCTCCTTTGTTGTGAATCCAGGCTAAACATGTCCTCCATGTTTACCTGTTGTCTTGATATATCAGTATACGTTAACATGTACACGTCCTGCACAGGCATTTTAGTATTAAAAGCAATATTCCAGCAGTTTGGAGGGTAACATTCCTGTCCTCTAGGAGGGCGTTTAATGGGACACATCTGCAGGAAGTGTTGAGTTTCATTGACGGTAGCGAATTATTGATAAGAAACGAGCCAAATTGAAGTGATAAGAATTGATTAGTAACTGTTAAAACTCCAAGAAGCAGAGTTTCTGTAATTACCAACTTCCAATTTGTAAACACTGTTTCTGTCATAATCAGATTGTAAAGCCCTCTGAGGCAGATTTGTGATTTGTGATTTTGGGCTGTACAAAATAAAATGAATTGAATAACTACAACTGGGAAACCGATTTCTCTGAAGGCTCCTATATATGTGGCTTGCCGCTAAATAATGACGGGCCTGAAAATATAAACAAACATGGAAACTTAATTTCAGCCAAAGTCTGTAATATACGGTAATTAAATACAGATTTATAGTGCTACTTTTACCACATGCACTGTTTTGTAACCCTCACATAACCGGCTGCCTTAAGAGGTCCAATGGTACAAACACTTGATGGTCATGAACATGGGAATTTCTCCCATCGCTACCATCCATCCCAGACTTTACCGTGTGAGCCATGATAGTATAACAGATACCGGTCTGTGCTCCAACAGATCTCAGTGTAGACATCCCACTCTGGCAGCCTGGCGTCAGGACGAGGCCCCAATGACGTCTGAAATCAGACTGCATGTGGTTTTTCTGTTGTCTGCAAGGCGTCTCACTCGTGTTTGTATCCCCGCCGAGCTTCAGGCCGTGTTCAATAAAGTGAGTGACAGCATGTCTGGCGATGACATCCAGGTAGCAAAACCTCAGAAACTGACCACCTATAGTCGTCAACATGCGCATTTGTTTAGCCTCATTTATTCCCTGCCCTGAGTACAGTTTCTTCTGCCTACTCTGCAGAGTGAAGATGACCTTGTTGATAGCATATCTTCTAGTAGATTCTGACATTCTCCCTCAGCCACTGCCCACCATTTTCTACTGTCTGCTGGCTGCTGTCTGAACTCCTCCTGCAGACTCTCTAATACACTGGGGAGAAAAGAAAATCACCAGCACAGATCCCCCCCATCCCCCTCCAACTGCATTTCCTTTGCCTTTTGCGCGGCTTATTATCGCACCACTTACAATACAATATGTCCTTATTGAAGCTTTCAGATGCAAATGAGAGCACCGTCGCCTTCTCTGTGTCCTGCTGACAGCTGTGAGGCCTGCTAACCAACCTCCTATAATTGCTACTAATTGTTATTCCCCCAGCAGGACTCGGCAGAGCACCCAGACCCCAGTCATTTGGACTGGGGGGAGCTGGAGTATTATGTTGGTTTATGTCTTTACCTATTGGTTTAGTTTTTTTAAGTAAATAAAGAAGAGATAGGAAGTGACCAAGGGGGTGTGCAATTATTCCAGGAAAAATAAACGAGGAAGGATTTATGCTACTTCCCAATCTCCTACATGTGCCTCCTCAGGGCAATGCTCAATACCTATAGAGGAAGTAGTGTCCCGTGTATAGTGAGCCGTGTACAGTAAGACCCAAGCCACAGCTGGAGGATGAAGTACTATAATGTCCCATACTACCCACGGCTGTTAGATGCTGGCTCCAACAAATCCCAACTCCTATTGACTAAGTCAATACATGTTTTACGATGGTCTCAATCGCAGGTGGTCGTTTTTTGGAAATGATTCCTCCGTTAATAACGTAACGAGGCCAGGGTCATTGATGGACAGCTGTGACTGACAGTCGGCTCACCTGCCCGCTCTGTCCGGCTTCAGGAATCCCCACTGACTGACTTTCTGAGCTTCTAGATTCTGTTTATTTGCTGCATCAGTTTTGTTTGTTCACATTACTTCCCGTGGGTATGAGACGGGGAGCAGAGCGAGGGTTTATCTGTGTCAGGATGTTGACTAGCTGTCTTGTCTCTCTCTCTCTGTGCCTGTCAACTCTCTGTTTATCTGGACTGACAGCTCTGACAGTGCTGCTGTCACACACGCATACACACACTTACAGTATGCAGGAATTCATAAACGGGGCTATGACAACGTTGCGTTCTTTTACAAAATACAATAAAAAAAAATAAAAAAATTTAATTATTGGATTTTCATCACTAACAGCAGATTGAGTTCGTTGTCATGGTGTCATCCCGTCACCTTATTATGGAAGTTGATCATATTTGATGATAGCAGCTTATGTATGGAGGGAGACGGTAACCCTGTCTCTGGTGTCAGATGTGAATGTCCTCCGTGCTCGGCCTCAGGCTGTCCTCTGACTCCTGGTGCATGAAGACGGCCCTCCTCCCAGTGGGTGCTGTGACTGGTTTTTGGTTTTCCTCTCGGGGTTCTGGTCTTTAGGGTGATCCAGCAGAGATTGGGGGCCCGTGTACACCAAAGCGTTTCTTCCCATCTGAAAAACACCAGACTTTTTCCCGGGGATGTCACCACAGACACCCAGTTCGAATTATTGTAAATATATAAATATTGCAATACTTTCATCAGTGGGCTCATCACCGTTGTGTTACCTCCTTCAGCTGAAGACTCTGGTTAGATGTTCTGATAAAAAACAGATCAAAACAGATCAAACTGCACTGAGCTTTACCAACGGGCAAAGATAAACCTGCATGTTGTTTGTGCTTCTATTCAGTGTTGTGGCTGTTATGAAAAATGTTTCCAATTAGCTTGTGATTTCACAGTTGTTCAGTTCACTTCTGTAACGTCCTGCACTTGTAAAGAGTCTGGACCTCCTGATTTGACTTTCTGTCTAAAGACAGCTAAATGACCAAGTGTTTGTACGTTTGCGGTCCACTTTGTTCCATGACTAATAGTGTAATTTAGGCCTGTTGATGTGCAGCAGGGAGAGGCCTTTGAAGTAGAGTAGAGCAGGACAGTGACGCTGACATGGAGACTCTCGCAGCCATCTTCAACATCAAAGAGAACAAGTAGTCATCATGGAGGCCAACGTCATTCCTCCGTCTCTCCATTTCTTCCTTCATCATTTCTTATTTCTATGCTCAGTCATTTACACTATGTTGTTATTTCTGCTCAGTACTATTCTTGCTTTAATCCCCTCATGCTTCCCCTCTATTACTTTGCCTGGAATTTGTGACATTTAAACACCTTGTAGCCCACGGCAATGAGCACTAGATCTCTCTTACAAATAGATGGATCATTGTTATTGTCCCAGGAGGGAAATGAGTTTCATCGATCTGCACATGTTCTTTTTCTGACAAGTGTATATGTTGTATATATATATCTATATATATAATGTGCTTATTATTACTTTTAACTCTTCTGGTCTCCCATTCGATCGATCGATATAACCCGGCTCAAAGGCTGCAACATGAATGGGAGACCAGAAGAGTTAAAAGTAATAATAAGCACATTTATTTTAGGAATACATAAACTAAACTAAACAAAGATGGATAGTCAGTAATGTGTCAGCCAAAGAAGAGACAGTCAATGATCAGGTTGATATATATATATATATATATATATATATTTATTTATACACACACACACACACACACACACACACACACACACACACACACACACACACACACAAACATCTGTATGCAGTACTCAAGTATTTCCTTTTGGGCTGCCATGACAGAAGGGACAAAGCTGCTAATGCGACTCTCCATCTTGACATCCTGTATCTGTGTAGATTGCTATGAGGAGTGTTACAGCCCTGTTGTTAAGGTCTCAGAGTTCAGATAGTAAGACTAATGATTTTGGAGTCAGTATTTTGGAACAGTCAGCATAGTGCAGAAACTGGGAACAATAGAATCTATGCTGTTGTAGAGTGACGAACAGAAGGTGTTGGGCAACAGACAGACATGAGCTTTGGCTGGCATTGTTCAAAGGTACTAAACTCTTTCTTTCACTATGCTCTGTATGATTAAAACCCACCATGTCCTACTTAAACCATGGAAATATAATAATGGGCTTCTTTTCAGTCAATTTCTACTTGGGTGTTTGCGTATGTTTTCCTCAACCTCAGGTTCCTGTCGAGACATCAAACAGACATGGTGACATCGCTTCCCACAGAGGCAACACGAACACTACCTGCTCTTTAAAACGCCTACGTCACAGCATGTTCTCAAATCATTTTTAGCCTGGTGTCAGACCTCATCACCGCCTTTCATCCCCCACATCTCTGATTTGTTCAGTGAATCAAATAGTGTTGGTGTTGTACTTATTGACGATTGTCTCCCTGGTGGGAAAACAACCGTCAATTAGAGCTTTACAGCCAAACATAAATAACCAAAGAGCCAGGCAGTTCCTGCAGGCTGTTCCTGTGGTGTATGACTGTTTCGATAGTCCTGATGGGCAGGTGGCACCTTGCATGGTAGCCCCTATCATCAGTGTATGAATGGGTGAATGATGACATGTTGTGTTAAAGCGCTTTAAATGGTCGGAAGACTAGAGAGCTATACAAGTACGGTCCATTTAGCATTTACAATGAAACTGGGCCTGTGCATCCACAGACCCAGTCACTGGGTGAAGGCATCAGTGTGGGTGGACAGGGCCTTTGACTTGTACGTAATGCTCTTCCTGTCTGTCTCCCTTGGCAGGACGTTGAGATTCAGACCAATGCAGCCCAATACCTGCCCCAGATCAGCGAGCTGCTGAATCGACTGCCCCGTCCGATGTTGCTGCTGCTGAAGACCAATGACCTGCTGAGGGGCATTGAGACCACCTTACAGACCAGAGCCTCCTCCTCGTCCTTCATCAACATGTCCCGCTGCTGCATACGTGCCATGGCCAGGTCCGAAAGATTGTAATCTTAGTAGTACATTTATTTTCTGTTAAAAATGTATCTGTTGTGGGGCCTCTACATTTTCTAATAGATAAATAACCTTTGTGTCCACATGAAACACTCAATGTACCATATGCATACTGAGTCATCAGAGCCAGGTGACATGTGTAGGCTGCACTGTGTGCAGGTGTTGTGAGTCTCATTTTAGTGTACAGTAGTTTATATCAGGTGAGGTAAACTCTGTATTTTGTATTGAACAAATTGCAGTTTGGAGTTATGGGACATTGAGAAGATGTTATTGCAGATGTTCTTCCAGGAGTTGATATCGTTGGCTCACAGCATCAAGGTCAGCAAGATCTTTTTCCTAGTCATGGACTGGTAGAAGGAGATTTTTTTTTTTGTGTGACTGGCTATGTCACGAGGGGACGATTTCAATTGTGAGTATTGCAGGAAGCTGTTACCACTGATATCATATCAGTGAGTTTACTACGTTACTTGTGGAGTTTACCTTTTATTTCAATGTGAAAACAATTCTGCCTCATTCTCTGCCCGAGGAGTTGGATATATTGACATATTTTATCCTCAAGCTGAGATTTTCTGTGTCTCGTTTCAGGTTTGCACATTCAGGGAGTGTTAATATTGTGAGTTCAGATGTTCGTAAAAGCATTAATGGTGATATTTCATTCAGTTCAATGAAAGGATGTCTGTCGAGTCTCTAGAAAGGAAATTGTTTAAATCTTTGGTTTGAAAAATGTAACGTTGGTGGATTTGGGTGAACTTAAAGTTTCTTGTAAATTAGACCGGCTGTAGGTGAAAAAGTGTAACAACCAAACTGCTATTGTGCAGTGGTTCCCCATGTGTTGCCAACCGTTTTTATTCCAACCAAACACCCCCGCAACTTGTGTCACTGATTGGCAGACCTGCAGCCACAGAAGAGCAGCTAATCAGTTAAGCCAATACCATCAATGGTGGCTCTGTTCCATATATGGTTTACAAGTCAACATGCACAATACCAAATCTATTGAACTGCAATACCTAAATGGATTGCACCAAATTTGAATTGTATTAGTCAGAGTATACCGCTGCCCTGAACCTAAATACTGGAGGAAACCGCCATACTTTCTCACACTTTCATCCTTAGCAAGATATCACAACAACTAGATTGACATGACATGTTGTTTGCATATTCACAGTGACTAGATGATGGAGTTTGACCCTGATCAGTATCTCGGTGCATGACGAGACTAAGAGTCTACAACGCGCTCTGTGAGGCTGTACGAGGCACAGAGGAGCGCTGAGCTAACTGCTAACATGTTCTCAATGACGAAGCTAACAAGCTGATGGTTAGCATGGTAGCATGCTAACGTTTGCATCTTGGCACATAACCCAAAGCACAGCTCAGGCTTATGGGAATGTCATTTATTTGCAGGTCTTTGGTGATCCTCTGACTTTTTCTCTTGCACCACCCACAGGTTGACTTTCTTCTAAATAGTTTGTTTTGTGTTTTATGCATGTTATTGAAAACATATACACACACATGAGCCTAATACAATGTGCTGCAACCTGTGGGTCCCGACCCAGAGTTTGTGAATGACTGGGCTAGAGGAGGAACCCTCTCATTAATGTCCTGGTGAAGTTGTGAATGTCTTTTGATTGTATAAGAACTCAACAGCATCTGTAAAAGCATTTGTGATGATTCAACCCAACAGCTTCAAAATGTTGCCCGACCCTTGACCTTTCCTTCTCTGGCTGACAGGCACAAGAGGAGTAAGGCTCACTCCAGGACGAGGCGTCTCCAGATCACACTCACAGAATCCCTCAACCTGGGGAGGCTCACTATGTATGAACTCTTTCTGTGGGTGAGCGGCTCGCCGCTGGGACACTGGCTCACTGCTCTGCTGGCTTTTCTGCACTGAGACGCATGTGGACGTCACACTGGGACATTATCAACATACTGGACGTTAGTTTATAACACACTGTGAACACATTTTGAATATGTGCTCATACACACACACATGAGCTCCACTCATCTTAACGATACGGTTTGTAACTGTATTTCTTTCACTCAAGATGAATTGTACTTTTAAGATGATTATTGTCTGAGAATATTTCTCATAAACTTTACTTGAACTTATATCTTACATACAGTGTACAGTACCTGTGCTCACTGAGCGTATGTGGAGACGCTGCAGAGAACTTCTAGGCCATCAGACAAGAAACAGTTCCTCCACATACTCCTGTTGCTTGTGTCAAAGCTCTATTTTCTTTTATTCGCTGTACTACAGTTATGATGGTGACATGTTACAACTTCCGTTGTTCATGGTTTGATGTTTCTTAATTTATGATGAATAAAGTCAAAGGAAGCAGAAATGTAAGAATTCAAGTGTACAATGTCGTTAGTTGGACCCGTGTGTCACTTCTCTGGTGACGTGTTTCATCATCTTTCACAAGTTCTCACCCTTTTTGTAAGCACACCTTCTTGTTTGCTGAATACCAAAACAGAATAGTTGAATAGATTGTGTGCATGTTATATATTGAGTATGTAGTGTGTAATTGTGATGTGGCACAAAGGAACGAGAATAAGCCGTTGAAAGGACAGGGCGTTGATAAACCTGTATGAGAGGCAGAAAGAATGAAAAACAGAATGAAGCCTAAACATGAAATATCCGTTCATGTACATTTACATTCTGAAAGTAAAGTAGTAAGCACATAAGAGAGAGACGGAGTTAGAGAGGCAGCTTGATTTCCTGATTCCATTATCATTAGGACTGATGATGAAGCTATGGAGTGATCGTATGAGAGCTGTCATGGCTTTATTCCCACACATTGCTCATGTACACACTCCTCATGTGCAGGTGATGAAGATGAAGGTGAGGTGACTGGAGAAGGTGTGACTGTCACCACGGTGACTCCAGTGAGCTCTGATACTTGCATCAGATAGCTGTATCTGTCACTATGGCATAAACCATGTATGAATAAATAAAGTCGTGTTCGCTGCAGCGATTTTACTCACAAACACTTTATGAAAACTCGTATCATAATTGGTGATATATATATATATATATATATATATATGCACAGTGTTGGAAGATTGTTGCCCTGTTCTGCAGTTCTTTAATGCGAGTCAACGGTATTTTACAGATGATGAAAATGTCATGTTTTAACACTTTGTATTATTTTCAGTTGTGTAGGTATTTGGTCAAAAAGGTAGTGGACACACATCTTGACCTGATAGGAGGGAGGGAGAGAGAGAGAGAGAGAGAGAGAGAGAGAGAGAGAGAGAGAGAGAGAGAGAGAAGAGAGAGAGAGAGAGAGAGAGAGAGAGAGAGAGAGAGAGAGAGAGAGAGAGAGAGAGAGAGAGAGAGAGAGAGAGAGAGAGAGAGAGAGAGAGAGAGAAGAGAGAAGAGAGAGAGAGAGAGAGAGAGAGAGAGAGAGAGAGAGAGAGAGATTCATCTGAGGGAAACATGAATGTCTGTACCACATTGAATCTGAAAAAGAAGGCAGAAATGATGATGCTCTAGAAGAGACGAGTGTTTTACCCGTCTTGTGGGGACGTAAATCTATTTACAGTCACATTGGAAGGACTTTCCTTTTTTTCCCCACAGAATGCAAGTCTCCATGAGGTAAGTGGTTTTAGTTTAGGGTAAGGTGAGGATCAGGCTGGTAGTGGTTATGGTTAGCTTTAGGGTAAGTCTCTAAAAAAAAAGGAATGTAATGTCCCTCAAAGTCATGAAAACACGACCGTGTGTGTATTTTACATACATTTCACGGCAGGCCATCACATTGTTGATATGCTCAGTCTGGACCCAAGTGCTGGACCAACCATACGGTCTGATAAAGAGACTCCGGGATAGGCCAAGGCAGCAAAGAGACTCCGGGATAGGCCAAGGCAGCACGTGATGTGGTCTCAATCTCTGGAGAAACATAAATGGCGTTTAAACTGTATTATTTCATTTATTTCTTAAATTCATCCCACAGCCTGAATATCAGCCTCACATGTTCTAATCCCTACAGCAGCCAATCTCGCAGACACACTCACTACTCGGGCTTCTGATAATTTGCCTCTCTGTGCAGTTCATCCAGCCAAAGTGCATAATTGAAAAAAAATGTCCTTGAGGAGGAAAGTATTTCTCAACCACACGTTGGCCGTCCAAGCCCGTGTAAGAGGTATTAGTGGCTGCTCTTATTTAGAATGCCCCACCAGGTGAATTGAAATGAGTTTCAGTATTGTAAGCATATCCTCGACATGTCGGAGACACATTGCTACAGCCATGCTGGGGATTTGTGATTTGGATTTGATGAGCTTCATGCACACCCAAAATACACACTGTTGCTATTTTCTTCCACCTGTTCTGGTGATAAAATAACATTTTTACCATCAACACACAACCTGCTGCCACTGCTCCCGGAGTAGTAGTGTGTGTGTGTGTGTGCGTGTGCGTGTGCGTGTGCGTGTGCGCGTGTGCGCGCCCGTGAGCCATAGGAGGACCATCCATTTCTATCACTCACAGCCGCCCAGGCCTGCCACGGCTAATAGGAGCGCTCTCTCTCCTTCTCCCTCCCTCTCTCGGTGGAAGTGGTCTGAGGAGGATGAAAGGTCATACATCTATGGTGCTCAGTAGGTCTTACGAACAATCTGCAAGTGAATTCCTGCTCCATTGGGCCCTAAAGTCGTGGGGCGACTGTGGCTCAGTGGTAGAGCGGGTCCATGTCGATGTGTCCTTGGGCAAGACACTTAACCCCAAGTTCTTCCCGTAGCTGTGTCTACGGTGTATGAATTAATTTCGTACGGTTCTTATTAAAAGAGTTACTTTACATCGAGGTGTGTCTTGACTTCCAAATAACGCATCTAGACAGTCATTGTGGTTTAGCTTAGTTCCATAATCAAAGACAACCCATTTGTACAAAGTCACAAACGGATTGTAATCTTGGTTCTCCCCTGAATGGGGTTAAGGGAGCAGCAAGGAGAGCGCGGGCCTCCCTCTGTGCCGCTTGATATTTTGAGGCTATCCATAAAAGAAGAATTAGTTCTAGAGCTTCCAAAGAAATGCAAGGGTGAACAGCATTTCCCCAATCTGATCATGGAAAAAAAATCCCAATTCTTTTAGGATTGTTGCCTTCAACATAGAGTATAACATTACAGAGCATGCAGAATACAGCACAGGCTTGGGGCAGAACCTGGAGGGGTGTCTTTATACATGTTGTTCATCGCCAATTTCATCTTTTTGGCTAAACAAATAAAATTATAGGGCGAGTAGATCTAAATACAAAATCAGACCACACTGTTTGATTTTTATGCATCTCATAGTTCTATCATAAATACTAGATTACACAAGATTATGGCAAAATGTATAGTCTGGTGTGCTTGGTGGTCATTCAGGCAAGGCAGGCCTTCCTACTTTGACTATGAACAATGGCACATTAACAGTAATGTTGATCAATGCACATTGTCCCCAAAAAATATTTAGGACATTTTTTTATGAGAAGAAACCAACTTTTTAATATTTTCTCATTTCTTTCATCACATTGGCTTGTTTGGGATATCAAGGCAGAATTCACTAGAATTCACTCTCTACTGTATATCCACTACTAATATCCACTATTCTATCTTTTTTTTTTTTTGTCTTTTCCTGTTTCATCCAGAACCGGTTGAAGAGTTCTTTGGATATCTCTCTTCTCCACTTGTCAAATGAATCAAAACAACCAAAACAACATTGACTTAATATGAATTACAGTCAGAAAAGCAATCGGGCAACAAGTAAAGGCTCTTCTCCACGCTTTATTCTTCTGTGACGGTGTGTCTGTCAAAGTGCCTTGCTGCATTTCCTGTTAGCCATCACGTCTGTGGAGGGTGGTTGATCTAATTTCACAGCTGACAGTTGGCAACCATACAGGCTCACATACCGTGGCAAGGAAAAGTGTGTGTGTTTGTGCTTGTGTCTGCATGTGTTCACAACCATTTTAGCAACTCAGTTTCAAGCTGCCAATACGCTTCATCTGAAATTGCTTGTGGGATGGTCAAAGAGATTCAGACCCACCTGTCGAGGGTCCATTTAGAGACTATAAACACATTTGATTTATGACATGATAGGACAACACATTGTATAAAGTAGTTCTAGCATCTCCTGGCCCTCAGTCGGTATCACACTGCCAAACAATGAGTAGTGTAAGCAGTTACTGTGAGACCACAGAGGAAGAATCCCAATATTCAGGTTTCACAACGAGACTTTGACACAATAACAAATGGACTGTATCAGATAAAAGGTTCTATTTCTCTGTAGGGTTCTTTCCATACTGTTGTCAGACAGTTCCCTCACACGTATTTATCCACACAAGAGCACCATTCAAATATTATTCACATCAGAGGGAACAATATTAACCATATCAAAAAAAAAACGACACCATAGACAAATGAACACAGTAGTAACGTTACTGCAGATGTAAAAGCACTTCACTTCCCACAGCTGCTGTTCACTTAAAGACAAAGTCCATCCTCCTTTCTTTGTTTGCAAAGAGTTCTATGACGCGGTTGTACAGAACATCAGTGCGGTTATGGATGTAGATCATTTCGAAAAAACGATGCTGAAACGCCCGTGTGGACGGAGATCGTTTTCGTTTTAAAGCGTGTTTAGCTCTCGTCTACCTGGATTATTCTGGTGCGTGATGTAATCGAGGCAACTCTGAGAGATGTCTCTTTGGTCGGTTGAAGTTGATCTTCTTCAGTTTTTGTGGCTCAATACTTTCTCTTGACATATCTTTCCACTGGTTTTGGTTTGGACGGACCACCTCGTCAGTGCGTCTCCGCCCTGACAGCTCAACCTGGCACATGATGGCTGCAGCAAGCAAGGCTAGAGCGATGGATAGGTTTTTAGCAAAAGTGAGTGAATTCATGATCTTATATTATCTGCTGTTTGATACTTACCCAGCCATGCATGTGCAGTTAGCTGTTAGGATATACCGAAGGTCCTTATGCATGTAAACCCAGGCATCGTGAGGTTTAGTTTTTAGGCCTTGTCTTTGGCTCGGTAGGACAAATGCCCTCAAAATGCAACACTCTGATCCCGTGTCATTAAACTTTATCTCTTGCACATGACCACAAAGTACATAATAATATGCATCTAAGGATTTGTATGCACGCAGATTGTCCTTGGTATAAACACTGGGCTTCTCTATGAGATAGTTGTATGTATCAGGCCATATGATTGCTGGCCACTTGGACATATCTCAAATTAATTTTTCACAGAATGTTATATTATGTGAAACATTACCGCAGTCACCTTTCTAAACAAAGAAGTGCTTATTCTCATCAGGGTTCGGTGTTTGACTTGAGTGAGCTAATTAGAAGAAGAAAAAACTCAGATCCATTATATTTGTGTGTGTGTCCAAGGTGACGCTGTTATTGTTAGACTTGTGAAGGAGTGAATTAACATTGCTGTGTAATCACTCTGCATGTTGGTCCAGCTCAATAACCTGACACTACAGGTCACTGGCATGGCACTGGCAAGCTGCTTTGTCGATACGTGCTTCACGGCTGATACCCATTATAACACACACCAATACTTCCGGCAGAAAGGCATGACCGATACTCTGAAGTGGAGAAGATAACACAGTGATGGGATCAATAGCACTTTGGTGGCGTCCACTCCCTGCCCCTGTGCCCTTAGGATATGTTTGAGGCCAGTAAAAATCCTAATGGATCCACCCTGTTTCTTTCTGTCTCTTTCTTTCACCTTATCTTTATTGCTCTCGCTGGCCCTCAGTGCTCCATCCCCTGCTGTAAAATATCTGTCTATCTAAGGGCAACTATTCTTTGCAAAGAAGATGTTTCTATCCTCCAAAAAACATCCACTCAGAGCTCTGAGTTTATGTAACAGCTCCGTTTGGGACTATAGATGCGTCAGCATGTATGTGGTTAGATAATTGAAATGGAAGATAGGACTGGAAAAAGAAGACATTTATACTATAATGAATCAAATCAATTTGAACTTTTTCAGAGAGGCTGAATCCTCTATCCACCATCAATCCATCTTCACTGTGGGCTCATTTCCAAGTCAAAGAAACAACTTGCACAGGCTGTCAGTCTATCAAAGGACGAAAGGTGCGTTCACACCAAACGCAAAGCGTTACTCGCGGGACCATTTGCCTTACCAGTATGTCGCTTTCCTCGTCTTCTAATCACTCAAAGCACTTTAACACTGTATGCCATTCATATACTGATGGCACGGCCTACCATGCAAGGTGCCACCTGCTAATCAGGACTATCATTCATGCCCATTCATACACCACAGGCACAGCCTACGGGAACAATCAATTTGGGGTCAAGTGTCTTGCCCAAGGAAACATCAACATGGACTAGTGGAGCCGGAGATCAAACCACCGATCCTCTGATTGAAGGACGACCCTGCTCTAACACAGAGCCACAGTCTTACTTTTGTCCTGCTGGTTGCGCAATAGGTAAGCCTGAGCAAGAGGTCCACCTGAGCAGAGAATGAAGTATCTGTGTGTGTTGTAAGCTACACTTCTCTGTGTTTTGTTCAGTAGCTGGGCCGGCTGCAATTGCCTTTTTGCGCATGAGTCTCTCTGTTGTTCCCCACTGTCAGCACTGCGTTCATACCGAGACATGCCGTTGTTGTTGAAGCGTAGCACCCAGCCTACAGTTCCCCTCAGGTAAAGACTGTGTGCTTGAAGGCACCATTCTGACGCCAGCCTCCCGTCATCCACGTCCCTCGGCACCACTAAGCCAGGCTCTCCCAGCCCTTCCCGGAATCCAGGTTCTTCACACAGTGCCACCTGCTCGACACCGGCTGATGATGACACGACGCAGCCAACTACAGGGGCGCAGCCAACCGTTCCAGCCCTCGTTCATGGCCAGGTCGTATCTCACCTTGTGCCTGCTACCTCTGCGTCTGATGTGTCTAACGTTTTACAGGGAGTGTTATGGGCGCTCAATGAGTGTCAATGTACGCGGGAAAGGTTTCAGAAGCAGAGCGTCTGTCCTCTGGTAGCCACATTAATGTTGTATGTTAATATTTGTCAACTACAATGGATACAGGCCTTTATATACATCCACCAGTACATTTCACGTTTCAGAGATATCACTTTCTCAATCCCGACATGTCAAATATCGACACTTGGTCAGTGGCCCGTTCCCGCAGTGTCAGTTTTGGACATGTCAGGGACGGCATGTCCGTTTCCATGCATGGTGTCCATCCAAAATAAACTTCCAATGTGGGTTTACTTTGTGGTAAGGTTTAATTATGAAACAAAACTACTTGGTTAGGTTTAGGAAAAGATCATGGTTTGGGTTTAAATAACTACGTTTGTTGCATCAAGTAAAATAAACCTTGTACGGTTTCTCCAGTTCGCTGTAGGAAATTTGGGGTTTAGAAGTGTGTTTTAAGAAATTATAATAGAAGTGTTTAATGATTCATAATTAAGAAATCATAATTAGAAGTATGTTGGAATACATAATTAGAAGATTCATAATTAGAAGTGTTTTAGAATTTGTAGTTAGAAGTGTATCTTAGTAGAATTGTAGCACCTTAATATTTGCTTGTGAAACTTGTGAAGGTTTTTGCCAAAAGTTGCAAATCCTAATCTTTATATAGAATGTTTACCAAAGAAGTGTTAAGCCATAAAAGACAGTCATTGAATGTATTAAACTGTGAAGAATAGCCAAGGGAAAGTCAGACTTCTAGACAGACATTTGCAGGTTGTGCCCGCGCGAGGGTTTTCGGAAGCCTGACGCCAGGAGGAGGCAACCGAAATTAGCCAATAGGAATTAAGATGGCCAAAAGGGAGGGGATCTCAAACTGTAAGAGGAAGTGCTGGAAAGGTATTCACTCTCTTGTTACTCGGCTCTCAGCGTGGAAGCATCTGTGTTTTCAGGCTGAGTCGCGAGTGAATAGCTTTTCCGCGCGGATCATATTATTATATATTTTGTTAGTAGTGTACTTCATTCTGTAATTGTATTAGCTTCAGTAGGATTAAATACTTTTAATTGTAAACCAGTTTATGGTAGATTTATTAAGAAGCAACTCTACTGTAAAATAACAGTGGAGCGTGCTCTCCGGCCTTCTCTCGGTGGGGAAGATTCAACCCTCCACATCGCCAACATACATGCAGCATACAGGCTGTGCCTGAACACATTGACATTGTCAATCAGATGTGTTGGAGGCTCTAAAGTTGTCCCTCAACACTGTTAGAGAACCATGTTCAGAATAATCTCCTCCGTCCCCTCCCTGGCTGCCATCACTAACCATCACTAACCCTCCTCCCAATCCTGCTCAACTCTGTGCAGAATGTGTGAAACAGTGACTTGAGTGTCTAATTAAAGAGCTCCAGTGCCCCTGACTTTGTGCATGTGTAAGTGAAGTGGAAAGGACATGGAAGGAGACAACTCAAAAGATTGTTGTCCAGTATTTATTTTCTCCTGCAGAAGACTTATTAATTAATGGGTTGTATGTCTTCTAGTCTCTCTTTCTGCACCTTTGCTCCCTCAGATATGCAAAACAACACTAACTTCTTCTTTTTTCTTGAAATACACACAGATACATTCTTTTTACATTAATGTGTAGTGCATTATTAGAAGAGAGCTATTCAAATTGACAGGAAAACATCTGACCAAAATGATAACAACACATCTCCTCAAAAGCATAAACATGTTTATAAAAGAGGAAAAACAGTGACACCTGGTGACCAAAGTAAAGGGGTGGGGTGGGGTGGGGTGACTAAACACAGACAGTGAAAATTATAACCTGAAGAAGACAATACATAACCCATTGAGACCATGTGGCCTTCTGGTCGCTCTCTCTCTCTGTACCTGCGCTCCTAAACATGCAAAAACACAGGAAATCTCTGAGGTGCTACGTTGGTTACGTGACACAGGGTGGCCTAGTGTCATGTACAAGGCACAGAAAAAGTTAAATGAAAACAAAACCTTTGTAACATAAAGTTTTGTGTGACTTTCATGAATACAAACTGACAAAACGCTATAGATGTTGTTAAACAGAATACAATCTGTGAAGCAGGCAACTTTACATGTGAAAGCTTTAATAAATGATACCGTGATGAGTGAGAAACCTGGAAGTGTTTAAGGAGAGATAAAGGCCATCAAGGCAGACAGGAAGTGCCACAACAAGGTTATTAGCAGGCTTATCAGCGAGGAAGATAACAGGAGAAAGTGTTCACTGGAAGGCTGTCGTGTACTCATGGTGACAGAGGAAATAATGAGCTAATCACACAAGATATGAGAATGCATGGATGAGGTGGAAAGACGTGTGTGTGTGTGTGTGTGTGTGTGTGTGTGTGTGTGTGTGTGTGTGTGGTATTCGGAGAGGCACTATTGGACAATTAAAGAAGCTATGCATGTGAAGTGCTACACGTATGTAAAACAAAAAGTTATAGTAATAAGCTTGAATTTCAATGAATGTCACTATCACCAAATGAGGCAAGACACTGGTGATTGAGTCTTTGGTGACAGTATCACAATATCTCTAGCAGCATTATGAACTTGGTGTCGGTAGCAATATTTCCGGAAAAAATGCTGTATTAAGTTACTGCTAATACAAACCAAACATCTCCTACTGCTGCAGCTGCACATTTAAATCATTTACCTGGCTTTCATTATGTAGTCACATGAAATGCAGTGTGTGTGTGTGTGTGTGTGTGTGTGTGTGTGTGTGTGTGTGTGTGTGTGTGTCTGTGTAATGGCACAGTCAGGAGCAGCCATAGTGGGTTGTTAGCACAGCTCCAACTTCTCAGCAAGGTTACTATACTTTCACTTTTGCTGTTCGATACCTACATGTGCAGCTTAAAATCTGATCACAGTTGCTCACAAAATGATGGAAAAGGCCAATTGTTGCCTGACTTCTAATTGACGACCGTTTGTTTTGCACACAGTATTTGGGGATCTGTGGCATAAAGCAGCGTTTGCTGTTAGCACAAATAAATCGGGTGTCGTCAAATCATCCAGGACAAAAATAATTTGTTACGTATTGTAAATCCATATTAACAGTAGACAGTTCCATCCTCACAATGTTCTGCAAAAATCTTAAACATTGTTGAGCAATACAATTATTGAGTAGAAGATATTTACCCAAAGTTCGGTAGAATTCATTGAAGGGAACATTTATGATACAAAGTAAAATTTCAAAATGCGCTCTATAACTGGGTACATCTTTAATCCCATGCAAGTGGTGGTTAGAGTTCAAGTGCAGGTATTGGTCTGTGTGAGCGGGTTTCCTGTGCACTCCTTAATGCTCCCTTCATCCTTCACATGGGTGTAGTTGTCTAAGTAAAGCTGGGTAAGTCTGAGGTAAGCTGCTGTTCTAAGACAACTTCTCGCGGTGCTTATGTCATACAGATAGAATAAAAACACTCTTCTGTGTTCAGACTGCTCCTTCTTTCTGCATGACATGTCAGTTGTCAGCTCTGCAACACAGCAGGTGTGTGTTGCACAGAGCTGATGAACCAGAGTAGCTCCCTTATAGCTGCCATTTCCCTCTCTTCTCGGAGCCTATGTAAGCTATGTAGGCTCTGAAGGTTATCACTGGTTATGATCGTTGTCTCTATGAGTTATCTTTAATTACTATAACTCTGAAAACCAAATAAGCTCATAACAAACATAAGACATATACTGGAACCATCATGTCTGTACACCACACAGTCTCCAAGTCTCTAGAAGACTATACTCTCGCATGCCTAGTGTGATGACTCACACACACCGTCGGCGCGGAGGAGTCCTTCCGCTTCCTGGGCTCCATCATATCCCAGGACCTTAAGTGGGAGCTGAACATCAGCTCCATCACTAAGAAGGCTCAGTAGAGGATGTACTTCCTGAGACAGCTGAAGAAATTCAACCTGCCAAAGACAATGATGGTGCACTTCTACACTGCCATCAGTGAGTCCATCCTCTGCTCCTCCGTCACGGTCTGGTACGCTGCAGCCAATGCCAAGGACAAGGTCAGACTGCAGCGCATCATTCGCTCTGCCGAGAGGGTGATTGGCTGCAATCTGCCGTCCCTCCAGGACTTGTTCGCTTCAAGGACCCTGAAGCGAGCAAGAAGGATTGTAGCTGACCCCTCTCACCCTGGACATGAATTGTTCATGCCCCTTCCATCTTGCAGGAGGCTGCGGTCCATCAGGACCAAGACCTCACGACACATGAACAGTTTCTTCCCATCGTCAGTCGGGCTCATTAACAAAGCCCGGGACCAATTCAATTCCTTATTATCAGGCTGCTCTAATGAGTCTCTTAAATCTCTCCAGTTGATTCAGAATGCTGCAGCTCGTGTACTAACAAAAACTAAGACAATAAATCATATTGCTCCTGTATTAGCTTCTCTGCACTGGCTCCCTGTAAAATCAAGAATAAAATCCTTCTCCTCACCTACAAAGCCCTTAATAGCGAGGTCATATCTTAAGGAGCTTATAGTACCATATTTCCTCACTAGAGAGCTGCGCTCCCAGAATGCGGGGTTACTCGTGGTTCCTAGAGTTTCAAAAAGTAGGATGGGAGTCTCCAGCTGTCTAGGTCCTGGTCTGTGGAACCAGCTTCCAGTGTCCGTCCGGGGTGCAGGGTTTTGTTGGGAAGTCCTCCTTCGAGGATGTCGTATATTGCACAGATTGTAAAGCCCTCTGAGGAAAACTTGTTATTTGTGATATTGGGCTTTACAAATAAAATGTAATTTAATTGACAGTATGGTGTGGACATCTTGACTTTATACATGAAAGATTAAAGTTTGTCTATTCAGGACAAGTCCAGAGGAGTCCAGAGGTCCACAGAGGCAGAAGAGGTGGCCCCTCCTCTATTTCTGAGAGGCAAGATGGAGATTCAAATATAAAAAAGAGTAAGTGGTTGTAATAAGCTATTACCAAATCTCTATTCATTAAATATTAGTCCTCTCTTCTTTGGGTAAAAATTATATTGAAATTATGATTAAGATGCTTCAACAGAGACACCTGCAGTGTGGGCAAGAGGGGAATTGTCAGTCTGTGTGAATCTTGATGGGGGGGGGCGCAGAGGATCAGATCAAAACATGCCGACTGCTGACCCATCAGATTACATAAAGTGTGGCGACTGTGACTCAGAATATAGAGCGGGTCGTCTCTCAATCAGAAGATCGGCGTTTCGATCCCAGACTCCTCCAGTCCACGTTGATGTGTCCTTGTCAAGACAAGTACAAGTCCATTTACCAAAACACTATCATCATTCCTCCAGGATCCTGATAGGGACAAACGTACTAAGTTTACAATGAAGTGTAGTTTTAAAGAGCAATAGAAATTAATATTGCCTACCATAATAAAAATACCTCCCCATGCTAACAGCATATTAATTGTGGACACTCTTAGCACGGCCATTTTTAAATACAAATGCACGCACATATGAACACATGTTCACAAACCACGCTGCTGTCTTTTACGAGCTGCAGTTAATAAGCACTGTTGATCGTAGGTGTTTATCAAATGTAATGATTAGTATTTCACTCTTTTTCTCAGACACAGAGAGTCACAGAACAGACCTGGAAGTGACCGGCAGCAAACAAGATACAGACAGATCAAGAGATGCACTGACAGCTCTGCTAGCAGGACAGACAGACTAGAGACAGATGCACTTTAGGCTAGCACAGTGACTTAACGTTACTGTTATCTGACATCACACTATGAACCACAGTTCACTCTCACCGGTATGTTCAAAGAAAACAGAGTTGACAGTTGGTAGGAGAGGGGGAGTCTCAAAGACAGGCCAGTGATCAGGAATTATGGAGGACCCCTCCTCCACACCCAATCCAGGTGTCTAGTTTCATATGATACCAGTATCTTCTAGCTTTCAAATTGAGCCCACTGCAGCTGCTTCTATTTGCTCGTCTGCCAAGCTCCTTACCTTTGCCACATTCAGCTTGGCCTGTCATTCCTGGTGCTTCTCTCTGCTCCTTTCATTTTCTTGTTCTCTCTGTCAACCATAACCTTTTAATTGCCCTTCCTGACAGAATGAGATATCAAAGTAACTTTATCCTGGATGACAACAGAACTGCTATTGAAAGGAAGTATCCTGTGAAGGAGGAAGGTTGGAGAGGTGGGTAGACAGGTGAAGATAATGTGGAGAAAGAGGGGAGTTCAAGTTGACTCTACATTACTCATACACAGAATCAACAAAAAACTATATGAGCTTTATAGCCGTATTGTTTTTCCATTGATATATTTTTGGCTTGCATTTTACAGGTGTTCAAATATTGATGTTGGCCCTATGTCAATATTATCACTCTGGCTATATAGACACCAGGTTTTGATAAGGAAGAAGAATTCATGGAATAAAAAAGACGATAGCTCTGGTTTTCGCTCAGTGAGCCCTTTTGGTTATTTGGATTTGCCTTTTGTTTGTGCAGATTGCTACGCTGATGACCTGTTTTGTTTTATGTCTCAAGCTTTTAGTAAACTTTGTTTCTTTTGGACCAATACGGTGTTTTTGTGTGATCCCTGCATTTTAGTCTTTTGAGTTCTGACCTTCACATGAACAAATGTGTGTGCCTGAGAAAACAGGAAAAATGATGAGGCAGGCAAACGTGTGGCTACTCATTCTAAGTCTTCTCGGGCTATATTTATTTAACATTTTCCAAATGCAAACAATCATTGTCAATCTTTGTTTTTTTTTCAAATTTTCACTGTATTCACAAAATGTCTTTCTTGTGTCCATACATACATGTCAAAAAGCATAAAGTATGGTTCATATGGTAAAATGCATCAAAACAGAATTACCTTTATCAGATTTATATCTCATGAAATAAATTATTTCATTCACTCATTTCTATTCCACTACTATGCTCAAATCAACATATTTGGTGTCATAACTTGGTATCTAAACCGTTTTAGCTGTTCTGAATCACATTTACTCTGGGGTAACACAAGACTGCTATTACAATAAACGATCCCTAACTTAGGGGAGAGGGCTAGCACAGGCTAGCATGCTAACACTTACATCTTTCAGTAACATTTAACCAACATATTTAGCATGAAACAACCCATGAAAACATACATATTTGATTGGCTTCTCAATAAACAAATATGATGATGTGCAGGAGCCAGAAAATACCAGGGAAGGCAGTGTTATGCTACCATGTTAGCTTAGCTAGCACTCAACAATCGGCCTTAATACAAAACTGAAGTAACAATTTAACTACTGCATGAAACACGTAAATGTTCTCCAAATTGACTGGGTAAACAATCGTCCCCAAGTTATTTATATGGTGTTTTGTGCACTTTACATGTTTAAGCTGAGAAAACAGGAAAAAAGGAAGAGGCAGGCAGACGTGTGGCTTGTGCACATACAAGTCCCGAGTCGTGAGCCGTGAGCGCTGCATTGCTTCTTACTGCTTCCATGGGTTTGAACAACACTTATAAGGAAGTTATTATTATAGATCCTTCTATTTGACTGTTCAGAACCAAACCAAACCCAGCAGGCCCAGAGCCTTAGAGCCTTACAAGATGCAATGTCTACTGGGCCAACATCTAATAACACCAAAGAGGCCTACCAAACCCAGTAAAGTGCTGACCAAACAGACTGTTGAAGATGACATTGAGGCTTACCTAGAGGTATTTGAGAGTACAGCAGAGAGGATTACTGCAAAAGCTGCCTGGAGTGGCAGAAGACAGCTCCAAAGGTACACTATCAGAATCCCTTGATTGACATCCCCTTCCAGAGAGCAGCCATGGATATAGTAGGACCCCTGCCAAAGTCCAGTAGGGGGCACCGTTACATCCTAGTCATCATGGATTATGCCACCCGCTACAGAGGCAGTCCCGTTACGCACTGCAAGTGCTAAGTCAGTTGCCAGAGAATTATTCCTACTCTTTAGTCGAGTTGGCATTATCAAAGAAGTTCTAACTAACCAGGGAAGCTGCTTCATGTCTCGGGTAATGAAGGAGATGTGCAAGTTGTTGAAGGTGAGCCAGATAAGAACCTCAGTGTACAGACGGATGGCCTTCTAGAACGTTTCAATAACAGCCTCAAACAAATCTGCAATATTGTCACAGATGTGTCTGGCTATGTTTCCGGCGATATCACCACCATGGTCAGTGTTTTTTGTCTGTGTTTTTGTCATTTTTATGCGGGAGAAAGCTATTTAATACTAGCTATCTACCGAGAGATTTGTTTTTAGCTTTGCTAGCTACCCGGGTAAAAACAAGATGGCAGTCGTTCAATACTACTTTGGTTCCGAGGTTGTGGACGCAACCACTCAAGAAATAGTTGTAAGCTTCTAGACTCTTGTACGCCTTCATCTGGCAAGCCGTGTAGTAGGAGGTCTGGAGGACGAGTTGATTTGTAATGACGATCGCCTCCACACCGGGGAAATCGGTCAAGTTGTGGCAAAAATCGCTCTTCTATATTTTGTAGGGATCACATCCAATATGTGTTTCTATTTTGTGGTGATGCTGCATGCAGGTTCAACCAACCCTTTTATGTTTTCACTTTGCGCCATTTCCAATTCGTGCAGTATATTGGTTCTTCACTTCCTGACCTCCATCGGAATTTTGCACGTCACAATAGTCACGTGATTGCAAACAAGCTCTACCAAAACATTAACTTCTGAATAGTCACAACTTCACAGGCACATTGAGTAAGACAGGAAACTAGGCTACTTTTACTCTTCCCTAGTTGCTCGAGTAACCAATCATTTTAACTCCCCACTGACGTCAGGACTGCAGAGTCGCAGGCTGAAAACTCACCTCTTCAAGAAGTACTACCCTGAACCTTCCACTCAGCACTTATTGTATTCATACTAGTTTGTTGCACTTATTGTACTCGTTTGTTTCTGCACTGTACTTTTGCTCTGGTTTATGCTCTTAGATGCTTGTTTAAAAAAGGAGATGCACTTATGACTTCTGGTGATTAGTAGTTCTCTTGAATACCGATGTTGAATACACTTATTGTAAGTCGCTTTGGATAAAAGCGTCTGCTAAATGACTGTAATGTAATGTAATGTATGTTTACATATGACTGCTCATTGGTCTCAAACACTTGACTCACTACATTGTATTGTTGTGATATTTTATTATGGTACTGCATTATTATCGTATTATATTGTATATTGTATCATACTATGTGTCAAATGAATTAATGGAGATGAAAATTAAATTGCTGACATGTTCAATATTTGTGACATTGTTTGTATAATGGCCACTGTCTATTCATCGGAAAAGGAAAAATTCCCCAAAAAAACATTTAACAGAAAAAAAGGAAGAATTCTGAGGGAGAGCAACAGAGGAGGGATCCCTCTCTCAGGATGGACAGAAATGCAATAGATGTCATGTGTACAGATTAAACAACATAAATGAATATGGATTGACAGAAATTATACATATAATTGAAGTAGTAATAATAGCAGTAATAATAGCAGAAGTAATAATTAAAAAAATATTACTACTACTAATAGCAGCAGCATCGATAATAGAATAATAAACCCTGACTCTGGGAAGCAAAAATAGTCTTGTTTATTCTATTAATGAATTGATTTAGTTATTGTTACAATAACAAGCCACCAAGAGGCCTTATGACAATATACTGGATATAACAAATTTGGAGAAACTCACAAAAGCTGAAATTCTAAATAATTTACACTTAATGTTGCCAATTCATAGATCGGCCTGCATGTCTCAGATGACACACTTATGACAGCCCCCTCATTTGTATAATGATGAGGAAATGCATTACAAAGCAATGTATAAAGAAAATGATACATCAATAAATAAAATGAAAAATAAAATAAAATATGCAATGGAAAAATAATACAGAAGTAAATGAATACAAAAATAAATACACACATTTAAAAAAAAGGTAAAGGATCAACAAAAAAATCTAATATATAAGTATAAATAATTACTACATAAAAGGAAAAATTAAATAAGAAAATAAATAAATAAATCGGGGAATAAATACAAAGGAAAATAAAGAAGAGCAAATTAAAAGAGAACAATCCATTTATGTCCATATGTAAAATGTGATAAATTATGAATGCCTATATTTATTTTTAATATTTGTTTTGGTACATTTAATGAAATATTAGTTAATTTATTGGGCCACTTATATATATTTATTTTTGATTTTGCAGCTTCTGTCCTCCATAATCATTGTGGAACAGTGGCTTTTTTCTTAATACACCGTTCCACAATGATTCTGTGTATGGTCAGTGCATGATTCGTCCTTCCAGTTTGCTTCTACCTAAACAGCTCGTCCAGGTCTGATTGTGTCCCGTCCTGGGACTGGACAATAGCATTATGCCTCTCTAGTTGTTACGCTCACTGAGGTTTGGTGACCAATAAGCCCGTCTACCATTCAGTTGGGATTGCTTCCCACTAGAACCTCAGAGGTTGCTATTGAGTCAGCTTTCAGAATGGCAGCTGCTTTGCCCACCTTCACCTTTTTGATGATCCTCCCACAGTTGACCTTTTGGTTTCATGGTTCCATGGTTCTTATTTCTAGGGCTGAAATAAACTCTCACACGCCTCCGTGATGAACTGACCCTCTCTGCGCACATCATAAGACCTTCCGTTTTATAAGAGCCTAATGCACTGAAATAGTCACGTGTGTGTGTGTGTGTGTGTGTGTGTGCGCGCGCGCGCGTGCGTAGGCTTTGCTACGAGCCTGTACGCCTTTAAATGTCGTATGCTAAGTAGAGGGCGGACCCGAGTGGCGCGTGTGTGTGCGTGCGTGCGCCTCTTGCCGGCAGCCGCTGTGAGTCGCACGGAGCTTACAGCCGCCTTTGAGCGTGTGATGCACCGTGGTCGACGCACCTGTGAGGAGCAATAAACCCAGCCCGGTACCGCCTCGTGCTCACCGCCCTTTCCAGCAGCGGAAACATTGCTGCTTTAAACGGGATCCTGGATTTTAATAACTACGGGGTGAGGAGTTTTACAGCTGGATTTTAACAGTTGGATACTTTTGGCGAAATGCTTAACTAAGGTCAGTAGCGTCGTCTTTTACCCTAACCTGTTCATGTTGCTGGTCCGCGTGCAAACCCTGTGGGCATTAAATGTAGTGAAACGGGAGCAGGTGCCACAGAAAAATATGAGGCAGAATAAAGGCAGGGTTCCTCTCCAGACGCACAGGTATCGCGCAACTTGACACTTTAACAGGACTTTTCCAGTTTGTGCGCAACGGAACGGTGAATATGGCGGAGCTGAAGCAGGTGTGAGTCTCCTTGAAGGAAAATCGGCTTTTGAGGGATTCTAAATGGGAATATCTGCGATGTTGGCCTCTAAATCCCCTCGCTGGAACAGAGGCACCGTGGCAGGCGGGTTTAGAATTACACACGTCCTCTCCCCTCCCTGAGGCGATGTTTTCTATATGAGTGATCCATTTTATTTGCATTTCTATTTGATCTTGTACATACCACCATGCGGTGTTTTAACCACGCTTTTGTATCAAATAGGAAGAGCATCAACCCTGAAAAAAGAAAGACTTAAACCACGAAGCAGATTTCCTTCACCCTGTTTTTAGGGTGATGAATAATAAATGGCACGAACGCCAGGTGTCCAATGTCCACGCATTGTTCTCGTCTACAGCTTCATGTTCAAATGTCAGACAAATGCACCATGACACGCAGCGCACAGCAAACACGGCGAACGCACTCTTTGAACAGAGCTGCATATTGGGGTGGAATTGGAGCGGTATGACATGCCGTTTGATACGTGACCTTCTGTGTGAACGGAGACGGACAGCACGCAGCAGCAGGCTGCTCACTTCCTCACCATGTAGGCTAATAACATCACATTCCTCCATTATCCCTCTTCCTCTCGTGTGTCTGGATTCCAAAAATCCAGCTGCAGCCTGCTGTTTTTACAGACTGGTCGAACGGGTGTCACATTTCCGAAACTCCATCAAACTAAACGTTGAGGACTAAAATCAATATTTTAAACACGAACGCTTCATATTAAAATGGCCTCGAAACATCGGAAAAAATTAAACCGAAGTAGTAGTTGTTTTTTTAAAGGTGTCCTTCGAAGGATTGAGTGTGGGGACATTTTTATTCTTTTTTTTTTTTTTCTTTTTTTTTTTTTAGGAAAGCATGATTATGATGATTTTGATTATTTCAGTTCCCCGGTGGATCGAATGGCGTCGCGGTGTCCGCAGGGAGGGTGGCTGGAACGGGACTGCTCTGCCTCCAATAAACTGCATTTTATGCTGCACGTTGAGCTGTATTCCACTCATCCGTCCGCATTTTTAAAGCCGATCTGGGCCTGCGATTTAGACCCATTCGGGACTTCATATTTAATTGAGTACTGCATTTTCCGTTTTTCTTTTACACTTTACTGCGACGAATGCACGATGTCTCCTAAGACAGCAGATCGGGTCCTTTCCATTGCAGAACACGCGAGGCCTTATGCAGTGCGCCAGAATCCACCACCTGCCTCTAAATGAGCCGCACGGTGTGCGGGCCTCCTGTCTGTCTCACGCCTTTTAATGGAATACCTACACACGGTGTAAAAAACCCGACCATTTGAACTGATGGAACAGAGGCTACATTTATGCTAATTCACAAGGAAATTCTATATTTTTTTCCCTCGCAGCAGCACATATTTCGACGTGTAGGATTTTTAGGAGGTAATAGGATTTGATGAATCTTGTGCATTTATGCAGAGGGAATTCCTAATCAGGCTTTCTTCAAAACAGGCTTCATAACGGGCGTGACCCACCCAGAATGCGTCTCTTTTCCCCGCAAAGGGCCCAAAGGTGCTTCATCACCTGCTCCATAATCATTTACAAACGAAAACACTTTGGTGTCATGTTCCGAGAAAGAAAACAATTAGTGCCTTCAATTGGTACAAACTATTATGTTTATTATTCTACCGTCCTTTAAAAAATACTTTTTACTGCATTTGGGAGGTAAAATAAATCAGGCTAGATTAAATATGATTGTAAATGTGATCAGAAAATTAGATTTGCTATTTTACACACAAAATGCTTCTAATGATCCTCTTCGAGTGGCATGTCTCCGACATGGACGGTGCGTATTTTTGGCAAAACATGAACCCCTCTCTCGATTTAATGTTCCTTCTCCCCGTTCCTCCCCCCCCCCCCCCCCCCCCCCCCCTCCCTATTTCGGGTGGGGGTTGTTCGGGTAGGATGGAGGCTGTTTTGGGTAATTTGGCTGTCCTGCTTTTTTGTTCTGGTTGGCAGCCGATTAACTGCGCTGACAAATCAGGCGCAAAAAGCCAAGGGCTCTCAAGGTAACACTAATCCCTCTGGGCGGGGAGAGTCAAATATTACGCAGGATTTTGGAGAATGCTCTTTTCTTTAATTCGGTCGTTTTTCTGCGTTCAGACGGTGTGTCTCACTCCCTGCTCTTTTTCGCTGTTTTTATTCTTTAAAGGGTAATAGAGTGTGACATTGCTGGACCGTGAATGTTTTCTTTTCCGTATCGAAAATATCTGTTGTGCCGTCTTTATAGACATCCTTTTAAATAAGGTGTTAACATATAAATTTAATTGAAAGGAAAAATAATTCTCCCTCCTTTTGTAAATATTTCAGATTTATCCAGGCCTACAAAAGCACAGGCGTGAAATAATTTAAAGCGTTTGGCTTTTCATATGTTTTCACAATAGTCTAACTGGTCCAACAGCAGGAATGAATCGGTCATAATTCAGAAGTCAATGCCACAACGTGATGTTCTCTGACCTGCTGGTAGTGGTGAGGTGTTTGTGGGTGTGTTCTCTGGTGGACTGTGGTGTAGTGATGGAGAGGTGTTTATCCACCCTATGGTTGTGTAATATATTTTGTGTGTCTGCAGTCATTGTGCATGTGTGTACAGTCAGTGTGGTGTGTATCATTTTGCGGTGTGTATGCTGGGAGTGTGTGTGTGTGTGTGTGGGTTTGTGGGCTGCTCTCTAACTCGGTGATGTAATGCCATGAAGGGTGCTGCAGCAGAACCACAGAGCCCAGAGAAGGCGTGTCCTGCCTGCAGAGTAGCTGAATAACAACACGGTGCCCACGCTGCACCCCCCCCCCCCCCCCCGCCAAACCAACGCCACAATATCGCCCCCCCCTACCCAAAATCACACACCCTTCATCCTTCATCTCTCACTTTCACTCAACCTCACATTTCACTGCCTTTTATACGTCTGTTTTTATTTCTGTCTGTTTTAAAATGAGCAGCAGAGGCTGAACATAGAAAGAAGGGCTCAGTACAAAAATGTGGACGTATTTAGAAATAGTTATAATCATTTTGCAAACATACCAAAGGAAGATTCCCCTAATTTGACTTGAGGATTTCTTTCATTTTCATTTGAAAAATGAGTCTCTGTGTTACTGTCCCTCTGCTGATGAATGCCATCTTGTCTTTAAAGATCTAGTGCATGTGGGTGCTGAGGTGTTTTTGGCCAGACTTACCACATGGTAGAGTTCTTTTAGAGTAGGATGATATATACACGAGTACTGTCAGAGATGATCCATACTGTATTTAAAATCTCTGAGTGCATGAGGCCGTTGTAGACATTGTTATTCATCCATAAAGCGAGTCTCCGGAGCCTTTACTACATCACAGTATTTTGATAAAGTGTATCTACCATGCATGAGAATGTTATTCACGTGCCCTTAGCTCCGCCTTTCAGAGAGATACCAGCCTAAGATGGTGGGTACCTCCTGCTCTATTTACCCACTACGGTTTGTGGCTGAATTGTGATGAAGTGTGTGTCTGCATCGTGATGAAGAGGAAGAGTGGAGTCAGGGTGTTTCATGCGATGCATGAGTGGGAGTAGATGAGGTGGAACATCACTCCCTCTCTCTCTCTCTCTCTCTGCGTTTCCACTAATCTCGCCTTCTGCCGTCTCTCCTCCCCTCCACTGTCATGTTGCATGTCCTGGTCAAATGTATCCCTGCAGCAACAAAGACGGGCAAAAGAAAATGGCACCTCTTTGAATCTATCGGGAGATGTCACATGCAGCGTTGGCGTCTGTGTGCATCGGCTTCACACTGAACGATTCGAGCAAATCAGAAAAATTGCCGCCTGTCCGTTTTGAGATATCATCTGCAAGCTGTGGAGGACATTTTGTCACTTGCGTCTGGACAGCGTGTGTGTCTTTGTGAGACGAGTGTGTGTGTGATCAGGGCACCTGCTGTAAAATGACTGGCAAGTGGCATCCATTTAAACGCAACGGGCCTACCGGTGGGCTGCTTTTATTTGCATTTACACACACGCCCTCCGTCCCAGTCCGTGTGGTTGTTAATAGGATCCAGAGTGCTGCTGCCTTTTGTCAGTGTGTGTATGTGGACTCGTCCCTGTGGGGTTCGTCAAAGGAGCCTTTCACCGAGAACAATGATCCATGCCGTTTAGCCTTTTAACCCCTGACGCTCCCTACACGGCAACAAAAGAGACGCACACACACACACACACACACACACACACGAGCGTGGGTAATGCCAGAATAAGTCTGCATTTGTAAACATGAGTGCAGTATTTATACTCTTAAGTGTGAATGCAGAGTAGGACAAGAGCTTGTTTGCATGCCAAGGTGATTCATATTAAACAATCAACAGAAAACACTAAATATACTTCATGCAGGACGGTTGAAAAGTACTGCCTCTGTTGCAGAGAAACACGCCAATAAATAAAGAATGAACAAGAAAAGAAAACCTCCTTTTGTAATTTGTCAAAATATATTTTTTAGGAAGGACAGTCGGTTCAGTTTAAGCTTTCATACAGCTGGGCTGATATGAGTTTTTAAAGGCCAATGCACATATTGTTTTGCACTAAAACTGCAGAAAGCTGATATTTTGTGCAATTTTTTAGCACGTCTGGCTTTACAATTAAGCACAGTTGTAAAATGGAAAATATATAAAAAGAATAGTTGAGAATAGCAACCTCTTTTGAATAGTAACGTATTGAACTTCATTGAGTGGCAGACTATACATGTTATGTTTGAAAATAAACAAAACAGCCTGATTTTGAAAAAATATTTGAGTGTAAAAATGGTCAGTATTTAATGAAATGACACAGAGAATCAAATATGAACATGGCGGTTTATAAGGAGCTCAGTACGTGTAGATCCAAGCCAGAGGATCTTGTTGCTGAGATCTCTTGCTGAGATTTCATAACAGCTCAGAATAAAGAGAAAATAAATATCATGGTTTGTTTGTTTTTAGAGGAGATACATGTCTAATATGTGAACACTGTGTGATGTAGAAATACACAGCAACACGCATGTCCATTCCCAAATCAGTTTATATTGACCAGTAAATACTTGACTACGTAATGTTTGTATGACATTATTATTATTATTATTATTATTATAATTGTTATTAATATTATGAACCAGTTATATCAATATTTCTACATATTCGCCTGGATTGCCAAAAATGTATCATAACTTTTCAAAAAAAAGCTTTAATATATTCTATTATACAACCATCAGGGCAACAGTCTGTGAAAGAATATGTTTTAAATATTGCAAAATGCTGTGATTGCTAGCTTTAGTGCGTCACCATGTTGCAGACGTCTGAAGAAAGAGGTGGAATGCAGGCAAAGAGAAGATGCATTAGAGTCCAAAAGCACCTGCATGGCCAATGCTTTCTGTCTTACTGGTTGATGACTCCTTATGTCGGTGTCGCTAAAAAAAACATCCAAAACTTCTAGAGATGAAATCCAATGTTTGATGATGCTTACAAAAATGCTCCATGTGACAATCAGGCTTTAAAAAAAGTAAATATTCTGAAAACTACGCATGCCTGATTCCAATTATTACACGATTGCCTGATTACGATTATTTGAGCCGAGTGTGATCATTTTCTCAATCGTTAGATTTCACAATCAAGGACATCTTGAGGCCATGTTCAAAATGCTGCAACAAATAGAAAGTGAATTTTGTGTTTTTCCATATCGGGTAAATATGCTCGACATGAGGAAAACATGAAGCGTAGCTGGCGTTCCTGCTGTTGGGTATTTGTTCTGTTCCTTCCAACGATAACGTTCCCTTTTTGGATGCTGAAGTCCATTTTACTTCTGTTTATTTCTGTTTAATTTCACTTTGATTTCTACGTCAGACCTAAATGCTGTTCTTTAGTATAATGTTTAAATCTGCAGAATCAAGTTTAAATTTAAAGAGCTGAACTGGCAGCCGTCATATTGATAAGGGTGCCTATTGAGTGGTAACATAAATATATTCACTATGAATATACACGGTTATGTTCTGAAAACATTCCTCTCTTACCTTATTTGCAGAAACAGTGTGGCTTTTTGCTGTAAAAAAAAACACACTGTTATATATATATATATATATATATATATATATATATATATATACATATATATATATATATATATATATATATACATATATATATATATATATATATATATATACATATATATATATATATATATATATATATATATATATATATATATATATATATATATATATATATATATATATATATATATATATATATATATATATATATATATATATATATATATATATATATATATATATATATATATATATATATATATATATATATATATATATATATATATATATACAGAGTATATATACCTTATAGGCAGAAGTTATTATCATAAATGTATGTTTATAGCACTTTTCAAATGCTTTACAGGACAATAATAAAAAACAATAAGGTAACTTAAAACAGGACATCACGGAACATAACAATAGTAAATAAATATGTGCATACATGTGTATGACTATAAACCTGTACCTATACATATGTTTCACCTCACAAATGAACATAAATGCACATATACGGACACATTTCATTTAGACCTTTTTAAGAATGCCATCCTGAAAAAAATGCTTTTTTTCAACAAATGTTTTAAAAGTTGATGTAGATGATTGTATCTCTACAGGAAGTGCAGTCCAGAGCTTGGAAGACCTGAAAATGCTTGATACCTCGAGTCACAAAATTGGACCTGGGAACAGCAAGAAGTAGCCGACCAGCAGATCTCGGGTGTTTAAGAGAACCATTATGTACACTGGGGCCAGTCCAAGTTGTGCTTTAAAAGTGAGTAGTACAATTTTAAAAGTGATTCTAAAATGTAGGGGAACCAGTGCAAAGATGCTAGGACAGGTGTGATGTGTTCCCTTTTTGTAAATGCCCATTAAAAGCCTGGCAGGAGAGCTCTGAACCAGTCGTAGACGTGGAAGTTGCTTTTGACTGAGGCAGGAATGGGTATCTGCACACTAAATCTATGCAGATAACTCTGCTTCAGTAGTGCAATCAGTAAAACATCTGTTTTCTTATTGTGTAGCTGTGGGTAGTTTTGACTCTTTTATTTAATTTAGGCAAGTATGCAGTGGGATGAGGCTATTGGGGTCGTTGGGAATGGTGGGCAAATACAGCAGGGGTCATTTGTGCTTTTGCACTATGTGACCCAATGGAAGCATGTACAGTGAGAAGAGGACCGGACCCAGGATAGAACCTTGTGGGACTCCGCAAGTGATGTGCCATTTATAAACAGGACCCGTGATACTGACCCAATCCCTCTGACAGTTGAAAAGAATTTTCATGATCTATTGTGTTAAAGGCCACATTGATATCAAGAAGACCGAAAGTGGAACAGAGTGACTCATCTGCTTTTAAAAGAGGGTCATCAGTCAGTTTTAGACGAGCTGTCTCTGCACTGTGTGTAAAACCAAAGTCTGATTTGAATTTATCTAAAATGCATTTGTCTTTTAAAAAGGTTAACTAATAAACTTTTTTTTTTTCTTCTCTAAAACCTTTGATGAAAATGGCAATTTAGAAATAGGCCTGTAGGCGGCTGGATCAACAGCGTCAAGGCTTTGGTTCTTTTAGAGAGGGATTGTATGACAGCATGTTAAAAACTTGACGGAAAGTGTCCAGTGACTAATGAGCTGTTTATGATAGAAATAACCGGGGAACCCACAGTGCTGAAGACCTCTTTAGATGTAATCCCAACACATCTTTTTAGAGTACAAGTTGTTGATTTCATGGCTTTTACTGATTTGTTCACATTTCTCAAAGATATTTCTCAAAATGAGAGAAAACAGGTTATAACAGAGATAGCCTTTGCCGGTTGAGCAAAATAAGCTCCGACATCTGTGATCTTATTATGAAAGTAAGTTCTTTATAAGGGCTGCACTGAAGTCCAGAATGTGAAGAAGGACTAACAACACAATTTATTGAACTGAATGGCAGATTCTGACCTTATGGTGATGGTCTGCAACGAAATTTGCAAAGAAAGCCATTCTTACATTCTTAACTGCTACTTGAAAGGCACGCATTAGATTTCTAAGATGGTCAAGAGGTGACAGTTGTTTATCAGATTTCCACTTTCGCTCTGCTCTACAACACTGTCTTTTTAGGGAGGGAGTGTGCTCATTAAGCCATAAACGAGTGTGCCATTAATGAGTGTGCTCATTAAGCCATAAACGAGTGTGCCATTAATGAGTGTGCTCATTAAGCCATAAACATCTATATTATGACCAGATTATGTTTCTTAAGTTTAAAAGGAGCAATACAATCCAGAATGGAGGCACAGTTTTTATTTCTGACTCATCGGAGTTAATGATATCGGTGTAGCTGTGGTGCAAGACTGGATGCAAAGAGTGTTGGTGTTGGTGATCAGATACAAAATGATGTTATCTGTAAGGAATCCAAACATATATCAGATGAAAGAACAAGTCCAGTGTGTGTCTTTTTAAGTGTGTAGGCTCTTTTGACTGACTGTGAAAGACTAAATGAGTCAATCAGATGAATGAAGTCAGTAGAGAGAGGATCTGAGGGACAACAAACATGCATATTAAAATCACCCAGTATCAAAACTCTGTCATATTCAGACAACAGCTCTGACAATTCTGAGATAAAGTAAGCATTGGACTTGGAAGGTCTATAGATCACAATACCAAGCAATCAAATACTTCCTCTGAAAACAAAACTCTGTAGCTCAAAGCATATGAAGTCATCAACAGAGACAGGAGAGTATTTAAAGAGTTCCTATAAATGGCTGCCAGCTCCCCACCTCTACCTGAAAATCTAGGTTTATTAAAAATTAAAAAACGAGTCTCCTTCTGTGAGCCAGATTTCAGTGAACAGAAAAAAAGTCAATATTATTTGAACTAATAATGTCATGAGAGAAAAGGATTTGGTCGAGAGGGACCTTGTATGAAGATCAAAGTTAGGGTTTGTATGCTGTGTATTTATATTATGACCAGAATAATGTGACACTGCTGTTCGTGTCCCACGTGAAACTAAAAGTGAAGTTGACGCTCAAGTCACTAGTCATGTGACTCGTTAGTCACATGAGTTATTTGTCGGTCAAGTCAGAATGGATTGATTATTCTGATCGGGGGAAAGTTAAGTAATTACAGACGGTTCTTTGCTGCTTTTAGTATGTTTAAACTTTCATTTAACCTCGAAGCTACTCCTGTAGCGAAACATCTATGTTTAGAACCCCTGTGCAACGTAATCGGACCGAACTGCTCATCTCTTGATCTCGTTACATCATTATTTATTGAACAGACACGTTTCCATCGTGGCAGGAAGTCACTTCCATCCAGCTTTGACATTGTTTTTAGGTTATTTGCCAATTTCACTGGTTGTGTTATTAGTTTTGCAGGCAACACTACGTTCTGTAAAATGTCAAGCACATTTAATGTGAAATTATTTGAGTGGTGAATTTCATATTTCTTCCTATTTACATGTGAGCCATCATCTCTCTGTTAATGATAGCTTAGCTTTGTCCTGAATTGTTAACTTTGTAAAGTTTCAACATGAACGTTATTAATGAATGATTGATCATCCTTCTGACGTTTAATGACCATGATTATTGAGATGGTACTGGGTTGATGGTTTGCAGAAACGTGATGAATTAGTGGTGCGAGAGCTACAGATAGCCACAGCAGTGTGTAGTGACAGCGGCGCTGGTCGGTCGACCAATATGAGCTGGTGGGCTGTAATTCTTTTCTCATTTGTTGTCTATTAAACAGTAAGTCCATCAAATTCAGTGTCCCATATAGCTATTATTCAAGCTTCTTTCACTGTCATATTTGTGTACACGCTGTTAGCTCGTTGTAGCCAAAAACACTGCAAGACTCTGCTAAGCACTGGCTGCTAACAGCTGACTAGCTAACTAGCTGTGCTCCGTTGGTTCTCCATTAACTTTGTCAGTGAGGGAGTAAACATTGTACATGCTATTAAGAGGGGCCAGATATATATATATATATATATATATATATATATATATATATATATATATATATATATATATATATATATATATATATATATATATATATATATATATATATATATATATATATATATATATATATATATATACTGTTTTATCACAGGCAGCGTTACGTCCAGCATTGACACAGATTCTATTTTTTAAATTCCTGATTAACGATTATTTTTACCAAAATAAATATCAGAACCTTGTCTGATTTGATACTTGAATATTTGATTATTCAATCATCTCCTGAAAACAAACTAATGTAAAAAATGTAACTGTAGGTCATAGCAACCTGTTCCCTGAACTGGAGAATCAATATTTTTACTGAAATACTTGACTTAAAACTTCAAACACGTTATGACGTGGATTTATTTCATCACTGGAGTAATATGCAGTTAAGATAATCAAATGTATTTTTTTTTATTTTCAGTGTTGGGCAAGGGCAATAAGTGAAAGGATTTATAGTTTGGTCTCTGTCTAAAATGCTTCCAAACATTAGAGGATTGTGGGTAAGGGTTTTAGCTGCAGCTTGTTTTATAGTGAAAATAAACTTTATTAACTGCTTTTAATGTGTGACGAATGTGTGTTCTATGTTTTTAGTGTTTAGCTTTTTTTGATGATTTTAATGTTCGTAAAGTGTCTTTGAGAATATTGAAAAGCACTATATAAATAAAATGTATTATTATTAATTTAGCACCTTTCATACAAGGGGCGTCGTTCAAAGTGCTTTACAACAAAGTGAAGCAACAAGAAACCAATTTAAATGATGTAATTACTGCACAATTAAACTTTATTATAAAACAAAGGAAGACTCTGGGGAATGGATGCCGGAGACATGCATGCTGTCTCCAGGCGCAGCCATTTTTGCAACTTGCAGATGTACGTTATGCAAATAGACATGTTTTTGTAGTCTATGAAGTCCTTGAAGAATCGCCCCAGCCCTGATTTGTAATCAGCCTTGTGAGTGCAGGCATCGGCTGATGCTGATTTTCTCAAATTGGAGGTGTGTAGTCGGGGACAATGGCTCCTGGTAGGGTCTCCCGAAGCAAAGTGGTCCCAGGGGATGGGCCAGACCAGTTGATTATGCTTATGAATCTAAGAGCAGTTCGGAGTAACCAACCTTCTTGGAGTCTCTGGGTGGTGTTCTGGAAAGGCCGCCAACTGGGGACTCTAGTTCTGCCAAGGGACTTAAATGTACCTAAGTGTGTAGTGAGGGTGACCTGAGACCGTCTGGCTGAGGCCCCTGTATGCGAGGTCTTCAACTCCTAACTTCGTGCATCCCGGGAGAGGCTAGGGTCATGGAATCCGAGTGAGCAATGTTAAAAGCCTCCATTATGGGCTGCAGCTGCGGCTGTTGCCAAAGCAAAAACCTGAGTGTGGGAGGAGTTATGGGAGACTATGGAAAAGGACTTTCGGTTAGTCTCAATGAAGTTCTGGCCAACCGTTAGACGACTCAGAAAGGGAAAGCAGGACTTGACTCAGGCTGTGTTCAGCAGGGGAGGAGAACTGCAGACCCAGATTGGGGATATTGTATAGGGGTGGAAAGAGCACTTTGAGGACCTCCTGAACCTGACCGACATGTCCTCCGTGGAGTAGCAGAGTTTGATCCATCCATATGCCTGGAAGAAGTTGCTGAGGTAGTCAACAAGCTCCCCAGCGGCAAGGCTCCATGGATTGGCCCTCAGATGCTGAAGGCTCTGGACATTATTGTGCTGTCTTGGCTGCAGGCATCTTCAGTGTTGCGTGGAGGTTGGGGACAGTGCCTGTGGAGTGGCAAACAGGGGTGATGGTTCTCATTTTTAAAAAGGGAGTGTGGTCCAAGTATCCTGGTATCACACTGATCAGCCTACCCTGGAAGCAATGCGGATAAAGTTGAACACGTTTCCAGTGCGTGTTGGCCTCCGCCAGGGTTGTCCCTTGTCACCAATCCAGTTTGTGGTTTTCATCGACAGGATTTCAAGGCGGGGGGGAGGAGGGGACGAGAGTGTCCGGTTTGGGGACCTCAGAATTGCGTCTCTGCTCTCTGCAGATTATGTGGTTCTGTTGGCTCCTTCAGATTGTAACCTTTCGACCGCACTGGGGCTGTTTGCAGCCGAGTGTGAAGCGGTCGGGATGAGAGTCAGTACTTCCAAATCTGAGGCCGTGGTTCTCTGCCGGAAAATGGTGGATTGCACCCTCCGGGTTGGGAATGAGTCACTGCCCCAAACGAGGAGTCTTATTCACAAGTGAGGGTAAAATGGAGTGTGAGATGGACTGGCAGTTCAGTGTGGGGTCAGCAGTGCTGCTGTCGTTGTACCGAACAGTTTCTGTGAAGAGGGAGCTGAGCCGGAAGGCAAAGCTCCCAATTTGGGTTGTGACCTGAAGAATGAAATTTTGTACTCAAAAAGACAAAATGAGAATCCTTTTATAGGGTGGCTGGACTCCCCTCCCCCCCTGGATCCCCCTCCAACCGGCTCCGGATAAGCAGCAGCAGAAGATGATGGATGGATGGATGGAGCATAGTTAATTTAAGAACAACAATTCTACAGAATTATGAATACAATATCTATTAATATAGAAAATAATACTTTATTGTCTACCAGAGTGACTGCTGTCCACCATCAAAACATATCAACATATGCTGCTTATCACTTAAACAAGTTGGGGTGAGGTTTTGTATGACAGAGAAAGTCTTTAACCTTGTTATTTTGAAATTGCTCATGTCCAGCCACCATTAGATCTCCTGTTGTGCATTCACATTTAGACAAGTAGTGCAGTGACCAATTCAGAGTGTGTGGCCATCAGAGCGTGCCACTTGCTTGGCTCCTGGAAGTGCTGCTTGCAGTGTTGTTGAGAGCCGCTTATCGCTTGTAAGCTCCAGTGAAGTGAAGACGTTTGGTTGTAACGTTAGTTTAGCCAGCATCCAGCAGCAGCAGAAGAAAACTGCAATCAATGAGCCACAACCTGTAAAGGCCTGCTGTGGACGACAGCCCTGGAGCTCCGCCCCCGCTGTTGCACTGAGTGCTGTTTCAATATTCAAAGTTTTTTTTATACAACTCAAAAAGTGTCCAAATTGTCCCATATTGGACACAACACTTTCTTGGGTTCCCAGCAACCCACCCACCATGTAGATGGGATGATTGGTTCACAATATATGAAAAGGAGGTACAGACGGGATGGACAGACAGAGATTCCTTGCTTTATAGTTAGATAAAGTTAGTCAATTAGTAAGGAACATTCCCTCTACATGGAGCCCTTTTTCCATAAAGCCGGGATATTCCCACTGAGCTGTGCTGTGAGCAGGTGTGGTTATAGTTGTATGTCTCACATGCTGTTAGGGTTACACTACCAAACACTTTGATTAAAGCGGCTCCAATCAATATTTTATAGACACAATATGTCATGTGACTTTAAGATAAAAGGGGTCACTTGCAGTGAAATACTCTGAATTATCACCAAAGTAGGTTTCACATTGCATCAGTATTTCTCTGTTTCTCTTAGTATTTAACAGGATTCAGCAGAAAGCGTCCTCTCCCGGCTGCTGATCAGATAAAGGCGGTCTGCCTGGCTGACGGATAGTCATGCACTGCCATGAGAATAATGAGACTAATTTACCCAGCAGATGACCGATAACTCCAAACAACCTTTGTGGAGGAGGGAGAGATGCAGCAATATCACAGGCCCTTTTAATTAGCATTGGTGGCTGCTAACGGTACAGTACATGTCAGCTGTGAGCAGTCCACTAAAATACAGGTTCTACACTGTGTTATGGAAGACGCACATTGTCCTCTTTTCAACAACTTCCTTCATGTAATTTGTGTTGATTGTACCATCCATCAAATAAAAACGGAACTATTCGACATTTCAGAGGAAAGGGACATTCCTGTTGGGAAATTATATTTACATACAATGTTGAATCAGTCACACTTTGATGATACAACAGTGTAAAAATACTCCAGGAGTCTCTTAAGGACACTGACACGTCTGAAAGTTATTTGCCATACTAGTTCATAAAAGGTTTAGCTGGGTTACATTTTCACTAGGTCCTAGCGTTATCTGTAGCCTACGTTCTCTAACTTCTTTTCATAGGCACATGGTTCCAGTGTAATCTCATCATAATCGCTGTCATCCTCGCTGGTGACCAGCTCTTGCACAGGAGGCTCTGTTTTGCATAAGAAGTATTCATAGGAAAGTCTTTCTTCCATAGGTTTGAACCTACCCGTTCCTTAATTCATGTAGAAATGGAAACGCTCTGTCATTTTAACGTAGAGCGTCCGATTGGATTTACGAACGCACCCATGATTTGCAGAATAAGCTTTTCGACAAAGAAATATATCAACTGATTAAATAGTATATATCATTATGAATGAAACTGTCCAAGTAGCATACAGAGTATAATGATGGAAGTACAACTGTCACTCAACATGATGATACATTAAGCACATTAAGGGCATTTTATATGTTGTGACACAACGACATGAATGGGAACCAGTACCACCATTGATTAGATTGTACACATGCATGCCATGTGCTGTCATGAGATTTAGATGCCAGAAAGCGCCTCAGGATGTGTGCTGTAGTAACATCAAGGATGATTGACCCATGGTAACCCTCTGCCTCTCTCTTTTTTTTTCACAGTGATGGAAGTAAGAGAGGCCAGTGGATCCCTTGTCAGCTCCATCTCCCAACGGACAACATGAAGGAGGAGATTCATCTCACCCTGATAGCCAGAGAAGTCCGTTCCATCAGACCTAGCACCACGAGTCTTGATAGCATCTGTTCTGAAGTGTAAAAGAAACTTATTAAAAGATCACCCTCCCCCTGCCGGTCCTCTCTTTAACCCTACGGAGGAAAACAACACTTCCTCCATACGACCACTGCCCTGCAACTACTGGACAATTTACTGATGTGAACATACTGACCCGAAGACTGTTAACCACAACGACTGTTCTCCCACTACTGCCCTTTTCCCTTTGAAAAACATATTTTTATAAGAAATATTTATCAGAATATATCTCTACACGTATTGTTGATAACACTTTGGATCCCTTAAATTCAGTCTGACCATCCTAAGATTTCCTTCAGATTGACTTTCCCTCAGACACCTTGTTGGAGTAAAACATCCTTTGCAGCTATGGGTCCTGTAGGTTTCTCCATCACTCTGCAAGTGTTCCTCAGCACATGTCTGGGACTGGAATTTTTAGGCACACCAGGTCAGTGGGCCCGCTACCTCCGCTGGGATGCCAGCACCCGCGGTGACCTCAGCTTCCAGCTCAAGACGGAAGCCTCGGAGTCGCTTCTGCTGTACTTTGACGATGGCGGCTACTGTGACTTTCTGCAGCTGTCGGTGGTGGAGGGCCGACTGCAGCTTAGTTTCAGCATCGACTGCGCTGAGACCACAGTCGTGTCTGACAGACGGGTGGATGACGGCAGCTGGCACTCTGCCGGTCTGAGCAGGTATAACCTGCGCTCAGTGCTGGTACTGGACGGCCAGGCCAAAGCAGATGAGGTGCGGCCGCAGCGTCAGTTCATGAAAATCGTCAGCGATCTGTTCCTGGGTGGAGTGCCTCAGGATATCCGCAATGGTGCGCTGACACTGCCTACGGTGCGAAACATGCAGCCCTTCAGGGGCTCAATTACAGACCTCAAATATGGCATCTCACAGCCCCTGTTCCTGGGAAGCCTTAATGTGCCCCTGGAGTCAGAAGGGTGGTGCACGGTGAACCCATGTGAGAATGGAGGTACGTGCTCCGTGGTGGACGGAGAGCCGGTCTGTGACTGCTCCAAAACAGAGTACAAGGGCCGCTTCTGCAGTGAAGGTAACACATGACACACGACGCTCTCATTCACCTTGATAGACTTTGGCAGGACTCCAACTGTGAAACTTCAACTTAAAATGAAGCAAATTAATTTTTTCGTACTCTAAACAATTTTACATTTTCATTTATTGCAAATCCAACTGAAGGCATTATGCCAAATATGCCTCACAGCCCACTGCTGTTCCTCAGGGCTTGGTTTGAGTCGCTGAATAAATTAGAAATGTGGCCAATAATTCAGAGGTCTGGGACCAGAAGCAGTTACAGCTCGTGAAGTATTAGGTGAAAATCATCTACATAATCTGTCAAATAGAAGAGCTTCATTGAGTGTTCTTTCACATTTGGAGAGCTGCACCTGTCCAGCTCTGAAGTAGCACATTTGGTTTTGTTGTTTTTCACGTGCACGGATCCAGCTGTTTTCACCCGCACAGTTTCAATTAATTTGCCGTGTTAATGACCAACATCATGACTTTGAAGGTTTCAATGTTTTTCACATTACTTGTTTTTTTGTATCTCTCTAATCTAAGGATTGTCTCTGCTATTACACTGTGTGTGTGTGTGTGTGTGTGTGTGTGTGTGTGTGTGTGTGTGTGTGTGTGTGTGTGTGTGTGTGTGTGTGTGTGTGTGTGTGTGTGTGTGTGTGTGTGTGTGTGTGTGTGTGTGTGTGTGTGTGTGTGTGTGTGTGTGTGTGTGTGTGTGTGTGTGTGTGTGTGTGTGTGTGTGAAAAAATCAGAAAGCTAATCCAAGCACGGTTAGCCAGTGAGGCACAGGTTAATGGTGTCGGTCCTGCAGGCAGTGATAAGGACGCCTATAGAGAGAATGGGGCCTCCTGAGCCCCCTTTCTTCACCCAATCACAAGATGGCAGGTGTTTTATATCACATTCTTTTGTGCTGAGAATTTTACCAGAGCTGTGGTTCAATCGCTCCACAGCTGGCTGTACCAAGACCAAAATGGACTTCTATTAAAAAAAGAGCCCTTTACTCGTTCCCCCTCCCCCCCCCCCCCCCCCAGTATTTCCTCCCTGCAGGCCAAATAAAAGGCACTTTCACTTGCTTTATGTAGAAACTGGATTTCCTGTGATTTGATAAATCCTGAGCACATAACATTCTGTGATAATGCCTGTTTTGTTGTGGTAATTGGTGAACATGAAATGGATCCCGGAAGCTCTGCTCTTTTTCTGGGCTGTGAAAAAAACTCTTCTCGTGTACTTAATTATTCACAATCAATACGCATTCTCCGGCTGCTCCCAGCAGCTGAGGAGTACACAATAATCTGACTCCTTATGAGATAATCAATACCACTTTGATGAGAAAGTCTTTTCCATTAAATTAATTCAGATCAGAGGTAATTTGTTGTAATATATTTGTTTAGCTATTTTTTTTCTCCCCCCCATCTCTGAATTCGAGCGCTCTTCCTAACCTCTCACAAATATGGAATTTACATCTCATTTGGGCTGACGCCAAATCCCCCTGCATACAGACAAAAGGCCAGGGAATCTGGAATTTAAAGATTAGGTTTTTTTTTTTATAAATCTATCTCTCCCGGAGTTTGAAATAAAGGCAAGGAGGGAGGGTGTGTTTGTGTAGGGGGGGGCTGAGCTGCTTTGACTCGGTGGCATTTAGGTGAAAGGTGTGGGCTCCGAAGGTAGAAATGTTTTTCTCTTTTTATTGTCTAGAAGCAGAAGACTTGCGCGTTAAGTATTAAAGAAAATCTGCTTTGTCACGACATCAGACAGGGGGAGGACTCGCTGTAGCTGGAGGTGACACACTTCCTCTCTGCTGAGTACCAGTCAGATATATGAGAGAATGTGCTCTGTTCTTGAGTGTCACCTCCAGCTACAGTGAGTCCTCCCCCAGGTCTGGGATCTGATTTATGTTTGCCCCATCATCCAGGTCGCTCAGATCCACTAATCTGCTGAATGGTTCAGCATCTCTCTCATCACTATTAATACTTCAGACCCAATATTTGACCTTGGTCTGTGAGTCTCGATTAGTTTGGCGTGTTCCACTGAATGATGTTTAGGCCTCCGGAGGCTTTTCGTCTGTCCCATTCTCCTCAACATGATATCTCGAGAGGGAATTTCTTCAAATTTGGCACAAACGTCCTCTTGGACTCAATGATGAACTGATTATATTTTAGTTGTCAAAAGTCCCTGTGATATTTTGGTCATAACATATGCTGATTATGATAATTTCACACACATGTCTAATAGGATAAAATGATGAAGTGATGACATTTTGAAGACTATTCATGTACAACTTCACAAGTCTCATTTAACTTGGTGTACATTTGTTTCAATCGTTCTGTGTTCTCGACATCTGAGAACCAGAACAAGGCTAAGGCCTCTAGTTTCACAGCAGTGTGTGTTCTCCCTTCTCTGGAGAGCTTCTGGACAGAGTGCATGGTGCACACAGTGACACGTGCTATATTACACTTGCTGTGCACTCTGGCTGTTATAAGAGAAAAGACATAATGTCTCTGTATGATAAATTAAGTCACAAGGTGTGACAATGCAGCAAGGGAATATGGAGTGGAATGAAGTCATTTCAAAAATTCATATTATTCATTCAATGTTAGCGGCGGACATTTAACATTTCATCTTTCCATCCACACCATCTGAAAAAGGCCTCCCCATCAGCCAGTTTGGTCGTATCAGGAGCATCCGCACTAAACAAACTGACTCGGAGAAACAAGCAGATGAGTTAGAATACAGATTCCAGGAGAGAGTGTGGAATGAACAGGTTCAGCACTGTTACACAGGAAGAGTGCCTCATCAAAAAGTTAAAAACTCCACTGAAATGATGGTGCTATGTAAAATAATCAGCTAAAGAGTTTGAAAAAAAATCATACAGAAACATTGGCTCATTTTGAGCTCTGATCCACTACTTCAAATGAATTTAAACTTCTTCCCAAAGTAGTGTACAAACGTCTCCCCCAAAACTAACATCTGATCTCATCACTGCTTAAAACACTACTTTCCTTCATCCTCACATACACCCACCGATAAGGAAAACACTGAAACTAAGAGGCGCTATATCTCGTTCCACAAGAAATGTAATCTGTTTTATCAAATGCCCAAGTGGCTTAGCGTATGAAAAACACAAAGAGCTCTAGAAACCAGGACGCTGAGTGCGGGAGCTGCATCCAGACCCAGGATCCACGTAACCCGGTGGCGGTATATTTCAGATAACCAGACCGTGGCCTCTCTCGGATACATTGGCATTGAACACGTTGATGCCTGAGTCCGTATTCCAATCGCAACATCGGTGGTGCGATCCCCGGCTGCAGGTTGAAGTGTCCTTTGACAAGACATCAAACCCCAAATTGCTCCCATTTGTTGCGTCACTCAAGAAATGAATGCGATTGTGAACCATCCAATTGCCTTCATGAAATACATTTGGCATAATCCATACTGAATTTAATAGTTAATTATATATTTTTTATATTTAAATGTGATGTTAACTGTGATGAGATCAGTAGCTGAGATGGCAGAGGAACAACCCACAAAGATCACTGTTTTCAATTAGCTCCATCTTTTCAGTCTCTCTCCAGCCGGCCACGTCTTCCTGCCAACACACAGCCCTGTGACACCAAGGGCCAAAAAAAGTCTAAAAGGAGGATAGCAGGTTCTTATAACCCGTGTTACAAAAGTGTTTTGACAGAGCCGATGGCATACTGATGATCTTGCTTTGCTTGGTCCTACTAATAGTGGGGCCAAACATGTCTGTCCATCCATCGTTTGCTTATTAGATCGACTTTTGTTTCAGTGGATATTTTTACTCGAGGAAGTAAAGATGATGGAAAAGCTTCGTCCTTTACAAGTTTACAGGTCTAACATTTTATGGCACTATTTTGGAAGTGAAGAAGTGTTTGAATGTGGCGTTCTCAGTCATTCCTAGAACTGGTCTGCCAGCTCTTACATCTGTAGGCATCGCTACACAGCCTCCCTCTCCCGACTCCCTTATCCTCTCACAGTTCTCTCCCCAAAACACACACACACACACCACCTCACCGCCCTCCAGCCGCTCAGCGCTGTGATGCGTGACTCACTGAGCCACCGATGCGAGGGCACTGGTGACCCTTGTAGACTGATAGGCCGCCTTTCCCAACCTTGATTTACGGCCTCCACATTGGGACCTGTTCCCAGTGTTGATTTATGTCTGGCTCTGCCTCTCTCACCTGTCTGCCTGGCTGCCTCCTGCCAGGCGGGCAGGTGAGTGGAAGCAGGGAACGCTGATTGTTACCAGGCTTAATGAGGCTGGCTGAGGTGCACTGGTGGCTTTTTGAATATTTCAGCCCATGATTACTGATCATCAAATGTCTGACACATAATGCACTTAATTTTAATTGTATACACAAACATGAAATATATCTCGAGACTGAATGATGTGGAGGAAGTAACACAGCTTTAAATAATCATATCAGTCTGTCTGTCTTTGAGGAGAGAGAATGTTCCCTGAGGAGGTCAGAGAGGGGAACTGAAGGTGTATCCTGTATATATGAACCACAGCAGCAGCAGTCCTTTGAACTGAGTGGTCACCTTATCTGATGGGGCAGTGACAGCCCGTTCTCACTCCCAACTCATAAAATACCACCACTCGTTCAGTGGTCCTAAACTTCAAACTAAGAAGCGCTAGTTTCCCCTTTAGTGTCAATTTTGGACAGTGTATCAGTTTCTACTCGTAACATGCATAATGTCTTTTCAAAATGCACTTCCAAAGTATGATAACTTAAGCAGAAACACTACTTGGTAAGGTTTAGACAACAAAAATAAAAAAAGATCATGGTTTTGGTAAACTTTCTAAAGGCCTTTACACACATGCAAAATGTGCCTTGATCTTTTATTGTGGAAGGTGAGAACAGAAGGAGTGGATCTGGTCTGAGCGTCTTTATCAGGGTTCCAACTACAGAGCCTCCATTTTGTCGTTTCAAAAATATAAAAACAACTCTATTGGTTGATTCCTCAGAAAAATAAACTATAATCTGAAAAAAAGTGTCACTTTTCAGCCAAGTAATATTTGCGTTCTCTGAGAAAGTATTCCTGACTAAATATACAGAGGTGTAAATTAAACACGCATGAGAAGGCCCTCTGTCTGTCGTGCAGAAACTAGGAAACACAGCGGCTTTCAGTCTGAGGTTCCCTCTCTACCGGATCTCAGCCCTGTGTGTCACCCGGCCGACGGTCCACCAGCTGTATGCCGTTGCCTCCCCAACACGGGCAGATGGCTTCAGCAGCCCTCCCTGTCTGTTTCTCCAGCCACCCGTATGTTCATATCAACATGAAACACGGCTGCTGGTGAGGAGATGATGGCTGTTACAATATTGATGATGAAAACAGTAATAATCAAGCCCTCTACAATGTTAGGGCTTAATCATTTATCCTGTGGGAGTGTTGTGTGTGTGTGTATATACATACCTTCCATGTTAATAACATGAAGGAAACATCAGTTAAGCTAGCACCGATGAGAGAAAGCAGCATTTGAAAGACCTCATTAATCACTGTGCTTTCCTACTTTATCCAACACATCATGAATCATCCCTTTAAGTAATCCACTTTGAGCTCTAAACCCCCGCTATCCTCGCGTCACCTTTTGGCTATTGAATTAAAGAGTTTCTACTGATGAATAAATACGTTTTTCAAAGCACCGCTGAGTCATCCCCAAAAGAATGGTGATCGGTTTTGATTTTATTTTTGGGGAGAAATTTCTGAGGAGAGCTGGAGGATATAGATTTATACATTCACAACAGAGAGGACATGTGTCAGAGCTCCCTTGAACAGTAATTGTATTGAGTTCAATGCTGGCTATAGCTTGCCACTGGGAGTTGTACCTGTGAGTGTTGACTAGTACCACATTAAATATGTATGTGTTTGCAGGCATCTCTCTCTCTGTCCACACACACACACACACACACACACACACACACACACACACACACACACACACTCCTTGTGGCTATTATCTGGGCTGTTGGAGCCTATTTTGAAGCCTGGTGGTGACAGAAACAGAGGCACAATACAGGGGAAGTAAATTGTCAAAGGAAGTAGGTCAAGATAGAGAACAAAATAATGATAGAGCAGGATGGTCGGGACGGAGAGATTGAGCTTCTAATGATGGATTAGGCAGACAATCAAACTGGAATGGGGGAGGGAACTGAAAGATGAAATTGTTAATCTACTCTCTCCCCAGCTTGTCGTTCCTCCATAAAGGACACTAATGCTGCATTTCCACTGCATGCTACCCTGCGCTCTGCTCAACTTGCCTCGCTCTGTTTTTGGTTTTGATACAGCCAAAAGTGTTGTTGTTACTTGGTACTTTTTCTGGTACAACCTCGGTCGAGGTTTCAGTAAGTGTGGCGTTGAAAATTATGTGACGGCAGTTTCATGCGGCATTGATATGGCGATCGACTGAGACTCCTGCCTCCACCAAAGGGGAGACGGGGTATTATCTGCAGTTGAAAACAAGGTAGAGAAAAGCACGGGTAGCAAAAGTGAGTTGAATGGAATGTAGCCGAGCCATGCCGTGGAAATGAGTGCCTGCATACAACCTATATTTACATTTTCAGTCTATCAGGAGCACACACCATTCTTGTGACATTGTAGTCCGAGGCCCATGGTTGACCTGACACTGACTGCTTTAAGTATTCCATCTCCAACCAACAGTCGGTGGGGTTTATTTAGACCATGACCACAATCTCTCCCTAATCTTAAACAAGCACTTTTATTTGCTAAACAGAGACAAACATTCACCATTGTGACTCAGCAGTCCAGTGTCCTAAGAAGTACAGCAACTGTATGCGGGACATAGTATAGTATGTTTGAGGTGATTTATTCAACACAGGCCACATGCAGGTTTTTGTACATAGATGCATGTGTAATGAAAACATACTGTTACAACATATATGTAATATAGTGATCTCCTGCTCTACAAACTATTTACAAATCTAATGTTTTTGCAGTGCCTTAAAAACAGGATGGTTTTCAGGCCACTTTTTATTGAAGCTGCTGATTGATAATATGGATTCTTTCAGCCGATGTGATAAATGATAATGACCTGCTTCTCATGGCCAATACTAATAAGAAAACTGATTATTTAAGATTTTGTATTTTAAAAAGAAGTTGATATAACCTGTAGCTGAGGGTAAGAAAGGCTCAGATGTAAGTGAGCAAACATGGACGATTAAATATTCCACAGCTCTGAATGAATTAAATCTAACTGACATCATTATGACAACTAAAATAAAGAAAAGTCACAAAGATAGCAATACAAGCCACATATAATGACCCTCTGTCAAGAGTGATCCTCTGCTCTGGCAAGAAAGGACACACGATCATCCTAACACACACACACACACACACGCAGCGCTCCTTTGCTAGTTGGAGCACAGCTGAAAGTCCTCAGTTTAAACTGAATTAGTATCTAATACATATCTGATTGACTTCTTCTTCTTCTTCTGATTGGCCCAATTAGTCCCCGCGAAGTACATTCACTGCATCTCTGTTCAATTACCTTTTAACTTCATTTTCCAGCTACTTCATTTCTGTGTGGCCGAACTATAGGGCTCCATGTGTTTCAATAATCAAAGAAGAGCAATGGTCTTGATGATGAACTTTGTCTGGTTTAGGTGTTGGGGAAATATCAACTCCCTGCTCTGTCCAGTGTTTGGCGAGTTATCTTCAGACAAACAGAATCTGTCAGCAACATTCATGTCTCTCTGAAGATGATTCAGCTGTGCCAACTCCCTGATTTCATTTTTTTTATTTGATCTCATCAGTTTACCCCTGCAGCATGTAACTCGACATAGTGGGTTTATTGCATCGTTGTGCAGTGTTTCTATACTGTGCTGTGATGGTGTTTCAATCATTCGCTTTCTAAGTTACTCTCCTTGTTTGTGTTGGTAATGTGTGAGTTAATGTGTCTCATCATTGTAAACTCTGCCCACTGGTTCAAGACCCTGTTAGCATTTGAAATGTGTAGTTTCAAATGCCATTATTTATTATTATTCATTTCATTTTTACACCAGTTTTAAAAATGACATCTGCCAACCACTACTTTCTTCTGCCTCACGCTGGATATTTGATCTAATGAGACTGAATGCTTCCAGACCAAATGTTGCTGCTTTATCACCTTATTGCTCAATCTTTCTGCATTGTAAATGACATGCACAAGGCTGTGCCCTCTGCCGGCCCTTTGTATGGACTGTGAATTGTATTATATTTTGCATGATATATATATATAGCATGCAAGTAATACGAGTGTTTCTAATACTGGCTTTGTTTGCTTGTTTTCTCTCTCCCCTTGTATTCCAGAGGTCAACAACAATATGCCAGGTGAGTTTGAATGAAAAAAAAAAAAAAAAAAAAATGAATTAAGTATATGACAGCCATAGCCATCATTAGTATAGCTGCAGATATCCAGACAGGCTAGGCCAATACAACCATCGTATCGGCTTGGTGAGTCTGAGGCGTAATGTTAGCATGCCTCCACACCGCTCGCAGCGTGGCCGGAGGCATTAGGTGTTCTGCTTGTCCGTCCGCTCCATTGTTGTGACCACAATATCTCAGGAATAACACTTTGAGAGAATTTCATCAAAGGCCACTTAGACCTCTCAAAAATATTTAGCCATAACTCAATAATTCATATGCTAATTATGACAATTTCACACGAATGTCTAATAGGATAAAATGATGAAGTGATGACATTTTGGACAGACATGGAGGTGAACTGCTCTGACCGTGAGGCGCTAATTCTAGTTTTGCAATCATTTTAATTTGAATTTATTTGCAATTTGAAAATGCACATAACGGGTAGCCTTAGGTGGCCTTAGATTTAGTTATGATTCATGTGGTCAGCTTTAACATCTGTAGCAACTGATGGGGATGATTCCATCCATCCATTATCTTTAACCACTTATCCTGTTGGGGGGGGGGGGGGGACCCAAGACAGAGAAGAGGTACAATGTTTTGTCTGCAGGCTATCACTTCTGCTAACATGCTGGTATTTCTAATGAGGAAAGCCACTGGAACCTTTGTGTGATCTGATGCCATGCTTTCTCTCCTGGGAAAACATGTATCATCACAATACTATAGAGTATTGAAACTACGTGTGCTCTGTGCTCAAGCCTTCTTTGTGCTTCTTCCTTCTCTTTTCTGTTCTCAAGGCCTTGCACATATGATGGCAGAACAAGGTATGCCTCTCCTTCCCTCTTCTCTCTCATGTCTGTGCTTTGTGTGTGTGTGTGTGTGTGTGTGTGTGTGTGTGGGAGATTGTAGTGTGGAACTGCATGTTTTTGCGTTGTATAAAATGAAAGTGCACGTTTTTTAAATACAGTGTGATTTTATCATTCTGCTTTACTGCCCTACGAAGCCAAAACGCACTACACAACCGCTAGGAAGTGGCTCAGGGTCACTGGCCTCCAGCTGAACAAGAGAGCTGTTTAAAGGTGACGCTAGTTACTGAGATAACTACGACCAGCTTTTACTAGTACTCACTGTTTTCACAAGCATTTTCTTTTATGTAACTTTAAATAAAATAAAAAAACTGGTAGTAACTAAATGCAGCTCTGATGGAGCATAAGTAGTTTCTGCTGACAGTAAGGTTAGCAGAGTAGTAGCAGCTGCCATCTTAGCTCCTGACTTGTGGTACATGTAATATCTGAGCCAACCAACACAGACTACATCGGTTTGCAGTCCAACAGCCGCGGGACTTATGGAAAGTACCTACTGTATGTACCAAGTGCTGTTCTAAAGTACAATGTTGAGGTAGTTGTACTTCTTCTGTGGTTCCATTTCTACGCCACTACAGTTCAGAAAGAAATATTGTCCTTACAACACAAAAAAAAACCAATCGAATATCTCAAAATATTAAATATGATGAATGATATAACAATCTCAATATGAAGAGTAATTCTTATGAAATATAAATAATCACAATTAACTTTATTTATCATAAACAAACTATAAAAAGGCAAGAAAGCTGGAAAGTCCTTACATTTTCCTCTTCTAATCTCTGAAGATGCATTTTTAGGTATTATATGCTATGCCGATATGTTCAGCACCAATATGGTCCTAAAATGAAGGCTTTACTGACATCCCGTTTACCTGAGCAGCCTGGAAACTCCAGCGCGTGTGTAGTTCTCTGCCTTTGCAGGGCAGGTGGTGGTGTTACATTCACGGATGTGTGACATTCACAGATCCTGGAATCCTGTTGTGGTTGCATGTTTCAAGTGTTGTTGTGATGTACAGCTGCTGTTGTACATTGATTGATCCTCATGACATGTATTCATATATACATCGATACGGTTGGTGTCTGTCTCACCTCTCCTCCTCTTCTTCCTCCCTGCCTGGGCTGTCTCGGCTGTGGATCCTCTCTTCTGTCTTCGCCTCCTCCTGCTCCTCTAGCTAAAAGCAAAGGTACAGCTTTTTCGAAATCTTTCCTTTTCCGCCAATATGAAAAGCGACGCTTGCTCTGTGAGTGTTCGAGAGAAGTGTGGCGTGACGTGTTTGATGCTCTAGTGTGTTGACTTGTCTGTGTTCAGTGCCTCCTCTGTAATGGTTTCTCACTGAGGGTGCTTGGATCAAGCGAGTAATTAAGCCAACCTGAATAGAAGGAGAAAGAAAAGGGAGAGCGTGTCGCTTTGTGTTTTCTTACTGTGCGTGTGTGTGTTTAGTAATTTGTGAGAATGCTGTACAGTGTATACAGGGACGGCGTGAGACAGCTTTATGAGCTACAGTCACTGTTCACAGGAACAAGCCTCTCCACCCTCTTCCTCAGTAAACCAGGGTGTCTACTCGTTCAAACAACATTCTCTCTGCTGGCTGATGACGGGCCGGCTTTCTGTTGGCAAAAAGAAAACTGACACGGGCTGTCTTAAACTCTATAATCTAAAGCCATGTTCACACCCAACCTGCTTGTTGTGGTGTGACATAACTTGGTGCATTCGTTTGGGTTCATTTCTGCTGCCAGTCAAACTAATGAACTGCCTGAGATGGTTTGGAGGGGAGCAGGGTGTTCTGGAGCTACAGGTCTGACTTCAGAGAGCTACCGAACAACACACCACTCAGATCTGAAGACGATGTTCACCCGACAAGCAACAATTGCTGTGCTGTGCGTAGATGTGCAGCACTGCCAGCCGGTCAGACAGATTTGATGTTGTGACAACATACAAACTGGCAGGTACAGGTGCACACACCAGAATAAAGTAGAGGAAAAACTCTGCTCAAATGAGAAAAAAGCATAAAATAAACAATCCTAAAAACAAGAATGTTAATAGTTCCAGGCTTCATGTCCGTGATGAATGATTCCCTATCTTCATCATTGCTTGCATTGTTTTCATTTGGTTCAGAGAGATGAGCTATCGGAGACACGTGTATTAACACACATGAGCAGCTACCATTAGGAAACTGTCTTCAGAGGAAGAGTATGAAGACCAGTCATCTAGAAACAATGTAATGTCCAAACTCACCATGAAGCTTTGGCACCGGTAAACATTTAGAAGGTCAGATGCTTTGTTACCACTTAAGGCTGTATTTGATGCAATTTTGGCCATTGTGCCTTTTTGACTTGCATGTAGTCTTGCAGTGTGTAAAAACAGTAACATTTCAACACATTCATTCTCTGCTCAGGTAGACATTACTCCTCTATTGATAATAGATGTTCACAATGTTCAATTTAGCACCTTTAAAACTCACAACCAGTTCAACTGACTGTAGACTCATGACACAAGAGTACGTGTGTGTGATATTCTACGTATTGAGATATTTGCCAGGCAAACTGTTCAAAATATTCCTTCAAATATTATTACTAGTAGCATTTCTAACTGGTCAGCTTTTCTTTTGTATGTTTTGGTTTGGTGTTTGTTGGGTGTCTTTGTGAGGCCATTATAAGCTAGGTGGTAATCATATTAAGTATTATTTATTGATTCATTAATTGAATAGAGAGGCAGCGGTGTAAAGCCAGCGGCAGAGCTGAATGCATGCACTGAGTGAGTGATAGTGAGTGACAGTTTGATCTTGTCATGGATGTGCAACAGCTGTAAAGACACAAGCATTATAGGATGTAATACTTCTGTAGCCCCACATGCTTACTTGTATGTATTCCAGTGTAAAAAAAGAAAGTGTGTGAATATTTAGTTTCATTGGAATGCTAGTTGCAGTACTAGTAGTTTTCATGCACTTCTATTTTTGTTGAGAATTACAATTTAATGCTACTTTATACATCTATTCTATTACACTTGGAGGCAAATGTTGTTTTTACTTTACCACATTTTACCAGGTACTTACCACATGTTTTGACAGTATGGTTACAACAGATAAAACAAAACTCACTGTTCGGATTGGATCCCAGTTAAGTCAAGGGTCGGATCAGCAGAGGAAAAAGGGAGCGAATGTAACTTTTAGAGATCCCCCCCCCCCCCCCCCCCCCCAACCTTTGGAAGTTAAACAGGTCATAATTCTCTCTAATATGTATCTAATATTGCTGTGAAAGCACCTCCTTCATTGACGTTTCTTACCAAAAACCACATTTTACAGGATTACATTTGAACACATCATGACGATGTTAAGTGTACCTTTGCCTAATACTACTTCCCTACAGATACAGCTATGATTACAAGTTAATTTGCAACTCATGGTTTTACTTAGAGAACATGTGATGAGATTATGCAATGGGATACATTGCATAGGTTTATATGTGCCTCCCCAGAAGGCTGATTGACTTATTTTCAAATTTTTGTTAACAGCATTGTTATGGGGCGTTATTTATACCCAAATAGTCTATATATATATCTCTATCTATCTATCTATCTATCTATCCATCTATCATGATTTATTGGGAGAAACCAAGCAACTCGATCTAAAATGGTACATTCAGCACCCCCTATTTAGCCAGAGTGGGATGATCTTTATCCTATAACACCATTTTTAGATGGTGGCTGTTGAATAAGGACGTATCCGTCAAATAGTCGACTATTCGGGCTCACTCCTAGTTCCATGTCTTTTGGTGTTTGCCTTGAAAAGCTGTAGTTGTCCGCAGCCTGGTGCTGTCACCTGTAATGGCTTCCCCAATTCACAGAACCAAGCTTGTATAAGCTCCTGGAGATTCCTCTCCCCATACACCTGTCTCTCTTCCTTGTTGCTGTGTCTAATCCCTGAGCGAGATGGAAGACATTATTAGGCATCAGGCTCCCTGTCGCCTCCTGTTAGGCAGACAAGAGGCTCCATTCTGGCTCTATTTGCATGGCGGCTCACTGGTGGCAGGGAGGAAGACAGAAAGAGACAGGAAACTGTCTCGCTGCCGTCGAGGAGTCCTGTTTTACTGTCCTGGGCTCATAAAGAGTGCTTCCCTTCTCATTTTCATTCCTTTTGTTAGACTCGCTCTCTCTCTCTACTTGAATATTCTCTTGGTCTATCTCCCCTCGACCTCTGTTATCTTTGTCAACGCTTTGCCTTCCCGGCGGTCTCTGTTGTCTTCTTCATTTTCCCTCTTCATCCACTCCCCAATTACTTTCCATAATTGTTGCCTTTATCTGACCTCTATCTCCTCTTTCAAAAATCCCTACCACTTTCCAATCTTGTCATTTTTTATTGCCTTAATTCTTTGTTTAGGGGTGGGGGAAAAATTGATACAGCATAGTATCGCAATATTTTGCGTGGCGATATTGTATCGATATACGGACGCCAAGTATCGATCTTTTATTATATAAACTATAAAAAAAAATTAAAAAAAATTACTAGAAAAATCAAATGAATTGCTTTTTCAGTCCACTAGATGGTGCTGAGTTGTTTTCTGGTGAGGTCAGCAAAGGTCCCGGGTCAGCGTGATTGGTAGGAAGTTGGTCAAAACAAAGAGAGAGACATCTGGCCTCACAACGGGGTTAAATCTGCCAACAGTAGGCAGGCTCATGGGGAGAGTGCAGCGCATAACTGTCTCTCTGCCCTTGACGACCACGCATCGCAAGTTATACTGAGTTATATAACTCTTATATCCTACTTATATAAGTTATAGTTCATATACTGAGTCCACACGTTTGCATTTAGTTAAGTTGGACTATGTAGTAATACAAACAGTTCAGTTTGTCAGGTTCATGCAACATTTATGACATTGTTGGTCAGTCTGTCTGCTTGACGATCCTATTTTGCTGCAATAAAAATGATTGAAGTGAGATGAACGGACTGAAAACTTTATCTTATTAGATAAAACATGTTGACACAGTTTTCCTTTGGGGACATAATTTGAAGTTTAAAAAAGTAATAATTCGCAATACCCAAGCAGTATCGTGATAATATCGTATCGCGGGACCTCTGGTGATTCCCACCCCTATATTGTTTATGCTCACTGTCTTATGCGGTTGTATCAACCTACCATTTTAGATCCATTGGATCCATCTATGGTTCTTGACAGAGCAATAGCACCAACACGGAAGCCAACGTCATTGAACCTGGCTTAACTTAAGCTGCAGCGCAGTGGCCATTCCTGGTAGATGACATTAATTGTCTCTCTAATAGTTATAATCTTATCATTAAAGACATTCATGAACTTCCTTTGTTTTATTGTCATCTATTTTAGAGGGGCAATAGAGTCTAGTGTCATTCTCAGTGAGCGTGTAGCGCTATCGACAAGATGAGCAACCTGGGACGGCCTAAAGTTATCACAGGAGTCCTCTGTTATATTGAGACATGGTATTGAGTTAAATACATATGGAATCGCTTCTTTAAAGTTAGCTACAGCACTATCACATAGACATCTAGTGTAGAAACGTTTGCCTAATTTCTGTGTAAAGACTATTAAATGTTCTATTTTTATGCCATAAGCCAGAACCAGGTCGAGGGTTAAAACAGTGAGTGGGTTTCTGTACACTCTGACAGAAGCCAGTCGAATCTAATAAAGAGGTAAAGCAGTACTAAGGCTATCATTATCAACATCCACATGAATATTAAAGTCACCTACAATAGTGACTTTATCTGTTTTAAGGACTAGACTTGATAAGAACTCTGAAAATTCCAATAGGAATTCACAATACGGACCTGGGACCTGGTACACTAAAACAAATATAACTGGCTGTATTGTTTTCCAGGTTGGGTGTGAAAGACTAAGAACCAGGCTTTCAAATGAGTTAAAGGGGTGGGACTTATACCATTGGTCAGTCTGCTTCATTTTTTCTTCATTTTACAAATGTATGACATAACATTTTAACCATGTAAATTGAATAAATAATAACAAGATGTGTTTATTTAAGAAACTAAACTGAGTCTAAAGAAATGTATAACTGTTAAAAGTTAAAAAACAAGTCAGAATTTCTTGGGCCATATTGCATTACTTCCTTCAAAAACAGGCGGTGCATAATTATATTGGGAGGAGGCTCAGATGACCGTAAAGTTGGTTTCAAAAGTAAGGAAGCGACTGATAAAAATGTACTGCAATCCAAGGGCCGAATATTAGTTAGTGTATTTTTTGTACCTGTTCAGAGCGCATGATTTGTGCATTCATGTTGGGTTACATCCACCATAGACTGTTAAATGTCTATGAAGCTCCACAGCCACAGTTTATAATATAATCGCTGTTTTTTTTTTTTAAACACAAGTAGGACTAACCATGCCACATCATCTGCAACATGCTGTCTCCAGCACAAACAAATTCACCTGAAGCATCCGTCCCGCACAGAGTGTGTACTGTCCTGTGTCTCTTCACTCACAGAAACGGGTCTCCAGTCAGGAAAATAGTCCACGTTAGTAGAAGTCTTGTAGTCTCTGCCCCCACTAACTAATATGTGTGTGTACACTGCTGACTCATGAGTGTATGTGTACAGTGGTTGACTATAGTGTAGTTGTGTATCCTTTATGGATGGATATCATATTCTTATAGGCGTAAGTGGATGTTTGCATGGATGAATCAATGTTCAGAGATACAAGGGGATATATGCTAGTTGTGCTGTGCATACGTGATTCACTGTAGTCAGTATGCTACTGTATCTAAATATGACAGAGAGGATGGAGAAAATACAATACGCTAACACCTTGTGATGTGATTCAAACCAAAGCTGCTTTTGGCGAGCTGCTCACACCCGAGCTGTTCATGCGGTCCCGTACTGTGCTGTGCCCTGTGCTGGCAGAGATCATATGCCAACAAACAGCAGTGGCAACGAAAACAACACACCCAGACAAAACAGAGAGAGCACAGCCCTGAACCACTCTCTCAATGTGTTCCCCATGTCTTTCCCTGTCTACCTCTCTTTTTCACTCTTTCTATTTTTCTTAGCTACACAATTTAATAATTTGACCGTTAGTGCTTCTGAAGACGGATACTCCAAGTTGCCATCGAAAGATTTTTTTGGGGTGATTTAATCCATTAATTAAAATGACAATTTTTATACAAATATTACATTATGGTGATGATAAAAGTGTAATATGTGGAATCATGTCCCCGGTGATTCCTTGTTTAATATGTATGTTGCCAAGTGTTATTTTCAACAACAGAAGTCATTCTGGGTATGATTTCGTATGTATGCGTGTCCCTCTTCCAAATAACGGTTGCAGAAGGTTTTTTTGGCTGAAGAGCTGAGGTTCTACCCAGAACCATTTGCTTCTGAAGAACCCTTTTTTTGAAGAAAGGGTTTTTCAAGGGTTCCTTGTAACACTAAGGGTTCCATTAAGAAGCCTTTTCGTGTGATGTGTGTCAAACTGTGATTGTGAGCCATGATTGTTGTGGCCTACACTGCGACACATCGGTGTTGTTAGCCCTTTAGGAGCTGCATGAGGCCCAAGGCTGCTGGATGTGATTCCCATAGCCCCAGGTTGACCGGCTGAACTAAAGCCATGGTTAGGGTGGAGAATGATCAATGGTAAAAAACCCTGGCTGGGTTCTAGTTTGAAACCCTTTGAATATTCAAAAGGGTTCTCCGTATACCCCCCCCATAAGTTGTATATGAAATCATTGAAATATAAAAGAATCAAAAGGTGTTTTCCTATGAGGACAAGCAGATGACTTTATGGTCCTATATGGTTCTAGTTAGTACCCACTAATGGTCTCCCCTCTTGGTTCCCCTTAAAGGCTTAATGAGTAGAATTTGGCTTTCCCAGTTTGTAAACGCAACATTCAAAGTTGGCCCCTCCGTCCCCTAACCTAATGGGCATAGTTGGCACTACCGGAATGCACTACTGTTTTTGTTTGGTTTTGTTTGTCATATGTTTCTTGTATTGACAGTTGGCTACAACTGCATTTCGATGTGTGTTGCATAATGACAATAAATGATCCTTGAATCCTTGAATGGTATAGTCCAGAGAGGAGAATTTAGCAGAGCTTCCCGAGCTCATTGAGAAGAGGCTGAGGAGTGACAGCTGGAGGCAGAGGCAGAGTGAGGGGCAGAGGAACGCCTAGAAATGTCCCGAATGCAACATAATAATCAGAAAAGAAATAATCCAGGCAGGGGTCAGTGTCTGCAGATACAGATACCACCACTCAGTTCGAGTGGGTCATAATTGATGATCGAGAAGAATCATTGTTGTTTAGTCTCATTGTGGCTTTAAGAGGTTCCTTCTTGGAACCCTAAGAAAGATGCCTTCACTGATCAAAGTGATGGAATCTCCTACAATTAAGCAGTCAGGTCGTCAGTCATCTCTCTATGAACTCGGTGAACTCCAAAACTTGGTGAAAACTTTGGTTGTCACCCGAAAACAGTGGTCCCAGCTCAGTGTGTCACGTTCACGGACAAATGCAGCTTTAGCGATCAAAGATTCTGTCAGTTGAGAATTACAGAGGAAAAGTTCTTCAAACATATTCGCAGCTGACATGTGTGAGGCAGACATGCAGCTAAATAAATAGCTTTTATAAGTTTAACAAATACAGATACAGAACGTCTCTCACTGATGATCACCTGTCAGCTGTCCTTCACGTATCCACCTCAGACAATCAAACCTGACTTGATGTACTGTACACGTGTATATAGCTGATGCTGATTTCAATAGTTTAATTTTCCAAAAGAATCTTTACATGCAGAATTCTGCATACATTTAACATGTACACAGAAGCACGCCAACAAATGCATGTCGAGTAGAATTGGGTAGATATCCATTGAGAGTTAACTTATCCAAACCCAAGAACTGAGCCCAGAAAAGAGTCCCGTATGTCAGTTGGTGCCGAGGCTAACTGCCCTCGGCACTTCCTCAGGGAAGGATCAATGTTTCCTGGGGAGCGATGATGAGCTAACTCAATGAGTATTGAATTGTGGTGACATTATGCAAGTAGTATGCTAATCAGCTGTTTAGGTTTGATTGCACTACAGAGGTGTATATTCTTGCTAACCTTGAGGAGACATTGGTAATCTGGAGAGGATGAGCCCTAACCATCTAACCATCAATACCTCCCTCTCTCTCTCCCTCACTCTCTCTTTTTCTCTCTCTCTTTCTCTCTCTCTTTTTCTCTCTCTCTCTCACCCCTCGCCCCCTCTCTCTCTCTCTCTCCCTCGCTGTCGCTCTCTCTCTCGCTACGCAAATGTTAGCCAATGTTTGCTAATGCTGAAGATACAGCGAGTGTGATTACTGAGAGTGGCAGACAACTGGTATCGCAGTAGCAAGCCTGTGAAAACGTTGCTGTTATATACTAATATATATAAAACTAATAAAGGCTGATACTTTCTCCTCTGACAGTTTTAGCTAGTTAGCTACAGGGATAGCTAGCTAAAACTGTGAAACACTAGCTGCAGAACAAACAACCAGCGGGTGATAATATCACAGATGTGGCTGGCTATGTTTCCATCAATATCACCACCATGGTCTGTATTTTTGTCATTGTTTTTATGCGGGAGAAAGCTAGTTAGCTATATACCGGGAGATTTGTTTTTTAGCGATGCTAGTGACCCGGGCAAAAACAAGACGACAGTCGTTCAATGCTACTTTAGTTCGGAGGCCGTGGACTCAACCCCTCACGAAAAAGTTGTAAGCCTCTAGATTCTTGTGCGCCTTAATTTGGCTTACCACCCTGGTTTGTGTTTTTCCTCAGTTTTAGCTATGTAGTTTGCAAAATGATTCCTCTCCTCCAGACTTTAGACGGAGGTTATTGATCTATGTCTGTCGCCGCTTCTCTGTGAGTTTTTTAAACCTGCCTCCCATTCCCTGCCCTCCATCTGGAAAGCACGCTGATATGTGACGTCATCAGCAAATAACCTATACTGATATATCTGTGAAAAGCTATTATCATCCATACCAATTATTATATTGTAATACTGGCTATGACACTCTAGCAGCCTGATCTAATTGTATTGTGTTGTCAGCATCAGAATTGCTCTATTTTTATTAAGCCTGAAGATGCTGTTTTTTGAAGGTTTTTTAGCTATTGAGGTTGGACTTTTTTCATCTTCTTTTCAATTTGTGAACTGTCCCCAACTTTACCAATTTAAATGTGCCTCCTGATGTGTGAACTGGACCAAAAGATAAAGATGCCTAGTGTGTGTAACAAAGCCAAATACTTTCAGCTCGGCATATGCGGATGATTCATAGACACGTGTATAATATATGTTTTTCTCCCTGAAAGGTGTGTGTGTTTTTCTGAGGGCCAGCGTCTTTTTTCAATTGTTCCCAATGAGGAGAGTGTATGTCAAAATTCACAGTTTACCATCACACTGACATAAATTGATGTTCTTGTCTCCAAGGTCTATGTTGTTGTAGGCCAAACCAGCAGATTTGAGTTAATTACATGTCTGCAGCGATTATAATCCCCCAGAAAGCCACACAGATCAGCTGGAATAGGAGCAAGGCACCATTTAGGCGGAAACTTACGTTTTAAATTTAAACTCCCAGTAAATAGTCCAGTAAACATTGCCAAAACATGGAGACCGCCTGAATTTTTATTTATAAACTGCATATTAAATGTTGTATTCTTGTGTACTTTCAAAGTGATTGTTGCAAACCCAACTGTCTGAGAGCTGCACTCTACTGATTGCACCTTTGTAGTTTCTTTTGCAAAGCACTTTGTGACATTTTGCTGTTTAAAAAGTGCTATGTCTGAAACCGAGACAAGCCCGAGTAAAAATGCGGTTCATTCTGCTGACGTGTAATTGATTCAAGGGAAACTTTGGCAATTACTTCCTGGAAGGATGAACAGCAATGCTAATTTATTCATGCATTGTCTGAAGACGAGCTCGAAGCTCGAAACGTCACTTTGTGGTTATAAATATATGTTCATGGGAGCATTATCTAGTGTGTCGACTCTATTTATTCTGTTTTTAACATGTGCTTCTGTCCAGCACCATAATATTCATAGTCAGAATGTTTGTGCTCTCATAAAATGATTTAGATGTATTCATATATTCTATTATTGGGTAGATTGATGATAGTGGTGGTGTTCAGTTGGGTTGAGATCTTGTGACTGTAAGGGCAATAGCATAGTATTCACATCATTTTCATTTGAAGAGATCTATTCCATGAGCCAGCATGTCTTGTATGGAAGCAACTGCACCTATTTTATTAATTAATTCATGTGTTTAGTTTTAGTTTAGTTCTGTGATGTTTATTTCTCAGTCTTAAAGTCTGTTGTCCACATTTCTGGTTGGAAATAAAATCCCTTTTATAAATTTACAGTATTTTTAGTCTACAAATACTGGAGCTGGCTATTAGAATACCAACCATGTATAAGTGTCTGTTAGAAACAAGTTTGAGTTTACTTTAACTTTAATGGGAGGTGAATGAAATCAGCAGCAAAATGGCCTTATTGTTAGTTGATTTACAATTTCCCAAAATTTCAAAACATGCAGGTGTTTTTTTGTCTCGTTGGCATCAAGGTTGAAACCCTTTCACTGGTTTTAGGAATAAACACACAGTTAGTGTGTGTGTGTGTGTGTTTGTATCAGTACCTGTGTGCATCAAATTTAGCAATTCTGTGTTTAAGCTTTACCTGGGAATGTACTGGACATGTGTGTATGCTCTGCTCCCCCTGTGTTATCCCGTAGGCCTGCAGTGCTGCTACTGCCGGGTCTACTCCATCTCTTTAACACCAGGAATATCATGACCCACATTAAAGAGCACACAGAGACACACATGGAACAAAACAGCACACTCTAAATCTCACACTTGTCATGAAGAACTGGCAGATTTCTGCCTCCCACAAAGTTAAAATGCTATTTTGCACATTGAATGTGTTTCTTGTGACAATAGGTATAAATGTGAATAAACCTTCAGTGGTTCCCAAGGATTCAGCGTTCTCAATTTTAGATCAGTATCTGATCTGTTCAGTTCGTTACGTTGAACCCGGACAACAACAAAAAAATGTAATTGAAAATGTGCTACATTAGTTTGTGCTCTATATCTGAGATAACAAGCTCGGGCATCTCTTGGGTAATAGAGTTGACTTCAATAGTTTACAACCCAACTGCAGTGGTGTCTTGTCTGTCTGTGCTCGTTGAGCTGTCAACAAACATCAACAGCAACAAACTTTGATCTCACTGGGAAGAAGCAAAACCACTATGCTGTCTAGAAATACCTTCTTTGTGCACTGACAGGATGGTTAATAATAAGTTAAATGCTGTTTATTAATAGCAGGGGATAGCCTGTTCCTTTGTCAGTGGACCCAGGGGAGCAGTGGACGACCAGAGGCACAATGTCCCATTAATGTTCTATATCTAGTAAATCTCTGCTCTCACTGGGAATCGAGTGTGATCTTGGACTTAAGCTGACCCTTAATTGAGGTGTGGTGTTTGTTGTCATGATAATGAATTGCACAGAAAGATTTTAGTATTCCATCAGTTTTAAGTAGTGGAACAAGGGATCTTTCACCCTTTCACAGTGTATTTTAACATTTTGGTTGCCTAAATTTGTCTTATTCAGCCTTTGGTTGTACTTAGCTCCTACTACCTCTCTTGGCACTTCTGGATGGCGACACCAAACTCTGGCTACATCCACACTAATACGTTTTAAACGTTTAAAGCCGGAGTTTTAAAACAAAAACGATCTCTGTCCACACGGGCGTTTCAGCATCGTTTTCGAAATGATCTACGTCCAGACTAACACGCCTGAAAACGAATATCACGTGACTCTTCACATCCACTGGGCATGCGGGTGGGTGCCGGTGTAAACAGGAAGTAGATTGGTTGCTTAGTCAAAAGAATACCACAGAGTAATATAGTAGTCTTTAATAATGAAATAATCTCCCTCTATAATCTTAAACAGAGACATTTCATGGAAAGTTTTAGAAGTTTTATTTTTCAGACATATTTACAACGCTTCAGGTCTCTCTCTCTCTCACTCACTCACTCACTCACACACATCAAATTTACTTCAAAATTAATAGTTTACTAGACTACGGGTCCATGAATGTGGTCAACACACGTCTCTCACTCGTTTCCTCAGTTTCATTGTTGTCTGCTCTCACTCGTAGCTCTGCTGGTGGCTGAAGTCTCTGTCGTACTGGAGAGCACAAGGAAAATCCTCCATTTTGTGTCCGTCGCTCTCCTCAAAGCCGCTAAGAGATTATTTCATGATTATTTCATGACTTCAGATGTCCGCTCCGTAGGTCTGATAACACCAGCAACAGCAGCTTTCTCGGCAAAAATGCAGAATTTAACTGCACAACAGCTGCTAGTAAAGACAACAAGGTCAGCCACGCCTGTAATCAGTTGTCCATGTTGAATTCACCTGGTAGTTGATCGATAATCAAGGCTGTTGTGACGAATCAGGGAAGGACACGTCGTGACTGCTAAGAACCAATCAAGTAGCGAACGTGGGTGTCTGTCATTGTTTCCAAACGTATGCGTTTACGCTCCACACTAGGAGTGTTTTCAAACGTATCCGTCCTCTGTAGCGTTTCTAAACGTATCCGTTTTCGGTGCTCTAAAACTCCAGCCTAGTGTGGACGCTCAGTGTAAATGTAGTAATAGATATGCATGTTAAAATGTAAACACAGTAGTGTGGCCTCAATGCTTCAAAACCGCAGTCCACAAACCAATGGCTGACGTCACTGTGACTACGTCCACATCTTATATACAGTTGATAGTTTTAATCTTTTAAAGCAGTGTATAGGCTAAAAACTTAACTCACCAGTTTGTTTTTCAACAGTTACCAGAAGGAAGTGTGTCTTATCTTGAAAATGCTTCATGAATAGCAGGAACAGTGAGATAAGCACCGTCTTTTGGATTCTTATTTCTTTGGTCTATGATGTCCTAACCCTTTCCTCTTCAGAAGCCAAAGCAGCACTTATGTGTTTGCTACAAAATGCAGCTGAAAACCGTTGTTGTCACACAGACCCATGCAATGAATTGTATCCCGTTCAGCTGAAGATGTCAACCCCAGTAGTCCATTTGCCCCAGAGCAAACACATTTCGGCGGCAGAACACTCCCTAGACGGCATTTTAAAGAGGAGGTTGTGGGGGTGGGGGAGTGAGAACATGCCTCAGGAGAAGAAATACATGGCGTCGATCTGGGAAACGATTAAATCCAGATTCCTACCGACAACATTACCCCCCCCTCAGGGGAATGGCACGGGTAGCGGCACAGAAAGAAAGACGGAGGGAGAGAGAAATGGAGAAGGAAAAGAGAGATTATGAGTGAGAATGTGCTGGTTATCTTAATTAAATGGAAGTGCATTTTAGCCTCCTCCTATTGATTTCTGCCAGAGGCAGTGTGTGTACTTCAAAGGGAAGGTCTGCTCTGTAATGCTGGTTTGGAGGCTGTATTTCTTTACTCATGGCAGACGTGACTATTGCAGGCAACAAAAGTCATTCAAATGAACAACAAAGCCTAGCTCTAACAAACAATGTACAGCTGCCACTCTCCATTTGGCACATGTACAGATAGATGACATATTAAATGTATGAGACAGAACATATTTGCAAAGGTTTTTTGTTTGCATGGATGCCTTTTTGACTGTGTGTGTGTGTGTGTCACCTTTAAACATTATATTTGCCATTTGTATCTGACAGCAGCCAGGCTGCACAGGTCGCAGACATGCAATGCATTTTGAGTTCCCTTTCCTCCCCTTCTGTCATCCTCCATTCATTTTGATTTTTAAGTCAATGTTAACAGTTTTGTATGTGCTCCAGGCGACACTGCTTATGTATATCTTTTGCAATTTAAGTGACCTGCTTTCTGGCAGGTACTTTTTCCCATTAATGGGAATGACATCTCATTTAGACTCCCATCATTCATCTTTCCCACTTTGAGCCCCGGCTCTCTCTCTCGCTCTCTCTCTGAATTTCCTTTCTTTCTCTCAACACCTCTCTCCCTTTATCTGTCCCTCTACCTTTACGTCCTTTGTTTTACACCTGGCTCCTTTTGCCATATCTTGCTCTCCATATCTCATTATCCCGGTTGACATGGTGACCGTGTTTGATTGACACTATACAGAGAGGTGTTTCTGGTATTTAGCCTATAACCTCATTGATATCAATGTGGTGGACAAAAGATATAAACATCTCTCAGTTTAATGCAATACAGTTCATCAGGACCACAAACTACATTCTCCAAAATGATCATGAAGTTGAAACAACACCTTTGAATAAGAACAGAAATATGGCAGTATATGGTGCTAAATACACTGGCTGATTCTGACAGTGGCTTATTTGTGCATGACAATCCAGCGTTTGACATTTTCCCCTGTTGATGGCACATGACGCCCGAAATTTAACTTCAGTCCAGCAGCGAAGTTGCAGCACTTGTTCCTCTGGCAGCGTAGGAGCCCGGGTTACTGGCCGACAGAGCGCCGCTATTCTGTCAAGAAGGGGCTCGCCGCCCAAAGATCGCTTGTGTTGCATAGTGTGTATGGCCTTCAACCAGCTGACTGTAGTCACATGGTAGATGGACTGCATTGACAGTGCTTTAAAATGTGCCTCACATTCACACACACACTACCATGCAACCATCAGGAGCAATCTGGGGTTCAGTGTCTATTTCTTTCGTGACATATACTTCAGTCTGTTTGACTGCTCCGTGTCAGAAGACCCTTTAACAGGAGCAGATAAGTCTACAGGCTGATGGTAGATGTGACACTGATTTCTTGCTCTGGTTCAGATTCCATGTTGATGAGTCTTCGGTGCTTGAAGGGCTGCAGGTCTGGACAGAGAAGCCTGCAGATGTAAATAATAATAATTCTCTTAATCCCAAATCACATACAGTGAGTGCATTATTATAAATCTCTGAAGTGGGAGCAACGGGAGTATGACCAAATGGAGCACAGGCACCCGGAGGAGTTCCCCACAGGTGAAAGACACCTGCCAGTCTAGAAAAGAAAATGTCTAAGTATTCAGGGGAAGACTTACACTCCTTCATGCCTTCACCCTGTCATATCCAGACTTTCCCTCCCAAACCGCTGCGTAATGTGACAAATGCTACAATCCTCTCTCTGGCTGTGCTCACATGGCATGTGTGATCTTTTGAGTTGATGATTACATGCTGTGAATTCACTCACACTTTTAGAGACAGAAAAATAAAAAGACAGAAACAAAGGACCCTGCCTTGTTTAAAGTGTCCAGGGGGAATATGTGGAAGTGTATTTTCATTTTTGTATATTATATTTAGTATGCATAGTTATTGATTTGTGAACAATGTGTTCACACACACTTTTGCTTTTGCTTGTGTGTGACAACTCTTGTTGGTGTCTATGTATAGCCAATTTATATTTCAGAGAGAAATGACATTTTAATGGGCTTTTAATGGCCTTCACTCAATGAGGAATGGTCTTTGAAGGAAATGGTCTTTTATGAGCGGTTAGGGAGCAGCCATAGAGAAATAAAGAGCCCACTGGGCAGCAGCCAAAGCCACGTCCGTTTATTCACTGAATTTATGCATTTTTAAGTTTGAGATGTAGTGGTGGGCTAACATACACTTGTATGGAGCATCTGTTAGAGGCATGTATGCAGCTCTGTGTTAAAGGGTAGAGACACTGGATGACAGCAACAACCTATCATCTTGTGTTTAAAAGCATTGCGCTATTTGAAAAACTTGGTTGATTGATAGATTGTGTTTGGGGTTCAAAGGATGACAATGTTCTAAGGATTTAGTCTGGACTGAAATATCTCGACAAATAACGCTACATTCTATACAGATATTCATGTTCCCCCGACGGATGAATCCTGAGATTGTAGTGAGCATTCACAGACCTGACAGACTTTCTCCTCATTTGCAATTTGCATATAGAATAAAATACAACTTTATTGTCCAGCCTAGGCCAGAAAATCACAACAATTGTACAACATACACACAGTGTACAGCATACTTTCAATGCAGAAGAGTGCGGATAAATGCACTTTGTTCATGGAATTTATTGCACTAATGAAAGGTCCTTTGCAGGTCTTTGAGTTTGCGTCACCCTGAGGGGAATAACTCAGGATCTGGCAGGAGCATGTTTGGTTATTAGCGAGTATGAAAGCTCTTTGAGTCCCTTCCCTCTGGCAGGAGGCTGCGGTCTATCAGGACAAAGACCTCACGCCACACATACAGTGGGTACGGAAAGTATTCAGACCCCTTTAAATTTTTCACTCTTTGTTTCATTGCAGCCATTTGCTAAAATCAAAAAAGTTCATTTTATTTCTCATTAATGTACACTCAGCACCCCATCTTGACAGAAAAAAACAGAAATGTAGAAATTTTTGCAAATTTATTAAAAAAGAAAAACTGAAATATCACATGGTCATAAGTATTCAGACCCTTTGCTCAGTATTGAGTAGAAGCACCCTTTTGAGCTAGTACAGCCATGAGTCTTCTTGGGAATGATGCAACAAGTTTTTCATATTTGATATTTGTCTTTGCTATTTTCTTTAAAAGTTTAATCTTTGATAGAGTAATGTGGGTTTTTAACCCTAAATTAAAAGGATTTAAGTTATAATGACAGAAATGTGCTTAAATATATTTTTACATTTATATAACTGAATGTACAATATTTTAACACTTGAATAAACAATAATCAAATGCAGAGAGAGCTATTTACCAATATGTTAGGAGTAGTTACATTTACACAGTCTTACATTTACAACCGGCCCTTTGAGAGTGACCGTGATGCTGATGTGGAAATGTGAAAATGAGTTTGACACCCCTGACGTAGACCTTCAACTCCGGGTGCTTTGTGGGGCTTAATCCGTGAGAGGCAGGTGCCGACCTCATCTGACTAGGTAATAAGAAATAATGGGGGACTGGTTCATCTAAACTTCGGTACCTCCAGGTATAGTCAATGAAACTGCCTGCATGACACAATCAGCAGAGAGGTTAATGGTGGTTGAAAATAAAACCATAAAACCATATGACAATGGAACACAATAAAAAACAAACTGTAAAATGTGCTAAAAACAATAAAACAAGAAGCAGTGAGACACCGGGTAGTCCCCGATTTTGAAAAAGGATTGCGCCTTTTGACTTGGACTTCTACTTTAGGACCTAACTAGGACTTGCTCCCAAAAGATGATTGTGATGTTGAGGAAGACAACATTACTTGACGCATGAGATGGAACGTTTTGACCAAAACCACCATCTTTTCCTGAACTTTGCACATCCACCTTGACAACACGTTCATACTCCCATGCGTCAAATAATGCAGCTCGGTCCTTGGCGTCTGACACTGATGCTCATTTAGCATTTTTCTATGTGACATCCACCCTCAGAATTACGGGAATAACTGATGTAGTACAAAGAGTGAGATAGTCCACACAGGACGGGCAGGAGGGGAGGTGGATTAGTCAAACAAACCGCTGTTTGTGTCCCATGAAAATAAACTGAACCTTGACCTTTTGTCATGTCAGTTGTTAGTCACGTGAGTCGTTAGTGTCATTAGTCACGTGACTCACTTGAGCCTTAGTGTGAGAATGTGTTGACCCTGACCACCTTTCTATGCATTCTCTGCAGTATACCCACCAACCCCATGGCATGTATTAACATCTGTACTTGTGTATGTGCTTGCCTTAACAGCTCCGCTTGAAATGTTTTGCTGTGCTCTAAGAAATGGATTCATTATCGTTTCACAGCCATATCTGCCGGGAGGCTCGTCTTTTAAGCAGTGTGGAATTATGTAGCACTCCCCGGTTTGATGAGTGCAGTATTGGACCTCAGTATTCTGCACAAAATGTGCTCTAGTGTATTCACCAGTTCATAACAGAATCTTTGCTTTTCACCACGGCTGCAATAACTGTAAAAGAGATCTATCAATATGTTATCTGGGAGAAGATGATTGGATCAATTCTTGGAGTGTCTTAATTTGTCAGTGAGAGTGAAAGGGAACATTTGCTGTCTTTCAACTATAGTTTATTTACACTAGGGGCGTAGTCATCAGAGATTGAAAGCTGCCTCATTTGCTGCCAATACACCAACATATGGTTTACATACAGTACATCTTCTGTCTTGGCTCAATACCTGACAGTCAGTGTGCCTTCTCCATCTTTTTCAGCTTTCGTATTGTTCCGCATGGCTGACTTCCAATAATGATCCGATCGCTTATACTCAACATTACCTGCAGCAATCATAAAGTTATGACTGAGAACGCTGGCCTTTTTGAAGAGAGAAATGCTTTCGAGTTTCCCTGCTCTTTGATATTCTAAAGTCTGACTGGCTGCTATCGAAAGCATTCAACCCCAGAGAGGAATTATCCCATTTGGAAATTGGCAAATGAAAAGAAAAACTGAAGAAGCAGTGTTGAAGGTGACCTCCGATCTTTTAGCTTCATTGCTTGGCAAGTCGTTGCTGCTATCAGATAGAGGAAGGCTAAGCGGATAATCAGGCTGGCTGAACATACGTAGGAGGTGAATGCCTATCACTGATTGATCTCGCTCCTAGATTACCTCTGTCTCATGTAATTCCCTGTCAGCATAATTCAACCCACGAAATATTCCCTTTAGCCATAATGCCAAAGATGAGTGGAAAACATTTGCGTTGTGTAGTGTTATTGGAAATGGGATTGCTATTTTGTGACATACCTCAGGGCTGTGCACTGGGCCCGCTAAGCTTTTAAAAAAGTATAGGCTTGGATAAGAGAAAAGTCCATTATGTCTCATGCAGAATGCTTATTACAGTGAGACACTGGCTTTGATGTCTCAAAAGCTGTGAGGGATTATTTTCTCAGAGGTCAGTGTAGAATCAGAGTGCGATCAGTATCTCTGTGTCCTCTGTCTTGGAGGAAACTTCTCACACAATTTTCAATATTGTATAATACTGTATATCAATGAGACTTTCCTACCCAGATACACAACTGCCCATATCATTTTTTCCAGCACTTGAAACAACCTATCGTTTACATCTAAGAGTAACTATTGTACTCACTAAGTAAAGGTGGAAGTAGCGTGACATAATACAACGGAAAACCTTTGACAGTGGAGATCTCTACTCACAGAAGCTAGCAGTTAAGTTTCTGACCCCCGAATACATGTATGTCCAAAATGAACTTGCCTTATACAGGTGCTGGTCATATAATTAGAATATCATCAAAAAGTTGATTTATTTCACTAATTCCATTCAAAAAGTGAAACTTGTCTATTATATTCATTCATTACACACAGACTGATATATTTCAAATGTTTATTTCTTTTAATTTTGATGATTATAACTGACAACTAAGGAAAATCCCAAATTCAGTATCTCAGAAAATTAGAATATTACTTAAGACCAATACAAAGAAAGGATTTTTAGAAATCTTGGCCAACTGAAAAGTATGAACATGAAAAGTATGAGCATGTACAGCACTCAATACTTAGTTGGGGCTCCTTTTGCCTGAATTACTGCAGCAATGCGGCGTGGCATGGAGTCGATCAGTCTGTGGCACTGCTCAGGTGTTATGAGAGCCCAGGTTGCTCTGATAGTGGCCTTCAGCTCTTCTGCATTGTTGGGTCTGGCATTTCGCATCATCCTCTTCACAATACCCCATAGATTTTCTATGGGGTTAAGGTCAGGCGAGTTTGCTGGCCAATTAAGAACAGGGATACCATGGTCCTTAAACCAGGTACTGGTTGCTTTGGCACTGTGTGCAGGTGCCAAGTCCTGTTGGAAAATGAAATCTGCATCTCCATAAAGTTCGCCTCTCTATTAATGTGCTTAGACACAGAGCTCTGTGAACAGCCAGCCTCTTTTGCAATGACCTTTTGTGTCTTGCCCTCCTTGTGCAAGGTGTCAATGGTCGTCTTTTGGACAACTGTCAAGTCAGCAATCTTCCCCATGATTGTGTAGCCTACAGAACTAGACTGAGAGACCATTTAAAGGCCTTTGCAGGTGTTTTGAGTTAATTAGCTGATTACAGGTGTCTTCAATATTGAACCTTTTCACAATATTCTAATTTTCTGAGATACTGAATTTGGGATTTTCCTTAGTTGTCAGTTATAATCATCAAAATTAAAAGAAATAAACATTTGAAATATATCAGTCTGTGTGTAATGAATGCATATAATAGACAAGTTTCACTTTTTGAATGGAATTAGTGAAATAAATCAACTTTTTGATGATATTCTAATTATATGACCAGCACCCGTAACTCTGTTTCTGTCTCCAACTGAGAAAAATATCTGGTTCTTCAGCTGCTAAATGCTCCACTATGTTGACCAGCCAGTCAATAACTTTGTCTGTCTGCTGTTTGCTGCAGGGCTTTTTCACTGAACCTATGGAAACGAGGTTGATGGGCTGTCAAACCAAAACAGTGAGCTGAAAGATGCCAATGTGCCCTTTCGAGCTGAGTTGAAGAGCTGCTTAGAATTGGCTGTGGGTTGATCACTAGCAGTCACACGTTTCACTTTACACAAACTCACGTGAGTCATTGTTTGTATACGAACATTGACTTGAGCAGCTTTAATCATAGAGGTGAAAGGTCAGGACAACATGTCAACTTGTCACACAAGATACTGAACCTGATATGTACTGCTTTTGGCTCTATGCAGTGTCTTTTAGAATCATTGTTCCATTCAATGCTTTTGTATCGTAGGTATAATGAGCGTGGGTGACTGTGGATCAGGAAATAGAGCAGGTCGTCCATTAATTGGAAGTTAGGCAGGTTAGATCCCTGGCTCCTCCAGTTAGCGTGCCAAAGAGTCCTTGGGCAAGATACTGAAATGTCATGAGGTAGGGAGGATGATGAGCATGAAGATGGAATCATGATGCTTGGTGGTCAAAGTTGATGTTTTTTCTCATGTTGGATTAGAAAATCAAGGAGAAAATCAAACAATTGCACAATTCCTTTGCAGCCAAACCCACTGAACGAACTGTGAAAGAAGAAATGTGAAAATCCAAATTTCCATTTGACAACATTGCTACCAAAGGAACATGGTTCTTGTTAAGAAAAGCTAAGCTACAACTACTTTGAACTTAATGATAAATCTGGCAGATGCCTAGCAATCCAACTCAAACGCAATAAGAAAAATCAATCACATCAACATCACTCAGAAACCATTAATAATATTTTCCAAACATACTACTATTAATTATATAAAAATGTTGAAGAAAATAAATCGTAAAGTATCTATCAATCAATCATTTCATCTGTCAAATATCCAGATCAGACAAGATCTATTAAAGGCAGACATTAATCAAATAACACACGCTGCCTCTTCAATCTGATGAACAGATCCCATTGAAATAAAAATCAATACAGTTATCCTGTCATTAGATGCAGAAAAGGCATTTGAAAGAGTACACTGGACATTAATCATCAAAACTGTTGAACAGTTGTCTTAGGAAAATCATTCAATCAATGGAGGAAAATGCTCTACAGCACACCCACGGCAACAGTCACAACACATTGATTAACTTTTCCTGTACAAGACCAGTCAAGGATGTCTCTCACCATAACTATTCGTCCTATTCATCGAACAATAGCCAAAACAGCTGCAACAACAACATAACACACAAAATCAGTCTTTACGCTGATGACATATTAATATTTCTACAAAAAAACCTAATACATCACTCAATGAAGTTATCAAAATGATCAATGTATACTCCAACCTTTCTTAATAGTCAATAAACTGGAACAAATCTACTATTTTACCACTGTATCAGCATAGTTGGAATACCACACCGCAGAACCCACCCTTCTACCTCACTATGCGACTGTGGTAGAGCAGGGTCGTCCTTCATTCAGAGGATCGGCGGTTCGATCCCCGGCTCCACTAGTCCATGTCTGTGTTCTTGGGCCAGACACTTAACCCCAAATGGCTCCTGTAGCTGTTCCTACGGTTTATGTGAAGCACATTCAATTACCTTGTTGAAATATGCTCTACAAATAAACTTGCCTTACCTTACGGTGTGTGAATGTTAGTTAGAGTCCTGATGAGCAGGTGGCACCTTGCATGGTAGCCGATCAGTGTGTGAATGGGTTAATGATGACATATAGTGTGAAAGCGCGTTGAGAGGTTGGAAGACTAGAAAAGCTCTAATCAAGTACAAGCCATTTACTATTTATAATATCTATGTATAAAGATGTCCCTAAGACTGTCAGAATGATTCCATCTCAACTTCACTGCATTATTAAAAACTACAGACGATGACTTAAACCGCTGGATGATACTACCACGATGCATTATAGGCCGAATCTAAACTGTAAATTTGATGATACTACCAAAAATGAATTACCTATTCACAACGATACAGTCCAAGCTACAGTCAAATGGTTTAACGCTGTAGACACACTCATAACATAATTCTGTTGGCAAAACAGCGGCGGCCGGTAGCTCCCACATACTTCGATACGTTTAAGACAAAAATACACTCATCATCGGGAAAGAAAATATAAAGATTGAATTAAGGGCAGCTGCTCTTGGGACGATAATCGCCCACAAAATCTTCTGACCGCTCAGCCAGACTGGCCATCAAAATACCATCGGAGGCGGTGTAATCGACCCAGAAAAAGGGGGAAGAGAGCCGGGAAAAGGACTAAACAGCTTGGACATGAGGTTATTCCACTACCCAGCCTGCTCCTACCGAATGTCCTTTCGCGGGAAAATGATATGGATGAAATAAGTCTCAGCAACGGGAGATCAGAGACTGTTGTGCACACATCTTTACAGACACCTGGCTTCATCATAACATCCCAGATCAAGCCATTGCACTTGACGGTGAACTATATACCGTGCAGATAGAACACAAGACTCCGGTAAGTCGATGGACAATGTTCTCTTGATGACTAATCATTTTAAGATGCCGTCCATATTATGTGCCCACAGAAGTCATTAGTGTTTTTTGTTGCTGCTGTTTACATTCCTCCCGATGCAAATTCAAAAAAATGCACTCCAGGAATTGTATGACGTCATCAGCAGACACATTACAAAATAACCAGATGGTATTTTTATTTTAGCTGGTGATTTTAATCAAACAAACCTCAGATCTGTTTGACCTAAATCTCCACCAGAGGAAACAATACACTGGCCATGTCATCACAAATATTCCTGGCAGCTACAAAGCCCTCCCCCGCCCCCACTTTGGACAATCAGATCATATTTCCCTTTACATTCTGCCTACATACGCCCAGCTAATTAAACGAGCTAAACCAACAGTTAAAGGGTGGACGGATGAAGCTACAGCTGCTCTAAAGGACTGTTTTGAATGTACAGAGTGGCAGATTTTCAGGGATGCCGCCACCCAGGAGAATGACATCAATCTGGTGGAATATACAACAACAGTGACATCAGCAAATGTGTTAAAGATGTAGTGATCACAAAGACAATAAAATGAATGCCCCACCAGAAAGCCTTGATGAGTGGGGAGGTAATGGCACCATCAAAAGCCCCAAAAAACCCTGCCTTTCAGTCAGGTGACAAGAATGCAAACAGCATAGCCAGAGCAAGACTGAAAGCTGAAATCATGGAGAGAGGCGTCAAGAGATACTCGAGAGACCTCAACACCAACAACACTAAAGATACATGGCAGGAGATCCATAATGTCACAGCCTATAAAAGGAGGAGTACCCCCATCATGTGTGAGGCCATGTTGCCAGATGAGCTGACATGAATTCAATCTCCCCCATAAAACTGATGGTAAACTTAGCACTTAGGGCTTATACCTCATTCTGTAACGGTTTATGAGCACTTCCTCACAAAGAGACTCCAGCACCTCCTCCACTCTAGTGTTGAACACTGGAGCCCCCCAGGGCTGTGTGATCAGCCCCCTCCTGTTCACACTGTACACCTACGACTGCTACCCCAAACAAAAAGAGAACTCTGTTGTGAAGTTAGCCGATGACACTACCGTCATCGGCCGGATTACAAACGACAACGAGACTTCATAGAGAGAGGAAATCATCAATCTTCAGAATGGAGTTCAGAGATCAACCTACTGCTCCACGTCAGCAAAACCAAGGAGCTGATTGTTGATTTTAGAAAAAAGGAGGTGAAGACACACTTCCCTGTCTTCATCAATGGAGATGAGGTGGAGCAAGTTAGCAGCTTTAAGTTCCTGAAATCAGCATCACAAACAACCTGACGTGGTCCTCACACATCTCCATCCTGGTGAAGAAAGCACATAAACGGCTCTATTTCTTCAGGAAACTTAGGAAGGAAAAATTCCAATGCCGGGTTTTTGTCAACTTTTACAGAGTAGCAATAGAAAGTATCCTGACTGCAAAGATTACAAACTGGTATGGGATGTGTACGGTACAGGACAGGAGCCTCTACAGCGGGTGATTAAAACCACCCAGGACATCGTTGGCCCCATCTACAGAGCATCAGTGATATCGGTGAGAAGAGGAGCCTGAGAAGAGCTGAAGGATATTAAAAGACAAAACCCACCCAGACACAACCTGTTCACCTGCTGCCTGCTGGAAAGAGATGCAGAAGAATCAGCTACTGAACCACCAGCCTTCAAAACAGCTTCTTTCCTCTGGCTGTGAGACTCATTAATTCATCCTCCACCCTCCATATATATTATATATGTATATTTTTCTATTTTGTTTTCTTTTTTTGATGTAGCAAATTGGGACTACAATCTAAATTTAGTTGTGCAACATTGTCGCTACAATGAAAAATATAAACCTTGTAACCTTGAAACACCCTCCGCCCCTTCATTTCTATGTATCCATTTTTGTTAACCTGTATGCACCACTATCTACCTATCTGTATGTCATTCAATACTGAACCCCAAGTTGCTCGTGAAGTGCCATCAGTGTGCGAGTGTGTGTGTGAAGTAACATTTAGATCAGATCCTGATGAGCGGGTGGCACCTTGTATGGCAGCCTCTGCCATCAGTGTATGAATGTGTGAATGTTGACATGAAGTGTAAAGTGCTTTGAGTGTGGACTAAAAAGCCGCTATATAAATCCAAGTCCATCTACTATCCATCATAATCAATGTAGCAGCCTCTGGGTGATACTAGTAGGTTTTTAGATTTACCATCTGTGCAATTTTTTTGTTATAAAAACAGCTGCTGCTGAAAACATGCTGCATATTTCTTCATTCCTTCAGAGGGATGAAAACAAATGGCTCATCTAATGCCCTCATGTTTCCTCGCTTTCCTCATTGGCAGTATCTTCTTCCTACATAGGCTTTCCTAAGAGGCTGAGATTCTTGCACTCTCCCCGGTACAATAACAACATTTGAGGAGGTAGGCGAGTGATGGATAGACTCTCCATGTATGGGCAGCACTGTGTTTGCTGACTTCTAATAGAAATTGTTCTTATAGCGGTGTGATGCTATTTGTGAGCATGGACATGGCTTCAATGTGAATGAGTCACATGGATGAACAAAGTGCCCCATCTGTTCATCTGCAGTTAGATAATGTGTTATTCATAGGTTAGTTCAAGGATTCAAGGATCATTTATTGTCATTATGCAGCAGAGGCATGCACAACGAAATTCAGTTGTAGCCCATTTCAAACACAAGAAAAATATGACAAACAAAACATAAACAGTAGTACTTTCTTCTAGTGCATTTTTTTATTTGCATCATAAGGAATGTAAACAGCAGCAACAAAAAAACAATTCTCTTATCAGATAATATGGCCGACATCTTCACATTAAGAACTCAACATGAGGAAAACATTGTCCATCAACTGTGACCGTGTTTGAGCACCAAGCATCATGATGTAAACACAGAGTCCTCCTCCTCTGGTCCACCAGAGTCCTGCTCTCTGTCCTGCTGTCCCCCCGTCAAGTGCAGCTTGGTCTCTGTGAAGATGTGGGCTCAACAGTCACCGACCTCCCGCTGCTTTCATCCATCTTATTTTCCTGTGACTGAACATCAGACAGCCAGCAGTAGGTTGGTTAGTGGAGTAGTCTCAGGTCCTAGCTGGGTTAGCTTAGCTGCCATCTCGGCTCTCTTTCCTCTCCTCTCTGGGGCAGTTTGGTGGCGTTTGGCCCGGCAGGTCTGGCTGGTTGGTCGGCCGTGGACGGTGCTTAAAGCTAGTGTCTTTTTACCCTGTGACCAACCCAGCCATGCAGTTTTATCTAAATCCATTCGTAATCTTTCGAGATATCCTGCCAAGAGTGGTGACAGCAAAATATTTTCCAAAAGGCCAATTAGTAGAAACTAGTGAGAAAAACAATGATATACCAGTGAAAACATTTAATGACTTTCCTTTCCTTTCCTTTTACTCATGACTGCTGGGCCTCTTTTTAAGAAGGAACTAAAGGTTTAACTTTTACAATTGCCATTGTGTTGTTATCTGGCAACACATTCTCACACCAATGTGTCCAATAATGCAGCTTGGTCACTGGCACTAAGCTTCAAACTATGACATTCGTACTATTCGTCAGTTTTGCACGTTTCAGTGACATTGAGTCAATATACACTCGTTACATGCATAGTGTCTTTTCAAAATAAACTTCCATTCTTCACAGGAAGTTTGGTTTAGGCAACAAAACCACTTCGTTAGGTTTAGGAAAAGAGCATCCGGTGTAAAGCAACGAACGACACTAATGACTGATGTGACAACGGTTAATATTTACTCTTGATTACGCACGAGAAAGCAACAGCAACAAAAAGATTTTGTGGGATATCTACAAATTACGGCTCATTCTTTTTTATTGGTTTAGCTTTACACACACAAATCGTAGTTGTCAGACGCAGAGGAGCGCTGACTAAGATGCGTTATTTGACGCGTTGGTAGTACTTGTTGGATATGGGATGGGTCACCAGTGCTTTTTGGAGCATTTTCTTTAGACCTTGATAGTTGCTGCATCAGGCTGTTTTCACACTGACATGATGCAAAGTGAGGCTAAAGGTGAGACATAACCACATGCAGTGCCCAGGGCAGAGCCAGCAACTGCACCATGTTCAAATTAACATTAGTAGGATTCTATTTTTAAAAATCCCCTTGTTGACCCTCGCAGATCAGAGGTAAACAAGCTTTATATTCCACAGCCTGGATCTTTACACTGACACTGGAACGGTTTGGAAGTAACTCATTACTCATGACGAATGCTCTGACACATGTCATATTGTATATGCACAAAACGTGCCCTCGGGCTGAATGTGTCCGTAAAGACTAGCCTACAACACGACACTGGCTCGTTCTTTGATTGTGGTGAGAAAAAAAAAAAACAGTTGAGTATAGTAAAATCTGTCAGAGTGGTTTACCAATGAACAAAGCAACATTAGTGTTCCCATGAATGGAGTATTACAATATTAAAGGGAAACCAAGACCCTATTTCCCATGTTTATGTCTTACTGACTGTAAGGGACAACAATTTCTGAAATTGATCCAGCATTGAGGGAGAACGCTGCAGCTGTGCGGGCTGTAATGTTATGGCTCTGGACATTCTGCCCTGTCAGTTACTTCCACAAATTCCAACATTTGTAGGCCTACTTTGATGAACAATTTTTCTTGAGCCTTGATTATTTATTCAAACCACTTTTTCCAAGGTCAATAATGAACTCTGCCGACACTGTGTTAACATGTCATTTCCACTCTTTAAATCTAAAATATGTTGAGAACGAAGACACATTTTTCCCCACAAATGATAACCCATGATAAATACATTTATTGAAATATATTATCTATAACACAATGAATGTCTGTCTGTCGGCCTGTCTGTCTGTCCTTCGCATCTACTTCACATTTGGTGAGTGTATTGCTGGGGACCCAAGAACGTACTTTGTCGTAGTTGGTGGAATTTGGACACAAGAGAACGGCGCTCTGTGCAGCAATGGGGGCGGAGCTTCAGGGCTTTGCATGTCGTCTGCAGCAGGCAGTTCACTGTTGCTGCTAAATGCTGGATATACTAATGTTACAACTGGTAACCTCAATATATCATGGCTGATGTAGTGCTCACGACTCAAGGGAGCGTTTGAGCAGTTTTCAAGAAAGCAGCAACACCACAGGCCCAGCATTCAGCCCGTTCCAGGCATGTCTTTAACAGGTACAACACTAGTATATATAATTAGGAATAATCTTCCAAACAAACTCAGGGGAATTGCGTCATCTTCCATAGCGGACTGTCAGGAAGTCAGCAGAAAGGTCACTTGAAGCCCCTGGCTGACATGATGAATTGTGGATGTGGACACTTGGCAGTTCAGACGTCACAAGTACACACCTGTAAAATCAAATCACAGATCTGCATGTGTCTAAAAGTACCAACATTTTGATGCCCAGACACAATTCTTACTCTTTGAAACAAGCAAGATGTAAAGATGGCAGCATGTCCTTCCTTGTTTGATAACTAATGGCCTGACATCACTATTCCCAGGCCCTGCTGTTGGGGTGGCAAAAGAGCACACCATCCTTTTTACCTGCATATGTGCATTCTTTGGTCTGTCAAATGCCTACAGGGATGAAACAGATCTACATCGCTCCCATGTAGCTCTGGAGAGGGGTTGATAAGAAGCAGCCATTATAATAAAGCAGTGTAGATCCCCTGTGTTCTCCTCATACTGCAAGTACCTGGACTGTGGCTCAGGAGGTAGAGTGGGATGTCCATTAATTGCACAGCTCAGTGGTTTGTCCCCTGCTTCCTCCTGTCCACATGTCCTTGAGCAAGACCCTGCACCTTAAATGGCTCCCGATGGACGGGCCAGAGCCATCAGTGTGAGTGTGTGGATGAATTGAGATCTGTGAGACGCCAAATGTCACCGTGAAGGTAGAGAAGTGCTCTGTAGGGGCAGTACATTTATCATTTACCTGCACTAACTTCCATACAAACATATATGCCGACACACACTGGTACTTTGTGGGATTTATAGTGGAGGTTTACTGAGCATACAGGTTTTGATGAGCACCTCGCCTGAGTAAATTTGATCATTGATAACGTGTGTTTTTGTGGATTTGAGTGTGTGTGTTTGTAGAGCAGATTATTGTGGTGGGCCCTGGCCCTATCTCTTTCGGCCAGTCGCTCACTGTGACACGCCTCTCACATGACAACTCGGCTGTTATCTCTCTCCCACCAGACTCTGCACCCTCAGCCCCCTCACCCCTCCTGCCCCTACACAGTATTTGCTTCTCTCTGTCTCCCCACCTCTTTCCCTTTTATCTTTATTGCAGGATTGCTTTACTATAAATCTGTAGGAGTCCGTATTTTATTCACAACAAATTTCAAGTAAATATAACCTTCTCCAGCTGGCCATTTTAAATGTAACTTTAAGCTGCAATGGTACATACTTTATTATGGAGATAGATGCAGACATACAAATAGATACGTCTATCATCAACTGTCTTACATCTACAATTTAAATGTGTGTTTGACTCCTTTTTCAATGAAATTCAATTCTATTCAATTTATTTTTTGTAGCCCAAAATCACAGATTAGCCTCAGAGGGTTTTACAATCTGTACACATACGACATCCTCTGTCCCAGGACCCTCACATCGGAACAGGAAAACAGAGGAGTGGAAATGAAAGCATTGTTTCAAGAGGAATAAAGAGAATTGTGGGAAAAATGATGCTGGCGGAGGGGTGGGGGTGAAAACCGAGCCAATCAAGGTTGGGCGTGTGTGCCGTTACACACCAATGACTCCCACTTCAATACCTCCCCCAACCTCAGCTGTTCAGTTGCCTGCCACACTCTCTCACTCACTCACTTACACACACACACACACACACAGTATGCTTCATATATCAGCCAGACTACCATACTATACTACCATACAGTGTGGGTATCACACTGTGAGTCTGTGGCGGCTACAGAACACTGTATTCTTCCTGCAGGCCGTCAGTCTGAAGGACACTAACATCAGTCAGACACTGTCAATAACCCTTTAACACCTACATATCCACTGCTGCTGGTATATATTATCACTTTACAGTTCATAATAAGTGATTATTATCTGTCACTGTCAATATAAATGCTAGAGGCTGCATATACTGTAGACATCTGTTCGTAATCATTCAGACCCACGGCCTGTATAAAGACGTTTTATTTTTTATTTTACCGTTGGTCATTGTTGCTTTTTAAATATAAGAATATGATATTTACGTGAACACTGCTCGTGTACATGACAGTCCTGTCTATTCTTTACCTTTATCTGTCCTGCTTTGTTTCCTTTTTCCTAGGTCTTATTTCTATTTCTGTGTAAGTACATCAAGGGAGATGCAAAAGAGAGAAAAAAAACAGAGCCAACTTCCTTTTATGATTTCACATACTTCTGGCAAATCAATCTGATTCTGATTGTGGTTGGAGAAGAGGATGATCTGTGTACACGCTATAGGGCCAACTCTCCAAGCCTCTCGCGTGCCTGCCTTTGGGTTTCACATGTGACTTTTAAATCCTAACAAACCAAAGACTTAAGTTTGAATAATTTGATAATACCTAACATAACAATAATTAACCATATTTAACCGTATTTGGTGGAGAAAAGCTGTTTTCATCAAATGTATTCCCCCAGTAACTCATTTTCAGATTTTTGCTTGCTTCACAAAAATGTATGGGCTAATTTTTGGTTTTGCTAACATTTTGCGGGATGATGCTGTCTTTTAGAGCCCAGACATGAGGGCTGGGGCTGGTGTGTTGTGGGGGAGGGGGCAGATGGAGAGGTGATTATTTGCACTCCTCTGGGGCTTTTGTCTGGGTCCCATGAGAGAAAGAGGTTAACGCCACTTAGCCTCAGGAAGGCCTGCAGAGGCCCATTGTGTGTGTGTGCGCGTGTGTGTGCAGCCCGCGGGTGTGTGTTAGGGATGGGCTTCCCCGCTGTGATCCAAAATCACTTACTATTTTCTTCAACCCGTCATACGCTCCTGTTTGTCAGCTTCATGCTGACACAAAGGCTTACATGTGTGTGGATAAACAAGGTTGTAAGAAGGCAAGTGCTTGCAGTGGAATGCAGTTGTGTTTTTGGCAACGGTTCATCATCATCGTTTGTGAAAAGTGTTTTGTCTAATGCCCCATTTCCACTGCATGGTTCGGCACAACTCACTCTTTGTACCAGACACATTTCTAGATTTCATTTTCCACTGCAGATCGTATAGTAGCAAAGCGACTGCCATGTCACCATCTTCAATACGACGGAGCTCTCACTGGATCCGTTCATCTGCAGCCAAACACGGGAACGTCTGCACCTCGTCAACTGACCACTGGCTTGGTTTTGTGGGCTGCCGTTTGTTAAAATCTCGGTCAAGTAAAAAATAAAAAAAATCACGCTCACTTTTGATGGTAGCTTGGCTATTTAAGAATGACTGGTTTGTGCAGGACACCTTATTGCACAAGTGACGATTCCGGTGACAATTCTCTAACCAATCTGTGGTCTGCAGTGTTTTAATTTCACCTTAATTAGCTCAGCTTGCTTGGGACCATGCGGCAACCTCCGGTTCTGCCGAGTGAAGCCAATGCAGAAATGTCTTAAAACTTGCATTCTCTCTACTGACCAACAGGGGGCGACTCCTCTGGTTGCAAAAAATAAGTCAAATCGTTTTGAAGTCTAAAGTAGAGTATGCTTTAGGGCGGGCTTACTGTGATTGACAGGTCGTTGCCGCTACCAAAGTCGTTTACGGCGTCTCTACGTCACTCCTCTGAATTTCAAATATGGTAACTTCCGTTCACCGTTTGTAAAAGGTCAAGTTGGCAATGGCCAAATTGCCGTACTCGAGGCTTCATAACGGCAGTCCACAAACCAATGGGTGACATCACGATGACTATGTCCACTTCTTATGTACAGTCTGTGCTTGGAACCTGGATGGAGGCGGTAGAAAAAGTAGCAAGGTACCATACACAAACTTTACTAATGGAAAACCAAAAAAGAACAACTCGAGTAGAGACGAGACGAGCCGGGCCTAACATGCAGTGGAAACAAACCTCCAAACTGCTGTGGCAAGAGTGTGTAGATGAAGCATTGAGTTGTTTTTTTTTCCATTCAGTGGCTGGCTAGTTAATTAGCTAACGTTAGTTTGCTAATTCCAAAGGGTTTACATAACGTTATACTGGTTACAGATCAGCGGATCAGCAAGCTGGGTTCCTTCAATCAAAGGATCCGCGGTTCGATCTTGATAGTGAAAGTCGTGATGTGCAGGTGGCACCTTGCATGGTAGCCCCTGTCATCAGTGTATGAATGAGTGTGAATGGGTGAATGATGACATGTAGTGTTAAAGCGCTTTGAGTGGTCGGAAGACTAGAAAAGTACGCTACACAAGTCCATTTACCGAAAGTGCAGTCGTCTCCCAGCAGCAGGGGTTGAGGGTGTAATTCTTGTCTCATTTGTTGTGTGATAAACAGTAAGTCCATCAAAGTGGGGAAGTTACACTATATAATGAATAAATAGGAAGTTAAAGATAAAGAGCACATTGCTTTATTTGAAATCCTGCCACAATAATCAAGAACCCCAAAACCCAGACAGACCACACACACACATACTGTGAGCGTCTGCTGTTCAGAGGAGGCTACAGTTTTCTGTGGAGGCTGACAGGCGTCTCATCATACCGACCTGAGTGTCCTCTCATTAGGCCACAGTGTTCATGCAGTATTAGCCCTGCCACATCTCATTGTTGGAGACGTACACTTCTGCTCGGAGACAGTGTGTGTGGAATCATTGCCCACCACCTTACAACTGTCCTTCAGAAATGAGTTTAGTGTTGTGATTAATCTGGCCCTTCATGGCATCTGTCCCTCTCAAAACGCAATTATGTCTTTGAGTTAAAGGACAAACCGTTCATCAGACGAGGCCGATAACAAATGAACAATAAATAGTGACTGGCAACGGAAGAGGAGCTGGAGGGATCACAAGACAGGCAGAGGGGAATGTGGCAGGAAGAAAGACAAAGAAAAAATGGAACAGTAAAATGGAGAAAAAAGGAGAAGAAAACAATCTTCAGAGGCCAAATAGAGTGTTCAGGATTTTCAAAATAAAGCAAAGGCAAACTCTGTCTCTTAAATCCTTTATATTGAACATGTCCTCCAACTGTTACCCGATACACATGATGGTCAAAACTAGGAAAATAACCCCCATGTTGTATTAAGTCTGAACCATTCTTTAAAGTAAACACATTTTCTGGTTAACAGGCAAACTTTTCTTTTCTTCAAACACCGTGAATCTTTCCGGTAGTCCTCTTCTATCACACTCAGTCTTTATTAACATGTTGACATGTTATTTCTCTTCAGTTGGACAAGCACTTAAAACAAATACATCAAATCAGATTCAGCCCTCATCTCACATTCTCCCCATCACATTTGACTTTTCTCTCCTTTAAATACACTAATTCCCTCCTCCTCCTCCTGTAACCATGGTGACCGTCAGCTGAGAAATGGCAACCGTGGCCCTTCATTAGGTATCAAAATAGGCTCCAACAGCCCAGATAATAGCCACAAGGAGTGTGTGTGTGTGTGTGTGTGTGTGTGTGTGTGTGTGTGTGTGTGTGTGTGTGTGTGTGTGTGTGTGTGTGTGTGTGTGTGTGTGTGTGTGTGTGTGTGTGTGTGTGTGTGTGTGTGTGTGTGTGTGTGTGTGAGGGATGGGGCTGGGGGGGATTGGGATGTGGCAGTAAATTAAAGCCCCCAGGGATGAAGTCAACCTTGCTGTCATGCCTCAGAGAGTCCTGTAAGTAGATGGGGTCATCCTTCACTTCTGCATATGTGGGAAGATGTGCACATGTGAACGTACACACATGCCTCATGTACATATGCATGCACACACACACACACACACACACACACACACACACACTGCCTGTGAGGAGGGATTGACTGAGGCCTATGTAGCGGTTTACACTCAACCACACAACAGTACAGTTAACGCTGCAATGAGTAGTTAAAGTCTCCATAGACAGTGACAGTGTAACAGAAAGGAAAAACAAAAAGACATTTAAAGACACTTAAAACTAGGAGCATTTGACCAAAGTGAGGCAAAGGACAATGAGAAGAAGAGATGCTAGTGCTGGAAGAAAAAGATTGTAAGTAAGTAAAAAGAAGTGAATATGAAACATGGGGTAGGAAATATGGAGCAGTATTTGACATGGGAACGTGGAACAGAATGTGAACATTGCCAAGTACAGAGGTGAACCACAACATGTTCTACTGGTGCTGAGATATAGTGTGCTGGAATGTTTAAACAGCTATTAATGACTATACATGTGCATATACAGATGGCTCCAAAATAAGCCGTGAATACCTGAACAAACATCCCGGTACACATCCATACATACATACGGTATGTACACAGATGTACAGTGCTCATAGCAATGATTAGTTAATCATTAATGCAACAATGTTACTTATGAATCAATGCTGGGACTTTCTAATTTAGGCTGCTGGTTTAGAGTAACGAAAGCACTTAAAGCACTGGTCTTTTCTGTCACCATGTGATTTTGATGACACTATTTCTCACTAACCTGACTTTAGTAGGAAGAAGGGACGTTTATCAGATTTGAGAACATTATGTTTTGTTTTTCTTGAGCTTCACATACGCTTACATTTAAACGTATATTTGGGGCTAAACATCTGGGGCTTAGGCCTCAACAACATGACCTGGCGACACCGATGTTAGGAAGTTTCCAGAGCTCAGGATTGACATGTATTGACGGTCCATCAAGTGCTTGTTCATTGAGCTGTATGAAGGGTCCATGTTCTATTCTACTGTACAGATCATTCCAGTAGTGTGTTAATCCATGTTGTTTGTCTTTAGTGCTCATTTTATACATGTTCCATGTGGGATTATCCCTACTCAATGAAACGATGGTGTCAGTATTGGTCATTTTGCTGAAGAGACCGTGGAGCAGGACGGGGCCCCTCTCACTGCTGACATCCAATATCAATGGACACTAATAACTGACTCAGTTTATCGATCTTTATCCCTGAATGTGTGTGTGTGTGTGTGTGTGTCAGCCTCCACTCTCTTGAAACCATCAAAATGGCAGCAAGTCTTCCCTTTCTTCCTCAGAGCTAATGCCTCAGTGGCTCCATCCCCCCTCCCGCCTTTCTGTTTCAGCTGCACACCGCCGTTAGGTGCAGACATCTCAACGCATCATTGGTCAAGCCACCAAACAAATGGAAATCCGCCAGCATGCTGAAATTACTGATGGTTATCTCCTGTACACCCCCCCCCCCCCCTCCTCCTCCCAACACCACCACCATTTTCACTGACTCCCTATCTTCAGCCCCTTCCCTTGTGCCTCTGTCTCCTTCAGCCATCCTCCATCACCCAGCCTCCACTCAGATTACTGTCTCCTCCGTCCCTCTTTCCATTTATCTTCCATCCAAAGGCTGTGCATTCACAGCTTCTCACAATAGAGATGCACAGAGGATCAAACCAGATCAAACAGTTATTAACAGGAATGGATGCAACCTGCCTTATTAGCCAAAATGTAACAAAATATGCATTACGGTTTTCCTGTAGCAGTCCCTGTTATCTTCATTACAACGCACACAATGGCTGGTGGATAATCTAAACGCCATTGTAATAATTTAGCTATGTAAAGAGCCCCACCCACACAGTAAGCTAAACGAAACAACACAGAAGTTACCATGTCTTTGCCTTCTTAAACATTTTCGAGCATTTTGTGATCATGTGCCTATGTTGACAAATTATATTCACATGACTGTGCTATAGTGAAGTTATTTATATGACTTATTATTTAAATTATTTCTTTAATAATATAATATTTGAAAAACAACAACCATATATTAAAGAGGGTATTTGTTTCCATATGGCAACAAAGCGCAATAATGAAAACTACCATAAAATCTTAAAATTGTTCTTATTAAATTAAATAAAATAATTTTCATTCAAGTTCATTTAATTTAGTCCACCTATTCTCAACCACTGGGCCAATTTCAGAAGTACAGTGGCTAAATTCTATTCAAATTAGAAATGTGGGGGGAAGCAGGTGTCATTTGCAAATATTAAATATATGTATTAACATGAATAAAATGATAATACATATCGATAAAAACAGGGCACAACAATTATGAAGGTGCAGTTTCTCAAAAAGGCATTAAAAAACTATTAATTTCCAAAAATAATTAATAATTATATTGAATATGATTTAATTTACATGAAATCACCTTGGTTCACCACTTTTCTTAACAAAAGGGAAAATAATAATGTAGTCTCATAAATTATAATAAACTATCAATTTGGAACAAGTTTACAAATTTCACTTCATATTCTCCCATTCATGTTATAATCTGTGTGTGTGTGTGTGTGTGTTTGTGAGTGCATATGCACACGAGGAAGCAGTGTGTACGTGGACATTGCTTGCTTCATAGCATCTTTTCTCTTTTTTTGCCATCTGAGCCCCAGCGGCCATTATGCAGTAGGTGTGAGATCATAATGCGCTCACTGGGGCGCGTAATAACTTATTTGGTGTGTGTCCACGACTAGTGTGTGTGTGTGTGTGTGTGTGTGTGTGTGTGTGTGTGTGTGTGTATACATACAGATAGCTGGCTACATGACTGTATTGATCTACATCAACATCATCCAAATGCAAAGCTGCTGAATGTGGCATGTGATCCAGCTCTGCTCTCTGTCTCACTTGGATTTCTCTCCATATTGTTAGCTGGTTCCAGTTTTTTGTTTTCTCAAAGGCTAGATTTGGCTTAATGCAAGTTTATTCTCACGACTACAACCTTTTGCGGCCTCTCTACCAGAGCACCAAATTAGTCACAGAAAAGAGTCCCCAACAAATGCACTATTTCCAACTGTTATAGTACATTTTATTATTCAGGGCATCAATATCTCATCAAACAACTATAATATATGTAAAGATATAGAGGAGTAATGTCTACCTGAGCAGAGAACAAAGTCTCCCTCCCTCTGTGTGTGCTGTTACCAGAGCTTCTTCTTGCGTTGCGCGTGCATGTGAGCGCGCCCCGCTCGCTAGCTCACGGCCGCCGCCCTGCACTGCTCTCATATCGCAGTCACAGCTGATAACACCGTTCTGACCGACAGCGTCCTTGTGGAAGCGTGTTGCCCACCCTCTGGTTCCCACTCAGGTAAACACTGTGAGCCCCGCCAGCATGTTTGCCGTAGTTTGTACTGTTAGCGCCGTTCGCACCGTTAGCTACGAGCCGCCAACCCAGGCGTCGCCATGTTGAGAGCCGTTGAGAGGCAAAGTGCTCCCAATCTCTTATTATGCACTTTTAAAAACTACACTCAACTATTTTGGGAAATTATTGAACCTAGATATTTGTGAACTATTTTAAAATATTTACTTCTTCAGTAGGAACCAATAGGCTGTCAGAGTAGGAAGACCGACACATTGTTGGTTTTGGTCTTTTCATCTTGACAATAAGAAAAACAAAACACAAAAAAGCATCAAGATGTATGCTGCTTAAACTGTCATGCCACACGCTATTCTATCACTTATATCAATCAATACTGCTCTGAGAGTGTAGACGGTTTCTTTCTCTTTTCCTGAAGCAACTACATCTGTATTGTACAACTGCATCTGCAGGAATACAGCTTCATGTGGACCCTCTGAGTGGCTTTAGGTCACTTTGTGTAGATTTGGGCAATGGCAACTGGACAAGGGTGCAAGTATATACTCTTCAATGATTACAGGAGAGATGTAGATGAAGTATTGGTACAGAGACCAGACCATTAACTGTAATTTCACAAATTTCACTTTAACAGGGTATTCCATTGATGTAGCATTGAACTAATAAAGTTGGGAGACTTCTCAACTTAAAACATCTTTATTTGCTCAAAAGAAATTACTAAAAACAAAGATGATGTATTTTTAAAAAAATAAAAAAAATAAAAATTAAAAATGAATTCCTCCACATGTCTGGCTGTTGTAGAAACTGTTGTCAGTTGTTTTAACAGCAAAAACTAACTTTACTTACTTTAACTTTAACTAACAGTTTACACACTGATTTGCTATTTATGATATTCAGCCTGAAAAAAGCAGGAACCATTCACTACTGGCTCCTTCAGTAGCCAATAGTCTCTTTTTTGTGGAACAACACCCACACAGTAAAAACTCAGGTCCATCAGGAAATTAGGTTCAGCGTGATCCAAGCTCCCGCCCCGGTTTAGTATGGGTCTCTAGACGAGGTCTGCAGGTCCGGTGAGGAACCTATGGATTCACATTAGTGGGTAGGCAGCTCCTCTGCTGGCCAGGTGAACGAGCCGCTGCCCTCCTTCCTCCTTTGTCAGTAACAGCACGCTTTGCGGTATCCAGTCCAGACGGACCCAGAAAAAGTCCACCAGCACCGCTTGCGTCTTGGCCGCATCGTCAGGTGCGATGGGGGGTCCGCACACGCTAGTCAATGCCACAGCACAGAAGACACCAAGTCGTCAATCTCTAACAGGAGATCTAAAAGTCTGCAGGGAGGCCATCAATGCCAGGAGCCTTGCAGCTTCCGCCTGCAGCTTCTCAGCAGAGATGGGCCTCCAGCTTTGCACTGGCCTCCACTGTGACCCCGAGCAGGCCCTTGTAGAACCACTACTCCATCTCCGGTTTCTCCTTTTTGAAAAGCTTCTCATAAAAAGCAACTGCACGAGTAGGGATGCATGAGTCTTCGCTGTCCATTCTTACTTTCAGGGCCAAAGACAGAATGAGAGGGAGCATCAATTTTGGCAATATTCTGAAACCAAGAGCAATCCAGAGCACCAAGCAGGTCGGACAGAGATGACTTTTTTCTTTTGGGAACTTTAATATGTTCCCTTCTCCTGTGGAGGCTGAAGCAGCTGACCAGCTCTCACCTGCTCCTTCCGGGCACAAACCAATCAGACGCCCCTCGGTTCGACAGCCGAAGCATTTCATTTTTAGGTTACATGCACAGTATAAACAAAGTCAACATTAACCCTAAATACTGATATTCTGCACTGTTTTTAAGATCAATGAAAGCTTGACTTGCTTATGATTAGGAGAGTTACAGCTGATGGGGATCATGTTTATCAGAGAGACTAACTGTGTAACTGTGTCGAGCCACCTCCTTCTCCTACAACGCATTTCTTAGGAACAGGGACACGTTAGAAATAATCGCCTTTTAAGCAGGGTTTACAAGTGACAACATAGACGTGAAAGGGCCTTGAATCACTACTTCGCTCTCAAGCAGCTGATTCACTTTCTCTGTCCTGTCTACAAAGATCACAACACCGCTGTACATCCAGGACACAGATTTTACCGTCATAGCCAACAACATCCGCTACATTTAGACTACGTTCTTCCACTGAACAGCCAACATCTGAAGAAGGTTTGATGGCGTGTCGGTGTGTCAGATTGCCTAAGCCAGGGCCTCCACCTTTGCAGTAGATGTGTTTAAGACTCAGCATAGATTCCTTTTGATCAGGGTTCAGTGTACTGTGGCCTTCTGTCACGTAGCCTGGCCAGCGGAGGGCGACTAACCCCTAATTGTTAGCTGTATAGGAGAACAATTGTATTAAACAAAAACAAGCCAGTTAATGAACTAAATTCTTTTCACAAGTAGGTGTCAGGTTCTGATGTTCTTGAATTCTTCCACTGGTCTCTCCAAAGTTCTTCTTTTAGTCTTGACCAACATCTTTTGACCCAGAAAAGGTTTAAACAACTGGCACAAGTAGTCAGGAGTTTCTAGGGGCAAGTCCTGTCACATTTGGTGAGGTTACTTTTGGGATCAGCTTAATACTTCTCTCTGGCATAAGCAAAAGATATACTCACTTCACATCTCTTCCAAAAAAGGTCTGTAATATAATGCACTTGTCTCCAGCATCAGCAGGAGTACTGGTGGCATGACTGTTTTTGTTGTCAAGAGGAGTAAGTCAGGAGTAGGAGGAGTCAGTGTGTAGATAGCTTATCACTTCTGAGTGAACTGCACGAATCACTAGACAGGTGAAAAATCACTCCGTAGTGTTTTACCGCAGAGAGGCCCTGCTTTACTTCCAGCCTTTAACCCTCATCCTACAAATATATTAACATACAGGGACTGCCTACTGTATAAACAGATTCAATAACTGTAAGTGTGCAATCAACACATGTCATCCTCAATTCATTTATTGTGTAAAATGAAAACAGAGCACATGAGGAAATCATGTCAGTGTCAGTTGCATCTGTGTCTGTCTCCCTCAGAATTAAATGACAGACTCCCTACCCCCTGATAGTGTGTCATAATGTAATTTTGTATCTATTAAAACTCAAAGGCTGCAGCTGGGTGAGTGAGTTGATGGAGCAGGTACAATGTTAGCAAAGCCTAACACTAATCGATCCAAACTCCACTCAGAAAACAAGCATTTTAAAAGCTTTGACCTAAAAAACTATGAACTATTAAGACATTTTATTTCAGCATCCTTTTTATCCTGTTGCTTTTAAATTATAAAAACAATCTGTTTATTTTGGGTTCATACAGCTGACGTGGCTTGCTAGATACCGTGAATACGGCGTTCGGTTTCCAAGGTTCAAAGCAGCAACAGGGGTATGTTTGCTCATGTTCAATGTCAGTAATAACTAGAAAAGGCAGGGCAGGTAAGACTGTGAGGTCACCTCTCAGTAGGTCTTGCCGAGATAATCATCAATTCATGTTCATAACTCAATTTGAAATTCTCCAGAACAACACACTGTAGCATATACTCTACTCCCTCATCATCATCATCAGTGATCTATGTGTGTTGGATGAGTCTACTTTGAGGAAACGATGCCTGAGGTGTCTGTGTGAGAGAGATGAAAGCAGTGGCCATTTTGTTTCATTTGCCCACCGCACCCTTTTCAGTGTTAGTGTGTGTATGTGTGTGTGTGTGTGTGTGTGTGTGTGTGTGTGTTGGGGGGGTGAAGCTGCACTCATGCAGATCCTCGTAGTGTCGTAGTGGCTGATGGATTGTGTTGTGACTGAGCCCACAGTCTTAAACAACAGTGAGTTAATTGAAGATGATCTCCAGATAACGAGTCCTGACTGGACCATTTCTCTGTGTTATCCCTCAGCTCTGCTGGGCCCGTTTCTCTCTTTCTTTCACCACTCCTCTGTAAATACGGCATTTGGTTTCCCAGGTACAAAGCAGAAATTGTGGTTATTTAGGCCATGACTGATGAAAGATTGTCTACGTGGAGGTAAGGCCCTCCTCCTCTCCGGTGTGTCTAGCACGAGTGAACAAATAAACATGATGATCCCACAGTCAAACTTGCGTGAGTAGCGTGATGTGAAAATTTGCGTTGCTTTTGGTGTAAACATAAGCGACTCACTAGGCTTGCAACTACCGCCAATGTAAACCCAACCGTGTCATTATTACACACACGGTCACTGAGCATAAGTGAGAGATGGTCCACACAGGGCCGGTGGGAGGGGAGATGGATGGGTCAAACAAACAGGAGGCCGCTGTTCTTGTCACATGTGAAACTGATTTGTTGCGTCAGTCGTTAGGTCTGTGAGTCGTTAGTGTCGTTAGGCACGCGACTCACATGAGTCGCTAATCGTGTGAGTCGTTAATCAGTTAAGTTAAAGTCAACCACGCTTTTTTCCTAAACCTTACTAAAGGGTTTTGTTGTCTTAACCTAACTTCCTGTGAAGACAGAAGTTTATTTCTGAAAAGTCACTATGCATGTTACAAGTGTATGTTGACATGCCATCTCTGACACGTCCAAAACTGACATTGGAGGGGAACTTGGAGCATCATAGTTTGAAGCTTACTCACTAAGTGTATCCTCCAGTTCATAATGCATTAAAAAAGCTGGTGGGAAAATGTCTGGAAGAGCGCTTTGTTAGATAGCATGCAGCCCTGTTATTTAATACTTGATTGTTGTCCTATCATTGAAGGTGTTTCGGGAGTAAGACCAAATGCATTGTAAGATTGTCGTACCAACAGTGAGATAAGATATCAGATGTGCGGTTAGAGGGAATGTGGATGCGCTCCCAAGGGAATTTGGGTGAGCTGTGCTTTCTGAGATACGTGGATTATGATTGGAATCTACATTTCTATACTGCTCATTAACCAAGGGCAAACCAACTCAGTGTTACATTTAGACCTCGACCATGTATGTCATACTTTTAAGGAGGTATGTTTGCTCATTTTCAATGTCAGCAATAACTAGAAAAGGCAGGGCAGGTAAGACTGTGAGGTCGACTCTCATCATCATCATCAGTGATCTATGTGTGTTGGATGAGTCTACTTTGAGGAAACGATGCCTGAGGTGTCTGTGTGAAAGAGATGAAAGCAGTGACCATTTTGTTTCATTTCCCCACCCCACCCTTTTCAGCGGTAGTGTGTGTGTGTGTGTTGGGGGGGTGAAGCTGCACTCATGCAGATCCTCGTAGTGTCGTAGTGGCTGATGGATTGTGTTGTGACTGAGCCCACAGTCTTAAACAACAGTGAGTTAATTGAAGATGATCTCACAGATAACGAGTCCTGACTGGACCATTTCTCTGTGTTATCCCTCAGCTCTGCTGGGCCCGTTTCTCTCTTTCTTTCTCCACTTCCCTGCTTCTCTTCTGTATTTCACTTTTATCAAGATTACAATCATTTCTTCCGTCTTCGCTTCTCTCTGTCTCATCACAGGCATAACCACTGTGTCCTGAGCAAGCTATTTGACAGGAAATGGCAATTTTACTGGGAGGATTAGGCCTTTGATGTTGTTAGATGATAGCTATCTGCGAGCTCCCTTTACTTCTCCCATTGCCTGCATTCCTCTTCGGCGAGGGTGGCTCTGTGTATTTGTCATTTAGAACGGCCCTCAATCATATGGGGATATTTCTTGATTCATAGTTATTTTAAATTTAATTTAAATTATATAGCGGCAAATCATGACAAAAGGCACTTTTCAACATTTTCACTCCATCTCTTAATAGTTCAGCCTTCTGCTTGAGTTCACCGCTTACCCTTCTATTTACTAATAATACTACTAATATTAACAGTTTTCGAGGGTTTTCGAGGTGACAACCATTACTGGTCTTATTTAACCTTATGAACCTGTTGTTTATTCTTTCAATGTCTACAGTCATTTTCTGGTTGAATTGAGAAACAATCAAAATGGCCACACACCTTGATTATTACATTATTAGGCTAATAATGTAATAATAATGTATCAGCTATGTAAAGAAATTGAAATAAAAACATGTTTAATTGCTACGGTATGTGGTTTGAATCAAAGCATTCACAGACTTGAAATTTGACTTGACAATGACTGTCAACTGTCTTATAAAGACTTGTGACTTGACTTGGACTTGCCCTCAAGAACTTGAGATTTGATTTGATACTTGCTTTGACAGGATTTGAGTCTTGACCTGAGGCCTGTCCTATGAAGCAGGATTTGGGGTTAGTGACATAACTTCAGGGTTAACTCTGAGTTTTTAGTCCTACGACGCTGGTTCACTTAACACTTGTGTTGGAGACACAGATCAAGTCCTATAAAAGCACTGCCTACTGATCAGGTTTCGGTTCATGGATCATAAGATAATATTACACAAATATGAAAAAGGGAAAGTCATAATTCAGACTGAAAGTAACACAGTTTAAACTAATAATTTAAACAATACTTGTAATCAACACATTAACATGACTGAATACACAGATGTAATTATAGTCAGATCTATCGTGCTCTAGATGTTCAGGGATATTATAATTGTGTTAGTTTACACATTCACACAGTTACTTTCATTCTGAATAATGTGTTTAACTTCTTTGTACTTGTCCATGTTTGTGATTGGTCAGATACTGCTAACTTTATGTGAACCTCAGAGGCAGATTGAGAAACCCTGGGTTGATTTACCGAGTTAATATCCAGGTTTGAATGACTGCCTAGATGAATCGCGGTTGTTGGGGTTAGTGAAGCCAGATAACCAGAAGATACCCTCGGTATGATTAACTCACCTTCTAGTACGGGGCACTGGACTTTCATCAGTCTGATTTAAGAAGAGCTCTGGTTCCTGCATCTAATATAAGATATGATCCTGAGGAAAGTATTCAAATCTAAACTGCTATGTTTTTACTGCTAAATATGGGCTTTATTTGAATCTGACCTTTCCTCTTTTTTCTTCTCACCACAGCCAGGGAAGAGAATGTAGCCACTTTCCGTGGCTCAGAGTACTTCTGCTACGATCTCTCCCAGAACCCCATCCAGAGCAGCAGCGATGAGATTACGCTCTCCTTCAAGACGTGGCAGCGCAACGGCCTTATCCTCCACACCGGCAAGTCAGCTGATTACGTCAACCTGGCACTGAAGGACGGCGCTGTCTCCCTCGTTATCAATCTGGGCTCCGGAGCCTTTGAGGCCATCGTGGAACCAGTCAACGGGAAGTTCAATGACAACTCGTGGCATGATGTCAAAGTGACCCGCAACCTCCGGCAGGTAAGGCATAGGGATGGTTAGGCAAAGTTTTCTTACATCTCATCTTATTAAGATTTGGTTGATTGGTAAGTGGGTTCACAGGTAGATAGTTAGACAGATAGGTAGGTAGGTAGGATGACAGTATGGAGGTAGGTAAGAAGACAAGGGGGTAGGTAGGTAGGTAGGTAGGAAGAAGACATTCAAATTTCATGGAACATGCCTTGATAGATCTAGACTTTTCTACAACACACATATCCTTTAAAATACTTTTGAGAAAGACAGCACACATGGTAGAACCTTGGTAAGGAGACAGACCACAAACATCTTTAACTCTGGATGCTTTTCAAATCCATTTTAACGTTGCCTCGGTTTCCACCTGTTAACCTCAACCCTTGTCTGTAAGTAAGAAGTGACTTACAGAATGAAATGAACCATTGTTTTTACTAACATGTGTACTAACTCATTCACTTTTCATCATTTGGTTTTCATTTGTTTTAATGTATTAACAAACATTCTGGTCAACTGTGTAAATTCGTTTCTTACCCACCCCACCTTTTTGAAAAGCACAAAGGGCAAACAGGCAATGGACGCGCTATGGTAAACACACTCCATTGTATGGTAGATATCATCATTATTATCCTTTTTTTAGTTTGCTGTGTACTTTTCCTCTTCATCTTCTTGGACTTTAGTACATAGAGATTCCATTCCCCCACGAAAAAGCAATGGTATTTCCCGGCTTTCATGTTTGTTTTACTTGTCCTTCTGTCGTTCTCCTGGTTGCTTTTCTACTTTCCTTTTTATCGTCATCCTCTTTAGTCGCACATAACATTTGCTCCTCTAGGGTTTTACTAAAACTCTTTCATTGCAGATTTTTCTGTTAGGGTGTTTAGATAACTGTTAAGAAGCATATTACAACCAAAATTAGAGAGAGACAAAATCCACACTGAAAGTCTGAAAATAGTTTCCTGTGCACTACAGCATATGTGCATGACCTGACATGGACTAAATCCACCAGACTCTCATTTTATCACACTCCTGAACAAGTGAAAACTAGAGATAACTAACAGTGCATTGGAAAACTTGGTAGCCACCAAATCCACCTGGGCTCGAAATACAAGTTGTCTGTGTACATGCACTCGTGTATGAAACTTTTAAAATTACTTAAATCAAAAACTTTGTTGAGTGTACTTGTCCTTATTTCTCGGCACTATCACTGTGGCCGGATTCAAAAGATCTCCCAAATCGACCGCTGTGCAGCCAGATAAAAATGTTGACATTGTATGTTTCTGTTAATCACGGATACATTAAATGAGGCTGCATTGTGCTTCTTAAGTAACATTATGTAACTTTGCGCAAGACAGGGTTGTTTTTAATTATTTATTACACTAGTTATGTTATTACGTTGTTAGACTATTATTTTAATACAAACCATGATGTTTGTCTAACCGTAACCAAGTAGTTTTGCAGCCTTAACCTACCTATGTAATTTGAGTAAAGTGAAACTATTTCCAATTGTAAACGGCCTTTTGGCCGCTCCGAGAACGGGTACCATAACAACACAAATAAGATGCTCATCAAAATCCAAGCGGTGGCTGACTTGACCAATTTTTTGGGGGGCTTTCTGCCTTTATTGGATAGTGATAGTCAGGAAAGGGGGAGAGAGAGAGAAGGGGGGGTCAGTGTGTGACAGTTGGCAGCCCTGAGTTCCGTCCACTGGTGCATGTAGAGCAGAGAAATACTGTATGTGCACAGCTAAAATGTATCATGCACTACTGTGGATTTGCACGTGGTATTTGGAGCCCTATCCACTAACACCACAAGCATTTTGACTGAACAATAATTGATTGCTAAGAATTAAGTAATTTAAGAAGCCTTTGTTAAATAAATACATTGATAATATAATGAATCATTACATACAAATAATTCAGTGTTTGCACCCATTGGCGGTTTACTCAGGTTCAATTGTGGTAAAGTGGGAGAAATATGACTTTATAACAGTTATATATTATGTTCTTTATTTAGAATATTTGTTTATTTATTTAATTTAGTTCTCCTTAAATTGATCACTGGAGCAAACACGTTTGAAAATGCACAACTTTTACTTTGAAGGCGAGCTGTCTCTGTTTATGGCCCTCGACTTCCTTTACTCAATAATCATTATTAAAGGTGGATAGTGGAACAAGCGGATGTTTTGGTGCACGTGTCCATTCAATGCGACAATAACGCAGACAAAGCTTTAACCGCATTTAGGCAGCATCGGCTATCGAACAACGAACTCACACGTAGCAGAATACATTTACATTAACACAAGTAGACCAATGACATTAGGTAATACCCCTAAACTGACATTGTTCATTATACAACGTGAACAATGGCAAATGAATTATACTTCGTGCACGGACCGTCAGAGCTTGGAGGTTTTTACTACATGACTGATGTCCTGCACTGTTGGTGTGTCCTCTGCCATTCTGTGTGTCCTGTCTGCATGTTTGCATTCCATTTTGTGTGGCTTGATACTAACTCCTCCCTCCTCTCTGTTGGTTTGTGAGTGTTCTTTGTCTGCCCCTGAATGCTACTGCTGTTATCTTTATTAATTTAATCACATCTATAGACACAAAAGGAGATTAATAAAACAAGTAAACACCACATCGTTTGTGCATTATTAGAACTACATGATGAAGAATACCAATGCATGTTTGTGAGTGTCTGGAGCTAAATTCACCCTGTTTACATTATTATTTAGACATTTTACTAACATTTTATACCTATTAAAAGTTTCAACTTCTACAAATAGCATCTACTAACTTACATCAAAAATGAAGAAGATGATGGGCTGTCAGATTATCTTTATATCTGTCCTGTCTGGTCCATAACACATGTAAACACATCACCAGGTCTGAGATCTACAATTTAACACGAGACAATCTTCGATCCTGACAATCCAAGAAAAACATTATATTTCACACTCACTGTTCATTTCTCTCTGTCAGGTGACAATATCAGTCGATGGGATTCTGACCACCACGGGTTACACCCAGGAGGACTACACCATGTTGGGCTCTGATGACTTCTTCTATGTGGGTGGAAGCCCCAGCACCGCTGACCTACCTGGATCTCCAGTCAGCAACAACTTCATGGGTTGTCTCAAGGAGGTAAAGTACCTGGCTTGTTGGAGTGAAACGAGGTGCTGGCGTGATCATTACTTGCTAAACAGCTCATGTCGATCTGTCCATACCGTCTCTGAGACAAAACCTTGGCTGTTTAGCTGCTAGATGTTCCACTTCCTTTACCGGTCTCTGACTTTGCCTGACTAGTGTTTGGTGCTGGGCAGGTATTGTATAGTGGGTTTATTAGAGCTTTTTTGCTGCCGTGTCTGATTGATGAGAGTAGTGTCATGAGCCATTCAATAAATCTACATGCCATGAAAACAAAACAGTGTGCCTGATCTCACGGAAATATGTGAAATGACCACAACCTCTTAACAGCGAATTGGGTGGTGCAGGCACCTGATGTGTTAAAATGACATGTCAGTGCCACAGGAACAATGCCAATGGACAGACATTTAGGATCCCTTTCATGGTGGACACACAAATTCCCTGGTTCAGCAGAAATAAGTTTGGATCAAAAATCTACAAAGGGTGGAGGTCAAACCCAGGAGATTAGTGTCCGTGTCCTGTGTGAAACCAAAACTCAATGTTGAGTTATTTTAAATTACGTAGGCTACGTATGGGACTAATGTAACAAATGTAGTTCTGGTACACCATATGTTATTAGCGTTCACATCCAACCTTGGAGTTGAATCTTCCCCCCGTGTTCTTCACTAGTTAATCCTGTCTCTCAAGAAATTTCCCTGAAATATTCCTGTGAATAAGAACAATCCCCCATGTGAATCTCCCTTTTTTTTATTACTATGCATTAAAATCACAAAAGATGAGCCTTTGTTTACATGAAAAATTAATAAAAGTTCGAAAAACACAGCAGGTGATCAAAACTAACCTCTGCCTTGAAGGCAAGATAGAAAACCTTCCAGATAGTTCTATAGAGTTGCATTGCATAAACCAAAGACAGTAATGAGACATTCCCTAGTGACATCAGTCTCTCCTAATAACGAGTGTCTCACATTGAACAGAGGAATCATATTCTGGAATCTGTTATTTAAATAAAACACAGTGAAAATGACATAGTTTCGTCAAACAATACAGTAATACAGTATCTAACTACTACAACTTACTTCCTGAGTGATGATCTTCAAGCTCTCAACTTTTCCATTGCCACCAATGTTAACAAACTCCCGAATCTCCTCAGCAAAACAAAAATTAAGGAACCTTTTAATATGCTAATACCACTATTGTTTGAAGAATATTTCACACCATTGCATTTGGCTCACTCACAGTGTCAAATCCCAGTCAGTAAGAGTTATTGGCACAAGGTGTTTGTAAAGACCCTTTACACAGCAGCCATTTTGTCGTGCAGGGTGAACGCAGGTGTAATTAATAACATTAATTATGGCCCTGCTGCATTTCGGCCTTGCTATTGTGGCTAATGGCTCACTGGAATGACTGCAACACTAAAGAACATGGGCCATAATGAACGACTCCTGTGTCTGCCCTGCTAGGACATGTCAGCGTGGATGCTGGGTAATTATCCGCTGTACAGTCACATGCAGTTGGAAATTCCTGACAGAACTGCTTAGCACTTCCATACCAGTACACAGGCTAATAGCATTCAATGCTAACACTTTAACTGACATTTCAACTGCTATCAGCACTTACACACGTCCACAGTTTCCCCAGTTGCACGTTATTGTTTCATCTCTTCAATTAGTGCTTCTTCTTCTGTCAGCTCAGCAGTCCAGCTGACATTTCAGCTGCTTACAGTGCATACACCTTATCTTCTTGCAGTACTTACATCTTCATGTATCAGTATTACAATTTAAAATGACACTTAATCAGTTTTCAGTAGTCATGCTTCAACACATGCTTTCCTCTCCAGCGTCAGGGGCGACTGTGGCTCAGAGGTAGAGCAGGGTCGTCCTTCAATCAGAGGATCGGCGGTTCGATCGCGGCTCCACTAGTCCATGTCGATGTGTCCTTGGGCAAGGCTATTAACCCCAAACTGCTCCCGCAGGCTGTACCTTTGGTATGAATGTGAGTTAGCCCTGATGAGCAGGTGGCACCTTGCATGGTAGCCCCAGTCATCAGTGTATGAATGAGCGTGAATGTGAGTGTTAAAGCGCTTCGAGTGGTCGGAAGACTAGAAAAGTGTACAGTTCATTTACCATTCCTTTACTTCAAGTAATGTCGAACTGCTTTCACAGCTTACACCTCAAGTGTCTTGTACTGCTGTCAGTATTGGCCAAAAATGAGGTTCAAATATTCGCTCTAAATATATTTATATATATCCATATTTTGCGTATATTGTCGATTACAATGTGTCCTAACTGGCTACGAGCAATGCAGCACTGCGCAGCTCTGAACTTCAGTCGGACACCCTGTTTCTAATTATTCCTGTTCCACGCTTTGAAAGCGCAGGGATGGATGGTTTCTATAGGAAACCTCCTCATTTCACTACAAAAACCTTAATAAGAAGGCAGCTGACTTCACAAGGGAGATCTTGTGAAGGTGTCTTACTTGCTGTTGACTATATTGTATATCATTTCCAGTACATATCGCAATATGAAGCGAGTGTATTCTGTTTAAAAATAGCGACTCGTCCACCTTTTAACTGGCTACGTCTCCAGTCGGATCTGGAGCTCACATCTGATAGGGATGTGGTTTGTTTACATGACATATCATGGCGCTTGCGGTTAGAACAGTGGTTCCGCTTTAGAAGGACTATGAGGGCAAATCTATGTCAATATCTGCGAGCACGAATGAGATCGACGCATGCGCGTGAAGGCACGCATATTACAATTGTGAGCGCTTTTTACATCACTGCATGCAGAATATTGTGAAATAATTGTGAAAACCTCAATGCCTCCTCTGACAATAATCAAAATGTTATATTGTGACTTCCCTAATTTGCACATGCATAACTTAAATCATAGTAACACACTTACTGCATAATTTTACAAAATCTGTACATAAAACTATTTATAAACACATATTGTATTCGTCCTCAGTCAGAGAGAGTAATCCACATTCTGTTTAAACCTTGTATTTGTACACGGTGTCAGATAAAGATCAGTACTATTAATATTACACTTTGAGTAGAATGAGATTACAGTGGGATTGTTTCTGACTTGTGATCCAAACATTTCCAGAGCGTAAATTCCGTCATCACTTTATTCATGTTGAAGAAACTGAGGAGTTATATTCAGCTTGAACTAATGTCACATTTCAGTTTCAGTCAGAGGCAGACAGCTTTGGTAGTGCTGCAGTTTTTATCACAATCTAATAACAACTTTCATATTCGAATATCTCTTTTTTACTATTTGACTATATATTGAAATCTAGAAAATGTCTTGACAGCATACTGACTCAAGTCAATTCTTTCCAACGACATTTAACTCTTTTCATTGCTCCAGCTTCAAATCACACTCCTTGGAGTGCATCAGTTGTTCAATATCCCCATGCAATATTTCACAAGCAAAAACAAAAATGTAACACAAAAGCTCAGAAATACATTTCACTTCATAATATTTTACGTTATTCATGTATTTATATACTATACTGTATATATATATATATTTATATACATATTTGTATGACCTCCACAATAATCCCCAGAATGTATCACGCTCACATGAATCAAGATTACCGTAAAAGTTTGTGGAACAGACAGAAAACTGGGCATTTAAAGGGCCAGCAAGTATTCTTTGCCGTTTTTACTTTGCTTCAGCGAATGCGGATGTGATTCATGTCATCTCAGTGGAGCCTCTGCAACAGATTATCAAAGTTACTTTTAAGATAATTGGTTTTCAGTTGCTTTGCTTATACCAATTTACAGGGTGTAAGAGCTGACCTATTGAGTTAACCCATACACACACGCACATACACACACAAATATGTTTTTCCCTCAAGCTGATGATGTCATATCTTTGCACTTGCCCGCTGCTGCGCGTGGCAGCAGGGACCTGGCTTTCTCTGTCACTGGTTGACAACGACACACATCATATGACACATCATATGGCCCGCAGGGAGGGTGAGGAAGTGGTGCAGTAGCCATTTAATCCCCCTCTGGCCCACTTCCTGCTCTGTGCCATGCTGGGCAGGTTTGCGATATCAGCCAGCCCTCACACACACACACACACACACACACACACACACACACACACACACACAATTCAAGTACAAATAGAAACATGCACACCCAGGCATGCACATTAGGTTTAAGTCCTTTATTCTCTCATCATGACATACAGAGATATCAAGAATAAACATGATGTTACATAACACACCCAAGACACACAAACACATTTTCATTTGGCTTTTGACACACAATCACTAAAAAATACTGTCCAACACAAGTATTGATTTATGAACTCAGTAATCTGCAAATCAAGCAGCAAAGGCATATGAAAGCAGTGCTGCAGCATATATGCATTCTTCATTTTCAAATAAATACATGTTTGCTACTAAAGCAATGTAGCTTACAGTGATTTATCTGACTGTCAACCATGTTGATAAAAGGGCCCTCTTTTATAAACTGGAAGGGTGTAAAGTGTTTGTATGTAAACAAAGAGGATTTATCATTTCATACTTTGCTTTGACTTGATTGAGAATTAAGTTTTCTCCACAATGAATTACATTATTGTTGACATTACAGCTGCAGTCATTGTGTCATTAGAAGTGAATACACATTATCTGAACAAAGACATTGTTCACTCTGCTAAAAAGAGTACTGCATTGATTTAGCATTACACTCCTAACCTATTCTATGTCTGACAGTCTGAGGACAGTTTAAAAAAAAAAAGGATCAATTCTGATGCAGCAGAATCATGTATTTTTTATTACACACATCTTTCTGGTAAAAACCTCACATCTACGCAAGAGTGACATCACTTCAATCAATCAATTAGACTTCATGCAGGTCCCTCTGCAGCTACAAAAGGCTTCATACAACTTTTTTTCCCGTCTGCTGTAGTACTCCCCAGACTTTGGCCTTAGTTAGTCAAAGTTGATGGACAATGTAAATTTCTAACAAGGAGACAAAGAAGAGAAGAGAAGAGGAGAGGAGCATAGAGCGGTTTATATACAGCTTGATGAGGAGAATGAGCTACAGGTGTATCAGCAGCACTCTGAGGTCCACGCCCAGACACACACACACACACACACACTGACAGATGACTCACAAACACAGTAGGACAGAGGAAACGGAAGAGAAAATGATGAGGGAGAGAAGGTCCCGACAGACATCTAATTGGCTACTGATAATTCCCTGTTGAAAAAATGCATTTGTAAATGTGTGTGAAGTGTGGATTCTGTTTTAATGTATGACTATTTATAAGTTCAGAAATATGAGTCATTTATATATATGAATCACAAAATATGACATTTGTTAATCCTTCTGTGTGTATTTGTTGATATTGAGAGAGATCTGACACCATAGAAAAAGATAAGATAACTTTATTGATCCCAAGGAAATTCTTGTGCCAGAGTTTGATCAAAGATTATAATATAAGAATAGGAAAAAATCATAGTCAAAATATAAACATATATGATCAATATAGCAATAAGTATTAAGTGTATATTAAGTATCAGAGTAGTTTTACGAGTATGCGAGCGCAGTATGTGACCTGATACCAGTATCCAGTAAAATGTGCAATGTAACTCGTCGCTACCCACCTCTGCAGGTAAAATGAGTACGAACTAATCTGGTGAGAGTGCATTATCTGTCCACACACACATATCATTCTATCACACGCTGATTAGTTGATTATAAAGCTGACATAGCAAATCTTCAAAATCTGAAAACGGACTGCCAGCATAGGTACACACACACACACACACACACACACACACACACACAGGTATTATTTGGTCACAAACACAGTGTGTGAAAGATTTTCATCATTCCTTCTCCTTCCTAAGCACAGGCCCACCCACCCACACATCTGCAGCACCCACCAGCTCTCCCTCTGTCTGTCGTCCAGCACCCTCTCGTCCTCCACTCCCTGCCATTAGGGCTAATTTGCCCGCTGCCAATGCTCTTGTCCTCGCCGTCCACAGAGCGGCATTATGGATAAATGTTTTGTTACCATGGCACCAGGTACTGGTCGCCCTGGGCAGCCCCTGTGGCTGGCTGGCCCGTGATTGTTACGCCTTTCATAAGCCAGCAATTACAGCGAAAGCCTACATCTCAAGACCTACAAAATACATAATGGCCTACAATAACACATAATTGCTATAACTGCATTGTCATTACACCTCCATCAAGCACTCATATGGAGCCTGGCTGTGCCTGTATTACTGTAGCAGACAGAGCATGAGCAAAATAGAACCGAGTGCTGTTCGGGATTCTGCAGCATTTGTAGCAATTATTAGTAGGACTCTGTCTGCATTCTCCTCCAATGTTTAAAAAAGAGGTCCCCTACTCCTACGATACATCAAGAGGGAAGTATTCTGCTCCTTTACTCCTCTGTATTCAATTGATGAGTTTGGAGTGAGACTGCGTTGTGAAGTCGTGTTCGTGTCCACTTGATAAAACTCTTAAATTCCAAAATCCACCAACTCCTGATAAAAAAAAACATGTGTCTCTTTAGCTGCTAAATGCTCCACTATGTTCACCAGCTAGTCTCTAACTGTGTCTGGCTGCTGTTTACTGCTGAGCAGGTAGAACAGTAATAGAGGTTTCTGATCAATTAGAGCTTTTTTCCACTGTAAACAGCTGTCTGCTGTTGGAATACTGTTGTTAGCTATTTGTATTTAAGTTTATCCTTGTCCTACAGTAAGCTGTGTTGTTTCTATCTTGGAGCATTTTAATATATCCAATGTTTTGAGCTGGAAGTTTGTCGTATAACCATTTGGATAATTGAAAGCGGGGCCTTCTTATGTAGATTATCAAAATGATTTCCTTCATACCCGTTACCACAGAAGCTATAAGATGAAGTTATGTTTCTTCCTTTAATGTCTGATGATGGAACACTGCTTAAAGTTGATGCTGCATATTCGTCAGTCTAAAGGACTCCTAGTTATTGTGCTAGTTTTATTTATTTTTTAACCAAAACCCAATAACCCATTCTGCTATCTATCTAAAAGTCATATCCAATCCTTAGATGTCTTTCTTTGGCATCTTAGCGTTGCAGAATAGAGACAGTATCCCCTCATATCAACAGTGGTGGGTTGAGTACGAAAATGTAATTCAAATAAAAGTATTGTTGCTATGTAATTATATTGACTCAATTAGAAGTAAAAGTACTCATAAAAGAAGTATATCTCGTAAGAAAAACACCCAAGTAGTGAATAATTTGACTACATTGAAATGATTCCATCAATGTATTATGTTCAAGTAGATCCTCACATGCTTTCTCAGATTTATTGTGGAATTCTTGACAGTCGAGATGTCTCGTTTTGAGCGGCGCGTAACGCGACTGTTGAAAGGTGAACAGGGTGTGGACGTCGGGTCAGGGATGGGGGTGTGCCTCTTCTGAAGGAGGCGCAGGTGTTTCATCTTCTGCCGTGATCTGCTATGTATGATCTCGAGCTGCAGTCAATGGAACTGTTTCATCTGCAGTGCTGCGATCTGCCAGTAGGCGAACCTTTCCCTTTCATTTCTTCGCAGAAATTCAAACCAGACAGACGAAAGTGTTGTGGTCGGTGTGTAAACGTGATTGACACAAAGTGAGGTCGTCAATTTCGGACAAAAAATACACACATAAAAAAGTAACACATTACCCACCACTGCTTACCAAAGACTGCTCCTTCTGACAGCATAAGGAGCAGTCTAGTTTACTTATATTCTATCAACACACATGCAAATTCCAGGCCTCATTTTTTATTTGTAACACAGAGAAGCAATTTTCATCAGGTCATGTCTATATAGTAATTGCTTAATTAAACTCAAAATAAAGCATACACTTCGCCTGGTTATATGAAAGTTGTCCTTAAAATAAAGAGCCTCTGAGCACACCACACACTGCTCACTGACACATGCCTGTAGACTTTATCTAATGGATCAGTGTATAAAAGCACCATCAGTCTCAGAGGATCCCTTTTACAGATTTCACTACACTGATCCCAGCACATACTGTGTTTTCTGCAAAGGAAATCATGCCACCCTGTGGACAAGACCAGGTAGTGTCTAAAAGTGTCTCATGGCAAGACCATGTGACTGATACAACACAATTGAATGTGCTCATTGTAGGCGTGTCTACATGAGGCTTACACCAAGATGGATATACACTGTGAAAAACTATTGCCAGCCTTCAACGGTGTTCAATGTCTCTTGCATGACATGCGTGTAATATGTGCTTGTGTGTTGCCAGAGTGAATGGAGAACCTCCAGTCTGTAATGTTACTCACAGTCAATGTCATCCTTGTGTAGAATTTGGTCGATCCTTCTCTGCAACCCAGCTGATAATCACACACACACACACACACACACACACACACACACACACACACACACATACACACTCTCTATACACTCTCAGTAGGCAGAGATTTATGGGCAAGGCAGATATCTCGGCATGACAAATGTTTCTGTCCATCAGCGCCTACACACACACACACACACACACACACACACACACACACACACACACACACACAGGTTTTGTTACTTGTTCTGTATTAAAATAGCCATAACCAACAACTACCAGTGCCTGACTATTATCATAAACAAGTTTAATAATGTTATATGTCTCTATGAGACATCTTGTGTTGCAAGAGCAGATACGTTGTCATAAAACATGTGAAATGCATATAAACGGTATAGTTAAATACTTTACATCTGTGTGGTTGAATAGCTGATTTGCATAACTGTGCCATGTGAAAATTCCCACTTCCTCACAAGAAATATCCAAAAGGTAGACGGAGTAGAGTACAGCCCCTCTCATTGTTAGGCTCTATGAATGCAAATGCTTTTGTGGTTTTTCTTAAATCAGTTTGATTCTGTCTGTTTGACTGGCAATCTAAAAAGGTAATTTCAAGCCTGAGTCGTATTGTGTTACATTGCTCATTCTCACACACTGATAAGAGAGAGAGAGTGTGTACGTGTGTGTGCATGTGTGTGTGTGTGTGCGTGTAATGGTGTGTGTCGTGGATGCCTGGTTGTAGAGATAAGGCAGTGATGGATTTCTATCAACTGTCCATTGTCAAACATTTTCAATCGCTTTCTGCGCAAAGTCACTCACACACCAGCATACTTCTATATATGCAGTGTGTATGTATGTATACCTTGTGTGTGTTGGGTATCCCTCAGCCTGCTATCGGTCTCTGCTAATGCTTCATTCACATGTTAACTTGCGGTCTGCGTCTGCAGCATGCTGATAAAGCTCCCTTTGCATGTTGAAAGACTCTTTTGCTATTGTTGAGAGGTGGCAGGGCCCTCAGAGTGACTTGTCAAATTGTCAGCTACACCCGCCGTCCCCACCTCCACCTCGCTGCCATCTCCCTCTTCTCCTTTCTTTCTAAAACCAAATTTCATATGATTTATGCTTTCTTTTATCAACAAGCATGTCACAGCGGCAAAATGTGTACAGTAACCACATCAAATTGCTTTTGTGTCCATGCAGCATATTCTCATAGTCATATCCCACAAAAGGGACCATCCTGTTTTTGGTAACAATATTATATTTTAGAAAAATCTATGTCAAGAAAACAAAAACGCCATCAAATCCTGTTCAGTTCTTTCTTGTCTCAGTGTTTTGGGAATAATATATTTTAGGCAGGGTTAGGTTTAGGATTTGGTAACACATCACTGTCTTTCAGAGGCGGAGCAGGCTCAGTTTTAAAGCTCGGGTGAAGATGCATCTTATGAAACTAGACGACCTTGAGCTGCATTGGTACCAACCATATCATGCTAGCTTGGCAAATTTAAGCTACATATTTTGGTGATAGAAAAAACTGGAATGGCTGTATTCAGAGGGGCCTCTTGGAAAGCTGCTTTCCAGAGTAGAACTGCCCCTCATCCAATTCCAAAAATGCAGTTCTTAAAAAATCACTATGCTGTTCCTCGAGGTCTTGGTGTCTTAAAGTGGATTTTATTTTATTCTTTTACCCCCAAATCTGTGCAAAAAATGGTATTAACCCACAAATTGCTGCAACATCTTTAAAGACTCTAAAGTGAGCAAGGGAATGGCATCATATACCGCCACCATAATGTCAAGGAAAAGTGGTTAGGAATAGACGTTAGGTCATTTTTGGACTTTTTCGATCGCTGCCCTGCTCTCTGTCATGCTGTCCAAAGATGTGGGCTTAACAGTCGACCGCAGTCGACCTCCCGCTGCTTTCATCCCTCTTATTTTTCAGCCCTGGGGCTTTACATAATGATAATTGAAGTAGATACTCAGCCGTCAGCTGAGTTTGCTTTTTTTAGCAACTTGAAATGAATGAATTACTTTACATTGCATAAACACGTAATTTTATTGTTAGATATTTTCTTTTATTCCCAACATATAATGATACCCGAGAATGAAGCAGGCCCAGCGCAAAAAACGAGGAGGGGATGGGTGTAACAAATAGAGAAATAAAGGCAACAAAAAAAGACAATGAGAGGAGAGAAGAGGAAAAGACACTTTCCCTCCTGTCCCCGAGCACCTTAAGGGATGAGTTGATTTACTGTCAAATCTGCTGGAGGATTATCGATAATCTCAGCCACGCCCCTTAATCTACCCATTCAACCATCGCTGCATTCTTAGACAGAACCCTGGGCGAGGAGCAGGAGCAGACACAGTCATCTAAAAGAGTGGAATGGAGGAGAAGGTGTGTTTGTTTTGTGTATGCATGTGCCCAAAATAAAGACAGAGGGTGTTTCTCTGCCCAGAGAATTTGAAAAAAAAGCCTTCAATTTTCCACTTGAGCAGATTTCAATTTACACACGCATCCCCCTCTGTGACTCCATCCTCCCGTTATTATTGATAGCATTTAGGGCGGCTGTGATAAAAGATTGGCCACTTAGTGTTTTCATTTCTTTCTTATCATTTGCAGGACAGTCGCTCATACAGGACTGTCTGTTATGGCGAGGGATATAAACTGTGTATGTGGGTATGAATGCAGCACAGACAGGTCTGTGCTTTGTCTGTGGGGTTAATTCAGTAGACTGTAGGAGAAGGAAGATGGAGGCTGATACTGTGCACCAACATATTCTTACATTTTGTATGACGTATTTTACAAAACGCTTCATTGGATAGAGCAGCAGCGCCATCCCATGTTTCAAAGTAGAATTGCCAAATTTAGACATGATTTTACTATAAATACAACTGCACAGGAAAACTAGGCATTGCTTGAAGCCGGCTTACGTTAGGGCTGCACCTTTCTTTTAATCCACCCAGTTTTTTAATTAAATAAAACAGACATACGTCTATTTAAGTAAGAAAACTTTCTGTTTTCTGCACTGCTTGTTTTAATTTGCTCTTAATGCAAACTAAACAATTATTCCATCTTTCCTTAATGTCTAAGGAATAAGCTGATTCATCATTAGTCATTCTAAGAATGCTTTCTCTGAAACATGTGGTAGAACATCACATACAGTTATAAAGTGCAAGGTTATGGTGTTCATAGAATTATTACAGGCGATCATAATGTTGAGAAATATATTAAGAGATATTTCTGCATTGAGGCAGTCTTTTAAGAGAGAATCATGATAAATCCAAGAATATATATATTTTCCCCCACCCCTAATGTGGGACTTTTTTTCATTTAAAACTTGAATTCATTGATTTTGGTTTGGGAGGTGCCAGTCTACAAGAAGTTACAGTAGCCTTTGTGTAAGATACAGTATAGACATTGTATATGTTAATGAAAAGACTATTAATGATCATCGCAATGTAACGAGCGTATATTAACTGCCGCTAGAGAGCAACGTTTCTTGTTGGAAAAAAAAAAATCATATTTCATTTTTTTTTGTGAGAAACACACACTTTCATCCTGATAATTCTTCACATATTGAAATCACGGATGGTGTTGCAGTCAATCAGTGTGAATGAGAGGTTAGTACTTCACATACAGCTCGACGGCGATTTGGGGGGCAATCTCCAACCCCGTGAATGCTCAGGTCAAGGATGCCGCTGCAGACTGAAATCCCCCAACATGAAGAGCAACTCTTACAGGGAACTCTTTCTCTGGGAGCTCGAGGGGTTTGCTCTTTTAAACACAGAGTCCGCACTGCCGAGGTGATGAAAGCGCGGCTTGCGACAGGGTGCCGCAACTGTGACGTCCTTCAGGCTGTCGTCTAATGGGCTCACAGTAGTGCATACCCGGGTCGATGAAGTTGAGGTTGGATTTGAGGTCTGAAGAGATGTTTGGAATAAACCCTGCATCTATGGGCTAAAGCACATAAAACCATTTTCACATTATATATTTCATGTAGACTAGGCAGGGCAGTAATTAGGGATGCACAAATCCAACTTTTTCAGTCCCGTTACTGATACCTGGGCTTTGGGTATCGGCCAATACCGACTACTGCAGTGTTTAACTAGAAAAAGCATTTCCTGCAGAAAATGTGTGTAAATGCTGACAGCAGTAATGATTTGCACAGCATTGCTGAATAGACAGAAATGCATTGTACTGCTCTCCTGAAAAACTGAATTGTAAAAGTGGATAAGCTTACCTAAAGAAGCTAAGAGCTGATATACATTGCCAGAAAAGCTGGAAGCTAAACTAATACTGTCAAAGGAGGAAGTTGAAATGAATGAACTCGTTAGACAGGAAGTAGGATTTGGGTGGAACCCTCAAAACTATAAAACGTTAGACAAAAAAATGTATTTGTGTGGAATGAACCTTTAAAGCTACAAGTCATTAGACAGGAAGTATTTGGAAAACAACCCACATTCTGAGCTTCCTGTCGGGATAAAGTTACTCTCTGGGGCTTTTATTTTTGAAAAATGAGCCCCATCCTGAGTTCCCAGAAAGGCAAGTTTATTTATATAGCACAAATTATACATGTCAGTAAGTAAAAAGGCTTAACATGTGAGTAACTGCGAGAAACTGTTACCTGTCTGTGACTTTTATTGTGACACACTATTCTCCCACACTGGTCCATCCCTAGTTTCAAGTTAACATACAATGAGAGTTGGAGGGCTTTTATTTTGTAAATCCTCCTGAGCTTTCTTGTGAGAAACAATTACTCGATGTGATTTATTTTGAAGGGGGGGGGGGGGGGGCAGAATCAGACCTTTTGACGTTCATAGGTAGGTTATGCCACAAAAAAGGGATGTGCTAGGCAGAAGGCCCCTGTATTCTGTGAGCGGAGAGCCCTGATTGGGCCCTGATTGGAGGGGCGTGTCATTTACAATTTAGAGTTTGCTCTGACATGGATAGTTAGCCAATGAAGGGAAGCTAAAACTGGTGTAATGGGCACTTTTCACAGCAGTCATTTTGACATGTCATTGCAGACAAAACACAGGTGTAAATACCGTGTACATGTATATTCAAACCCTTTTTGGCTCAAAAGAAGGAAGCAGCTCAATTTCCAAAATCAAAGAATGAAATTATTGAAACTAGTGTGGCCCCCTTTTGAGCAATTTGTACAAATGTGGTTCAACTATGTCATGAAACATATCCTGCAAGTTTGGTATTGATTGGACAACCAATTGCTGATTTGAAGTCTGAATTAATCCTAGTGGTCAATGTCAATATAACCTTCATGGTATATTTTGGCTTTCTCCTGCAAGTTTTGTGATGATTGGCCCAACGGTTGTTGACTTTGGTCTAGTTATGTGCTGAACCAGGCCATTTTGAAGTTCATTGCTCAATATCTTGAAAACTAAATTGTGATAAGATTTGTCCAATAATGTTCCACACAAAAATGGTAGCAATCAGACCCATGGTTTGGAGGAGATGTCAAAAATATGTTTTAAAAAAAATTCAAAACGGCCTCATTGATGCGGTCGACCAGCATTTACTCGTCTCTCACTGCCATTTTGGGGGATTTCTGTTTTGACAAGAAACTCCCTTAGGTTTCCAAGGAGCTCCCACTTCCCTCTGGATCCGACCCAGTTTTTGTGACACAAGTCTGTGATTATTCTTATGGTGTGACACCAGTGAGCGCCCTTAGCGATCTGGCTCATCCTGAGGAGAGTTAAGGGGTCCAGAGTAAAACACTGACAGTGAACATTTTACTGCACTATCAATACTTTTACTTGAATTACATTTCGCTGATTACATACTTTTTCTAAAGTAAAGTGCTGAATGCGGGACTGTTACTTGTCATATTTTAAAATTGTGGTATTAATACTTTTATGACAGTAAAAGATCTGAACACTTCATCCACTGCTGAAAGGACATAATCTCTGATCTGATACATCATCAGCTAGACATCCCCCTGCTGAGGCAAACAAAGACCTTGTTGACCTGAATCAGAGGGACCTTCACACCCCTCACCCACCTCCCCAAAATAACAAAGAGAGCCAGCTGTAGACTACAAACCGAACATCAATTCTGATGTTTCTGTGAAATCACGGCTATTCTTGCAATATTCAGACATTAGTTATCGTTTTAAAAACAAATAAACGATTCGATTTAAACCAAATAGACATAAGTATAAAACATTCAAATTAGTCTAGCGGAGCCGGGGTTCGAACCGCAGATCCTCTGATTGAAGGATGACCTAAATAAACATAAATACACACATTCACATTCTCTTCTTACCCTTTTTAAGATTCCGCAGTGGAGAAACAGCAGATAAATGCCAGGAACAAACTAATAGATGGAAAAAGACTAGTCTTTTAGACTAGAGTTTTAGTCACTGTTGATATAACAAGACATGAACATCTAACATTTTGGCAAATGTTTTCAGCAAAGACCATAGAATGTAAATAAGAAGTTAACATAGTCGTTGTGACGTTACCCATTGGTTTGTGGACTCAAGTTTTTAAGCCTCGACTTTGGTATCTTGGCCATCGCCATCTTGGATTTTGGCCGTCGCCATCATATTTTTTAGCAAACGAAAGTGACCAAATTTGGACTGTGGAGGAGTGGCAGCGTGGAAGGGGCGCCATATGCGGCTCTGGTAGCGACCTGTCGATCATAAAGTAGCCCCAGCCCCCCCCCGCCTACAGCATCCCCTGCTTTATGGTCTATTTGACTCTAAATGGACCATAGTTTACTAAATGAACATCATGCTGTATTGAAGAAGACTTTAAACTAGAGATTGAGACCATAAACTCATGTTTACAATGTTTGCGGTAATAAATCAAGAGAGAAGTAGAGTCATTTTCTCATAGACTTCTATACAAGCAGACTTAGACAACCACCGACTTCCCGTTGCTGGGTTAGCCTGAGTATTCCTGAGAACGGACATAAACCAAGAGCGGATTGGGTGTGGGAATAGCCGTAGGTCCTAGCTGGATTAGTTTAGCTTCCATCTCGGCTCTCCTCCCTCTCAGTGGTTTGATCCAGCAAATCTGTCTGGGTGGTCGGCCGTACACAGTTATTGTCTCAAGGTCCACTCCCCACGAATTAACCCAATTCACATGCTTCCTTCTCCAATCTGAGTTGGATTTTTTTCAACTCGAGGCATTAAGGGTGCTCCTGCAAAAACGTGTTTCTGCTTTGTCAACTCTTCCTTTTTAAAAAATCACTGCATTAAAGAACTTGTGTAGATATTGTTGTCCCATTAATGTAACATAGCGTGAAAACCAGCTAACTAGCTGGATAAATGTAGTTCAGTGTCAGAACCTTAGAAAGCAATTACATTACACGGATTTGTATATGTTTTTTAATATTTATTGTTACAAAATGTATTTTTGAATCAGGTTAAACTTGGCTGGGTGAACAATGTGGGTGGGCCAGTGCTGTCCAGGCCCATTACTGATTTTGCACCTAGCTGTAGCACACAACAGGGTGTTAGAATTAGAATGCAAATGTACCTAATGGGGTGAGATTCACCTGAGGCCCCACAATACGATATCATCACGATACTTAAGTAACAATGTGATCATATTTACAATTTAAACATTTTGCGATATATTGCAAATGATTGCCCTTTTTCAACAAATAAATGTAGTAGTTTGTCAACATCTGTTTTTATCTTATAAGTTTTCGCTCGGTTCATCTCACGTAAGTCGTTTTTATTGCAGCAAAATGGTTTTGTCAGTCAAGCGGACAGACTGACCAACACTGACTTTGTCATTAGTCATCTATAGTGGTTAGTTGCATAAAAACCTACAATTCTAGATTCGGAAATAAAATATTGTATTTCTATTGAATAAAAATGAATCAGAATTAGTAATGTGTTTTGTGTGTTTGAGAGAGTCGAGTCACTTACTGCAGCCTTGCTATAAACATTTCAGAGGGAGCCAACACTCCAGCCTTGTATCTGACTAAAGTGTCAGCGGAGCTTTTAAGATTCATAAATGACCAGGGAGTCATAGGAACTGCAGACGAATTACACAGTTTAACCATCATAGTGTTCAAAAAAGATTTACTGCCGATCATTATTGGCCCATATTCAGTAAGAAATATGCAAACTGGAGATTCGCATCTAAGTCTTAATAGACAGGCTTGTAAATATGTGTGAGTTTGAATTGACATTCATGTCTACAGATATGCATCACATTTATCTTGAAAACACAGATAACATTCTTGATATTTTGAGGTTCATATTGGATTCCTTGTTTGATCCTCACCTATTTAGTTGTCCTAGAGGTACTTGGTTAGGTGAAAAGAGTAAATATATCTATCTTTGACAATACCACAATAGAAGAATAACTGTAATGCTATCCTTGCCCTATCACAGGTGGTGTATAAGAACAATGACATCCGTCTTGAGCTGTCCCGCCTGGCTCGCATTGTGGACCCTAAGATGAAAATCCAGGGTGAGGTGTCCTACAAGTGTGAGAATGTGGCCACTCTGGACCCCATTTCTTTCGAGACTCCCGAGGCCTACATCAGCCTTCCAAAGTGGAACACCAAGCGGATGGGATCCATCTCTTTCGATTTCCGCACAACCGAGCCCAACGGCCTCATCCTCTTCACCCATGGCAAACCTCAGGAACGCAAAGACGCTGCTCGCAGCCAGAAGAACACCAAGGTCGGTCCGTAATCCCAAGATCACGTGCTGATTTTAACTCTTAAGGTCAAAGGCAACCACACTTGTTGTTTGGAAGGTTGACAGATGACAGCCTTTTCATTGCAAGTCAAATATTCACAGACAGGAACCACAACTTACATTCCCTTTTTCAGTAAAATGACTTTGATTGATTGCTAAACTTCTGTTGATGTGTTCATTTGACCTTCTCCAGGTGGATTTCTTTGCAGTAGAGCTGCTGGATGGCAGCCTGTACCTTCTGTTGGACATGGGCTCAGGGACTATCAAGGTAAAGGCCACCCAGACAAAGGTCAATGATGGTGCATGGTATCACGTGGACATCCAGAGAGACGGACGCTCAGGTCAGTTGTGTTTGTGAATCAGTGAGGTTTACTACCTCTAATAACCTTTTTCTATAAAAATAGTTGTTAAAGTTCTTCAGTACTTGTCTTTACGAAATACAAAAAAAACAAACACTGTACTTTTAATTAATTATCCAGTACTTATGACTTATGAAGTTGTTACCGAAGATTTGTTGACTACCCTCAAATAGCAAAAAAATGAATGAACTGAATATGATATCAAAACACATTTAAAGGGGTCATATAATGAAAACTCCAGTGCTTGTGTATACATTTGGGTATCTTGAGTGTCGACCAACCCACAAACTGTGGAAAGAAGACATTTGTGTCACAGTCAGTCATTTGTGCCATGGTCTTGAGTCTCTCGTTTAGTTTCCTGTTTTTCTTTTTTTTGTACGTTAACTTTCACCTTGTGTCATGTCTGGTTTGACTTACTTACTTTGTTCCACCTTTGTGTAATCACCCTGTTGTCCTTGTGCATTCATTCTATGTGCTTCCCCTGTTTCTTTGTCAATTCATCGTCTTACCTTGTCCAGACAGTTTGTCAGTGTTCCTGGTTTAATTCACTTTTGCCTCAGTTTCCTACCCGATTTTGGACTTTACACTGTAAGTTTACTCATTAGTCAGGTCCTGCTGCCCTCTTATCCTTTTCTGTGTTTTGGTCCATACTTGAACCTTGACAGTACCAACTGACAAATAATGGACCCAGCTGATTTATTTGATGATGAGCTGTGTTAACTGGTATATTTTCTTGGTTGCCTGTATGGGGAATGAAAAGGAGCTCCTAGTGGGGGGTTCAAAGATCATGCTCTGAAGCTGGCATGCATGGAGGTTTCCTGTAAGCCATGGCTGAGGAGGTCTTTATCTGGGTGGCTTTTGGACTTAATAAACACCCCTGATTCGCTGCCTGTCTCCCAGCTAGCTAGCCCCCAGTCTACACCCCAGTTTGCTAACCTCCAACCTGCTAGCAACCAGCCTCTATACCAGTCTATGGACCTTGGGTTCCTGAGTCTGCTGTCCCCGTATCCTGAGCCTGCTTTAGCCCCAGACCCTTTTCTGGGAACCAGCCTGGCCTTGGGAGGTCTTGATAGCTTCCAGTCTGCTTGCCTTCTCCCAGCTAGCCTCCGGTCTGCACCCCAGTCTCAATCTCAGCCTGCATCTTGGCAGGAGACATCGATCCTCCAAGATTTCCAGTGACCCCAGTGACCCCGGGCCTCTGTTTCTCAGTACCATGATCGATGCCCAGCCTGGCACCCAGCTGAACCTCGAGTTGGCTGTCTCTGCTGTCTTGCTGCATGTGTTCCTGAGTCAGCTATCCCCACTGACGTCCTGTTTGTTCCTGTGTCGGGGGTCCCTGCCAACTTTAAGCCAGTTCTTGCGCCGGGGGTTTCAGTCAAAATCAAGCCATTTCCTTGTGTCTTGTCAGAAGTCTCAGAGGACATCAAGCCTGTTCCTTGTGTCATGAGGTAGTCCAACCTGCTCCTTGTGTTCTGTCGGTGGTCCAACCGACACCAGATCCTCCCCAGCTGTGGCCGACACCTGCTCCTCATTTCCGGTCCGGCCAATACCTGTTCCTGGTAGGCTGCAGCAACCTCTTGTTCCTGTTCAGACCTACAGTTGGGTCATCAGTTGGCGACTGAATTCCCTGAAATCAAGTCCCAATCCAAGCTTCAGTTGTCTGAATCGGTTCCTGAACTCCTGCAACCCGGTCCAGCAGTCTTCCCCCTGGACCGTGTTGCAGTAGAATCTTCTGGCTCCAGCAATTTATTCGGCTCTCAAGTCTGCATACTGGCCTCCTGAGAGGTCCTGCCTTTGGCGTCAGCCTCCAGAGGTGTCCTTTCTTTGTCGTCCGTCTCCAGGCCATCCACCAGACTAGGATGTCGCCCTCTGGGCCGTCCACCAGAGGTCTATTTGGACTCTGAACTTTTCCGCCCTGATTTGTTTAACCCTGTGTGATAACCATGCTCTCCTTGTGTATTTAGTGTGTGTGCATTCCTTTTCTGTGTTAGTTGGTCGTCTAACCTTGTCCAGACAGTTTCTGAGTTTATCCGTGTTCCTGGTTTGTATTTGCTTTCCTGCCTGAAGTCTTTCCTACACTGTAAGTTTACTCATCATTACATCATTCCATATTTCCTGTTGCCTCCTCATCCTTTTCTGTATTTGCGTCTATTTCTAGAATTCTTGAACCATGACAGTTTCAGGGCTGCTTAGATCAGAAAACACGTGATTCAACAAGGCATTCATATTTTGCTCCCCTTCCTAATTCACATACAGGCCTATTAGAATATGTTGCCCCCCATCTGGCAATCTCCACCTACAGCTTGAGAACTATCTTTGCAAAGGTGCGCCATACTTTTCTCCCAAACCAATCAGAGCAGACTGGGCTTTTTAGGGAGGGTGGCTTAAAAGGACAGGCACTAAAACTGAGTGCTTCAGAAAAAGAGGGAATACAGGTATATTCAGACAGACAGTTTGAGAAAAATATTAGTTTTTTTAGCAACTAGTAGAAACTAAAAATACGAGTATGAGCATGAAAATTTGCATATTATGTCCCCTTTAAATTGTACAATGAGACAATAATTTGTAATAGTTCATTGCTTCCATCATTGTGTATACAGAATGATTTCTCTTTGAGGCAAATTTGTGATTTGTGATTTTGGGCTATACAAAATAAATGGAATTGAAAATGGAATTGATTTCTTCCCTGGTTAACACCATTCTATCTTGTGCCACTGTTGCTATCCATTCAGCTCTGTACCCGATCTCTACTCCCTTCATCCCCACCACAGGGACTATCTCCGTAAACAGCAGAAGGACCCCATTCACAGCCAGTGGTGAGAGTGAGATTCTGGACTTGGAGGGCGACATGTATTTGGGGGGGCTTCCCAGTGACCGCACCAACCTCATCCTGCCCACTGAGCTCTGGACAGCGATGCTCAACTATGGCTATGTGGGCTGTATCCGTGACCTTTTCATTGACGGTCGAAGCAAAGACATCCGTCAGATTGCTGAGGCACAAAATGGCGCTGGCATCAAACCCTCGTGCAACAAGCAACCTGGCAAGCAGTGTGAGAGCTACCCATGCAAGAACCGAGGAGTCTGCAAAGAAGGCTGGAATAGATTCATCTGTGACTGCACTGGCACTGGCTACTGGTCACGCACCTGTGAGAGAGGTAAAGGCATTTTTCTCTTTCATAAACCTTAGACCATTCTGATACTATCTCAAAGGCAGAGGCAATAGTGTTTAAAAACGCCAGACACACCAGAGGACAGGAGCAGCCAGCGGTCACTGCAGCAATAATAAAGGAAGTCTATATTGCATGCTTTGTACAGACTGGCTGTGGTAGTAGGAGATAGATACCAACTGTGTCCAATTTAAAGAAATACTTCACCCCCAAAATGATCAATTGTATACCACTTGCTCACCCTGTGTTACCTGAAATCCATGAAGAAAACATTTTTCTTGCAAAAACCCAGAACATTCTTGATGAATTGAAGCATGAACAGTCTCACACAGGCACGCTACTCGTATGTCCGAGTACCGTTTAAATAGTGAAGTTTTAGTGAAGATGCCTGTGTTTGGAAGGTACTGAGCATACGATGGGATAAATGACACTTGGATTAAACTGCATGAGTTGTGTGAGAGTTTGTCTTTTTTTACCTTATATCTATATCCGTTATCCTGTTGTTGTTTTTTTGGCTTCATTGAGGCTACAACACTCTCCATTAAACTATCATAATATCTGCTGTAAGACTTGCAGGTTCCATACATACCGCTGAAAGCTTGACAGGCCTACTGCGCCTAGTTACAGTTGCTAAGGAAGGACAGTGGCCATTTCAGGGAGGCCATTGTTGCATTAGTGACAGACTTACTGGTGCATTGCCGGTACTCAACATCCACCTGTCCCAATTTTTTTGTCTGATCATAATCACATCCAGTTCACAATTGCATCCCCAACCTCTTGTTCACAACTCGTCAGAGAAATAACCTTCCAATACACTAAATCCATCAATCTCCTCCAACGCTGAGATACGCTTTCTAGTGCTCTCCCCCTGGAATCAGCCCTCACCTCACCTGATGATCTCGTAAATAACCTCAACAGCCGGACATTATTGTCTCCCCTCAGCGTCAGTGGACTCTTTAGATCATCGTGATGCTCCAAAAAAACATGAACCTAAACTCCGCACAATGAAACAGACTGGCCCCCAACTGGAATGAGTGGCAAAGAAAACATTCACTGTCCACCAAGAAGCCTAGAAACTCCCCCTCTCTGCTTACAAAGATGTGCTCACTGCCAAGTCTGCCTACGTCTCCATCCTCATCAATGAATTCAGCCATAACCCCCAAGCCCTCTTATCTACAGTTAACAAGCTTCTCAAGCCCTATTGCTACCTTTATACCTCTACACCTCTATAACAATGCAACTCATTTTACAAAATCACCACTATTAATACATCACTGCCCCCTGTGCCTGACCCAGCAGCCCCCCACTCCTGCCAGTCCTACCCCTCCATGCCCCCCCACCCCAAAAACCTAAACAAAAACAAAAAAACGCCTCTCCCTGTTCACTTCGTCACACTCACAAACTGCTCCCACAACAAAATCAAAGACCCCATCCTCACCCTTGAAGGCCCCACTGGCTCCCCCACCTCCCAGGCACGCAACCTTAGCATGATCACTGACCCCACAATCTCCCTCAACCCCCATATCCATCAAATTGTCTAATCGCCCTTTTATCAACTTGCAAACATTGCTAAGATCCGGCTTTCTCTCGAATGCACTGCTGATGACACACTTATCCACTCCTTCATTTCCTGCCATTTTGATCATTGCAAGTCACCCCATCTACAGCATCAGTGCTAGCTCCATCCACAGACTCCAACTGGTCACACCAAATCCTGGCACCACAGCACCCCACTCATTAAAGACCTCCACCGTGTGACGACTCGTTTGGACTCTGGTTAATTTCCCTTCCTGTTCTATTTTGTATTCACTTACCCATGCTTCCTAGGTTGCTTTACTTCCTGCCATTGTTTAGTTTCCCACCTGTTTTGTTCCTCACATGTGTTCCATTATCTCATCAGACCTCCCAGTGCTTATACCCCAGCTGTTCACTACCCATTTGCCAGAATGTCTCAGTTCCTTGGACAAGACTAGCGCTCCAGCGTTTGTTTGTTCCTAGTGATTTACCTCAGCCTGTTTGTGGATTTTAATTGTAGCCTGCTTCTTTTTTTGCCTTATTCTTAGTGAGCTCTTTAGGTTTATATTTATGGGTTTTTTTTGTATGCAGAGTGACTATTCTGCTGACTGCTTGTTCTGTCTTTTGTGACTTTTATTTGTGTGTGTGTGTGTGTGTGTGTGTGTGTGTGTGTGTGCAGCCATTATATATTGACAACAATGCATCCAGTTAATGTTAACTGTTCTGCATGAGGTTACCTGGCATTTGTCTTTGGCTCTGACATCAACCAATTTGTCCAGCAAGATAAAGTTCCATAGCACTGAGTCATTACTGGTCTGTAATAGTCTGAGGATATATTTACATATCTCCTCTAACGCTTGGCATGAGCCGAGCCACCAGTTGGTCTAATTACAGTAGAGTTATTGAAGAGAGAAGGGTCAGCGTATAAATGATGTAGACACACCTTTGGCTCAGTTAAGTACTCTTATGATAACTATAACTCATGGAACTATAGAGCATACATTTATATTTATTAAGGCCATAGGTGTCATGATTCCAATGATTTAGTACTACAACAACATATTTTGGGCAACAAGCAACAGATTCTTTGACGTATCAATAAAGTTGATGTTATCTGGATCTTGGGTTTGTCTTTACAACATATTTAAACTGGAGCAGATCAGCAAGACAGTGTGTTAGAATGAAGGCCTGTCTCTAATATAAGCCTGTTTCAAATACAGGCCTGATTCTCACTACGGCTGAGGTTAATAGACCCTTTTCGAGAATTTACTGTCGCTTTCCTCCTCCCAGCAGCATTAGTGATTAGATGTCTCCAATGATGGCAGAGTATTACTGTTCAATGACAACATCTTTCTGCTACTTCACTGAGCTGAATGCAACTAATACAAGACATATGAACGGGTCAGAGAGGCAGTGTCTTCCTAGAAACTAAACAAAATGCATTAACTTCTTCTTCTCGGTGGTTTGAACGTGGCAAGGTCAGTCAGTCAAAAGTGTATAAATCCTTTGGACACACTCTATTGAGACCATCTCACATGTAAGGTCACTACACACATACATACACACTAACACACGCAGATACAGCCAAGAAATATTACATGTCAGAGTTAATCTGACAGCCCAGTCCACAGCTTTAATGAGAAGTTAAATTGTATATGTTACGCCATGCTGTAATCTGACACCTTGTCAATTAGACATCAGTCCTAGGCATCTGTGTGACCAATCACAGTCCCTTATTTAATGTGCAGTTGACATGTACAGCATGTGAACACACAAGTGAACACTCAACACCAATGTTGTTACCTAACCTCATTAAAAACGTTTTAGGGTGCATTAAGTAATGTAAGAGAAAATATTATGTTGTGCAAATAAGATCCATATTATGCATACGTCATTATGTTGTTTGTTACGTTATGCTTCTCCACAATATGCTGCCAGCCCATATTAAATTATGTGTGTTCTCAACATTTAAATATGTCATTGTTTAAATCACAATTATCTTTAAAACCGGTATATTACAATACCCTGAATTTAAATGGAGAAATATGCATTACATATTACAAACACAGAAGTTATTAACATATCATTTCTGTTATTAACATAATTTCTGTGTTGGCATATCCCAACACATTCTCACACCAATGCGTCAAATAACGCAGCTCGGTCAGTTGCATAAGCTTCAAACTATGACGCTCTACGTTCCCTTCTATATCGTGTCAGTGATGTAATGTCTTCACTATTTAGAGGAAGTTAGGTCGACGTTAACTTCACTACATATGAGACTACTGCACGTGAGTCACGTGACTAATGACTGACGTGACAAAATGTCAAGTGTTACTTTTAGTTACACATGGGAAGTGAACAGCGGCCTCCTGAATGAAGATCCTGTGTTTGTTTGACCAGTTCACCTCCCTTTTGCTCTCTTAACTATGTCAGTTAATGTTGCTTGCATGCATTACATGCGTTACTTTGCGGTTGCATAGCAAATGCATGGCTGCATCACACATCTGGGTCACACATCTATCGCACCGCTGCCTTTGTGCCACATCCTTTTTGTTATGTTGGAGTTAGTCATTATGTGAGACCATTCTGCCATTACCATGACTTGGTAATAAACAATATTCTAAAATAACCGTTTTATGTGAAGTAACAGCCAGCATTAATTATTTTGTAAAAGTAAGAACTAATATGTTTTTGACATAAAACTGTGCACTAAAAACCCGCTTACCAGTATTTTCTTTTTAACCCCGAGCCAATAAAAGTGTGCAGGATGTGCAGCCTGTTCAGGTTGTCAAATACAGCCGCTTTGTCTCTCCCCTCGATGTCTGATACTGAGGCACAAGCATTGCATCCATGGACACAAGTCCCCCCTTTAGCTGGGTTGTTAGCAGGTTGTTAAATCGCTGTGTTTTTATGTGCATGTACTCCAGTTTTCCTCCTGCTCCTCTCTGTCTCCTCTGCTGTATGCAGAGAGAAACCACTTGTTTCAGCTCTATTCCTCTCTGTTAACATCATTGTTGGACAGTTACACATGTTATGTTAGGATTCTGGTCATATTGGGCTCTTAGGTTTGTTTTCGGTTTATTTGCTCAAAAGATTTGGTCGTTGTCTCGTAGTGACGCTTCACATCACCGCTGTAATGCTTTTAATCATCGCCACGGTCTCTGAACGGTTATGAACATATAAGAGTCTGTCCATTGTTGGTTAAAGTCTCTGGTCTCTCTGGTCTCGTTGTCCACTTCTCTCTTCTTGGAGAACGTCATGTGACTCACGTTCTCTCCGACTGTTGGGTCTCTCTCTCCCGTCTCTGCCGTGTGTGTGTGTTTATCTCACTCGAGTCGACGGTGATAATTATCAGAATACACATTTGATTGGCTGAGTAGCATCACGTGATATGATTTACAACGCATGTAATTGGTCGGTGTTTCCTGGACCGCTGAACAAGTACCGTAAAGGCTGGAAAAGCTGCACCGGTTAAAATAGAAGCCTTCTGTCAAAATGTAATAATTCTCAATTATCTATTGGTTGAAGGTCTATTTCCAGATACAACGGCGTCTATTAGTGACCCCTGGTCTAGACCTTCTTCCTCACATCGCCATCCATCAAAGCTTCCCTGCGGTTGAGACATTTGTTGTTTCTTTTTCTCATTACTTCTGTCATTGACCAGAACCACACAGTGCCTCTGTCTCTTCCTCCTGCAACTCAACGATAATTTAGTTCTTTTATTTTCTGTGTTTTCGCTTTTTGTTTTGCCCGTGCTCTCCTCTACCTCCGTATATCCGTCTCTCCGGTCTCTCCCTGCCCCTCCTCCCCACTGTCAATGCTCTGATATAAATATAAAGTAACAGCGGCTGGAAGATTAAGATTTGCAATGGCCACACACCCACTAGGGATTGAGAAGAGTGCATCCTCGGTTGCTGAGGCATTTTGGTGCACGCCATGAGGCTGAGCATATGCTAGAAAAAATATCTTCAATCCTTAGTAAGCCCTAACTGTAAGAAAGAATCCCGAAAGAGTCCTGGGAACACATTTTAAAATGTGTGCTGCAGGAGAGTACATGCATTGCTATGTGTGTACTTTGCTTCTGTATGATTATAGTACTCTATAGTGATAGTTGTAGCATAATTGACCCTTTTCTTGTCCTCACCACCGCTGCTACTCCGTCAAGCTGTCAAAGCTACCATGGAGCCCACACTAAATGTTGTCACATTTTTGGAAAAATGAAAAAGCGATTTACAGAAGGGTCAACAACATGTGTTCGACGGATATTTGATACATGACAAAGATAGAAGCTAAAGTGTAAGGACGTGTCTTACCAAGAAAAGCAGTGGGATCATAATTACGCAGCTGAGGGATCCCAATTGGAATAGGCCGATGCTATACGCTATAATTGGCCAGTCAGCGTTCGAGGGGCGGGACTTGGTGAAGGGTCAATTGTTGTGGTTTACAAGTGCTATCATGCTGCACTGTTTGATTGATTCATTCATTTTAAAAAGCTATTTCAGCTAAGTGTTTAATACGCATTTAAATATAGCATTAAAAGTTCTTAAAGTCTATTTGTTTTGTATGGATTAAAGAAATGAGGTACACAGTGTTAATCTGCGAGCTTTAGAGGTGCTGGTAGATGGATGTTGTCATCTTTGGATTCAGCCAGGCTAGTTGTTTCCCCCTGTTTCCAGTCTTCGTGCTAAGTTTAGTTAGAGAACTTAAGTCAATTTATAGTTAAATCAAGATCAGCGATACTATATATAAGTAAACTCCCATGATGCGCTGATTAGCCATGGATATAACATCCTTTTCTGTTTTGTGAAGTGTTGTAATGTTTTAGATTTTAAGGTTTTTTTTGTTTGTTTTTCTTGCATTTACCGTTTTGCCATTGTGTTTTCTAAAATGTTCTGTTTTCGTTTTTGTGTTGATTTTTCTATTTTGTGACTGAGTTTTATGGACGATCTTGTCTATTTCATCGTAGGGTCATTGTATGCCCAACAACATATGTAAACAGTAAGATAATTGTCGACTGGCAAATATAATGATATTCTTTATTTTTATGAATGCATTCTAAATGCAAATTCAATTCATCAATTATTTTACCTTTTGAAATGTGTATTTGCACATTTGCAGAGCCTTCTTGTCAGCCATGTATTATATTGTTGTAGCGGTGCACAGAATGATGTCACACAGGCTAAATCTGGTGCTACACATTTAGTGAAAGTATTCTGCAAACTACACAAACATGCCTTTAGGTATACAGTTGCTACACAGCATTTTCTGCTTCCATTTTATACACAGAGATTGTCATAATCTCGCATATTCACGCGAGACTTCCCTGTGACTGTACCTTCACAGACACTGCTCATGTAGCAACACTGACACCTACTGGTGATCCACTGGCCTAACAATGTAGCTGGTGATAAATAACACAGTACCCCCAATTTGAACTACAATGAACACGTACTTCTCATAAACATATTGTGGTAGGTTGACTCTCCTGAGTGTTCTTAGGAAGCTGTGCCTTTTCAACCAGAGAGTTTATGCTGGTTGACCATGTGAGATCTTAAATGTGGGTGCCCAGGAAACTACAACTGTAGACTCTATCCCCTCTTTATGTGCAGTGGGGGATGGTCACTCTGCTTCCTCCTGAAGTCGATGATGGGTCTGTATGCGGATTGGTGTGGATCCAGGGTGGGTGGGAGTGCAGCCATGATGTGCCGATGGACGAGTCTTTCCAGGCACTTCATGATTATTGGTGTTAATGCGACGGGCCTGTAGTCGTTGAGCCAGGTTATTGCTGTCTGCTTCAGGACTTGCACTATTGTATATGTTTTTTTGGCATGTGGAGACAATGTACTGTGGATGGATTGAAGATATTTATGAACGTGTCAGCCAACTCAGCAGCTCAGTCTCCGAGAACTTGTCTGTTTCCCACTCTCCATATTCCACCGTACCCATCTCTCCTATCTAATATTCATGTATAAGAAGGGAAAACAGAGCAGGGAGCCCCCCAGCAGTTTAATTCTTTACATTCTTTCTTTAATCCAGCCATGGTCTGGATCGTCTGACTAACATTGGCAGCCCTAGAGCCGCGAGCATTTCCACAGTGTCAGGTCCCAGCTGCTGCTATTGCTAACATCTGTCTATGCTCCTGACTCTCTCACACAGAGGCTTCCATCCTCTCCTATGATGGCAGCATGTATATGAAGGTGGTGATGCCCAACATCATGCACACTGAGGCCGAGGACGTCTCCCTGCGTTTTCGCTCCCAGCGGGCCTATGGCCTCCTCATGGCCACCACATCTCGAGAATCAGCCGACACGCTCAGGCTGGAGTTGGACGGCGGTCGCGTCAAACTCACGGTCAACCTAGGTATCGTATGCCCACACCCACCCCCACCCATCTGCCTCCACACACCTCCACCTTCACCCTGAGACAGTTCACTGTTGAGCGGTGACCTCTCCTTTCACTTCTATGTCTTTATGCACAATTTTTGTTTTTCCATCAGTTACTCATCACTATGGTTCCCCAGCTTTAGAACATTGATAAGAGATTTCTTTTGCATGGGTGTTCATGCAGTTTTTACACACACATAACTATGGACTGCTTACTGAAAACCACTCTTTACAGGATAACATCTTAGGCTCCACATCAGAACTTATTTCATTTCAGTGGTAAACATGTTTGGCCCCTCTTTGAAACAGACAAACCAAAGTCATACCCGTATTCTTGTTTGCAGAACTTGTGAGACAGTCACAGCACAATAAGAGTAAAGTAGAGATAATGTGCTTAAAGACTGGGTTCTCGTAAATCTTTTAAAGGAACAGAGTGTACTCAGACTTTCTAAGAGGTGACTTTCACCAAGTATGCCCACTGATCTTCAGTCCATCATTCAACAGGATATTAGAAAAAACCGATTTTGTCTTTCTCACTAATTTTCTCTCATTTTCTGTCTGACATCGAGTCATTTCTCTCTCACCTTCCTCTTCTCCTGGGTGGTTGTTTTCTTTGCTAATGATGTCTTTTCTGGAAGTCGATGCTTTTTCTGTGTTTTTGTTTTTATGTTTCCCTGTCAACTCCATTTTCCATCATGCTTTGTCAAAAGATGGTATTCACCCCTTCAAAGGCCTTAAGCCTGCGGCCCGTCAGGCGAACAGCCCGAGAACAGAGCCCAGCTAAACCTACAGCTGGCTGCGACCCCAAATACTTCCAATCATACTTTGTAAAGAAGTATGAGAATTATAAGTCACACTAATCAATTTATATGTTGCATATAACATATGACATGTCACGTAAGAGTAATGGCAATATTAACAGACATCAGCTGGTTTGCCAAGCCACATTTACATAACTCATTCACTAATTATATGAATGTATGTCATGTAAGTCACACCCCAGATTTTAGTCAACATGTTTATGTTGTGCAGCTCCAATTGGTCAGAGATGATTGCTTAGCCTATGTTAATCTGTGTGATTTCCTACAGAACGTTTGTAAAAACGATTGTAAAGGTCTAGCCTCTGATGTAACACATGTAGGCATAGTGTAGCACTCCGGATCTGATGGTTGGGGTTCCTGTGCCTCTGCATGGTGCTGGTGCTGATTGGATCGTGGCTGTTTGCTCCCACTTTTCTGTTGCGGTTGACGACACATGAAACCACCAGCCACATGCTGACCAACCCTCACTGTCTTCACAACTGCTTACAGCAGTTATTGTGGCCTCTGTTCAGATACTTTAGATTTTTACTGTCTATCACACCATTGACTGACAAAATCAACCTTTTTGCTGTTTTAATAGCATATCAAATGAACAAATTCTCAGTCTGTATTTCTTGACTTCTCAAAGGTCCGTGGCTCTAAGTCAGATGGCTGCTACCACCTTGCTGGTGCGGAGGCTTTGGAGCCCGAGGCTTTGACTTTTCTATTCTTAATATTCAAACCTAAGGAGGAACAGTCAGTGTTGGGTTGGAAAACTCATGTGGCTGGTACTACAAGTGGCCATTTTACTGTAAATACTTTGCCGAAACAATTAATAAATTTCAACTCTGGTACTATGGGTAACAAAAGAGCCCAAGCTCTAGAAAAGCAGCTTTTACAACCAGCACATTTCTTTGACAAATCCATGCATTATCTTATTTACTATTAAATGATGTTTTTGGAAATATTTAAAGTATATCATTTATTTCATGGTAATTTAGCATAAAGTTGACTAAATACTAAATGAATAAAATGGCTGCCTTCCTGCATGTGTACGTCCCCGGAAGGGTGGACTTTTTGTTTTTGGATGTCTGCAGCAGTAACCTTGAAGGATGCAATTTCATCTGTCATTTATTCTTCCCCATCTAGACTGTATCAGGATAAACTGTAACACCAGTAAGTTAACACTCAAGTTTCATTTTGCTTTTAATGTTGATGGTATGTTGATGTATTTTTTTTTTTTAAGGAAATGTGTTTTTACAATGTGAGTCCTGCACTGCCCTCCACTTTCTTTTAAGCCTATCGTGTGGAGGATGATGGTTAGACTACCCATAATTCAACAGGAACCAAAAGAAATAGCCTCAGTCAAATGGAATGAGTGGTGATTCATTTGAATTATTAGACAGATCTAAACTACTTTACTCTATAGGTTTACAGTTGTATTCTCACACCATGTTGCCCTGTACACAGTAGTAACAATATGTACTTCACTTCACAACTTTTAGGTAAGTGTAGGAAATTCCTAGTCATCACTTTTTATTGTAAGTGATGACATTATGTGATTACAATCTGAGAGGCAGGTTTTAGTTGTAGCTAAGTACTACTTAGGTCCTCTTACCAAATATCTTGACTGTCCTGAAACACATTGGTCCCAGTAACTGACACACTTAATTTGGATGGTCTATTAATAATTGTAATACTGTAGATGAAGCTGTTCAACACTGTCTGCCTATTTGGTGCACCTCCCACAGGCCAAATAACCTTAACACTGACCCCATCTTAATGCTGCGGAACCCCCTTTTTCTAACACCAAAACAACATAGTTACTTCCATCCAGTGATGTTAATTATAATAACGGGTACATTTCATTATAGTGCATGCAACAGTACTTGCTTAGTGCTTCAAGAACCCACTACAAATGAGAAGCCACATTTCATTAGACTATAACATCGACCACAATGACTACGTTTACATGCACACTCATTTTCCACTGTTATTCTGAATAGGACAATATTGAGAATTGTATATGGTTCATGTAAACACCATATTCAGTTTGTAAATTCGGAATTAGGCGTTATTCCGAATGGAGCGTTTTCCAATTAAGACGTGTGTGATATTATTCAGGTTTTAGGAGCATGTATACAGCGCAGTCAGAATATGCGTCTCAATAGAGGTTTTTACGGCTCTGTGCGACACACGGCCTCTTTCCTGTTTATCATCAGCTCTGTGTGTTAAACTCAAACCAACTACTAGCCATTAGTCTGCAACGCTGGAGTAGAGATGCATGTCCAAAGGAGAATCCCACATTTCTGGTCTGAAGGAGAAACACACCTACTTTTAAGCATGATGAAGGACTTTTTGGGACCAGCGCAAATATCGTAACGCCGACCTTTTCAAGAAGGTGGTTGAAGGAATGAAAGAGGGAGGCTGTGTTCACAAGGTCTGACTAGTCCTCCACCGGAGGAAAACTTTGAAAAAAACGATTCTGACGCAAAGAAACAAAATGGCACAAGCGGCTCCTGCCTTTTCATTTTTTCATATTATGACGTGATAAACGACAGGTTTGGGCATCGACCCATCAAACACAGCCGAGAATGGCGTTGACGCGGGATTCCCTACCATGGTGATGAGGATGCGTCATGGGGTTGTTTTACGTTTAACGGAATATGTATGAGAACATAAGTGAAATATATATTGTCTTTTTCACAATAAGGGCAAAAGTATTTGGTGCATGTAAACATAGTCAATGTAAGTGCAGTTATTTCGACAGCTGACACATTCAGAAGAAAAGGCAACATACAGTCTTAACATGGTTTAGGGGAATGTTTTTCTTTAATTAAATTAGCATACTGTACATGGAGTCCAGTGCACATGTGTGTGTAATTGATAAAAGATATTTTTATTCCAGCTGTAAAACTTTGTTGTAACATAAACTTTACCAACAATAGTCCTCATAGTCCCAACAGAGAGAAACGATATATATTACTATACTTAAACAGTTGCTAAAGATTATTAACTGAATATCAAAACTGAATTCCCAAATTACGCAGAACATGCAGGAAAGTTTTGTATTGTTCGGAAAATGTGGTTCAATCCATTGTATTATTCTGTCAGGTTACATTCTACCCAATCAAAGTTTAGGAATGGTGATTCTCTACAAGTGTGTCTGCTGCTTTTACAACGTAAAGTTCTTTATAGTTATGATACAGATTGCTTTTACTCATAATGAGGCCATTGAGATTTCACCTTATTATTAGCTGTTCGGTTTACAATCGATGAGTGAGTGTATGAGTTGAGTTATGTGTGTGAATGTGAGTGAGAGTGAGTCAAGTTGTAGTATGATCTGAGTGAATCTTTGCTCTTTGGTTTAACACTTTATAGATCTATCCTTGGTGCAGGCCTTCATCTTTTCTTTCCAGTATAACATTAGGTTGGTCAGTTTGAGAATTGAGGTAAAAGTCATTTGAAAATCTAGTCTTAATGTCTGTCGCTGTTGCAGCTGTGCCAGCAGTACGAGGAGCAACAACTAAGGTGTATCTCCGTAAATATATGATCACAAAAATCATCTCTGTTTGAAGTTACAATTAGGCATGACATCTCTTGTAGGTTTAAACTTGGGGGTAAGATAAGATTAGGTTAATTTAATTTGATTCAATTTCTTTATATAGCATCAGATCATAAAAGAAGTTGTCTTGAGACACTTTTCATAACAAGCAAGTATAGACCGTGTGATCATTTACAGAGACCCAACATTCTACCCATAAGCAACCACTGGGGCGACAGTGGTGAGAAAAAACAACATGGCGATGGCCGTAATTCAAGATGGCGCCGGCAAAATCGTCAAACTGGAGGCTTCATAACACAAAGCAATGGGTGACGTCACGATGACTACGTCCACTTCTTATGTACAGTCTATGGTCGGGAGTGATATCCGGCCAATCCAAAGACGAGGATTGTAACCAATTTAAATTTAGTGATACAATGGTGATTGGGTCCGCCCACTTACTGTCAAAAAGAAAAAACACTCGCAAGCGAGCAGGTGAATGTTTTACCAGCAAAAGAGCAGTGATAGTAGTTCCGCAAGGGGACACTCCTCACACTCAAAGCATGTTTTTCATGCGATATTCTGCATGCAGTGATGTGAAAGCGCTCTCAAAAGTAATATGCATCTGCGGCTGTTTGAGTTTCACACACGTGGATCTCATTTGTGCTTGCAGGTGTTATAGAGAACTAAAAAAACTACATATTTTGTTGTTTAGTTTGGAGGACTTGTTGGTATCTCACCTAAGAGTTCTTTAAGCATCCCTTTGAGTATTGGCATCGTATACACTAGCGTCCACATGTATTTTCTGTTGGTATAGATGTTGGTATAGATGTATTTCATCAAGTCATGGATCAAAAAGACGAGATAGGTAACAAATAGGCAAGAATGACATTTTATATTGGACTGGTGACTGATGTGGCTGAGGTTACTTTGGTGGTTTTAGTTTGGATTTCATAGTCAGACGAAGCAATGAAGAGAGAAATGAAAGGACGCAAGGAAGGGAATAAGAGAAGGGAAAGAATTTCTGGAAGCCTATGATGAGTAAAAGCAATTTGTCCGACTGTATTTTCCCTTTCTATTTGAGAGTCAAGCCTCTTTTCTTTTCTGCAGTATAGTGGTGAGGTGTATTTGATAAGAATTATAAATGTCAAGTACTTTGTGTGTTTTTTCTCTGTGTATTTCACTGACTAAACCAAACCTTTGTTTCCCTAAAGCATAAGAGCTACTTTGACCTATATTTAAAGCCATTTTTCAAGCTAAGCTAAGCTGCTTGTAGAATTCTGCCAATGATTCAAGGCTGACAGTTGGGAAAACAACGGTTTGGTTTGAGCCTCAGGATGTCTTTAACTTTGTGATTGACCATTGTTCTCAGGCAAGGGACCGGAGAACCTGTATGCCGGGCAAAAGCTCAATGATAATGAATGGCATACAGTGCGAGTGGTGCGACGCGGCAAAACCTACAAGCTAACTGTTGACGATGATGTAGCAGAAGGTACTTACCTGCATCAACTCGGTTCATGCTTGAAGGAATGCTCTTAGTGTTGCCTTGTCAGTGGTATTACACCATGCTGAGGTGTGTTGCCATAGAGGCTGAGAAAATCAGTATGTAATCCCGCTACAAAGAAAGCATGTAGATCTGTAATCTTTGATGGCACTTTGCATCCATCTAATACTGTTAATGTAATTTTCTCCTTAAATCAGCCCTTTTGTGTTAGTGTCAGACAGTGTTCTCTTTTCTTTTCGTTTTTGTCTTTCTTTTCAACCCATCCCCTCCACCCTCCCCGTCTTCAGGCCAAATGGTGGGCGACCACACTCGCCTGGAGTTCCACAACATCGAAACGGGCACCATGACAGAGCGTCAATTTGTTTCCAGCATCCCATCCAGCTTCATTGGTCATCTGCAGAGCCTTAGGTACTCCGATAACCTACTTTTACTTTACCTTTTTAAATGTATACTAGTATATATTTAACATTTTACTAATAACAGAGAGTTGCCACCCAAAATGATAGCTCTACAGAATATCTTTCCCTTTTTTAGGTAATTATTATGGTTTTACTGTTTGCTCCAGTCTCAGCATTCTGCAACTGTACATAAGGAACATTTAGAGAGCAGCTGGTGAAGAACACTGGAGTAACTAAAGAGCCAGATATTTTTCTCAGGACTTGGTGGAGTCCAAATCAAATTGCTTAGTTAATGTGAGACTTGTGTTTGTCCGAGGGTGATAATAAGACACAGGACAAAATGAATGCCATTTGTAAGTTCAAATATTTAAATATGCTGTATTACTTTGTAAGATATAAGATTTGTCAGGCAGTTTGTTTGCCAGCTTGTTGTGGAGTTCTGCTATGGCTTTCTCCCCAAATGGCTTTATTTTTTTCAAGAAGCAAACTGGAGCTTTATTTAGCTACGGGTCTCTCATACCCTAAACTTAGTTTTCTTTACTTTTAATTATCCTTGACCAACAATTGTTTAGCAGGCTTTGAAGGACAAGAAGACTCTTATTTTGAAGTCAATCATGTCAAGTGTCTGTTCCTGTCCTTTCCTCAGGTTTAACGGCATGCTCTACATCGACCTGTGCAAGAATGGTGACATTGATTATTGCGAGCTCAATGCACGCTTTGGGATTCGTTCTATCATCGCCGACCCTGTCACCTTCAAATCCAAGAGCAGCTATCTGAGCCTGGCCACCCTACAGGCCTACACATCCATGCACCTCTTCTTCCAGTTCAAGACAACCTCCCCAGACGGCTTCATAATCTTCAACTCTGGAGACGGCAACGATTTTATCGCTGTAGAACTGGTAAAAGGGTAAGTCTTATTTTGAAAGGATGCTTGTTAACCTTTTACACATTGGAACCTTGAAGGTTTAGGAGTAGCCTTATGTGATTACCAACTTAAAGCTGCTATCGTAAATACTTTCATAATAACAATGTATGAAATGACAATGTAAAGAAGTCGCTCATAGCGATGAACCTACAGAGAATTCTCAGCTGAATCTGCAGCAACTGGCAGCTTTACAGAGCTTTATAGTGAGATCCCTCTGTGTTTGAGCGTCTGCTACTTTACACGTCTCTCATTGCATCATGCCTGCCGTCTTTTTTCAATGAAAACACTCTAAAAACCTACTTTACACCACTTACTCAGCAGTAAGTCAACAGTTGACAGACACAGTTAGCAACCAAAAGCAGAGCTCACACCAGCGTGAATAATGGACATTTATTCATCAGGTGGACACGAATACCAAATGAATGAACATGTTGCTCTGTAACAGCTGGATGTGTGAATAAGCAACCATATGCTAACATGAAAGGGGATTGTTTCTGCTGCTCTCAAGTGGCTCATAGCAGTTATTGCAGATTGAATTTATTTTGAGTTTCTCTATTACTAGGTCTTGTACACACACACACACACACACACACACACACACACACACACACACAGTGTAATAACTAACTACATGTCTTCTCACCTCAAACATTTTCAGAAACATATCTTGGTGAAGTTTTTTTGTGATATTAGAGAAAGTATACAAACGAGCCGCCATGTTGGTCAATTGAAACTATGAATGGGATTTTTACCTCAGGAACCTCATTGTTGAGGTCCATGCTCATTCACAGACACTCACAATGACGGCTCAGCCTTTGGGAGCAATCTGTGGGTTCAGTGTTTTGCCCAAAGACATTTCAACATGCAGAATGGAGGAGCTGGGGATAGAACCCCCATCCCTCAAATTAGTGGATGACCTGCTGTACCTGTAACAATTACACTCTTCAAAAATTGCCCACCTTTTGGTTGAGTGCTGCCAGTTTGTGAGCATTTCAAAGAAAAGCTTTAAAAGCAGAAGGCTGAAGATTTCTGAAGCGATTTGTAACTCTCATAACTTTCCTCCTGCAGATACATCCATTATGTTTTTGACCTTGGAAATGGGCCCAACCTCATCAAGGGCAAAAGTGACAGGGCATTGAATGACAACCAGTGGCACAATGTGGCCATCACCCGAGACAACAGCAACACCCACACACTGAAAGTAGATGCTTCGGCCACTAGTCAGAGTATCAATGGGGCCAAGAATCTGGACCTGAAAGGTATGCAAATGACATGACTGTCACATGTTACATGTGTGCATCTTCTTGTGTGTCCAGCATGTCGTTGAACTACTAAAAAAACTGTCACTGTGCATTCAAATGGATCCATTCTTCGACATGCGACCCACATCATTTATTTTGTGCTTCAACAGGGTAAAGGTCATTTTTCTTACAATAATATTTATCGTGGAAAATGTTTTTCTGTCATACCATTAAAGGAATAGTTCAAAATGTTGGACGTAAGGTATGGTAAGTAGTATTGAGAGCTCATTCTATGCATCAGGTGGCGCCAGATATCCATCTTTTCAGAGAGGAAATAGCCAGCAGCAAATTGGATCAATGAGGGAGAAAGAAAATAAAGCACAAGCTCTGATGCTGGCTGTGTTGCTTTCTAAAGTGAACAGCCATGGACAGGCTGCCTAGAAGATTATGTGTTTTGGTTCTGACGAATTAGAAACTGGTAGCAATTTAACACTGGCTTTGGGCCGTTGGATTGCCAAACTGTCACATGATTACATTCTGCTGCATTTTACAGTGTAACCTCCGACCCCATGACACCCCAAAAATTGTTGTGCTTTGCAGTTGTGTATTATAACTTTGTACATTTACTATATACTTGGTAAAAGTATACTCTACCCTGACAAATGAAGATGGCACATATCTGTAAAAAAACAAAAAGCTGATATTTAAAGACAAGATTTATAACATAGACATATGAGATAAAATCCTCCTACAGTGTCCCTATCTTATCTACACCACAGGTGATCTCTTCATCGCAGGACTGGGTCCAGGCATGTATGGCAGCCTGCCTAAACTGGTGGCTTCCAGAGAAGGCTACCAGGGCTGTTTGGCATCGGTGGACCTTAACGGTCGCCTGCCGGATCTCCTCAGTGATGCCTTGTTTCGCAGCGGGCAGATAGAGCGTGGATGCGAAGGTACACCGTCCCTCAAATCTGAGCCTGAATTAGACTTCTACAACACAAAGTTCAACTCCAACTCCAGCTCCGGCAGCCCTTTCTTCCTGCTCAATGCAAACAGTAGCTCAACAGCCCTGCATTCATACAGAATCCCCTCCATTCTAATAACCGTACTTGTAGCCTCACTCACCCACTGCTAGTCAGGCCAAACATTAAACAATCCCACGACACTGCCACCTGTTATCGGCCACATTGGTCGCCCCCTGACAGTGTCATTGCGATCACCGTCAGAGCAGTTTTTGCCAGTGCAGTGACATACAATACTGCCAGAATACTCCATTTTTATCTCTTTTGCTTTTGTAAAGTTTCATTTTTGTTTGGAATTTTGTGAATGTTTAGAGTCTTATGCAATATCATCGTAGAGAGAAGGTAATACAGAGGTCCTTACGAGTGGCTGGTTCAGGGGTGGAGATACAAAGCCGTATGCATTTGATTGTAGAGAGATACACTCAGTGCAAAATTTCTAAAAAATGAAGAAAACATTTGAATGAATTCTATTGCATATCTAATTGACCCTCCACTAAGCCTCGTCCCCCTTAGTTATTGTTGCTATGCTTGTCAAGCTTTGCATTCCAACGCTGCATGATAACAATGGTACTGATGTAATTCCTCAAACAAAGAACCGTTCATGAACGGTTCTGGAGACATGCAGAGGATACGCCCACACACACACAGACAGAGACTCATTGCTTTATAGTTAGAAGCGTAACTTTTCTGTCAGACACAAGACGGAAACGTCTTAACTAAAGCCTTAACTTTTGGGCTTCACTGTTTGGGGGAGGGGCTTAGCAAATGGCCAATTACAGGGAAGTAGAACAAACTAACAATGTAAATACAAAAAAAAATGGTTGCCTCATAAAAAGTCTATGGATGTGCAGGTTTAGAGCAGGCCGTGAAATCACAGCAGCTTTGGAAATCTTCATCAGGCCATACCCAGACTCAGTCCATGTCCTTTTTTTCACAAAGCAAAACTTGCCTAATGGTTTAATTTGTTTTGTGTTGATTTCCAATAGTTCATGCATATTGTAGCTACATCAAAAGGGGCTGTTGAAACATTTTGCAAGAGCAAGTAGATGTCACTGTGGACAAAATGTTTCCATCTTCCTGTGCAAGTCGTCATTCTTTTGTAGTTGTTTTTTGTCATGGTCTTACGGTTCTGGGCGTCCACAACCTGTTGCATGGAAATCATTTTCTGTACAGATGTTTACTCTTGCCATATCATTCAGTTGGACATTGAGTGTACTCTGTTTTTTTTTTCACATTAATTTACAGAGCTCCATGTTAGACAAATACATGTGTTAGTTTATGTTTCATTTAAATCAAAACAGACGATAACATTGTGTACTGTATGTCCTCCTCGCTGTGACAGTCTGAATGGGCTTTTAGAAAACAATGCTTTTTACTGTACTGTATGCACTGCAAGAAAGTAATGGTTGACACATTTATTTTTCAAAATAAAATGTCATCAATCACAATGTTGGTCTTCTCCATGGCATTCTGTCTCATTTTTTTTGTGCTTGTGTGATTTCTGTTCTATTTTTTTTTGCTTATGTATCATGATCAGTTGATTGGTCATTTGACTACACCGCCATGCACGGCCTGCTTTTCATTACAAGCTTTCATCGCATAAATGGATTTGTGTTTCTTTAGCCAGTGAGCCCTGATCAAAGGATGACCAGTAATGATAGTTGAGTCAGCTATATATCTTACTGTCACTAGATGGTGATACTGCACTCTGGCAAACATTTAACAGAACAGTACCAGCAGTAACATGAATAAGCTTCTCACTGTGGTTACATCATACATTAAATCCTGAGCCCGATCAGCGGATCAGCTGCAGGATTTTCCTGCCTTGTCCCCGTAAATTCCAAAATTCAATCTACTCCTCCAACTCATCAGCAATTCACTTGGTCCTGAACATCCTCTTTAACAGAGCAGCTTGCATCAGTTTACCAGGTAAGTCTCAACTGAACACATTGACCTGAGTTAAATGAGTTGATGCAGACTGACCGTTGGCATGCTGTGACCATTTATGGACCTAAATTAAAGTAGATATATTTAGAAATTTCACATAACCACAATAGTAGAGGCAGACTAGAGATGCTCAACACAACTACACCTACTTCCAAAGTGCATGGAGAAGGAAAAAATCTGCAGAGATGCAACTCGTATTGGCTCATATGGGGTCAGGGTCATCATGAAACACATTACTAATAGCATTTAAACAGGGTAGGTATGGAGCAGAAATCAATTTGAAAATATAAAAGACAACCCCTCATTTACACTGCCATTTGGACTGCTACTAAAGTGATTCGTTACAGTCAGATGTCTAAGAATACTAATGCTTTTAGTTTGTAGAACGTAGTCTTTACAATTGGATGTATGAAGGGTTTGTTTTGTTCACATAGAACACAAGACTACAATACAAGACTACAATGGTTCAACCAGGGTTAGCACTATTGGAACTGGATCACAGAATATCAGAAGAACATACTAACCACTGAGTAGACTGCAAGGGTCCAAAGACAAAAGGACTAACAGCTTATAGCCCAGCTGATTGATGGTCGGTGACGCTTTTCTGGACTGGAAAACAGTCTGGGTGTTTGGGGGGAAAGAATGGTTCCAACACTATTTTCTCCTTACGTGTAACACTGTGGGGACATCTATGGAACATACATTTAGTACATACCAACATATTAACATTATACATTGATACAAAAATCAGGATTCACAGACAGTAATACAAAGAATACACTTAACACCAGCTGCAAGGTGGCACAAGCGATTTGTCTCTGAGTAGACATAATTGTGGGGATTCTGGGAAACCCTTCTGGCTGCCCTGCATTAAGCCCATGTTTTAAAGTTTCAGGGGTGTAAAATACCATATTTACAATTTTGTTTGTATTGAGAAATCCCCAGAATCGTGTGTGCCCTTGCCCATGCCCACTGAGAGTCTTGTAAAATTAGATTTCTTTGTTCTGTTTTGGTGTGTTTTTGTGATAACAAATCCATAACCCGAGATAGTGCTGCAACTATCCCCTCCATTTTTACCCATTCATAATTTGCCTATAGTGCCGTATACCAGCTTATTCATTTCAAATGCTATGTTACATAATTCCATGTTTGGAAGAGCCAATCCCCCACACACATAGATGGGTTAGATATAGGGTCATGTGGCTTCAGGATAATCAGGGTGAGGGGAGTGCCCAATAGAGGACAAGGGAGACGTCGTATTTGGTCCATACATTTTAGTATGCCACACTGAATAGACACATGTTGTGTTAAGACCTATGCAGAAGTCTGAATGCTGCCACTTAGATGCACTTCTCTTGCACTGTAGTGGTTTAACAGGCGGATAGCTTATAAAACCAAAGCTGATTAGACACCGGCAGCCTTAACGCATTCATCCATGTGGATGAAAAACCAAAATTGTATTGTGAAGTGTTTTAGATAATCGGTCAGGAGGGGCTGGGTGTGGATGAAATACATGCTCTCAGAGCTCTAAACCAAAGTAATGTCCCTTTAAAGTAGGCTCTGGGTTCACTTCACTCATGTACGGATTATGGTTATGTATTACTCCAAGTCTCTCTCTCTCTCTCTCTCTCTCTCTCTCTCTCTCTCTCTCTCTCTCTCTCTCTCTCTCTCTCTCTCTCTCTCTCTCTCTCTCTCTATGCGTGTGTCTGTGGTTCCGGGGATTGCTGGATTTCTACAGGTCCCAGCACCACCTGTCAGGAGGACTCCTGTGCCAACATGGGTATTTGTATCCAGCAGTGGGAGAACTACACCTGTGACTGCTCCATGACCTCCTACACTGGCACACAGTGCAATGACCGTGAGTACTGATCTCACTGTTAAATATCTAATGTCACACATGTACGACAGAGAGTGGACAAAATCCCACCAACTAAACACCGTGTTTGCTCCATCAGTGAGTGCTTAGAATGATGATGATGAAAGTGATAACAAAGATAAGGTAACATGCGATTCATGGATATACAGAAGTTTAGGTTAGAGTCACAGCAAACATCTGTATTGACAGAAGTTTGTGTCTAAAAAGCAAAGACTGCACATTCACTCCAAAGGTTAACTCGCATGAATTCATCCATCCATTATGCTAGCCGCTTATCTTATTCAGGGTCGCGGGGATCAGGTCGCCAGCCTATCACAGAGCTGACACATGGAGACAGACAACACTCACCAACAATTTAGAGTCATCAATTAACACAATAATCAACAAGCTCCTCCGAAGACCCAACATGCAAAATGTTGATTACAATTCTTTATGTGATTTTGATTTGATGTGCCTTGTGAGAGGTAAGTGATGGCTGGTGCACATGTCTGAGTTTAATCGGTGGTTACAGTGCTTGGAAGTTTTAAGGCCTTAGAGAGTACCAATGAGTACAATGGCAAGGTATAATTACTTTTCTAACAGGCTCCACCTTCTACTGGACTCTTTGATTAATACTCTCATCAAATCACAAGCACCCATTCGCCCCCACTAAAAATTTGCATAATCATAGCCAGCTAATCAGGACGTGCCTACCACGAAGTGACCCCACAGTGACATATCCTGGTCAAAGATAACTCTGAGATGCTTTATGTTGGTGCTGGATGCCAGGGCAATGCCATATAGAATAACTATATCATTAGATCATTGATTTCGGAGGTGTTAGTAGAATAACAGTTTTGTCTCAGTTTAACAGCAGGAACTTGCAGGTCATCCGGGTTTTTACATCCTTCAGGCATGGTTGGACTTTAGCTAAGGTTGGTTTCGTCTGGCTTTATTAAAAGATATAATTGGATATTATCTGCATAACAATGAAAGTTTATGGATTGTAAAGCCCTCTAGGGCAGATTTGTAATTTGTGAAATTGTGCTTTATGAACAAAATGGAATAAACTTGAATTAAAACGGCCCACAGGAGCGTTTCTTAAATTAGGGCTCCTACCGATGGCAGAAGATCAACACGCCCTCATACCTAAACGTAACGGTCACAGTATTAAACACGTGGGTAACGTGGTGACACAGTCGCAGTTTGGTTAGGTTTGGGCAACAAAACTTATTGGTTAGATTTAGGAAAAGATCATAAATTGGGTTAAAATAAGTATGTCACTTAAGTCGTATTTTTTTAACTAAGCAACCAATCTACTTCCTGTTTACATCAGCACCCACCCACCCACCCCATGCCCGGTGTACATGAATAGTCACGTGATATTATTTTTCAGGCGTTTTAGTCTGGGCGGAGATCTTTTAGAAAACGATGCTGAAACGCCGTGTGGACAGAGATCGTTTTTGTTTTAAAACTCCATTTTAAAACGAAAACGTATTAGTGTGGATGTCGCCTTAGTCACTCTACAATATCACCTGACTTCCTCTTTAGCACTATAAATACTAAGGCCTATTAATAAACTTAAACATGGGTTGTAAAATCTTTGGGGTGATGTTTTAGGAGAGGACAGTCTCAAATAACAACCTAATATTGGCCCACCTTATTTTTCACAAGCTAACTAATCCAAATAAGGCTGCAACCTCTGGGTCTGAAAGTGAAGCCTTGCAGCGATGCCTAAACTTGCATTCTTTCTCATAGCCAGAAGGGGGAACGCAATCAATCCATCCATATATTTGCTTATCCGGGGCCAGGTCACAGGGGCAGCAGGCTCTTCCAGACGTACCTCACCCTAGCAACACTTTTACAGCTCCTCCTGGGGAACAATGAGGTGTTCCCAAGCCAGACGAGATATGTAATCTCTCCAGCGTGTTCTGCGTCTACCCCGGGACCTCTTGCTAGTTGAACATGCCTGGAAAACCTCTTAAGAGAGACGGCCAGGAGGCATCCTGATCAGATGCCCGAACCATCTAAGCTCGCCCCTTTCGACACAAAGGAGCAGCAACTCAACTCTCAAATCTCCAAGCCACTCTACAAAGGAAGCTAATTTCGGCTACTTACATCCGCAATGTCATTCTTTCGGTTGCTACCCAAAGCTCATGAGCATAGTCTGAACGTAGATGGACCTTGAAATCCTATCCGTGAAAATCATAAACAGGATTGGTGACACGCACTGGAAACTTTGCTTTTGGCTCTCACTTTGGTCCTACAAGGACCGTATGGCTCGTAGCAACGACCCAGGACCCTATATTCCCACAGTAACCCCCACAGGACTCTCCGATAGACACGGTCATAGGCCTTCTCCAAGTCCACAAAACACATGTAGACTGGATGGGCAAACTCCCATGACCCCTCCAACAGACCTGCAAGGGTAAAGAGCTGGTCACAATTGTTGAAATTGTAATGCTGCGTTCACACCAAATGCGTCGAAAATTCAACGCGCGTCTAGATTACATACAAAGTCTATGCACAGACGCGATGAGACTGGCGCCGCGCGAATCTGCGATGGCGTGTTGCGATGGACGCGAATTTGCGGCGCGATTGACGCGTGAGTTGAAATTTTTCAACTTCTGCGAAATATTCGCGTGACGCTGTGGCGCGATAGCCTATCAGCGTTGAGTTGCTTCCCCTGTCATCACTGACATCCTGCCGTTGTTGAATCAGGAAAAATCCTATAGCCGTCTGTGTTCACCCAGAGCTCTACGATCCCTCATATCAATAGAGACCGGACCAAACTATGTGTATAAATGTGTGTGTGTAAACCATATGGTACAAACAATGAATAGACGCTGCCGTATTTACGTCTACATGACGTTAGTCTGAGTCTGCTACAATGTTAGCTTAGCCTAGCACCGATCCATCCGCTCCATTGAGAAGACAAGTAGCCTACAAATCGGCATCATTACGTAGTTATTTCGGAGTCCCTTTTTGTCAGTTTATTGCCGTTAAATCACAGCCAAATCAGTTTATTTTGTGTTCATACAGCTGTAGTAAACAGCGACGTGTGGCTTGCTAGACACGGTGAATACAGCTCGATACAATCCACAGAGCTCCTCTGGACAATATTATGAACCCAGACATGACGGCGTTTAGTTTCCCGGGATATCTGTGACTTCCACAACACGTACTAAGCAGAAATACAGGTTATTTTTTCCATGGTTAATGGCGGACAGTTGAATGGGTTTCAGGGCGATAAGCCCCGCCCCCTCTCCGTCGCGATTCGCGTGAATCGCGCCGCGTTTGGTGTGAACACGTCCGCGGCGAGACCGGCGGCGCGTTGGGCGCGAATTTGCGGCGCATCAAAATAGCGCCGCGTTTGGTGTGAACACGGCATAACAGTGGCAGCCTGAAGTGAACAAACAGTAGAGTATAGTAAGACCAGCTCCCTTGCAGAAGAGATTATGAATCTCCTGGTTAAATAAAGTAAGCAGCGGCATCAGGTTTATTTGAGCTAATACCAATGCATTAGAATATGCACGGATGGCCCCTGATACCCAGCACATAAGTGATTGTTATCAAATATGACCTTTTCCGGAATTCAATCCAGGTATGAACATTTGGAATAAGCTAGTAAGTGTGTGACAGAGACAGGTGCCAGGTCTAGTGGGGGATCATACAGGTATTCACAAGGCATTGATGGGTGCAGGCCATCTGGTCACAAGCGAGCAGGCTAACAGGCAATCAGGGCCATCGGCGGGGTGACAGGAGTCTATTGTTTTTACCTTCACTCATCTTTATATTTGCTCTGCTGTGTGCTGGATCATTCCCATCAATCCCCAACCCCCCCTACCCTACCATCAGCGCCAAGTGCATGCCATAAAGTGTGCGTCTTTCTCTATATACAGCAGCCCCAACTTAAATTCTGTCCTAGCTCTCCATCCACTCCTGCTCTTTATGATGGAATGCATCTCTGAGTGGCAGGATAGCAGCAGTTTGAAAAGGGGAAGGAGATAAACATAATTATTGTATTCCTTCCCTGGGAGGCGCAGATAGGTGAGGTTGGAGAAGGAGAGGCTGATGGGACGTGGTTTGTATACCTATGTAATGCAAGAGTGGAATGAGCAGTATTGATATACTATACGATATATATAAGGTGATAATGTGTTTGTTGACCTTCACTTGCCCATCTGGCTTGGTTGTTGTTCGTGTAAGCTTTGCAACTTTTTGTCACGCCTTGCATAAATAAAGGTCACCGTGTTTGTGGAGCTTCATTTTGCTTTAATGGAACTGTTGTTTAGTATCAACAGCCACCTCAGGGACTTAGATCATTCAGGGAAGGTCTGTTTTTATAGAGCAGAGGACATCCTCTGATCATTTATCACCGATGTAGACATAACCAAGGACATTACATACAAAGTTCTTGGCCAAAAACAAATATTATAATCTCAAAATGTGTTAATAAGCTTTCTTCTCAGCCTGGTCTCTCGCTCTCTCTCTCTGTAAAATCTAGAAATAAAAGACTGTTTGTTTATGGAAAGACAAACATGAAGGCGATGAAAACTGATGTATTGTACTTGCCCAGGGACTGTAGATGTAAATACGCTATTAACTAAATCTGGTACAATACATCCCTTTTATTTGAATGAGAATACACATTTTTACACATGGTCTTTGACAAACACATTCAGCTAAACTGAGCTACTGTCATTTCTAAGACAGCATATTACTTTTTAAGCTGAAAATTAGAATAAAAAGAGAATAGAAGAAAACTCATTTTATATTATATATATTTTCTATAATTGAATTGTCATATCACAGTGTGCACCTGTTTCACTGATCAAAACCCAGATGTTCTGCCAACTACTTGAACTACTCAAAAATTAAAACCAGCTGAACGTTAGACTAATTAGACATTCCACATTGTGTTCTAAGTCACAATGAAAATGACCTGTGTGGTGGGAAATGATTTTACCCGCTGTTGAGTCTTTTTAAGCTGAAATGAAGAAAATTGTCAGAACAGAACTTGTCTTTTAAAAGTATTTATTCTCTGGCCAGAGAAGAGGCTCAGTTACACAGAGTCACTCAGACTCCGTAGAAGTGTGCACTCCAGATTAACATTTGTACAGAGTCATAAAGAGAGTGATCATGGGTGGGGGCCTGTGTACTGGAACATCCTGTTTCAGGTAGTGGTGCAGGCCGTGGCTGTTAAAGAAGTAGAAGAAGTGCTTCATCTGTGTAACAACAGACACACAGATGCATACGTTTTATTCTTGAGGCATAGACCATGTGAATATGCAATAAGTACTTAGAGAAGAAGAGGATATGTGTGCAGTCAGCTGCATGGATCACAAGTTATATGATGCAAACTTATGATAGTTTGCAGGAAAACAAGTTACAAAACAGTTCTACTAATAAGAATATAAACTATGACAAGAATATATTTCCATTACCCAACAGCAAGATACATTTGAGCATGTTAACACAAAGGATGAAGATCTACTGAGTTCAGAGCAAAAGTACAAGTGCTCAGGCATTTACCATTTAAATGACATAATCGTTGATGCTCAATGGATTCAAAATGCTACACAAATGTCAAAGCTTGAATGCATTGTATAAGCATTCAACAGTGTGTGTGCATTGTTTAAATCACTTTTTTCTTTTTCTTAAGATGATGGAGGTAAGGCTTTAATTAAAAATTATTTCAGCATGCAACACACTATTCGACCCAAAATTCAGAAAAGGAAAAATTCAGCAAAAAAAAACTTTTAATGGGGAATTAATGGAAGAAACCTCAGGAAGAGCAACAGAGGACCGTCAGACCAATAAATGTGTAGAATAGACTAGACCAACATAGTAAAATTATTATTATTATAATAATATTCCACATCTCTTTAGTGTTATGATATCTGCTATTCTTGTATTAACTTACTTTATGTACCTGTTACAGCACCTTACCACCACATGACGTCAGTTCATGACAGTAGTTCAGAGCTGAGCTGTTTATTGATTTTACTCCTTCTGCTCTGTTCAGCTGGGACGACGTACATCTTTGGCAAAGGAGGAGGCCTCATTACATTCAAGTGGCCAGCTAATGAGAGACCGAGCACCAGGACGGACAGGCTGACCGTCGGCTTCAGCACCTCCCTGAAAGATGGCATCCTGGTCAGGATTGAAAGTGCACCTGGTCTGGGGGACTATCTAATGCTGCACATTGTAAGTTCTCACAGACACACACACACTACTTGTCTCATTTTATGTTTGCTAGTGTCAGCTTTCCTTTGGTTATTTTTTGAACTACTGTACCTTTACTGTGTGCTGTGGGCATCAGTTGACGTTGACCACAGTTCTGTAACTACAAGGTCTATTTTAATAAATTTTGATGCTATAATCAGTTATAACACTTGTGAGATTGTTCAGATGGGTAATATTGTGTATATGTTGCTGGTTAATATAGTAAATGAAGACATTACACAGCTCAAATTGAAAATATTCAAGTTCGCCTGAAAAAAAGCACTTTTATTGATATTATGTTTTTGGAAATAATGCAGCCTGCTGCCCCAAACTCTCCCAAATCATAGCACAACCGATCAAGTAGTTGTTGAATAAAGATTGGCTGGGATAAAGTGAAGAATAAGAGGCTTTAGTACAGAGAGGGCACGCAAGGTCATCATTTTCGAACCAGCTGTTGCAGCTCTTACATTGTACTTTTATATACTATATAACTATATATTTCACTTTTTTTATCACTCATATTATTCAATATATCCAAATACAGCCGTTAGAAATCATTTTGACAGCAAGGGTCCTCTCAGAGCCTGTTTCTGGCTGTCATTCATAGGATTTTCTCAGTTGCTCTGTGTGTATGGTGCTGTAGCTCAGCCTATCATTGGTCGATTTCAGTCAATGAGCCCGCATTCGACCCGTCAGAGTCTCAGGAATGCTGGCTTCGAAGCGGGTCTTGATTGACACAAGTTTCAGCGAGTAACGTTGCAAGAAGTGCCGCATCTCCCCGAGCGTAAAATTCTGTTCACTGGAAGTCTGACCGCTCGCCTAAACTGGATTGACCGCTCTTATACTGGAAACAGCTCGGCAGTAAACAGGATGCAGTTGGCAACAATGATGGTACCTTTGAACCGGATAATCTTCGACGTTATTTTACAAATTTTTCATAAAACGTGAGCAAAAAACAAGATTTGATTTGGCGAAGACCAGTGCCATGGTACCTTTGTCCACTCACAGCTTTGTACTGCTTCCACGGAGAGAAAAGCCGAAGGTATTTATGCGTTCTGTGTCGAATGCTAATTCTGCAAAATGCATTGCTTAGCTCGTTAGCCGTTAGCTTCCTGGTCCAAAATCGATGTGCAGTTAACCTTCTCCACTCCGGCGAGGACGCCGGCGATCCCCTCCCCTTCCGTTCGTACGGCTTGCTTCCGCAAAATACGTCACAAAACATGGCCGTGTTTGGTATCCCAGCATGCCCCAAATCCTCATCTTTGCAAAGAAAACATCTATTTTCTTTAATTTCTTATGGATTTTGTCACAAACGGTGCCCGAACACACACTGTCTAAAGTCGCCATAACCGCTGCAAGTCGGATCTTGCAGCATTTCGACGGAAAAAGACACATTACAGACCCGACAATGTGCTAGCGGATGTTACCATGGAACTACTGCCTTCAGAAAATGCTAGTACTTATAGTGCAAACCTTGACTGTTTCTTACGTAAGCCGCAAACCAACGTATAACCTTTGCGTAAATGAGTTACCGGCATACTCGATCATGCGCTCGGTCGCAGCCATTACGCACAGCAAGTCCGATACTCACACACCACGTCTTCGACCATATATAAAAGGGAAATAATATAATATCAAAATATAAAGGGAGAAACACCTTTAGTGTGTCAGAATATCATTTGGTTACCATGTGTCCATTTGGGTCTCCAAATATCCTTTTAGAGCTCCGCCTGGATCTCTTAAAACACTGTAGAATGGTCATACTTTGTCCAATCTTCTTCAAATGTGAGGCAGTTGTTCACTGATAGTGTAGTTACAGCCCTATACTGTCCTTCACCTGTACAGATACAGCCACAGGCAGTTATTTATACTGAAAGATACTTTTTATTTTAGGCGGACAAAAATCTTCAATTTTTACTGACTTCAAAGGACCACTGCTCTGTTTCTGTATGACCTACAGGTCTCAGACACTTCCACAAGGAACCGTAGGGGGTTTTCTTTCTAGAAAGACCTCATTAATGCATATAGTCAGAGTGGTTCAGAAGCTACAGCCATTTTAATTTGGGTATTTCATTTTAGGCGGTTTTGCTCCAAAATAGGGGTGGAGTGGAGGAGGTTAAATATGATGGCGATTTATGGCCACAAATTCGTCCTTTTATGGCACATTTTCTAGATGCTTATATTAGTAGTCTATAGTTGTGTTTGGAGTGTGTAAAAAGTGATTTATATGATAGTGTTGCCCATACGTTGCTGTTTAATCCGGTAAAAAAAAATTACAATTCCACAATATTTAGCAAACAATAAATCCATTTTCCGGACAACATTTTCAGGGGGCCTGAACCCCACGAGGACTTTTACAAATACCTTTTTATCAACACACCTCACAGTTGCATTACAGTCCAGCTCAGCAGCAGATGAGCCGCCCCAAACTCATCTTTTAACGCCTTTACTGTGATCTAACATGATATAATGTGATCTAAAAACACCAGATTTCCACACAGTGTTAGTTCAATAACGGAATCATAACACACTGCAGCTTCTTCAACCACGGCAAGTAAACACATAAATTGATAGCCAGGTGTGTTTGGCTGACAATTTGTCTAATTTCAGATTAGATTTTAGAGGAAATGGTGCATAGTTACAAAATAATTTCACCACAGGTTAATAGCAGACCACCTCAAGGTGTCACTCAGAGAGAACCAGGACATTCTGATGTAGCATTTCAAAATTAAAGCCCTTCAAAATCTCATTAATGAGCTAGCTAATGTAAGATCCATCCATTATTTTTAACCGCATTCAGGGTTGCTGGGGGATGGGGGGCTGGAGCCCCCCTCCAGGTCACAAGACTATCACACAGATGGGCCATTGAACCTGGGAATCGAATCCCGGGCCCTCCTGCTGTGAGGCGACAGTGCTAGCCACCACCTTGAGTGGTATAGATGACTAACCATGTTTTCTCATTTCAGCAACAAGGCAAAATTGGAGTGACATTCAACATTGGCACAGTGGATATCGGTGTTCAGGAGGGCAGCACCCCAGTGAATGATGGGAAGTATCATGTTGTTCGCTTCACCAGGAATGGTGGCAATGCTACACTGCAGGTGGATAACTGGGCCATCAATGAGCACTTCCCAACAGGTACAAAACTAATCAGTCAATCATCTTTATTTTACATCTTTACTGTATCTTTACTGTACAACCTCTTTACTGCACATGTACAACAAATCTGACACTATTAGTTAGCAATGAAAACCTACTGCTAGAAACATAACAATTAGTGTCAATAGATGATAAGACAATGGGATCAAGTCTTGAAACAGTTGATAAGGTCAATGGGTTGCATCTACAGAAGAGCAACATTATTACGTTCTCTGTTCAACTGCTTATGTTCTCACTTAGTATGCACCTAGTGCTTCTCAGCTTTTAAATGAGCTGGCACATGATGTACGTATATCTGCTGTTGCAGTATACAATTGAGCTTGAAAAACAACCCAAAAAACCTGTCCATGTTCAGAGGCTTGAACTGTTTGAGGAGTTGTTAGGTAATCTCTGAACTCTGTGGACCTCTGTTGGTCTCCAGCAGGAACTTCAATATATACATTTTGTGGGTGAAGTAAGTAGGACCCAACTTTCCTTGTCGGCTTGACATGGGATTCAGGATTGTACAATTTCCATGGGGCCTTGTTCAAGGAACATAAGGAATTGTGGGACAATAATTTGGAAGTGATGTTAAAGACAGTCAGAGAAGAAAATGGATATAAATTGGGTCTGTAGCTAATTTGTTTTTGCAGAGTGAAAGGGAGGAGGAAGGAGAAATGGGAGAGAACATACAATGAGGATATACATATAGATAGGAAAAAAGAACTGCGAGTGCGAGCAACATTCCACATGAGCATATAGACTGCAGGTGGGGGGGGGGCTGCAACACCCTACACACAACAGGACAAAAACAATTACTACTATCGGACACATCTTGACGTCATATTAAACCTTTGTGGGATTGCTGCTCAGCGCTGTATGTGGATGATTGGAAGTCAGAGGAGACAGATAAGCTGCTCACTGAGACTTTGCTATCAAATCCTATGTGGACGGTTTGATAAGTAATATTTCCATCATACTGCCGCTTTGGTAAACACACTGCAGTCGTCCCAGCCAAAAACCCTCAAGTGGACCGCACGCTCATATCGTATCCTCTTGTTCAAGCTTCATATACTTGTCATCGTGAACTGTTCCAGAGCTACAACAGTTTCCAAGAGTTTCATTTTATCGTAGTAGTCGTAGCTGGAACACTTTTTGGGCCGATAAATGAAATATAGGGGGAAGAAATGCAACTATAGTATCCTACACTCTGTAAATCTAATAATTTGTGTCTCAATCTTTCATACATAAAGGACAAAGGATATATACATTTCTAACTAGTAAAGAGCACATTTAAACTAAAAAAGGAAGTACAATATGTCAATATATGACAATATTGTTGTTTAGAACGTGAGACTGAACACACACACTGCCAAATCCTAAATGAACTACCGTGTTGCATTGCAGTGAAAGTGGAAAAGTCAAATAGTTGTCAAGTTTAACTTTTGTTGCCCGAGCCTCTTTGTTGCTGTGTCAACCAAGGGTCTGAATGAAATGAATGAAGCTATGACATGATGCAGAGCTATGTGTTGTTATGTTTGGAATGGTGAAATATTGACATTTTGTCTGCTTCGTGTATTTAATCATATTATGGTTATTGTTCTATTATTTTTTATCTTTTTTGTTAACAAATAGGGAGATTTAGTTATGCTGTGACATAAACCAGTTTAATATAAAAATGTAATCGTCAGATAAAATCATTTAAACATATTGTAAATGTTAGAGGGAAAGTGATATCTGCTCACGGTGACATGATGGTGATGATCAATACAAGTCTTTATAAATGTCTTTTAAACTTTAAAGGGAACAGTGACATTGAACGCTATCAAATGGCCAATAAGAAAATTCCTTTCAAATACGCCAGACCAGTAGAAGAGTGGCTGCAAGAGAAAGGTAAATTCAAACAAAAGTGTTTCTATGCTTCTGTGTGTTCACTATACTGATATGATGTGAAAAAGCGTATCTGCACTATAATGAGAAGAATAACTGAATGCTCATTTACTCTATTTCAACCTTATTAAACTCTAGATTTGAGTGTTTTCTATGATACAACCCTGATGATATCACATTAATGCCGGTCATAAGATATTCATACAAACTTTCCTTTGAAGTTGTCAGACTTGCTTTCCATTTCTAACAGTACCATCAAACTGAGTGTCACTAGCATGCACATAAATGTAAACACATGCATGCATCTACATATGGAACCTGTTGTGGACTAAAAATAATAAATACATAACTAAATAACCAATAACTAGTCAAATAATTCAATATGCAATAAAAAATGAATTCATTATAGTAATGAGTTTAGAATAAATCTCTCAGTATTATGAAATGTTTTCAAAAATACGTTTGTAGCCACTGGCATGGCTGGAGACTCCGAGGGTCCTATTGTTATTGTGCAAATGCAACAACCAGCGCATAGTCTGTGAGCATCTAAAAGGACCAAGTACTGCTTTCTCTCGTCGTTCCGCAGCCACAAAAATAATGCTCTTAGTCTTTTTGTAAATGAATAGTGCTGCTGAAATATTAGAATGTGTTTTCCTCTGTTGAAAATGTCTTACATCTGGATGTCTCTTCTAGGACGGCAGCTAACAATTTTCAACACTCAAGCAACAGTCGCAATTGGCGGTAGTGATCAAGGCCGGCCCTTTCAGGGTCAACTGTCTGGCCTTTATTACAATGGCCTCAAAGTGTTGAACATGGCTGCTGGGGGGAACCCCAACATCAAGATTAATGGCAGTGTGAGGTTGGTAGGTGATGTACCCAGTGTAGCAGGCTCAGCCAGGACCACAGCCATGTCTTCAGAGATGTCCACTACCTTCATTGAGACTACCACCATGATGTCCACCACTACCACACGGAAACACAGATCCTCCTCAACTGTACAGGTAAGGATAGACTTCTATAATAACTATACATATGAGGAACAGATGAGAAACTCATATTATCCACTAAAGGAATAACTGCGTCAAATAATGAATGCAACCCATCTAATTCTCTAACTCCTGTTGATGGCGTCTCCCTTCTAACTGTGCTGAATTCAGTGAAAATGGAAAGTTGGTTTTGGGCCCGGGACATACAGTGACATGGGAATGACATTGGTTATTTCATTATATACCAGTTAATATGATTTGGATTCTATGGTCTCTTGAGTGACATGTGATTTGCTCAGGAGCGACAGAGACAGAGCTCACATATGGAACTTCTAGATATCAGACCAATTACTCTTTACTCATTGCAGCTGTGCTGGAGTTGTTATTTGCTCATACAAAATGAACTGCTGCTGTTTCACATTAAAAGCTTTCCACTGGCAGACCAAGTGGAGGCTTGAAGACATACCAATAGCTCAGTTAGAAATTCCCTATATATATATATATATCACCTATGACTATATCAGTGAAACAGCAATAATCCGACACAGGATTCTGAATGAAGAGGTGGAACATCATTAATTGAAGGTATCACGGTTAAACACAACGTTACATACACACTTTTTGCCAAAACCAGCCAAATATTCAGCAATGACATTGGAAATATTACAACATAAGATACTTAAGATAACCTTAAGCTACGCCTTCTGTACTCAAACTCGACAAACTCTATCTGACACTCCTCTCTCCAACTCTCACTTCGATGTCTTCCAGCGAGATTTCCTAACAGGGAATTTTGTACAAAACTAACAGTCAAATCCCTGCTTCCCAGTCAAAAAGCCATAATATTATTATTATCAGAGAGAAAAAAACTCTTGGGAACCTGTTGATGTCAATTTAAAATTAAAAAAAAAAAAAAAAAAAAAGGGGTTACCATGGCTGACTGGGTTAAGAGGGTTGTCTGGGAACCGGAAGGTTAACGGTTCGATCCTCGACTGGGACGTGTCACGTGTCAAAGTGTACCTGAGCAATACACTGAACCCCCGGCTCCCCGGGCGCCTGTCATTGGCAGCCCACTGCTCCCTATATACAGGGATGGGTCAAATGCAGAGACAAATTTCCCCCTTAAAGGGATCAATATAGTATAATAAATTTTAAAAAATAATTAAAATTAAAATGTTATTGTGAAAAATGTGAGATGTTATGTCCCAGTTAACATTGAGTTTTATGGGGTATTTGCCAATGTAAGACGGTTTGATTTCATAGTCTGCGACTGGCACAAGATTTCCTGCGTTTTCACCTCTGCGTATGTTGAGTTCCTGACAATTTCCCATTATTGTGTAAGTGAAATCCTTTGCAGCCGGCCAGCCTAAGTCTATTTCGTCCCGCCACATGAACTGAACATATTTGTACACTTCTCAACGGGTGGACTGGCTGGCCCCTCTCTGTGCGTATTTCCTCCACAGTGTTACTCAGCAACAGGCTGTAGTTCGGCTCAGAAAGAGAAAGTGTCTGGCGGCTCCGGCGTTGTCAGCTTTACAGCACCCCTCGCCTGGGGGCCGTGAACTCAGTGGTCGCTGCGCCTTCTCTCCAGTCGTAGAGCGACGGAGCCCCCTGCTCCCGGCATGATTGTTATTAACCGGGCTGTCACTGCGCGGTCTGCAAGGATTTCATTATAATTTAATAATATTAAATGATATACTAGAGCACAGTGTAAAAATATTCTGTTACACGTAAAACAAATCACAAAGCAATCAGGACTGTTATGTACTAACCAAATAAAGTTGGCAGACATCAGCTGTTTTTGAACATCAGATCAAAACCACTGACAACATCCATTGTCATAGACTAGTCCAAACCAGAGTCATTCTACCATCTCCACCAATATATGACCACCTATTGTCATGTGATCAATACTTTGATAACTCTGCAAACACAACAAGAGGGAGACTGCGAGACACAGAAGATCTTTTTGTCAAACTAATGTTTCCAAGGTTATGACCTTCCTTGCTCACCTTCTAACTCCTTCCGTGTACTTTCCTTGTCTTTTTGTGTCTTCTTTGTTATTTGCTGGTGGCTCTTTGTGTTTTGGGTATCTCTGCTGGGGCTGTGACCTCTGATGACCACATTCTGCCCACGAAGCATCCGGGAGATGAGATTGTGTCATCTGCAGAGTGTTCGAGTGATGACGAAGATCTGGAGGAGTGTGAAACTAGCCATGCAGGTGGGCTAGGTTAGTTTGCATTTGCTTGCTTTTTTATGTGCTTTCACTCATCTGCACCCGAAGGATCACAGTATCCTCAAAGCATCATACCCCCCATGGTTAAACAAAGTGTAACTTCATGAAACAGCCAAGGTAGTAACAGTACACATAGCTGCACTACACATTACCCAATGCAAGGAGAGCTGAGTTATGAAATGCAAGGTTCAAATTTAAATTGCAAAAGAAAGATTGAACTGATGTGTCAGTCACAGAGAGAGTTTCTTTAGTTTCATTCACTAACCCAGAAAGCCGTTCATAGCATGAGCTACACTTGCACATGGGGTCTTCTGAAGTGGTTAACATGGTCACTAAATATGCATACAAATTCTGCCTGCTGAGAGGAATAGTAAGGGTTCGTACATGACATCACAAATGTGCACAATTTGTATGAGGGTGAATCATGTTCTCTGCACTGATGCTGCAAAATATCTCCCATCATGTTTGAGTCCACTGCTCCTGCCATTCACTGCTCTGCTGATTTCATTTTGATACGACAGTCCTTCATTTTCTATTTATTTTCAGCTAAAATGCAAAGTGTTGTATAGACTACAGTGATGTTTTATTTTCATTTGTGTTTTTCCATTTTGGCTTACTTTGGTACATGTATTAGAGAACAGATATCATTGAATTTCTGTGTATTCTGTCAGTTTTTCCTTTTTTTTTGGGTCATCCATTTGCTTTCAGGTGTACTCGTTATTCTGTCTTTTTTGTATCTAAATATTAGAACTTCTAAGCCTTGTGATAGCTTAGGGAATTAGCTTGAAAGAATTTGGGAATTCCCGTATTTAAGTGACATCAATTTAGTAGGAAACAGCAAACAGTCATGTTGACGCTTCCATACGGAATAATCAAACTGTCACACACCTTTCTGAAGGTTCTTTAGTTTGAGCATGTTCATAACATGATGTTTCTGTATAGTTATAGCCCATTTAAAACAATTCAACGCAACCTCTCGACTATAGTGCTTATTTGAATGCTCTCATAAGTAATTCAATTCATGATATCCAACCCAGCCGGCAAACAGGATGCCTTTAACATGCTGCTGTTGGCTTTAAATGGCATGTAAGCTTCAGTATTTTGTTGATGTTGGGAATAAAGACGAGCTGTCCCAGTCCTGTAAAAACCTTCCTGTTACAGTACATTCACATACTCAACTCCTCTGGTACTTACAGATTTACAGGACTCCCACTGACATCATCAGTTAAACCATTATATATATATTTTTAATATTATTATTATTATTATTATCAACCAAACAACCAGACTTGTCTCTCAATAATATCTGAATCGATCAAGGTGAGCTATTTTGCAAATAAAAAGCTGACATTTCATAAGAAAATAAATATTTTGCTGTCAAGCATAAACGCCATATGGTGGAATAGATTTGTAGTCAAATTCCTTTATTCAAAAGCATGATTGGTGAGGATCTCGGTGCTTTTCTCCCTTTTGAAGGTCATTCCCAATTTGTTTCAAAGAGTATGTGAAGGGCTGCGGTGTAAATGGGTTTAGCGCTCTAGTCTAGTGTGTAGTCTGAGATTCATGGGAATCTGTGAAGAAAGACAAAGACAGGGCCCCAGTCATCCAATCATGTGTTTACACAGAAATTCACATCATTCTAACCCTAACATCACTTTGACGTTGACTGCATGCTATCATTTTAAAAATGTCCTTTGTTGTATTATTTTGGGAGTAAATGCTATTTCCTGTTTTGTTATGTCTATTCTAAATTGTGTTATCGAGACATCATTCTCGTCTATTCGCCAATCATCCAAAAACATGCAGTTGTATTTTGGCCTCATCATGTGTGGCATGATGTTTTGGTGATAATTGTTTCTGCATATATATATATTCGGGGGTTCCAGGCGGCTTTTAATGAAAACATCCCTATTTCAATTTTCAAAGCAAATAAAAAGGCAAAAAAATAAATCTTTTTTTACCATCAACTTTTTCATCTTTCACAAGAACAGTTCCTTGTGTAACCGACAGCAGTTGTCGTTTGGATACTGTTGCACCCTCTCAATTCTTCCAGTGTCCTTCCCCTGCCAACTCCCTCCTATTGCTACACTGCATTTGAACCTATTTTAGTGCGGATGGCTTAAAAACATTTTTTTTTTTGCCACAAGTTCTAGCATTTTCCACTTTAATATTTCTCTGCAGGGTGACCTTTTATCATTTCTTTGCATGCTTTTTGATTGATCCTTGACTCCATGCCCCCATATTTAGACCAACTTGGTTGCTTTGTCTACATTTGTGTTTAAATTGGAAACCAATGAATATCTTACCCCATCTTTATTTCGTCAGTGTTGCTGTTGTGTGTCTGGTTTATCTGGAGAAGTTATCAAGTTATTTCTCTGTTGTAAATCTGTTGTGTTCACCTTTCCTTTTAATTAATTTCATAAGATGGCAACTAGGGAGGGTTCTTGATTACCTAATACTGTAAACTGTTAGATATTTGATGACCAAGTGAACAGGTTTGATATTTTTTCTTGGAGACCATAGATTCTGACTCATACAATATGAGAATGCTACAAAAACACCCCATGGCCAATGATAAATAATACATTTGTTCCTATTAATGGCCAGGTTAATGTCTTAAACCTGCAAGTGTCACTCATAAATACAACCATATCTAATAATACAATTATATTTTTAGATAATGAAAGGTGGGACTATTGTCTAGCCAAGCTCTTAGACCTTTCTTGATCAAAATGTGCTTCTCACAAGGCAGAACTGTAGCTGGTTTAGATTATGTCCTCACTAAACCAGCTATGGGGACAGTACACAACATTGTACAGGCTGTAGGAGTCTCACGCGTGGTGCCACAGAACTAAAGCCATAGAATCTGTGAACCATGGACAGGTATCGTCTCTGTGGCAGCTTAAAGGGTTGAGCACTATAATATAGTCAACATTTGTTGTATTTTTATAAGATATAGCCTAAAAATGAATATGAATGAGATGAGATTATGTTGTGGCCTGATATGTATAAGATCCATTATAATCAAAGCAAGCACACACATGCCAAGTTGCATGGCCCAGCATGTTGAACACATTTCCTCTAAACAGCTGTTCCATAGCCTCATTATACAGTATATAAAACACATGATCACAACATCTGTTCAGAGAGAGAGAGAGAGAGAGAGAGAGAGAGAGAGAGAGAGAGAGAGAGAGAGAGAGAGAGAGAGAGAGAGAGAGAATAACATTAAATAGAGAGTAGTTCAATTGAAGGAACAGTGTGTTAGATGTAGCGGCATCCAGTGAGGAGTTGCACCACCAGTTTATGTAGTTGCAGCCGACTGAATACCCGTCTGCTCCCCCCTCCCGTTCAAAGCGTGAGAACTACGGTGGCCTTCAGGTAGGGATAGATAACTTTAGGATTGTATTACTACTAGAGGCTACTCTGATCAACACTCTCTTCTTCTTCATGAATAAATAACAAGTAAATTCCAAACAGGAATAGAATTTATAAACAATTTAGATATAACAATATAGTTTCTAGAGCAGCAACAGTAATGTGTACAACAGCAAAGTCACGATATCAAGGTTTTAATATCGCACTGGAAACAAAAATCTAAAATGTCAATAAATTAAATATAATTTCTGAGTGAAGTTTATAAAGAATGAAGAACACAGACATCTATCAGTATCAGTCATTCCTCCTGTCCTCTCTCCTCTATACTCTGTCCTCCTGCCCTCCTTTCCTCTGTCCTCCTGTCCTCTGTTCTCCTGCCCTCCTGTCCTCTGTTCTCCTGCCCTCCTGTCCTCTGTTCTCCTGTCCTCCTGTCCTCTGTTCTCCTGCCCTCCTGTCCTCTGTTCTCCTGCCCTCCTGTCCTCTGTTCTCCTGCCCTCCTGTCCTCTGTTCTCCTGCCCTCCTGTCCTCTGTTCTCCTGCCCTCCTGTCCTCTGTTCTCCTGCCCTCCTGTCCTCTGTTCTCCTGCCCTCCTGTCCTCTGTTCTCCTGCCCTCCTGTCCTCTGTTCTCCTGTCCTCCTGTCCGCTGTTCTCCTGTCCTCCTGTCCTCTGTTCTCTGTCCTCCTGCCCTCCTTTCCTCTGTCCTCCTGTCCTCTGTTCTCTGTCCTCTGTCCTCCTGGCTGATTTGTCTCACAACAGTTAGACTACAGACAGACAGCTTCTGCTTTAGTTTCTTTGTAACAATGTGCTATCAGTTAGCTAGCGTTCTGTGTTGGTGTAAACATAGTGGTGGTGGATGAGAGACTGAGGACAGAGCAGAGGGAAATAGGTTTCTCATACTTGTTGAAAATATATATTGATATGAAGTATTAACTTTCCCTACGTAAAGAGAAACAAAAACACAATGATTCTTAGTTTCAGGTCATTATACTAATAAAAACACATTTATGAATATTATATTCAATTCCTGCCAGTTAAATAAATCAAACATTAAACATTGTAAAAAGTTCCCATTAAAGCAGTTTTACCCAAATATGTTTATACACCACGTATGCTTTGTGTTCACTGACCAGTGTTTTAAAAACAGTTGGTGAACAGACCGTCTGGTCTCCATTTATTTTCCTTTGAGCATAGACTAGTCAGACATATGCCATCTTATGGAATTCCTCTCCGATTCTTTTTTTACCGACATGAAGAACCATGTGGGTTGCATTAGGCAAAGTATTGAATCATAAGTCAAAAGACACTATGGGGTTAAAGCTGGTATCCGTAATATTTTTTGGTCAAGCATTTATACATCCTTCGAAGTGGTGGAGTCACCGTAAAACATACAAACAATGGCACTGCTTTCACACTAGGTTAGTTTGTTTGAGTCTTAATCTGAGTCCGACCGCTGATGCTTTCACACTGGATAACTGTTGTTGTGATGGTACATTTACGTTTTCCTCAACACACGAATGTGAGGAAACGTCGGCCCTTGTTTTGGCGTGTGTAAATGGTCAGAACAATGTGTGCTCAATTTACCCCACCGTCCAATACATGTAAATCAAATACCTCTTTTTCACTTCCTGCCTGGGTAAAAGTAATGTGCAGTGTCAAGTTGTACTTAGTGAGTATTAGCAACAACACAAAAAAATAAAAGAAACTATATTGCGAACCCCTTATGATTTGAACTCAAAGCTTGGGTCAGTAACATTGGAGAAACCAGCAAGATTACGCAAGATTTTAAAAATAATCCAACCTAAAAAGCCAGCCCAGTGTTGACAACTCTCCTCCATGAAGGTAGCTAGCAGCACTAGCGCTATGAACCCCGAGAAAGTCGTCAAGTAACCAACACTTGAGAGTCCGTCCCCTCAAGTCTTCCTTCAATGCAACTCCCCCAAAATGATCATTATGAAGGTAACCAACCAACATGGCTGCTGTTAGTACTCACAGCTGTTCAACTAGCAGCTGGTGGAATCGTATATATATATATATATATATCTTATAACAGTCCTGCGACAGCCACAGATACCAGATTTCTTTTTCGTTTTTTTGAGCTTTTGATTTATTGATGCTGTCAGGATATAAAGAGAATCACAACAAATAGAACTACACTTTCTAAAAGACAGTACCAAGGGTGACCGTAGGCCGGTACGGTCCGGTACTCCTTACCTTTAAAAGATTCAGTGCTGGTACGCAACACCTGGAAGAGGGGACAGCAGCTACCTGCTAAAACCCACGAACAACAACCCGTCACCATCGCATTTTAACAACTAAACACATCTGCTAACGTTAGGTCAACATACAGATAGTCACCTCCACAAATCAGGTGATATTCTCAGCTTGTTTGTACACGCATTACAGTATGTTACACATTCATGAACATTGTAAGATAGGGCATTTGTGCTGCATTCATGTAGTTTCGCAATGATTGCAAAAATGAGTTCCCGTGTGTTTATGTCCAGCACAGATCTGCAGCTTTTTATTTGTGCCTGCTGCATTTCCAAAACTGTTTAGTCGGCCAACTGGTGCAAACGTCAACTTCTGCTGCAACTGACTGTCTGATATCGAGTGCTGTAGGTTTTTGGCAGGAAGTCGTTTCTTGCAAAAAATCTCCCAATTAGAATGAAGAAATAAGCCGTGAAGTTTCATGATGTTCAGTTTTATTCCAACAACATGACAGCAGGTCAAATAGATGCGACTTCTGTAACTCTGCTGGCATAACGGTGTGCGTGTATTTTTACTTCCTCAACACACACACAGATCTTCTAAACTCTTCTACTGTTGTCCATGAATTTAGTTGGAATTTTCTTCTGATTTAAAACTAAACAAATTGTTGTGATTTTGAAAGTTTTGTCAACATTCACAAATATTTTGTGGCACTTCCAGCCTTTAACCCTCATCCTACCAACATATCAACATACAAGGACTTCCTACCATATAAACAGATTAATTAACTGTGAGAAACTTATTTCTTAAACACATTATTAATTATGACAATAATGTCATCTGAAGAAAAAAAATATATATTATTTTCATTTTAGGAGAGTAAATTTGTTTATTGTGTAAAATGAAAACAGAGCACATGAGGAAATCAGTGTCAGTTGCATCTTTGTCTGTCGTCCTCAAAATGACAGTCTTCTTATCCCCCCGATAGTGTGTCATACTTTAAATTATGACCCATGGCAAACATTTAGTCTGTTCAATTGTATCTATTAAAACTGTATCGGCTGCAGCTGTGGGTGGGAGGTGAGCAATATGAAGCGATGAAGGTTGGGGTAGTAGTAGCGGCCCTTAACATTACGTACCCTAGCTTTAAATGCCAGTGTGAAAGCATCCATGGACCCACTGTGTAAACTGCTAATGAGAAATATTGATGTTAGTATGTTCATGCAACAAACTCAAAGGCTTAAGTCCACCAGTATCTCATTTCATTAGTTGGAACAAGCTTTGCTTTGACTACAAGTTTTCACACAAACTGCAGCGTCCACTTGGGTGACAACATGCACAATGTCATGGGTATCAGCTTTAACCTTTTTCTTTTGACTTGAATCCCGAATAAATTGCATTTCATATACAGTACATAACAAAATATTGCTAATATGTGTTCTGTGGTTTTATTTTGTCCCTCTTCCCCAATGCTATTAGTTAATCTTGAGCTGTGTCCCAATTGCATACTACACTCTAGTACCCAGTTTTTTGTTTGTTTTGGTGTGTGTGGGGGGGGGGGGGGGTGTATACTCAAACATGTCAGTTTGCATACAGAATTCACTTGATGTTGAGTGTGGTGATGCACACGGCAATGCAACGCACAACAGAAATAGAGAAGAATTGGCTGTAGCTTTACAAAGTCGCACTTTGACTGACGTCTGTCTGCACACATGTTGTTTCATGAGTATCACATATGGTTTCTTGTCAGCACAAACTTTATTAAACATTCATTAATAGTAAGGGATTGGGACACAGTGTCCGTCTCCTATTTTTCTAACATTGGTCAGTCTTACCTGCTCCCAGTTTGCTGTGTTGTTTCTTTTCTACTTTCCCTAAATGCAACTTACTTCAAGCATGCATCAACATCCTGCAGGACAACTAAAACAAAACCAAAGAATAATAATAACCCATCCTCAGCCAGTACCGTCTCTCTCTGATGTAGACCCGGAATGCACGGCCGGTTCATGTTTAAAGACTAACATTACGGATAGATTTGTCACACGAGAGAGGAGCTCGTCCTCCAGTCGAGTGCCTCTCTCAACAGTGTCTGTTTTATATTGTGTGCATCTGGTTGTAGTGTGTGCAATATTTTGGCTTTGTTCTTCCATCTTAACATTTTTCATTTGACAGTTTTAACTGGTCATATTTTTTGTATTTATCCAATTGATCACTGCCATTTTGGTTCTGATTATGGTTTTTGGCTTATTATGTATGTTTGGTTTGTTTTATTGTCAATCAGATAATATTTAAATCACAGTGTGAAATATTTCTTGATATAATTAGACTTTTTTTTATTTATTTGGAACTACTTCAGTGACTAACTTGTGTGTTTTATTTCCTACAGTATGCTTTCCTGACAAATATTAAATTAAAAGAGGAAAGTTAAAATCGGCAACAGTTGCTCGATCAACTCAACTTCATGCATTTTTTTTAAACATATACAAAAAGCCCACAAATTAGTAGGTGGAGCAGTTCCCGATCCTCTTCTCACATATCTTCCATTTGTCTGATTTTCTAAAAATCTATCTTGACAAAACAAATTAATCTTTGTTGAATAATATTTTGACTGTAAGACAAAAAACAAATGAATTGCATGGCTAAGAAGTTGCAGTTTAGGGTTTGTCAGACTTGTCAGTGTTAGAGTTCTTCTGTTCTTTTCTGTAGATGGGCATGTATATTGCTCATTGTTTGTATATCCCCATCCCTTCCTTACAGCCAAAAGCTCTAATGCCGCCCGACCGCTTCGTACTGCCTTTACATGGACATGGCAACTGACTTACACTGTCACCCTCATCACCCTCATATCCTATGTAGTATGTTCATAGGTCCCACCCCCCTCTTCACCTTCTCCCTTGTCTTTAGAGATATTAAAGTATAATGTCATCCATCCATTCTACATTAAAGATCAAATTACAATTAAAGCAAAAACTGTAACATGAATAGATTTTAGATACTATTGAAGTCTATTGCAATGAAAAAAATGTAGATACACATTTTTTTGTAAAAAAAAAATACAAACAAACTATTTACCAGGAAAAAACAAAACATAAAAAACAGAATTATGGTGTTTATTTTTTATGTTATGTGTTGTGGATGTATGTGTTGTTGCCTCCCTGTACCGTCATGTTTAAGATAGAACACAATCTACAATGGATAAAAATGATCTTTAACGGTACCAAGTGGCTATCCAACATTCTTACACAACTTTTCCTTTGTAAAATCTTTTCTTCATGCCTAAATCATGTGGGCAATTTGTTGATGTAAGTTGACAACACACAGTATGTATGTTTACACTCTCTTTGAATTGTTTTTTCAAGATGCAGTCTGTAAAATATGAATAGTGGAGCGTCTCAACATTTGTATTCTTGTGTACTTCACACTAAAAGCAAAGTGACTAGTTAACGTGGTAGGTGCTACATGATAAACCAACTCAAAAATCCTATGTTATCACATGGTACACTATGATTCAATAGGATCACATCACATGACATAAGTTGACCCACTATTCATCATTGAGTAATACTTCTATTATATATGAATATAAAATGCTAAATTGACTTTCACCTACCTACTACAGCATCTGTTAAAAGAAGGTTTCAAAAAGCTTACAAACTGCATCTCCAATCAAGTTGTGAACATTGAGAACCGAATGCATCTTTAACAGTTTGACATGATAGAATACAGAGTGTTGTGCTTGTGAATGCATATGTTGGTGTTTCTGATAGCTGGTGAGTTACTCAACAGTTTGCTTTAAGTATATGCAATGTGCATCAAAGATTCAGTATGCACATGCTTGGTGGATACTTTTCATGTCAATGGCACTTTGAATGTTCACTCCAATAATACCTGCGTGAGATCATATTTCCATGATGAATAAATCTAACTTTGTTGCACTTCTCCTTCTAAGTAAGGAGGGCCCATGTCACCAGAACATCTACTTTTTTCTAAAATGTGCTATTTAGCACTGAAGGTGATGCAGATAGAGAGAAAACACTTTATTTATATTTTCAGAACTGATGTTCAACACTTCATAAAGAATCTGCAATGACTGAAGCGGTACTGATACAGCACACAGGGAAACATACAGAGCAACATTACTACAGTGTAATAGATGTGGTAATTTAAAGCCTTTTGTTGTTATTGAATTGTAGTGTTGGGCAACTCAGTAAGCCCAGCTCTATGTTACATCCTCTGTTTTTAACAAATACAGAAAGGACAATGATATTTCATTTTCAGTAATGAGTCATTTCTACCAAGACTGTTTATACAGTTGAAAAAGAATAGAGAGAGGGTTATTTATCAAGATTGTCAAATGGAACAAGGATTCATGGATTATGGTGAGGAAATAAACACATCCCTAAAAAGCCTTATAATTAGCAAGCTCAGCAGAAAGTGATCTGGTGAACTAACAGCACAACAAATAGAAGTCACTTAATAATGCTGTCTAATGTGTCAGATTCATACAGTGTAGATTTGAGCTCAGATATTATATACTACAGTTGAAAATAATTGTTCTGATTTTATATTTTACAATTACTAGTGCCTAAGAAGATATATTGATTATTGAAGTATAAAGTAAGAGCATGTATGTATAGAATAGATTTGTTCGGGGACCTGGTCTCCTGTTCTTCTGGTGAGCAAGAGGCTAACTGCAAAATGAAGCCGGATGAAGGTACATGACATCTTTCACTCAGGCTAGTATTTCACAAAGGGTGAGCATTCAGGTGACTTTGCTCTGCCATTGATAAAGTATAAACTTAAAGCCGTTATAGTTACACAGATTTTTCCTGGTCGCAGAGCTGCTTTTACAACAAAATCTAAATTATGTCAGCATAATGACACTTCCATGATCAGTCTCCCTGATTTGTGACAAAAGCTTTCTACAATCCCAGTAGCTATCTAGTCTGTTAGTGTTCCACTCTCTGGAATACCTTCCATGTCATTTGCACACATTTGATCCTGACCTGTTGATAGTTTGTACTAATTAGCTACAAGAAACTAAAATCTACACATTTCTTGGTAGTGAACTCTAGGTCATGATATGCAAACTTTCAGATTTTTAGTGTCCACAAATGGTTTGCACATGGCAATACAGCGGTTGACTTTATAGAATTATTTGTCATATATCATGAAAAATTGCCTGGAAAATGCGTCCAATCAGAAGTGATTAACCAGACTTCTCTTGAGAATGAAGATATCAGTAATTTGCATCTAATTCATTTCTCTCTAATTCAGTTTTTACAAACAGTTCCATCTTCACTGTTCAAGGCGGCTACAACAAACAAACTGGTTATTTGTATTTTCTCACTGAAAGGTGACTTTAAGATTGAGATAACTTTACCTCCAGAACAGCTCTGCATCTGAGAAATGTTTGTAGAACTATAATTATAGTTTTCTGTGAATAAAGCAATGGGTTTAAGATGATTGGAGAGCCTTTGCCATTTCCATTATGATAGCAAGTTTGCAGTTTGGATAATACATTTTATTTGATCTGGCTTACTGCAGGAAAGTCTTTTTTTAACAATATAAGTTTTACTTCTTATTTAATAAATGGGGGAATAAAGGGATGAGAAAAACTCTGACTGTAACTACTCGGCTTAATACTTTTTTAGAATTCTTTTTGTATTTAGTAGTGCAGTTTATCAGTTTACAGTTAAAGATTGTACTTTCCCTTCCAAGTTTTTGAAAGGATATTTAGTAAAAAACAATTATACTTAACTCGCGAGCACATTGCATTTAATGCATATTTAACTACATTTTTCTGGCTCATCCTCTTAAACCTGTTGCAATATATCATTTATTTTATTTATTGTTGTGTTTTGTCCAGATGTGTTTATTTTAGTATATGTCATAAAATCCCCATGCTGGCTTCTAACATGACTGCCTGTCTGTCTCCAACCCCAGGAGCTGAGTTAGTCATCCCAGTACTTCAGGATCCATTAGTGCACCCCTCTGTAGCTCCTTGTGCACCCTTCATTCCCACTCCCTCAACACACCACTCACTCCTCACCATTGTTGAGACCACCAAAGAGTCCCTGTCCAAGGCCACTGAGGCGGGGGTACCTTGCTTGTCGAACCGAGGCAGCGATGATTGTGATGATGATGGCTTGGTGATATCGGGGTATGGCTCTGGGGAAGCGTTGAAGTCTAACCTGCCCCCTACTGATGATGAAGATTTTTACACGACCTTCTCCTTGGTAACAGATAAGACCTCATCCACGTCAGGCTTTGAAGGTGGCTACAATACTCACGCACCCAAGACTTTTAGACCTAACAAACCTTCAATCCCAATCTCCAGACGCGTTAGGACTACCACTACCGCCACACTACTAACCGCCGACCAGAGCCGCACCACCGCCACCTCTGCCTCCACCGCACCCCTCAACAATGCTCCGGCCAAACAGCCGGCAAAATGAATAACCGCAAGCTAAAACCCCAGCCCGACCTAGTGTTGCTTCCATTGCCCACATCCTTTGAGGTAGACAGCACCAAGCTGAGGGGCCCATTAATAACCTCCCCAATGTTCCGTAATATACCCACAGCACTCCCCACAGAGCCGGGCGTCAGGCGAGTTCCAGGGCCCTCGGAAGTGGTCCGTGAATCTAGCAGCACCACCGGGATGGTCATCGGAATAGTGGCGGCCGCTGCCCTGTGCATCCTCATCCTTCTGTATGCCATGTATAAGTACAGGAACAGGGATGAAGGCTCCTACCAGGTGGACGAGAGCAGGAACTACATAACCAACTCAGCTGTGCAGAGCAATGGCGCTGTCATGAAGGACAAACAGCAGAGCTTGAAAGGCAGCAACAAGAAACAGAAAAATAAGGATAAGGAGTACTATGTGTGACTGTGAGACTTTTGTGAGCATGAGAGAGTGAAGAAAGAAAGCACTAACAGAACATTTACTTATCAGTTTCCTTGCGAGGAGCTATGACAAATGATGGTATAACATGGAACTTGAATAATCTTATACTGTGCTGAGTAGTTGAAATGATGATATGTACTGTAATATAAAGCACACTTACTATTGTAAGCATAACGACAAGGCTAACTAGCAACTTTAGAGACCTTACTCTTCTATCTGGTCCGAGACGTTATCAGTATAGAAATATTTCACAGCTACATCATTCTCCTAAGTGACTTTTAGAGCTATGTGATCCTTGGCATTAAACAAAAATTGTTTTTGTAAGATTGTTAATTACAAAAGGCTCATAATCTTTACATTTTCAGCATGTAAGCAACATGTAGTGCTTAACGAGAGGGGGGTCAGGCACACTGTCATTGTAAAAGTTAAAAAAGGACTCTTGATGCATCAGAGTATGACACATTTTTTATGGTTTATACATAATACAAGTGTGGTGTCTGACTTATTTTGCTTTAAGCAAAAGGGAAAAAATGACAAAAAGAACAGCAAGAAAAGACTATTTCTGTGTATGAATGATACCGAGTGAGCAAATTGTGCCATGGACAGATCTCCTAAAATCCGTACGCTCTGGCATCTGATTTACCACAATTCTTGTCATTGTTTGACAGACAGAGTGACTCACCTTGTGGAAAGCAGTGGCTGGTTCTCGAGGTAAAAAGCAACTGATTGTCAAATGCATGCCATCCTAATGCTACAGTAAAGTCCAGTACAGTAAAAGTCCAGTATACAGTGTTCAAATTGGACCATGTTCTCTTCGTTGATGCCAAACAATTCTTCATTATCCGATCAGAACTTAGACCCTATCCTCTTTTTGAAACCCTCAAAAATGTTAAACATGGAAAACATGATATCTTAAAAAAATCTATTATTGATGCACAGCCAGTGGTGGTTTTATCTTTTTGCAAAACTGTATGTTGGTTCGTTGCTGTTCTCATTTTCTATGGAGGAGTGAGGAGAAAGATAAATGCAGTGCTAAACACTGTTAACAAATGTGTATACAGAAATAAATCAAATGTTGAAAGTGTGAATTCTATCTGCTGTCACAGTAAACTGTGTCAAAAACATAAAAATTTGTTTACATATTTTATTACATGCTAGCTGTTGTACTTTGTAGGTAGAAAACTGTATATATATCACGACAGTTGTAATTTTTAGTACTTCTATTGTACAGACTGAACACATGATTTATCGACGTATTTTATGAAAGAATCTATTAACTGTTCATTTTAATGGAGAAAAAGCTGGAATGTGGAGAATCATATTGATATTTCATAAAGAATAAAATGTATTGTTAGCCTAGAGTTCTAACCTGAGATGTTTCTAAAGTTGCATGAATATTGAACTACTTGCAGTTGTCCAGCGAAGGTGCCCTTCCTTCTGTATCATGGCTTTCTTGTTCTGGGTTACACTAGTGATATTTATTTTTGGCAAGAGAATAAAGTCAGAGTTATGACAAATGCAGGAAGACAAAGAGGCTGTGATGGATGGGTTTTCACGGTTCAAAAGAGCTAAAATGGTGGTGGTGTGTGTATGTGGGGGGGTGGGGGTCGGGGCTGAAGTGGGACTGGTCACCTCAAATCATTGTTTTGTCACCTTTTTATCATTAGTTAACAATATGTTACTGTTCATTTGTGTTTCCATTATCTGCCATTGTCATTTAATGATGTGAAGGTGCAATCTATTACTTGCCTGGAGTTCACATTTTTTGTGTTATAATTGTTACTTTTCATAACCTTTTTTCATCAGTTTGATAACAAATAAAACATTGTTTTTTCTCTGAAATTATACTGTAGTCCTTGGATACATCCAGTAATGCAACTCCTTTTGGCACTTTAATATTTGCCCTCATCTTTTACTCATTTAGACTCAACAGAAAAGAGAATGTGAGGCTGTTTTAAAGACCCAGAGAACTTGGTTTCAAATATTCAGTCTTTCTGTATGGCATTAAATATTAGTGACTAAATAAGCAGCAATCAAAGTTGAGCAATCTGCTGCATCAGCACTGTGTGGGTGTGGTTCTTGCTCACTAGTTGATATGTGGATTGATTTGTTGGATGAAGTTCATACTGAGTAGTGCAGCTTAGAGAATGTGTACCACATACTGCTATCAAATCTATTCAAAACTTTTAGAGAAGTGCTACAACTGTTGCAAATTTGCATCGCCCCCAGTATGAATGTGCCATTTGAGGCAAACTACTGTATTCGCAGCAGAGCAAATTTTGATGTTGTTTATTTGTCATGCTCCAGGGTATCTATCTAGACTCGACCCTAATAAGCATCACTGCTTCATCAGTGGGGATTCTCCGTAAAGCTCACTGACATCAAAGGATATAAAACTGTGAATGGAGCTCAAACCCCACTGTTCAAAACTCTCTATAGCAGGTCCGTATGGACTCTGGGTAAATCCACAGAGTTAAAATGTGCATAGCAGTAGAAATACTACAGTTAAGACAATAGTTGGCCATGTCACTTAAGATTTTCATTGATTGTTTGAAACGTACTCGCGACCCAAGGGGAGACAGACTATCTGCTTATGTTCACAGTGTTTTTATTTTTGTTGCCCCAGATTGGTCCATAGAGAGACATTACATCCACACAATTATACTTGTTTATTAAGGGGTTGGAGAAGTAGCCAGAGCGATAGAGAGAAACACGGCAAACTGATTGCTCTTAGCTGGGGTTGGGTATTGTTTGAAACTTTTCAATACTGCTTCCAATATCGATACCTAAATTCAATACCGATACCACACCGAAATTAAAACCTCTGCCTCATTACTAGATCAACTATGTTTCTATAAATGACTACAGCTCTTTTCTCTACGATATGTACATTTGTTTATTGTGTAAACATTTTATCTTCTTGAAATTCATTCAACAGTCAAATTCAGTTTGTTATGTAAATGGCCTTATTAACTAATTGCTGATGTTGACACATCAAAAGGAAATAAAGTCCATGTAATCAAAACATCAATTTTGGACAACATAAAAAAATCCAACTACAAATGCATTTAGTTAACAATGTATGAACTATCCTACCCTAAAACTGCCTACTGAGTGAATGTTCTTGTGTGTGTGTGTGTGTGTGTGTGTGTGTCTGTGTGCAAGAGGCAGACGTTGTTTAAGGTCAACCAATATCAAGGAACAGGTTGGTATGTGAGCAGTTCTTTTTGAGGAAGATTATATGCTTTTTCTGGTACGAGACAGGACGTTTCCACACTGATGGTGTCCCCAGCTGTTGAGAAGGTTTGCTACGATGGAGTTGAGGATGTTTCCCTCTGTGTCAGTCAACATGATGGTACTTGTGCCATGTGTGTTGAGGTGATGGCCCTGTCCTCTTCAGCAAAGAGTTCACTAAGTGCAGTCAGGGCCAGTCTCCGCTAAGGTGGACTCTGGAAAAAGCAGTTAAAACATGTTGGTACCGGTTTAAGTTACCACACACACTCGTCTCTTCCAAGCTACATTCAGGCCTTGTTTTATTTGTTTATTGTCGGCTTTGTGTTTAATTTTCCTTTGTGTGCCCCCAGTAGTTAATGCCGTAGATTGCTGTTGATTCATGTTAGTTAAAAGAGTTAAAAGAGGTAATAGCTGTTGACTGTTCATATCAGCTTAAACGTATTATGTATTTCCTGCCAGGTTAAAGACTGATATCATAAGCATTGTGGTTTAAAGGCGTCATAAGTTTACCCTCAGTCAGGTTTACAGGTTTATAGGGTACCTGCCTCTCCTTTAGCCATACCTGCCCCCATCACCCTGTGACTCCTCCGTCGACGCTGTGGAGTCCTTCCACTTCCTGGGCTCCACCATGAGCCAAGACCTCAAGTGGTCTCATCACCAAGAGGGCTCAGCAGAGGATGTACTTCCTGAGGCAGCTGAAGAAGTTCAACCTGCCAAAGACAATGATGGTGCACTTCTACATAGCCATCATTGAGTCCATCCTCTGCTCCTCCATCACCGTCTGGTACGCTATAGTCACTGCCAAGGATAAGTTTAGACTGCAGCGCATCATTCGCTCTGCTGAGAGGGTGATTGGCTGCAATCTGCCATCCCTCCACGACTTGTTCGCCTCCAGGACCCTGAAGCGAGCAAGAGGGATTGTAGCCGACCCCTCTCACCCTGGACACAAACCATACTCTTGTTTGTTCATTTACCATATTTTTATATTTTATTGTAAATTTCAATGTTTCTATTTTTAGATCATGTCTATCATGTCAGTATTTTGCACTGTGTTGATTGTTAATGTTACGCACCATCCACCTAGTCAAATTCCTTGTATGTGCGACATACTTTGGCAATTAAACGGTTCTGATTCTGATTCTTTTCATTTTTGTATTACCTTTGTAGAGACGTATTTTGTAAGGTTAGCATAGGCTAATTGACTCCTAAAAGTGTGATTTTATTTTTGTTATTGTAAGTTCTGGTAAACCAATAAGCTGATTTAATATCTTTGTCGAGTTATTAAATAGAAATGGTTTAAAGCAGAGGGTTTATGGAAGGACAGGACAATGGTTAACACAGTCACGCTGTCACTTTGTACGTTCAGCTGGGATGTATACATCACAACTGTAACCCTTCCTTTGATCGCCTAAAATAGGGGTCACTAATAGGCGGTCCGGGTCTGGAACCAGACAGCGTTGTATCCAAAACCTAGACCTATAACTGATAATCGAGAATTACTAAATTTCAACGGAGCGCTTCTATTTTAACCGGTGCAGCTTTTCCAGCCTTTATGGCACTCGTTCAGCTGTCCAGGAAACACACTGACCAATTACATGCGTTTTAAATCACATCACGTGATACTCAGCCAATCAAATATGTGTTTTAAAAATAAACCTAAGAGCCCAATATGATCAGAATTCAAACATTGCTGTAAACAGAGAGCAATGACCAAGGGGTTTCAATAAGCACAGATAAAGTCCCTGAACACATGAGAATGTGGTTATCACATCATTTTACAACTGAATGAAATGAATATAAAGCTGCAGGGCAAGAACAATTCAGTTAAATTATTATTTTATTCATTAAGTACTTTATTTTAAGAGTCACATTTTTCAAAAGCTTCGTGTTGTGTATTTCTCATTTTATTTTTAATCCAGCCCTTGTCTTACTTGAAATTAGAGGAGAAAATGTATTTATTATATATAAATCTCACAATGAATATTGTTTATATACTAATACTAATACTATACTAATATAGATATTATTCAGTGAAACTTTCTTTATTTGATTTGACAGTCAGTTGTTGACTATATCCATTGTTTGATACAACTTCTAGGCTACTTCAATATATATGTGACTAAATCATGATCCTTTGCAGAGGACTTACTTCAACATAAACTCTCTACTGAGCTGCTTCCAGATATTCAACCTTCTTGTCCTATAACTAAGAGTGAACCCTGCCACCATTGGCTGCCTGTAACTGTGATCAAATGTTGACGACTTCCTTGTCTATTTGAAAGGATTGGGATTAAAATTCACTTGTAAACTTGCAGCTTGACTTTAAGAGCTTTCTCTTCACCTTGACACATCAACACACTCTTTCAAATATATTTCAAACTGCATGACCACTGATCTTTTACAAATTGTAAACACATACCTTCTCTCAGGTGTCTTCCCACAAGCCCTAAAAACTGCAGTTATTAAACCGCTCCTAAAGAAGGCTAATTTAGACTCCGCAACAATGACGAATTATAGGCCAATATCAAAACTCCCATTGTTAAGTAAAATAATTGCTGCAGGTCTGCTGAGACCCTCAGCTCCTTTAAATCAAGATTGAAGACTTTTTCTGTTTGCTGCTGCCTTTAATTCAACCAGATTCAAGGATATTAATCAATTTCTGTATTTTACTATACTACTGTATTTTATTTCTTACACTGCTTTTTAGTGTTTTAATGACTGTTTTTAATGTTTCAATCAATGTTCTTAATTGTTTTTAAATCTCCTTTTCTTTTGCCTCATGTTTTGATGGTTTTAATGGTTTTATGTGAAGCACTTTGAATTGCCTTGTTTTTGAAATGTGCTATACAAATACACTTGCCTTGCCTTACGTTTGACCGGGTCTCCCAGAGTTCATTCTACAGCCTGCTTTCACTTGTGGACAAAAGCACAAGATACGGAAATCCTTTACTTGGCAGCAACTCATTTAAATCCGCTGTGTTGGGGCAGAGCACCAGGGCCTCAGACCTCAGGGCCAGGATCTCAGACTGCTCTGCATTCAGATGCAAACAGACCCAGTGCAGCTTGAGGTCACCACCTCCGAGTTCTTTTATGCCATCACTAATGAATCTGTGTTTTCATTTAGATGTTAAATTAATTGATGGTAATTGATTAAATCAACCAGTTTACATTACTTTCAAACTCATTTAAACATATTTTCTAATTAGATGCATGACCACATGAATATATGCTTAGCTTGGCAATAAGTGTGGCTGAACATAAATTGACCCTTTGCTAAGCTCTGCCCCCCGTTGCTACTCCATCAGCTGTCAGAGCTACCATAGCCCACACTGTTACTAAATAATAATATCCATTTTTGGGGGAAAATAAAAAGTGATTTCAGAGAGAAGCAGACAGAAGGGTTTACAATATGTGTTTGAAGGATACATCTAGAATGGCAAACTGATTCAGCAGTGATAACAGGTTAAAAAGATAAAGATAGTAGCTAAAGTCTACCGATCACAGTGTAAAAGTGAACCATCACATCACTTGGCAATCGCGACGGAGGACAATGAGAGTAAGGAGCAACACTGTTTCTGTAAACCTGGGTTGGTATTTCTTCACTGTTACAATCATTACAAAGCAAAAGCAGCACTTGTATACATTCACCTTCATTAGCTAGCCTAGCATCGAAGTGCTAACTCTAGTTAACGATGTGCAAACCCACCCTGCTTTTTACGTGGAAATTACGTAATGTTTTAGAAAGGTTTATCTCCTTCCAACCTCTCCGAGTAACAAGTATCACTAGTACACAACGAGTTGGAAATCCACAAAATCAGCCTTGAATGAAGAAAATCTGAAACGATTGCATGAGAGTCCAAGGAGCAGAGCCGGAGAGTGGTCGGACACTGGTCTGAGCCGGCGGATGCTACGGACTTAGTGAGGAGTAATTTGTTAAATGTAAGGTCAGCAGATAAAATCTGATTGATTGACTTTCGAAAAGCTGTAGTGGCAGAATCAGTACTCATTTTATTAAAGCTCCACACCTTTGGCAGTAACACCCCAGTAATGAACACATTGCTGTAAATAATTGTCAGTTTAAGATTGAAGCTGTTGAAATGCCAGATGTTTCAGCTGGAGCAGTATTGATAGTTGCTGAGTACGACTGGAAATGGTTTCTGGCAGAGTATAAAGCTGTCAGAATCCCAAACAAAAACCATATTCGGCTGGACAGTGCTGGGACCAGTGTCCATGTCCAGCACGAGCTAAGCTTCATGAATGAAGATTGGTGTCGTAGAAACCATGAATGTTTTAAACCTGCTATGTGCATTCTTGATAATAGAGTCTCTAGGTGTCTCCAGGAGAGGTGACGCCTTACGAGATCAGTCAGGTACCGCAAAAGGCTATATGACGTGGAGTTACCATGGCAACAAGATGCACCAGAAATCTGAGAATTGCCTGAAAAGATTTGAATGGCTGCAAAGAAATCTGAATACTGACGTGATCCTGTCCGAAAGATACAAGGTTACATGGTTATTTTATTGTCATTGTACAGCAGGGTTGCACAACAAAATGCAGATTGCGGTCCCATTTTGCGACACAACAAAACACAAAAACACACACACAAAAAAAAAATCTATAATATCTAGAACATGTGGAGGGTGGAGGATGAGTAAAAGAGTTTCACAGCCTGAGGAAACACATCCTCTGGGGATACTGACAGTGGGCAGTCCTGACTTCACAGCTGACTCTTTGTTGAGGAGATCAAAGCGAGCATAAAAGTTCTTCAGCTCATCTGGCAGCTCCTGCTTTCATAGCCTGTGACATTATGGATCTCCTGCTGCCACGTATCTTTAGTGTTGTTGGTGTTGAGGTCTCTCCAGTCTCTCTTGACGCCTCCTCTTTGCCTCCTTGATTTCAGCTTTCAGTCTTGCTCTGGCGATGTTTAGTAAGGCATTAGCATAGCCTCGTCGGCAAAGGATCAACACTGAAAATGTCCCTGTGCAACGGTATGGGTAGTCTGGTAAGAGTAAGCCCCCGTTGTGTGGCCTGCAGTCAGCCAGAGGGATTGAGTGACTTTGCCAGAAAGATGAGTCAGCATCTGGTCCCTTACACGGGAGGGGTAATGCTGATATAGGGTTAATTCAATGAACTGGCTGGTATGTTATTGATGTGAGCATGGATTTGGTTTTGTTGATAACTGGCCTTCTTTCTGACCTGCTGAAAGCGGACAGACTTACAACATTATAAATGGGCCCGCCCCTTCATTCCTGTCTGATCTCCTTTAGCCTTATATTTAGCCTGTGCTCTCTGCTCTCAGAATACATGGCTCCTATGTGTCAAAATGGGAAAGTGTGCAAGAAGAGTGCAAAGAGTGCAGCCACAGTGCTACATGCTACTGAGCATAATAATATCATTTGGGATGAAGGAGATGTGGAATTGTTTAGTGCTCCTAACGGCTGCCCCGAAACGACGTCCTCATGGCGAAGGCTTAAACTCTTTCAGGAGTGGATGGTCCCACTAGTCCAATATACCATGAGTCATTCTAAGGACCTGCCTGTTATAAATGTCCAAGAGACCAAGAGCCAAACTTCCTGCTGGCTGCAGGGCCTGTTCTTATTGTGCCTCTTTCCTCTGGAATAACCTCCCTGTTGACACGAGACAATCTATTCTGTTGATGCCCTTAAACTCAAAATAATCCAGTCTCAATAAATCTATTAAGCTTAGTACTATACTGAAGTCCATGTTTGTCTAGCAGACAATAATACTGTAAACTTTGTGAAAACCACGGCATCTCTCTGCTCTCATGTGCTTCCAAGCTGTGTGCCTGTCTCTCTCTCCATTAGTCTCTCTCTAAAACACTCACACACACACACACACACACACACACACACACACACACACACACACACACACACACACACACACACACACACACACACACACACACACACACACACACACACACACACACACACACACACACACACACACCAGCTCCTCTCTTCTTGTCGTTGGTGCGTATTAGTTTCCATCCTGTCCACTGTCACATTCTGTTGGACTTCCTAGCATTACTGAATGTCTGGCTGGACCTTGTGTGCTTTTCAAGTGTAAGAGGACACAGGAAGACATTTACTGAGGGGGTTGCCCAGAGTTGTGCCACAAAAGCTTCTTTTTCACACCACTATACTACATCTTACATAGGTTGCCACAAATAACACAACAAAAGGGAAGGTGAGAAGGTAAGGGTGTGGAAATGGGGGGGAAAAAATGGAAGAATTAGTTTAAATTTGTATGGAGGAATTTTTTGTCACAGGTGCTGGGAGAAAAGCTTAAGAACTGGACTGGCACTGGGAGAGGGGTTGGTTTGCATGTGGCATGTGTACTAAATGCACCCACCCCTCCCTCCCTTTCCTTAATGTATTCTTTACTACTCTCTGTCCTCCTTCAGCCATGCTCTTTATCCTTGAATTAATCGGTATATCTGAATGAACAAAAGTTTAGCCTGGTCGAACCGAGGGTCTGCCAGGGCAGACTTTCAGAAACTTCTATGTCACATGAACTCTATGGCCAAAACCTGAGTTGTGAGAGAGACTACATTTCTGATGTTCCAGTCTCAAGAAAACGATTAATTACTTCAGCATATATCTACTCGGACATTTAGAAGTGTTTCGGGACATTGTGTAACCTGAAATATAGGCCACATTTTAATGTAGTTGTGGGCAAATTCAAGGCTCGAGTAGAGCTGTTTTATTTCATTGTTCCTTTTAAAAGGTTAACAACCTTATTATCAGTGTCTGTATTTATATATACGGATACTGGCCTCATTTTATGAATTGTGAAGATTGCTAGGGTTTGTGGATGCTGTCTTTTTTTAGCTTATTTGGTGTGGATGATGCTTGCTGGAGAGTACTGGGTGTCGTATCCATTTTGCATGGACTGTAGTTCAGTGATCAATGAACACCACCGCTAAAGCCAACTGCCACAAAAGCTTGATTCGTTACAGTCAGATGGCTGACAGAAATACGTTATATCTTGTTATTGTCATTCATGCTAATAAGTGGTGGAAAGTTTTCTTTACAAATAGAATTTTTTTTTTTATGAAGCATTTGTTTTGTACACGGAGAACGAAGCGCTGTACAATAGTTGAAAAGGCAGAAAGAAACAATGATCCTTCTGAGCAACAGTTGAATAAGAAAAGAAGAAATAGGCAGTCGTTGGTAAAATAAACTGGAAGCTGAGCATCAACATGTGTGCAGATTTAAGTAGGAACATCTTCCTGTTAACGTGTCAAGTACATAACAAACTGGATTATTAACAGATGTGTTGCTTGAGGAAAGCTTTTGTTACAGCAGTAATGGGCGACTGTGGCTCAGTGGTAGAGCAGGGTCGTCATTCAATCAGAGGATCGGCGGTTCGATCCCCGGCTCCACTAATCCATGTCAATGTGTCCTTGGGCAAGACACTTAACCCCAAGTTTCTCCCTGTGGTGGCGGGCGTGGGTGGCTCAGCTGTGGAGGGGACGGAGTGTGGGAGTGGTTCAGGGAACGGTGCCGGGAAGAGACTTAATTAGGCGCAGCTGAAACTGATCCTGATTAAGTCTCTTACAGCTGTATTTAATCAACAGTAGCGACGGAGGCGAGGAGGACAGCTCGGGACGAGCACGGAGAGCACACGGCCAAGCTAGGCCGATTCCTTACAAATAAAGAACATTGCAAACCGGCATTTAACCGTGTACTGGCGTCATTGTGCTCAACAGACCCACCGTGTAGCAGGGAGCTTGTTACACTCCCATAGATGTGCCTACTGGGTATGAATGTTGAGGCCAAAACTATTTCAAATGCAAATAATACTATATTTTACCATATTTGGTGTCTGAATTACACTCTTTTTGTCCCTGTTGAAATAGTCATTATTGAAGGACAGAAAAAACATCAATATAACAGGTGACCCCAAACTTTTGAGCGGCAGTGTTGCTGTGTTTGCTGATTCCCCCAGTATGTGAAAATTGTCTACCGACTGAGACGTGTCATTTAATGCAAGATGAAAAGAAGTGTCCAAAAAAAGGTTTTCTTTCTGGGAGTGGACACAGCAATGATAAACCTCACCTCTGTGTAATGTCTCAGTGTACCACCACCACCACCACTTCTCCCTACCAGTCCACTCGGCTGAGGAAAGGGGAAAAGTGAGGCAGGATCCGTTCTCTTCTTTTACAGTCCATCCCAGGATGATGTCACTTTTCCTTCTACCGTCCATTCCTCAACCTCGGAGGAATGACACACGATCGGATCATCAGGTCCGATCATGGACCTGATGATCCGAGGTGTGATCGGGTGTGATATGAATGAGAACCGGTGGCCAAATGCAGACGACAGGGTTGACTAGTACTGTTGCAATCTATATCTATATCTATCCTATTTACGTATGAAAAGTGAAGAGGTATAGTTTAGTATCGCATTACTGGAAGCACGCAACCAGAAACTGAAAACTGGAAGTTTCTTTTTGTGCACATGGAATTACTCTGCATGCATGTCAAAAACAATAAAGCCTATAGCATATTGCATCATATTTGCCCGACTGTTCTGGTCGAAGAGTTGAACCTGAAATGTATGTGAAGTATATTGATTCAAATTTAAAAAATGTATCCGAAAAACATGCAGAGGAGATAGAAGTATTTTCTAGACCTGAAACATGTCTTCATTTCATGCTCCATATGACGCTAATACCTCCACCAACAATGTAGGCCAGCCAGGAAGAGCTGAAAAGCATTGCGTGAGAGAGGGACATCTGGAATACACTCCTAAGTCTGCTGCCCTCACCACCCCGCCCCGGGTAAGCAGAACATGTTGACTGAATGTATGGAGGGAGCCTGCATTCAGCCTGGGACGCTGAATGCAGTTCTACACTGTACCACTCACTGCTGCTCATTCAGCTTGCTGCTTTGAGCTCAGGGCAATAACTGAATGAGATTCAGGTGAAAATATCAACATTTCCACCACCTCCTTTCTTCTCTCATCTGGACTGTGTTCAGACTGTGTTTTATTCTTTAAAAAAATACTTTTTCCCTCTCTTTTGATAAGCCTGTCCTCTTCTTTCTGACGTACACGATTCCTTTTGGGACATAAAGACAATATATAAAGCAGTTTCAGCAGCAAACATTCTCCTTTATTTCTCTTCTTTGACATGTTAGAAAAATGAACATTGTCCTAAGCAGCAATGAAAAAGCGCAGTAAATGACATAAAAACACAGAGTTGTCTCTATCAGTTACCGAGACATAAGTCAGTTAGCAGATTGGCAGTTAAAACAGATGCAATAGTTCTGTGTAATGTTGACCAGGTGCAGTTCACTATCCAACCAGAGACTGAGTCAGGGACTCTTTCGTCAAAGGTTTTCATTAGAACACCTTTGTCACTGCGACAACAACAAACCATCTGTGTTTCCTACGGGGCTTTAATGCCATCATGATGATGATGACACCCATCTCAACCACATTAACCTACTGACTTTCAACATTTTCTGACATGTTAAGAAATATATTATATTTAAGGATATTTAATGGTTTCATGTCATTAAAATCCTAACATTTGAACTTGAGCTGTAATGTTTAGTTTTATGACATATAACACACTTGAATGTCAATATAATCTATATTGAATCTATTGTATAAAACATGACAAGCAGAGGCCTGGTATTCTCTCTCTATGTCAACCCACTTCTGGATCAGGTCTAATTATCCCCAAGTGACTCTCAGACCTCTGTTTTTGGAAAATTTGTAAAAGTCCTTGAAAACCCTGACATCCCTGTAGAAACTCTCCACATAATGAATGCATGCATTCATTCTAAATGCCAACAGTAACTGCTATCTGGCAGTGGCATTGCTGACATTTCCATTATCATGTTAGGGATATAAAGCCAGATACAAATGGTCCTACTGTGTGTAACAGTAATACAACTGTGATGCTGATGATATTGTTTAGGGAATATTGATTTGTTGTGAATACAAACCATCTTCCCTGCCCAGGGGAATATGGAATGGGGCTTTTTCAGCCCTGAGTAATGTCTACAGGTATTCCCAAAAACAGCAAGTCAGGGCAAGACCCAGGGCAAAAGTACATCAAAGTAGCTTTAGTGGGGCTTTTATGACGCTGTCGGTATCCTGACTACACCATGAAGCACCCTGCATCTTTATGGGAGAGTGGCAAAGAGAAAGCTGCTCACATTACAGTAGTGTTGTCTGACGAGACCAAAACTGTTTTGATTTTGACATGAGATGAGTCTGTTGTGTAAAAGCCACATTATATCTACTTTGATTCAATAGTGTAAACACAAACACTTCCAAGGGGTTAAAGACACTGTAAAGCAAAAAAAAAAAAAAGTGTCAAATGGAGAACAATGTACATAATGAAAGAACATTTATCCAAAGAGAAAGGAGGGTAGATAAACATTACACATACATTTAAGTTCTTGACATATTGTATAAAAACATGACCACAGTGAAAAGAAAACGGAATATTAAATGCTCCACAAAACAATTACAGCATCGCTTTAGATGTATTATTTTATAAAACATTTTTAAAAATGGGAACTTTTTAAGTTTTTCAATGAAAATCACGTAAGACGTGATTTTAGCAGCACAAGTGGGCATAAATACAGATGAAGCTCACGCACTGTTGCTTCCAATCAATGTGCTGCCTTGTTACAACAAAGTCTCACAGCACTGCGTGAAATAGCCAAAAAATGCAATCGACTGGTTCAAAGTAGAGGGACGTGAACAAATCTTTTTCTTTTCGTGTTGCTCGGAACTACTTTTTTTAAGGACAACATTACGTTCCAAAACAAAAACTAGCTTCAGGCAACAAACCCACGTCCTTAAGTTTAGGAAAAACATCATGGTTGGGCTTAACATAGCAATGTACAGTTAGGTTTAGGCAACAAACCCACAACAACACTTTGGAACATGTGGTATTAAACAACGGTCTTGTGGTTGAAAGTCCTGTGTTTGTTGGACCCATCCACCTCCACACCAGCCCACCATAAGTGGTCTTTGGCGATATTGGATACTATGTCACTAGCTCTGACCGTTGCTTTGTCACGTGGATGCGTTTCCACCACAAAATACGATCCTAATCGACTTTCCATTGACATTGTTTTCGTCCTGAGTGACACGAAAAAAAAGACACCAATAGATTGCATTTCGTGACTATGTGACAAATGGACTGAGTTAGTCTGGGTCTTTACATATGATCATCCCAGTCTGAATGGACTGGTGTGTGAAAAATTGGCCTGATTTCAAAAAGGTAAAGAAGTTGCTCCTCAATTCAGGAACTTAATTCATTACAGCTTTTTGGAAGATGATATCACCATGACACACCTTTTGATCATGACTTTTACGCTTACACAAAACTGATCTATTGTTTCCTTAATGAAATATGGGACATGTCCTTCTCTGTGCTTGTCCTTGATAACCGTTTACCGTAGCTCTGTTCCAGCCACTGCTGCACATCCTTCAGATTGTAAAAAAAAGGCCCCTTACCACCCAGGTAGGTAATCTTTCTCTGTTTTACTATACACACCCGTTCATTGGACACACCATAAGCCACATTAGCATTGTTGTCCATGCAGTCTGCCACCAGCTGACACTGCGGTGGTAAGGAAAAGTGCTCAATGAGTTTGCGTGCCGCTCCCAACCTCTCTTCCAGGTTCTGGTGTTTCGGGATATCGAAGGAGCAAGAGCCCATAGGAGGTGCCACCCAGCCATCAGACGGGTGAGCCTCATCTATGTACACTAACAGGAAATCAGCTACATCACTGAAGCCCTCCACCAACTCACGGAAAGCTGGCAGATGGCTGATGAAGGGGGGTCAAGTGGCTGAGCCAAAGTTGACCACCAGAGGGCGGTCTGATGACTCAAAATCCAGGAGGCGACACTCCTCTTTATTTGCGATCATGGCACCAGGTGGCACATTCGTCATATTACTGAGATTGCTGCTCCATCGAGGGCTGTCAGGCACCTTCACCACTTTAGAGTTGGGTGCCTCGAGGCCAAGTTTCACCTAAGGTGATAATAAATAGGGATTAAACCTTACTCACACACTGCACACATCAAGGAGATTTAAGGTGGGCTTTGCCTTTATCTTTTAACAGACTCATTTTTATATTTTTTATATATGAATTATATTGAATTAAATTAAATCTATGTGTATAGCCCAAAATCACAAATCAAACATTTGCCTCAGAGGACTTTACAATCTTTACAGCATTAAACATCCTTTGTACTTGGACAACACAGTCAACCAATATGATAGAAATGTTACATATAATCACAGTAGTATCAGTGATAGCAGCAGTAATAGAAAAATGATGACAACAAGTTATAGCAGCCGCAGTGGATATAATAGAATAATAATGATAACAAAAGCAGTAATAGTAATAGTAATGTGACTAATAATAATAATAATAATAGTCACACAATAGTCCTCACACCTCACACCTGTGAGGAATAACAGCTATTTGTGTTGGTCTTGCTATTCTGCTGTTATTGACGAACTGCAGCATGATGCTGGGACTTTGATGAGGTTGCTAAACTCCATAAACTAATTAGAGCCATCAAGGTTTTTACGTTGTCCTCCGCAAACAGGTGCAAATGACAGCCTGATCAGGGACACCTGAATGGGTGTGTAGGGGCTTTACCAAATTATTGAGCATTCGATAAAACACAGATTAAAAAAAAGTGTTGACTTTGGAAGTGTGAATTTCCTCCTATAATTCTACTCCGATTAAATAATTTACTGACAGTTTGACATCGCTTTAACTTAAGTACATATTATATATATATATTATCGTATAATCCAGTAAGGACACTTCAAATTAAACTGCAATAGGAATACAATGGTGCTATCTGCACTTACTTAATTTGATGGACTTTGACTTGACAGAGTGAATTTGACACGTCATTTTAGAATAACTGTTTAGTATGCGTGACATGCTTAATAGGTCAGAGATATTGAGAGATGAATCAAGGAAACCGTGAAAATTCGAGACCAATCAAGGAAATGCTACTTCTATTGAGTCGAATAAAATACTGATGATGCGAAATGTTCATAAACTATAGATTTCAGATCGTTTATCATCACTGATGAACCCAACAGAGATAACTGTATCCTTTTGTGTCTATGTCTGCACGCCTCCCAGCAGAACTCCGCATACCAATTCAATTCACTTTTATTGCTCCAAATCTTAAAACAAGTTACCTCGTGGCACATTTCCTATACAGCAGGTCTAGACCGTGCTCTTTATAATAAGGACGTACACTTGGGGAAGGCGGATAATACAAGGCTAACTCATAAATGATCTACATGTGCTGCTCTTTAACCTGTTTTTGTTGTGGTTTATTTAGTCTGAAGATTACCTCATAAAATAATGATTTTATCTGCTGGTCAACACAACGGAGCCTGTTTATGAGCCGCAGCTATATTTCACACTCGTTCAGCCGTCCGTCAACTGAGACAGAAAAATATGTAAATAAATGAGACTAACGATGGTAGGCTGCATTAAAACACAGGTGATCCCAGAGAGCTAGAGAGCAGGAAGGGTCTCTCTCTCTCTCTCTCTCTCTCTCTCTCTCTCTCTCTCTCTCTCTCTCTCTCACCCTCTGACTAAAAGGTAATATACATTATGATTATAGACATTTTGCTATGCATGTGTAAAGACAAGATGTCATCCGGCACATTGCCGACGATGTGATCCTCTTATTAGACGGATGTGAACTGATATGTCAACAGTTCGAGTTGGAGTTTAGTGGATTGATTAAAAGCAGCGATCCCCATAAATTGAACACGTTTACCTGTTTATAGGCGTCGAGAAGGAAGCTATTCCAGATCGAGCGCAGCCCAGCTGAGGTCAACATACGGCGCCACTCTCCGGAACCGGCGGACCTGGAGCAGCTGAGCGACACGGCGCGCTTCACGAGGACCACGGAGTCGTACAGGGCAAGGAAGAGACAGTTTGAAAAGAAACCAGGTAGTATCTGAAGTGTCACGAGCAGATCCTCACTCGCCATTCCCATTTTGCCTTTCTGCACTTACGACCGCAGCAGAACTACTTCAGGCTGCCCTTCATTACGCGCAGCTCTGCACCGCAGGTCTCAGTCGGACCCTCATAGTTTCTGCTCTGCTCCTTGGACTGCTCCACACTTTGTGCAGAAATGAGGGAGGTGTACCAGGTGTATCTTGCAATGCACGTTTTCTGTGGCGTGCGCACCACCCGAAGCTGCTGCGGCTGCTCGACCACTCTTCCGAATAGGACGAACATTATACTTATTATTAAGATTCTTACGTCACTATGTCCCCTCCTCCCTCTCCTCCCCCCGACTGAACACAGTGACTGAACAAAGCTGCAGGCCATATTTTCTTCTTTTCTTTCATATTTCGTGTGTAGGCCTCTATGAGGTTTTTGTAGTTTTACTAACCCTGTGGACAAAGATAATAACGCTCATACCATGTAGACCACAATCTTTCCCTGACCTTTGCCATAGCCTTTTAGTAGCTATAAACTATAACCAGAAGCAGGATGTGGGACAGAAACCCCAGTCTACATTGTCAAAGTCCTGCACACCAACTTCTCAGACAACAAAAAACGTTGCATATGGAATGAGCCTTTGCATGTTTTAGGAGTATTGTTTTCCGGCTTTTGTCTAAAATGATGCAGCAGTATCTCCAAATAAAACCCCAGTCTTATATTCATTTTCATGTTGGATAACAGTTTGCTTATTTGATACTGAAAAACAAGGATATTTCACAGCAGACACCTGGTTATTTATATACCTTATCCTATTACTGACTAATATCATATTCCTATTATCCTAATAAGGACTGAATATCAGTTCTTTCATTTTGCACTTGTTCCATTTGAAACTTCGGTATTCCACTTTAAAAATACCATGTGGGATATTTGACTATGGGTAGTGCTGTAAAGCAATGTTTGAGAGGTGGGTCACCATGTGGTTTGTATAGTATGGTGTGCTCTATCAATATGTGCACAGGGATGCAGATACACGCCTCAAGCATGGGTGTGATATGATATACAGTTGTGTGAAAAAGTGTTTGCCCCCTTCCTGATTTCTTATTTTTTTGCATGTTTGTCACACTTAAATGTTTCAGATCATCAAACTAATTTAAATATTAGACAAAGATAACACAAGTAAACACAAAATGCAGTTTTTAAATGAAGGTTTTTATTATTAAGGGGGGAAAAAAATCCAAACCTACATGGCCCTGTGTGAAAAAGTGATTGCCCCCCCTGTTAAAACATAAATTAACTGTGGTTTATCAAAGTAATTGAGATCTATCAGTCTGGAAAAGGTTACAAAGCCATTTCTAAAGCTTTGGGACTCCAGCGAACCACAGTGAGAGCCATTATCCACAAATGGCGAAAACATGGAACAGTGGTGAACCTTCCCAGGAGTGGCCGGCCGACCAAAATTACCCCAAGAGCGCAGCGACGACTCATCCAAGAGGTCACAAAAGACCCCAGAACAACATCCAAAGAACTGCAGGCCTCACTTGCCTCAATTAAGGTCAGTGTTCATGACTCCACCATAAGAAAGACACTGGGCAAAAATGGCCTGCATGGCAGAGTTCCAAGACGAAAACCACTGCTGAGCAAAAAGAACATAAAGGCTCGTCTCAGTTTTGCCAGAAAACATCTTGATGATCCCCAAGACTTTTGGGAAAATACTCTGTGGACTGACGAGACAAAAGTTTAACTTTTTGGAAGGTGTATGTCCCGTTACATCTGGCGTAAAAGTAACACGGCATTTCAGAAAAGGAACATCATACCAACAGTAAAATATGGTGGTGGTAGTGTGATGGTCTGGGGCTGTTTTGCTGCTTCAGGACCTGGAAGACTTGCTGTGGTAAATGGAACCATGAATTCTGCTGTCTACCAAAAAATCCTGAAGGAGAATGTCCGGCCATCTGTTCGTGACCTCAAGCTGAAGCGCACTTGGGTTCTGCAGCAGGACAATGATCCAAAACACACCAGCAAGTCCACCTCTGAATGGCTTAAGAAAAACAAAATGAAGACTTTGGAGTGGCCTAGTCAAAGTCCCGACCTGAATCCGATTGAGATGCTGTGGCATGACCTTAAAAAGGCGGTTCATGCTCGAAAACCCTCCAATGTGGCTGAATTACAACAATTCTGCAAAGATGAGTGGGCCAAAATTCCTCTACAGCGCTGTAAAAGACTCATTGCCAGTTATCGCAAACGCTTGATTGCAGTTGTTGCTGCTAAGGGTGGCCCAACCAGTTATTAGGTTTAGGGGGCAATCACTTTTTCACACAGGGCCATGTAGGTTTGGATTTTTTTTCCCGTGGTTCTGTCATACATTGAATGTGTTGTAATTACATTGAATGTGTTGTAATTCTGTTATCCTGTTCTACACATGACATCTATTGCACTTCTGTCCATCCTGGGAGAGGGATCCCTCCTCTGTTGCTCTCCCTAAGGTTTCTTCCTCTTTTCTCCCCGTTAAAGAGTTTTTAGTGGGAGTTTTTCCCTTTCCGATGTGAGGGTTCCGGGACAAGAGGATGTCAAATGTGTACATATTGTAAAGCCCTCTGAGGCAAATTTGTGATTTTGGGCTATACAAAAATAAATTGAATTGAAAAATTGAATTGAAAGTAAGATACAAACAATGACAATGCTAGTAAGGTTGATGTATAATGACACACAACACATTTTATAGTCCTAGACTGGCTGAATGGTTTTTTCTTACCTCTGAATCTCAGCCCGTTCCCCAGCCTGCCGCCTCCAGCCAGCTAGTCTCCAGTCAACTCCTCGGACTGCTTGAAACCAACCTTCACCCCCGCCTGCCAGCAGCCAGCCTCCACTCCGTTTCATAGGCCTTGGGTTCTTATGTCTGCCGCTGCCTAGTCCTGAGCCTGACTCATCCCTGGGAACCTGCCTGGCCCTGGGAGGTCCTCGAGGATTTCAGTTTATCTAGCCACCTGTGTCAGGCCGACACCAGCTCCTTCTGCATTCTCAACTATTCTGATGTGAGAGAGTTGTTGTTGGTTGATGCCAGTAAGGATGGAGTTACAGTAGTCACGTCTTCAGAAGATAAAAGCAGTATTACTTTACCTGTGTTTCATCTACGTGGCAACGGAAAGTCTAATATGCGTGTAGAAATGTTCTTACTTTGCACACAAAATAAGTGCACATGCAAAATTACCATACGTTTCTTGACCGATTTTGTTCTTACCACCATGTGTATATTAGTGACTCAGAATCATTCTAAATAGACAGCGCATGCCCGTTATTCGCAATCAGCATACTGCCACGCCTCCATTTCTCTATAAAAGTGAATACTTTTTGTCGAGAGGTTTATCATGGAGAAAGCGGTGAGTTGGTTGTAAAAGAGAAGCATGGCTTAAGAAATTGAGACAATAATGTCCGGGGTGGAAGGCACACTTCTTTGTCAAACTGTTTCAATGGGAGTAACGATGAAAAGGCTTGGGCGGTGAATGTTGTATCCCCTGAGATAAGGACTGTGGCTCAAGTAAAAAAATAATTGGTTGGATAATAAAGTTTACATGGAAAAAAAGAATAACAGATCAGAGAAAAAGAGGGAAACAGCTAGAGGATGAGGACAATGACCACCTGATCTGACAGCCACAGATGAGAGACTCGCTGCAATTATTGGACAAACTAATCAAATGCAATTCTGATTAGGATTGTCAAGCCAAAAATGTAGAGAGGGTTAAGAGACTAATTCACACCAAATTAAATTAAGAAAAATAAATAAATACTAAAACACTGAATAAATTGATGATGGTAAACAGTCAAAAACTACAATTAATAAAATTAATTAAGAAATAATATATGTATACATACTAAAATTATAGCATAAAAACATATTTAATAATAACAAACAATAACAAAAACCATAAAATAATGAAGCCAGACTGAATAGATGGGTTTTCAGTTTCTGTTTGAAGATTTTCAGCTACTTTCCGATCCTCTGGAAGGCTGTTCCAAGGGCTTGCAGCGTAACAGCTAAAAGCAGTGCACCAAATGTAGGAACCAAAGGATCTAAGGGGTCTTACTGGTTCATAAACTAAAAGTATTTCTGACAAGTCTGGTGCAAGGCCATGTACTGCCTTATAAAGTCATAAAATAACTTAAATCAATACGAAAACTAACAGGTATTTGGAATTTGGTACCCGTTCGTCACCTCCCTGGCTTCCGGCTTCACCCTGCTCGCACTCCTGCCTACAATCAGCGATCAGCACACTGATCACCAATCATCTCATCAGTTGTGCTCTGCTATCCCATGTCAACCTTTCCCTTCATCAACATTTCTCCCTGGACTCCCACTCTCTTCATTATCTTTTTGTTAATAAGTTACTTTTATTTTTTCCACCTCTCTGTCTGCACTTTGATGTATTGCCTCATTGAGATTAAAATATTCCAGAGTATCCATAAAATCAGTGACTTCTGATGAAAGGCAGCATACATGAAGTAAAAACGTTATCATACTTTGATATAAAATGAGATGACTCAGCAAACTCTTGGATAAAAACACAGTTTGGTCTGTAGATCATCACAATTGTCAATAAATCTCTAGAGTTTAGCATAAAACAAAGATGTTTGAGTTATGTAAATGTTAACTGTATAATTTATTACATTACATTTATACATACATGAAGTTTGACATCAGATTCAGAATAACGCTGAGAGTGAGATTGAGATGAAGAAAACCAGGTCAAGCCGAACCTCCACGAAGATGACAGAGCAAGACTGCCACCAGAGTGAGGGATAGAACACACAAAATCCAACATGGTCGTCTACCTGTTGGGTAAAAAAAAATTTGAATATGTTCTTGAAGATAACAATAATCCCACCAAATTTCGTGATCATCAAAGGAACTTTATCCCAACCCTGGCGTGGGTTTGAGGGCACTATGGAGCCCACTGGCCAATTGTTGGCACTTTTCAAGCAGCCCAAGGCCCTCAGTAATGCGATTGCGCACCAGAAAATGATGAATCCCTACAAAAACAATGGGTTCTTTGCAAGTTCAGTGCCTCACACTTTCAGTGCCAGGGACCGTTTGGCCCTAGCACTTTTGTGCTTTGTCCCTAATAAATTGTGAGGCGACAGTGAGAGCAAGAGCTGTGTAGCCAAACGACCACCACCAGTTATATACATACAGTATATTAGAGGATCTGAAGTACCTCCATATTAAATGCTTGGGACTGTAGTGACAAGGAAGAAATGCTAGACGAAATAGGTATGTGAATGCCAATGAAATAAAAATGGTTTAACATTTCATAGTACTATATAGGATTATACATTTAAATTATAAATGACCTATTCCAGATGCTGCAGGTGTGCAATGTCCTGGCCGACTGACTTATAGTATTTAAAAGTGGCATGAAGAGACAGGGTCACTGACCCTTAATGAATTGGCCGGAAATGTCTCGCACAGGAATAGGAAACTCACCTCACCCCTTCTGGAGCCTACCAGCCAGAGCTCGCCGGCAAACGTCTGGTGTCCGGGCCTTGTGTGAGGAATTTAAGTATTAAAAGCATTCTTGGCACGATTAATGTCACCCCTAGTGGTCAATATTAAATGTCACAATATATTAAATGTCACAATATGTTTACTTATAGAAATGTTAAACCATAAAAGCATAATCATTGAATGTATTAAACTAAAAAGTATAGTCACTGTATGTATTAAACACTGTAAAGAATAGTCATGAGGGCCAGAAAGGGATTTCTGAGTGAGGCTTTTCAGAGCAAGCAGAGAATCGGCAGCACCGAGGAAACAGGAAGTGGACAGCGGGAAGGACGGTCTATCGTGTCTGAAGCCAGGAGGAGACGATTGGATTTCAGCCAATCACTGAGCTGATACTGGACTTTTGAAACTTTCGAATGAACAAGAGACATTGTTTCACAGAACAAGAATCAGATCACTCGGAGCCTCTGGGCAGATAACTAGCTTGGCTGGACTGTGCGGAGGAATTCATTTGATCTCTGCTACTAGGAACATATTCTATCGATAGTGTAATTCAGTTTGTAACTGTCTTAGCTTCTGTTAATTATTAAATACCTTTTTTGATTATAACTCGAACCAGCTAATTTTTTAGTACGACTCTGCTGACAAAAGATAGCAGCAGATTGAGACGTGCGGCCTTGCATTCCTCTGAGAAGTTGTCACCTCAACACTTGACACATGGGACTTGGTCAGGCACACCCTGAAAATTCTTCATGGGGGCGCCCTGCGGGCCCACCACCTGCGGCATTAGGCATTAGGGTCGGGTGCAATGTGAGCCGGGCCTCGGTCCCCGCCTTTGCCTGCCGAACCCATGTCCACGCATAGCACTGCTTCTGGAACCAAACTCCTGGAGAGGGACTTGGCTCTCTTTCTTTACGGAGTTGCCCAGGGTGAGAGGGGCCAGTCAGGTGGTGGGGATTCGCTGAGCACCGCTGTGTTGGAGTTTCCCCCGGGGAATGAGAAGGTCGCCTCTATGCGAGTCGAGAGGAAATCTCTGTGCTGATGCACTGAACAGCAGTTCGGAGTACCCGGTCCTCTTGGAGTCTCGGTGTCGATGCACATTCAAATGTTGACTTGTGTGAGGAATTTAAGTTTTAAAGCGCTCCTAGCGATGGATATTATGTGTTACAATATGTTTAAACTAAAGGTAGAGTTACTGAATTTGTTGTGCACTGTGAGAGAAACCAGAGAATTTATGACACCGCCATAAAGTCAGAGAGAGGGGGATGTTGCTGAAGAGTTTCTGAGCACAGCCTTCAAGAAGGGGGGAGGAAGTCAAGGAAGTGGCCGACTGAAGTCCGAAGGGTTCAGCCAATCACTGAGCTGATCGATGGGCTAAGGAATGTGTAATATGAGACATTTCAGAGACTTTGGAGAGACAAAGAAACTGTGAATCCCCGGAGATAATCAGACCTCATCTGGACCATGAGGCGGACACACCAGTCTGTCGTGTGGTGCGGATTGGGCCTCTATTTCATGAAATATTACTATTGATAGTGTAATTCAGTTTGTAACTGCATTTGCTTTTGTTAGTATATTAAATTCCTTTTGATTTAAACTTCAACCAGCTGATTCAGCCCTGCTTGCTGATGGAAGAAAGAGAGCAGGGGGGGGGGGGGGGGGCTGCCTCTTCTCCTCTGCAACAAGGAGGGGGGCTTTTTCCTTTCTTGAGAAATTTTGAACATAACACTTGCAGACTGAGAAGTGCTCAGAATTACTTTTCTGCTATATAAAATCTTATGTCCTCAAGTTACTTCCATAGACTGCACTCCTTTCTATCGATGCAAAGTTTTTTTGCCATACCGTCACCTAATGTCGCCCTAGCCTGGACCAAAAACAGCACCTTGTTAAATCTTTGCCTATTTTTAAAGGACAAAAAGGAGTTTGTGTAATATGATTGTGGTGGCGGGCGTGGGTGGCTCAGCTGTGGAGGGGACGGAGTGTGGGAGTGGTTCAGGGAACGGTGCCGGGAAGAGACTTAATTAGGCGCAGCTGAAACTGATCCTGATTGTCTCACCTACAGCTGTATTTAATCAACAGTAGCGACGGAGGCGAGAGGGACGGACAGGACGGGAGAGGACTGCAATCCTCCCGCGGCGTGTGCTCGGAGGCAAGGCAGGAGAGCACACGGCCAAGCTAGTCCGAGTAAATACCAATAAAGATCATTTGAAACCGTCATTGAACCGTGTGCTGGCATCCTTGTGCTCATCAGACCCACCGGGTAGCAGGGACTTTGTTACAATGATATAACCATCCTTAAATTTGTGATTATTGTCAAGAGATTTTATTTGATTCAACAAAATATGTTCAAAATGTGTGGTGGAGGGGGTCATAGACACTGTTTGATGATCTGACAAACTCAATTTGAAGTATACTGACCCCTTAACCATGCAGCAAGGGCCGTAGCAGCAATGGCTGCCAAAGTTCAAAGCAAGTGGGGATCAGCATTTAATTCACAGAACCAAGTAATATAGCTTTTTTTAAAGCACAAACAAACAAATAGGCATACCCTTCCAGCATTACCTGTTCCTAGGTGAAGCTGAGTTTATACTTCAGTGTACTTACCTGTTGATACCACCATTGCAGACGCAATCTACATAACCAGGCCCTGTCCTGCGTCAATAATATTCTCCACAGTAACTGTTTGAATTTTTCACAAGATTTCATTGGCTTTAACTACAGGTCAGGTGATGCCGGTCCTTTTCTACAGCTGCCAGTCTTGGATGACGCTCGACTTGGCAGACCTGGCGTCTGCACTTCTGGTACCCATGAAGTGAAATGTTACAACCTGATTTGCCCTTGCGGTCATTGCTCTTCTGTGATTAGAGGTTTTCTTTAGTTAGTTAGTTATATTTAGATTATTGTTTGTACATCAATGGTTATAGTGCAAACAGGAACTGCTACTCGCAAAGGAATAATGAGTTTTCTTTGTGGATATTTGCCAAAATGTAGAAGATCACTGTGCACACAGGGCTCAAGGCATTGATGGAAACTGTAGTTTCTCCCAAAGAAAAGAGAAAAATAATCCATGAAAAAACAAAAACATATTATAGGTTTGTTTTGTACATAATTTCATACAACTCTCAGTCTCAGTCTTATATTTTTGTAATCCTGAAAATATTCTCTATACATTATTTTACAGATATTTGCCTTGTGATAAAATCTGTGGACATAAGGCGGAAAGAGTAATTCATTTTAAACTGTGTAACTTATTTTCATCACACAAAAAACCTAGAACATGTAAATGGTGAATGGACTTGTGCTTGTATTGTGCCTTTCTAGTCTTCTGACCACTCAAAGCTTTAACACTACATGTCATCATTCACCCCCATTCAGACACTGATGGTAGGGGCTACCATGCAAGGTGCCCCCTGCTCATCAGGACTAACTTAACTATTCAAACTCCTTCATACACCGCAGGCAGAGGCTAAGTGTCTTGCCCAAGGACACATCGACATGGACTGAAGGTCGACCCGCTCTACATCTGAGCCACAGCCACCCAACATGTAAGGTGTTAGTTGTGTAACCCTCTCAAAATAGTCAATACCCAGAAGGACTATATTTTTTTTTTCCGGTTTTGAAGATTTTTAAAATTGTGTACACTGCAACCCATTTTGTCATCTTGAGACCAAGCCAGGCTTAATTGTTTTCCATTAACTAAGTTTAGGATTAGCCAATTCTGAGAATCTACTGTAATGTATTATATCTACCAAAACACATATCACCATGTTATACTCAAGAATCTTTGCCAGAAGTATTTACGAAATACAATACCATATGACTTTCCGATTTGACGGTGGAAAGACATGAAATCCTGCCTATAGCATGTTTTTAAATTCACCACATATCAACGATGACAATCCTTTTACTCTGTGCCAGCTTTCTTTTCCAGGTATCGCCAAACTTCTCAGTATGACATATATTCTGTGAATGGATTAACTGGAATGTTCCACAGCACCAGTCCCCATACCAATGCCAGATGTGTACTCAGTAAACAGGCCGTATCAGTCTAAAAGCAGACATTGTCTGAGATTGCTGATAGATCAGGTACCATAACCATGACGACTGGCACTTAACTAAACTAAATTTAACTAAATTTGACATTGTGCGCCACAAGGTCAGGTGTTGTGAAAACGTGCCCTTTGTGACATGAAGCAAAGGGTTTATTTAATATTATGTTTTAATATTGAGAAAACACAAACCCAACGCTTCATGTGTAGAGCCTAAAACTCAAAGTTCTTACTCATTAAAGTTGAATTAGTATTGATTAGCTAGCTACAGCAACAGACAGCTGGACACCTCACGCAGCTTGTTTAAGCACATATCAGAGGACTGTGGTGTGACATCAATAACCTTTTAACTATTGTTACCTCCTACCTGGATTTAAGTACAAATGCATCAGTCTCAATGATGGGATCTGGGAAACAATATTTTCATATTCTCTAGCACCTCAAGATTTTAAGTTCATAATTATTCGCTGACTCCTGCTCGTGTCCAAGTGGGCTACAACTGACTGGTCTTCTTTCACAAGGGCCAGAGGCAACATGCAGGATTTGTTGACAGAGTGAGATTATGCAATGTTAGACGAGGTTATCCTTGAACACGGAGATGTGTTGCTTCAACTCTATGGACATTTTTGCGGTTGTAATAACACCCACCTATGAACTATGATTCAGGTGCAGTGGTAAATGACCAATAGTTTAACCCAATTTAACATTTTCAAAATGAACTTGAGCTTGAACCTTGCGGGACAATTTTTTAAATATAAATTCACTGTATTGTGTTAGTATTCTGATGGCAGAGAGAAAAACAACACTATGTGGGAAAAGACCAGTGTGTATATGGGACATTGCGCTTGGAAGAGAAGGAATCAATAAGTGTGACACAGTGCGCTGGGCTCTATTACCAACCCTCAGTTGGGCAAATATGTAACAAAGCGGAAGTCTGTGCAGTTGGCATAATCTTATATAATGTTACGAAAGAGCTGGGTTGGATTGAAAGAGTTCATCCACAGTCTATCTGATGTGTGTTTGGTTACAGTTTGACCTTGTTGGTGATTTGACACCATTGTTGAATAAAAATGTATCAGCAGTGTTACTTGACTGGGTTACCTCGAACACGCCCAGATAGGTGAAAGCATTTCAATGATATTAAAGGGAAACTATGTAATTTGTAAATGTGGTGAGTCCACTGCCATAATCTCTTTGCTGGGACTTCCTGCCAGTAATGACCACTGCAGCGTGATGGGCTATTGCTACCCCCCCCCCCCCCCCCCCCCCTCCCCTTTGGTGAGCTAATTTTGCCATGTTTATTTTCTGAATATCACAACTGGGAGCACAGTTAGCTGTAGCTGCAAACAACTTGGCTGTGTTGGGCGTTTCAATGCCATCTACCCTCAGAGGAAAAGCTGAGGCGAGAAGGAGAGAGCGTCGGCGGGATAGGGCAACCATTCCCCGGGCCACCTCCATTTCTCTTAGCATTGCTTAATAGATTTAAACAATTAACAATTCTCAAAGAGCCCATTCCTCTCCTGGCTCATCGTGATGTCTCATTGAATTCAGCCCCATCTCAATCCTGTCCGTTTATCGAAGCGATAAACTTGCTGCCATATGGAGAAGTGGGTGGAGCACCATCACCTCATCTATAATCCAGACTCTGTTTCAGGTTGAATCTTTGTTTTTTAAATAAATGCTCATTCATCAATAAATCGTTTCATTCCTGCTTTTCCTGAATAAAATCCCAACAGTCAATTCGCCAGAAGAGTTTTGGCAAACGCTATCCTGGCTCTACGGAAAGAAGTCCGTGATAATCCCTCAATATGTTTTCTCCTCATCTTAACTATAGTCAACGTTATACCTAAGCAAGTGACTATAATAGTCACAGCAGTGGCGGGCCGTGCATTTTATACCTGGGCCTTCTGTGCTGTCCTACTACAGTTGAACAGCTACGGTGGCGCGAATGACGCGATGTTCGGTGTGAACACGGCATTACATAGAGAAATAGGGGCTGAATCTGAATCTGATTGGATAAAAGCTCTCCTTGAAACAAGCTGCAGGCTGGAAACAGAGCAACAGAGGAAGACAGGAGTTGTGCAATGAGAAAAAATCGAATGGGAAAATTACAATACATGTAGTGTATTTGTGAAAAATTGTTAAATTATAAAATAGCTATAACTTTGTGATTCTGTTTAGGCCAACAGAGAAGGCTTAGCTGGCCCTGACGGCCCACCACTGGGTCACAGTATTAATGAAGTATGAATGCCATTAAGTATTTTGTCATGAAAAAACTATCACGTGCCTCAGGGTCATTATGCAAGTCGGTGTCTGGGAGAAAATTCTCTGTTGTGTGATAGTGTAATATCACCTATAATGGAATGTATCGTTATATCATGTAACGTCATCAAATATGTGACTTTCCTGACAGCCTACCATTTAAATCATGGAGCACTTTGGTTTAGCATCTGATTTCATTACAGTTGTTTGTGTATTTCTGTCATGATACAGTTCTGCAGCTAATATGAGAGCGAGAGCCAGTATTAGAGCCCCCCTTGTTTGTAATGACTGGGGAAAGTAAGGGCTCTATATGCCCTGCTGGAGCTCACAGGAAACTACATCAACTGCTGCTGGTGACACTCTTCACTACTGCAGCGGCCGGTTAATAAATTAAATATATATATATATATATATATTCTATTTAGGACTACGGAAAAGTTATTTAGTGTTGATATTTGGTCCATTTTAGTACTTGACATTAATGATAAAACATGATGATATACAGTAGCATATGCACACATGGAGACACAAAGACAAACACACTTGGATGGTAAGCATTATGCTGGCACAGAAGGCATGAGTCAGGGGCAAAGTCTCGTTTTCACCCTGCTCCTCCCCTTCAGACGAGGGATTAGCGAGGTCATTCTAACCAGGCTAGACACACACACACACAGACTCTGAATGGCTGCCAGCACAATGGCTCACAGTGGAAAGCAAGGCAAATGATGACCCCGTCTGCAGTGAAACGTTGTTGTGGCCATATCTATGAGGAAATCCTCTAATTTAAGACTTCTCAGTCCCTCACTTGGCATGTTTATTTGAAAATGGAAATGTCCAAACATATTTGATCATATGATTCATATAAATAAAATTAATTTGAGGGAGTTATTACTTTGACATGCTTATTTAATTAAATGACTGACAAATTGATCTTAATCTGATTTGGAGAAAAGGAAAAAAAACGTGACCATTTTTGACATTTTTTATTGTTTTATTGTTCATGTTCTGCTCCTCAATCTTTTGTCTGAGTGATAGAGGCTGATTTGAGAACACGTAAAGAACACGTAAGTTGTGTAGTAATCCAACCAGTAATCCACCCACAGTGGAAAGGGGCAGGATTTGAAGGTAAAGTGAGTAAATGTATATTATTTGGGAAGATTTAATCAAACAAGTAGACCTCCCTCCCCTGGTGCCCCCATGTTTGAAAAAGGCTTCTCAAGTGCAGTCTTGGATGCTATATGGTAGCTAAAACATGACAAAGTGCAAGACAACATAGGGTCACTTTCTTACATTGTTATTGCGAAAATGCAATAGTAGATAGATAGATAGATAGATAGATGACTTTATTTATCCCTAGAGAGAAATTAAAACATTATAGTAGTCAGAATGTATAGTTCCATTTGGGGAAAAAAACATTGTTTTCTAGAGAAATAAGTTTAAGCCATAAAGTGAGCCCATGTAGTATAATCTATGAATTAGACTGGGTTCAGTATGATTTTATTTAACAAAGGTCACATTGCTTTAAATTACGTTACATCACGGCCTGGCTCCAAAACAAACAAAACCAATTCACTGTATGAAAAGCACGTACAAGCTCGATTTGAAAACTATTGTTATCCAATTACGGCCATGGTTGCCAGTAGGTAGCGCTGTGACTATGAGTTAATATTGACATGCAGAAGTCTTCAAGCCATGACTCTCTTCAAGCATGTCAAGTTTGGGAGAGTTTTGACAAAGTTACAACAGCTTGATGTATGATGGCGAACCATGTAAAATGGCCGCCAACACCACGTCCACGCCGTTCCATGACACATCAAGCTTTTAATTTTAATTAAGTTTTAATAAACTAAGGTCTTTACATTGTACTGCCAACATTTGAAGTTTATCTGATAAGTTCCGAAGGAGGAGTTTGTTAAAGTACAGCGCCTAATTTTTAGGAGGAGATATGCAGGAGGTTTACACTGAACTTACATTACTGAGTATTACTCACTATTTGTTTTACTTTGAATAATGATTTTAAAGACATGTTGGAATTTAGATTTGTTCAAGCCATTGCTCTACTTAAGGCAAAGGAAAAAAGGACGAGCGAGGCCGTAATCTGTTCCTGGGCTCCTGACTGATATCAGAAGTGAATCCGGATCATGTTCTGCTAACAGGAGGTGTTTCAGGGCCTCAGAAACCGCTGCGTGCTTTGTTGCACGTTGTGAAGTGAAAATCTCTCAAATCCACTTCTGTGGATCTTCTGGTTTTTACTTCAACTAAAGAATAAAAGGGTCTTCAGTTGGTGAAAAGATCGTAAACCCTTTCTAACAGTACAGGCTGAACTAAGAAATACTCAGTAGTTCTGCTGAAAACAAGACTGTTTTTCTTAGCTCCTGTAGAGAGAAAGTTCTGCTCAAAATAAACTTCAGCCAGACATGTGTTTCAGCACTGTGACCATTTCGAGAGATATTTATTTTCAAGCATACAAAGAATCCAATTTCATTAAGATTTCATGTCCTTTTCATTTTTGTGAATAATGTAACAGACTATAAATACAGAGATGTTTAAAAGCATCCGTTACTTCTTTTGTCCTCTTGCTGGCAAACACACAGCTAATTGTTCTGCCTTCAATTAGTCCAATTACCCATATTACAAACTGTGCTAACGTCTCTCTTAGGATGAAACAACACTGCCATCTGGTGGAGTGTCACACCTACTGTAGCAAACTGTATCCGGATGTGCTTTCATATGAGTGTGATGCACTCCCTTGTTCTCCGCTGGCTGGTCCCCTGGTCTGTCTTTGGTTTGGTTTTCGACCTGTATCAAGAATTTGACCCAGAGACGATATCCTCCTTGTATTGGGTTTTCATTGGCTCAATTTTTCAACATTATCTTTTGGCCTTTATTGGATAGGATAAGGCAAGAAAGGGGGAGAGAAGGGACCACATGCCGCAAAGCGGTTGGGGTTGGATTCGTACCCGGGTTGCTGTGGTAAGGACTCAGCCTTGGCTCATAGGGAACCCTCCCACAGGTGGTCTACTGGGGCACACCTTGCTGCATATTCTTAATTCTTAGTGCTATCTGTAATTACATTTGACCATTGTTATTGTTAATGTACACACCAAACACTCAGTACTTTCCATGTCTTTCATGTAATAAGTTGGGATAACACTATAAAGCCAGAGAATCCAGCTTTCCATCCTAGTTAATATTTCTATGTATGTTTACATATTGCTGATGAAATAGTTATTAATTATGTTGGTTTTGTTGGAAGCAGTCACCCGGGCTCTATTCACATCGAGGACTACAATTGAAAGTCTTCAACATTCTTGTGTTGTCCTGGGTCTTTTTATAGGAGTGTGTGATGTCATCCGCTCTGTCTTGTAATGCCAAATGAAGTAGTCTGAGTCCCACTGTGACACAGACTGAGGAGACTGATATCATCAGAGAACCAGGGTGAGAACTAGAGGCAAGGGCCACACATTGGCAGGCTGCTGGTTGGTCAAGCCTGGCTCCAGCTCCTGAGGTCTGCCGCTCAGCATGTCAATGACCATCACAACACAGAGGACACAGTCTTTGAACAAACACAGCCTGCTCAGAATAAAAGGGCTGCCATTTAGACTTTGTTGGTCTTTATATTTACACCACATCCTGCAGTTATGAAAGTTTTAAGGCTTATTTGTTTTTGATTGTATAGGTAGACTTCAATTATCATGCAAGATTAAGAATTTAAAAAAGAAAACTTTTCAACATCCATTCTGTTCAGTCATCCATTTACAGCAACTATGCAAAAGGCCACAATGTGCCCGTATGGAGCTGACTGTGGGTAGTTATTTGGAGACAGGAGGAAGAAGTGGAGAAAAAAAGAGAGAAAATTCTGTAGTAGTGAATTCAGTTAAGATGTGTCTACTAGAGTGCTGGATCGAATCCCATGTCCAGCAGCGTTGCCGTTTATAATATGCAGTATGAAAATGTTTGTGTTGCCCCTGTTGTGGCAAAATTACGAGACGACACGGCGAATTGAAGTTGCAACACAGCGGGAAGTGTTTTAATAAGCACAAGTCAACATACTTGTGCTTATTATTATTATTAAAAAGCCTCCTGTGGACAGGTGTTGTAAATTAGCATTTCGCTACAAACACTTAACACAGTGCATCTGGGCTTTGTGCATAAATGTATGTTACAATTCTAATGCTACTGTGATGTCCATATCAAATAAAATAAACATAACAAGTTCAACAAATCCAAAGTATTACTTTTCACAGATTACTTTTATAGTCAAAATTCACCCCCCTTAAGTCACTTTCCAGCAATCAAACCAGTCGGTTAAACCGCAAACAAAGCACATCTGGTCTCTTCACTATGTCATGCTCTCCTGACTTCGTTTGGGTCAAGATAACCTTTTGGCAGAACACACGATTCGTGTACGGGAAATGTTAAACTGTTTACTTATGAAACCAAATGTGTTCAGTTCAATCCTAAATTATATGATGATTTTCTTCAACACTGTAAACTTGAATTTACTCAATATATATCGTCTTTTATGCAAGACCTGTGCGATGTAATTAATAGATTAGTATTAAAAACATTCATAGTTACTGATTATATACTATCCATAGATAGATTATTTATATCTTTTAAGTTTAAATTCAATATTTTAATCCGGGATGTTTTTTTGCTTTGTGTTCCCTTGAAGGATAATTGTGAAAGATTAACATGTATATTTTGTCCTCGTTTCAATACATGGGACAGAGTTTTAATGAAACTGCTTTCAGATGTCGAGTTATGTCAGACTGTTTGGTCCAAGTGTGGGTGGAAGCCAGTACAGAAAGCTTTTTATTAAAATTATTTACTTAAATCATGACATCATAATACATCCATACATCCAGTCAGTGGGCATTGAACATTCACTAGGAAATATAACATTTAGACACTAGATGTCAAATGGATTACTGTAACAAATCACTGAGAAAGAAAAGACTTTCAAATTCCAACCTTCATATTAAACATTTAAGTGTGTGATGGAAAATTAAAAATAAACTCTCACATGAACATTTACCTTTGACAAAAATCTATGAGACACTACTGGCAAGTACAACATTACTGAAGGAAAAACCCACCCTTAGATATGGTTACAGAGTTAGAAGCATCCCAGCTGGTTCACTCTTTGATGGAAAGATTGCCCTTGTTGGTGCTCCCAGTTGTCTGAACCTGGCAATATTATGGCACAAAGTTATGTGGTCTATGTTTGGTGTGCTCTTAATGGGAATGAGAAAATTCTCCACCAAGAGTAGATTGAAAATATCAGTTTTTAACGTTTACATTTGGGGTGGATTATTAAGACAAAAGGTTCAGTTGCTGATAACTAGTCCTGATTTCATAGTAGTCAACCATTTAGACTTCAATAACGTAGTCCGAGTTGCCACAGATCACCCCAGCATCTTCATAATGGGCACAGTTATGTGTCCCCACGTCGGCATGTTTGCAGTCCAGCAGGCTGGACTCAGTTCCTTCACACTGAACATCATCCAGAAGAATCTGCAGATCCGTCCCCTCCCCGAACTCTGAGTTCTTGGCTGCTTTCAGAGCGTACCTGAAGCCCAGCTGCCGGCAAACCACTGCAGCATTCTTGGTGGTCCATAGGTCATCACACACGGTGCCCCAGTGCCCGTTAACGTAGATCTCCACCCGTCCACGGTCGCTGCGGCCCTGTTCATCCCCAACCAACCTCACAACTCCGTTCTGGAGCTCGGGTGTACTCTCCGTTCTGGATTTGCCCTTCCTGCCTCTGCCTTTCCGCCTCGAATGTCTTGGTGATTTGGTGGTAGTTGTGGTTGGTAACGGGGTGGTCAGTCCTGGTCCTCCTAGACGATTAATGAGCTCTTCTAGCCAGTTGAAGGACTCTGTGGGTTGTGGCTCAGGCTGGATTTTGTTTGGTGGCTCAAGGCCAATTAATGCTAATGGAGAATGATGACAAAACAAGACCAAATGTGAATATAAACTATGAATTACCCATGAATGTCACATATTGAATTTGTTCTGTAACTAGTCAGTAGTGAGGTAGTGGACTTACTTTCCTGGGGAACAAACTTGATGAGGTTACTTTTCACTCTGACAGGAAGAGGGTCATAGTGACATTGTCTTGGTGGAGCACGTCTGAAAACGAGTAACAAAACCGAATTAAATATTGTTGCACATAAGAGAAGACAGAATACAAGCAGGCGGACACATAAAAAACATGTTCCAGTCTTTTAATATGTAGCAGCTCTGGTCACAACAATAACGAGGAACAGTTAAATGAGCTGAATGGCTGGGATACAATTTAGGAATACAACCATGTACTGCTGAGAGAAATGCAGAGAGAGCCCTGAGCTGTCCAAAGCAGAGAAGGGAGATTTAGGATACCAAAATAGAGACATCTCCACATTCAGCAAAGGAAATCACTGATCTAAACTTACATTCAGATCAAGTATGATCATGATACTGCACATCCCTCAGGCTCACAGAGAAGAATGACATGCCTGTGCTTGTAATAAGGAACAGATGTGTGTCTTACACATCTGTTTCAAAGAACTGTACCTACTCTCTATGCGGTGAGCACTTACTGTACATGACAAATGACACAAGTTTCCTTTGTGCTATGGTGGTGGAGTAAAAAAAGCAAAGTAATGATTATGTTACTCACTGTATACAACCCTGTCTCTGCCGCCACTTGGACCTTTCCATGTCACCCCTAGCAGGGACACTAATGGACTGAACCATCTTGTCTCTGGTCTGTATGAGCATTATTGATCGGACACATCCACAGTGTTGAACTGACTGAGTGGTGTATACGCTTGCAAGAAACTATACCAATACACATGTTCTGCTGATACTGAAATAAACCTGAAATAGACCTGGACGGTGAACAGTCATTTCTTCATCATAGTCGGTCACCTGCACCTTCTAACAGCAGGCAGGAATACCTAGCTGCAGAGTTCCTATTACTCACCTGGAGGGGTCCACTACTTTATAAATGACTCCTGAAGGTGATGTAGCACTCGCTATTCCAGTTGACATGAAGTACAGCTCGCCTGATGGAAAAAAACGAAACAATACATTAAGATGACATTACACAGGAAGACAAATTACAGCTCGTGCAAAACTCAAGATGCATTCGGAGTTTGAGGGTGTGCATGTGTTCATGCATTACCAGCTTCATCCTCTGCAAAGGAGATGATGTACTGGTGGTAGTTGTTGATGAGTCCAGGAAAGGCACAGGTTAGGCCCATCCCCATACATATCTCATTGTATATCCAGCTCCCTGTGGTTCTGTCCTCCCGCAGACTCATCAAACGCCTGGAAAAGGAATCAAATTGCAGTGATGATACAGAGAATGTGAACATGTATGAAGAAAATGGATCCTGGAGGATGTCAAACAGCAGGAGTCACCAAACAGAACCTGAGCCACATGACCAGTGGCAGAAGTATTCAGATCCTATGCTTACTTACAGTAAGTAAAAGTATCAATACCACAGTGTGAAAACACTTCATCATAAAAGTACTGCATTCAAAGTAAAGTAAAAGTACAGAGGCAAAAATTATTCAGTATACAGAGAAGCCTGTTTCAGAGTGTTTTCATATAAAACATACTGGTTGATTAATTTAATTTTAGCTGATCATGGTGGAGCTAATTTTAGCCACTTTGTATGACGATCATATTGTGTTTTATACTTCAGAAAAGGCAATTCTTTACACAAATGTTTTCTGGTTTATAAAGAACTCCACCAGAAGGCAATAAAGTGTTATTTTACTCGCAACTAGTTCACAGACTTCATGTATATTCTTACTTCCTCAAATGCAGGTGTAGCAGGCATTTAACAAACACCTACAGCAGTTATCTTCAGGTTTATGTCTGACGTCCCGTAACAACAGAAGCTTCAGAGATTGGTGTTATTTTTAAGAAAATATACGATTCACCAGATTCAACCTTACCCGCTCATGAAGTCTCCAAATGTGTACATGCCATTCATGTTGGGGTATTCACAGCCTCGGTACACATAGCCACCAGTCACTGACTTGCCCATCTTGTGAGGGTACGCATAAATAGGGAGGACATCATCTGTGAAAAATCCCAAGGGTCGTTATTGGTGTTGTTGAGTTTCTGCTTCATCACTTTTAGCCATTTCTTTACAATGAAGCTTTACTTAATTAAACATGTGTGAAAGTAGATTTAAATGGTGAATATAAATATATTCTTAATGAATAAGTCCATATGATTTCCACACAGTGGTGCTGCAGCAGCCAGTCCTTCTTTCCACATAGAGTTTGCCTTTTATAATTACCAGAATGTTTCATTTCATTCACTATCAATGTCATTTATATTTATTTTAGACAGAAAAAAGTGAATCGGTAAATAATAAAAACAATCCACATTTAAAAACCTGTACTCTATTAATTTATGGAGCCGTGAAAGTCACTGCTTTTTCCACAACACTGTCCTGCAGAGCCGAGTATTAACATATGAAGGGATTCTGTCCACAGAAAGACGTGAGAGGGCTTTGATTTTTAGAACGGAAACAGGAAGTATTGAATTCAAAATAAATCTTCACTTTTTTCATGTCTGTGACATGATCCACAGGTACAGACATCGAAGAATTTAGAAGTTTTTTTTCCTGAGCACTTGAATCTCAGGTTTCACATGTATTCGCATTTCTGAACAGTGAGTGCGAGATACGATTTTCTGCCGTAAATGACACAGCCAGCCAGAGACGCAACAGTACTCTTTAGACAAATTTGATCCACTGTCTTAAATGACAAAATGGATTGAGGCAGGACATTGTCTCTCCTCTTCATGGATATCAGGATGGCAACTAGAAGAAGCTGAGCCAAGGTCTGTGGGTTAGTTAGAGAGAGAGAGAGAGGCAGAGGGCAGTGTGTGTTCTGCTGCAGGGCGTAGTTGTTGAGTTGTGTGAGTGGCCCTATTGTTAATGACATCAGCCTTAGTGACGTGTGTGCAAAGTGTGTACTTGCATCCATGAAATTTGGTATATTATGTGTTGAGTGAGGTGGGGGGAGCGCTCGGTTTGGGGGCATTACCGTAACCAGTATTTTATACACTGGTTATGGTCATTGATTATCTAACGGTCCACTGTGTGACAACAGACGTCCTTTACTTTGTCGCAGCAACATAAAGTTGGTCACCATTTCCAGCACGGGCCAAGAGGCTGCAGCCTTTCCTTCAAACAAGGAGGGGTTACTGTAGTTTGTGCAGAGAGCTGGCATGGTCTTTGTTTGTAATAAAATGGTAAAGTCTTGGCCCTTCATTACAACACAATTGGAGATGCTGCTGTCTGCAGTAAAAGGAGTAAAAAGCAGGAAACCATTTGACTGCCCAGAGCATGCCTACCTAGCGAGCTGTTGGCACACAGCTTCTTGTCGTAGCAAGAGAAGCCTTCCTTGGCTCTCCATCCATAGTTTCGACCTTTCTCAATGATGTCAATCTCTTCAAACTTGTTCTGGCCCACATCCCCGCAGAAGATGCGTCCTTTGCCCTCTTTGGTCCAAGGGTCGCCCCGATCCACAGAACACCTCCACATATTGCGGACACCGTAAGCATAAATCTCAGGTCGTGCCCCCTGCTCGTGTATGAAGGGGTTATCTGGAGGAATTCTGTACAACGGGCCTCTCCCATTGTCATTCACATCGATGCGGAGAACTTTACCCAACAGAGCTGACCTAAAGTAGATGTGGTGATATGGAAAAAGTCATATTTTATCTCAAATGCAAAGAAACATGCAATTACGTTTAAAAAACTAAACTGACTTTCTATATTTTGACTAAAATATGGATCAGACCGTATCCCTATAAGGCTCTTTGCCAGGTATTCTAAATTAGGAATATCCTTGGTTGCTTCAGATTGTTTGAGGTGTCTAGTTTTATAAACTTTTGTGGACATCTTACTTGTTCTGGGCATTCCCATATTTGCCGAAGGGATCTCCTGCCATTCCACCATCCCCTGTGAAAACATACAAGTAGCCATCATCTGCAAATAGAAGTTGCCCTCCATTGTGGTTGGATGCTGGTTCATCAATCTCCAGAATAACCCTGGAAGAGAAGTGGACATGAAAAATAAGACGAGACAAAGAGCTGGTATTGGACCATTGCTGTTTGCTAGCCTGGATCAGTCCATACCTACCGCTCAGAGGCATGATCCACCACATTCATGTCATTGGCTGACACATGGAACTCACTGATCCTGATCCTCTCATCAAAACCCACCTCCACTGAGTAATACACATAGAGCTTCCCATTGAATTTGTACTTGGGGTGAAAGGTGAGTCCCAGAAAGCCTCTCTCGTCACCTTCCCATGATGACGTTAACACCACCTTGGTAATGTTCAAAAATGGTCTCTCCAGCTTGGACCGATCAGGAAGGTACGTCCACACCAAGCCTACCTGTTCTGCCACAAAGAACCGATGCGTGCCATCGTTGGCGTGTACCATGGCGAGCGGGTTCCGCAGCCCGTTCGCAACTTCTTCCAGGCACAGCTGCAGACAGCCGTCAGAGTCTGACTGAACCCGGCCCAGATTCTGGGTGAGCTTCTGGCTGCTGAGGAGGTTAGGGTAGCAGTAGTCCACATCGTCAAGCTTCAGGTGCTGGCAGAGACGTGTCTGGTCTTCTTTGACTTCGGCTGTGTGTGGGTCGTCAGACAGGAATGGGATTGTGGAGCTGCACTTCCTCCAAAACTGGGAGCAGTAGTCAGGACAGAGGCCAGGAATGGTCCTGACTGGGGTGCTTGGGTCCTCAGCATCAAAGAGGTGAGCTGCATATGGAGAGCATTCCTGAGCAGATGAAGAAGAGAGGTGAGACAATTAAGAGGAAGACTGAGTATGATGTGTAGTAAGTAGAGATTTTATTAAACCTGCATTAACTGTCTTTTGGCCCATTTCATGACCTACCAAGTTGAAACTTTGTAGCACACGATGGTCTGATTACACATCCAGCAAGATCTACATTTGTATTAATTTGAAGTCATGTTTCTTTCCACCTAATGAATATCAAATTGATTTTAGCTCTTTTTTTAATCAACTCCTAATACACTATGTTCCCCAGCTAGTCACTAACTGTCTGCTGTTCGGTGATGGGCAGGTAGTGTACAGTGGGTTCGTCAGAGCTTTTCTTGGACAGCTGCTGCTGAAATAGGGTTGATGGAAGCAGTGAGACTGAATTAACATATTCAAGTCACAAGTCAGAAAACCAAAAGAATGAGCTCAAGGATCCTGAAACGCTCCATGGAATTGAGGGAAACCGTGGTGTCAAGTGAAAATTATTTATGGGTTCGTCATCACAACCGAGCCCTTTCACCTTACACAAAGTCATTTGATCAGTTAGTGAGCTTAAACATATTGATTGTAGTAGCTTTAATGAAATACAATTATTCTAAAAATGAATCCTTCATTGTGGCCTTAGTAGGCAAATTGATTGATTATCCAGAGTTTTTTAAATATTGCTAAGGAAGGGACAATAATAATTTCAACAATATAACAGTAAAAAAAAATACAAGCCATTATAACCTGAATAGGAAACGTTGGTATTGTCATCAATAAGGTAACTGCCAACAAACACAAGAGGCTCCTCCTATTTCACATTTAAGTGCATGCATGCTTATCATATTATAAGCATATCATAAGCATGCATGACATCATGGTGGAAGTTGCAGAAAGCAATGTTGTTTGTCACCCTCAAAATAGACAATATAATTAGTTGTTTTTAGGTATTGTTTTGAATACATTTGTCATCCTGACATTACACAGACTACTGAGGTAAGGTTATTGTAATATGTTGGTGTCAATTTGCCTGCAGATACATGTAGTAATTAAGGCATATTTCTGACAAACCCTTATGTGAAACTCCTTTACATATGAAGGGGAAGTTCCCTTTTTCCAAAGTGTACTAAGTGTATGCTACGCAAAAGCATCATCAAGAGAAATAGACATTAGTGATGTGACAAACAATTTCCAGTTGATTGGTCTTTGCCCCGATGAAGAAACGACCATAAATAAAAAGAAAAACGTCCTAAATCTTCCTCAGTAATGTACAGAGAGAGAGAGTGACATGGGAGAGAGCCCATAGTAGCAGCCTGTTGTGAGGCCAGAAATAAAGGGAATGTGTAATACTGGGTACATCTGCCTGATAATAAATTGCAGGCCCAGTTGCATAATCAACATCTCAGAGGTCTCAGAGCGTTAAACCCCTTCTCTCTGTCTCTGCATCTCATGTGTGTGACTGCTGTAGGAGTTTACAGAGAGATCAGTCATGATGACTTTACCTTCATTCAGCTCTTCAGTTAACTACATGAAAAGAGGACGCCTTAACATATTCTACATTTACTGTAAGATCATATCATTCTGTTGACCTGTTTAGTAAGCATATGCCTTCTTCTGCTTTATACTAGTCAGTGTTTTAACCTGTTTGGTCAGACTAATGGCGCGTGATGGAGACGTTTGTTTGGACGACCTTTGTCCATGCATGCCTACCTGGCAGAGCAGCTCCAGCACGAACCCAGCACAGTTGGCATATCCATTATAATCAAAACGATCCATAATCTGGTAGTACTTTGTCTTCAGCTCCTGGTCCCTCTGATAATCACAGCAGCCAAACTCCTTGTACATTACGCAAAACTCGAGCTCCCTTAGCGATCGGAAGGGCGGCTTAAAGTCCAAACACTGCGGGTGTAACATTACAGGTGCGACGCACACTGCCAAAACACACCAAATGCCAATCGGCGAGACCCACGGTCGACCCGGGACTTTGCCGTAACGCCGCTGCATTCTGGTGTGCGTTGGTTGGAGCTCATGGAAGGTGAAGTTGTGCAGAAGTGACTTCCTATGTGCACTTTGCTCTGCCTCAGTCATCCGCGTTATGTGGCCCTCTGACGTGGTGAACCCGGGCTGTGTGTGTGTCCTGGCTGCAGCGTCGGGAGCCGCACTGAACCCGTCCGCTGTCCCGGAACGTAGCGCACTGAAAGGGGAGGAAGCCGACGGCGGAGGCTGCTCACCAGCTGCAGAGCTACTACTACTAATAATAACATCATTACCAGTATAGTTAACCCCAGTACTATATTGTTATGTGTATTGTTTTCATTGAGAGTCCAGTCTTCTTAATCACAGCTAGAGCACACGTGCATTGTGGGACAGTGGGTTCTTCTGTTATTGTAGTTTCTTGTCTTGAGTTGTTATCCTTTGCAACATATTATTGTTGAATAATCATGCATGTCAGCTCCTGCTGCCCAGCAGAGGGTGACCTTGCCCAGTGTGAATCACTTCCCTCCTGGATCGTCGCCATAACGATTATATAAATGATGGTAATACTGATAATAATACCTAGACTACTGAAAGACTGCACACTACACTATTGTTCACATCCAGGTCATGGAAGGTTGGAAGATGAATGTATTTAAAATATAAATTATTTTATTGAAGCGGGACACTCTTCAAGCAAAGGCCTACATTCAACCTCCAATTGATAAAGTGCACTTATATATTATTATTTTAAGATAAATTGGTGAATAAATCATTTGACGGAAATAAATGTCCGACTGAGTGTTCAATTTATACATTCATACTTTGTGTTCCGATGGAGGTCTTAGTGAGCTTAAAAACAGATTCAGTAGTGTATGGAACATACAGCGGGTAAAATAAGTATTGAACACGTCACCATTTCTCTCAGTAAATATATTTCTAAAGGTGCTATTGACATGATATTTTCACTAGATGTTGGTAACAACCCAACTAATCCATACATACAAAGAAATGCAAACAAATAAGTTCAGAAATTAAGTTATGTGCAATAAAATGGAATGACACAGGGAAAAAGTATTGAACACGCTCACTGAAATATATTTAATACTTCGTACAAAAGCCTTTGCTGGTAATGAAGGCTTCAAGACGCCTCCTGTATGGAGAAACTAGTCGCATGCATTGCTCAGGTGTGGTTTTGGCCCATTCTTCCAAACAAACAGTTTTCAATTCTTGAAGATTCCGTGGGCCTCTTCTATGAACTCTGATCTTTAGTTCTTTCCATCGATTTTCTATTGGATTCAAGTCAGCTGATTGGCTGGGCCATTCTAGCAGCTTTATTTTATTTCTCTAAAACCAGTGAGCACTGTTGGGGCCATAATCCGGAAGTGGAAAGAACATCATTTCACCATAAACCTGCCACGGCCAGGTGCTCCTCGCAATATTTCTGACAGAGGAGTGAAAATAATTATCAGAAGAGTTGTCCAAGAGCCAAGGACCACTTGTGGAGAGCTTCAGAAAGACCTGGAATTTGCAGGTACAATAGTTTCAAAGAAAACAAGTAATGCACTCAACCGCCGTGGCCTGTATGCACGCTCACCACGCAAGACTCCATTGCTGAAGAAAATGCATGTTGAAGCTCGTTTAAAGTTTGCTGCACATTTAGACAAGCCTGTGAAATACTGGGGGAATATAGTCTGGTCAGATGAGACCAAAATTGAACTCTTTGGATGCCATAATACACACCATGTTTGGAGGTGAAATGGCACTGCACATCACCCCAAAAACACCATACCAACAGTGAAGTTTGGAGGAGGGAACATCATGGTGTGGGGCTGTTTTTCAGCATACGGCACTAGCAAACTTCATATGATTGAAGGAAGGATGAATGGAAAAATTTACCGAGACATTCTTGATAAAAATCTGCTCCCATCTACCAGGATGATGAAGATGAAACGAGGGTGGACATTTCACACAGCCAAGGAAACTCTCAACTGGTTTCAGAGAAATAAAATAAAGCTGCTAGAATGGCCCAGCCGATCAGCTGACTTGAATCCAATAGAAAATCGATGGAAAGAACTAAAGATCAGAGTTCATAGAAGAGGTCCACGGAACCTTCAAGATTTAAAGTCTGTTTGTGTGGAAGAATGGGCCAAAACCACACCTGAGCAATGCATGCGACTAGTTTCTCCATACAGGAGGCGTCTTGAAGCCGTCATTACCAGCAAAGGCTTTTGTACGAAGTATTAAATATATTTCAGTAAGCGTGTTCAATACTTTTTCCATGTGTCATTCCATTTTATTACCCATAACTTAATTTCTGAACTAATTTGTTTGCATGTATGGATTTCTTGGGTTGTTACCGACATCTGGTGAAAAGTTCATGTCAATAGCACCTTTAGAAATATATTTACTGAGAAAAATGGTGACGTGTTCAATACTTATTTTACCCGCTGTAACTACATTCATATTGTGAGCAAGAGTGCACAATAACAACTAGTGCAAGACTAGAGACCTTCTGCAATCACGTTTATAAATGTGTCCTATGTTCCATATGTGGCTTGCTTGGATAGGATATTTTTCAGTATTGTATTCAAAAGGGAAAATGTCACATATACCAGTGTTCCTTGTGCCAAATCTTTTCAGAGTTTGATCTGGGACAGTTAATGCTGAAATCTGGGACACTAGTTAAAAGGCTCAGAAAAGCCTACCTTAATTTACACAAAGGCACTTTATCAAGGTTAAATGTGCATAAGACAACAATGTTTTACTGTCTTTATCAGATAGACTTAACAACTAATAGGCTGTGTGTTATAGAATGTCTATGTCTAACTATATGACCTACACAGAAAACACATATTGAAAATAATCTATAACAAATATGTCCAATTTCCAGCAGCTTAGAAATAAAAATAAAGATGTGATGAAGTTAAATGTGACATTGTATTTAAGGTCTCTCTCTGCTTTGCCATTGTAGTTTGTAGGCTAATACATTAATTTGAGGAATCTTTTTAGTCAATAGATGGATAAGTAAATTAATTTGTACCATTTGCATAGTATGTAGTACTATGTAGTGGTATGTAAATTAAAAAAAACATCTTATATTTGATGTCAGTGTGACTATAAAAGCTACGCTTTGACTTCTCTAGCCAGTTAGTTTATCAGTACGCTAAGCCAGTGGTTCCCAAAGTGGGGGTCGCGACCCCTAGGGGGGGCGCGGTGGTACTACAGGGGGGTCGCGGCTTCATCACCAACCCACACACACAGACGCACACATACACCGGTAAAACAATATAAAATAACCGACGTGACATGCACTGTGTTCCAACCACGCCACCAGAGCGGCTCATGTCACAGACCGACTGTGGCAAAACCAGCGAGAGCGAGAGCGAGCGCGCGCCCGAGCGAGAGAGCGCGAACGAGCGAGGGAGAGAGAGAGTGAGGGAGCGCGAACGAGAGAGAGACACACAGCGACACAGAGCGAGAAAGATACGGAGCGACAGAGAAAGATAAAGATAAGAGAAGGAAGTATGTACAAAGATGGACAGATTTGTGACTGGTCTAAAGCGCAAATCCGATGGAACTTCTGTTACAGCCGCAACAGGCGACGCGACCACCTCGACAACGCCTCAAACTAAGGTACCTCAGTACCACAGAGGAAGAGCAGTACATTGACATGACATCTGACTCAACAAGGAGACTACAGTTCACATCCAATTCACTGGCTGTGTTTTGGATTGGAGTGGAGAAAGACTACCCACTACTAGGCCAAAGAGCTATGGGCATACTGTTGCCTTTTGCCACATCCTATTTATGTGAAACAGGGTTTTCTGCAGTTGCTGCAATGAAGACCAAATACAGATCAAAGTTGAACATTGAGAATGAACTGAGAGTAGCTATCTCCAACCAGCAACCCCGCTTTGACAAAATCTGTAAAGCAAAGCAAGCCCACACCAGTCACTGATTGATATATATGAATAGGAATATACATAGGAATATGATCACAAAATAATATGGTCCATGTAGACCTGCACACCTTGTTCATAATTGTGTTATTTTATTGTTTGAGAAAACCTGCTGTTCAATGTGAGGAAATACAGTATATGTTGTTTGCACTTTGTTTGAAATTAAGTTAATTGTATTTACAAATTATTTTATATATTTTTTATTTTATATATATTTTATTATTGCTATTTTTTTCCCAGTTAAACAAACTGAAGAATAAACTGTGAAGTGATATGTACTTATTTTAGAAAGAAATAAAAATATTTTATACAGTTCATGCATTATAATGCAATTCATTAAAAACCAAGAAAAATTTGGGGTCGGGTTGCGGGGGGGGGGGGGGGGGTCGTCCAATGTTCCTATATCATCAAAGGGGGTCTTGACAGAAAAAGTTTGGGAACCACTGCGCTAAGCCAACTGGCCAATCAGGTTTTGAAGCCTGATCTTCAAATCAAATACAGTAGTTGCATAACATTTTAGTTAATGGTTACTTTCTCAATCAAATAACACACACACACACACACACACATATTTATATATATATATATGACTGTCCCACATTAGTCAAAACATGCTGTCCAGATCTAAAAACAACATTTCCTAGTGGGATGACTAAAGATAGCTTAAAGTAAAAACACTTTAACACATTTTCACAATATTATTGCATCATTCATGAATAATACATCACTTATTTACATGACACTTCTGTTTTGATTCAACGCCGATCATGCTCAGTTTAATGTTGTAGTGGAAAAATCGCCAATCGCAAAAAACGTATGAAGAAACAGTAGAAGAATAAAGATTAGAAGAACAATAGTTAAATTTAGTGATACAATGGTGACTGGGTCCACCCGCTTACTGTCAAAAAGACAAACTAAGGTGAAAGACTGGCGAGCAGAAGAGCAGTGATAGAAGTCTAGGGGACGCCACTTGCGCTCAAAGCATGGATTTGTCCCCGCAGGCTGCAATATTGCTGACGCAAGCAGATATATTCTGCTTGGAGTGATGTGAAAGCGCTCGCCAAAGTAATATACGTGCTAAACTGTTTGATTTGCATGTGCAGGACCTCTACACACACTCGCGTGTGGATGTAATTTGTGCTCGCGGAGTTTGACATTAATTTGCCTTCATACAGTGGGTTAGTTTGCACCAGTGGAGGAGGACGATCAATATGGTTAGATTAAAGGAAACAAGAATCAACACCTGCGAACCAGTTATGTTCCAGTTAGGCTAGTCCCCCACACTGGACAGGCTGATAGGACTTTTAATTTAGCACAGTAACCGACCTGTAGTAGTTGAACTGGGGACTGAGCAGGTCTGTAGTGCTGCCTGTAGAGCAGTGATTCTTAACCAAAGTTTTTTGCGGCCCTCTAGGTGGTGCTCATCGTGGACCGCGAGCGCCACCTAGAGGGCCACAAAAAACTTTCAGTTTTGCACCTGTGGGCCCCGAGACCGCATAGGTTATCAATTGAAGACACCAGAGATATTACTGTTATCCATGAGACGCTCAGTTACAATATAGCTTCCCACCACTTGGTTGCGGTAATGAGTCAGTTGTTTAACAAGCTCTAATAAGCAGAAGAAGACACTCAGCCAGCCACTAGCCTGTAGCGAAAGTTATGGAGAAGTAATTAAAACGGAAAAAAAAAAGTCCATATTTTAGCGCAAGTACAATCCTGACTTCATTAAGTACGGCTTTGTGAACGGAGGTAACGAGGCAGAGCCGAGAGCCCAGTTGTGGACTGTTGTGATTTGTCACAGATATGAAGAGCAACTTCTGGTTCTGCCATGCAAAAATGAATTATAAGGCTATATTTTCATTTGCACTTTATTTAAATTTTATTTAGTTTATTTAATTTGAAACTTATTATTTTGAATGTATTTATTTTATTACCACATATTATTTATTTATCAAATTTCCATTTTTCTCAGTTTTTTTGAGAGCCCCTCCTTTTTTCTGTAGTAAAATCTAATTATTAGTTATTTTTGTGTTAATAAGCCTGACTTTATTTGTATTTGAGTTCAGTGGGCCTAAACTGGGACATGTGTGTCGGTATCACAACTGATGGCGCTGCCTGCATGACAGGAAAAAACTCGGGGGTCGTGAGGAGAATACTTGAGAAAGCTCCGAATGCAACTTGGAACCATTGTTTTTTCATCGAGAGGCCCTGGCAGGAAAGGATATGGTACCAGTGCTTCATGGAACATTAAAAGATGTCGTCCAAGTGGTAAACTACATTAAACGAAGACAAAGAACACCCGATGTTTTCAAAAACTGTGTCAAGATCTTGGTAGTGAGCATGTACAGGTGTTTTATCATGCCGAGGTACGCTGGCTTTCGAGGGGAAAGGTACTGTCCCGTTTTTATGAACTACGAGCTGAAATCGCAGCCTTTCTTGCCCAGAACAATTAGCCTCTTGCAGACCTGTTTAGTAACAGTGTGTGGCTCGCACACGTTGCTTACCTCGCTGATGTGTTTGAACAATTAAACACATGCAGGTGAGGGGGAACCACACTTTTTAACGACATGACAAAATCGATGCTTTCAAAAAAAAGATCTCCGTGTGGGCAAGTTTCTAAAAACCGACTCGACATGTTCCCCAATGCCTGTCATGAGGGACAGCAACTGGACACGGCAGGAAAAATGTAATGGAGATCTGTATAAACTTCTGGAGTGGTTTAATGACTACTTTCCCGAGAAACAGAGGGATGACGACTGGATATGTGACCCCTTTGGAATCAACATAGAAAGCGTCACGTTGCCAAGCAACGAAGAGAGTCAGCTGGTGGAGCTGTCATGTGACCGCACGCTGAAAAAGAAATTCACGGAGGTAAGCCTCTCCCAGTTCTGGTGCAGCAATGTGATGAGCGAGTATCCTTCCCTTGCCACTTAAGCAGTAAAAATCCTCCTACCATTTAGCACTACCCATCTCTGTGAGTGTGGCTTCTCAGCTCTGGTTCAGCTGAAGACAAAACACAGAAATAGACTGGACATTGAGCATGACCTCAGAGTTGCCTTGTCTACTATAACTCCAGACTTTGAGACTCTTGTCAGAAGCAAAAAACATCCCCAGTTCTCCCATTAGACTCGGGTCTATGTCAGTGTTACACCTAAGGTTGAAGTGAGTGCTGCTTAATTTTCTTTCTAATTTCACTTTTGAGTCCGTTAAAAAAAGGCTGAAGTTACTGAATTTTTATGTACGTTGTATTACCTTGTGTCCATAAGATGCACCTTTTGGTTTTCAATTCAAATGCAGCTAATTGAGTGTAAAAGGGAATATTTCCCTCTCTAGCATCACCACTTTTTTTTTTTTTTGTTGGCATACTGTGATATGCTGTACTATCTCAGGTTCAAACTGCACCATATTTTCATTCAATAAATTTGAGAAGTAGAAAGTGTTTCTCGATTTGGGTCGCGGCTTGTCATTAAGGGCTGATGGTGGGTACCGCATCCAGACCAGTTGAGAACCACTGATCTAGAGAGCTTTTATCATTGTGTGCATGTCTAGGGAAGGGATGGAGCCTTGTGCAGTCTCAATCTGTAATAATGAATATGTTATTGAAGTGGCAACGTGTCACTGTGGTTTTATGTTTTGCCCAGGCACTTTGTTACCACGTCAGGCCTGACGGTAACTGTAAACCAGGCCAGGAAGAAATGGAATAATTTAAAGGACAAATACAAGGTAATCTCTGCTTTGTATACTGAGAGAGCCTTAATATGATTCCCCGAAAAAAGTAATTTGCCAGGCCAAGTGTGAAACCTAACATAACACGGATGCAGTGGGTGTTCTTTGTGACTGGGAATACATTCAAACAGTCAGCTTCACAGTGTAGTAAATAATACCCTACTTCCAGGAGCTTAGGGACCCCCCAACAGAGCGGTGGAGGCCGGTAGTGTGACTGCTGCCACCTGGCAGTGGTACAGTGTAATGGATGCTGCACTCCAGGGGCAGCATTCAATTAGTTTGCCCCTGGTCATGGCGGCAAACCTGGCTGCCACTACAGGTGGTACAGTCAGTGCACCGGCCTCTGCCCCTTCTGAGGAAGAAGCAAGAAGCCAGCCTACCAGGAAGAGGACCAGGGACAGAGAGGGTCTCCTGGAATATTTGAAAGAGCAGGCAGAGAGGAACGAGGAGAGAGAAAGAGAGGCAGTGGCGAGAGTGGCCATTTCACTTAAACTAATTGACTCTGCTTTCTGTTTTTATAAAGGTGGCCTGTCCATTGTGCTCAGACTTGTTTCCTGAGTATTTTGTTGAAGTACATGCCAGCACCTGTGGAGAAAGGTTTGTTACTATTATGCACATCTAACACGTTTTTTATTCACTTATTTATTCTTGCATACCATTGAACATTGCTACAACAGGTTCAGCTTGACATTTCTCATACTTTTTAACTTGTCACTCCAGTTCCTTATATTTTTGATTTCAATGTTTCCTTATGGTCTAAATACTATATATATATTTTTTTTTTTTCAAGTCTTGCCAAACCATCCACACACAATGGACGCGTGGTAGGGCTGCACAATTAATCTAATTTTAATCGCGATCACGATTTTGGCTGCCACAATTAAATGAGCATGATCGTCTGCGATATTGACGTTTAAAATGCGTGCTCTGCTACATATCGAATCAAGCGCGTCCTTAACTAACAGTCAGCCAACCACCAGGGGGCGAACGAGATGGGAGGTGTCATGCGCGCACCCTGCAGCGGCAGCCTCAAACCACGTTCTGTCGGCAGTCGACTCCGGTATTAGTAGAAGAGTAGACAGACAGACAACAGAACAGAGAGCAGACGGTCACGGGTGTCGTGTGAAAGGTAAATCAAATATCAGGAGCAGAAGGAGAGGAGCTAGCCCCTCGACAAGGATCATTATCCGTTGTCTGGAAGTTTTTTGGATTTAGGGCAAGTGATGTTAACCAAGAACAAATCATATGCACAGAGTGCGTTAGAGTTGTGTCTGCGCCGCATAGCAATACAACCAACTTGTTCAACCACCTGAAACAAACTGTTCGTGCTGGCTGATTCATCAATAGGCTACACCTGGAATTTCTTTGTGTACCAGGGCAAAAGTGCGTCCACCACAGGCCACGGGCTGAGTTACTCAGCAGTGATGGACCTTTTGCCTTTTCCTCTCCTCGGTAGCGGCTACCTTTTGTACACGGATAATTTTTACACAAGCCCTGCTCTCTTCACCGATCTATCCAAAAAGAACATTGGCTGTTGTGGAACCATCAGGAAAAATCGTATTGGCTTCCCTAAGACCCAGACCAACGACCTGCCCAGAAAGGCTGCGAGGGGAGACATGCGATGGATCCAGAGTGGCAAACCCCTCTTCGTGAAGTGGATGGACACGAGAGAGGTAACGATGTGTTCCACATTGCATCATGCCTATAGTGGACAGACGGTGAAGAGAAAGGTGAAGATGGCTGGGGTGTGGCAGAACAAGTCCATACCAGTTCCAGACAGCATTGTGGACTACAATTGCAAGATGGGTGGTGTGGATTTGTCCGATGCACTAATCGGATCTTACAGCGTGTTACAAGACATTTTTTTACTACTTCATGGACATCGCTGTTGTGAACAGTTACCTTTTGCACAAGGAGCTGTTCAAGTTGAGGCAGGACCCCACCCAGACAAAGCCCTTCACCCACAAGGCCTTCAGGGAGCAGCTGGCCAAGGAGATGCTGGAGTTTGCCAAAGGCTCAGCAGACCCCCCGCCACTTGCTTGCCCGTGTTTTTCGAAACAGGGGTCAGGAAGTATTGTAAGAGGTGCCATGATGCTGGAATACTGAGGGTGAAGACATCCACTGTTGTAGGAAAATGACAAGAAGAGACGGCAAACTGAAGTTGCAACCCAGCGGGAAGTGTTTTAATAAGCACAAGCCAACATACAACAAGTTCAACAAATCCAACGTATTACTTTTCACAGCTTACTTTTATAGTCAAATCCACCCCCCTTTTAAGTCACTTTCCACCAATCAAACCAGTCGCTTGAACCACAAACAAAACACATCTGGTCTCTCCATTATGTCATGCTCTCATAACTTCGTTTGGGTCAAGATAACCTTTTGGCAGAACACATGATTCGCGTACGGGAAATGTTTTGATACAAATTGGAGTGATTTATTACAATTTGTCTGGCGCGCCCTAATCACTTCCTAAGAATGTTTTTATGGAACTAAATGTGTTCAACATAACAAGTTATATAAACTGTTTACTTGTGAATCCAAATGTGTATGGTATGCGCTGGACTGAGAATGTTTAACTGGTTCAACACTTCTGCAAACATCTTTGAACTGAAGTTAGACCCCTGATCAGATTGAATTATTTTTGGGATGCCAAAAATAGACAAACTGTGTCAGCGCCAGCGTCGGAAATACACGAGGGCAAAGGGCAAAACTGCCCCTAAGAAATATAATTTTGCCCTTGATATCACTAGGAGAGGGGCAAAAAATGCCCCCATAATTTCCTCTAATAATAATGATAATTTAATGAACTTGTCAAAAACATCTCAGCCTATATGACCTGGTCCAGTTGCCATAGAATGTTTTAGATTTTCGCCTTGACTGATGTTGCGTGAAGAACCGAACGTTCTAAACAAATAAATAAATGGAGCGCTTCTTAATCAGACCTGTGACTGCGAGACTGCGGTCAACTCAGCAGACACTTAAATTTTAGTGCACCTATATGCTGAAATTCACGGTAAACGTATTCAAACGGCACAGATTGGGAGCGAGCGAAGGACTTTGAAAGCTAGCGGAAAGATTAATGTGAGACAACATCCGGTTTCTTCAGATGAACATCCGGTTTTCAGAATAAGATGCAAACAAAGTATACATATTGCATAATGGAAATTAGATTAAATGATTTATATTCACATTAAGTATAAAACATGCTACCTGCATCTCGTGAGTTAAAGGGAAAATACACCTAAATTGTGCATAAAGTGTCTTTATTCTTTGATTTGAGGGTTGCTGGAAATGAATAATACCTGTGACAGTCAATTAAGATATTTTACTAAGCAAAAAGTCTGAACTGAATTTGTACCTTCAAATGGCACATTTTTGAAATTTTTAAGGTGCTATAAAAATGTTTTTCTCAGAAATTCCACACAATGACTAATGCATATGTTCATGACAAAAATGGGTAATATTTGAGGTGCTAATAATTCCATACAATGACTGATGTATATGTAATCAAGGCATCATTGACTTAATAATTGTTAATAGTTGTTTAAAAAAATTTAATAATAACAATAAGAATAAAATTGAATATGATTGTCTGATTTATGTTTTCTGTTTTTTGTTCAAAAAATCTAAGTAAACACTATGAATCTGTAGACTACTACCTAATAGTCTTATTATTGCCATTTGATGACAATTGCTCATATACTGTAAGCTTAAATGTTATTTTACAAGTTTCAAAAAGTGCCCCCAATATTTTTGAAATGCCCCTGGATTACAGTCAGTCGGGGCAAAAATTGCCCCCTAAAAAAATATGTAAATTTCCTACCCTGGTCAGCGCCTTTACAACAGACTTCGTGGTAATGTTTCTGAGAGGATATGCAGCTGGATAGCGTGTAGCCTGACACATCACTGTGAACACAAAGTTACTACCAGCTTTCGAGTGTGGCAAGGGACCAACACAGTCAATGATCAGATGCTCAAATGGTTGCTCAGCAACTGGAATAGGATACAAAGGAGCAGGCTTTATTGTTTTATTTAGTTTTCCAGTCAACTGACGCACATGGGAAGTGTTAATGAAAGCAGAAATGTCTCTTTTCAACAGAGGCCAGTAAAAGTGTCGCCTAACTCTATCATAGGTTTTTCTTACCCCTAAATGACCTGCAACTCCATCATGAGCAGTCTGAAGTACAGCAAGTCTTACACTAGAGGGCAAAACAATTTGTAAAGTCTCTTCCCCCATAAAACCCTCTCCCTGGGGAATCAGGCCCTGGGGAATCAGGCCATCTTGAAGAAAATAACCATGGGCTGAACTCTCCACCTCATCATCCTGGAGAACCCGGTTGTACAGAGCCTGAAGTGTGGGGTCACGTTTTTGCCCTTTCAGGAGGTCACTGCAAGACACAGGCAAGGGGAAAGCAGGCACAGGAAACACAGACATTCTTTTCTTATCTGAATGTTCAGAACTGGAATCGGCACTGGCTCGGCTCATAGCACGTGTCACTGTACAGGTGGGATGTACAGCAGAAGGTGTTTTGGAGGACTCAGGCTCTTCTACCTGGGAGGATAGAGTATCCACTGACACATCGGGCCACACCCGATTGCCAGCCAGGTCATTTCCTAAGATGACCTGTACTCCCCCCATAGGCAACGAAGGGCGCACTCCCATTATCACATCACCGTGGACCAGATTTGAGACTAACGTCAAATTATGCTGTGGCGCAGAAAAGACCCATCCCTCGGACCGCAACACTGGAACCAGCATCTGTTTCAGGAGAGAAATACAACGCAGATTCCAAAATAAACGATTCCAGAGCCCCTGAATCTCTTAATATTATTTATGGTTTTGCTCGTAAAAAATACAGGCATACATTTTTTTTTTACATTGGACACTCATTTCGCCAGTGAGCCTTGCCAAAACAATAATTACTGACATGATTGGGGTCCATCCTTCCCTGTAAACCCCGGTCTGCCTAAGTACAGCAGCTTTAACCAACTGGTAGCTACCACTATCAGTAACACTCGAGGCTGAAAAAGCCTCCTGGGCCTTGCCAGTGAGCACACACTGAAGCAAAAGAGTACGCTCAGCATCCGACCAATTTCGTGCCTCTGCTAAACGTTCAAACAAAACAAAGAAAATGTCAGGGTCCCTTTCATTAAACTTTGGAACCAACCGTAAGTTAACAGCAACATCAAATGAGGGAAAAGTAGGAACCTGTGTTGCCAACTCCTCAGTAAGGAAAGTAGCTATTGGCTGTCCTAAAAGTCGCTAGAAGTCGCTAAATGACGCCATCGCCTAATTTGCATAATTGTAATGAGCGCTGTAGGAGAGAGGCGGGAACAGCGGCGGCTTTGCGCATGCGCGATTCATTTGCAGTCTGGACACGGAGAGCGTGGGTCTCCTCTTTCTGCAGCTGGGACTGCTGTGCGAGGGGCTTTCACGTCAGAGTCAAAACACCACAAAAGTCTCCGACAACGGCAGAAAAAGTAGCTAGATTTGTCGCTAGTAGCTTTTGACAAAAAAAGTCGCCATGAGGGTTTGGAAAGTCGCCAGATTTAGCGAGAAAGTCGCCAAATTGGCAACACTGGTAGGAACAGGTAGTACTGACTCTCCTACCTTGTGTGGATCAGCCTGAAGCTTTCCTTCACTCATAAGCTCCAGCTTACATCGCTCCAACTCTAATTGTTGTCTTGCCTGAACATGGCCTAGTTCAGCCTCCCGAAGATGTGCATCTTGTCTTAACTGTTCTAACTCCAAAGTATTTTGATGTTCCTCTTGCATTTGTAGCAAGATAAGTTGTTTTTGTTGCTCAAATGTCAAACCAACTCCAAGTCCAGTCAAAACAGGAGCCATTTTGGAAACTTTGACTGACTCACTCACCCTGGGGGAAGCTGAAGATGTATCAATTTCTACAGGTGCCTTTGCAATCCCCACTATGACAGGCAACACTTTTTCTTCCAACAAGTGATCCTTTAATGTGGCCAACAATTTTTCTTTATTCCACTTTTTAGAAAGTTCGACATGGTAATGGTCCGCTAATGTCAAGAGCTGATCCTTTGTGTAAGAATTTAACAAATCATCATTTGGAGACTGAAGAAAGTCTTCAATGGAAGCCATTTTATCAGTTCACCTGCAACCCATTTAGGCACTTTTCCAACAAACCACAACTAATACAAAGTTTTTCAACCCAAAGCTAACGGATGACAGGCTACATTAAATAAGGAACCCAATTCCTCTGACTAACTGCCTAACCAGGTCTAGCTGAGTAACTCATCCCTTGTCTTCATGCAGGTTAGTGGCAGGATAAATTAAGCACAAAACCCAGTAACCCGGTTAACCTTCAGCAAGCTGAAAATCACCTAGACAGTCATGGAAGTGCCCCCGAGCCATTGCTCTAACCACGTACTGCACCAAAACAACAAACAAAAAAAAGAAAAGGGTCAATGAGAGACAGCCAGTGCCCCTCATTGCTTATGCCTATCAGGAAAAGGGTCCCAAATGACTCACAAGCCTGTACTACTAACCGCAGGTCAGAAAACACAATTTAACCAAAACAATCTGTGTGGAAAACTCCCTCTCCGGAATCGAACCCTGATTCCCCGTTACCCGTGGTCACCATGGTAGGCACAGAAAGTACCATCGAAAGTTGATAGGGCAGACATTTGAATGAGACGTTGCCGCCACGAGTGCCAGCGATCGGCTCGAGGTTATCTAGAGAAGTTAACTGCATTTAACAGGAAAAACATCCTATAGTTGTTGAATATGGATCACTGAAGGAGAAATGAATCCTTAAAATTAAGATTTAAAAACATGGATATCAGGAAACATTTATAAGAAAATGGATGAAATCAGTGAAAAATATCAAAACTCTATTTGAAGGTCAAAGCAGCTCTAAGAACAGATTTCTTCCCTTCTGTAGATGTTGTTCTGGACTAGTTTATAATTGTAGTTTATAATTTATAACTACAGTGCTACTGCTTAAATGTCCCTTGAAATTTGCTACAGTGACATTACTGCACGCATTGTAATGCCAGGTGTAATGTTAGGTAATGGTAATGTAATGTTAGGTTAACGCTAACCCTAGAACAATATTAAATGTCAGCCATTTTGTCTTGTCTTCCTAGCAGGGAGGCTAGCAGCAGGCTATCACAGGATTCCAACTTTACAAACACACACACAGACTCAATCAATCAAAATTAGCAAGTTCTTAACGCTGCCTGTCTCGCAGTGCAAAATAAAATCACATGGAACAAAGTTATCTGTCAGCCATTTTGTCTTTTCTAACAAAGAGCTATCAAAATGCTAGGAGCAATATTCTAAGTTTTCCACACACACAGAACTGTATGTACATTAAAGTAGAGATGAAACCCTTTAAGATCACATCCCCCAGTAATATTGCAGTTATTTAAAAATATAATGACAAAAAAAGTAAATTATTTCATATCTTTCAGTCAAAATCCAATCATCTTTATAAACCAAAAATGACCTGTGCTTATGTAATATTGAACCAACCAATTTTCAACCAATGCTATAATGACATCCATCAATCAATCTGCAACTTTTAGCGACAAGGGAGGTGTCAAGAGTCAGAGTCCTCTGAAGCTCCATGTCACGCGACACTCTAAAGCAGCACACTTCTTAGCGCTCAAATCAAATGTAAAGCATTTGATGCCAATCTGTGTTGTAACTATACACCACTCAGATATTTTTATTTTACTGTGGAATATGTCAAAGTACAGAAGCTAAAGACATTCTAACTTGTGACCAAGTTACTATATCACACCCACAATAACAGGACATTTACATGTTATAACAGAGTTTAACTCTCGCAACCTTTAAAATGCTAATCTGTGAACCTGCAAGCTAGCTAGCTAGCTAAATACATGAGTCACTCACTTACCTCAGAAAAGATGTCGAAGAGGGAGGGAAAAGCTGAAGTACAGTATTTAAACGAAAGCCATAAAACAACAAGCAAATCACACTTGTCCTATCGGAAGAGTCTAATCAGATTCGTCCTGTTGTTCGTTTCTTCCCCAGCAATAGCAGATTGAGTGGGTGAAAGGTTGAGTCAATCGGAGTCAATTTATCATTTTGGCCACAAGCATGAATTTGGAGGCACTGTTTCTCCCCTCGGCGGCTCTTTGATCCAAATGTGTAAGTCCGTTAGATTCCATAGACACACGCGTGCGACCAGCACAAAAAATCTTTTTGACCATAAATGGGAGTAATAATTGTGGGACTGGAGCAATTTGTTTGGAGAAATCACAGAATACTTTTCATGCTTTGCTCCACTCTGACCGTGATCTCATCACTAGCGCTAAACATTCCGTGCAATACACGCAAATTATAAAATCTGAAACTGAATTTTCCTGAAACTTAATCTGTGACTTCATAAAAACTGTGCTAGCTATCAAAATGCTCATTTGGCTCAATAAAGTCAAGCCTTCTCTCTACGTTTTAAACTTCAATTCATTTTTCTACGTTAACGTATGGCTAGTCAAAATGGGCCCAAAGTGATGGTTTTGTTTTTGCTCTCTTCATGCCGAAACCCCATTCAAGTGAATGGAGCAATTTTGATTCGTTTTTTGTGATTTTCAGGAAAACCTCGGGCGAATCTCTAGAAAATAGATAGTACACCATTCCCGATCAAGCCGCACGTATTGATGTATTTATTGCGCAGGCGTTGGGTGTGTGAGGAGAAGCAAACTTTTGTATGGAAGATGGAGAATAAAAAGATTATCATCATGATGATTAAGCCTGATGGGTCCGGCATTGGGTCATTGTGTCAGTGACTCTTCTCGGACATCTGTTTTGGTCACTTCATTCTCAGCTGCCTATATGTCAAGTGGTAATTGTACACAATCTGCAAGGCTTTTTTATAATATTTTAACAATGCACAATATACACCAGTGTACACTTCACTTTTTTGATGGCTAATAAGGACGTTCATATTCAAGAATTCCAGCCATACAGTACGACTATTGGACATATGTATTAAGTAGACATGTGACGACTCGCATGAACTCTATTTAATTTCATTTCCTGTTTTATTTTGTCATTCACTTACCCATGCTTCCTCTGTTACTTTACTTCCTGCCTTTGTTTAGTTTCCCACCTGTTTTGTTCCACACCTGTGTTCCATTTGCTCATCAGACCTCCCCTGTACTTAAACCCCAGCTGTTCACCTACCTCTTGCCAGATTGACTCAGTCATTTCGTTAGACAAGTTCTCCTGTGTCGGTTTATATCTTTGTGATTCCTGAAACCAGTTTTAGTGCTCCTGAGATAGTTTGTTATATTGTCAAGCTGTTTGTTTTTGACCATTTAAAATGCATGTAAATTCCGCCGATTACATCTTTAGTTTGTAGCGAGTTATAGTCTCAGGCTTTTTGGTTTTGACCATTGCCTGTCCTGCCTTGTTAGTTTGTTTTTGAACTGAGGCTCAGTAAAACTAAGATTTTTGCAACTTCATTCTCTGGTCTGTTCACTGCGCTTGAGTCATACTCTGACCACAACATGTAACAGCTTTCATTTGACATAACTGCAATCATTTCTATGAAAAAGCCCAAAATGGGCTGGTCACGCTCTAAATTCTGTTTTTGTCAAATTCAAAATGGTGTGGCTTCTAGGGCTATAGCCAACCGAATTGTTTGAAGCTTCATTCAAAACCAAACTATTTGTGAACTGTTTAAAAGCAGGCATATGCCAGTTAACATAAACCCTGCTGTACACATGGTGACATGGATTTACTCACTGAACAGAAAGAAATCCCACAATTGAGTCTTTCTAAAGCCACTGGACATGGATTTCTCCCTCCAGCCCACCCTTCTGCCGAAAGACATTTCTGGGAGTGCCAAAATGTTAACAAATGTAATTACATGTCAAAGAGATGAAAAGGTGTTGTGTCATATTTGTCAATTAGCTGATGTATACTAACTTAAGAAGACCCATGTCGTCCTTGTCAATACTGGTACTGGTTTTCAATGAGTCATAAACAAATTTCTTTGTTGGAGAAATCCAGAACCTTATGTTGGGATCTGGCAGGAGCGTGTTTGGTTATCAGCAAGTATAAAACTAAATTATTGACATTAATACAATTATTAATATCAAGATTAACAAATGTAAGAACCAAACTATAAATTAAGTCTCATAATTAGTGTTCACTCATGTCAATAGTCAAAGTATTACTCCACATTCAGAGTGAACAGTGAAGGTCTGAATTCAAGCACAGGCCACGATATTTACAACAATGCACAAAGTAATCACAGAAAGCTGCTCTTTAACGTATAACAGTTAATTTAATTCCAATAATATCTAAAACTAGAGAGAATAAAGTGACACTCGTAACAAGGCAGATCCTCACCGCCGCAGTAAAATACAGAAACTGTTTTATATATTTTTATTTAAAAGGGACCATGTACAGTTTAAAACATCGGGGAAAAATGGCAGGTAGACTACCAGACACAGACAAGGGACACACAGGGTTTAATTAAATACACCGGGAAGGTGCAGGTGATGAGGCGGAGCAGACAAAGGCAGGAAATAAAGTGCAAGACACAAGAAGCAGGGAACATCTAAATAAGACTAAATACCAAAACATAAATCGTGACAAATTAATGTGCTTTTGCTCCCTATGCTACTTAATTGTTTTGTCAGTAAATTCAAAAATCTACACAGATCTGCATGTGGAAGAAATAGCAATTTTGATTCAGGCATAGCAAAATACACGCTTTTGGAACTATGAGATAATTACGTTTTTGTAAAATACCGGGCCGGGAACGGGCAGAGGTGGATGGCTCATCGTCCTGCTCGGTGGTGGTACAGCTACTTGTGCCAGGCTGTGCAGAATCCTCTTCCTCACATGCCTGGCCACAAGTAGCTGCCCCTGCTCCAGAGGATGATGAGCCACTACCACTGGGAGCGCCTAGCCTATTCTAGCCTTTGTGGCAACCATCCTCTCATCCACCAAGATGTGCTGCTTTGGATGATAAACGCTCTTGCACCGGTTTCTGATCATCTCCAGGAGAGATCTGACCTTTTGCAGGGGGTCATAGTCCTCAGGCAAAATCAGCAGGGGATTGTCGAGTAGTGGTTATACTGGTCAGGGTGAACCAGCCAAACACTGCTAGTTTTGTAGAGTCAGTTTGTAAATTAAATTTCTCAAAAACAGACAAATGAATATTGGTAAACATTTTTTTATTTTGTGTTGATTTCTTTCAGTAGTGCAATCATTTCTTGTTGGCGTTTCAGCATTTGACCCATACACGTCACCATTTTCTTTCGAAATCTCTCTTCTCTCTTTAGTCTCCTCCACCTGGCCAATTCCGGCCAACTAGTGACTCCAGTGCACTTGTCCTTCATTCAGCGTGGGACTGGTAGGTCTCATGAAAGCACTGTTGCTTGCTGCCTTTTTTCCCCCTAGGTGCTCTTGTCGGTTGCGTGGCAGTTGAAGGACCGGGTGGGTCGCTGTTCGTCAGCGTCACACGATTCCACAGTTAATGGCATCTGACTGGGGAAAAGTGGTGTGGAAAGGACCGTCTCTGGAGGTGCACTCCCCACCCCGGAGCAACCAAATACTTCATCCATTTGCTGTAAAAGGACACAACAGGATTCCATTAAAAATCATATGTACAAAGTGGTTATTTCAAGTTTGTCTGCAGAGATACAACTATGTTACATTAATTGTAGGTGGCAAAATGGAAGATCGATACTAAGAGTCCAACTATCATTTAAGATGTGTACACAGAGCAAGCACTTACCAAGTAGTATTCCCAGGTGATATTGCTCTCTCCTATTGCCCGAGATCGGTCTTTGGCCCTTTTATATGTCGTCAGCATGTTTCCCAGTTTTGTCATTGGTGAATTTGTAACCTTTGCCATTAAAGGCTTGTTCCAATTTTGTGTATGTCATTGTAAGCTCAAGTAATAGTGTGGTCCGGTGTTTGAATTCTGTAAAAACATTAGAGTAATGTTCAAAACCATTCATATTTATTATAATACATTACAAAACAAGACACTATACCTGTCGCGTATTCGTGGAATTCTGGCTGCAAGGATGGCAACGGGCCCAAGCTGTCTGCAGAGGAGGACTGTGGTGGTTCCGGGTTTGTTTCAGTGGGGGAAGGACTTAATGTGGCTGCTGGCTGGGTCCGAACCTGAGTTAAGGTGTGGGAAACTGTAGGCCTGGGCGCAGGAGTGGGGCGAATGAAAGTGGCTGCTGGCTAGGTCCGAACCTGAGTTATGATGGGGGAAACTGTAGGCCAGAGTGAATGTTTTTAGGTTAATGAGGGAGGAAGACAAGAGTCTACGTGACAACACTGTTTGGAATAAAAATCGGAGGCATTGCCATTTGTTTACTGCAGAGAAAGATAGTCGAAACATTTAAAATAATTATCCCTGTGCATTTAATTATTAATAATCATAATAATTGCATTATTTACCTTGATTGGGTCCTGCAGCTCTTATTTCCGCCATTACGTTCATGGCAAACGTGGGATGTGGAAACAGATCAAAGGTAATGATGGCCATCCAAATGGACAAACAAATAAAGTTATTAAGGTATCACTTTTTTTTTTTACTCACCAGTTGTCAGTCGATCAAGAGTTTCCCTATTTATTTTTAACTCGACGGAACCTTCATCCTTCAAGATAATCGTTAGTTTGTCCATTGTTGCAGGTTTAACTGAGGTCCTTTATACACACCTGCTTGAAATGGAGCAGATCTACTGTGGGGGAGCCCATTACAATTGACAACAGATTGTGCACATCACAGTGATTGCTGTGGAAGATATTTTATATCTCCAGTATGCACATGTTGGAATTGATAACATTGTATGTAATATTATAAGCAGCTTATGAGCAGTCTCAACTTAATTTATTAGTGTATATATTTCCATTTTGTTGTAAAATTACACACACGCACTATTCACAGATGAGCTCTGTATAAATTGGACACACTTTCGTTGAACAGGTGTTTGTGATCGAACCAGTGGAGTCAGCTCTTATCCAAAATAGAGATGTGTGTACTGCATGACCAGGGACGTGCGGGCAGGGGAGGCAGAGCCTCACCTGTCATGAAAAGTAAAAAACAAATAAATATAAACTTTTATTTTATCATTATCTACTGATCTGTGCTATAAATGTAATTTTTGTAATCAAAATCGCTGAATTTGCGCATTTCCTGTTCAAACGGAGGAGAGGCAGCGACGAGCTGTGCCTCACCTCACATTGTGCAATCCCTCACAAACTGGGTTGAGCGCGTGCCTTTTGCTCTAAGGCACGCGCTCAACCCAGTGAGTTCTTGTAGCCACTGTAACTGTTTCATTGAATTGAAATTGTTGTATGTGAATCTTGTGTGAAAACGTTAAATAAAAACACAGCCTTACATTTTGTAAGTGTCTGAAGCAAAACAAAGTACTCTGGTCCTTTAAAACAATGTACCCCTCTTCCCCTGTCCGTTAATGGTGCGATAAGATGTGACGACTGAAACATGCAGAAGAGCTTAAGGTAAGTTCCCTGGGTGAAGACTTGGCAGTGTTAGTCATAAATGGTGAGAATGTTCGCAATAGTAAAGTATAGACGATGTACATAACTATTACATACAGGGTGTTAGGGTTACATCCCATTGAGAGCGCCTAGGGCATTAGCCGTAAAAGACTTTCAAGAAGACAATTAATTCCGAAATCCTAACGATTTAGCTACGGGGTGAGATAAAAGGCCGAAGGTATTGTTCTGAGACCTACAAGGAGGAACGCATATCCTCGCAGGTGGGACAGCCGACGGAGTAACCACCGTGTTAGGTGCGAATTCCTTCCCCGCCTAGAAACGGGGCAGGAGACGCTCACGCTACAATGGTTACACTTACATCCAGCTACCGATCGAGCAACGCGATCTCATTGTGGAGCTTTCTCATTTTTAGCTGGCGGTAAGCTATCTCTGTACGCAAGTATTGCTTGTACAGCGTCCGCACATCTTCATGGTCACCCTGAACAAAAGACAAGAAAACCATTCATAACTTTGTTCAGTGTGGTGGTCAGATGCCAACTAAACTCAGACCTCCCCTCACAATGCGAGGGTATTAAATGAGAACTCGCATCCCCATCCCCAGTTCCAGCAGAGTGAGAGGGGCCAGGCTCCCACGGATCGGGCAGTGGTCCAGCAGGATTTGCCTAAAGGAATGCATTGATGTAGTCAAAATACCACTCACAAGGAGTGAGTGGGATAGGAGTATTAGTTTCCACAATTTGCTTTTACCACATCACCGGAGAACACCGACACAGTCTCCTCATCGTCTGGACTGGCCTCCTGTTCGTGAATTAGGAATTATTAGAAACTTTGGAAAATTGTCTTTGGTTTCAAAAGACACACACACACAATGAACATGTATAGAATCATTACACAATGATGCAGCAATATCAACATACATCAGTGGGCTCCTCTCCTCCGACCAACACTATCGGTGGTGGCTGCAGCAATGTGACCGAAGGTCCAGCCACTGCAAAATGTGACGATGGTTAACCAAATGACTGACTATGAAGGAAACTCATAGAATGAAGTGCACCTACCTTTGAGATAAGGCCTCCTCCCAGTACTGCCCACCTCTCCAGAAGAGCTGCCCCCAGCTATGCCCTCCATTATGGGCCTACCCCTATTGTGCTGGAGTGCCAGCTCCTCAGCAGTGGTAAAATCTGGAGTCTTAGGTCCTCCCCCCGTCTTGACCATATCAGCACTCTTTTTGTTTGCTAAAATATGAGGGATATGACACTGACAAGCTGTTCATTACCATGGCACATATTGGATTGACTCACCACTCTGAATAATGTTTTTGTGCTTCGTTTTTACTTGCTCCCATGTCCTCTTGATGGCTGGGTTGCAACTACATGGGGGTTGAAAGCACTCATAATTATATGTACACCATAGCATATCATTATTGTAGAAAATGATTAAGGTGGGCTCATGATAAGAATCACAAACTTTCTTTATACTGCTTCAATTGATTGAATTTCTGATTATGAATACATACATACTGATCCGCCCATACAGATTCACACACATATTCAAACTCCTAGTTCTATATGGTAATCTACACATGCATGTATATACACACATATATATGATACAGTACAGTACGCATACAGTACATATATCCTCATATTAATTCGTATCAATTAGATACTCTTTGGGCTTGTTTTTATCTAATTATTCTGAAAGAGTTGAGATAATTATTTTCGCTAGATCTCATTCGATGATGCATTCCATTAAGTCTACTGCCAGCAGGCACATTTAAAGAAATATAATCTGATTGATTGGGGTGATGAGGCACTTAAAATGAGCCTATACATTTTCTCAACACTTACGCATTTAACTTGTCTGCGATCTTTTGCCATGCTTCTTGTCTCGCCCTCGCAGCGGTGGCGGTGTTAGATTTTGCCATGATCACGGTCTTGAAATCCTCATGAGGTCATAATCATCTCCTGCTCGTCAGCGGAGTAAAAAGAGGCTCTTTCTCTGCATGGATTTGCCATTGTACTGTTAGAAAATCATGGTTTCGGTGATCGACGCTTCCCCCTTTTGAAGTAGGACGGGCACACGCAATTATCCTGATCCTGATCGTCTGGTTCGAATTAATGAGACTGTTTGAGAGCGGATCAGCCTTGGAGAAACAGAGATAGCCTGATTTCAATCATCGGGTTAATTTCAGCTGGCTAATAGGACATTTGATCGACTTAGTTGAACCACGTACGAGGAACGGGGCCCTAAGGAGTTTCGGGTTCTTAGCTCCACACTCATTTGCATAAATCCTCAGACAGTCCTGTCCTCTGTAAGGAGGCAAACAAGGTCTTGCATGTTGTCAAGTGTTGTCTTCGTGAACTCCACATTAGTTTCTTTGACTTATGAGGTGCGTTATGGCATCAACCATGTCTGGTGATAGCAGCACGGTAACTTTACGCCCTCTTTTACCCCTGATTTCCACACGGCTGAAATGGTTACAAAGTTTTTGAACAAACTTTGAAAGGCCAACAGCAACATCTTTCTGTACAACAATAGTGTCCCTCTCGAGGAAGCCTTATAGTTGCATTTTTCAACTTCTCTACTTCTTCGGTTGAATAGGATTATCTTTGCCAGAGTTGCTCTGCCAAGTTCACCATAGACTGTCGACTGAAATATGTCACTCTGCACCGCTCTTGGGGTACTTCTCAAGTCTCTTAATTGCATCCCCGTTTCCCTCACTTGTGTCCTTTCCTTGCGTCTTAGTCCCTCCCACCAGGGATGCATGGAGGAAACATGTTTTAAGAGACATGAGACGTCCTTTCCTCCGTTGCGTCACGTGAAGCGACGTCTGTTTCTGATGACGGAGGATCAGCTGTCAGTCGGCTTTAACAGCTGGAGAGACTTTTGATAAGTTTGTGTCTGTTCACATGATCACTGTACTTAATAATAGTAACTATAATACTAATAAAGACACACAGTAATCACCACTGTAGAGGTGTTTTCTCTCTGTAGTCTGTTAACAAACTGTTCTGTTTATAAGCACAGGATCGATTTCTACCGGCGGAATGCGATCGTCTCATTTATGAATTATTTGCATCTGTACGTTTTGAAATTGTGACTGTGGCCTCATTATTAAATAACCCAGAATATGATTATTGTTTCTCTTAAATGATAAAACTCAAACACTCAGGAATGATGTAAAACGTGTTTCACTCTCCAGCTCTCTCTGACTTTAATTGTTTCCATAATAAAAGTTATTGTGGGAAACATCAGATCATGAAAACACAAATCTTTCTAATAAATGAAGAAAGTTGTTTGTTGTTCAGACTACAATGAACATATATTTAAACCAGATGGTGAATCAGAAAACTAATCAAATTTAAAGCTTGAGTTCATTCTGTGATCTGTCTTCACTCTGGTGTTAAACTCCAGTCAGTCAGTCCGATCGGCTGCAGCGTCCAATCACATAACTGATGAACAATGAGGGGGCGTGTCGGCCGTTAAAAGACTTCCTGGAAGTCCGTTCTCGTGGTTCCTCGCTCATGGCTCCTCCGAGGTCCCTCCTCCATCCTCGCTCCTCCGAGCTACATTAGAGCTTTGGGGCGGCGCAGAAACAACTTCCGGTTCAAGCGAGGATTGAGGAGCGAGGAAACGACACTTAAGTACCCTTGGTTCAAACAACGTCACCAGCTTTCCTCACACTTATTGGATCATTCTAACCAATCACAGCTGAAGGCTTCTTCTTCGTGAGTTTAAGTTAAGAGAGAGGGATGTCCATACGATGGAGCAGTACTGCCATCTACTGTCAGGATAAAACTACATTTTAAGATTAAATACATTCATGTTATTTATTTACCCTGAAAGGTTAAAAAAAAAGTGTGAATTTGAGTTCCTTAGGATAGCTCAGGTTGAGTGTGTAAATCAGGCCAAAAAGCATGGCACATCCAAAGGCAATGCTTCCCAGATTGCTAAGCACATCCTCTTGCTCGTCCTCTTTATCAGCATCTTCTTTGCGAATCACGTAAAGCCCCATGGTGGTCTGTGCAATCTCTCTCTCAGCTTCCTCACTGTTGACGTTCTGATGGTAAAAAACAAATTGACCATTTTAAGATAAAGAAAACATTGCAAGTTTAACACTAAAAGCTCACGGTAAAATGCTATTACTCACCAAGTACTCCTTGATGAGAGCATTGCTGTCCTCATTGAGGTAGACTGAGACTTCTAAGGACACAGTCCCTCTAGAGTTCAATGTCCTCACTCTGCAAAAGAAGGCATAATAAAAATGATGAGTCTCCACTTTAAGAAATTTTACCAGTTTAACAGAAGAGCAACACTATTCGACAGCAGAACACACCGGCAACATGAAGCAGATTAAATTTCAGTAGAGGTAGGGAAGAGGCACACGACACACGTTGCCTTTGTTTACAAGTGCTTTTTTGAAGACAGGACATTTTTTCATCAGCCTACGGCAAGTGTTACGTGCCGTGTTGTGTTTGTGCTCTCCCTCTGTTTTCCCTCAGTGTCTTCTCGGGTGCCACCCTCTGTCCCGGATGCCAGCTGCAGCGACTGATTGGACGAGGCTGCGTTCAATCGCGATTAGCGGTGGATAAGAGGAGAGGAGCTCCTGAAGGACAACCTCTCTTGGGCAGACCACAGTAGTGAGGCTGTGTGTGTGAGCTGACAACCCTTGGGCAACGCGTAGTGGTGGAGCTGCGTGTGTGTTGCACCTTTGTTCCAGCCGTGTGGGCTGTTGTGCGTATAGTGTCGCTTTCTTTCTATAAGGAAGTTTTCTTTTGCTGCCGTGCAAGCAGCTAGCCTTTGTACAATAAATACTCTTTGTTAACCGTCATCATTGCTCAGTCTCTCTTTCCCCGGGAAATAAACACCGTTACTCCCCGCATCCCTTAGATGCCAAAACGGGGAACGTAACAGCAAGCCATTTTAATATTTATTAGCTAGACTGGATATGCGTAATAACATTCTTCATAGGACTTTAGCCATTGATCTAGATTGGGCTTTGAAGTTCAGATATATAACATTTTGATATAATAGAATGCATGTGTGTACTGACTTTATGGCAACAACCACAGTAAACATTAAAGGATGAAGAAGTTATTGTGATGTTCGACAATGCTTTTTGTGTATTTTTCTATTTATATCATATACATGTATACTGTAAAACCTAACAGCTCATGTTAATAAAAGAAGTAAGCTAACCCAACTTAAATGACATAGAAAGTTGTAGTTACTTGAGTGATACACTAACGTGAACTGCAGCCATAATGACTCAGTCATTTGGAGTTTGATCAACTTCTGTTACACTTTCAAGTTATGTGTATCAATTCCAATGTGTTGTATTAACTCATTTGATCTAAATTGATTTTATAGACAGTGGCTGTGTTCGAAAACTTAGATGTCTTGATCCTTGATCTGTCGTTAAGACAAGATGTCTGTAAATGTACATTTTTCAAAAGTTACCGAGAAATAGACACTGTACTATCCGATAACACCGTTATTGTAACCAGCAATAATGGTTGATGTGATTTGTGAGGCGTCAGTCAGCCAACTTTCTAACATTAGCACGTTAGCCGGTTAGATAGCCTAAAAAACATATATATATATATATATATAATAAGAGAAAAAAAAACTATCAATCTGTATTTAGCAGCAGTTGGACATGGGGATTTAGCAGCAGTTGGACATGGCGAGTCTTAAAAGAGAGGAGAGAGAGAGTTCAGCTTCCTAACAGCCTGGTGGACGAAGCTGTTTGAGAGTCTGGTGGTGCGAGCACGGAGGCTCCGGTATCTTCTCCCAGAGGGCAGGAGGCTGAAGAGACTGTGTGGGGTGGCTGGAGTCGCGCACAATCATGGTCACTTTGCGGGTGAGGCGAGTGTCGTATATGTCCTGCAGGGAGGGGAGTGAGGCACCAATGATCCTTCCAGCTGTGTTTGCTATGCGCTGCAGGGCTTTCCTGTTGTAGTCAGTGCAGTGCAGTTTTTTCTGATGGTGTTGGGGGCCCACTTCAGGTCCTGGGAGATTGTGGATCCCAGAAGGTCTCCACAGCAGACAGTGTTGTTGAGTAAGGTGAGGGGGGGTAGTGTTGGGGGGCTCCTCCTGAAGTCCACTGTCATCTCCACAGTTTTGAGCTTGTTCAGCTCCAGGTTGTTCTGACCACACCAGAGGACCAGCTGTTCAACCTCTCGTCTGTACGCAGACTCATCACCGTCCCTGATCGTTGTGTCGTCTGCGAATTTCAGGAGTTTAACAGACGGGTCCTCTGAGTTGCAGTCATTGGTGTAGAGAAGAGCAGTGGGGAGAGCACACATCCCTGGGGGGCGCCAGTGCTGATAGTGATTTTTCCCAGCCTCACCTGCTGCGTCCTGTCAGTCAGGAAGTTTGTGATCCACTGACAGGTGGAGGCTGGCACAGTGAGCTGGGAGAGTTTGGGTTGAAGTATCTCTGGGATGATGGTGTTGAACACTGAGCTGAAGTCCACGAACAGAACCCTTGCATATGTCCCTGGGGAGTCTAGGTGTTGCAGCATGTAGTGCAGTCCCATGTTGACTGCATCATCCACCGACCTGTTTGCACGGTAGGCAAACTGCAGGGGCCCTGTGATGTCCTTCAGATGGGTCAACACCAGTTTCTCAAAGGATTTCATGACCACAGACGTCAGGGCGACGGGCCTGTAGTCATTTAATCCTGTGATGGAGGATTTCTTGGGGACCGGGATGATCGTGGAGCGGTTGAAGCGTGAGGGGACTTCACATAGCTCCAGTGACATGTCCTCACAAAAACTGATGTACGATGTCAGTGAGCCCATCCAGGTCTGTAGCAGCAGCCTCAAAAACACTCCAATCAGTGCAGGCAAAGCAGGACTGTAACTCCAGCTTAGCCTCGTTGGTCCATCTCTTCAGTCTTCACTACAGGCTTTGCAGATTTTAATTTCTGCCTGTAGGTCGGGAGAAGATGAATCAAACAATGATCAGAGTCCCAAAGCTGCACGAGGGACAGAGCGATATGCGTCCTTTATTACAGTGTAGCAGTGGTCCAGTGTGTTTTTGTCCCTGGTGCTACACTTAATATGTTGTCTGTATTTAGGCAGTTCTTTGCTGAGGTTTGCTCTGTTGAAGTCCCTAAGAACAATGAGCAGGGAGTCTGGGTGTTTATGCTCCATGTTGGTGATCTGCTCAGCCAGGTGTTGGAGAGCCTCACTCACACAGGCCTGAAGTGGGATGTAAACACCGACCAGAATGAATGAGGAAAACTCCCGCGGTGAAAAAAAATGTTTGCAGTCTATGAAGTGTTTCCAAGTGAGGGCTGCATGATTCATTTGACACTGACATCAGTACACCAACCTTCGTTAATATAGAAGCAGATTCCACTTCCCCGACAGAGCCGTTACGCGGTCCGCTCGGAGGAGTTGGAAGCCCGGCAGATGAAGTGCGCTGTCCGGGATGTGCACAGGGCGGCGGATCTGCTAAAGTCCTTTTTTAGTTTGTTGAGGAGCAGCAGCTCATCCATTGTAAAGGACGTCTGAGAATGTGTAGTGTATTTAAATAGATTGTTCCTTTTTTATGTCTTTTATTTTGGACGTTTTTGTCACTGCAGTCGGTGCATTTCCTGTTGCGCTTTTATTTTTAAGGTATAAACCGGAAGTAAGAAGCCATTAGAAAAGTCGCTAAAGGGACGGAAAAAGTGATTTAACAAGGAAGATGGATACGGTTTTATTATTTTAGCACCTGGCCGATATAGGCACAAGTTCTTACGGTGTGTTCAAGGTGTGATTCATTAAAGACTTCATCAGTTCAAGACTACAGACCATTATTCAGCCGGGATGCTACAGTAAGAACTTCACCTTCACCTGCTACACCCCGCTGCTTGTGGAACAAAGACTGTACGGCCACAGAGCAGCGAGTTGCAGCACTTAGCGTGATGGTCAACAGAGGCGGTAAGGAAAACTAAGTTCAAAATGGGTCAGATACATAACCTACAAACGGAAATACAAGAAATTAGAGGCTTACTACATCTGGATGAGAATTAAAGGAAGAAATTGAATGTAAGGAAAAACAACTAGCTGAGCTTCAATCAGAACGTCATAGTGTGCAAACAGAGAAAAATGCTTGCCTACCAACAGGAGGAACTGAGTAAAAAAGGAAAGACTCCTAAACCTGTATGATCAATGGAAAATTTAAATCAGAACATCCAAAGAAAGATATATCAGTCACTGAATTGTCTACAATAGCAGACAACATTGAAGAGGGAATGGATGATGTCATGAGAGCTTACAGTGAAATAAGAGAGCGTGCCACACCATCCACTGAGTTGAAATGCAAGATTGATGCATGTGAGGCTGTGACTAAAGACGTTGTGAAGATAGTCCATGAACGCTTATCAGCAGTAGATGGCGATTATGATGCAGTACGTGAAAGGCATCGTCTCCATCAATTATATGCCCACGACTATGCTTACTCTGTATATGGCACTGCTTCTCAGTCAAGTGGCAGTCACCACTATGAGTCAACGATCATAGCTGCAAAAAGGGCTGATGCAGCCGCAGAGCTTGCTGCAAAGGAGGCTCAGTATAAAATACTGCAAGAAGAAAGAAAGCAAAGGGAAAATACAAGGATAATGGAGGAAAACCATAGGAAGGAATTAGAAATGCAGACGTCTGAATTAGAGCGTCTACAAGTAGAAAGAGATATGGAGGTTGCTCGTGCTAGACTGGAGATCTACGACAGAGAAATAAGACAAGAAACTGATAGACAGTCCATTCAGCAGAACAACAGATCCCCCTTCATTCCTTTCAACCCTGCTATATACCATCAAAACCCTCACGTTGTGACACCAGCGCCCGCTAATGACTTGTCCTGTCTAGCCCAAGCAATCCAAGACAGCATAGCCATAAACAGACTCCCAGTGCCAACGCCCACAGTGTTTAGTGGAGACCCAATCCTGTACATTGAATGGAGGGCTTCCTTCATATCACTTGTTGACCGAAAGGGTATTTCTTCAGCTGATAAACTGTATTACCTAAAGAAATACGTCAGTGGCCCTGCTCATAAATGTCTCGAAGGCACATTTTATCGCAATGATGATGAGGCATATAGAGATGCATGGAATAAGCTCAGCCAACGCTACGGTCAGCCCTTTGTCATCCAAAGAGCTTTCAGGGACAAGCTATCAAAATGGCCAAAAATTCAGCCCAAGGATGCTGAAGGGTTAAGAACATTCTCGGACTTCCTAAGTGCCTGTCTCCAAGCCACGCTCCATGTGAAGGGTTTAGAAATATTAAGTGACTGCGAAGAAAACGTAAAGCTGATACAAAAGGTTCCTGACTGGTTAGCATCAAGTTGGAATCGTCGGGTTACAATAGCCCTCATGGAAGGAAAAGAGTTTCCCACTTTTGAGGATTTCACTAACTTTGTGTCTTTAGAAGCAGGGATAGCATGCAACCCAGTCACTTCCCTATATGCTCTTCACTCATTCAACTCATCTTATGACAAAGGATACATAGCCAATGTGTTCACTCAAACTGCCGTCAACATTAAACAATGGAAACCCAAGGTCCCCCTGTATGTGGTGCAAAGATGACAAGCATCAACTTCCCAAGTGCCCTGACTTCAAAGAAAAGTCCCTTGAGGATCGACGAGCATACGTGAAGGATAACAAGCTGTGTTATGGATGTGTGAAACCAGGTCACAGTGCCAAGGAATGTCGTCACCGCCATTCTTGTGATATATGTAAGGGAAGGCACCCTACCTGTCTCCACGATGAGAACTACAGAAGACTTGATGGTAGAGAAAGGTCTGTACCCTTTGCTAACACAACTCCAAACACTGTAAACGAAACCATGGCAGCCACAGCACTCAGCGTCACTGGAGGTGTAGTCACTGTAGTCAGTCAGGCAGCACTTCCATGATCGTTCCTGTGTGGGTGTCCTCTGCTGAAAACCCATCCAAGGAACCAGCTTGTCTACGCATTACTAGACACTCAAAGTGACAGCACCTCCATCAACAAGGAGGTAAGCAATGAACTACAAGCAGATGCCTCCCCTGTGAAACTGAAACTTACCAGTTTGGAGAAAACATGATTGTGAAAAGTGAAAGGGTATCTGGACTACGTGTGAGAGGTTACAATTCATGTGTTCACATCAAACTGCCTCCTTCTTACACGAAGGACTGCATTCCTGTGAATCGTGATCATATTCCCACTCACGAAACTGCAAAACAATGGCCTCACTTAACAGCGATCGCAGATAAGATGCCACCTCTTCTCAGCTGTGATGTAGGACTCTTGATTGGGTATAACTGTCCCAGAACACTAACACCCAGACAAGTTGTAGCAGGAAAAGACAAAGAGCCCTATGCCATACTTACGGACTTGGGGTGGAGCATTGTAGGCTGCTCAACACTGTGCCTCGATGAAACAGAATCAAGCCTGTGTCAGAGTCACTGTAAAGGAACTCCCTATAATCAGACTTTAAGGACACCAAAGGAGATGACAAGACTGTCTCACAAGAGGATCTCGTTTTCCTGAACAAACTCAAAGAAGGCATAAGGAAAAATGATCAGGGACATTACGAGATGCAACGGCCACACTTACCTGATAACAAACTTGCTGAAATCGGGCTCAGTCATTTACGACGGAGGTTCTACAGGGACGAGCAACATAAAGACTACACAGCAGATATGAAAGAAGTCATTGAGAGAGGTGATGTCGAAGAAGTAAACAAAGATGAAACTCCTGGTGAACGATGGTACATTCCCCATCACATCTATCACCCTAAAAAGCCTGAAAAACTAAGTGTTGTGTTCGACTGTTCTGCAAGGTACAGCGGCACAAACCTAAACAAACACCTTCTACCAGGGCCAGACACGATGAACAACCTAACAGGTGTCCTCATACGGTTCATACAGCACCCTGTTGCTCTCAGGTGCGACATAAAGAAAATATGTCACCAAGGTACTGACTGGGATGACCCCCTGCCAGAGATACTGAAGCCACGGTGGGAGAGCTGGCGTCAAGACTTTGCCAATTTAGAAAAGATCCGACATAACACAAGCCCCCAACAATGGTTTTACATCCCCACGAATGAAAATCCAGCAGACGGCGGATCCAGAGGAAAAACTCTAAACGAGCTGCTTACTACCAACTGCTCACGGGCCATTCACATCGAGATGTTGGAAGATTTGTCCACGGATGCTTTCATCAACGGCTTGCAATGTTTCATTGCAGTTCGCGGTGCAGTCCGTCAAATCCAGTGTGACCAAGGCACTAACTTTGTTGGTGCAAAGAATGAATTCAAGGCAGCTTTACAAGAGCTTAACACACAGAGACTCAATACATTTCTGTCACAGAAGCAGTGTGACTTTGTCATGAACGCGCCCCACTCCAGTCATGCAGGCGGCGTGTGGGAGCGCGCTGAATTCCACTCTAACACTTCCTCATAGCAGACTCAACGATGCTTCATTACGAACTCTATGAAGCTATGGCCATAGTCAACAGTCGACCCCTCACTGTGGATAACTTAAACAGTCCAGACAGCTTGGAACCACTCACCCCCAATCATCTGATTAACATGAAATCTGGAACAGCTCTTCCGCCACCTGGAACGTTCCCCAGAGAGGACTTGTATGGAGTGAAAAGATGGCGTCGCGTGCAGTATCTGGCCGAGCAGTTCTGAAGTCGGTGGAAATGTGAATATCTTCATAACATCATCACAAGGCAGCGCTGGCATACACCGAGGAGAAATCTGTGTGTCGGTGATATAGTCATGGACATTGATGAACTGTTGCCCAGAGGTGAATAGAGACTCGCAAGGGTCTTAGAGACTGTCAGTGGTAAGGATGGACTTGTAAGGAGAGTGAAAATTCGGTTCAGAGATTGGGAAAGGAAGAACAGCGTTCTGGCAAGCCATCCATCGTTGAACGTCCTGTTCAGAAGCTGATTCTACTCCTAGAGACTGTTTAACTTCACAACTGTATCCCTTACTGTATGAAGAGTTTTTAAATGTGGACATTTGCCGAAGTTATGTGGTATTTACTGAGCCTTTAGAGTTAAGGTCATTTTGAGTTTAGAAATCATTCGTGCTTTTGTATTCCATTTTATTCTTAAAACCACTCGTGATTTGGTGGGAGTGTGAAGGACCTCTGAGAATGTGTAGTGTATTTAAATAGATTGTTCCTTTTTTATGTCTTATTTTGGACGTTTTTGTCGGTGCATTTCCTGTTGCGCTTTTATTTTTGAAGGTCTAAACCGGAAGCAATAAGCCGTTAGAAAAGGACGGAAAAAGTGATTTAACAAGGAAGATGGATACGGTTTTATTATTTTAGCACCTGGCCGATATAGGCACAGTTCTTACGGTGTGATTTATGGACCATCAGTTCAAGACTACAGACCATTATTCAGCCGGGATGCTACATCCATCTTGTTGGCGAGAGAGCGAACGTTCGCCAGGTGAATTGACGGGAGCGCAGTTCTGAGTCCCCGTCGGCGCAGATTAACGAGCGCTCCTGCTCGCTTCCCTCTTCGGCGTCTCCGATAAATTCCGAGTAGAGCTGCTGCTCCCCCAACTAAACTCTGAAAAACTTGCTGGTTCTATGAAATGTGGCCAGTGGATAAACGGATGTTTAGAAGTTCCTCTGCTGAATGTGATCAGAGAGGGAGAGCTGGAAACGGGACAAAAAGTACGAGAGAGCGCAGTACCGAGGCTGCCATCTGTGGCGCCATCTTGCATGGATAAGTTCTCTTATAACCCAAAAAGTGTCATTCTGACTACATTTGATTGGGCTCTCGTTTCAAAAATGGCAGCAATTGTCTCGGGTTTCCCCAATGCCTTTTGGGACAATTGCTGCCATTTTCATTGAATACCTTATTTGTGTGAATAAGCAGGAGGACAGTGATTGATGGTAGTAAAATATATATTTATTTTACTCTCAAATGATTACACATAATCAGAAAAATGTGTGTGTGTATATTAACAGAACAGAACAATCAATAAACAAAGAACCGAACGTTGAGGGAAAATAACAAAAATGTGTGTGTGTCTGCGCGTCGCTCCTATTTTCGGCAGCCTGCTTCAGACGAGCGACAGTTGCCCTCGTTAACTTTTCCTTTGCCATAGGGCTCAACTTGACCAAAAGCCGTCTTGGTGCCGGCACTTTCTTCTCTGGAGTCTGTCATTGGAGGCTTCGTTTTCACACAACTGTCATGTACTTTAAAGAACATATCTTTACTTACACTTTCCACCATCCGTCCACGCCGCTGCCCCCCCGACTCCTGGTAGATGACCGCGGAGGATAAGGATGGGCCAGGTGTGGTGGTGGTGGTAGAGGAGGGGGCAACGACAGCCTCGAATTGTTGCCGCATCTCCTTGGCCCTTGTAATGTCCAGCGCATAAAAACGATCCGCTGTGGCGGTGCTGTGACACAAACGCCGCTATTTTCCGGCGCACATCGTCGTGGTGGTGATCTTTGGCCTGGACACAGTAAAAAAGAGGAGCACAAAATGTTTGTACTTGTTAATAAAGCACCAAGGGGAGAGTGACTGAAAAAATGAACTTACATGTCCGGACACCGCCGTCCTGATGTCGGTGAAGGTGGGCCTCCCATACAGGCCCATCTCCACCCACGCCGTCTGAAGGTAGCGGACCAGGTTTTTTACTGGGCATTTGCCGGCCGTAATCATGAACCTATTGTTCTGCGGGTGGCAGAGGGCCCGCAGCTTGATCCACTTCTCTATCCAACTAAATTCCTCCGCAGTGAAGTAGATTTGGGCCGGCCCAAAATCTTTGCTTGTTTTGTGGTCATTGACCTGCAATACACAGAAAACGACATCAAACATTTCAAATAAAACACACAGTTGATGAGGCACTAGAGTGTAGAACCTGGTACATACACAGATGACGAAGCAGTCTCCGTTTGAGGCCGCATTGACCTCCTTGGCAGCCTGGACTTCTTCCACCGTCATGTTGGTCATCACCCCCGGTCGGTGGCCGTAAAGTGATGCCACCAAGGCCGACATAGAAAGTGTACCGCAGCGAGGGATCGGCCTCGGTCTCCATGCGCTTTGAAAAGAGGACAGGGCAAAAGAGAGAAGAAAAAAAAGCACCTTCAGCAAATTGGAGAGAGACTCAGGTTTATTTCCATCTTTGTATTGAGCGTTGAGACATGCCAACTGTCTCACACAGTATCCCAGGGATCCTTTCCCAGGACAGCTCCTGGCAAGTCCGGAGGCTGTCCCTGGTGATCAGATTGGTCATCTTGGCTGCCTTGACCTGGTGAAGGACCACCGGCTTTGTGATGTTTTTAAGGGCAGATCTAACGCTCCTCACCACGGTGGTCACCTGGAGCTTGGAGAGCCTGGACAGGGGGGGCGGGGTCTCCTGGAAATACAGGACGAATTGCAGGATGTTCCTGAGATAAAAATTTGCAGTCGTCACTGTCTTTCCTGTGGTGAGGTGGCCGGTGTAGCTGCAGAAAGAAACTGCCATTTATTCGCTATTCACATTAGTCTGGTGTCACAACTGCTCAATTTGCATGGGAAAACAAGGCTTACTTGCTGATGCCCTCGACGTCGTACATGTATAACCACGTGGAGGTGTCCTTCCCCTCCGACAGGAAGAAGAGGAAGGACTTGGCCCGGCTGACGAGAGACAGGGCGTTCCCTTTCTGTTTTAATAATGGCGTTCCATGTATCCATTGAGGTACGTGACTGATTATAAATTGAAAATGATTTTTAAAAATGTAACATTGAAATGGAATCTTAAACCACATACACAATGTAATTTTCCTTCTTACCATTGGATGGTGCGAGAGGAAGGTCCCTCATGCCGGGGCCTCTCCCACTGCCTCGGAATGCTTCCGGGGTTTTGGCACTGCTGAACAATTCATCGGAAATGGATGAAAAATCACTTTATTTGAACAAAAAATAAATAAAAATGTGGACATCTTGTCACGTCCGAGGGGCAGATCTGAGACTCAAGCGCAGACACTGGAGACGAGGTCAAGTTGAAAAATAAGGTTTTTACTTATAAAGTCATAAACTCAAACTGACTCCAGCGGGAGTCTGACCCTTCCTCTGCCTCCTACGAGGGTTGACAGGGCAGTCCATCTGGTCATGGTTTACCTTCTGGACACTCCGAGGCCAGGTAGGTTCCCGTAAACTGTTCATACCATTCAGCAGAAAAGCGCTCAAAACGTTGGTCCGCTGAGTCCAACAAGTACCGGTTCGCTGTCTGGACAAGGCGGTATCCCATAAACTGTTCATACCACTCAGGGTGGTCTGCTGAGTCCATTTGGGTCCTCTTAGGGGTGGAAGGGCGGCTTAGCGCGCGGTTAGCTTTCTGGAAGCTCCGAGGCCCTCCCCTGGCCAAGCGGGTTCCCCAAAACTGGTCTGCTGAGTCTTTCATGGTCAGATCGTTCTGTCACGCCCGAGGGGCAGATTGGAGACTCAAACGCAGACACTGGAGACGAGGTGGAGTTTAAACTTAGGAATCTTTACTGGAAAAAACGGTCATAAACAAAATTAAAGCGGGGAAAAAGATCCAAAACACAGACAAAGGAACAAACCAGGACGGTCTGACAATCAGAACAGGGAAAGCAGGGGAGTATATATGTGTGGGGTGATGAGAAGATTGAAGGCAGCTGGGTGGACTGGGCAGGTGAGTAGGATGAGTGCAATCAGGGGAAACACAGACACAGAGGACAAAGCCTAAACCGTGACACATCTAAACAGAACATGGTCCATTTTCATATGGCTCCTCGTCATCTGCAAAATATAGAAAAAACATCAATCCAAAAACTGCATATCAATTTCGGAAGAAAATAGATGTTAAAAGCTACACCTTGCATGAGGATGATAAAGGAGAACGACACACAGGACAAATATGGTCAGCAAAGTCATCCTCGGATCCCATTCCGGGGCCAGATCATCGGCACCGCCCTGCAAAATGGCATAGTACAATAGCTATCAAACATAACATACAATAATCACAGTGTAAAAACATATGCAGATCTAATAGAAAACTGTATGCAACATACAGCGGGGCCTTCCACCATCAGGATGGTGGGCCTGCGGCCAGTGCTTTCAAATTCCATCCTGAAAAACAAAAAATAAGATAAATATCGACAGCACATAGAGTCAAAATGGCATTTTTTGAGTTATAAATGAACTTACATAAGCATTTTGACATTATTTCGACTTTATTTGGCCTAAACACCCCAGGAAACAATGGTCTAGGAGGCTGGAAATTTCAACGTAATTCGACCTTTGCCCAAAGATTAAGTGGTATAAAAATCAATGGGAAATTCCAAACACAAGTCTGCAGACCCTCTGGAAAAATTATCTCCTGTTAGCAGCATGCTAATGTCTTGAATCCAATTGAACCTTGAAGGGGGTCCTCTTTTGTCCATCATGTCAATTTTAGGACAATAATCAGGAATTTCAGTTTTACTTGCAATGTGTTTTTCTGGATTGTTAATGCATGGCGTACTTCCTGACTCTATGCTGACTGTTTTGTTAGTACCAGTAATCAAAGATAAAACCGGTAAAATATCCAGCATTGAAAATTACCGACCAATTGCTCTGGCTAGTGTACTCTCTAAAGTATTAGAACAAATGCTGTTAGATAGGCTTCAAGAATACATAATAACCACTGAATCAATTTGGTTTTAAAAGTAAACATAGCACAGACTTATGTATATACGCACTGAAGGAAGTTGTTAGTAAGTACAGGAGACATAACACTACAATATTTATGTTTCCTGGATGCATCTAAAGCTTTTGATCGAATTAATCATGGTAAATTGTTTATCAAACTACAAGAGCGAGGGGTCCCTCCATACTTGACTTGGATTTTGCACTTTTGGTATTCACATCAAACCATGCGAGCTAGATGGAGTAAGAGTGTATCTGCACCCTTCCTAGTGACCAATGGCATCCGACAAGGTGGAATACTGTCACCTGCTCTATATGGATGATCTTTCGAAAAAACTAAAAGTGTAAGACAGGATGTATGGTGGGGGAAAGTCTTGTTAACCATCTGTTGTACGCTGATGACTTAGTAGTCCTGTCTCCTTATAGCGCTGGTTTACAGCATGATATCAAATTCAACTCTAAAAAGAGTGTTATCGTGATTGCTAAAACCGAGGATCCCTCATTTTTTTATGGGAGGTCAAGAGCTAAATGTGGTGCACAAAATGAAATATTTGGGTCACATCATCAGGAATGACGACGTTGTGCGGCGGCAGTGTTGCAAATTGTATGCTCAAGCTAATATGCTGGCACGTAAATTTCATATGTGTACAGATGACGTTAAAACAGCCCTCTTCAGAGCCTACTGTACTCCACCTGTGGTGCAGCTATAGTAAAGTCAAAATGAAAAATATTCAGGTGGCATTTAATGATGCTATTAGAATCTTGCTCAAGCTTCCAAGATGGACAAGTGCTATTCATGTTTGTGAGTCGTAATGTTCCCACCTTCCATGCTGTGTTGAGGAATTTTATTTACAAATTTAAATGTCAGTTAAATGACTGAGAAAATGTAATTATAAAAGCCTTAAAACTGATCCAACACAAAGTGACACAAGATATTCTTCTTGTTTCTGGAAACATTGGAACAAATGTCTGTATGTTTTTAACAACGAGTGACTTTTTTTAACTGCAATGATTACACTTGTGTCTTGGTGTCCTCGTATTGTGTTTTTTTGATACTATATGGACATGAGTCTGAAATAAAAGTTGATTATTATAATAAGCCATTTACCCAACAGAAATTATTCTAACCAAATGGCACATATTTTCCCAAGTGGCCGAAAGCCAGTTTTCCTCTAACTTGTTATACTTTAAATCAGGGTAGAGATTTGAATCATTTTCTTCTTCAAAGAGGGGCTCGTCACCATTAAATACCTATAATCTGGACGTCGTAGCTGCAAGTTAAGGTCCCCAAAGGGCTTAATTGATGCCATATTCCCTTATATTTGGAGATTTTTTGACATATGCAAGAATGCCCATAATCTCTCAAATATGGGTCCCAGAACCCACAGATTGTGGACAAACATTGTGGACTAGGCCTACAATAAGGTCACGTGAACAAAATCCCTCTAAATTATCTAGAAAATATTTTTGCCTGTATGACTCAGAGCTCAGCATATTGTACACCCTGTCGTGCTCTTGGTCAGATTGGACCAACTTTTATTTCTAAACTTGTCAGAGCCCTGCTTTTTTTTAATATGTTGTAGACACGCCCCAATGAGGCACATTCATGTTGGATGGTACTCCCTAGCACTTAGCATGCCTGCGCGGGAGGAGGGGGAATTAACCTACATTTGAATGGGGGATTTTGCTAGGATAAAATGAATGTAAAGTGATGACCAAATGGCCCTCTTTCAAAATATCATAACTTCTCAGAAAAGGCTTGGAACTGTGTTTTAATTGAAAGGAGACACTCCCCTTGATGACTTGAATGAGCAGCAAGTCTGTAGACCCTCTGGAAAGCTATCTCCTGTTAGCAGCATGCTAATGACTTGAATCCAATTGAACCTTGAAGACCAAGACTTTGTCCATCATATGTCAACTTTAGAACAATAAGCCATTTACAAGTGTTTTTATTGCACCCAACACAAACAGCAGCATGTATACATCATTAACAGTCTTAATTTATTAGGAATACATTGTTTTTGGCAATGAAAAGAGGGTTGTTTAGGTTAAATGACTCAAATTTAGAGGTCGTAGGTGCAATTGGCGCAATGTGTAAAAATTGACAAAAAAATCGGGGAATTTTGCATCACACACTCCCTCTGATGATTTGATTCAGCATGCCGAAGGAGAATTCTGCAGACCTTTGGTAAAAGCTATCTTTTTTCAGGAACATTGTATTGATGTAAATCCAACTGATTCTTAATTAAAGACTGTCCTCTGTTGTCCCCTACATTTGATTTAAAATAAATTTCATGGGAAAAGGCAATGGGAGATTTGGGAAAGTTGACCCTGTTTCATTTTTGACATTTGTTTTCAAAAGGGCAAAGTGGCTCCCTTGTGCTTAATTTGGCCCTTTGGGGTTGTCTGTGTGCATCCGGTAACATCCAACATGTTTGAGGTCCAACGTGGCATCGTACGGTGATACCTGATCCGTTTTCAACTCGAAAGGCATAAATCGCCCCATGCCCCACCCATTTCCATGTTTTCCAAGGGTTTGTACCCGAAAGGCCCATTCCCCCGATCCATTTCCATGTTTTCCAGTGAAAGTGTCCCTCAAAACGCATGAATAGCTGCGTATTCGCATGTTTCCCAAGGAATTCTACCCGAAAGGCAGAAGACCACCCAATCGGCCCCACTCAAACGGTATTTCGGGGTACAGTACGACAGCGCCCCCAACGGTATTTCAGGGTACGGTACACTTTGACCCCGTACCCCCTTTTACTCCTGAATGGCCCAATACAAAGTAGTTGAAGCGGCAAAAACATTGTCATCGTACTGAATTAGGGCGTCGAGCACCATGTAAAAGTTGGGCCACGAAGCTGACGTTCCCTTAACCAGCCTTTGTCCCGTGACTATTTTTGCAGAACAGACCAAATTTTTAAAGATACAAAACATGAAGCCGATAGCACTAACTATAAACACAAAATATGAGAAAAAACATGTCATCGCTCCCTACGCGAGTTTCCACAACGAGCGCAAAAAAAAGGAATCCCCGGACCTGATGTCACCACACAGGGAACCCACTACTATTACTTCACCCCCCAATCGGCATCTAGGGAAGGCGCGAACTTACAACAAAGCACTCTTTACAAGACGAAAATTGCCACTGAAGTTAATTTTAAAAAACCTCATCACTCAATAGACTCACCGCTGAGTCCCCAATTTGTTATGGTCCGGCTCTAGAACCATAGCAAATGTCACGAAAAACTCAGGCAAGGAGCTAACCAAACAAATACTTTTAATAACAAAAAGGCCAGGACATTTCAAATTGCAACACAAATGAGCATTCTCGTAGAATGCCAGGAAGTTCAACTGCTGCTGCCAGACACTCCATGCAGCACACCAGGTGTGTCAGAGGGGAAGAAGCCAGTCTTTCCTCTTATAAGGCGAAGGCAGTGGCCAGCTGCCTCCAATCTTCTTGATGTCACTCTCCAACGATCCAAGACCCAGGGACACTGAAAGACAGACAATCCCCGGCAAAGGCCCTGTGCCGTCACAATGTGGACACAGCTCCTACTGCAGACATACAGAGACAGGATCGCCCGTTGTAACGGGTCCGGCACCCCATACTCCCGCAGCACCCCCCACAAGAACCCGAGGGACCCGGTCAAAAGCCTTCTCCAAGTCCACAAAGCACATGTAGACTGGTTGGGCAAACTCCCAGAACCCCTCCAGTAGTCTTGCGAGGGTAAAGAGCTGGTCCACTGTTCCACGGCTGGGACGGAAGCCGCACTGCTCCTCTTGAATCTGAGGTTCGACAAACAGTCTGAGCCTCCTTTCCAGCACCCTGGCATAAGCCTTCCCCCGGAGGCTGAGTAGTGTGATACCCCGGTAATTCAAGCACACTCTCCGGTCCCCCTTTTTGAAGATGGGAACCACCACCCCGGCCTGCCAGTCCATGGGCACTGATCCCGACCCCCATGGGACATTGAAGAGGCGTGTCAGTCAAGACAGCCCAACCGTGTCCAGCGCCTTCAGCATCTCAGGGCGGATCTCATCCACCCCTGGCGCCTTGCCACCAAGGAGCTTTTTAACCTTCTGGGCCCGAGCGAGACCGTTTAGCGAAGAGCGTGTCATAGAATGCACTTTTCAGAAACAAATATAATGAATGCTACACACGTTATATACCGTCGTAACAATGTCATGTAAGCCATTTTACACACTGCAAACACAATAATACAAGAACGCAAATAAGCATCTAAAAGAATTTCCACAATATCACTTTTTTCGCCATTGCTAAGAAGAAGCTAAATGCTAACACGGAAAACCGAAATACCAGAAAGCACGCCAATAACACACAGGTTCCAAAGATATATTCAGAATTTCTCTCCGTGAAACCATTACAGAGCTGTGAGCAAACAAGCACCAGAACAACAAACCGCTTCACCGCTAATATTTCAAACGCTCCTTACCTTTTATGCTGTTTTGATGTAAAGAAAGGCATAATTTCGCGGGTCCCTGCTACAAACACTGTTCTATGAACATCCTGTGGTGTCTCCAAATTGTTTCCTGAAGAAATTGGGATGAATCTAATTTAGGGGAGAGGGGGTAGGCATTTGACTTTCGGCGTATCGAAGGACGGCTTCGCGAGGGACAGCGAAGTTTTGTTTCTGACTGGCTAACAGTGCTGTCAATCCCACCCACGAGGTTATAGTTCAATTCCATTGGTTCTAACGAATCCAAAATGGTGTCACTTTGAAATTGACCAATCCCTCTCAGAGAGACAAGCCTGCGTATTCACACCCAGCCAGTTTACGGAAACTCGCCATTACGCACGAGAGCGCAGAGATTAAAGCAGCAGTTTGTTTGAGCGTCGTGTGTATAACCTTTACAGCTATTTTTCACTACTTTTGTGAAATTTATTTAGAGTAAGATGTCAAGACAAGGACCGAAGAAATATTTTTCTCCGGCGGAAGTCCTAAGAATGCTGGAAGAGGATGCTGGAAGCCTAGTTTGCCCTCTTGATTCATCTTCAGATGACGAAGATCTCCTTTATCCCGACAAGAAAAAGGACACCAGTGACTCGGACTCTCTTCCATCATCGGAAAGGTCTGGATTGTCTTATATTTATTAGTGTAGAAATTTCTATCTAGCAGTGTGTGTGGCTGGGGGGAGACGTGGTACACGTGCTTTTTACACGTGTACCAAGTTTATTGCTTTTCTGTTTACATGTATTGCAATATCAGAACCAGACCACTGAATGCATTTATTTATTTTTCTTCTACAATGATGAAGAATATGAGCCACCTCTTCCCAGTGTCCCAGGTCCTTCAACACGTCGAAAGGCAGTTCCTCAGCCAAGCCCAGCAGCACCTCTCTGGGTACTTCTGCTCCAGCTACCAAGCATGGGAAGAGTAGGTTGGCGTCTCCAGAGAGTGAGGAGGACGATGACGACAGGTGGCATGACAGAGGAGTGCATCAAACCTGCCTCTCAGGTTCACGCCGGCCAGGATCCCAGGCCCCACATTCAACACCACCATACCATGGTCTCCCATCAGCCTCTTCAAGCTTTTCTTTTCTGCAACTGTTGTCAGAAAAGTCAGACGGCATTTGTGTTGTTGATGGCTTTTCTGACAATGCTGCCAAAAGAAAGCTAGCTGGGATGAAATTCACCTGGGAAGTGCTAACGATGAAGGACGTCTACATATTCCTCTTCACTGGCCTTGTGACAGTCCACCACAGGTCAGATTACTGGAGGAAGAAATGGCCGTACAACTTCCAGTTCCCCGGTGACCACATGACATGGGACCGCTTTGAGGCCATTATGTGGTCACTTCACCTCAGTGACCCAAAAGAGGACAAGGAACACTGCTGAGCATGACGGACTGTTCAAGATCAAGCCGCTCTACACAGACATGGTGACCGCCTGCAAAGCCAATTTCCAGCCGTGTCAGAATGTGTCCATTCAGCATGAAGCAGTACATGAAGGACAAGCCCACAAAGTGTAGTTACAAACTGTTTGTGCTGGCTGATTCATCAATAGGCTATACCTGGAATTTCTTTGTCTACCAGGGCAAAAGTGAGTCGGCCACGGGCTGAGTTACTCATCAGTGATGGACCTTTTGCCTTTTCCTCTCCTCGGTAAAGGCTACTTGTTGTACACAGACAATTATTACACAAACCCTGCTCTCTTCACTGATCTGTCCAAAAAGTACATTGGATGTTGTGGGACCATCAGAAAAAATCGAATTGGCTTCCCTAAGACCCAGAACGACCTGCCCAAAAAGGCTGTGAGGAGGGACATGCCTTGGATCCAGAGTGGCAGACTCCTCTTTGTGAAGTGGATGGACTCGAGAAAGGTAACGATGTGTTTCACAGTGCATCAGGCCTACACTGGACAGACGACGCGGTGGACAGCGGAGATGCATCCCAAACACTCTGGAGACCACCCAGATGTACCACAACACCAGGGCCTTTGTTGTGGCACCCCATCAGGATATTAGTTATTTTATATGTTCAGTTTAATTGTGTGTATACACACACACACACACACACAGTTCATGATGTTAATGGTTTTGATGTTCATTTATAGTTATTTTTCTTAATTAATAGTGTTTTTTCGAAAAAGAATCAGTTATTAAATCAGTTAATTTTTTTTTCTTTTTTTCGGATGTTAATGTCTTATTTATAGTGAGAAAACAAACTAAAACCTGCGATGCTCTGTAAGACTGTTCTGACTGCTTTATAATGGAACCAGTCCTATGTAAAGAAATGAACAGGAAAATAAATAAAACAATTTAACAAAAACACTATTGATTTAATTTACATTTATATACATTATTTATCAATCATTTTCTCCACTAGAGAAAAGAGCCTGTTCATTCTTTCCCTGCTCTCCTACGCTCTTCTCTCCTCTGCAACCTCATCAGCTCCATCAGCACGGCCAAGTTGCAGCAGTGGGTTTCCCTCTCACTCCCTCAACTGACCCTGGATACTTGCAATCCTAAGGCAGAGGACATCAATCAAGACAGTTAACAAAAACAACAGCAGCAAAATTAATGTCGGCAAACGTGTTAATTAACTTGTAGTAACACATATGCATATACTTTTTCTTGAGGTTGTCCCATTTTTTTTTACCTGCAAGGGACTCACCCTCCCCCAAAATTGGCCTAATCACATTGAAAAAATGATGAAAAGTTATCAATAATGTTAACACAAGAAAATTGACAATTTTTACACAGCAGAATATACACAAATTCACATAGAAATAATTTACATGGACGCCTTATTTTCACTTTAAAAAAAAAGAAAAAGGTGACAGACAACTGTCATCAGCAACAATAACACATCAGAAGTGTATTCTCCTCTACTGGTTGTCCTATTAGTAAAGGCTTTGTACAGGATGAGAGCTAATTTAACTGTAATATAAGATGAGAAGATGTAACCTTCAGTACAGGATGGTCAAATGGAGATATTACAAATGGACTAATGTCTCACTTCCAAGCAACGCTTGCTGAATGTTTGGCCCCGGTGAAGAGGCCATCGTTCTCCCCCCTCAGCTTAATAAACTGAGCTTTTTGCTTCACACCACAAAACAGAATTAGCAAAATACTCATTCAGTTTATTCGTGTAGTTAATCTCAACGTTTGTAACGTTACCGGACTTAAAGTGATATTTCAGGTTCACAACCTGTCTACCTGAGCTCCTGTTGGTCCGTTTATGGACATGATATGAAGTATAAATCATCACAATCTCAGTAAGATATTATTCAAGGTTAGAAAGTGAGGTTAGACAAGGGACGTGCAAGACAGCACAGACAAGAAACAAGGGAACGCCCACAGCAGGCCCTGCTTAAAGCCAGAGGCCGTCACACCATGAATGGTGGAAAGTCTTATTTTAAATACGGTTGTTTGTCTTGTCCAGCTGTGTAGTTTAGTTTGGCGCAGTGGACACGTATTAAAACCTTTAATCCTGCTTTTTTAAATTCTACATTTATGGTTTGTTAAATCACTCATAAATGTACATTAGTGCAGACTGAAGAGCACATTTACCAGGTGCTTAAGCAAAGCTTCGTTTCCAAGAGGTTTAGAGCCTCTTTAGACATTCTGCCTGAGCACATTACTCAGGGTTTGTACGGTCCTGGAAAAGTGCTTGAAAAAAATAAAATCCCAAAAGTTTTGGAGAAGTCATGGAAATTTGTTATATTCATATTTTCATGTCGTTCATTTACGCTGAGTTTTAAATAATTAATATGCTTTTAAAGGAAATACGCTCAAAATATAAGCAGGTATATGCTCTCATACTAACTGAAAGGTTCGGTGGCCATAGCAACAGTTAACTCAGGGAAGCGGGCGGGATAATGCACTATGCTTGGCTACAAATGGAAAAGTACATGTCATGGGTTACAACAGACAAAGACCCGGGACGAGCAAAATGTAGGTTGTGTGGTGGCAAAACATTCAACATTTGAAACATGGGAGAGGCGGCATTAATGAGCCATGCCAAAGGAAGCAAACATCAGAGCGCTGCTGCTAGCGAAGCTACAGCAACCCCCATCACCGGCTTTCTCACCACAGCGAGGGCAACGTCTCTCTCTTCGGCTACCAAGCAGGTGTTGATAACCGATGCTGTAACGAAAAATTAAGTCCTAAGCGGAGGTAATGTGGGCACTGAAGGTGGCCAATGCGCATTATTCTTTTAAATCATCCGAAGATGCCAGCCTGCTCTTTCAACGAATGTTCCCCGATAGCCAGATTGCAACACAATTTGCTTGTGGCGAAAGCAAATGCGCATATCTCTGCTCGTTCGGGCTCGCTCCCCACTTCAAGAGTCTCACGTTGTCCAACGTGTTGAAGCAAATGGCCTATGTAATGCTGTTTGACGAAAGCCTGAACCACTATTTACAGTCCAAACAGATGGATTTGCACGTGAGGCTATGGGATGGCGCCGATGTGAAGACCAAATACATCGGCTCTGAGTTCATGGGCTATTCATCTGCCCTTGATGTCGTTGGGAAAATGACCAACCTGCTGTCAGAGATTGGAGTCAACAACCTTATCCAAATGTGAACTGGAAAGTGTTCGAAATACTCCAGAAGACTGTGCAAAAGGATGTGGGAAAGTCGCTTGTCGACATTGGTTTGTGTGGGTTGCATATACTCCACAACGCATTCAGAGATGGATGCAAATCTACAGGTTGGGAAGTTGAACACGCACTCTCTAGCATTTACTGGCTGTTCCAAGACTGCTCTTCGTGACGGCAACTGGTTGCAGCACCAACATGCTTTGATTTTGTAATCACCGATGGATCGAAAATGTCAACGTGTCAGAACGAGGAATGCTGCTCTGGCCGCACGTAAAAGCCTACGTTGAGATGGTAGGAAAAGGTGAACTACCCAATCCAAAGGTGAAGTCATTTGAGGCTCTGAAGGACTGCTGTGCAGATCCTCTCTTCACCGTGAAAGTGGCAATCTTCAATAGCGTTGTAAGAGAAGTCACTCCATTCCTCACCGCCTACCAAACAGACAAACCTATGCTTCCCTTCCTCAGTGAGGACATGTTCAAACAAATGAAAGGTAAGCATAAACATATTTTGAACGCATACATGTTCATATTTATTTTAAATATGTCTTGTAACATTTTGAGAATTTCAATTAGTCTTGGAGTAATATGTTGGATAAATGTAATAGGTTAATAGAACACCGCCACATTACTTGGATGATAAAAAAAGTATTTCTTTGTAGAGCATTTGAGCAACTTTAAAACTTTCTCTGTACTGTACCTATTAAAATGTAGAAGGTGGGTTGGGAGGGACCATCCCTCTTGTAGTGTAATGAGGGTTAATTTTAGTTAGTCAGTCAAACACAAAAAGAAAGCACTTGTTATGCGAATGTTGTTTTATAAACCTGTTTAAATGTGAAATTGTTTTTGTTGATTCATGGTCAAAGAGTTAGTTGCCAACTCAACGTTTTGTTAAAATTTGCACTACAAAAGGGAAACAATGTGTGCACTAGCTGGATGCTACTACCTACTAATGATGTCAGTTTTATGAATGCCTGTCAACCAGAGTATATTCATAAATGTTTATTTTCTTAATCAAACTATTGTCTCATTAATTTGTGTCATTTAAGGTATACTGTATGCTTTGGAATTCTCATTCTTAGTTTAAATACTACATTTGCTCACTTTTTCATGTATACACCGAGATTTCACAAAATGTTTGGTCATGGAAATTTGGTTTAAAGTTATTGAAAAGTCATGGAAATCCATTGGTCAAAATGTGTATGAACCCTGATTACTGTATGTTCATGGTTGTATGTTTCTGTGTTTATTAAAAACTTTCAAGAACATTTTGGGTCCGTTTCAGATTTTATAATGGGTGTGTATTGCACGGAATGTTTAGCGCTAGAGTGAGGCCATAACTGTCAGAGTGGAGCAGAGCATGAAAAGTATTCTGTGATTTTTCCAAACAAATTGCTCCAGGTCCCACAATTTTTACTCTATTTTTGGCCAAAAAGAATCCAACGGACTTACACATTTGGCTCAAAGAGCCGCAGAGCGACATGAACTCCAACCAACTGCTCCATTAGACTCAATGTTAAATTTGACCACTAATTTCTCAAAGAAAGCAGACGGTACCAGTTTTGTATTTTGCTCTGTAGCTCACATTTGTAACACCACAAACATAAAAACCACAAAATCACTGTTTACTGTAATGTTTCTTAATCATTCTGCCTCAGTAGCTTTCAGCTTTCAGTAACTGTATCTTAACATTAAGCTCAGAATTAGCTTAGTTGTTTTTCTATTAAAATGCGTACACTGCAATACTACTCTGGTATTCATACTCCTTGTATAAAGTTGTGGTTACTTGTAAATGGGTTGGTGTAGTTATGCATGATACATTAATACATTTTAAAAACCATTCTTTCAGTCATTAATTTCCTGTTGCAATGGTAATTAAACAAGACAATACAATCATTGTATTCTCTACATTTCTCACAGTGAAACAGAGAATGTGGTGTACCTTGAAAATACATGCTTAGTTACTACCGGCAATATTGGCGTGTATATATTGCGACGTCTTCGGGGAGTAGAAGCCACACTGTCAGAATTTTCTAGTGTTACTATTAATGTCGCCACCTGTAGCTGTAATGCCAGGCAAATGATGCTTCTATACAGTTTGTGTTGACACTGACAAAACCAATTAATTACTGAACACACAAGGGTAACTAATAGGGGTGCAACGGATCATAAACCTCACGGTTCGGATAATTTTTAAAACAAAAATATTGAAGATATCCAATTTGAAACAAAATGAAATAAATAACAAATAAAAAATAAAACATTCAAGAATACTCAATTCTGTTTAAGTGCATCATGAGGTATGTTGATGCCCTCGTCCTTGGATCAATATTTAAAAGCTAGCTTACACTGTTTTAACTGAACTGAACTACTAGGCAACAACTTGGGTCTATGTTTACTTCTTTCCATTCAAATACACTGCAGTAAACATGGAATGTTTACCATTCCTGGGAAATGGTCTACAACTTTAATTTCAAAAAGATAATATCTACATTCTCTGGGGAGAGGGTAGACCTTTTTGCAGTTACTATGTCCCCTGCTGTAGAGGACACCCTCACTAGACACTGGAGTGCCAGGTACAGCGAGGTAGCGTCTTGCCATCATGGCAATGTGAGGGTATTTACACTCATTGCTTTTCCACCATGCCAGCGGATCACCACCCACTGGAATGCCATTTGCTGCCTTATAGAGTGCCACTTCCTCTGTGACCGTGCTTGCAAAGGTCTCCCCAAAAAGCTCCTCTATGATTGACTTCTTTTGTGGAGGAGATTCCTCTGAGTCTGGTCCTGTCAATGTGTGCTCTGTGGCTTGACCCTGTTACGTTCCCCTTTTGGCGTCTAAGGGATGCGGGGAGTAACGATGTTAATTTCCCGGGGAAAGAGAGAATGAGCTTTTAACAAAAGGAGTATTTATTGAAAAATGGTTAGCTGCTCACACGGCAGCAAAAGAAAACAACTCTCTTATAACAAGAGAGCGACACTAGTTGACAAGCACCACGACGACAGCAGCCCATGCGGCTGTAGCTGGGGTGATCCACACGCCCACACAGCTTCACTGCTGCGGGTTTGGCCCAAGGGGTTGTCCTTCTGGAGCTCCTCTCCTTTTATCCATCGCTAATCGTGATTGAACGCAGCCGCGTCCAATCAGCCGCTGCAGCTGGCATCCGGGACAGAGGGTGAGCCCAAACACAAGACACGTAACAACCCTGTAAAAAAAAAAATACTTGATCTGTAAAACTAATTATCTACTTTCATGTTTCATGAAACTATAATTAGGATAACAACAATTAAATAAATCATTCTTATTCTTTTTTTTTTGTTACCGCTTCAGTGGCCATAATCTCAGTGGCGAGATCATTGTATGTTCTCAAGCATAGGGCAGGGTCTAGGTGAGACAGGGATTTAAACTGTGGATCCGGTGTAGTAGATCTATGAAGGTAGTCCTGTAGATTAGGGGGGTCAGTGTATCTGGGGTTCAGGTCCCCTCTAATGGCAGCCTTCACATCTCTAGTGACTGGCCACTAGAGTGACTCGCCACATTTAAGAGTAGGCTTATGACTTACCTTTTTGATAGTGCTTATAGTTAGGGCTGGCTCAGGTTTGCCTTGGACTGGCCCTTAGACAAACTGGTATAGGCAAAAACTACAGGGGGTCTTCCTAGGACAAACTGAACTCCTCTCTCCTCTTCTTCACCTCTGTCTGTATGCATTGATGTCCCATTAATGCTCATTACTAACTTTACTTCTTCCCCGGAGTCCTTGTGCTTTCTCTCCTCACAGGTTTCCATGGAGCATGGTTTCATCTGGACCCTGGTCCTCCCTCCTACCATGGTCCTGCTGACTCCAACTGCTAATATCACTTTTATTATTACTCACATTACTAATTCATATTACCGATACCATTAATGCACATTATTGGCCTGCTTCTTCACCAGAGTCTCTGTGCTTTCTCGCATCACAGGTTCCTGTGTATCCGGGTCATACCTGGACCACATCTTGCCGTGGTTCTGTTATACATTGAATGTGCTGTAATTACACTGAATGTGTTGTAATTCACTTATCCTGTTCCACACATGACATCTATTGCACTTCTGTCCATCCTGGGAGAGGGATCCCTCTTCTATTGCTCTCCCACAGGTCTCTTCCTCTTTTTTCCCCGTTAAAGGTTTTTTTTGGGGGAGTTTTTCCTGTTCCGATGCGAGGGTCCCGGGACAAGAGGATGTCAAATGTGTACATATTGTAAAGCCCTCTGAGGCAAATTTGTAATTTGTGATTTTGGGCTATACAAAAATAAATTGAATTGGAGCAGTCATCCTCACTTGGGGCCATGAATTGCAGGATCTTTGTTTTCAGAGGTAGGATCATGGACACAGATGGTGTAGTTTCAGTGCTCAATAGGGTTGTAATGGTTTTGAGGGGGTTCCTCTGCAATTTTCACATCAGCATCAGACAACACTCCAGCATGTCATTAGTGGAGATCCATCTTGTTGTGACATCGTGTATGAGCTTGTGGGACGGTAGCTGTAGCTGTAGCATTTCTTGCTTGGTCTTAAGCACATGAGCGGCTGTTGTGCTTCGGTGGAAAAATGAAACCACTTTCCTGATTCTCCCAAGGAGGCGGTCCATCTGGTTCACTGAGGTTCCCCTTTGGGATGCTAAATTGATCACATGTGCAAAGCAAGCTATCTGTGGTCCCAGTCCAGCTTCTATGACTGCATTTGTTTAGTTCCTGGCATTATCTGTGGTGACTGGGGTATTACTATTGGGCCTATTTAGCTTCCACTCTGATACTGCTTCTGTCAGCACCTGTGCCAGGTTTGTGGCTGTGACTTTCCCAGAGGGGGCGTGTCTGCAGCACCAGACTATGCATCTCCCACTCTGCCGTAATGAAGGGAGCGGTCACAGTCACGTAGCTCTCCGTTGCCCTGGAGGTCCACCCGTCTGTGGTGATGGCAACAGAGGATGAATTAGCTAACTCGTCCACAATCCTGATCTTTTCCTCTTCATATAGGCCTGGAACGATCTTCTAACTGAAATGGGTGCGTGAGGGGATTTCGTAACGTGGCTCAAGCACCTTACGCAATCCTTTGTTTTCTACAACGGAGAATGGCCTCATGTCTGCAGCAATAAAGACCTCAATTGATGCTCTAATAGCTTTAGCCCGGTCTGATTCTGCCACAACTTTTAAAACATTTAAAAGTTGCGCTATTTTTTTTCTTCGCGTTTTCACCGTTGCGCGTGAGGTCAGTTAACGATTCGCTCTCGTCGCGGCAGCAGTAAACCCTTCCTGTTCCAGTGCAGGAGACACAACACCTAACTTTGGTAGAATATATATTATTTCTATTGGCGGTGTTGAAAATATCATTTATTTTTTTATCCTCAAACTGGAAGGAAAGAGTCAGCGTCAATTAAGTTAGTGCACCTGAGTCGCGGCAGTACCAGCCATAAACGTGAACCTTTCCAGTGCGAGTCTGGAGTTTCCCAAACCGGACAGTTTTTAGCTAACGTTCCAATAAAAATTCACTTAAAATATTGATTTAAAATGATTGTGTAATGTTTTCAGTTGGTTTAATGGTGGTAAACTAAAGTTTAACTTCGTACATTTCGAACTAAATATCGTTAGTTAGCTTTGCCTTTACCAGAGTCGTTAAAAGGACGCTAACGCCGGTGAATTAGCCGTGCGCCACTATTTGCCTAATCCGTCCAAACTTCTATCGTCGTTATAAACACTGGGTGCTGCTGGTTTTTCTGGGATATTCACTTGTTACAGGGTCGCCAAAATTACCATCAATGCTGTGAACACATCCGGGAACGTAGTTCTGCCCTTCACAATAAGATATCACGCTTCAACAAGTCCAAATTGTGCAATGAAAGCTCCTTAATTTCCGTTTTGAGTGTATACGACCATAGTGCTGGGCGGTATGACCAAAAATGTGTATCATGGTATTTTTCTTTCCTGCGTTAACGCATTAATTAATTAACGCCGAAAACTAACACAAGAACCACCAGCCAGCAAGCGGTGGTGTATCTTCCATCACTTCCTGTTTCCGTCACTTCCTGTTTCCTTCACCTACATTCCCCTGGGTCCTAAGTACCTCCATGTACAGCTTCTTATCACCCTCTATGTATCAACGTACATTTATAACAAATACCACACATATTACACGGTAATCAGCGTTGCATATGTGTCTGACCAAAATAGCCAAAAAAGCATCCGAGGACCGTGATCGCATACACTCTTCGTATTCCAACACGTTTTCGGCTGAGGTGATGGAGTAAATTGCTAGTGTTGCCACCAGAGGCAAAAACAGCGGCTCGACAAACTTTACAATATATCGTCTTTTGATCTACGTCGGATTTTTTAAAACCAAAAAACCTCCAAACAGCAGACACAGCTCCTCTCTTGGGCACAAATTGTATTGGTGCATCTCCGGTCTCTCTTTGTTCCTCCTGCATAGCTCTTTTCTGTTCTTTAATGTAGCGACGGAGCTTCTTCTAGCTGTTAGCAGACTGTTTTGCTAGCGGGCTAGCAAGCTGTACCCAGCATGCAGTTCGGCGGTGTAATTTTATAAATGTACAATCTTTAGTGTTGCAAATTGTTTGTGTCACAAACTGTTGTGTCGTGGTGTTTTGTCGTGTTAAAGAGCGTTAGTTGTGGGTTATTAATTGTTGTTATAAAGTTATAACCATGACTAGGGGTCCCTCTGATAACTAGCTCCGACTCAAGCGCTCAAAGCGGCGAACAATATTTACTGCTGAAGAGTGACAGCAGTTGTTTTGGCTATGCACCGGTAGGACGGTGTGTGAAAAATTGATATCATATGGGAAACGGTATACCGCCCAGCACTATACTACCACCTGCTGGATGTTTTGTTAAACTTTTCATGTCAATCACTGGCAAAACACCAGCTGATGCTTGGAATTTAACAATTATGTACACATATATATTGTATATAACAATTACTATCATAACACACATTGCAGAGTAAGAGTTCTATTACAACTAAAAACACAAGTATTCATGATTGAAAGCTACATTGTGAAAGTGAAAGACAAATAACTTGTGCAAATGATTGAAAAGATAATGCAAATATTTATTTTAAAACAAACGAGACAAAAACAAAATTAAAAATCAGGACACAAATGACATTTAAAATAATCCTCGTCATCATCCAGCTCCTCGTCCCAGCCCACACACAGAAAACATCCTGACTGTAATACGATGTTGAACAACTTCAACACTGCACCCTGCATCTCTGGGGTGCTGCATTTGAGCATTTCATCTTTGATGCTGTCTGGACAACAAGCTTTTCTTGGCCGGAGAAATTTTGTCTGTGTGCTCAGTTCTTCCCAAGTAATTGGGATCTCTCTCTCTCGAACACACTCACACCAAAATTATTTGCATCATTTATTAGACCATTGTCCATAAATATACTTTATGTAGCCTGGCTTATGAAAAACAATTTATTTTACATATGTCTGCTGTTATGTTTCAGAGCTAAAAACAAACAAACAGCTCCCTACCCTCCCCTTGACTACAGATTATGTCACTCATCAGTGCTATATTTTCATTGGCTAGACAAAGTAGTGTAAAGCTAGCTACAAACTACACTCATGTGCTAACTCATATTAGCAATACGGTGAAAATACAGAGACACTTTTCAGAGTTAAAGACCGTCGCCCGAGTGTCGGCGAGTGTTCTTTCTGCTTTCTCTCATCAAAGTCACTTTCCTATCGTATTTAGACATGTAAACGTCGATATATATTCATGAAATTTGACACGTAGATTCTTTGATATGTTTGAATTAATATTACTTACTCTTGGATGGCAATCGCCGAAGAAAATGACAGCGAAAACACCGGAAAGTGCGCCACGACGGAATCTTTCGAGACAGGCCAATAGCGGCTAGCGCTGTCCGAGACAGGAAATCTTTAAGTTAGAGCTTGGGTATTATTAGTTTTTTATTTCTACCCCGCCAGTTTTTGATCTTCAGACCAGACGAAAAGCGCAAAAAGGACAACTACTAAATGTACCTCATTGTAAGTCCAGTTTTAACTTAAGCTATGTTTTCAAACACCTTTGCTAACATGTAGCACGTTTCTCTATGCAGTAGGCATGTAGCTAGCTAAGCCGTTAGCCGTTCTTAGCTTAGTTAACATTTAAATACAGAATACTATTAGTAACAGGTACATTTTTCCATAATGTTCAGTTGTCAATTTTGCGGCCATGCCTGTGTTACTAAATAGGCCTTTGTAAGGCATATGAAAGTTCACCAAAATACCCCGAACATCAAATTGAAATGTGCTTTTCATGGTTGTAACCGTTCATTTGGCAAAGTTTTGGCTTTAAAATGTCATTGTAACAAGCTCCCTGCTACACGGTGGGTCTGTTGAGCACAATGACGCCAGTACACGGTTAAATGCCGGTTTGCAATGTTCTTTATTTGTAAGGAATCGGCCTAGCTTGGCCGTGTGCTCTCCGTGCTCGTCCCGAGCTGTCCTCCTCGCCTCCGTCGCTACTGTTGATTAAATGTGACCATTAAAAACGAACTTTAACGCTAGACTGTTATTGCCATATTGGACCAACTGCATTACACTTTAAGCGTTATGCATTTACAGACAATATAATAACATAACAGCAGATACTTTCTTTACATTTACTAATTGGATTGACTGATATTGCTGACGCATCCACTCACCTCACTTCGCCTTTGTCCTTCCGAGCCGTTGTGCCGCTTGTCAATGGTCGGTTGGTTGACGTTCATCGTCTCGCTGGCTAACCATATTCATCTGCTGCTTGGTTCACTGAACCGACGTACTGCGTGGTCAGGTTCAGGTCACGTTCGTGATCCGGCTGCCAAAACGTATTGGTCCGCCGCGTGGTTTAGGTTAGTTCGCCGTCTGGTATTTACATAGGTTGGTGACGCAGCTGAGCAGACAGACAGCTTGCGAACTGCTACGGCACCCACCTGTCACTCAAAGCGGCCACGCCCTCGATTATGCATAACTTTCAGCCTCAATATAATTTAAATGGATTAGTTATATACAAAGTAACCTCTGTACAGTTCATGAAGGGGCAAATTAACTGAAGAGACCAAACCCGTTTTTTTGTAGCAAGCTGTATGCATTTGTATTTCTGCTTAGAAGTTAGACAATTTAACATGGGGGTCCTATGGAAATTGAATCGCTTTCAAAGCCTCAAGTGGCCGTTTGAGGAACTGCAGTTATTGGCACTTGTTTTTGACTGTTAGACATAGCCATACTTATAACTCACAGTATTCAGTTCATTTGACTTCTTGAAATTTACATTTCATTGAACTGGCTTAAATACCTGAGTTGGAGTACCGACAACTTATACAATTCAGTTAAAATTGTATAAATCATCATGATAAGTTGAAGTAAATGACAGAAAGAAGTTACCATGACTTATTGTTCAAATCCTTTTTTACAGTGTATATACTGTATATATACATATATCCAAGTCAATAGGTTATATGGGTTGATATCACTCTAAACAGTACAATGCATATCATCCATATTTACAATTTGTGTGGAGGCTTGGATTCTACCCCACATGAGAGCAGGCCGCTGATTCACGCTCCACTGATGTTTACAGTAGAGTCGCTGTGATAATAAAATCTACCATAAACTTGTTAATTAAAACGAGTAGCCATACTATTACAATTCGGCCTTTTTTTAAAAAACCAATTACAACTACCAACAGTCATGCCTTCAATGACCTTAATGTATTGTCCCATAATGTCAAATAACGACAAATAAAGGCTAAACTACCGCGGAATCTGCTCCGAATCACTGGCAGCTGCCACAAGAAGCTAGTGGCAGCTGCCAAAAACATTGAAAACTGCCGGGAGAAGTCGTGGGTGGCAGCTGCCACAACTTGCTGTGGCAGCTGAGCTTGCCACAGGAAGTGCCTCTACTAGCTGCCGCTGCCACGATTTGAGCCAGCTCCTACTTGTGCCATGGTGAGGACGCACCTGTTGGAGAGTCTGTGTTTATCAACATCACTAATGAGCTCAATCATAAACAGCTGTGTGCCTCCAGCCTTTTCATGGAGATAAAACAGGGAAACACCTCTCAAACAAATCATCAAAACTCCCATAACCGTAGCTCCTATTGCTCAGATATTAATAAATGAGAGGAAGGATGACTTGAGAAACAGATCCTGTAAAAATTGTGTCTGTAGTGTAAGAAATGTGGCTTAACTGGCAATCTAGAAATGGGGTACAGTGTTCTGTGGAAGATGTTTTTGAAGCAAAATTTAACATTGGTCTCTATGGAGCAGAAAGTTGGTTTTTCTCTCAATTAAAGGCTTCTGTGCCAAATGTGTAAATCTGTGGGATTCCAGTCATTTGTCTACAACAAGGACAACATTAGCTACTTTTAAATCCACAAATTATGCATGAAGAGTGACGATTATGGACTCAGTGGCAAAAGACAAATGTTATTTTCACAAGAATCTCAAGCTGCTCTTCACTCTAGCAGTGACATCACGCACTCTAAACTGCGCAATACACACCCATTATAAAGTCAGAAAAGGGCTGAAAAATTCATAAAAGTTAAATTGCTGCAGTTCAAAAAGTGTAAAAGATATCAAAAAGCTGAATTATGAGGCAATAGATCAGGGTTTTCTCAACATTTTAAAGTTGAAATGGTGTCTGTAGCTGAAAGTATGAGGAAGTAGAAGGATTTTAAATTTGAAAAAGTTTAAGAGGATTTAAAAATATTCTCCATAGACATCCATTGCAAAAAGCTTAATAATTCAAAAAGTTTAAAGATTAGAAATATGAGAAGTCACAGCACACGTGTCCTTAACCTGTTGCCCGCGGGCGGGCAGTCAGAGTGTTCAGTGTACATTTCTGTGATGTACACAACTGCTCTGTAAAGATGAGTATTAATGCGATATCTCATTAGAAAGCTACGGTTCTTGTAATTCGATTTATGCAAACCATTTCAAGATACAATAACAACAGCAGGTACAGTCAACGCCTGTGTCAGACCACCAGCCAAAAAATAGCCGATCAAATATCGCCGTCACTCACCGATTATGATTCATAACATCTCCCTCATGCATGATACTCCACCAAAAACGGTCTTGCTCGATTGCTACGGGTCCACACGATCCAATCCAGTAAAATATTTAGTCCAAAACACATTAGTACGTCCATAAGCACCCACAGGGGGCTGTTGCATCATTTCAAATTAGCCGGCAGATATGATAACTAGCGATATATTTTCGATCATAATTTCACTTCAGATGTCAACAAAGCGTATATTTTCACTGAAAATGGCAGCGGCCTTTTTGCCGGTTAGATTGACACCTCATTTGAGCCAATGGGAGCTTCTATATCCTATGTAAATTCGAGAATAGCCAACGAGAGTAGGGTTGAACACTAGTGCCCACCTCCTCTTTCAGAGCCAATTGCAACCAATCGTTCTGATAACACGATATTCGTATAGCCAATGAAATTACGAAAACAACGGTATACAGCTTCAGTGGGAAGATTTAAAGCCCAAACCAGGAAGTTACTGCGTAACAGCGAGAGTCTGCAGCCAGTTTCTCGTGCGTCCGTGCGTCGAAGACGAAAACTGTGCGTTCTGAGACTTTTTGAGACTGTTTGATACTTTAGCAAACAATAATGGCGAAACGCTTGACATAAACAAATTACTCGACGCAAGAAGCGGCGGAATTGTGTGTTTGGCGAGAAAGTGACAAGTCTGGAGATGAGGTTTCAGATGAAATGTCGTTTGACTCAGAGGCAGAGGCAATGCTGCTGGATGGAGGAGACATTACTCTCGACCAGTAAGTATTTTTATTTTATTATATTATATAATTGACTGTATTTCGACATAAATAAGCTTTAGTTTGAATTATGAAGACACATTTTGTATATTGCCATAATTTATAAATGACTGTATTTCGACATAAATAAGCTTTAGTTTGAATTATGAAGACACATTTTGTAGAATGCCAGTGAGTCTGCTGACCTGTTGGGGGTGTGAGTTTCATTACCCCTTTGTTTCACTGGGTGTGTGTCTTCAGGTGTTACTTCTGACCCTGGGGGAGGTGTGTGTGTGTGTCTTCCCCCCTCTGTGTTTCATTGTGTGAACTGCTGACATGTGAGGCAGCGAGCTGTAAAAAAGTAGAATGCAGAAAAGATGGAAACATTTTGTCTAGTTTTGCAAATGACTAACTGTTATTTCTTTATTTTCACATAATAGGATATCGTTGTCTGTAGATTCAGATCAGGATTGGGAGCCGGATACTTCGCGCCCAGTCAGCAAACGGCCACATAGAGTGGAGCAGCAGGAAAGTACCTCATCAGGAGAGGAGCCCCATCCCCCGACTCCCCAGAGAGGTTCTGCCAGCAAAAGAAGACCAAGAGGCAGAGCACGGGGAAGTAGAGGGAGAGGCACCGGCAGTAGCAGCAGTCAAGTCGACACATCTGGAGAGAGATGGAATGATGTTGACATTCCAGATATAACGCCACCACAGCCCACCTTCAGACCCACCCGTTCATTAGGACCCCAGCTCATACGTACAGCTACGTACACAGCCCTGCAGCTGTTCCAACTGTATTTTACAAACTCTGTTTTACGGACAATAGTTCAAAACACCAATGACTTTGGCTCAACGCACCACTCACCACCCTCCAACCCGTGGATTGATGTGTCATTGCAGGACATGTTTTCATTCATGTCCTTGATCGTTTACATGGGGGTACTGAAATGCACTGCATTTACTGATTACTGGCGAGGGGGTAAACTGTACAGCTTGCCGTTCCCGAGATGTGTAATGACTGGTAAGAAGTTCCTCAGGATCAGCCAGTCCCTTCACCTCAGTAGCTTGGTGGTGGATGCTGCTAACGAGCAAAAGAGAGGCACAGCAGCCTTCGATCGGCTCTGCAAAATTAAGCCACTCTACGAGGAGATAAGGGAAGCCTGCAAGAGGAACTATCACCCGAGCCAGGAAATTTCCATCGATGAGCGAATGGTTGCCTCCAAAGCCCGCATTGGGCTCAAACAGTACATGAAAAATAAGCCTGTTCGCTGGGGATACAAACTCTTCGTTCTGGCGGACTCCAGCAACGGTTACACATGGGACTTCTTTGTCTATGAGGGAAGGTTCCAGGGAAATAGTGGCAAGGGGCTCAGTTACGATTCAGTGATTGAGCTCGTCGACAACAAGTTGCTGGGCACTGGCTACAAGCTCTTTGTTGACAATTTTTATACCAGTCCCACCCTTTTCCGCGACCTCCTTCAGAAGAGGATCTGGGCGTGCGGAACCATCCGCACGAACAGAATTGGATTTCCAAAAACCAAAGAAAATAGTCTGGTGCCAAAATCTCCCCGTGGCAGCATTCGCTGGATCAGGAAGGACTCCCTCCTCTTTGTCCAGTGGCGAGACACAAGGGATGTCTTCATGTGTTCAACACTCCACATGGCCCATGCGGAGGACACAGCGGTGCAGAGGAGGGTCAAAGGTGCAGATGGGCACTGGGCAGTGAAGGACATCCCAGTTCCACCAGCGGTAAAGGAGTACAACCAGTTCATGGGTGGAGTGGACCTCTCTGACGCCCTGATCGGGTACTATAAAGTCCTCCACAAGACCCAGAGGTGGTATAAGACTTTCTTTTACCATTTCATGGACATTGCAATTGTGAACGCCTTCCTCCTCCACAAAGCCATTGCTGAAGGTAAAGGAGAGGTACCTATGCACCAGAAGGCATTCAGAGAGAACCTCGCCGAGGAGCTGGCAGAGGCGGGGTCTCCCTCCACAGCCAGACCCGTACTACCTCCTGCTCCAAGAGGAGCACATCACAGGCCAGAATTTATCAGTGGGGACAGCACCGCTGGTCGTCTGAAGTGCAGGCACTGCCATGCAAAGACACCACTGAAGTGCTCCTCCTGCAATGTGCCTTTGTGCTTGATCCCCGGTCGTGTCTGTTATAATGACTGGCATGTTGCCAATAATTTGTAAATTTTGATTGTACATTTTGTAAATAGTTTGCGTTAGTTTATAGTTTGTGTTAATTTTTTTTAAATAAACGGCTTTTCCACCATAGCACTTGTTTTGACTCTTATATGCACAACGTTTAGTTTCAATTAAGGAAAAAAGCACTATAATGTATTTATGCTTCAGTTACTCTGTGTCAGTAATAATGACAGTGAATCTGGATATGGGATAGGATACCTCTCATTGTCACCTTTCATTAGAGCCCAAAATGATGACTGTATGTTCAAGCGTTGAAGAATAGTAGACTTTTTAGCCTAGGTATGTGACCATGGTTACCAAGTGTCCTTTGGAGTCTCCAAATGGCCTTTTTTGGAAAACACATAGACATACTCTTGTAAAAACATGTGTAAAATATTCATTTCTTGTGGTATTGTTATCAAATATGAACCTGGACTAGGTAAGGCTGCATGCTGTGGTCCCATTGTGTTTTCTAGCTAATAAGTCCCAGCTATAGTCATCTGCAGGCATCTGTTTGCAAAGAAATACTCTAAAAAAAAATAAAAACCTTCTATTTCAGTGTGTTCCATATTATTTTACTCAATGCCAGTAGCACTTACAGTGATTCTGAACTGATCTGATTCTGATCTGAACTGTTGGGGAAGAAACTTCAGAGTGTTGCCTTTCAATTGAGAATGGTTCAAGAACAGCTTTCAATTTACTTTGGGTATGCCTTGGATAGACGTTTTAGGCTAATATTACAGGAGTGGTAAGAGGTTAATGAGCTTAACGGTTTCTGTAGCTTAAAAAAATGTGGAAAGAGATAAGTAGCAAAAAATGTATGGAAGAAATAGAGGATTGAAGAAGTTGAATAAAGAGAAACAGAATAACAATAGTTGGAATGCTTAACAGTTTAACAGCATTCCAACAATGAACTTGCTTTTTTTCATGTTTGTAACCCTGGTTTACCGCCTTGCTTGGGCCATGATCTTTACTTTGTAAATACATTTGTATTGCACAGGAAAAGCTAAAAGACTATTACCCTTTGCCAGAATACAGTATGCTGGGCTTGTCTGTAATTTAATGGCACCATTCTGTCCCATCCCTAGCGTAATGTCTTACGACACCCATGAAAGGGTCCGGGAGAGTCTTCCTGAAGAAAAGATAAAGTTATTGGTCAAAAAACTGTTACTGCAGGGAGTAGAAAGCCGACAAGACCTGAAATATGTACGAGAGGAGGACATGGTGGACATTATCAGGCCCATCCAGTGTAGGAAACTCCTTGATTGCCGGAAATTACAAGGTAATTAACTTGTAGGTATAATTCAGTTGATGCCGGTAATGTACGTATTATTTCACTCAACAATGAAAAAGAAGCAATTGGGGAGAGTAAGACTTTGTGTTCTTCTTTTTTCCGATCAAAGAAGTAGTGCTGTGACCCCACCTCGGCAGCTGTCCTCAAGCATCTCACCTGTTGATAGCCCTTCATGGTCAAGCAGCCCCATATCCTCTCCTCAACCATCTCCACGCCCACAAATAAAGAAAAACTGACCTGAAGCCTTTGCTGTCTACAGTTATGAGTAGTAAGAGGCCCTTGCCATCTGACAGACGGCAGTTTGTGAGTGTTGTAGTCGATGAAATGAGAAAGTACGAAGCTAACCCCACAAGAGCACAATGCTTCATCATCACCAGAAACGTGATAAGACAATACCCAAAATCCTTTGCTGATACATGGACGATGGCAAGACAATGATTGGTGGAGGCTATTAATCACTTCTGAGCCAGGTTAAAGTATGCGTAGAGCAATTTAACAGGAACAATACCCTTGCTCGACATAGAGCATTAAAGGATGCTACACTATTGCGCACAAGATGGCAGCCAGAGCTACCACCTGAGGAAACTGAAGATATCCTTGAAGGTTTGAGACAAAAGATGACAAATATCTTCAGACATTAATTTTTGGCGGGTGCATGAAGGGAGGAAATACACAATTTGATGGAGAAAACATATTCTCTGCAACACCAGCCGCCCCTCTGGAGGACATTAAAAGTCAGTGGCCCTACTTGTTTCTGCCGAGGAGCATGTGTGCACACTTTCAACTGCTTACAGACATTCACATCCTGAGAATAATGGAGGCATTTCCTGAAGACCAGGGCAGAATCATCTCGGAATACTTCAAGGTAAATCCCAGCAACGATGAAGTGAAGAAGGTTCTCTCCCACGAAAACGGTATAACATTCCCCTATATTCTGGATCTACTGATGGCACACTTCAAAGAGCAGAGAGATGCCCTCATCTTGCAGGCAGATGTGAGTATAACTGATAACTTTATTTCAGATAAGCCTTTAAAAGTATTTAAATATAATGAGTCTAGTCATAGTCTATGTTTTAAAATAATTTTCATAAAGTGAAATTGATGGCAACCATAGTTAAAACATTTTTGAATTGTATTAACATTAACTTAGAACTGTAATGATATTTTTGTCTCATATACAGGTGTCAGACACAGCGGCAACTGTGAAGACATCCCTTGCCCTTCCTGATAGCCTTCGGTTGATCATTCTATGGTAGCACTAAGCCCCATAGCTATAGTGAGTTCAGTTGTAGTGAGTTTCTTTCTTATATACTGTATATAATACACACACCTTTACATTTTTGTAAATAGATACTGATTCATAAATAGCTTAGCATGAATAAATGGGGAGGCTCTTTCCTTTTGAAACAAAGAAGTATTTGCTCAGTCCGTAAAGTACAAATGTTTCAGCCTGTCACTCACTCGGTTCATTCATAGCAGTATTTTGATGTGCAATAGCTATTTTGTATTTTGGGCTAGCACACAGTATTGTTCAGTCAAGTAAAACCCCCTAGCATAATGGGGGGGGGGCTCTTTTCTTTTGAAACAGATTAGTAACAGTATTTACTCAGTTCGTTAAGTACAAATATTGTCAGAGCCCGTCACTCACTAAGAAAAACACACTCACACACGCAACTTATCCATACCATTTTGACTTGTAAGGGCTTGAATATTTGAATCTGTTATTTGGATGCTATTTTTGCTCAAACTTAGGCTATACTAATAAACCAGCTGACAAGGTGTGTTTATAAATGGCAGTTGCACGGCCACCCTACTCACTGTACCTTGCACATGTTTAAAATAAAAACATGAATGAAGCTCTGTATTATTTGAATAGCTTAGTATTGAATGCACAATAAAGAGGTATACACGGTACTAGGCCCATTTAATTAATATAAAACACAATTTTATACAATATATATAGTTGGGGGTCCCTGCTCTGTCTCTCTATCAGTTTGGGGGTCCTTGGCCTGAAACACGTTGAAGACACCTGCACCACAGGAACAGCCTGTGGGAGCAATTTGGGGTTAAGTGTCTTGCCCAAGGAAACATCAACATGGAATAGCGGAGCCGGGGATCAAACCGCAGATGCTCTGATTGAAGGACGACCCTGCTCTACCACTGAATCACAGTCACCCCAACGATGCACACAATCTCTTATCCTATATAAAATAGGACATAAAATGCAGCATAAACATTTTGGAAGAGAAAAGACGGACACACAAAATCTTTGCCAATGTGGTCATAGTGAAGTGTAATGTAGTGAAGTGTAATCATAATGTAATGTAAAAAAGGTTCAATATCCAGGCAAGCCTAGCCTCGCTAGACTTTAGATAGGTTAGCGTATTTGATAGTTTATAGTCTGCTTCTCTTTTGTTATATACTCTAAAGATGGCCATGCTAGGAATAAAGGTATCATAAGTTAACTACAATGATCAAAGACAAATGGGCAAAATCATTTGCCAAGGCTAATATTGTTATTGTGAATTTTTTTTTATAACAGAACACTGACATTTTATACGTTGAAAAGCGAGGATTTAATAGACGTTGAAATTCTTATAACAGACATTTATTGATAGTCGGAGAAACGTCCACGTAGTTCTTTTGAGAATTATTTAACCATTTAGGAGATATTGAGGCTTAAAACTTCTGGTTTTGTTTGCTTGATTGGCCGGTGTCTCAGCCTATCATACTCAGTCATGATGAATGCTGATTGCATTGACTTACAACCAGGCTTCTGTCACGTTTCTCACATTTGGATTTTCTGCTTCCAAGATGGCGAAGGTGAAAACATCCACTACTTTGTCTATTTGCATCTGTTGATTTATCCTAAATTCAGCAAAAGCTAGCATTAGATAGGTTAAGTAATCAACTGGTGATATCTATTAGTTAACATTTCTTTACCCTATTGACCTGTCTTACAAAATGCATATACCTTTACAATATACATGTGTATAGGCTGTTTTCTCCAGAAAACACGTATTTTTCTCAGACTCTGAGCCAGAAATCTCCACTTCAGTAGCACTTACATTCTCCAAACTTCCCAGCTTCATTCCTCTCTATGTTCTTAAGTTTGTTACGGAGCGGTTTGTTCATATATCACTCATAGCCTGATTAATATAACATTTTATGCAAAAATGTATATTTCATAGCCATTAATGGTGTGTTATGATTTATGGAGTGATACCAAGAGATATCAAAATAAATTCTCGATGAAAACATTTGACACTACTATGTCAAGAAAATGTAATAAGAATTCTGAACCTAGCTTTATCCAATCCAAATGCAAATTGGCACATTACATTACAGTCATTTAGCAGACGCTTTTATCCAAAGCGACTTACAATTCAGATTCTATCTACACCGTAGGCACAGCTACGGGAGCAATTTATACTGCACATATTTGATAAGCGAATGCCTCATTTGCATATTTAAATTTCAGAAAACTTGTAATACATATAATGTGAAGTTCATCTCGGAGACGCTGCCTGAAGCCCGCAGAAAAGCTGTATGTGAGAGTTACCAGTGAGGCTGTGTCAGTGGTGGCTGCATTACTTCATCCTGTTCACTAGGTGACATCATATCACCATAGAATAGAGTATAGACAGAGAATATTTTGGAGAAAAGGACTCCCCATCACATTGGCAATCAGATAAAGATGAGTCCTGTACATATCATGTCATCAACAGTGGGATTTAAACTATCAATATATTATATTTCTGTGTTGATGTATGTGGTGTTCCTCACAGTAAATGTAGTCAAGCCCCTTTCACATGTGCCCTTTGACTTATAAATACTTCCATAATCCATAATATCAATTGTACATGTTGGTTTGATGTTTGAAAATTACTTCCTGATTTCTTTTTTTTTTTATATGACAAATTTGTCGATGAGGCCAAACTCACCATGGCGCAAGAGTATATTTCAGTACATATTAACGGCAGCAAAAGTTAATATACCAACGAATGTATTAGTCTTTATGAAGGGAAGTGATAAGTTTGGGGGGTCAGAAAAGGGGGAAGGGTTATGTAATATTTCCTTTTGCTGAATGGAGGGTAGCCTTTAGTTGGGGAGGGTCCCACATTTATTACCAGTTGCAACATCGCCGCTGGTGTTGTTTTCACCTTGTGAGTCTGTGTGTATTATCATTGCAAAATGTGATCCTGGAGACATACTGTAGCGGGAACTTCCACAGAAGAGGTTTTGAGTCCTGGGGTAGGTGTTCTTATGTCTGTCTGTCTGTGGACAAATGTCACTGTGAAAGCGTCGTAACCAGCAAGATGCAGTCACGAAACTTTACGGCTTTAATTTATCCAGAGACAGACATATAAACAAAGTACCTCAAAACCTCTTCTGTGATAGTTGCCGCTACAGTAGGTGTCTTCACGACCACATTTTGCCATGATGACACATAGACTCACAGGGTGAAAACACCAGCCACAAGCTGGTACCAAGAAACGACTTAACCATATCCTGTTTATATATCATCTATATCAGGGCTGTAATTATTCCCATCACTATAAAGAACTCTAGTAAGTGCTTACAAGACAATAAGAACTTCGCCCCTAGACTCAGAACCCACAGGTGGATTCTTTGGTGGAGGCAGGACTTATGAAATGCTCTATGAATAGTGGCAGCAGTGGCAAGTGGCAGCCTAGCTTTCAGGTGAGCAGTGTGACATCAGACACAACAGCAAGACTGAGCAGAGCACTGACATTTTAAGTACACCGTCAAGAGCAAAAAATGCACACATCATGTGAGTGTAGCAGCAGACTCTAACTCTCATTCTGTCTGAACTAGCTTGCAGGTTTGAGTTCATTAAATGTTGAAGTCTAAGATTCAAGCACAGCATCACCTGTTAACTAGTGTAGTTAAAAAGCGAAACAAAACATTTTCATGTTTCATGTATGTAATGTAAAGGTGGGTTCTTCAGTCCACAAGCAATGCATACACACACTCTTAAAAATTCTTCCACATGTAGCTGAACTTTAACCAAGAGACATTGTTACTTGATAGCACCATCAGTGTGCTGTACACAGCTCTCTGCAGTTATGTCTAAGTCAATGGAAGGAATGCAATAATGCTGAGATGGCCATTGCTTTAAAAAAAGAAAAGAAATATAAGCTCAGTCCCTCCCTTACCCCGGCAACATATGTATGCACATATATATATATTTTTTTATTATGTTTCCTTGAGGATGATTTTTTTCTTCTCTTTATTGTGGAACAAAACGTTAAATGAGAATAAGACCTACGGCAAGTCTCAATTGTAAAAGCATGAAGCAAATTCACTAATCGTCTCCTTAATGTTATGTAAACTAAAGACTAATCCAGTTTGTTTGTCCACAGAAACGTGTACTGTCCATAAGTGGTGAAAGATGATTAGCATTGAATTACCCAAGGTGCCCCCTAATGAAGTCATGGATTAAAATGCAAAGCTTTTAAAGTAAGCTATGAGTCAGACTCATAAAATGGTAAACGTGTTGTTTACTTTGCAGAAAGCAGGTGTAAGAAGGTTAAATGTGATCCTTAAACCACAGCTGCGAGCTTGTAGTTTCCACTATAACAGTTATTAAACTTGTATCAAACACCCCTTCCTTAGTCACTTCTGTAGTGAAATTAGCGTTGATGCTGTTAACATGTCATGCAGTCCCTCTCATATGACCTAAATTAACATATGGTTATGAGCTTTTGGTAGGAAGATACAAACAACCAACATGAGTTTTTTGGTTCTGGGCTCACCCATAGGGACAGGGTGATAAGCTCGGACAATCGAGACGCACTTGGACCACCTCCAAGCTCGTTGGAGGTGGTTTGGACATCTGGAGGTGGAGAGGCAGGCAGATCCAACTGGAACGAGACCCAGGTGGAGTTAATATGCCATCTTGCTTGGGTCTGACCTTGGCATCCACCAGGAGGAGCTGGACGAAGTTGCTAGACACAAGGATGTCAAAGGTAGTTTGCTAAGCCTGCTACCTGAATGGCCGGGTCATGGATATGTAGCAGAACATGGATGGATGGAGTTTGGAATGTCATGAACTTTTAAAATGGAATAAACACATGATCGCCAGGGGACGGTATTCCAAAAGGATTATATTGGTCGGATTGGATTAAACTCTGATCTGATCTGAAAATTGGGTATTTCAAAGCAGATCCAAAGAATCCTGATCCTGAAGATTTGGATTCAGACTTGGTGATCCATTCCAACCTTTAATCCGGACAAAATGCTGCTTTGTGTATTTCAAAACATAAGGCAGAGATCTGGATCAATTTGATGCCAAGATTCAGGATCATTTGGATCCCAGCTCAGAGGTGGATTTGATGTAGATCGACAAATAGCCAAGGCTTCTCTTCTCCCAAACATTGTTATCCAAGATGTTCATTACATCTTAAATTAATTTATAACCATTTGAATGTGTCTTTCAAATGTGAAAGTGTTTTAGTTCTGGTTTATTTAGCTAGTTATAGTGTAATTGGTCATTAATAAGTTTAGTTTAAATTAAATATTGTAACAATATTTTTTGTTTGTTTGGGGCAACTGTGACTCAGAAGATAGAGCGGGTCGTCCCTCCTCAATCAGAAGATCCTCTAGTCCATGTCGATGTGTCCTTGAGCAAGACACTTAACCCCAAATTGCTACCGAAAGCTGTGCCTATGGTGTGTGACTGGGTGTGAATGATTCGACAGATCCTGGTGGCATCTTGCATGGTAGCCCCTGTCATCAGTGTATGAATGAGTGTGAATGGGTGAATGATGACATGTAGTGTTAAAGCGCTTTGAGTGGTCGGAAGACTAGAAAAGCGCTATACAAATACAGTTAATTTACCATTTTACCATTAGCGGTTTACACAGCAGAGACAGCAGGATTGAGGGATCCAAATGAGGTTTTAATTGTGCTTTTCATTGTGTAATTAGACAACATCACCAACAAAGAAGTACATCGTTGGCCACTAACAACAACATTGAGCTGTAAACGAAATGTTTAATTGTATCAAATTCAACAGAAATTAGGGAGTATGAATATGAAGTAAGCTTCTTCTCCAGTAGCTGCATTCTCAGCAGTGTCTCTTGCAGCAGAAGCAAAGTCAGCTTCAGCTGATCCTCAGCAAGAAGGATTTGTTTGGCTTCCCTCTCAGTCTCCATTTACAGCAGTTTTTCATGGTAGCCTCACTGTCAGCATGCAGTCCCCTTATGAGAATGAAATGGCCATTCAATTTTAATGGGATGTACATTGTAAACATTCAAAAAAATGATTTCAGTATGTAACCTTGCTGTTAGGGGCTGGTTCACCAGTGATGTTTGTGTAACAGCAGCAGCAGTGAGAGAGAGTGAACTGTAGAAGGTGAGAGGGTATGAGGTTAGGTTATCTTTAAGACCCTCTTAGTAACCTCCAAGACAGAACAGTTTTTACATATGCAAAAACATACAAACGACAACAACGTAGCCGAACAAAAATCAACCCTCAAATAGTGCACTTCTGAATGAGCTGTGTAATTCGTGCTATGTCACATTTCCAAAGCATTGGAGCAGTCTACGCACATGTAGCCTAACGTCACTTAAAGAGAGTACGCTCCATTCACAAACATATGATATATTTAGCTAGATAGCAAGCCGACATTAGCTTCAGTGCATGACCAGAGCTTAAATAGAGATTGTTACACGATCATTTTAAGTAGGTGAAACTTCAAGCAGCTAGTTAGCTAGAAATGTTGATTGCCCTCCGTATAGTATTACATATGCGACATATCAGACTAACATTCACTTACATTTGAACACGTATGCTGTTCCAACACTCGCTCTTTTCGGTAAATGGTCCGCCATGTTTTTGTAAACGTTTTCTTGAACAACACTTTACAGTCCTCGAGGAGGTATCTCACATATAATTGTGTAGATTACAAAAAAAATTGCTGTACATATTCATGGTACACACAAGATGAACAGTGACTCTCTGGCCTTTCCCTTAACACCACTGGCACACATTAATTTACACTTGTACCAATGAAATCTCAAAATCTTAAGGACAGTTTGCTATGAAATGTTTTGAGGACTATTCATGCTCCCCAGAGGACGAACTGGAGCACCCTATTAACTTCACTCTCAGTCAAGGCAAACTTACATTTTTAGCTCAAATATCAGTCAGGCTCTTAGAAAGGCAAAATTGTCTGTATAAGTCTTTATTTATGGTTATAGTTTAAACTTGTTTTATTATATTTGTGAACATTGCAGCCTCTTCAAACACAGCTTCAGAGTGTTGCGAATGATACAAATGCAGAAACCTGAGCTTTAGAAGGGTACTGAAAGTTTTAATGAAAACTCAACCATATTGGACTGATCAACTGGCAGTAGAGGAACAAAAAATACAACTATATGACAGCTGAAAGTCATTTAGACTAGAAAGAGGACTTGTGTTTACATGTTCTCTTCCCTTTTTCCATGCACCACTTTCTTGCTGTTCTCTGCTGTCCTCAAATGAAAAGAGGGGCAAGTGCTGGAGCATGCACCTGGGACTCCCAAGAGGTGTTAAAACACCAGGAGCCCTCTCCCACAAAGCAGAGGGGGGTCATATTAGGCTAGCAGGTGCAAACTTCACATTAAAGCAAGAAGTAAGCCGTCCCTAATAAATGCCTTTATGACTGCATCTGATTTCAAGGCCTGTGGTGGTAATGTCAGTGAGTGGGAGGAATGTCTTATGGGGTAGCAAACTCCATGTATTAGTGGTTTTAACAAGTATGTTCAACAGAAACAATATGAAGCCTATAGGAAATAAAACAAGACGAGTTGAAACTCGCAAATATTTTCCAATTTGTTTCTGCATATTCATAATATTTATGTTTGGAACAACGTATTAAATAGTGGTCTCTGATGTGGAGAGAAGATTTAGCTCAGTTTGCAGAGATTTTCCTCTTTGCACGCAGTTCATGAGAAGGATATTCTGCATATTGGTGATCAAGCTCTGAAATTTTTGTGTTCTGGTCGTTTGTGCACAGTGGGAGATGATTTGGCCACGAATATAGGCCTTCAGTGCTTCCCATAATATACACTTAGAAACATCTGGGGTATTGTTGGTTTGTATATAGAAAGCCATCTGGGATCTTATAAAGTTGATATGTGTTTTATCGGATAGTAAACTATTGTCCATTCGCCAGGTTCTGGATATGTGTCTGTTGGGTAGAGTTAATTGTATTTTAAGTGGGGCATGGTCAGACAAAACAATGGCCTCGTAATCAATATATTTTACTGCGGACAGTAATTTAGAGTCTATAAAGAAGTAATCAATCCTGGAGAAGGAGTTGTGTGGCTGAGTATTTTCGTTCAGTTTGGTGTATGTATCTCCAAAGGTCTTTTATATTAGCTATATTTAAAAAGTTCTGGATCAGACTGGCTGATTTAGATACAGATTGGTGTTTATTTGATGATCTGTCCAGTACTGGATCCATCACAAAGTTAAAGTCCCCAGATAGAATTAGGTTTTGGGTGTAAAGGTTGGGCAAAGAAGCTAGCACTGTACTTTAAAATTTCTCATCATCATGGTTGGGTGCATAGATATTAGCCAAGGTTACTAGGGTATATATATATATATATATATATATATATATATATATACCATTTGAGTCTGAAATTATGTCAGATGGAGTAAAAGGAATGTTTTTAATAATTATAATAGCCGTTCCACGTGATTTGGAATTCAATTTGAATGTAACCAGTTTTTTTATGTAGTTTGTGAGCTTGGTTTTTAAGATGTGTTTCCTGCAAGAAAGCGACATCTGCCCCTAACTCCTTTAGATGAGAGTATATTTCCTCTTTTCACCCATTCAAGCCTCCACAGTTCCAGGTGACAAAGTGTACCTCACTTTCGTCACCAGTTCTAAATGATCGTTTTGCCTGGGTCAAGTATCTTCTGTTTGTCCGCTAATTAGTGCAGGCGAACGAGTATGGCACAGGGCCTCTCCTCTGGCCGGCATCAGGGCTAGTGTGCGATGCGCTCTGTCTATCATTACCGGGGAACCAAAGCTGGCAGCTCCCAGCACAGCGGGGGAAAAATCTGTTAGACATTTGATCATGTTGCCTTCTTCGGCTCCTTCTTTAATGCCCACCAGCCGAAGGTTTTGTCTCCCGCTTCTGTTTTCTAGATCCATGCATTTGTCCTGAAGTTTCTTACATTCCTTGGTGATTGCCTGTTGTTCCTGCTCGACCACCGTTAATCTGTCCATCGTTTCGCTGAGTGTGTTTCCCATCTCTTCATAGCTGCTGGCTGCTTCTGCATGTATATTATATATACAGACACAATGACTTAATTTGACCATTGCGCCATGTTAAGAAGTTCTAGTGCACATTTTTAAATGCACCAATGCATGAATTTAAATTCCTGTATGGGTATGTTTCTGGCCTTGAAGTTTTCCAGCTGCACAGTTTTCATGAAGGATTGTTACATTTGATGTATTAGCCTTCTTGGAGCCATAATTAACTTACCAGAGCTAAAGCTGTTTCATAGGTAATGACAAAGATCAAGCGTCTATTCCTGTTGTAAAAACATTTCATTGACATCATGGACACTTTTATAGCAACAACATTTCCATTAAGTGACTCAGTGTGTGAAACCTTTTTCTCTCTGAGGTCATGGTTTACCTTGACCGAACATCTCGGCTTGTGGTCCTGCTGCTGTTTGTATTCAATGGAGGGGTTTTATGGTATCGCACCTGTTTGTTCGCTTAAGCCATGACTCATTTACATCCGTGTTGTATTGTTATAGATAATTGTTGGCCATCTTGTTCTAATTTGTTGTCGTTGTAATGATACACCATGGAATAACAATGCAGTCATCTCAGAGCTTCTCAGCACATGAGCTTGGTGGTTTTATTGCCCTGTTCTATTTAACAGGGGAAACTGTTGCTTCAATGAATGGTTAAGAACTTTGAACAGGGGCAATTTACGGTATGTGTCAGCCAGAGATACTGCATGTGTTTAATCTTTGCTCATACCTTATATGACAGACTAATACAGTTTATGTGCAAAGGTAAAAAATATATGTAAAGGATTTCTAACAACCAACTCTAACTACGTTATGCAACTTTTGCGAAGAAATATCTCAAGGATTATTTAGAATTTACCACATCTTAAAACCTGTTGGACCCTAAGCCTATATTTGGCCTCTGCTTGAAAATTGCATACCCATACTAAAAAGACTAATTCTGTAACTACACGGTCTATTTTAATAATTTTGATGTTATAAAAGGGAACACTTGTGAGATTTGTTCAGATGTGTATATGTTACTGGTTAATAGTAAATGAAGATGGTAAAAAAAAAAAAGCACTATTATTGATATTATTTCTTTGAAATAATGCAGCTGAAAGCCTAAAAACTCTCCCAAATCATAGCACAACATGCGAACAGTCTGCAAAGTTTTTACTTTGATAAAGTGAAGCAGAACAAAATTGGAGATTTTAGTACAGAGAGTTTAGGCGAGGTTTCCAAAATGTGCATTTGGGCACCATGTGTGCCATTTGGATTTTCTCATGTACCAAACTACATATTTCACTTGTATATTACTAATGGTGTTCAATACATCCAAATACAGCAGTTTTGGGCTTTTTTTTTTTGGGAAAATTCAACCAGACATCTATATTTTCCCATTAAAAACCAAAAACACAAATCAACTGAATGTTGAATCCAAATGGAACAGATTTAATTTGAGCAAACTGTAAAAACACAGGTAAAACCAATAAACTATTTACCCAATTCTCCATTATGCCGTTACATACGACGTCCCAGGACCTCACATCGGTTCAGGAAAAACTCCCCCATCAGAAAGTTATTGTCCACTGTGCCACAGCTGGAAGCAGTTCTTTTTTGGGTTGAGGCAGAGATGATCACACCTCGTGCAATAAATGGATGTCTTCACCCTCAGCATTCCCGCATCGTGGCACCTCTTGCAATTTCTCCTGACCCTTGTTTCCTCGCTGTGGAAAAACATGGGCATGCAAATGGTGGAGGGTGGGGGTGGGGTGGCTGCTGAGCCGTCGGAAAACTCCAGCATCTCCTTGGCCAACTGCTCCATGAAGCCCTTGTGGGTGAAGGGCTTTGTCTGGGTGGGGTCCTGCCTCAACTTGAACAGCTCCTTGTGCAAAAGGTAATTGTTCACAGCAGCGATTTCCACAAAGTGATAAAAAAACGTCTTGTACCACTTCAACGTCTTGGGACGGACGCTGTAAGTTCCGATCAGAGCATCGGACAAATCCACACCCCCCATGCTGTGATTGTAATCCACGATGCTGTCCGGAACTGGTAGCGACACACCCCAGCTGCCTTCACCTTTCTCTTCACTGTCTGTCCACTGTAGGCCTGATGCATTGTGGAACACATCGTTAGCGCCCTCGTGTCCTTCCACTTTACGAAGATGAGTTTACCACTCTGGATCCATCGCATGTCACCCCTCAGCCTTTTTGGGCAGGTCGTTGGTCTGGGTCTTAGGGAAGCCAATGCGATTTGTCCTGATGGTCCCACAACAGCCGATGTTCTTTTTGGACAGATCAGTGAAGAGAGCAGGGCTTGTCTAAAAATTGTCAGTGTATAAAAAATAGCCGCCACCAAGGAGAGGGAAAGGCAAAAGGTCCATCATGGCCTGTGGTGGACTCACTTTTGCCCTGGTACACAAAGAAATTCCATGTATAGCCAATCGATGAATCAGCCAGCACAAACAGTTTGTAACCCCACTTTGATGCCGATGCGGGCTTTGCTTGCGACCATCCGCTCATCAATTGACAGATTCCGATACGGCTGGAAATTGGCTTTGCAACCGGTCACTCTCTTCCACTGAGTGGTCGGGGGAGATGCTGCAGGGCCCGACTCTGACTGAGGTGCCAACGACTGTGTGTGTAGAGCCGTGGGGGGAGGTGATGCTGCAGGGCCTGGCTGAGGACGTCCTGTAGCCGATTGTCGAGCTGCTTTCCGACGTGCTGGCTGTGAGGCACTTGAAGGACCTGGAACACTGGCATGGGGTGGCTCGTAATCGTCATCACTGTAAACACGAATGTGGAAGAAAAATAAATATGTGCATTCAGTGGTCTGGTTCTGAAATTGTAATACATGTAAACATAAAAGCAACTGAAAGAAAGCTAGATGGATATAAAATTCGATACCAATAAATATAACATTTATCATTAATCCGGCAGGACGAGGCAGGGCAGGCAGACTGGGAAACTGGGAACAGGACGAGCAAAAACGGGCAGGTTTTTCAAGTATTGGTGTACTCTTTAATAATTAAAGGTTGTGCTTGATACTTAAGATCTTCTTGAATAATCTTCCTCTATAAACTCAACCAGACAAATTTCGTGGAAAAAAGTTTAATTTTCAAACTTAGGTTGCAGGTCTTGCTTTATTCAAACAGTGCTGATGGTGGGGCGTGAACTCATTGCCAATATATAGAAAACCCTATTTTCCGGTTCACTAACTAAGACCACGCCAATAGCGATAAGGGTTTCAAATGTATTAATGTTGAAGTCAGAGCGATGGATTTCGAGAGCGAAAGGTGGTTGAGGGGAGAAGGGATGAAAGTTGTGGGATGAAGGCCCCATACAAATGTATGCCAAATGGCAGATTTCGAGTTATTGTCCCGAATGTCTCCCCAAATGTCAGAAAGTATTATCCGTTTTGTCCTGACCCAAATGGCAGAAAGTATCCCATGGAGGGATGTAGGGTAAGGAATGAAAGGGTGTAGGGTAAAGGAAAGAGGAGGGTAAAGAGGGTCATGGAATGGATGGCATCACACTGTGTTTGTCTGTCATTTATGGTGTGCCTGTCATGATCAGGCTTTGCCTTGTGTGTTCTGTGTGTCTTTATGTAGCTTCACCCTCCTCACTCTACCTGTCAGTCACTCCCTCAGCATCAGCCTAACTCCCTTCACCTGCCTCTAATCAAGTACTCCCTCCTCATCAGCACAACTCCCCTCACCTGTTCAAGTCACTTTATAAACCCCTGTCTCTCAGTCACTCACTGCCAGATCATTATTCATGTCTACCTGCCCGTTTTTGCTCGTCCTGTTCCCGGTTTCCCAGTCTGCCTGCCCTGCCCCATTCCTGCTGTATTTTCCTCCTCGTCTCTTGTCTTGTGCTTGCACTCCCTGTAGTGTTGGTAACTATTCCTATTTGTGTTCAATAAATACCGGCTTCACGCTACTCTGCCTGGTCTGCGTTTGAGTTCTCCATCATGCCCCGTGACAGTGCCATGTTCAATATAACTGATAAGTTAAAGAATGTGATCAGATCAGGACATCACTACTTTTTATTAACCCTAAACACTATCTTTTCCTAACCTTCCTAAGTGTTTTGGTACCTAATCCTTTACCATAGTTTATTTGCACCCTACTATTTCCAAATAATATTGTAGTTGTCATGCTCTGAAATTTTAAAAACATTGACTTTGGATGTTAAAAACATTCACTAAATAATCCTGGGTATTGCAGAATCTGATGTGTGTAGCCTACAATCAAGATGCTTTTCCCCATTTAACAAGACTCCACACAACCATTAGTAATGAAGCTGTGTGCCGTTTACATCATTTAACATTTGGTAATACTCAGTGTTTAGTTTAGTCATTGGCAGCTCCTGCACACTCAGAGCTGTGTTCATTCCACATTTTGAAGAGGCAGGGTAAGAAGCGTAAAAAGAAAAGAAAAAAAGTCTAGCAAGCTTACAAAGCATAGTAAAGCAAATTCACAGCAACAGGGAGTCCTGTGAGTTCTGAAAGCATTAAAGGAATTAAGCAGCAGCTAACGATATTAGCCCAACAACTGGTAAACTCTGTAGCCACTGGAACTAAAAAAACAACTTTCAGTGTCGGCCCACAAAGATATTGCAAATCACATTACAGTAATGACATCTTTAGGCTTTAATAGATGGCCGTCAAAGTAAATATTCCTTCCCACGCTGTGTTGCTCGCTAAGCAGAAAAATCCCATTTTATCTAAACATAGCAACTTTCAAGATTTGTATATTGCAAACTATTCCGATTTAATGGCCATTTTTTCAATAAAAATAAATAAATTTGAAGAAAAAAAAGCAGAGAGGAGGAGAAAACATGAGCAGGGGGACTTGGCACCCCGGTCCAGTGCTGTCATGTATTGTCACTGACATCATCATTGTAAAATTAGGAACCTGGTTTCATCTTTCTTGCAGATGTGGAAGCTTGAAATTGCATTCCCTGGGCCTGTGCCACATTTCATCAGTGAATTTTCCCCTCATGGTGTCCAAAAAGGGGGTTTGGCTGCACAAAGTCTCTTTAACCCCCTCTCCCTCAGACCCCCAACCTAACCCTCACTACTTGGTGTGCACATTGGAGTCTTACCTCCACAAACATGTGTTGGAGGCAGTGCTTCTTTAGAGGCAGAATCTCAGTAGGTAGGGCTGTTTTCTGAAGAGCAGGTTAGTTTACAACATCAGCTAAAAATATAATAAAATAATATGAGTGCGTTCTATTTCATTACCACATCCAATCTTAATGTTCTACAGTTTGCATTGCTTCTGTGGTATCAGGTTATGCAACAACCTTCCAAAATGATAAACTGACATTAGGATTGTTTTAGAAAGGAAATGAGGAGCCTTCACAGAATTTGCTTCTGTGGGGTTGTGTGTGTGTTGGTTTACGAGGTCTTCATAAGCCAAATACCCACAACAAAGCCACAGGTCTTATAGATCAACAACAAAATAGGTTGTGTCAGTGCCTTCCAACATGACTCTCTTATAACTGTTAACTGTTGTTAACTGAGCCTTAAAGTTCATTCTTGAACTTCAGAACAGTAGTTTAATAAAACCATCTTCACTCAAGGTCCATACACAAGCTTTTTCACCTTCATCCTACTATCTTCATCGGGGATAGACTGGTCACCAACGGATCTAAGTATGGAACTTAACCAGCCAAGATGGTCTCTAGTGTCAGATGTGAATGTCCTCCTTGGTCTTCCTCCAGTGGTGCACTGACTGCTGTACTATGACCCTTGACCTCTTCCAGTGAGTGGTTCTGGTCTCTTGTCCAGGGTCCTTGCTGTTTCACTGATATAGTGTTCCCCACAGCTGAGTGAAGTGACTTTATTGTTTACACAAGAACTTGTTTGACCACTCCCTTTAGACAGAACATCAGTGTTTTTTTGGTTCCACACTGAGGTTTGCCTCCGTGAACAGGTTTTTTTCTGCCTTTGAGAACTGTTTGTGTAACTAAAACATCACTCTGTGACACCTTTGGCACTTTCTCCCCATCTTGGGTTTTGCACTCCTGCCTCAGTTGTTTCACCATCCTTCTCTCTTCTCCTCCTGTGTTTGGCTGAGGATAACCTGAGCTCTCCACTTTTCAGTGTTTCCAACACTGGGCTGTCTAATCCCCATGCAGAGCCCGCACCTGTGGCTGATAGGATCCTTCTGGAGTACAAAGGCTCTGATTTACAGCCTGAGGAGCTGCGGGCCCGGCTGCAGCTGCAGAACGGCAGGAAAGGGAAGTAGTTCATCACACAGTGTGCATTTCACCAGCAATAGTCGCTGTGCTCCTAGTACAGGCCAGACCCTTTAACTTCAGAATGACAGGTGGCTAAATAGTGTAACAAATAACATCTAATAAACACTGCCTGTGGAATTATTTCATGGAACTTACAAACAGCTTTTTTTTCTTTTTAAATGAGTCAAATTGCTTATATTTGTTTAGCTTTGCTTAGCTAGCATGCTACATTTCCACATTCCATTTGCAAGTCCAATAGAATTTGCTGTGCACTTTTGGGAATGCTTGGAGAATGCGTGGAGATGGATGGTTTGGAGAGAAGGTCAAGCCAGCAGTGAAATGGATCAGTTCAGGGTTAGAAAGAAAAAGTGAAGACTGCCGACAACCAAACTTGAGGAATAACAGGCAGAAGAAGCACATGTTGGTTTATTAGTGAAATTATTGATTATCATTAACATGTTGGGAGGTTTTGATCTGACTGCTGCTTAAAACCTCAACAGAATCCTGTCCTGCAGCCAGAATGTGTATTTATGGATGGGAGAAGTGAATGCACATCCTGAAAATGATAATTAGCTTCGCTGTTTAGTGTTTGGATAGACATGGAATCTATATCGACTGGAAAAAATTATTTCTCTCCCCTTTTACCGAGAAGAATCTGTTGACATGTTGAGCTCTTATGCACATGCGAGTTAGGAGCGTCAGTATGCGACACGCATAGTGGAACTAATGCATTTGGTTAAGCTCTTTCAAATCATTTCCATACAGTGTATTGTCAAGACAAAACACATCTCTCATGCAGACAGGGAAGTGCGCTACATTTAGAGACCCCTAAAAATGTCACCAGTGAACCTAAATCATTATTAGAGCTCAAAATGCTCAAGTCCACTCAGTTTTTACATCATCAAATGAACACAACATACATCAAAGTTGTACTTTCCTATGACTGTGTGAGGGAAATCGTTAATGAATCCTTGAGTCCTTTCTGATGTCATAGTATAAATGTAAACCAATTCAGTCTGAACTAAAGGTACAACAACATTGTCTCAGCATATAGTAGGTTTGTAACAGTAGTATAGGACAAGAAGAAGCATGGGGACAAAGGGAAAATAACACTGTATGGTATGAGAACCTGAATTATAATGAATTAATGCATCTCTTGAGAATTGCTTTTACCTCAGAAAACACATCAACCCAGTCTTTCCTTTTTGGCTTTCAAATGGTGTGCCTCATCTCCTGCAGAGCTGTTTGTAGCGTGAGGTCTCCTGAAACTAATTTAGGCTTCATAATGAAATCTGTCATGTGGATTTTTACATTTTAAACCTCTGTTCTCCCCAGTGTTAAGATGGGGTTTTGTGCTATATATATATATATTTCAATCTTTTACATAATGTAGCTGGCTGTGTAACATGCCTTTTCTCTCCTGCAGAGGTTCCTGGTGCTTCAACAGAGGTAGAAGTAATGCCAGTTTTAAATCGAAATAATACATTTAGAGAGACAATACATTTGTTACAGATGTCAGTGTTCTTTTTTTTTTGCCATTCATGCAACCACCTCTTCTCATAATACTGTATGTTGATGATTAATTTGGACTAAATTATTAAGTAATAAGAACAAAAAGAAATAAAACAGAACAGCCAAACATTGCATTTAAACAGTTGGCTGGAGTAAAATGAAGCTTGCATTATATACAGCACTAACTAGGTAATAAAGAGACAAACCCCTTTCAGCCATCTTGGCCCTTGCAGATTTATTTTGCTGATTTCGTGGAGGCTGATGCAAAGAAAGTTGTGTGCATGTAGTAGGGTTAGAGGCATTATCCAGACTGAAAATACCAAGTGTCAGCTTGTTTTAATATATACATTTTTTTATAGATAACATTTTTCCTATATCAGTGGATTATGAATACAAAATAGTGATTTAGAACAATCTCTTATAATCCAGTGTCTCCAAAAAAACCCAAAGCTTCCTGTGCGGATGACGACACAGTGGCTTCCCCTCATTAAAATGTGTCTGAATAATGCACTCTGTAGCGAACAAGGCTCATGTATTAAATTATTTGTTTATAAGTCAAAATTTGTCTTTATTTCTGATTTAAAACCTGGCAACGAAATATGGAACGTATCCATTTAGATGAACTATGCCCTGTCGACTGGTCGTTTATTGGGACTCTGCGTTTGACAGGTGGCGGTCTCACTGTGGTCTGGAAGAATCAGTTTATTATACTACTTTTGAACTACAGCTGACCAAAGTGGGTCGGCTGAAGCCGTTTTACTGTGTTTTAATTTACCGACCTCCGGGTCCAGCAGGTCAGTTCTTATCAGAGTTCACAGACTTTCTGACCTTTATTACCAATCTAGATAAAGTGTTATTGGTGATTTTAATCTGCATATCAATGATGCCACAGATTGTATAGCCACTGAGGCCACGTGATCACGGGTGGTTTGATTAAGGGTCACGTGATAGTGAGTGTGACGAATCAGGGACGGAGACGTCATGGTTGCCAAGAACCAATCCAGTAGCGAACACGGGTGTGGGCATAATTTTTTCTAAGCACATCCGTATCCGACCGTCCACATGCAAACGCAACCCCGGAGTTCTCAAATACCTCTAACCTCGGCGGAGTTTTCAGATTCCTCCGTTTAGGGTGCTCCAAAACTCCGGCGTAGTGTGGTCGCTCAGTATAAACGTAGCAAATACGGAGTAAAAACGGAGTAGTGTGGACAGGGCCTGAGTTTCTTAATTTTACTGAACGCAACATGTCTCTGGCGCCACTCACAGGGGTGGCCACACCTTGGACCTTGTGGTCTCTCTGGGTCTTGATATTGATCATATCCGATGTGAGGACCTACTGATCAGTGATCATAAATGTATTTTCTTTGATCTTTCTGTAAATGCTGACTCCCTGTGTCTGAAATGAACATTCCTCTCCCGCATTATTACTCAGAGTACAGCTGATCAGTTCTCAATGCACTTTTGCTGTGATATTAACACAAATCTCAATGATGTTGAATTTCTAATGCAGTCGTTTAATGAACATTGCACCACATTGCTGGACAAAGTGGCACCTCTTAAGGAAAGGACCAGGGCTGCCTACAACACTTCTCTGTGTCCGCAGTCTGAGACGGAAGTGTCGCAGGATAGAGCGGCTATGAAAAGCCACTGGGCTAGAAGTGCATTTCACATATCTCAAAAATCTCAGTTTATTTTAATGCTGTAGTAAAGGAAGCTAGAACTGCTTACTTTGCAAACTTAATTTCTTCCGAAATCCGAAGATTTTATCCAATCAGATTTCACCTATGTGTCTCTAGGTAAGAACAGAGCCCGAGGCCTGCAGACTCTCACCTGCAGCCAGTGCAGATTAAAGTAAATGGGGACGATATTGTTGATTGTCATAGTGTTCAACCAATCAGATCTTTAGTTTGACATGTTGGGCGTATTCTTTGACTATCAGAGCCTGCGCGCCGGCCTATAATGACGTCAGCATTACATGCCGCTCAGTGTCCATGTGTAGCTTTGCCGCAGAGTGTGCTGTGATTGGTCAGTGGGCGAGCACGTGACTATCGTGAAACGAAACTTAACAGCCAGCAGAGGCTGATGGGTAGTGAATCACATCACGTGATGCAGCTCAGCCAATCAAATATGGACATTCTGACTGAGTGAGATGCACCATGACAGAGGAGACTGAAACGAGGAAAGGCATTGCAGAGCAGTACGTTCAAGTTGTGAAAGTAAAATCCTATGATAATCTCTTTGGGTCGTGGCTTCTTGTACCTAGCCCTATTTTTAGCCCTCTGCTCGAAAATTGCATACCCATACTGAAGAGAGTCCCGAGCTCTAACTACAAGGTCTATTATAATAATTTTTATGCTAGAATACTGGAAACACGTGTGAGATGTGTTGAATTGTGTAAATATTGTGTATATGTTACTGGTTAATAACTGATACACTTATGGCACAGCTCAAATTGAAAAATTTCTAGGTTCGCCTGAAAAAAAGCACTTATATTGAACTTTAAAAAAAAAAAAGAATGCAGCTGCAAGCCTAAAACTACGCAACAGACATAGAACAACACGTTTTACATGTCCCCACAACATATTTTACTTCGATTGAGTGAAGCAGGCCAGCATAAATGGTCATAAAAATCAAAATTTTGATTTTCGGAACCAGCTGTTGCATTGCTGTATACTAATTTTCTATACTATATAACTGAATATTAACTATATATTCACTTTTCTTATCACTAAGAGTGTTCAATAATCCTAATAAATCAGTTTGACACCATTTTGAATAATTTTGAGCAGTTATGATGTGTCATATCTGTCATTCATAACAATAAATGGCTCATAATGTGTGTCTATGTGACCCTGGTAAGGCCGATTTACTCGTGTGAGACATTTTTAGATGCGGGATAGTCCAACGGGAGCCATGCAGGGGTGTTTGATCGTATCAGGGTCTGTTTACTGACTAAAAATCGCAAAATGCTGGGCGAACCCCCCCTCTCTACATGGATTGCTCCACCCCACAGAATCGTCTGCCATTTTGTGATTCATTCCGCCAGCGCATTGATTTCAGTCACAGGCATGCAGCAGAACATGGTGGGCAGAGCTGTGCAGAAATCGGCTCGAATAAATCCGTTTTTCATCGCCAAAACCGTCAAAATGTAAGTTTGTTTTTTTTACCCAATTTATTTTTCTCGGGACCTGCGACTGATGTTGGCATGCATACTGTTAGGGTTAGAATAAAGGATGAAGGAGCCTGCAGGCCGCAGGTACTCTTCTGCTGCGAGCTTCTTACTGCGCACGCGCATCAGAAGAATGAGCTGGACCCGGTCCAAAATTAAAACAATATTTAATGTACTACACAAAGTTCACTTACAAACTGAATTAACTATCAATAGTAATGTTCTCGAGAGCAGAGACCACATACACGCATCTCCTCACAGTCCGGCGCGGCCAGTTAGCTGAAAATGAGAGCTGCAGTGATCTGAGGTAAACTCCCTAAAACATTGTCTTTTGTATCCCCTGAGAGTCGGAAAGTGTCCGATACTGTCATAAAACGTGTGAATGACCCTCCGTGGCGATTAGTGATTGGCTTCATTTGAATTCTGTCCCCTCCCATTATCGATCCCTTAGCAAAACATCTTGGACTCCTCCTCTCTGTCCTGCTGGTCAGCTTGGCATTTGACCGTCCCACTGGCCCCATCCTCCATCGATGAGGTCGCCTCCATTTGCTGCTGCATGTCTGACACCTCACTCAGAATACCTATCTGACCCTCAAAACTATTCTTAGTGTTTTAATACCTACAGTGACTATACTTCTATGATTTAATACATTCAATGAGTTAATATACTGCAACATATAATATCCTCTATAAGTAAGAATATTGTAAACCTATAATACATTACATATGGAAACATATTGTGACTAACATATTTATTATTGTAACACTTCTATTCACCACTAGGGGTGTTATTAAATCCTACTAATAATGCGTTTAATACTGAGATTCTCCACAATACCCATAACTTTTGAACAGTTTGAAAGAGTAATTTCGTCGCCACTGTGCGTTTCCGGGTCGAATCGTGCCCCTCCTGCATGTGTTCATCCGCCATGTGCGATCCTGCTCCGTGATGAGAGAGCCATAGAGTGAGCATAGGTCGTCGATTTTTGGCCAAAATCTTCCAGATATGATATTAGTTCATGTATAATTGTGTTTGCAGTGTTTACAATGGCTGGTATGATGATGTTGCTCGGACTTTTCTCGTTAATTCGATATTTAATATGTCTGGAGCAATAATCATATTTCTTTATGAAAAATGCTTTCTACGACACGCTGAATGCTGCACACTCTAAAACAGCCCCCCGTGGGGGGCTCTCGGGTCCAACGGGTTTTAAGGAATGATGGCGGATCCCACAGCTAGACCAGCTGAGAACATTATATTTTCCTGAATTCAGGCTTTTGCATTTTCTAAATGCTCTAGAATTTTTCAAACGACTCGTACCCAACGGTTTAATACGAAGACGTACAGTTACAGCCTTAAAAGTGAATAACAGCTGTGGCGCCACAATGTGGTTATAAGGTGGTATTTCAGCTGCAGGACAGCAGTGAAGGCCCAGGTATGAAATGCACAGCCCGCCACTGTTACTACCTGTGTAAATTATTTTTTATTTTTTTTGTAAATTGTGTTTATTCTCAAAAGCAGAGTACACAGTTATACATTGCACATGTCATTTTCTCCCCCCCCCCCCCCCCCAACATTCCCCCAACACAGAACAAATCACACTGCTTCAATTGTCAAAAAGCACATTACAGTATTAGTAGCTCAAGTATACACAAAAGTAAAAATGGTGTAGGAGGGTATTACAGACAAACAGAAACCAGTAATGAGTTTCTGGAAATTGGGAGTTATTGCTATTCTTAATTTCTACGACAATGTCAGATGGTTTATGAATCTAATGAGAGAGTCTTCAATTTATCAAAGTATCGTATGATCGGACCCCAAGTAGTTTCGAATTTCTCAGGCTGTCGCCGCAGCGAGAACTTAATTTTCTCCAATTTTAAAAAGAACACCAGGTCCTTTAACCACATGGAGGAACTGGGAGGACGAGGTGACTTCCAGTCCAATAGGATTCTCCTTCGTGCCAAGAGGGTTGAGAAAGCGATTATGTTTTTGTGTTGCTTCATTAACGTCTGTCCTCCACTCCCCTGAACACCAAAGATGCACATCCAGGCGTTGGGTAAAATATTCAGATTAAGGGACTGTGATAGAACTTTGAATATTGTCTCCCAGTAATTTGCCAGTTGGGGGCAGGACCAAAACATGTGAGTAAGATCTGCTGGTGAGTTGTGACATATATTGCAGTTATCCTTTACATTGGAGTACATTTTTGAAAGTTTAAAGTTAGAGTAGTGCAGGCGATGCAGTACCTTGAATTGTAGTACATTTAACCGTGCACACGAAGAGCTGTTATTGACTCTAATTAGGGCCTGGTTCCAAAATGAGTCTGGTATGTTCATGGCAAGTTCTTTTTCCCAGTCTACTTTGATTTTGACAATGTTAGTCACAGTAATTGAGTTAATTGTTTGATATATTCGGGATATAAATCCTTTTTCCTCTGGTGGTGTGTTCAGAATTTCCTCATACACGGAGTCTAGCGGTGGACTCGGAAAATTGGGGTTGTTAGATTTAGCAAAATTTCGCACTTGAAAGTAGCGAAACAGATGGGAGTGAGGGATATTATATTTCTTAAATATATCCTCAGAGCTTCCGAACACTCCACCAATGTAAAACTGACCCATGTTGAAAATGCCATTTTTAAGCCATAGCGAGAATGCATGGTCCAGTCTGGCTGGAGGGAAGAGGTGATTATCATGAATAGGGGTTACAGTAGATAGATCTTTGAAGCCAAATTGTGCGCGAAACTGCGCCAGAATTTTTAATGTTGCAATTACTGTCGGGTTGGATGAATATTTTCTTGGGGAGAATGGTAGTCTAGAGGTTACCAATGCTGGAAGAGAAGATGATGGGCTTCATTTAGGCACCAGCTTACTTGAGGGAGTTTGATCAGTATATTATTTTCTGTATATTTGCTACCCAGTAGTAATATCTGAAATTGGGAAGAGAAAGTCCACCTTGAGATCGATGTCTTTGTAGCATCACTTTACTTATCCGCGGTTGTTTATTATCCCATAGGAAGCCTGTAATATGCTTATCTAAGGTAGTAAAAAAGAGTTTCGGCAGGAACACTGGCAGACATTGAAACAGATATAAGAAGCGTGGTAGAACAATCATCTTGACAGAATTAACTCTGCCTGTTAATGAAGTATAGATGTTTTTCCATCTGTCAAAGTCTGTCTTCATTTTGGTGATTAGTGGAGAAAAATTCCTATTATATAAACTCTCAAATTTACGGGTGATATAGATGCCAAGATATTTGAATTCAGATTCACACTTGTGGAAAGGCAGTTGCATTCCTGGAGTCTTTATTGCCAAATTGTTTAAAGGGAAGCATTCACTTTTGGAGAAATTCAATTTATATCCTGAGAATGTCCCAAATTGCTTCAGAATTTCAATTAGTGCGGGGACCGACTCCACCGGGTCCGAAATATAAACTAATAAATCATCAGCATATAGCGAGACTCTGTGCTCAGTGCTCCATCTGTGAATTCCATTAATGTTAGGGGATGCTTTAAGAGCAATGGATAATGGTTCGATAGCTAAGGCAAATAATAAGGGACTTAACGGGCAGCCTTGGCGGGTACCTCGGTATAAATTGAAATATTCTGAGTTTGATCTATTGGTGACGACAGAGGCGCTAGGTGAGGAGTACAGGAGTTTTACCCATGCCACAAATTTAGGACCAAAACCAAACTTTTCCAAAATCCTGAAGAGATATGGCCATTCCACCCTATCAAATGCCTTTTCTGCATCTAGAGAGATAACCATCTCTGGGACCTCACAAGACACAGGGGAGTAGATAACATTGAAAAGGCGGCGGATATTACTGAAAGAATGGCGACTCCTTATGAAGCCAGTTTGGTCTTCAGAAATTACTTCATGAATTGTTGTTTCCAGACGCATAGCTAGGGCTTTTGCCAGAATCTTATAATCTGCATTAAGAAGAGAAATTGGTCGGTAGGATCCACATTCATTTGCATCTTTCCCGGGTTTTAACAACAGAGTAATTGATGCATTTGTCAGGGTTTGTGGCAGAGTACCTCGGGTTAAAGAGTCGTTGAACATATCAAGCAAAAGTGGTAATAGTTTATCTGAGAATCCCTTAAAAAATTCAATGGGGAAACCATCTGGCCCAGGTGCTCTGCCGCTTTGTATAGCTTTAATTGATCCCAGTATTTCGCTTGGATTCAATGGTTGGTCTAGTTTCTTTTCTTGGCTGTTATCAATATTCGGGAATATAAGACCCTCAAGGAACTTTTCCATGTCTGTGTTGTTAGGTGGGCTTTCTGATTTATATAAATTAGAGTAATAATCCCTGAAGGTATCATTAATTTCAGATGGAATTACTGTAACCACATCAGATATGTTTTTAATTTGTGATATTTGCTGAGAGGTAGATTTAGCTTTGAGTTGGTGTGCTAGCAATCTTCCTGCTTTCTCACCATGTTCGTACTGAAATCCACGAGCCTGTAATAATTGTTTTTCTACTTTGCCTGTCGACAGTAAGTCATACTCCTTTTGCAAGTTAAATCTTTGTTTTGAAAGTTCAGGGGATGGTGTTGTTGAGTTTTGTAAATCTAGGTCCCTGATTGATTTGGTGAGTTGATCCTGTTTCTCTCTACGCAATTTGTTTTGCAACGATGAAAAGGCTATGATTTCACCCCTAATGACCGCTTTAAGGGTCTCCCACAGAAGAGAAGGGGATACGCCGTCTATTTGGTTGTTCATAATAAACTCATCAATGACTCTGTTTATCAACTCACAAAATGTCTTATCCCCAAGCAGAAGAGAGTTAAACCTCCATACAGGACGGGGTTTCTGTAAGAGATTAAATGATAGATCTAGAATTACTGGTGCATGGTCAGACTCTACTATTGCAGAGTATTCTGTATTAGCCACTGAAGGAAGGAGGGTTTTATCAATAAAAAAATAATCTATTCGAGAGTAGGACTGGTGGGTATGTGAGTAGAAAGAAAAAGTCTTATCGGTGGGGTTCCGAAACCTCCAGGGATCCACACATCCAACCTGATCCATAAAAGCCAACAAGGTTTTTGCCATTTTTGAAGGTGGTTTCAAAGTAGGGTTTGATCTGTCCAGACTGGGATTGATTAAGCAGTTTAGATCTCCTCCAAATATTAAATTATAAGAATTTAGGGTAGGAAGACTGGAGATAATTTTCTTTATGAAGTCTTCATCATCCCAGTTAGGAGCATATACATTAACAAGTATCACTGGTGTGTGGAAGAGTGAACCTGAAATTATAATATAACGGCCATTTGGGTCTGAGATGATGTCTGCTGCAGTGAATTGTACTTTTTTATGAAGAAGGATAGCCACGCCCCTTGATTTACTATTAAAGTTAGAGTGGAAGATTTGACCAACCCAGGGTTTTCGTAATCTAACTTGGTTTGCTGTTGATAAATGCGTCTCTTGTAGGAAAATTATTTCGGCCTTGAGTTTTTTCAGGTGAGCAAAGACCCTAGCTCTTTTAATGGGGCCATTTAGTCCTTTGACATTCCAGCTAACAATTCTGGTAGTACCTCCTCCCGTCATTATTACATTTGACATGGGTCTACTTTGTGCTTAAGGTTAAAGGTTAGTTTTGACATGGGGGCAGTGCGCTTGCCGTACAACTTGGAACTATATAATACACTAAAAACTACAACATATTGAACATAAAACACCATTCCTATGCTGGACTCCCAAACAGGGGCTAGCTGCAGGACTCCCTTAACTTGTACTTCCAGTAAGGCCTTCCTTAATTTCTCCTAACTGGGAGATTCTCCCAACACCTTAAATTAGTGTGAAAGACCAACTTTGTGACATCACAGTAAATAATAATAAAGTATAATTACCCACAACAAGTACATGTTGAAACGTATCAGACCGTTAGCTTGTATTACACGGGGTGGTGTGTATTTTAGAAAGCACAAGAGAGAAGTGGCTCTCACCTTAACAATAATAGTAGCGGGGATAACAATAACCATATCACCAACTGGTGAGAAACTAAAAATAAAGTAAAAATAGTCTACATATCAGGAGGAGAGCCACGTACATATAACCACCCCCGTGTACCTGTTTATATGACCGTGATCATGACTTCGTTAGCCGGCTATCCGTCGGTCGTAGAAGGCCTTTGCTTCTTCCGGGGTGTCGAAGTAGACTGTTTCTCCTTCAAAGGTGACGCGCAGACGGGCCGGGTGTAGCAGTCCGAAGCGGACCCCTTTTCTGTACAGTTCTTGCTTAATGTCATTGAATGCCGCTCTCTTCTTGGCAAGGGAAGCGCTCATGTCCTGGTACACTCTCAAAGTCACATTGCGGAACTTTAATTCGTGTTTCATGGCCCATCTTAAAATTTTGTCCTTATCGGAGTAGTTGTGAAAGCACACAACAAAAGACCTGGACTTGGTGGAGCCTCGGTCTGGTGCCGGTCCAGTGCGATGTGCGCGGTCAATCAGCGGAGGTGAAGTAAACAACTCCGGTCCCGTCGTCTCCATTAGCAGGTCCGCTAGAAACTGCTTCGGTTCCCTGCCAGTTTCGCTACCCTCTGGTACGTTCACGATGCGGAGGTTGGATCTTCGGGACCTGTTTTCCAGGTCCTCCACACGGTCGTAGAGAAGTTTATTCTGTGACTGCATGGATTTAATGGTCGCTTCGGCCGAAGTGAGCCGCTCAAAATTTTTGCCCACTATTGTTTCCGTTTCGATGAGACGTTTGTTAAATGAAATCACATCCCCTCGCAGCGCGTCCATGGAAACATGTAGTGACTGAGATGAAGTCTGTATCAGCGCCGCCATGTCGTCTTTCATACCGGTACGGTGGTTTTCCAGCAGGGAGGACAGCTGCTGCATCGTGACGGGCTCCCCCACGTTCTCGGGGGCTGAGTGGGTTTCCTCACCTGGGGATGGGCTCGCAGCCATTTTAGCTAGCGCTAACTTTCCAGCTAGCGAAGTAGTAGCACGAGTTGCCTGGGTTTGTGAGCCTTGTTGTTTGTTATGTTTCGATGTCATTTTTCCATCCAGTTGTCTTCCTAGCTGGTTTGGAAACTTGCCGTATGGTTAAAAAGTGTAACAAAAAGAAGGTCTTAAAGGTAAAATATAAAAAGTAGTCGGGAGCTTCTCCGCACGCGACTGCTCGCTACATGCTCTAACCGGAAGTCCCTGTGTAAATTATTTAGACACATACTGCCTTCCTCACAGTTAGAGAAGAAGGAAAAGATTAAACATCTACATTTATAATGTAACATTACAATTGCATTACAGAAAGCTACAAATTACATGGATCCACATCATCACATTGTAAAAAGACAAAAAGAACCTTAACTCTCACTGTTTTCAAATACCACCCCCCCCCCCCCCCCCCCCCCCCCAGAGGTAACAGCATGGTCAATTCCTAAATGTGCAGTGCAACTTTTATTCTTTCAAGAGGGACACCGTTTCCAAAGACCATCATTACATTACAGTCATTTAGCAGACTCTTTTATCCAAAGTGACTTACAATTCAGATTGACCATCAGAAGCATCTCAGTAGGACTCTCTCACAGGGCTGGACAGTCAGCACATCCAACCAGAGTCAAAGGTCAGGGGGTCAAAGGTCATGGATCAGGAGTCGGTGGACAACCGGAGAAAGATCAAGGTTCACAATCTCCGCCCACTCCTATGTAGAACTTAGTGGACCTTGAGTTAATTTTCTTTTTTTGGAAAAAAACTCATTCTGTTGCTTTTGCTGGTTTTTTCTTGGCCATGACATTTCCAGAACACATTCATGCTCCAAGCAGAAATTCACACCAGAGGTACATTTCTCATTTTGTGCCGGTCAAGTGATTCTACTCCTCTATTGCTTCTATAGAGCTAATCTCTGTCTGTCTGTCGGCTTGTGTGTGTGTCTGTGTAAGTAAGTACGAATTTGGAATAAGTATGAAAATAAGAGGATCTATTATATTCATTTTCAGGTTCACAATTGTATTTTATTTTCTATTAGAACATGTCTGCATGCTGTAATGCTCAAAAAACACTTCATTCTTCTCATACTGTCTGTCTCCATATGCCTGTATTTACCCTCTGAAGCCCCCCTCCTGAAAATGCCCAGTCTGCTCTGATTGGCTCACCACTTTCTGTCTGCTCTGTTGTAATTCGATACTTCTACTCGAGCCACTGGCCTCAACACTGCGTCTGAACACAAGAGTTTTAGGAGCACTTTTACCATGAATAATAACCTCATTAAAAGTGCACTGATCAAGAACCAAACACAGATCAGAGAGAAACTACATCTTCACCCAAGATGACAGCTTTCCCTGACGCTTTTGCTTCAGTAAATACGTTATTTATATCTCGGCTCAGTATTTACGTTACGCATAAACTCAGTGAACCGTAAACATACTCTTCACTCTTTACTGCTTTACCTTTGTCTTTACCGGTACATTTATGAGAAATGATCGACAGAGCCCAGTGATGAAGAGGAGATACTTTATCTTTATACATCCATGTGAGATACAGAGGTAACATGTTAGCACGTCGCTAACTGCATTGTAACAACAGTGAGGCGGTGGAAAATAGACGTGAAACAGTAGTCGGGTGATTATTTCTAGTAAAAACACTAAATAAACGTCTGAAGGGTATCATACTAACGGTATATTGATTAGTGTAGGAGCTGGGCGACTGTGGCTCAGTGGTAGAGCAAGGTCTTCCTTCAATCAGAGGATCAGCGGTTCGATCCCCGGCTCAGCGAGTTGATGTCGATGTGTCCTTGGGCAAGACACTTAACCCCAAGTTTCTCCCGTAGCTGTGCCGATGTTGTATGAATGTTAGATTGTCCTGATGGTATCAGTGTCACGGACTGCCGTTATGAAGCCTTGAGTTCGGCAATTATGGCCGTCGCCATTTTTGTTTTTTTCGCAATTAATTTGGACTGTGGATGACGTAGAAACGCAATATATACGGCTCTGGTAGCTCCAGCAACCTGTCAATCACAGTAAGCCCGCCCTAAAGTATACTCTGCTTTATGGTCTATTCGACTCTAAATGGACCATCATTTACTAAATGAACATCACGCTGTATTGAAGAAGACTTGAAACTAGAGATTGAGACCATCAACTCATGTTTACAATGTTTACCGAGGTAATAAATCAAGAGACTTCTATACAACCAGAGGGGTCGCCCCCTGCTGGACATTAGAGAGAATGCTAGTTTTTTTAGAAACTTTTTTAGAAACGTCTGCATCGGCTTCACTTGGCATAACCGGAGGTTGCCGCCTGGCGAAGACGCACACCTCTGTCTACATCAATGGAGCTGAGGTGGAGCAAAGAAACAGCATAAAGTTCCTTGAAGTCAGCATCACAATCAACCTGGCATGGGATGTGTACGGCACAGGACAGGAGGGCTCTACAGCGGGGGATTAAAACTGCCCAGAACATAATTAGTACCCATCTAAATGGTAATGGGATGTACTTGTAAAGCACTTTTCTAGTCTTCCGACCACTCAAAATGCCTTAACACGACAACATTGCAAGGTGCAACCTGCCCATCAGAAGCATTTTGGGGTTAAGTGTCTTGCCCAAGGACACATCGACATGAACTAGCGGAGCTGCACTGAGCCATAGTCGCCATCTACCGAGCATCAGTGATATCAGTGAGAAGAGGAGCCTGAGAAGAGCTGAAGGGATATTAAAAGACAAAACCCACCCAGACACAACCTGTTCACCTGCTGCCTGCTGGAAAGAGATGCAGAAGAATCAGCTGCTGAACCACCAGCCAGGGGCGTCGTTAGGCCTATTTTAGGGGGGCTGAAGCCCCCCTAAAATGTTCTTCAGCCCCCCCAAATAATTTGGCATTAAAAAAAAAAAAATCTTTTTTTTGGTGATGTCATTAAATTAAACTATTGTTTCTCACATGGACAAGTTATATATAACTCTAACATGCTACATATGTGCGTGCGTTCTGGTTTGTATGTTTTCTCCCCCTTCAAATTACAATCCTGCTCATAATAAAACAAGTAAACAACTCAAAAGTTGACAGTCAGGTTCATTCTCCATCCATTGTGTGCGGTCCCTTTTAAGAATTAGGATTTGGGAGTGACGAGGATATGAAAGCTAGTTTATCCGTCTTTCCTTTACAAGCAGGAAAATTATTTCTCTCTCTTTATTTGAGAAAAGTTCATATTTGTGTTGTCAAATTTCACTATGACCCTGAAATGATGTCTCTTGTGTTATCATATACTGAATGCAAGCAAAACTACAAAGCAAAATCACACTCTTTCTGATTGAACCAATCTATGAACTGTCTGAAACAATGGATATCCGCGGCCCCAAATGGGCCCCAAAAAAAATGTATTTATTTATTTATGTAGAACACTTAAGTTAATACGGTCTGTCATCAACTTGCTTCAGCGACAATAAATATGGTGCCCTATAACAAAGGAACCTGACCTATAGCAGTAAGCCAAGCTTCTTTTTTCCATGTTTTTTACTGACATGGGAACCTTGTAGAGTTCATTTACGCAGCCCATGGGAATGCACCAAATTCACTTTCTGACTGTTGCAACATTTATTACATTGGCTTAAGATTCCTTTGATTGTTGAACGATTGTGCAACATTTTCATAGTCTGCTCAAATAATTGCGATCAGGCCATTATGTAATATTTGTGACAGGCTTAATAATAAACAGCGTCAGTATGTTGTTTGAAACATGTATGTAATGTGGCCTCTAGGGATCACTAAGAGGTTTACGGTTTAGTTTCATGAAACTACATAGTTTCAAAAACATCCAATGCACAAGTATAATGAATCAAATTACTTACAATGTTGATGAAGACTGAAATGATTTTACTTTAAAGAGACAGTCATTCCATCATCTTCTTAATGTACTTGATTTTTGATTGTCACGATAATGAAGAGGACCTGATGCAGTATGAATCTAAACTCTGAATCAGTGACATAAGGCAAAAGGAGGCCATGCTGTTACCTCAGGCTTTTAACTTTTGGCACAGCAATCTCAGGCACAGCTGTCTTGGACCCAGCTCTCTTGTTTGCGTACCCGTTCGCACATGCATGCTTTGGAGTTTTATTTGCAGATCCCTGAGCATCACAGCTATGTTCCCTGAGCCAGACCACCTGCAACAATTAAAAATGTCTCTGCAGCTTGCTGGCTCAGCGGGGCTCAGCTCAACACTGCATTATCGTATAAAGAGAAGTTGTTTTGCAAATGGCTGTAAAGGGGGATCTGGTTTCAGCCCCCAGGCCCGCTGAGCCTGTCAGTCTCCCCACAGTTCTCCCACTCTGATCAAGTGGAGTAAACCACACAAAAAAATGCAGATACAGCAGCAGTAAACTGATGTTTTTCTCTCGATGCACCATCTCACAAACGAGAAGAGTTTCCCCATCAAGCATAACTTTGGTTTGAATTTAATCCATGCAGTTGGTGGTCCAGAGTCCGAAGTCATTGGAGGGGAACGATTGACATTTGATTCAACATCCATGCAATTTAAAAATGAAATACAAACATCATTTCACCAAGTTGAATATTTTAGCATTTATTTAAGTGCAAAGTCCACTGGTAAATTGGCAAATTGCACAAAAGTTTCCAAGATGAGTTGTGATCATTTATCTTTACACATGGTGAACAACTGGCATACAATGTACCAGGTTAATATCCATATAACATCTATTTATCTGGCCTCCTAAATAATATAACTGCACATTATTAGGGCAATAGCAGCTACAGAGATGCCAGCTGGAGACAGCAAAAACTGTTATTGGTCTGCTTGGGCTGACTGTGTTTTCCTTTCCATGTAAGTGATGCTGGTGGGGAGAAGTGAGAAAATCTCCAGCAAAGCACCTTGAGGCAAGATTTTGTTTGTCAACTGCTGTTTCTGAGGTGGAATGAAAAGCCGAACTGTTGGCATTGACATTAGATATAAATCTACAAACAGCTAGAAAGGCTAATTGAATGATGGAAAGGGAATAGAGCGAAACAGCAAGAAATAAAGAAAATAAATATATTTTGCAGTTGTTTATTTCATACGTTTTCCCTTTTTTCTTCTCTGACATGCCTATTCTATTTTTTAACATAAGCATTTCAATTTAAACCTGCACACACACACGCAGCATCTGTAAAAGAGAAGGACGTGGTAATTCATCTTAGAACAGGGGGCGGGCTTGTGTTTGAACAGTTGCTGTTTCCTTTGGCTCCAAAGCTCTGCACTTTGATGAATGTGTTTAGCATGCTTCCATAGCTGTACATTACTAATGTATGCACCAAGTTCCAAGTGTCTTAGACGCTTCACATGATGATGTCTAAAACCAGAGAATGACAATAGAGGAAGTATGATGGTTAATAGATGTCCACTGAAAGACCACTGATATTCCGCTCTCCAGATTGTTCTGCGTCTGATGTCATGGCAGTGTTAGCGCTGTGTTCCAGCAGCAATGTGTACAAAGACACATTAAGGCTGAAAAGGTGGAGCTACGTAGCAATAGTGATCTGTGTGAGTTACCCCTTCACCAGCTATCTCAGCTTCTGATGTCATGAACTCCATCGCAGTTTAACCAAAGTTTAATATGTCAAATTTCAGTTAATGAAGTCAGTCAGACTCCAGACAAACTAATGTTTCCCTTCAGCTGCTGGCACAAATAACACTTTTTTTTTTTTTTTTAATGATCCAGCCTAAAAACCAAGCATGTTGCCAACTCTTTTCCTTTTCCAGTGAAAGTAACTAGCAGCACTAGCTCCATAAGTTGCTGAATCTAGCTAGAACGTCGCCAACACTGACAGCCCATCCCTTCAGGCCTCCTTCCAAAGCTACTCCCTAGACTAATTATCATTATGAACGTAAACATGTTTTAATGAACTTAACAACGAACATGGCTAATACTCACAGCTTATAAGCTAGCAGCTTGTGGAACACTTCGTTGATGAGCAAAGAGTGAACAGGCAGCACAGCCTTATGCCGTGTTCACACCAAACGCGGTGCGAATGCCTTAATCGCGTCATTCGCGCCGGAGAGGGGGCGTGGCTTATCGCCCTGGAAGCCGTTCAACTGTCCGCCATCAACCATGGAAAAAATAACCTGTATTTCTGCTTAGTACGTGTTGTGGAAGTCCCAGATATCCCAGGAAACTAAACGCCGTCATGTCTGGGTTCATAACATAGTCCGGAGGAGCTCCGTGTATTTTATCCAGCTGTATTCACTGTGTCTAGCAAGCCACACATCGGCTGGTTTACTACAGCTGTATGAACCCAAAATAAACGGATTTGGCTGTGATTTATCTGCAATAAACCGACAAAAAGGGACGCTGAAATAACTACGGAATGATGCCGATTTGTAAAAAGTCTGAATTCATGTTTAGTTAGTTCTCTCCGCAAGACGACAAGCAAATGACTTTTAAAATACTTGTTTTCTCAATGGAGCTTGGATGGATCGGTGCTAGGCTATGCTAACATTGTAGCAGCTCCATCAATACTCAACATAACGTCATCTAGACGTAAATACGGAAGCGTCTTTTTCATTGTTTGTACCATATGGTTTACACATAGTTTGGTCCGGTCTCTACTAATATGAGGTATCGTAGAGCTCTGGGTGACAGACGGCTACAGTATTTATTTCCTGATTCAACAACGGCAGGACGTCAGTGATGACAGGAGAAACATCTCAACGCTGATAGGCCACAGCGCCACGCCATTTTTTCGCCGAAGTTGAAAAATTTCAACTCGCGCGTTTGGGGCGTTTTGCCGATTGATGCGAATTTGCGCCAGATGTCAATATCATATTTTTACAACAAAATTAAAAATACATGTAGCCCTGGTGTAAAAGTTAGGTATTAAAACAAGTTAGTTCCTAATTAAGTTGGATGAAATAACTCAGTAAGGAAATTAACCTGAAATTAATCTAGTTCAATAAAGAAAGTGGTTTACTGAGCGATTAAGATAATTTAGTCCTAAATAAAGTAGGATGTAAAAAGTTCGAAACAGCGCTTAACAATATTGACGGTAAACAATGGGTTTACCGTCTTTACCTAAGTGAGAGTTGAAAAAACAACTATAGTGCCTTTAGTTTGAAATATGTTGTCTGATTGGTTACTCTATGTCACGGGACATAATGAGGACTCGAGCAGACAGTCAGGTGAAGTGAAAAAAGGTTTAATCAACAAACCAAAAACCAAACAGGGAATCCAAGGACAAGATGGAACAGGCAGACTGGAAAACTGGGAACAGAACGAGCAACACGGACGGGTAGGTAGGGAAAAAAACAATGACCTGGCAGTGAGTGAGTGAGAGACAGGGGTTTAAGAAATGACTAGAACAGGTGCGGAGAGTTGTGCTGGCGAGGGAGTGCTTGATTACAGATAAGAGACAGGTGAAGGGAGTTGGACTGGTGCTGAGGGAGTGACTGAGTTGAAGAGTGAGGAGCTACAGAAAAACACACACACACACAACACATAAGGCAAAGCCTGATTGTGACACTAGGTATCATTCAGCCCCACCTGCGGTAATTGGTTGTAGGTAAAGGAGAGGGCGGGGTGAAGAGAAAAACAACGGAGAAGAAGTGGGAAGAGAAAAGAAGCGGGAAGAGGGACAGAGCGAAATAAATGGAGAACGGCAGAAATGCGAGGGAGATAGCTCGGTGAATGTTTAGGTTAGAGAATAAAACTTCGCTGTGGACAGCACAGTGATTTTGAAGAGTTTTGTGCAAGTGTGTCCGTGTAAAGCTAACGTTGCTGAGTCGCTGGACCAGAGGACCCCATTGCTGCAGTAGGTGCTGGCTCAAATTGTGGCAGCTAGCACAGGCACTTCCTGTTGCAAGCTCAGCTGCAGTTACCACTCTTTGTGGCAGCTGCCACAACTTTTTGCAGCGGTTACCAGCTGCCACAACCTCCCTTATATTTCGTTATTTGACAATATGTGACAATGCATTAAGGTCCTTCAGGGTATGATTGTTTGTAGTTGTAATTGGTTTAATAAAAAAAATGCCGAATTGTCACTGTATGGCTACTCATTTTAATTAACTAAGCTAATATAGGCTAACGCATCGAGCCAAGCAAGGTCCAAATGCCCGGATGTGACTTGCTCCGTGATTCGGGAGGCAGCACCGCACCCGAGCTACACAGGCCTGCAACTTTTCCTATTTTTGTTTGACTGAGTGTGTGTGGGCCCACATGTGTTTAAAGTTAAGTATTCTGTTATACACTGAGTTCTGCTATTGTGAAAAAGGGATTTTTGCAAAGAAAGTTGAAGACTTTTAAGTTGTGTTGATATAAGCTAATTCAGTTTTTATATTCGTCCAAGCAATGTTTGTCAAAATGTTTACTTATTCATTTTTGGTTTCATATTATTTTTTGAAAGTACTACCCCCTTATGTTAAAGGGTTTAATTTGTGTTATTGTTTTTCTTTTCTTGTCCCCCGAAAGGGTAAATATTATTTGAACATTCTTAAACGTAGTCGGTCAACTTTTTTTAACTTTTCATCTCAAAAAGTTGTCTGTGGTCAGTTATTTTAAATAGTGTGGTCTAAGAAGTGATTAGATCTATTGCCAAGTTTTACAGTTTCTTTGTTTAATCGGAGGGTAATATAAATTTCACCCAAATCAGGTAAACCTTAGGATACCGAACCCAAACACCCCATCATTCCAGTTTAAAGGGTAACTTAGGTCTACTCTCTATATAGTGTTGGGGTGCTACATACAAATAAATAATAAAAGATAATAATATTCATAACAATAATACATTGTATTTGTATAGCGCTTTAAAAGGTACTCAAGATTAGTCAGGTCCACTTTATGGTTTGTTTTCCGCAGCTTTCAACCACACTGTCTAAGCACTTTTTAAGATCGGCACACTATTTGTTTCGTCAAACTACTGTTTCCAATGTTAAGAAGGAACTTTCATGCTCATTCCTAAAGTGACTTGTAATGTTCCTCTGTTGTCACTGAATTTTGAGCACTTACCATACGGAGCAATATGTCACCCTTCCGACATATTCAGCAGGGTGTGTTTGTGTTCAGTTAAGATCTGGAATCCTGCTTTGAGATGTGAAAACCGAACACATCCAGAGGACAGAAAGTGTCCCCGGTGTGATTTGGAAGATGTTGAGAATGTAATGCATTTCATGTTCCGTTTTCTTTTTGATCAAAATCTTAAGAGTTAAGCTTCTACTAACTGCTGGACGTAGTCCGTTTGACTATGACTGATGAATATACGTTTCACTTCATGTTTGCAGACAAAATGTTTGACATAATTTCACCGTTAATGTACGAGTATTGCATTTCTTTCTATCTGATATTTGTTTTACACATGAATACAGTACAATGCATTGGCTTTTTTTTTCTTGTTTTCTCTTGCCTCTGACGGTAATGTGGGCTAGGCACCTCAAGCTGTATGACACTTGATAAAACAAACATATTTAACTCTATAGTATCATATGTTCTGTTCTAAGTGCACTATGTTTTTTCCCATATAATATCAGTATGATATAGGGACTGGAATATTCATAGCTGCTCTCATATCATGGTTGGTTGCATGAATTGCTCAAAACAGGAAGACAAATCCAGCCGTCTTTACAATGCCTTTTGTCTCTCTTTAATTCATTTTTAATACATCTTTGACTACCAATATCATCGTTTATTGAATTAAATTTAGTCATGTGGTGTCACAAACAACATGCATCCATCTATTGACTATTGTAAAACATATTATTGAGAGTGGACTGACAGCCCACAAAAAAAGTCTTCCAACCTTTCAGAGAGGTAGCAGCCTCTGTCATCTGAGCCTATCCCCATCTGCCTCAACTTAGCACAATTTCTCTAATTGTGCTAAATTGAGCTGCTGTCAGTGATTAAAGTTATTCAGAGGAGGAACGAATCTCTATGCCCATGTCAATTATTAGCTCATTGATTACACTAATGCAAGAAATTGCCCTTTGGAATCAGATGTTAGCTAAGACACCTGGCTCGCACAGTAGAGCACAGGAGCTGGAGCCCAGAGGAGGAGACCGCACTCATCTGTGAAATGAAATGTGACAGTACCAGCGTGCAGTGCTAAGTCAATCACTTCTACACAGGGAAATCAGATACTGCTGTGGGACAACCACAACTCACCATGTTGAGGAGGTTGTCATTCAGTTTATTCAGTCTGCCTGAACTGTTGAGGTAACTGTTGGTATGTCTGTAGGACAAAGGCAATACATCATGTGTTGATCATTAATGTACGTTTGAATAGTTTCCCATTGAGTTTATACGTGCGTATGCAAAGAAAGTGTTTGTTTAGTCACTGAAAACTCTTGAATAAAAGATGGAAGCAGAAAATGACGAACCAAATGTGTAGCACAGCTTGATGCTGCAAGTAAAGCTCCACTATGCTTTATTAAAATGGCAACTTCTCAAGACCAGAAATATTTGGGGCTGAAATATGGGATGTATGGTCAACAATGCCACTGTTTAAGAGGAGGGGAGGAAGTCAAAATAAAAAAATTTGTAATGAAACACAACGTCCCTTACTTAGACAGCAAACAGTAACGTTAATGAAGTCATCCACTGGTATGTACTGATTGGGAACTGTCAAAGACAGATCTTGTCTGAAATTGAAAAATATCACCGCTTATTCCTGTCATTAACCCTCTCTTTCCCGTTGACCCCATGGGTATCATAGTGTGGGATTTATGTGACTGATGAAGGTATCCTTCGTTGATTTTTGTTCTCTACAGGCAGCACATTCTCATACCAATGTGTCAAATACTATATAGGCTTGTTTCATGCATAGTGTCATTTCAAAATAAACTTCTTCACAGGAAGGTAGGTTTAGGCAACACAACGTTAGTTAGGTTTACAATAAGAGCTTAGGTGATGTTAACGTGACTAACGAATGACTCGCGTGACTAGCGAGTGACAAATGAGTCACGTGACCAGCCACTCACATTATTTTCTATGCATTTTCCCCTTTCTTTCTTGTTTGTTCATCTCCAAAGTTTTCAATAATAATTCTTTGCTTTGTTCTTAGTTCTTACTCTTTTGTTTCAACTTATTTAAATCATTGCTTCAGTATATCAACTAGCAGTGGCTCATGTTCTTTTAGACATGCTTTACCTACTGAAATGATGCTTGTTAGTTCTGCCCTAAATGTTGGCTGTGCTCCTGGACCCGATGGTTTAGAGATTACGTTTTCAAAATTAGCTTATTTCCCACTTGGTATTTAATTTGTCCTTATTTACCTGTAAACTGTATTTGAGAAGCACATTTTTAATCAAATGTCACAGTACATTAGTGACTTCAATATTTCATCTCCATTTCAGTCTGGTTTTCATTCTAATTCTTCTACTGCCCTTATAAATCACATTCTAATATTAAACAAGCTTTGACACTCAAATCACTTACAATCTTTAAATCATTTGGGAGACATGCTTTTCAATTTTAACACCGACTGGAATAATTTGCCTAACTCCCTCGGATTGATTCTTTATTTTCAATGATTTATTTTCTTTTACTTACGCAAAGGTAGACTCAGTACTTTTACATAATATTTTTTATGGCATTATGAATTTAGTATATTTCTTCTTAATCTCTTTTTCATTTGACACTGATGTACTATGCTGATTATTTTTGTGAGTGAGGACGCCCTAGAAAATGAGATGGTTTATCCTCTAAATAAAATTTGAAATAAAATAATGACAGCAGAGTGCCTTTCCAGAAACGGTGTTCCAGTGTCCTGTTACTCTGGATAATCCAGAGTCAGACAATCATTCCTCGTCAACAGTACAGGTGATAATAAATAATATAAAAAAGTGAATAGTGGCATCGTAAAGCAGTGGGTAATCCTAGCTGACATTGTTTCAGCAGGCAGATGTAATAAGTCCCTGCCATGTAGTGCTGGTTAAAAATGGCCGAACAATTCTTTCCTACTGACACTTTTGGAAGTTTGATTAAAACCAGGCCTGCACTGTTAAGAACTGCCTCGAGGAAATTAAGCCATATGCACGTACTCTAAAATTTGAAGCCCAGAGAGGAAAAGCTCTTCATAATGCCGTACTTAAGTGAGTTTGTAACACTATCTAATGCTTCCATTTATATAGATAGCAGTTATTTTAGTAACATAAAATCTGAGTAGGTGACTTCACTCAGCTGCTGCTGATACCAGCTCATGTACATTATCACTATCCTCCATTTCCCAAACATGCTGAACTGCAGCCAAAACACAGAAGAATCCGAAGAGACCACTTGTGCTTTTTGACCTTAGAGCAGCAGCTGAATAGGATCCATGTGTTCTGACATATGCTGAACAATGAATAAATAACCTGTTGCTCAAGATCCACCCTCTGTCCAGAAAACAGTAGTAGAGGGTGTAACAGACATTCCTCAAAAAATTGCTGGACATGACTGAGCAGTGAAAAGTATTTCCATGCTTCTCTTTTCCCAGCAGAAGAAGAACAGCGAGGAAAATATGAATCATGTGTTAGTCCACAGTCAATATATTATAACATTTACCAGACTTTAAAAAACATTATGTCCCATAACACATTTTATGGGACCATGTCCTTGCACAGCTGGATCGTTCTTGCATTCGTAATGTCGCACCGCCGCATACTTTTCTTGTCATATGCAGTGCCACCAGCAAATGCCTCTTCAAGCGATGTGTGACCCTTTGGCTTCAGTATTTCACTCGCGTTAATGTTACTGGTTGACGGCCTCGAATCCGACGACCGTAATCGCACTCTTGGTATTCTAACACGTGTTTTCTGCTGAGATGATGGAGTAAGTTGCTCGTGTTACCACCAGCGGCAACAACAGTGGCTCGACAAACTTTGCAATATATAGTCTTTTGGACGTCTGATTTTTAAAAACCAAAACACTTCCAAACAGCAGACACAGCTCCTCTCTTGGGCACAGACTCTATTGATGCATCGCTCCTTTCTGTTCTTTAATGTAGCGACGGAGCCTCTCCCAGCTGTTAACAGATTGTTGTGCTACCGGGCTAGCTAGCGAGCTGTACCCAGCATACCGTTTGGCGGTGTAATTTTATAAATGTACAATTATTAGTGTTACAAATTGTTTATTTGTCACAAACTGTTGTGTCGTGGTGTTTTGCCCTGTTAAAGAGCGTTAGTTGTGGGTTGCTAATTGTTGTGTTATAACCATGATTAGAGGTCCCTGTCAATACACTTAAAACAACTAGCTCTGACCGAAGTGCTCTCCATGGCGACCAATATACTTAGCTGCCTGTTGAGTTACAGCAGTTGTTTCGGCCCAGCACTAGTGTGTCCTACTTTTTTACACCGTAGGCACAGCTACAGGAGCAATTTTGGGGTTAAGTGTCTTGCTCAAGGACACATCGACATGCGACTAGTGGAGCCTGAGACAGGGATCAAACCGCCGACCTTCTCGTTGAAGGACGACTTCGCCACAGTCGCCCCGGTTGTATGCATCAAGATGTCAGGGCCTTGATCTCCTCAATGTACCTCTGTCAGTGATCAGGCTGAAAACAGTTGTGTGTGTGTGTGTGTGTGAAAAGGGAGTAAAGGAGAGGGCTGACCACGCAGACTTCCTCCTCCTCATCTTCCTCAACTCCTGCCTCCAGCACAGTTCCTTCCATCTCACTCCCCTCCTCCTCTTCTTCATCCTCTCCCTCCACTCTTCACCGTCCTCATCCTCCAGCCTGTCCTCCAGGGTCGTCTCCCAGGCGACCACAGCGAGATCTTCCTGCCCCGCACTGACACGTTTTTGCGGCGATCGGCCTCGTCAACAGCTTCATGGCCGAATTGTGGGGGGCGTCGTCTGGGACCACCGGGCTTGAGTTCAACACCAGCACCTTCTGCGTGAAGATGGTTACAAGATGTGGCTGTGGATGGCAGCCGCGGTACTTTCTGGTACAGCGCATGCCAGGCTTTCATCCAAGGGAATAGCAATCTAGTCAGACTTGGTCATGATGACATACTGCTGTGACCCTCCCCTTAGATTTCCAATGCAGGCTAGTTGTGGCTGTGTACTTTGTGCTGGATCCTGGGATGCATTGTAGAGGGAAGCAATGCTACTTTCCCACCTGAAATCAGAATATAGACATATAGAAATAAGTCAAGTTCAGCAGCAGCGTGTCTCAAACTAGCTCCTTGTGATTGTTGATAATGAATGTTCAATCAATTCATCTACTGACTAAAATTCATCGAGGTGGATGATCAATGCAATCATTTAATAATGAACTCAAACTCAATCCCCATCAAACATACAAAGTCAAGGAGTCGTGTAATCGCAGACTTCACGCTACAGCGGCTTGCTGCAACTGGTGGCAGGAGATGAGTAAGGACGACCAGCATCGTGTAGCACTTCTCATCTGCAAATCAGAAGCGGGGGTGGGGCAGGTTTGGGGCGAAGAGAGATAATAATTAGCATATTAAAGAGTTGTGTAGATAAATTGAAGAAATTCAACATAACATTCGGTGCATACCATCAGTCTTGTCTTCCATCCTTTTGTCTACAGATGCAATACCACCCATCTCCCTGGCGGCAACAGCTTTCAGCTTTGGCATGATGCTGGCCTCCCAGGGCCTAAACGGGTCTCCCTTCCCTTCATGCATTTTACCGAATTCTGTATCAAGCTGGCTGGTTGGAGGACAGAAACCATGGAAAGACAGAGACACAATACAACATTGTTGAAAAAGGACCAGTATTTTACTATGGCACAAAAGAATATTTATTATTATTATTTATAATTGCTTTAATCTACGTGTACACATTAGTTTGACTGCTGCCACACATATCCTGTAGATGCATGTATGCACAGTTTAAGCGAAGGGTATAAAAGTACACCTACCAGTGTTGGTATGTACAAGAAGGGTGGATACCCTTGGACGATTTCCTCCATGGTGGGTGAATGTTTGGTTATCCACGATCTGCGCCACGTGAATGTTTTCTGCATTGCTGTTTTGATTGATGAAATATTGTGTTCATCAGGTTGATGAGCTCTTTGACTTCCCTGCTGTCCCCTTAACCCTCCTCAGAGCTTGGTCCAACATCTCTGCACCTCGTGTCTACTGTAGCGACGCTGACCTTCCTCTAGCTTAAGGCGGATATTACGTAGTCTCATCTCCAAAAATCCAGAATGTAATACTGGATCATAGAAATGCTCCTGATTTAAGAGGGGGAAAAGAATATATCAAACCAAAGTTAATTTCATGATTGCTAGGGACATTCAAATTTAAGAGAGTCTGAGGATGCAATAAACAGTAGCATAGCAGTAGTTTTAAAAATAAAATCTATTATAGATCTCAGCTCGCTCCTCCAGGATCTCCCTCTCCAGACCCGTTTTTGCGGCGGTCAGCCTCGTCAATGATCATCGACAGCATCATGGCCGAATTGTGGGGGGCGTCGTCTGGTACCACCAGGCTTGAGTTCAACACCACCACCTTTTGCGTCAAGAGGGTTACAAGATCTGGCTGTGGATGGCAGCCTCGGTACTGCGCTCTCTGATACTTTTTCAGTTTTTGTTTATGCTGAAAAATCCCTAGGGACATATGCAAGGGTTCTGTTTGTGGACCTCAGCTCAGTGTTCAACAGTATCATCCCGGAAATACTTCATCCCAAACTCATTGTGCCAGCCTCTACCTGTCAGTGGATCACAAACTTCGTGACAGACAGGACGCAGCAGGTGAGGCTGGGAAAAGTCTGCGTACAGACGGGAGTGTTACGGTCGGTTTATTCTGGACCCAAACGCGGACAGCAGAGTAGGTGAGTAAAAAGGGTTTTATTTGGCTTGTGCGTGGAGCCGGTGGATCATACAGGTGGAGCAGCAAGGCGATGTGTGCGGCGGCGGCTGGACGGCGACGTGGCACGTGCCTTAGTTGCAACGTCAAAAAAGGCTAACTTGCTCTGAGAAGAGATTTAAACTCAAGAGTGGGCGAGGTTGTAGCTACCACTGAGCTGAAGGAACAATCTGCCGATGAGACTGCAGGAAGCCGGGGTATTTGAACTGAAGGTGATGAAGGTCTAATTGTTGTCAGGTGAGGAGATGAGCCCAGGTGCCGGATGATTGCAGCCGCGCTCAAACCACACACACACAGACAGACAAGAGAGGGGAGACAAGCTGAGGTCACAGCGGAGCCCTGACAGGGAGGTTGAACAGCTGGTCCTCTGGTGTGGCCAGAACAACCTGGAGCTGAACAAGCTCAAAACTGTGGAGATGACAGTGGACTTCAGGATGAGCCCCCCAACACTGCCCCCCTTTTGTAAAATATACTTTTGTATATATATATATTTTTTATGTGTACATAGTAGTTAATGCTTACCTCTGTTCTACTTTGTTGTCCTTGTTTTTTGTTTGTCTATTTCTGTGTATGTACGTTGAGAGCAACGGAAAAACCGAAGTCAAATTCCTTGTATGTATGCGCATACATGGCCAATAAAGCTGATTCTGATTCAAATTCTTATTCTGGGCAAGGGCGGGGAACTTGAAGACATTGAGTGTCTCTTCAAAGCAGGACGAGTTCTGGTTGATTCTGACCACTATGATGGACACCCGGTCGGCACCACAGAAGAAGAACTGCAGAAAGTGGGTGAGCTTGGACTCCCGGAAGAGAATGTGGAACCTGGCACCTTCCTGCTGGTCTGCAACTTGTTCCACCAGTGGATTCTCAGTTAGCCAATGAGCTCACGTACCTTCACTGTTCCTGCCTGGATTGTTTTTGCATTTGGATCCTTTCCCTTATTTGCCAAAACATAAAACATTTTGATGCAAATTCCAAAAATGAACTCCAGGAATGTTCTTTTGTTTCTCATGTTGTCTTACAAATGGGCTACAACTGAATTTGGTTGTGCATCCCTGTGTTGCATAATGACAATAAATAATCCTTGAGAACTTGAGATACCACTAAATCCTACAGACTGTTCTTTTAAAGGTCACTAAAGCATGCCAAAGTTATTAGGAATCATTAGGAACATCCACAGCAATTTTACAGTGATCTTGCCAATAGCTGTCAAGTATGTTGCTCTGAACCAGTGTTTGATACAGAATCTTGAGTCAAAACTGCACACTGTCCTAGAGAGAACGTAAAATAGTTTTAAAACACTTAAATCTCTTCTCCACCAGCAGCAGTTAAAACCTGGAGCCGATGTTAGATATGTGTGTGTGTGTGTGTGTGTGTGTGTGTGTGTGTACTAGCACACCTGCACATAGCCCTAAATTTGTCCAAATCAAAAGCAGCTCTAACCACAAATAGTTCCAGAGTGAGTCAACAGTGTGTTGGTTTCTACGAACAACCTCCCTCTGTGGTTTTATATGATCATAAAATTACACATTCCTTTATAGTCCACTGGCTCTGACCCAAAGGCAAGTGCTAAAATGCATCAAGTATAATGTCACAAGATGAAGAGCTTTACATACATGTAGCGAGGAAAACAAACAAAATGATCAGTAGTAAGAGAGACAGATGGAGACAGAGAGACAGATCGAGCTCTGGCGTCACTGTTTTCTGTTTTCTGTTCAGCTCTAATCATGACCTGCTGTTTGAGCTCAGCTCAAACTAACTAGGACCCCAAACAACAAATAAGATTAGATAAAACTTAATGAATGCTCATGGCTACACTGAGTCACTGACACAGCAAAGGGTTTTATGACAACGGAAAAAGAAATGTTTCATATAAATACAGCCCCATTTGAACGGGATTCACATTTCATGGGGAAGTGGGTATTGAAATATTCACTGTGTATTCCTTGGTAATTTAACTCATTGTTCTGGATGGCTTTTTAACCATCGGGAAATTTCACGATAGGGTCTGTAATAGAAATGGACATTCCACAGGACAAAGCCAAAAGAGAAAGCCAAAGGCCTCCCCAGGGGACACACAACAGTTGAAGAGGAGGTGTGGTGGGGAAGACCTCATGCACCAGTAAAAATTCATATTCCTTCTCAAAGTCATAATTCAGTAAATTCTTAGCACACAGTCATAAAACACATATTGATATCATTCAGTGTGACCTACTGAGGAGCAGTTATCTCCGATGTTCATTGTATAACTCCACTTGGAAATCATGGAAAAATATACTGTAGAAGTTGCCTGAAAATAATCACATTTTACCGTTTTTTTCAGAGTCAAAGTTGTCAAGTGATGGTTCAGTTTATAATACAGGCAAAACATATATGTCCTGATGGCTTTCATTTATTTCTGTCACAAAGTTGGTTCCCAAATAGACCTATATGTTGTTAGCATGATTCCATCAGTTTAGCAAAAAGATTTTTGACTTTTAGTCCCTGTCATCAGTGTATGAATGGGTGAATGATGACATGTAGTGTTAAAGAGCTTTGAGTGGTCGGAAAACTACAAAAGAGATATACAAGTACAGTCCATTTACTATTTATAAATAGCACTAAAGGTAAGGGGGAAACTGTGTTTTTTATTTTTGGGTGAATATACAATACAGAATCAGCGTTCAGTCTAATGATATAAAATTCATCTGGCCTGCTTTAAATAAATCCTTTGTAAAGCTTCGGAGGTTATTTATTATATTTTGTCGAGGCTGTATCAGTGATGTCGGAGAGGTGTTGGTTCACATCTTTGGCGATGTCTGATTTTGAGGTGTGTACTTTGGATTTGGATTGCACAACATCACATGTTGCTTCTACTATTTTGCCCAGTGATTGAGTACCTGATTGGTAAGAATCATATAAATTGATATTTAAAAATACAAACGATAATAGGTCATCATACCCTCATCATTTCCTTACTAACAGCAATTTTCTGTAAATATGTAATGAAACATAATTTGAACGTGCTGGGGAGTCTAAATGACACCCTGAAGACCTTTCAGTTTGAAGTGTTGGGTGTGCTGCTCTCTTAATCACGCCGTTCCCCAAGATCCAAGAACCAAAAAGTGTTTTTGTTCTGTGGTGAGCATGTCTTTGACATTACTGTCCAGTATGATTTAGGTCCACTGATACCCTGTCAGTTTAGCAATGCAACAACAGTTGGAAACAGGGTGGGATGAAGAGGAATACAAGGGACAAGGCACGGGGCTGTTTTCCTTCCCTTTAGAAGCAAAGCTTCAGGATGAAGAGGACAGTCCAGAGGAGATTCTCCATGTTTCTCCAGGATGAGACTGGTGTCTTTGTTGGATTACTCTATAGAAATACTACAGAACCCATTTCAAGCGTATTGACCGGTGATCCAGTTTTGCAGTTATTACCATTAAAGGATGCTATTTGAGATGTTACTTTGGGGGCAGGACGTCTTTCTTCCCAACAGCTATTTCAATCAAATGTCAATACTTCTCGCCGGCCACTAGAGGGAGTAACTGAACCGTAAATCTAAATCTACTGATCGCTGTATACAAAACAAGCGAAACTGATTAATCCTGATTTGAAATTGTCATAGTTGTCATTGCTTTCTGGCACAAAGACAGAAAACAATGGATGAACAAATATTATGCTGCAGGTAGACAGAAAATAAAACTCTCACAGTGTTCATGGAGATGCTTCGATTGTTATCATGTGACCCAAGCATAGGACTTCTTCATTGAGATGTGGTTCAAAGCTTCTGCAAAAACTAGTAAGAGGACCTTGAGCTGAACTTTGACACTCACAAAAAGTATACATATTTGTTTCTAAAGACTGTGGTATGTATTCCATATGCATGAAACAATACTAGGCCTGAGCCCAAATTGCATTCTTTGAAATATAAATGTAAAAACAAACCTGTACCGTTACAGTAGCTGAGGGCTTGGTGTTATTTGGATGTGCTGGCAGCCATTTCCTTTTGGCTGCTGAGTGTTTTTTACCACATCTGAAATGATGTCATCAGCTGGTATGTAAGTGATTTACTGAGCCTTCATGTGCTGCTCTGTGTGTATGTGCATATGTGTGTGTGTGTGTGTTGGTGTTTACAGAAAAGTATCCCACCTCACAGTGGGCCCTTCCACCAGAGCCATTCTTTACATTGACTGCTTCACTCAATGTAAGTGATGTCTGGTCGATGTGTTTTATCCGTACTTATTGCTCATAGATGGAGGTTTCCATCCCAATAGATCGCTATGCTTGCACATATAAACTGCTATGCAAAAGGAGAAAGTACCGTCAAACTTCTCACAATGTATGAGCAGGGCACACTAAGCCAACATAATCCACCTCATGCCATTTTCGGTCATGTGATGCAGAATGAGTTTGTTCACTTTCGCACTCACATTTTTGCTTTGGATTACAATCAAGACCACAGTTAAAGAAAAAGCTTTGACGGTCACTGCAGAACCTCAGAAGATTCGTCAAACGTCAGGAAGGATGAAGATGTTTTTTTCAAGAAAGTTCTCCAGCAGATGGCAGGTTTTGTTCACTAAAACATGGCCTTCCTCCTCGGTTGCTGCAGAACACCATAGGCTTTAATATTGTCCTGCATAGCTTGTATCAGGACTATGTACTCACTGATACAGACCACACGCTGTCCATTATATTTGAATGCAGGGGTTGAGATCCCCCAGGGGATTATTAAAGGGATAAGAATACAGTATATGTTTTCTGTTTTGCAAAATTGTTTTATTTATTTTTTTGTCAGATTTTTTTTATTTCTCGTAATTCACATCCACAAAGACTCCTAATGATAACTAGTGCAGCTATTCAAGTTCCTTTTTTTGCAACAAAACACTAAAAATCTAAATGTAACCTTAATATTACAATAGTTATTATTAAAAATGCATGTGGTATTCCTATATGATATTTAATCACATGGGAAATGTGTTCAACTACAAATTGATTTAGTGAAGATTACTTTTGATTGTTTGACCACTATCTCAAAATGAAAAGTTAATGTGGCTTTAAGGTATGAAATCAATATTCAATATCAATCCGTATTATGACAAAATACAAATACGTTTGCTCCAGTCTTTAGTAGATAAAGAGTGTGTGGGCAGACAGTCAGTGATGTGTGGTGCCTACAGGGTTCGTTACTACAGCACTGAGTCAGTCCCCGTAATGCATGGACACCACACACTACCACACAGAACACGTCCATGTGATGGTCCAGTATCAAGACCAGCACCTCATGAATCCATCCAGAGTCCGGCGTAAAGAGAGCATGTCTGTAAAGTGAAAGGCCGTGTGCACACGGAGCACTGATTGATGGCCGATCATATTATCTCTTCAACGATTACTGAAAATCAAACGTGCAGCAAGTTAAGCGCTGTCAGAGAGCAGAGCAGCACACTGGCCCTCGTGCGCTTTTAATGGAATGTTTTAACAGCTAAACCTTACAAACGGGAAACTCATATTTATATTGTTGTATCAAACTCTATTTGGGTCATTAAAAGGAGCGCGTGCGCACCGCTCCATCCACCCAGTCCCGTTGAGTGTGTGACATGTCACACTATACCACTTGACACTTTTCCAGCCTGACGATGCTCGGCGTCCTGCTGTGTTGTGTTCTATGTGGGCTGGCTGAGTGACGCGCCAGTTGGGAGTCGGACTCTGCGCTGAAATAAAGAGGCAGCGGCTGCGGAGAGCGCAGAACAGCGGAGCGGAGAGAGGCGTCCCAACAACCACAGCTGCACCACCACTAACCCCGCCGTGCCTGCTCAGCTCAGCCTCCTCTCGGAGCTCTCACTGGAGGAACATGCGGTCGCTCCGTCCGGCTCATTAACCGCTAAAAGCTCCGCGGGCTTCCACGACCTGAACCCCCCCCCCCCCCCCCCCCCCCCCCCGCCCCCCCCGGCAGGACCTGCGAGGGAGAATTAAAAAAACAAAACTTTTATTGGTAAGTCTTCACTTTGTTTATACATTCAAAAGGAAAATGATCGCAGATCAGATTGCTTAGGTTTTCTTCATATTTATAGCAGTTGGAGATTTACAGAGAGGGTAGTGCAACAGGTGTAGGCCTGTCATCCACTTCTTCAAGTAAAGTTGATATTATCGTCAATATCAGCACTGGTTTTCCTTACACATCAAATGATAACAAACGTGTTTTTTTTAATTAAATGAATTATTAGTAAAGTGATATGTGCGCTTAAAAAATAACTTTATGAAAACTGAATAGTTTTTCCTCAGTAGATTTACTGATGTTTATGAATTAGCATCAAAACATTTATTACTTCCTTTTTTACACACAAGCAAAATTACAAATAGTTTGATCATCATCAGCAGGTCAGGAGCTCCATATTACTGACAAACTGAAGTCTGAATTGTGATACAGATTGTGATTCGGTTGAGCCGCTCTGATGGGTCTCAAAGATCTATACAGAGAAAAGCCGCACAATTAGCGCAGAGTGAATAAACACCCGTGAAGAAGAGACGCTGTAGAGGCGCTGACTCGTCATCCTCCGCTGATACACGGACCCAGGTGTGACGGGCCTTCGCTCCGCAGATGTGATCCTGGGGGCCACGCATGGCTCAGACTGGACTATTCATGTCGTGTTATTATGCCACTCAATGCTAATTTTACATAAGTATTAGTCGTTAAGCGTGAAAGCCCCTTGCAGAGTTTAAATAGGGTTTTAATGTGTTCAGTGTGTGAGCGGCATTGGGATGCAGCTGGAGTGCAATGCTGTGATTTGAACAGGAACACTGAGCAGCAGCGGGTTAATACAAAACATATCCGAGGCTCGTGAGCTCTTTGACACAGTGCAGTAAAAAGGACAATATTCTACTGTAAAATGTAGCCATGTATTAAGTAACATCAAATGTAAATAGAAAAGTGCAAGTTCATTCTTTAGTAAATTTGCTTTATATGCATTTGTTTTTTGAACATGACAGCGAAACTTCTTATTATTTCAGAAAGTGAATGTCTGTAGTGGTAACAGCAGTAAGAACGTTTCAACCTGTTCCTGTAGAAATCAACTTTTTTCAAAACTTTTCCAGCGATCTACTTCTGTTTCTAGAATAAAATAAAAATGATAAACTTATTTTAGAAAAAGAAAACTTTTTCTTTTTCTTTTTACTGTGGCAGGCAGCCTCTAACTCCCAGCTGTCATATTTCAAGAGAGCCTGTGACTGTGTTCTTATCAACGTCATGGTACAAATAGAGATCCTTTAGTGAACTTACTGCATAAAGTGAAAGTGATGTATTGACCACCAAATGACTGGAATCAGCTCTTAAAACGCCCACTCTGTGTATGTTTTCAATGAGCACATTAACTTCACCACGTCACAAAATAATAATAATTCAAAAATCGGAGCACTCGGCCTGCTTGTAGGACGTGTTTCCTATGGTTAGGACTTAGTCAATTCTGTAAGGGAAGAAAAGCTCACATCCATTGATCATTTGCGGAAGGAGATGTGTATACTACACCCAGCCTGATCGCGTTTACATGGAGGTGTGAAGCAGCATCTCAGTCTCCACAACGGGGCCCTCTGAGGTGCTGTATCTCACAGTCTGGACCCGAGCAGAGGGCCACATGGCTGTTAGGATCTGGAGGCCCCTGGTATGCAGACATCAAAGGGTTAAAGGTGAGGAGACGCTCAGCAGCACAGCACTTATCTCCTCTAATGACCCCCTAAGTATAAGTCAATTACTTCTGCGTCATGATCAGAAAGGAACAGACCACAGGGGGCTGTTTGAGCTCCACTGCTCCTCATTACAACCACTTCACTGCAGTTTACTGGATGAGCAGCCCGGCCTCAGGTCTGAGGTCAAGGCTTCTCAAATTTATTTACTGCATTTATTAAAATCTGTGTAGAGAGCTGCACAGTGTAAACTCTACTCTCTCTGTCCGTTATAGCACCTCAAAGCAATAAAACACTCACCTGGCTCATTTGGTTATGAATGTTTGTTGAAGCAGCGCGCTCCTCTACGACACAGCTGGTGATGAAATTAGAAAGTTATTGTCTTATGGTTGCTAATGAGTTTTTACAATTCCATGCATTCTTCTGAAACTAAAAAAAACCTCCTTAAATCCTGATGATGTTGACAGATTTACATCATACACTGCCTCCCACTATTTCTGCTCTGATTGTTGTCTCTGTAAAATTAAATATTTATCATCACCAACATTTTTATTACGATTTATATTACTGTTATTATTATTCTCAATATCATTTGAATTACTCATCTTTATCAATATGAAAAGAGTTCTCCCCTGAAGGTTCCCTGAATAGTTCAAATTAATAATAAAAAGCCTTCCATAATATCACTTGTCTCTTAAGCTCAGGTCAACATGTTATCAGCCTTCAGAACTCTGAGATCTGAAATAATTATGGCTTTGTTCTGATGAATCCACTGGTGTGTCCACCAGAGATGAAGAGTTTCATTATTCAATTTCTCTGGAGATTAAATCCTAAACCTGACACTTAAAGCCGATTCCATCAATTATGGAACTTGTGACGAGTGATTTGAAAAAGGTGTTTATTCAGGTTCTGATTACAGATGTTCGTAAATATGTCCTGTCCTAAAGTAGAAACAGCAACACCATTCAAGATTAAAGTAAAGTACATACATTTACACTTGAAAATATACTTCAGTAAAGTCACTTCAAAGTGAAAGTACTCATTTTTAAAAATGGCCCTGTCACAGTATGATTAAGAAGTATTTCTGGGTCACATATACCCTGGGTTTTACTACAACTACCACAGTACCACGTCTTTTTTGACTCTATCATACAGTATAATAATAATAATAATAACTTTATTTATATAGACCTTTTCAAAAACAGGTCACAAAGTGCTTTACAAAGACATAAAAAGCAAGACAAATTAAAAGATAGTGATACATATAAATAGTTATTATATATTATAATGAGAAGCAAGAGGTGAATTAGTAAAACACAGGAACAACAAGAGGAGTTAAAGCAGAAGAAGAACCAATTAGGAGAAATCACTTGTCTTGAAGTCAATGTCTTTAAAGAGAGATGTGCCGGATCTTCTCCTGCAGGTGTTTCTCGTGTTGTTTTAATCTTCTATCAGTCTTCATCTGAAAAATAACTATAGTAGTGACCAGTGGTGGAAGAAGTAAAAGTATGTCAAATACCAGACTAAAAAAAGTACTTAAAGTTAAAGTACCCCTTGTGCAGCAGAAGGCTACCTGAAGTGGTATGTTATCAAATAGCATATTATCACTATAATTAGAACTGAAAGGTGGTGACGAATGTAATTACCTCATACTCTGTTGTGTAGTTTATTATATAGTTTAATATGCGAATAAGTCATAGTGGTGTAGTATATGTTTTGGTAGCTGTCATATACATTTGAAGGAGTAAAAAGTGCCCTCTAGAATCTATAGAGTAGTTTAAAACAAAAATAACAAGTATCACGTATTTTTCTCTGAAATTAAACTCAAACCTCAAATTTGCACTGAAATGCAGCATCTGAGTAAACGTAGCTGGTGTGGATGAACAGGTGTGCTACATGAGGAGGTGGGAGGAGTAACCTGTGGAGGTGTGTGTCTGCCTCAAACAAAGATACTTTATTGTCGATTGTTATTCCTGCTAATCAGCTCAAGGCTATTTCTCTGTCTGAACGCTGTCATTCTGTGGCTCAGCACGAACAGCCCCGGGCATGTTTCTGGGTACAGGAAACGTGTGTGTGTGTGTGTGTGTGTGTGGGTTAATGCTGCCAATCGTGTTCACTTTCGCAGACACATGCCACTAAAACCCCGCCATTGTTTGATACCTAAAGCCAAGTTCACGTTACACGTTCAGCGAAACAACTTGCTGTCTTGGGATCAGTCTGTTAGTGGTCGTGGTCTTCACACGACCGACCAGTGACAGAGAGTCCCACACTGCCAGATCCTTCATCTGAGATCCCAGACGAGGAAAACACGCGAGAAGTGACACGGGCGTAGTCATGCTTCCTGATGATGTCAGCACACGCGCGTTCAGGAAACAGCCTGTTTGCCCTACGTAGATCAGTCTCTGTGTTATGTGCTATGTTTATTCATGCAAACATCCAACACCCTCAGCACAACAACAACAACAGCAACTTAAGCCCGTATTGCAAAAGCAACACATAGCTCGGACAGGCAGGCTACAGGTTTTCCACTCTCTTCAGCTGTAGCTCCCTGGCAGATCCAGATATTTAGCCCGCTAGTTATCTGGAATGCGTCTGCGACTTCAAACCGTTCACACAAAGCGCTGGAGCCAATTAGTGCTGTTAGAACCAACTTTAAAGGACCATACAGGATCATTATTTTCTTTAGATTTTTGTTCAATGCACTCCGTTATACCAAATAAATACATATATAGAACTGCAGTGTTTGGTATAGAATAGCGAGAATAGAATTAGTGAGGCATTATTTAGCATTTTCATTATTTTAATAGGTGTCTTTCACCTTTATGGAGTAAATAGTGGATGAGGCCTCTAAATTTCATGCAGGGACTTGGAGAGGTGTGCTTGCAGATGGCTTAGCTTTTAAGAGTTTTGTATAGTGTGGATCCAACAGCATGGGCCTTTCACATGCACAGCCTCATTAAGCTGATAATGAGGCCTTATCTGCGAGCTGGACTTTATCTTTATTGGCTCCTGACAGAAGTGTGTGTGTTGTTGAAAGGGGTTTGGAGAAGCACTAGGGTTCTTGGTGGGTAAGGTGGGAAGTGGGTACAAACTTAAAAGTATTTGACCTTTGTATGAATTCAATAACGGCATTAAGCATTCAAACCAAATGCCACCTCTCAACCTTCCAACAGAGATCCTGTTAAACAAACATGAGCTACCTACTGCACCCAACATTCTGTGGTGGCTGCTCGCTACTCATTTAAGAATCAAAATATATGAAGGCCATCAGTGATTAAGTGATGATGTGGAAAAGCAATATGCAGTGCTACAGTTTGCAGAAAAATACAATGACAACATTTTATTCTGGCGCTAAATTCCTGCCTAATTCCTCTCACAGTTCACTGGTTTCTTGTGTAAATGTAGTAGCAGTTACACTATGTGTGTGTGTGTGGGGGGGTTTGCAGGAGTAACTTGTGATCGGACCTCCTGGTCATCTTAATTGCTCTCTTCATTGAATTGACTAAAGAAAGTATTAGAATAATGTGACTTGGCTCACAATTTGCATAATTTCATCTGCCAATGTTTTCTGTCTCTACCAGAAGACCTGTTGGATTCCGCGTAGCAGCCATGGGCAGCAAGACTCTGCCAGCACCAGTCCCTCTCCACCCGTCCCTCCAGCTGGCTAACTACGCCCTGCTCCAGAGCTCCACAGGCCTCCAGTTGCCAGCAGATCATTTTCACAGTATCTACAGCTTCAGTGCCCTGCACGCCATCCACCTCCACCAGTGGACCCTCGGCTACCCACCTTTGGCCCTGCCCCGCTGCACCATCTCCAAGCTGCCTGCCCAGTTCTCCTCCATGGCCTCCCTCCCCATGTTCCCTCACCTCCTGCAGTATAAGCATGACTCAGCAGGACTGTTGCAGAGCTCCAAGAACAAGCCCCGCTTTGACTTTGCCAACCTGGCAGCTGCAGCCACCCAGGAGGATCATTTGAAGGCCGAAGACCTGAGCGTGACGGGTGCCGCCGCCGCAGCAGCACAGGCTTCATCTCACCACCAGACTTCAGCCAGCCTTGGATGCCTGCTGGATGTTACCAAACTCTCCTCACCAGAGCGCAAGTCCAGCAGAGGCCGACTGCCCTCCAAGACCAAGAAAGAGTTTGTCTGCAAGTTCTGTGGCCGCCATTTCACCAAATCCTACAACCTTTTGATCCACGAGAGGACACACACGGACGAGAGGCCATATACCTGTGATATCTGCCACAAGGCCTTTAGAAGACAGGACCATCTCCGGGACCACAGGTGAGAACCACATTTGATCAAGTTAAATAGCATATTCACTAAGTGAATGAAGGGTTACTTTCTGTTGATAGGCGTGCCCACTTCATGCAGCAGTTGTCTAGTTGTGGTAATAAGCGAGGTATGAACTTTTCTCTCAAGCTCTAGTTTTCATACAACTACTTCTGGGCCGTTATCCCCATTTCTATAATTGAGTACAAGTCACCCCTTCTATAGTCAATTTTCCATCCAAATTTAGGGCACATTTACACCAAATGTCCAGACAATCAGCACATTAGTGTGTTAATTATCCAGTCAAGCACTGAGCTGACTTATTGATCTTTTCAAACATGTAACGCCGTGTCTACATAGGGGCCATAGTGTGAGCAGCAGCTTCAGTGCTCTATCTGTGTCCACACACGATGCGTTCAGGACAATACAATGATTCTACCAAACAGACGTCAACATTTTGCCTTTGATTATCAGCATACCTAGATTGTGAAAGACTTTGATTCCTTATGTGTGTCATCAATCAACATTGTGTTAGCAGTAAGCTGACCTAGAGCAGCAGGGTGAATTCCATGAGGCAGAGCAGGTTCAAACATCTTGTACATTGTGTCTTGTCATTTTGCTAAGCTTTGCTAAATCTAAATGTCATCGATTTACATTCGATGATTTGAGAAGATTATTTCCCAGACATGCTGTGCAGTGATTTGAGTAGTGAGTGTGTGACAGGGGAAGGTGAAGATTTATGTAATTTGCAAGTAGGAGTTTGTTTATTTGCTGTTTTTTTTTTTCCATAAAATGTTGTCAATGTGTTCGAATAACTGCACAGTCAGATGTTCTGCGGTGGCTTACTGCTGCTGAACTAATGGTGTGGTGCATAAGTAATGTCACATACACATAGAAAACCAGCAGACCCCAAATCAGTGACTTAATGTCTGATTCAGTGCAATTCATTTACTTGATGCTGACATCAGTGTAAAATTGGCATGATGTTACCATATGTGGTATCGCAGCTTTTTTATACTGACTTCAGGTCGTGTGTTTTCTACGATCGAAAAATGACCAAATTTATAATTTGAATACATTGTCACACCGTAGTTCTTTCCCTCTAACTCGTCTGGCATCGATGAAAGAGTCTGTGTAAAGCGATGATGCCACAATAGCTCTTACAGCTAAACATGTGAAAATAACACCACAACGCTCCTTCCACGCTTCACTCCAAAAGGGTCCAAATGGGGGGTTCATCGGGAGAGACTCCATCTATCCATCTGCTGTTGTCCAGGAGTAGCATACACAGACAAACATCACATTCCAAAGCAGTTTCTCTGTTGACTTAATGTAGCGACTACTATCAATTTTACGAGCTGTTAATAAGTAGGCTGTTCCATACATAAGTCCAGATACGTTTTATGCTGTTAATTAAACAAAGAGTTACAAGCAATAACTGTAGTGGAATCAATAAAATAGGAACAGAAAAAAGAAAATCAGAGCTGTGCTGCCTTCGTCTGAATCCAGCCGTTTAAGTGAACAGGTAAACAGAGTGAAACCACACACCTGCACATTACCGGAAGGGATTGTAACCAAAAAGAACGTGAGCAGCCGAAACAAATAACAAGATAAACAATAAAGGCTATGTTACTTTCTGCACATAAACACATCCCATATACCTGTGTCCTCTGAGATTTCAGGAATAAAGTCATGACCCTGTTTAGGACTCTCTCTGGATGAAGCAAAGTTTAGAGTAGTGGCTGAAACCAAAACTTACAAAAAAACCTTCAGATCAGTGCATGAATCTCACCGTTGTGTGGCTTACCGTCCACACAAATGTAACTTCACCGCCTCCAACAAAGTGCGGTTCACATCGGCTTCCCTGAGCTTTTCAGTGGGAAGCATCCTAGAGGGCCTTTGTTCTAACAGTGGCCCTAATACTACATATTGAAGGGGACGTGTAGCCTGTGTCAGTGGTAATGATGATGTTCTGAAATCTGACATGATTCTTCTTAAATACTAACTGGCTGTTCTGTGTGTCCACCCTGCAGGTACATTCATTCCAAAGAAAAGCCCTTCAAATGTCAGGAGTGTGGGAAGGGCTTCTGTCAGTCCAGGACTCTGGCTGTCCACAAAACATTACACATGCAGGTCAAGGAACTGAAGCCAGCCAAGATCAAGTGATTCACTCTGCCAGCAGGGAAGGGACGGGGACACTGGAAAAACATGACCAAAGACCACAACAGTCAAAGAACAACCAAAGACTTATTCATCTCAGCTGTTGGAGGCAGAGCGCTCTGCTTCTGTGGGAATACTCCTCAACGATGAACTATTTCACCAGCCAGCTCTTAAAGGAATAATGCAAGCCTTAGTGGAGAAGTGGATGCTTAGTTATCAAAGCTTGACTTGGCAATGGATGTGTGGAATGTGAAATGAAAAAAACACTTGTGGCTGCTCAGTGAAATACTTTGCTCAGAAGCTTATAATCCAAAAACTTTTTAAAAAGGGACACAACTGTTATGCAATTATTATTTTTTTACAACAACATAGAATGATCAAAGCCATGTTAATACATTTTCCTCCTTTTCAATATCGCACCCCAATGTTATTTTTGTACAGATGCATTATATCAAAAATGTATTTTTGCACTTTAACCTGATTATTGATTATTTACATATATCACTGGATTTCTTAAACTTATTTTCAAAACAAATAATCATTTCTAAATAAAATATTTTACTGTAAGTGGTTGGCTGTTTGTCTCAGTTTGTCTGAGTGAAATGTTGCTATTTGAGGTAGTAATTTAGGTAGGGTGGTCATTAGACTACATGTAAATCAGTGTACTGCCCACTGTTTTCACAGTCCAGTCACATGACAGTTCATGACATAGTCACAGGAAGTCATTTATTGGTTTTGCATTTCGTCCATTGTTTCATGAAAACAATGGCAATGGAAAGTCCATTTGGATCCTTTTTCATGGCGGACAGGAATGAAACAGACACCGCGGTGGTTTCGTTGCCTAACCCTAACTTTCGTTTTGTTGCTGAATGTCGTCGCTACTGACAAAACAAGAAGTCGTGCCAAGTGACAAAAAATAATTAACGATTCATGTCCCTGTAAACAAAACCAATAGATTGCATTTTGAGAATATTTCATGAACTGCAATGAGACTGTGTTGGTGATCATGATCATGATGAATTTTTGGTGTTCCTTGTTGCAGATGTGCGGAACTCTACTGGAGGGACAAACAGCATTCTTCCAAAAGATATTCCCTCATTTGGTATTTTGATGATGGTGGTGGAGAGCGTTGTCTAAGACGTGTCTCCAAAATCTCCCATAGGTGTTCTGTTGGGCTGAGATCTGGTGACTGAAGGCCATAGTATATGATTCACATCCTTACTCACCAAACCATTCAGTGAGTCCTCATAATCTGTGTGGAAGCATCTACACTCATTCTATACTCGTTTATTCTGGGTTCTCTAATGTAAGCAGCAGTTTTTATTATGCAATTTACAGTGTAAAAACACACAAACAATATACTTGTTCTAAAAGGAAAGGTATAAATGTTACTGTATGCCCTGAGTAACGTTTTATTAACCAACAACAACAATCAGTCAGGCCAAAAGCATTTCCAAGCACCATGATTAAAGATAACTCCTAGAAGTAGACCAAAACAGATGACTGTATGTGGCAGGGGCCGAATGACATGTCACAAGTAGGCTCAACATTACCATAGATTCTAGCCATCCTGACTGTGGAAGGACTTTACACTGGATCAGCTTGTGCCTCGCACAGAGAGATGAAGCATGGGCAAGGTTTAAGATTTTGCTTCACGTCTCATCTGGATTATAATGTCATTCAATGGGTGCAGCCTCTGGAAGGTTGGGAAATGTAGGAAAGTTATTACAGACAAAGCCACATATTTTAGGTACCTGATGAAATGTTGATTGGGAAGAAGGTATTTCTCAGAGAGCTGTTGAAAAGATGCAAAAGTGTTGTTTATGTATAGATCCTTTTTCGGTACTAATACAGAGGCAAGACCACGAGAAGAAGGTATTGGGGTCAGGAAGGAGCCAGTTTGCAAACCAAAATGGCATCTGAACTGATTCTAGATGTTGAGTGTTGATTTAAGTAACATTTTTGAAGTAGGGAAAAACAGAAAAATGTATAGGGATGTAAATAAGAGCTATTATAGAGGCAGGTCTAGCCGAAGAAGCCTTTGCAGTCATCCACATAAGACCAATTTCGATTTAGGCAAAGACAATCCTCCAAGGGTCTGTGGCCTTTGCCAAATGTAGGGACTTTCTTGTTCTAAACAAATTCTGACGCAACTATCAGTTTTATGAAAAAAAGAGGAGGGGTTCTGGGTAGACCCTGGAATTGGTAATAGAGAACATTTTGGGAGAGAGTTAAAGATAGGCCTGTGGGGGATGCATGAAGCAGTTTTACCCAGGCAACCAATTTCTTGCTAAACCTGAACTCAAAGACCTTTTCTGCATCATTCAAAGTCACGGCTTCTGCTGCATTTGAGGAGGATACACTATATAACACATTGAGGAAACATCTTACATTGAAAAAGGCATGCTTGTTTTGGATGAACCTCGTCTGATCTGCTGAGATGATAGTGGGAGCCAATCATTTGGGTAGAATCTGTAGTTCTACTGACAGCACTAACTTATTTTTCTTTAGTAATAACACAATTGAAGCTTGGTTAAGTGGGCTTACATACTTTAAGAATAGGTTGTCTATGGTTGATCTTGTTTCACTTTTGATAGTGCACTTATATTCTGAAATGAGAGTACAAATATAAACAAAGGTGTGTGCGTGCGTGTGTGTGTGTATGCATGCAGGAAGAAGGCTGCTGGTCCAGGGGAAGGAGGAGAGCTGAGCGGATGGTTGGCCTGTTGCTCACCATTTTTATAATAGCCAGGAACTCATCAGTCTGTCATCAACTCCCTGAGAAGCCAGGGACACACACACACACACACACACACACACACACACACACACACACACACACACACACACACACACACACACACACACACACACACACACAGCTGGCCAGCTGAAGATGGCAGTGGATGGTGTACGTGACATAAGGCTTGTTGTGATTTAAGCAGAAAGGACTCTACTTCTCCTCCATGGCCTCCTGTCCTCAGTCTGCTGGCAACATTACAGAACTTAACTACAGTACAGAGACAGTAGGGATCAAATAGCTCTGCTACCGGACACTGGTAGGACAAACATTTTGCTCTGTGTAGGCCTGCAGGCTCCAAGGTTGCTGATGGGCAACAGTGGTCGTGACCTGACCTAATTTTCATTATTATGTCACTTACAATTTGTGCCCATTTAGTTCCCATCATGGTTTGAGCAATGTAAACAATGTTACCATGGATTATAACAAGAAAGGATAGGTTCACATTTTATAAAGTCTGTCGAAAGGATTTTGTCCCCCATCATGTACATTAAAATTGCCAAAGAAAGAGATAGAATTTCTGGACCCTACATGCAAACTATTCGTTTGGAATGGGGCGATAGGTTGGCCCCTGGAAATGCTGCTTGCAGAGGTCTCGAGAACCGCTTATCACTTGTTGACTCCAGGGAAGTGAAGAAGATTTTGGTTGTAACGTTAGTATATAGCATCCAGCAGCAAAAGTGGACTGCAGTCAATGAACCGCAGCCTGTAAACGCCCACTGCAGACAACACAATCTCTATGGACAGATTCTGCATTCACATCTAGAATCCAAAGACTTGTCAAAGATTTTGGCATCAGAAGCGTTCTGCTTTCCGTCTGTAGTCCAAGTAGTATTGACCAATAACACTCTAGCAGGCTTTGGTTGAACACAGGTAAACAGTCCTTGTGAGGATCAAAAGGGGTGGAGCGCATTGGCTGAAAGCTTTGGATAGGTTTAAAATTAGCTTGTAAACTGGCTACTTGTGGAACAATCTGGTCATACACGTCTTTCAACTCCAAAACCAGTCTTTTATCTCAAGTTGCTTATCGGACTGTAAACAATGAACAGGACACAGAAAAGGGAGTCTTGACGTTGATATCTGCTGGCGACACCAGAACCCCAGAAATATAGCATTTTCCCCAAGAGGCTTATCCATCATCAGATCGATAGCCGATGGGTTCCGAGATTGCGGAAGACATGTTCCTTGCTTTGTACTTAGTTATCAGAAATTACACAATATATTCCACAGATTCTCTGCACACACTGCACGATCAAATCCTGTGTGGCTGAAACTACAGTAAGACTGTATATGATAGTAAGTACTTAGTGCTTAGTACGGCCTTGATGTTACCTCTATGTCCTCTGGACCTATGGGAAATGTCATTCACTGCTACTGTCCTAACTGAATGATTTAGGAAGGGCTGGCAGAGGGCATGAAGGGGGTACGGTGATGCTTCCCTCAGTAGACCTCGCTCTGGACCACTGACACGTTTATGGTTTCCGACTGGCAGGGTGAGTCAGGGGGTGGCAGGATGGACGTACAGTGAACTGAACCCCCCCCCCCCCCCCCCCCAGACTTCCTCCATAGAGGGAGAAAAAGGGGAGGAAAAGCCCACACTCCCTCCTTTCCAACAATTATAGAGCAGGATCAGAGCTGGCCAGGAAGGTGAAAGCAAGACTTGATGAAAATCACTTCCACGTGGTTGATGGCCTCTTCACCCGACAGCAGGGTTACATAGACATAATGCCACAGGGATGATGATAACAGCTGCCACTGCTGGGGTCTATCAACGTTGATTGAGTAGGTGGTACTGACAATGATACAGCCTGCACCAACATTACGTAGGGCACATTGGTTGCTAAGGTCTTGGCATGTAACTGTTGCCCAGGGATCAGTGGGGATGGTAATGTCAGTTGTCCCTTTGGCAGTCAGTCAACACACACAATAGGATTTTGTATGGATATTTTGGTCTTCACACAACGCTTCCTAATATGTTGTAGCTCCTCTGACCTTTTAGCTCCTTCATGTCAAACCCTCTTAAGTAAAACAACTTCATTTTAGTTGTACAATTATAATGTATATACATCACATACATTAAATTTCACCTCTACATTTAACCAATCCTAATTATTAGGAGCACTGCGGCCATCAACCTTGTGATTACAGGAAGATCCTCTCTACACTGAACCATAGCTTCTTTACCAAGAATGTGGCTCATGATAAGTTATCTACAAAACTAACACATACATTTTCTACATATATTCATGTTCACAAGAGGATACTTCTAAAAACATATGGTGACAAAAATAAGGTAATTCTCTGGGGATCATGAATGTACTCACTAAATTTCATTGCTACCTGTCCAACTCTAAAAGTCAGCCTCTGGTGAAAAGGAGTACCCACAGCAAATTGTAATGAACATCATGCAGGTTGTTATCAGAATATCTTTCTGTCGAGTAAAGTGTTGGATGGACTGACCAGCTGACCTTAGATCCCGTGGTAAGTGGTACACAACTATTGTGACCTAATGAAAACATAGCCCAAGTGCAGACCTTTTAAGTTTAACGTTCCCCAGACCGGACAGCCTGCCGGGGCTACTACCGGCTTGTTTTTAGCTTTTAGCTTTGAAGCTAACTAACGCTACGGGGACCACAGATACCGGGTATCTACAATCAGTAAACTGAAAACGGTCACCTTTGCTTGAACCTGAACAACGCTGTGGACTCCGGGTTGGAGCCCCTGCGTCCCCCACATTTTCTATGGCTCCACTCAACTCTCCATCTGACTGTGTCACCTGCACCTGCCTGGCCGATAAAATCACAGAGCTGGAAGGAATAATATCCACACTCTACAAGATCCACAATGCCAGGAAGCTCATGGACACCATCATCTTCGACCACAAACCAACACAACCAGCGACCGCGTGCATGATGCCAACGCTTCCTGTCCTGCTGCCGCCACCCCTCTTCTGGTTACAATCCCTAAGGCTTCCTGGCTACGGCTCTGAGCTAAGCCTAAAGCCCTGGTCAGCTCCACTCCATCCCATCACGAGCCCTGGTCCCTGCTCGCAGCAGCTGGAGAGGGAGGAATCCCTCTCCTATCCCTCATCACTTCAAAGTCCAGCTGGAGAATATATACGACATCCTTGCCCTCCACGACTTCCCTCCTCTGGCTAGGGACTGCCAGCCTCCTCCACCATCCTACCTGCTGCCTTCTGCATGCCCTCCCGACCACCATTTGGCGAATATCGTTGATGTGAAAATCAACGATACAGCCTTCCACCAGTCTGAGTTGACCAAGATTGATTTAAATTTTTTTTACACTTTTTAAACAGCTGTCAGCAGACTGTCCATATTTATCAGTGGTCCAACTCCCACACTCAACCGTGGATCACAGCGGTTCCACAGCCTCAGCCTCCACACCTGGCTCCAGTCCGCTTGCAGGGCCCACAACGTGGGCTTCATTGACAATTTGAATCTATTTTGCGACCGCTCTTCCTCTTTTAAGAACAATGGTAATCATCTCAACAAGCTGGGTAGCCGCCTGCTCGCGGCTAATTTGCAGCACGCTGTACAATCCTATCCGCGCGACTGACTATTTACTCTCCACACACACACCTCTTCCTCTTCTTCTATGCTGCCACCTCAGAGCACAGCTTCTATTAAGGCCTACATTTATGCATAATTAGGGGTGCAGCCGCTTTGAGTCACAGGTGGGTGCCGTCTCAGGTCAATAGCTGTCTGCTCTACTGCGTCACTGTACCACAGGTTTTGGTAGAGTTGCAGATCAAGAATGGATGATTTGTAAAGCCATGGCATCCTGCTGATAGAAAACAAAGTTGGGTCATTTTTAAGGTATTTAATTTGTCAGACCTATTGATAAAGGAAAAAGAAATAACAGCTAAACTGTTTTGCCCCTTAATGTAAAGTTCAGAGTTAATAAACTCAAAATTGCTAGGTTCCCGAAATTGCTTTGTAATTAAGTTGATTCCAGACTGGTAAAGACCCAGACATCATCTCTGCAATGTAATTATGAGAATAAATCAAATTTAATGTAAAGGGAGTTAGGTTAAACACTGGAATTGAATGTAATGGCCTATTTAAGCAGACTCGGGACATGGGAATGTTGTGAGCAGGATGAAGAGAGGAAAAACCAGATGGAATGAGTATAAATAAGTATATCATGATATGCTTGTTTTGTTACCTTCTAACTGTTGCCATGTAGCTATCCCCATGGAACCATTAGTGTCGTCTGCAGTGGGCCACATTCTAAAGTGTGTTTCAATAAAGATCAAGAAAAACCTCACTGCAGGAAATGGTTAAGTGCCCAGTGTTCTGGTTCCTCAAGCAATATTTATAAAGCTCATAAATGTTCCCCAATTTAACGCTCTGCATCAGGTTCTCATCCTCTTGCAGCTCTGTCCATCGTGCACAGCTCCACTGCAAATGTATGTCACGTCTGACACAATTATTTAGTCCATAAAATATGCATTTATTGCTGTGAAAGAGGTTTATGATATAATTGACTGCAACGAGTTCTAAAATAATTTCTAGATCATGTCAGTATGCATAAGGCTCCAAAAATGTGAGTCGGTGCCAGAGGGGAGGGCAGTTCCTTTCGTACAACAGTCAAGAAGTGCAGCAGGAACTCCCTGCTGCTAGTTTCTGTGCACTTTCACATAGAAGTTACTGATCACATACAGGTCAAATCCATCAATGCTAACATATGTTATGTACATCTATTATTGTATATTATTATATATTTAGTTGGAGTTTAGTTACAAGCAGTTGTTGATTTTGAGAGGAAATTCCTTGAAAAAAAGAGCTCAGTTTGAGAAATCAATTCATAAAAAATATAGTTTAACAACACAAAGTACAAAAATATGAAAAATACAAATAATATATATATAATATATATAATATGTTGACTTAAATGTATTTAAAAAAAATAGATACAACAGTTGGGATGAAATCCATAAAATCCATACACCAAAATACAAAACACATTACAAATGGTACAGAGTCAAACTAATCAACAGAAGACATTAAATCTACACATGAATAAATTGTAATCTAATTAAATCTACTCATTCCAAGACAAAGGGTAATAAAATACATCCATCTATTATTAAAACATATTAGATGTACATATTATCAACTCTGGATGGATGATGTAACCAGCATAAAATATAGGGATACTACAACTCCATATGTCATTTAGAGGGGAAGCATGTTGTTCCCAAGGGAGTACATTATGCTCTCTGTACGTCTCAAGTGGTAGAGAACGCTGCAGGCTACAGTGTTGTTCCCACTGGAGGTCCCTTCCTGTAAACATGCTGCAACCCATATTTATATTTATGGTAAAGAAAGGAATATGTTACAGGTTAAAAAAGTGGTAAAAGAAAGGAAAAGATAAATTATTTGTTTAATACTGCTAAAATGACAATTGTTGTTGTGATGTAGGCTCATTTATGTCATTGTTAATAGTAATTATTGTAATTGTAAATTAAGTATATCTTTGGTCATTGTCTCATGTCACGTCAAATAGTAAGTGATGAGGAGGTAGTGAGTTCCAAGCTATAATTGCGCGGTAAAGTCTGCGTACAGACGGGAGGTTGAACAGCTGGTCCTCTGGTGCGGTCAGAACAACCTGGAGCTGAACAAGCTCAAAACTGTGGAGATGACAGTGGACTTCAGGAGGAGCTCCCCAACACTGCCCCTCCTCACCATACTCCACAGCACTGTGTCTGCTGTGGAGACCTTCAAGTTTCTGGGATCCACAATCTCCCAGGACCTGAAGTGGGCCTCCAACATCGACATCATCAGGAAAAAATCCCAGCAGAGGTTGTACTTCCTAACCCTAACCCTGGATACTAGTTCATCTTTGTTTGAAGCAGTGCTATACAGTGTCATGTCATCTGCATAGAGACTGCTGTAGAGTTAAAGGTGAACTGCATCAAATAAAGAAGCTAAGAGCTGAAATACATTGCGGGAAAAGCTGGAAGCTAGTACTGTATTACTGTCAATGGTGGATGTTGAAAATAATTAAGTTGTCAGACAGAAAATAGTATTTGGGTGGAATATACCCTCAAAACTATAGGTCGTTGGACAGAATCTTGTAGTTGGCTGGAATAAACCTTTACGACTATAATACTTGGTCAGAGCCGTCAACGGAGGTTCAAAATGCTGGATCGTTACGCGATTCACGTAGACTTCAGATAATCCCAGAAAGTACTTACCACGCAATTTCAATGCATAGAAATGTTTAATGAAATAATTTACACCTGTGAAAACAATTAAATTACCTATAAATATGGTCAAACACTGCTATAAAACAAATAATCAGGCTTAAATTAGCAGAAGATAAGGTTTTAATTTATAATTCTATATAAAAAAATCGTGTATATTTAACCAATACTTTATGTAATCAAATATTATGTCACCTATAAAAAAAATGATTTACCTTTAAACAAATGTCAACTGTTGTAAAATTGGTTATCAGGGTTATAATTACAACAATATACTGTTAATTTAAGATTCTATCAGGTGGAATATGAGATGTAAGTTTACACAAAAATCTTGTTTATTCATTATATCTTTAGCCTTGTGTGGACAAAAACAATATGGGATTTACCTGTAAAAAATATACAAATACAAATAATTATGATTGTAATTATATTTAGAATTACTTCAAAATACTGGTAATTTCTGATTATATCAATTGTAATATCAACTTTTACATGTAACTTTGCCCAGAAGTCTTGTTTATTTAACAGATATTTATCTTCAAACTGTTTTGTAACACAGATAATTAAGTTTATAATTACTAAAATATATTGTTAATGCAAGACCACTTCAAGTGTCACGGTCTTGGGTTCTGTTTAGTTGGTTTCCTGTTTTATGTTGAATTTCCCTGCCTTTTGTGTCCCATGTTAACTTCACTTCCTGCCTTTGTATGTTTTCCCGTCTGTGTGATTGTCTGCCCCGCCCCTGATTGAATCCTCCTGTGTCTAATCACCTGCACCTCCCAGTGTATTGAACCCTGTGTGTCCCCTGTCTCAGTGTTGGTTCATCTGTTCTGTTCTACAATGTTTGCCAGTATGTTCCCTGTTGTATCCCTCGTGCTTTTTTCCTAATTTACCTGATTCTGTTTTGTGTGTTGCCCGTTTCCCTGCAAGTTTTTTTTTTTGAACATTTTCTTCATAATTTAAAATCACCGTTAATCATCCCTCTGTTCCCCCATGTTTCTCTGCGCTTGGGTCCATCCTCTGCTACCATTTTTGCCTTAACCTTGACATCAACTTTTTATTTTGTGTTTAAATGGGCAGCTTTTAAACAACCAGGACACACTTACTTAATGTCCTCAACATTTATTTAATTTTGTTGACCAAAGACTCTTGCAAGATTCTTGCATGTAAAACTTAAAAAAGCCGACCATAAAGCTGAATACATTTTAAAAAGGTGCAATGTGTAAGGTCTAACTGGGTCCATACAATCTAAATGTAGTCATAAAATAAAAAAAGCCTAACTAACAGCGGGGCAAGAACACACAAAATTCAACCATATCAGGGAAAAGAACCTTTGGACTGACCGCCACCTGCTTTCTGGAAGCATTCTTCTCCACTTTTGATCCCTTGTCTGGATTGATCTTGTAGAGGCATCTGTCAAATGAAATAAAACAAACAACTTCAGTAGTTAAATGTGGACTTTACTTCTTGGCTGAGTTTTGTTTCACAACTATTTCATGATGAAACCTGAACAAAAGGGTGTGACATTTGAAGCCTGTTGCTTCATCTTGACATGAAGATGGAACAGGAATAAATCAGAAACATAGCCAAAACACTTGTGTCAACAGCTGGGGGCATTATTAAGAAGCAACAATGCTGGGCTCCAGACTGCCACTAAAATGATTGCATATATGATACATATTTTCCAGTGTGCAAGTGAAAATTTCACTTGCTCAAATGCATGCAAGTGCATGATTATCCCATCCCCGCCTCCAAAGTCTCCTCAGTCAACTTGACGGGCGAGAATCTGTTGAACAGTTGCTGGCTCGTAGGGAGGGTCGAACTCGCTCTCTTCACAGGCTCGTGCTCGACGGACCGCATCTAAATGCACAGCAGAATGCTGCTTCTCAAGGACGCCTTCCGCTCACGTACACTTTTCTGTGTGCTAGTATCATGGGCATGCGCTTGTTGACCAAAGGGCAGGCAGGGACACACCTGTACACAGTGGTGGACGATATGGTTGTGGTTTCAAAATGTTACATAAGTAAAAGTCCAGAAGTAGGCTTTACAGGCCAAATTAAATGAAAGTGGCCAAATTACAGTAAAATGGTAATTGTGCAGTACGGCCCCTGTCACAGTGTTATATCATTATAAAACATTATATTATTATTTTTTTAATCACTAATGAAACCATGTAAGAGCATTTTAATGTTGTAGTTTAATGTTAAGTAATCATGTGTATTTTTTAAATGTAAAAAGTAACTAAATCTGTCAGATAAATGTAGTGCAGTAAGAAGTTCAGTATTTCCCTCCGACATGTTTTGGAATGGAAGTATAAAGAAGCAGAGAACAGAAATACTCAAGTAAGTACAAGTAGGTCAAAATTGTTCCTTAAATACAGTACTTGTAACCAAGTGACTAGAAAAGTTAGTCTGGAGCCCTGCAATGTATTGGTACACTCAGCTGTTGCTAACAACCTGGTAGTCCTCGATTTGAAGGTTCAAAAGACGTTTAAAACACGGTGATGGTTAAAAGACGTTTAAAAGTGGTTCAAAAGTGAAAGTTTCTTCACCGACCATTTGGAGACGTTGAATAAACTGTTGAAGACCAGATTTCACCGGGATTTGTAATATTGGCTTTCAACGGAGAAATGGGGATCTGTTTTTTTAGTAAGCCTTTAAAATGATGATATACTTTTATCAGCACAATGTAGAAGATGAAATATGGTCCAAACGTGAACATTCAATCAACGTCTTCAAATAGTCGGTGAAAAAACATTCACTTTCGAACCGATTTTGAACGTCTTTCTACTGGTGGCTATAGTCGTTTAATAAACGTCTATGGGGGGAAACCGCCATCCTTTCCTCATTGCAGTGAAGTTCTTGCCAAGGAAAAAGCATTACATCACTCTCTTGATTATTTATCCCCATTTTAACATGTCTTTTTATGGAAGTCTAGTGTCTAGATCATTTTCTTACTCATCTATTCACTGGGGCTCTAACCTGCAAGATGATTTTTAATGCATTCACAATCTGGCATTTCCTTCTTTTCTCCACAATCAACACAGGATTTAACTCGGGAATCTAGCTTGATAAAATACCAAACAATCTGCTGACTTTCACCAATACATGCCATATCATATGAATAATTATGGCGAAAATTCCACATCAAACTAACATCAGTGGAATTGTTTGGGGGGGGGGGGGGGGGGGGAAGAGGAGAGTCATGAAAGGTGAAGTTATATAATCTTCAGGGAGTGGTCTAATCAGGGGTGGCAGTGATGCGTGTGGGATGGAGACTTTGGAGAGCAGTATTTGGATGGAACAACAATGTCGACGGATGGAAATGTAGTATTTGGGCGGAATGAACTTTTAAAACTGTAGTTAAACAAAGTATTATATCGGTGGGGAGGACCTTTGAAAGTATAAGTCCTTAGACAAAAAGTAGTAATCGTCCTGAGTTTCCTGTTTAAAAACATTTACCTTCTGGGGATTTTATTTTGAAACTCTCGGTCCATCCCTAGTTTCCTAGTTTTTTTTTTTTTTACTTTTACGTTCACTATTGACACTAGACTTAAGGTGTTTACGCTTGTCTACCATCATGTCTGGGGATCCATCATACAGCCATGGCCCCATTGTTTACACCAGGGATCAGCTGTTAGCAATCCTTAACACAGCAGTGCTGCTACCGGAGGAGAGGCCCTTTATTCCCCACCAGCTGAGGAGGAAGAGACAGGGAAGCCAGGAAGACATTACAAACCTGTCCTTCCTTCTATCATCATGTGGAATGTGAGGTCACTCCCCAATAATATGGACGAGGGAATAAAGGGATCCAGACACAAGACAGTGCATACAGAGGACACAGATAATATGAGGAACCAGGCACAGGACATAAGGCATGCAGTGACCTAGGCAGAGGACACAGATAATACATGGAACCAGGCACAGGACATAAGGCATGCAGTGACCTAGGCAGAGGACACAGATAATACATGGAACCAGGCACAGGACATAAGGCATGCAGTGACCTAGGCAGAGTACACAGATAATACATGGAACCAGGCACAGAACGCAGAGAATATAGGGAACCCAAAACAGGAAACGGAGCATGCAGGGACCCAGGCAGGGGATACAGACAATATAGCGAACCAGACACAGGACACAGAGCATGCGGGTGGCCAGGCAGCGGACACTGAGGCTACTTCCACACTAATACGTTCTGTCTGTTCTCTGACTCGTAGCTCTGCTGGTAGCTGAAGTCTCTGTCATACTGGAGAGCATTTATGCTTTTGTTCATTTACAGTTTCTGTGTGGACTTCACAATAGTTGTGCAGAACAAAATAAGAAAAGAAAATAAGAAAAGGAAAGTCCTCCGTTTTTTGTTCATTGCCCTCCTCAAAGCCTCAAACCGTGACTTTAAATGTCCGCTCCGTAGGTCTGATAACGCCGCTGGACACGCCGCTTGCTAATCGCTCCAATATGTTGGCAGTAGCAGAATTATAAAATGCAGAATTTAACAGGACACCAGCTGCTAGTATAGACAACAAGGTCAGCAACGCTTGTAATCCGTTATCCATGTGGAATAACCACTGGTAGTCAATTGGTAATCAAGCGTGACGAATCAGGAAAGGACACGTCGTGACTGCTAAGATACAATGATATAGCAAACAAAGGTGTTTGCGTCACGTTTTCAGAGTTCCTTGTTCCTGCCCAGACACAGTACACAGACTCACTGCTGATTGTTTCCAAGAAGGAAGAGCAGCAAATCCTCACCTGTGAAGCCGGAGCCATGAATTGTTTTTGCATGAAAATTGACTTAACAAAAAATGATTCTGTCAATCGATTAATCAACCAATCATTTCAGTTGAACTTTGACTTTTTAAATGTTTTTTAAAGTAACTAATTTCACTCCGCTCCGAATAAATCTATTTACCTCTGAGTGTGTGTTCATAACTTTTATATAGGTGCTGAAAGATAGATGTCACAACAAAGACTGCTGCTTCATTTGTTTCCGTAAACATCACTTTCCAATCACTGCAAGATGTTAGAACTGTATAGCAGCAGAAAGAGGAGAGGTCCCAACTTAGCTCATGGGAAACCTGATTCTAATAAGTGCAAGAGCATGACACTCCCATCACATCATTCTTGTGCATTTTGTAATGCCCCCTGGGCTGACTACACCATCCAAGACTGGACCAGCAGCTCACTGGTCCAGATGGCAGCCTGCCCAGCAGAGGGGGAAGTGGCTGCCTACATCAGATCCTGATGTGGGAAAGCTGATAGATGGGGCTGCAAGAGTCCTGGCCTTCTATTGTTGAGTCCTCAAAGACTACTAACAGCCATAGATAAGTTTATTACTTTGACCATGGATGCTATTTTCACAATCATGGTTCAGAAAAAAGTACATGAAATTGAAATAAAGCACAAATAATACTGTATGTTAGCAAACCATACAAAATGTGATTGTATGCCAATTTAAAAAAATTTGATACAGTTTTAAAGGAGGAAAAAATAACACCTGGTTCATATTTTCATTGTTTTGGCCGAAGTGTATAAGAGTCATGGCATTTTGCTCAGTATGTAGACACAGTTTCAGTAAGTCCAAAGGGAAGCAACACAAGCAAGAGAGGCTTTAAACCTGAGGTGTTCAATTAAAATTCAACAAGGTCCATTTAGAGAGAATGTCCTCATGCAAAGGTCCAGAACATCACAATAATGTTTAACTTGCGCTATGATTGAGTCCCATATATACTGAAGTAGCATAACAGCTGTATAAACGTCTGTATTTAGTCAACAACTGACTGTCAAAAATCAAATAAAGAAAGTTTAATTGAATAACAATATTTTTTGTAAGATTTCAAATTGAACTGGATGGATTATAAATAATACATAATCTAACAATCAATGTTCTTCTCTTGTTTCAAGTAAAATAAGAACTGGATTACTACTATATGAACTACAGAGAGAGAGTGGGGGGGAACAGGTGCCCAGTAGCTAATGTGTGCCCTGAGGCCCCCAGGAGTAACACGCCAGATTAATCCAGTTCCTGGACTGATTTCTCACCAGTGAAAGCCCATCTGTAAACATCACATGTTGGCAGAATCCTCTTTTCCATCGGTTCATCTCGCGTTACTCAAACACGCACGGTTAGTGAACCTTTACTCTGTATAGTAAGAGATACACCAAACCTCTAACCTAACTGTTAAAAAATTAATAAATTGTTGTCATTTTTGTTACAGTCCTTGGTTTTAGGCGTCCCAAATAATCGGATTTGTTCTTTGGCTTTCTTTCCGTGGTTGGGTATAATGCTGGCTCACTAAAATGATTGTTTATTGAAATTGCCTACCGATGACTCAGGAAAACATTGGCAGGCCTACCAATTGCCATGATGATGATGATGATGATGATGATGATAAGGATGATGACGTTCAAATATGTTAATTGCAGGTCTGGGGGTCAAATTTTTTTTGGGATATCCATTTTGGCATTGCCAGTCAGACTATTGCCAAAATGAAAAAAACATTATTATTATTAATAATGTTTTTATAGATATCATTTATTTTTGAAAATCTGGCAGCCTTATTTGGAGTACATGGGTACAACACTAACAGTACCATAGGACTGTAACTATTTAGAGCTCTGAGTTACAATATACACTGTGTCATTGCAGTCTCTTTGTGCTGTGTCACTCTATGCACCAACCTTTTATTTTTTTTGCTTTGTTTGGGTGGGGGGAATTATTTATTTACTTAATTTTATTTCATCTATTTGTGTATTTTTTTTTTTTTTCTTTCTTAACTTATGTAATTTTTTTGTAATGTTTAATGTACTGTGTTCTGTATGCTCTGCATGTTCTCATTGTTAAAATACTTGGACAAATTAAAGATTCCAAAAAAATAATGTTATTATATTATTACACTATACATGGATAGTTGCAAATCATTGGTACGCTGTGCTGTTATAGTAGGAAAAACAAACACAGAGAGAAAAAAAAAACACAGCTGTGTGTCCTGTGCAAAAGGTTTAAATAAACATTAATCATGTAAAAAGCAGTCCATAATGCTCTGCACTTTGCATTGTATTTACTGAATATAAATCACTGTCCCCTTAGGCTACCAAAATGTTGAACTGTTGGTAGAAAACTGACTACAACATTTTCTTCAACCAGAAAATCCCTGGAGACAGGCAAAACAAAATGTAACTCTGAATACACATTAAGTTACGAAAACTACGAGCAACAGCGAAATCTCAGTAACAAACTCTAGCAGTGACTAGAAATGGAAATATTCAAGTAAAGTACAAGTACCTCCAAATTAGGCCTAAACACTGTATTGAGTATTCTAAATGTATTTAGTTACTGCTACTAGAACAAGAGCACAACATTGTTCACAAGAGCACAGTGTTCTTCATAGATCTAGTGTCATCATTTTAGTCTCAAAGTGCATCAGATTGAGCCATTTATAATGTAGACATTTTTCATCTGGGGGAGAATGCCCTTTGACCCCTCTAGAAAGTCTGAGGTTCACCCAGACATATCACTGCTGTCCTCACAATGAATTACTAATTATAATTTGAAAACATCTTTCCCACAGGATTTTGAGAGACTCTCAAAATCCTGATGCGTCTGACATATTTAGGTCACCGAAGTGACTCAAAACATTTGTCCATTTGTCCCTTTATGTGCTGCACTAACACTTTTATCAATAAGGATATATAATATTACGTGCTTATGTCCACTATCTCTGTTTGTGTTTTTTCAGTGCAACTTGTGAATCTACCTTTAGACCGTAGGACAATGTTCACAAGATGTAAATAAACATGGTACAATTGGTCAATTTATTTACGCAGGAGTAGTCCTTTTCTGCAAGGCGATGGCCAGTAGCTCCAATGAACTTTTTTTATTTGATCTATTGTCGTTTCGGCTGTGTTAAACCAAACACATATGGCTTTTTGACAGAGATACATTCGTCACTATTGGAGAAGGAAGCGCAAGGATTGGATTAAGTGCAGTGGACACGGCATCTGCCGACCACCCAGTCAGACCAGCCGGACCGAGCAACTGTTGTCCATGAATTTAGTTGGAATTTTCTTCTGATTTAAAACTAAACAAATTGTTATGATTTTGAAAGTTTTGTCAACATTCCCAAATATTTTGTGGCACTTCCAGCCTTTAACCCTCATCCTACCAACATATTAACATACAAGGACTTCCTACTTTATAAACAGATTAAATAACTGTGAGAAACTTATTTGTCATCAACACATTATTAATTATGTCATTAATGTCATCTGAAGAAAAAAAATAGATTATTTTTATTTTAGGAGAGTAAATTTGTTTATTGTGTAAAATGAAAACAGAGCACATGAGGAAATCAGTGTCAGTTGCATCTGAGTCTGTCTCCTTCAACATGACAGAGTCTCCCTCTCCCCCCGATAGTGTGTCATACTTTAAATTAGGACCCATGGCAAACATTTAGTCTGTTCAATTGTATCTATTAAAACTGTATCGGCTGCAGCTGTGGGTGGGAGGTGAGCAATATGAAGCGATGAAGGTTGGCTTAGTAGTAGCGGCAAGAACTTTAACGTCTGGCTGTTGCACTTGAGGGGCGGACTGACGAACAAACATAATCAGAGTCGATGGACAATGTTTCCCTGATCAGATTTTAATTTTAAGATGCAGATCATTTCATCCGCCCAGAGAATTCACCAGTGTTTCTGCTGCTGTTTACATTCCTCCTGATGCAAATTCAAAAAAAGCACAACAGGATTGCACTCCTGCTTTGTTTTTTCTTGTGTTGCATTAATGGACTACGGATGCATTTTGTTGTGCAACGCTGTGTTGTACGGTTATAATAAATAAACTTGTAACCTTGATATGGAACATGGTTATTGATGTGTTCCTTCATTCATGTCTTCAGTCAGTGCAGTGCAGTTACCTGTCATTTAATGTGTCTGAATATCTTGATTTCCGTTGGTGTCATTAAATGAGAATTCTGGAGCCGTTTCAAGATATATTTTATGACTCAGAAAATTACACGGTGAGCCCATTCAGGTAATAACTGTAATTGTTAGCGCTGTATTTAATTGAGAGAACACTTTCTAGTCCATACTTGTTTGTAACCTTGTACTGTGTCATTTATCAATATATGTCTTTATCATTTATTATGTCTAAAAGGGGATTGCTGTGAAAGTTCTCCTTGATCTTATTACGGTCGTCCACTGACTCCTGGACAATGACCTTTGAACTCTTCCCAGTAGATAATGAGTGGTTTTGGTCTGGTGTTCAGTCTTTCCGGTGCACCAGCAGAGATCCTAAAAGAGTACGTCACACACAAAATGACCATTTGTGTAGGCACAGTGTAAAGACACTTAGTCTTTCTTGCATGCCTCCTCGGTGAACAAAGACAGAAAACTGAGAAAAGTGAAGTACATCAAGACATTTATCTACTTTCTCTTTTTCTCTGAAGGCAGAAAAACAAAGGAATCCATGGTAACAGGTTCAGTAATTGACATACATGTTGAGGGTCAGCAGCATTTTCCCTCTTGTTCCTCACCTTTCAGTATTCAACTCCCCCCTCTTGACGTCTTCGGGGGGTCCTCGACCGACCCGCTCACCCCTATAGTATTCCTTCACCGTTCATAAGCTGTGAAGATAAAAGCAAAACTTCTCTAAAATATGATAATAGCTGTTGGAAAATGTTAACCGAGTGGGCCCACAGGGCATTTAAAGAACTGCTGTTGTGAACAAGATGGCGGCGGGTGCACAATGTGAGACTCACCGTCTCTCCAGATTCTGTGAATTATTAGTTATCTGCGTACTTGTTTTAGTTCTGTTCACTCGGAATAATCTCGCATACATATGATACAGCCTGACACTCCTGCACAGGTAGCCTATGGTTGATGCGTTGTCTATTTAACTCGGGCTGGTTTATTGTTACCGAACAAATCAGTGCATTTGAACATTGTGGCACATTTGGAAATGCATGCTACAAACGTCATGCTCCCTTTGAGATGTATTTTTAGATTCATTGTGTGGTAACTATATGTTATATTTTAATTTGATACACTTACAATTGTGTATTTTGAATATTGTATCATGTTTCCAAGTGTTTGGAAGTCTGCAGTTGTCTTTCTACCTGTAGTTACAGACCCATCAGTGTCAAAGGTCGCAGAGAAGTCACCAGCTGAGCAAATTGTCTGCCATCTTTATACCAGTTCTTTTAACCACCCAATGCAATTCAGCTTTAGAGCCAATTATTCAACTGAGACAGCCACCTGTTTTATTCTCTAGTCTTTCGACCACTCAAAGTGCTTTAACACTACATGTCGTCATTCACCCATTCACAAACATTCATAATCATTCATACAACATTCACACACACACACCGTAGGCATAGCTACGGGGTTAAGTGTCTTGCCCAAGGACACATCGACATGCGACTAGCGGAGCCGGGGATCAAACCGCCGATCCTCTGATTGAAGGACGACCCTGCTCTACCACTGAACCACAGTCGCTGTACCCCCTGCCATCAGTGTATGTATGGGTGGGAATTGATGAATGATATGTAGTGTTAAAGCACTTTGAGTGGTCGGAAGACTAGAAAAGCGCTATACAAGTACAGTCCATTTACCATAAATGATCCATGGTTCATGTGACAGCATGATTAAAGCAATGCACTAAACCTGTCCAAAGCAAACACTGCTAGTTACAGCCAGATGCTTCTGTATCTGGGGAGAGGCTACAGGTTGTACCTGAATACAAGTATCTCTGAGTACTGTTTGATGCCAAACTTTCCTTTATGGCTCAGGTGAAAAAGGTCTGTAACGGGTCAAATTTTATCTTTTAAATTTCAGGTTCAAACAAGATTACATGTCAAGAGGCAGCTAAGATATACATGCTTTTTTCCAATTTCACTTACTGTTTAACAACCTGGTTACAGACTAGGACCACTACTCTAAAACCACTACAGTCATTGTATAAACAAACACTCAAAATCCTTGATAAAAAATCTTTTTTCATCATTGCCCTAAACTAAAGATATAGAACTTGTTTAGTTTGGAAAACATGATTAAATATGTGAATGTCTGTCTAATGTACAAGATTATATATGGCTTGAGCTCTCCTCCGCTCAAACAGTTTGTTATCACAAGAACAACCTCATATCACTCACAAGAGGTGCAGAAAGAGGGGATTGTATTATCCCGCTCAGGAGAAGTGCTTTCAATCAGTCTGCATTTTCTGTACAAGCTGCACTAGAATGGAACTCCATCCCAGTGGCCATTAGAGAACTACAGACACAGTTAATTTAAAGTTCAATTAAAGAAATGGTTAGTACCCAGCACTGTCAGCACTAGAATGTAACTGCACCTTACTGTCCTCAATCTGTCTGCTGTCTGTCTGTCTTGAAATTGCCAGTCGACCCTCATCTACCTGCATGCATGTCTTTTATTGTTGTTTAGCTGTGTCACACTCTTATACAGTATATTTGCTTTTATGTTTTGTGCTTCTGAGCTGTATGTTTTTAGTGTCTTAACAATGCAACATAATCTTGTCTATAGTCCATGTTTCTAACAAGTGACACATAAAAGGACAATTTGCTGACTACTGTATTTCATGAACTGTGTTGCCGGGGCAGTGCCCGCTGACCACCAGACCCACACACTCACACACAGACAGAGGAGTGGGGGAGGAGGTGCAGATGTTGTCGAACTGTTGGCTGTTTGTGAGATATGACCTCAGCCAGGAGAGGGCAGTACCAGTGATGTTCAGGGGGGGATTCAAGGCGGGAGAGAGGAACACTGAGTTGTCCAGAGTCTGAGGTGAGGAGGAGGTCGTTGGTGACTTTGCCAAAGGCTGTTCCTGTGCTGTCCTAGCACGGAGACTGGATTGAAACAGGCCGTTGGAGATGAGGTGGGCTTTGAGTTGGGAGGCGACAACACATTCCAGTATTTTTGATAGAGGGGGAGATTTGAGATGGACCGGAAATGACTAATGATATCAGGGTTGAGTCCAGGTTTTTTGAAGATGGAGGGGACAGCAGCCAGTTTGAGTGTTTGGGGGACTGAACCAGAGCTGAAGGAAGAGTTGATGATGTCTGTGATGAGTGAGGAGATAGCTGGAAGACAGTCTTTAGCAAGAATGGATGGGATGGGATCTAGAACACAAGAGGAGCTAGTCTATTGGGGACACAGGGGAGAACTGAGACAGGGGGTGAGTGGTAAACAGAGGGGGAGGAAGGCGGGTGCTGGAGCAGGGGAGATGGTCAGAGCAACAAAGATGAGTCGGCCTACAAACTGGCCCTCAACAGCAACACCTCTCACCCACCATTACTTGAACTTATCCCTGCACTATACATTTGCCTACCGCAACAGCTGCACATGTTGATACTGTATAAATCTGAGCACATTTATATCCACCCCTTATTCATTCCATAAATGCAGTACATTACTTTGCACTGAACCGCTTTTTGCACTTCTGTTAGATACTAAACTGTTGTCTCAGTACTGGTATGTGTAATGACAACAGCATTGAATCTAATCTTTCAGGTTGGGGTCCAGTGGAGGCCATAGGGTCATAGTTCTGCCATGCATTTATTCAAAAAGATGACAAACAGCGGAGATCTCTTCAAAGAAGCCATTACAGTACTGGACGATCTTGGTGTCAGTGGTACTGTGTAAGCACATACACACGTGAAAAGAGAACTTAATAACAAACAGTATGTGTGGCTTATTTGCTCTACCGCTTGTTTGTTGACTCTGCCTTTCCTCCTGTGCAGCCCTGAGCTCACATTCCCATCGAGCCGAGACTCATCCTGTGCTGCACAGAGATCGGCCAAAGGAGCCTTGCCCAGGTCTTCTTTTCTACAGTAGTCTGAACATTCACTGATCCCCGGGCAGGAGGCAGAGATCGCAGCATACCATACATGCTGTAAGGGAGGACGCACTCTGGACGGGGCTGAAGGCTTCCTGCAGCCGGAGACGCAGCGCTGTGAGATATGACAGAGGATGAAGCAGAGTTCAGCAAGAGGAGATAGGCCTCTCCAGAAAAAAAAGTGTTTTCTCTGAAAACCTCTGAGACATTTGAGATAAGTTTTCACCCCAAGATACATCACAATGTCTTCCCTGTGCTTCCCCCTCCTCAGCCCAGCGAGCAGTGGCTACACAGGGAACTCCACGACCTGAGGAGATGGTGGGTGGTGAACAGTGGAGGCGAAGTAATACGCAGGAAAAGCATCCCCAGAATCCTTTGGCCGCTGCCAAAGTTAACATACACCAAGGGATTCGGTATCAAAGTTTCCAATATTTGGCTCCACAAACACAATAGCCACTACATAAACACAAGCCGAGGAGTTCCATGCTGACTATTCAAATAGAAAACGTTTAATTATGAACATTTGGGAAATCAAACTGCTATGCCTGAGTACTTTGCACCAGGCTCCCTCCCATGCTTAAAAGCATAGCTCAAAGTCTTTTACCAACATCCAAACTCCGCTCAGTTTCACCATTGTCATGCCGCTCCATAGGGCGGCGTTTCCTCATTTCAACTTCATTTATGTAGTGAAGATGAAGGAGAGCCTGTTGGAAGAGCCATAGGGTATAACTGTGGGGTTACAGGCAGAAACAGTAAGTAACGTTGGTATGTTATTTGTCATTTTTGATATTTGATCCTTTATGCAAAGGAAAGTATGTTTTATCTTTCTCAACATCCACAAGGCTCCTGATTAACGTTGCCTGAGGCTGGCTCGGATAATCAGTAAAGGCTGAATGCTAATGTGGAATATTAAACTTACTGTACAGTCAGTCGATAGGAAACATGATCACATACTAAGATGAGAAACATCCACGGGAATATCACAGACTTATTGACAGTTTGTTAACCTGGTTGTATATTCATTTACATTTTGTCAGCTATTTGAAGTGGATTTGTTGTTAGGTGTACAATCTATCATTTCTCTTCACTCGCAGTGTGACATTTCTAATGAGCTCTACATCCTCAACCAGTGTGTTACATGTGTCTGTTAATCAATTTCCATGTTCATTTCCCTCTCTGCCAGGTGCACCGTGTAACTGCTTTTCCTTTCTACTGACACTTAATGTATACACCGTATTAATCACTGATTTGGCAAGGCGCAGTGACACAATTAATCATAATGGTTGTTGTGAAAAAAAGAAGGCCTTGCATATTTTTAGGCATCCCTGTAATGGTTTAAGACAGGGCTAATAAATCTTTTGGGTGCATTTGGAATGTTTAGAGAGTATTTTATTTAAATGGTATCCACAAACATAATCAAGGTAACAATTTAAAATTAAGTTCTTCTGTAACTCTGCTTAATTATTCTTTAGAGGAAGTCTTTCTGTATGCATTTTCTCCAGCAGGTCATGGCTGAGTGCGTGAATTGCACATTTTATGTAACTTACACCAGACGGGGCGATCTCTGATGAAGCCAAGGTCATTTGGTAAAACTTTATAAAAAAAGGTACTTCAAGAAGAGTCCTCCAATCATCTCGATAAAAAAACAATTCGCTGCACGACGAAAACATTTCCCGGCTACTTTTATTAACTAATCCAAACAAATCAGTCAATACACAATAACATATTTGTGTTGAACAAAGGAGGATTTATAGAACCTATGGTAATATATTAAAATTAATTTGTATTTGTTGTAATTTGGGTAAACTGACCTCGTAAACTGAAATAATTGATGCAGTAAATTTCCATTGGACAGAACTATCTTCATCAAATCATTACCAGTCTTATGTGCAAGATCTAAAAACAGTCCCGTGTTAAAACAGCTCTTCAATGTGCGATTGGCTTTCATCTCTCTTTCTTCCCATCCTTTCCTACGCGTTCCTCTGTTCTGATACAGCATATGTGCTTATGTCCGGGGGTGGCCACGTCATCCTGCCATCCAAACAGCTCTTGCATAGCATCCACAGGTGGCTTTTGCTGTCCTGCAGCTCCAAACCCTCCACAGCCAAACACAACAGCAGTCAGGCCCAAGAGGCCCATGTCAAATAGCTTCTTTAGTGAGTGCACCAAGGTCTGACGGATCATTTTCTTCTTTTCATCTGAAGCTCTTGGTGTTGGGAAGTTACTGCACATTCCCTTCTCCTGCAGCTGAACGCCTCATTATCATGTTGATATTTGGATGCTGTGAAAACCCTACATGTAACAAAAACAGTTCAGATGAGGGTGTGTTCAATATCAAACCTGCTCCTTAATGATCAAAGAGGTCAAAGGTCATGTTGTTACAGACCCCTTCCATAATTACAGGTACCCAATCATGGAACAAACGGTGTTACTTTTGATACATTTTGGTTTTTTAAGTGTGTTTTACAATTACACAGAGTAACTGAAGGAAAACAAAAATTAGACAGATCGATGACATCATTAAGTCCTGACTTTCTGGTTGAATTTGGAAAGTTCAAAACAGTGGCTGTGATTTGATAAAATCCACAATCTATGGCCTGGACCACAGAATACAGAACATTATGACGTTTAATTTACTATTTCCTACGTTCCGCCTCTCAAACGCAGACTGGCCAATCATAGCGTAGCATAAGCTAGCTGGATAAAAGAGTACCGTCTCAATGTTTACTAGCCAGTGGTAAATACTAGAGTCCTGCTACCCAATCCAAAACCCAGTATCTTAGTCAGGATCTGTCTTTGTTGTGTAAATCTCAAAGTTGGGTCAAGTGCAATTCATCAAAGGTCTAGTGCAGGGGTGGCCAACCAGTCAGAGACTAAGAGCCACATTTTTTACTGTGTTACTGCAAAGAGCCACATCATACACATGGGCACACATGAACATCACCCCATCCCTTCCTCACATACACACTCACACAGACTTCTGCTCAGCCAGATGTATTGTAAATGTCACACACCAACATGATAATGACAGAAATTGACTCCTACAGTACTAAGACCACAGGCCAGTCATTTTCAACAATGAACATTGTGTGCACTGTCTCACACACACAAACTCTCAGTTCAACCAAGTCCACAAACAAAAATATAATAATTTACAATAGCGTTTTTCTTTTACTATGCATGTTGCTTAGTGGGACTTCTGGCATTCCTTGCCTTGAACAATCCTCTTCAAATCTGGCTTGTATTCCATTGTTGCCACTCGAAACAATTCTTTCACATGGGTGTCAGTCAGAACAGATCGATGCTTTGATTTCACGTGTTTCAGGGTAGAAAACACAGACTCGCAGACGTATGTTGACCCAAACATTGACAGTATCTTAAGCGCAGCCCGTTTGACATTGGGGTATTTTTCCATTGGCACACTTTTCCAGAACTCAATGGTCCCTTCCCTTAAAGCAGGTTTCAGTTGGTCCTCCTCACAAAGATCGATCATCTCCAACTCAGCCGCGGCCTCATCTGTGACTAGCGGGGCTTTCAAACAGTCCGTCTCCGCATTAAATGGGTCGACGAGGAACGTAATCTGTGGCCTTTTCAGTTGTAGATCACGGAACCGGGTCACAAAGCTTTCGTGCAGGTTTTCAATCAGTGTTGCATATCTGGCTCTTTGCTTATTCAGGGCGGCGCTGGTGACTTGCCCGCTGGCTTTTAGCAGAGTGGGAAAATGCGTTAAATCTCCCTTTTGAATATGCGCCTTGAACAGCTTCAGTTTGTTGACAAACGCAAACACACTTTGCACCAGGTCAGGCAGCATTTTTAACTTACCCTGCAGGGTCAGGTTCAGTCTGTCCAAGTGACACAGCATGTCGACCAAAAAGGCCAGATCTATAATCCACTCAAGGTCCGAGAGCTCGGGATAGTCCTTGTCCTTCTCTTCCATGAACAGTTTCACGGCATCCAAAAGCTCAAAGAAGCGAGAGAGTACCTGGCCTTTTGACAGCCACCTCACAGTGCAGTGCAGCGGCAGGTCACCTGGAAGCCCTTGGTCCAGCTCAGCGATGAGATTCTTGAATTGCCTGTGGTTAAGCGCATGTGTGCGGATGTAGTTGACGATTTCCATCACAGCCTTCATGACGTTGTTTAAATTCAATGATTTAGACACGAGTTGCTCCCTGTGGATGATGCAGTGGAAATTCCAAAACTCGGGAAATGTTTGGTTAGCTTTGCACAGCCCCACAAGCCCGTTCACAGATCCGATCATGGCTGGCGCTCCATCCGTGGCTATTGCAGTTAGTTTCGGTATGGGCAGATTTGCTTTCGCAAATGCAGCCGTCATTGTTTCTTTCACATCTATGCCACGGGTTCTGTCTTTTAATGGCACAATATCAAGGAGTTCTTCTTTGATCACACAATCGTTTGACACAGACCGTGCAAATATTGCCAACTGAGGCTTGTCTTGTATGTCACAACTCTCATCCAATGCGACACTAAAATACTCACATGCTTGAAGGTCAGAGTGCAACTGTGATTCAATAGCCGTGTTAATGTCCGATATTCTGTGTTCAACAGTGTGGCGGGACAGTTGGACGTCTGATACCATTCGTTTTAGTTTGTCGTTTTCAGGAGACAAGATTTCAACAACGTCACTGAGGCATTTTTTAACGAACTCCCCTTCATTGTATGGCTTTTTAGCCCGTGCAATGTTCCAAGCCAGTTGATACGATGCAAGCGTTACGGTCTCTGAGTGCTTCGTAAATTTTTGGAAAAACTGTATCTGCTTTTCTGCCTGACTTTTCAAAGTGACCAACTTGTGCTTGCGAAGTTCAGTCCCTTTTGGAAATTCCTGGTCGATGTTAGCATGGAGTGAGCTGAAGTGGCGCTGAAGATTTGAAGCTTTGAAATGCGCTAATGACGCCTGACATATAAGGCAGAATGGCTTGCCATTACGTTCAACAAAAAAATATAAACTCTCCCACTCTGTTAAAAACGTCCTGTGTTCATCTTCATATTTTCGTTTTGCTGTGCATTTCTTCCCTGCCATTTTGAGAGCGAACTGGACACAAATTGTTTACTCAAATGATCTTGCCCCTACTGGGAAACTTTGCGGTATTTTCATCTCACGCACATGCGCGTTTGACGAACATACCGTATTGAACTCAAGCGAAGCGAACACGCACATTAAAAAAAACACAAACACAAACTTCGATATGAACGTAAGAGCCGCATGAAACCAGGCAAAGAGCCGCATGCGGCTCGGGAGCCGTGGGTTGGCCAGGCCTGGTCTAGTGTGTAGAATCTGATGGCATCTAGATTGCAACCAACTGGAACTGCTCCCGTGTGCCAAGCGTGTAGGAGAAGTACTGCGGTTGACATAGTGGCCCTGATGAGAGCCCGTTTTGCTCTCTCCGTTCTGGACCGCTGTAGAAACATGGCGACCAGCGCCTTGGGGAGGACCTGATCCCTATGTAGATGTAAACGGCACATTCTAAAGTAACAGAAACTCTTATTCCAGGTGATTATACACAGAAAACATACTTAATAATACTATATTCTATTTCAGCCAATAGATCCCCCTAAATGCTACACACTGTACCTTTTAAGCAATTTTTGCAAGTAAATACACAATGTAGATAAACAGAATGTAGCCAGTGTGTTGCATTAGCCTGTTGAGCTAACAGTCTGTAATTTTGCGCGGGGTCTCGGGCCGAGTTCACTTCTCAAATCTGGGAGTTGGCAGTTCTAGTTGATACATGTGTCATTTCTAACCCTGTGTTAAAGTTATTAAAACACATTCGCCGTTACCATCAGAAACCACAGGTGTTTCGAAAATCAACATTGACAAAAATCTTAAGGGTTAAAAGTTGAAGGTTCAGACGCACCGTAGTGGTTTAAGAGAAGACTAGATTCCAGGCCCTTGTATATTTAAAAACAAGGACAGCTGATGTGGACGCTGTTTTGCTTACCCTACACTGGGTATCTGCATACGTAGATGTGTTCACACTTGGTCTGAACCATCTTGCACATGATGAAAAAATTGTAATCTCTGAAGCTTCATATGCAAGCCAAGGTAATATAATGAGAAACGCTGGGGCGGAGTACATCCGGCCCTTAAAGTCTAAGATTATGCTTTTTCTTTTGCCTCCTTGGTGGGTTGTTTTTTTTCTAGATACATGCTTTTTCAATACATTCAACCACCATACTGAGGGTCATCCATTGTGGAAATGGCAAAGATACCAGTGTGTGAACCAACAGGAGCCTTTCTAGACCACAGCACAGCGAGGGGCACCGCTCCTTCTTTGTCTTGGATATTCTCACCTTCTCTCCGTTACTGACATTATATATTGTAAACCCAGCTGGATGCAGCGAGACCACAGGCGTTTTCTGGAGGTTTACGGTGTTTCTGGGAAAGGAAAGAAATCCATAACTGAAGTAAAAGTGGTCTTGGCAGGTTGGTGAAATGTACATACACCAAAAAGATAAATGACCACACGTGACAAAATAACTCTTGAACATTATACAGTGTATGAGTAACTTGACAGTGGAATTTTCCATCAGTTTTATTCATTTACTACTGCGTTCCTGCACTGCATTGTACATGTTTGACTTGTTCCACACTTGTTGACTTGTGCACTGATCAAACAGCCCATTTTGTGTGGCATGTGAATATATCTCCATCTTGGGACTTTGATCTACAGTATATCAGCCCCCACCCTCAGTACCACCTCCCACCGGGCCAAACCTAACTATTCACTCAGTCCACGGCTTCCAATGAAGAGCAGTCAGCAAAATATGCTGAGCTCTTTTCATGTCCTACTGTAAACACAGGGCAGCTCCGCCTCAGAGCATGAAAGGAAACTGAGGAGGAGAAAAATGGATCAGAGTGACTGAGCACCCAGATCTGAGCTGGATGACAGGATTTGTACCTGAAGTTCACTTTAAGCCTTTCTCAAATACCTCAAAACATTTGCACGTTGTGTGTTCAGCCTAATGCTTTGGTAGGTGTGTAACATGACTCTAGCTAGCTTTATGGAATATGATTCTTTTCTTCAGGAGCCAGTTGCCAACTTCAAACTTAGCCAAGTTACAACATCAGTGTGTGTGGAGATTAACGCACCACACAAAAGCTCTTTAAAGAGATCAGTTCACTAAATATTTAAAGCAATAACTGCTAGGATTGGATTGAAACAACTGTTTGTAAACCCAAGTCCTTCCTCAGTTCTTAGTCACTACTAACCAGCGTAGTTTCACACAAACTGTCATTTCACAACAATAGCACAATTTACCTTAAAATAATCAGGTATATCCCTCTCATTCTAAACTAGACCAAATATAGATATTTCTCCATTTATAAGTAAAACAACACACTATGTATTCTTTTCAAAGAACAACAGTTAAGTTTAAAGTGATGGTTGCCCACTCTAAAACATTTAGAAGTTATCAGTAGTTACAAAGAACACACAAACCTAGTGATGGATACAAACTGGTGCAACCCTGTGCTGGGGAAGTGTTTAACGTGAGAGGTAGTTGGGATGGTGGGGAAGGAGATGGCATCTTGGCACCGGGAACTGCATGTCTGTAGGTGTTTGGTTCAAAAATTGGATTAATGCAGGAGCAAAAAGAGTAGTCCGAGGGACAGACATGTTCGTTTCATACAAATGGCCGAGGAAATCATGATGATAAGCTTTCCCACAACTCACCCCCACAGCAGCTCCTATAACTCCATGAGAGTTTTTGTTTCTTCAAATGTGACAGTTAAAAAGAAAAGCTCCAGCCCGGTGCTGTGCTCTGGGGCCTCCAGAGTAGGAGTTTATCTAAAAGCAGAAGCAAAACAAAAGCAGCATGGATGAAGGATTGCGATAAAGGGCCTCCTCAAGGTTTGATCCCTCTCCAAGAGCAACTTTGGTACCCTTAGCCAAATAACCCCCCTCACTGTCTTGTATGTTCCTTACTCCTTCCACCCAGAGTGTCTATGAAATCAGCACTTGGTGGGGTTCTATAGACAAAACAATTGTCATAGTGATGTTATAAAAGGCAACATGGCAATGTAATGGTAATGTTAGCTTAGTTAGGTTGGAGAAAGTCCATTTTGTTGACATAAGAGAGGCTAAAATGTATGTTTTATACAAAAAAATGTACTGTTTTGTTGTTGGTTTCAAAGTACAGTACAGACATTTTGGAAAATTTCAGTTCTTGTCAGACTAGAAAATCAATTTTAAATATCTAATTTTGCACGTACTGCAAAAGAGACAGTTCAAATCCCTGTTAGTGGTCTATCTGAGTGGCCAACTGTTTGTGACCCTTTATCCGAAGGCTTTAGTGACTAGGCTTCTATTTAGGGATGGAAAATAACTTGATATCATATGATGGTTTAAATGATGTTGCTTAGCCAACTCCCCAAAAAGAGAAGAGAAAGAAAAAAGGCAGATGGAGACAAAGAGAGAAATATAAATAGAAAGCAGTCTGTACATTCAAGGGAAAGAGGGCGTGTGCACATGGACAGGAGAGCTCATACTCTCTCCTTTCCTGTATGGAAGGACTACAAGGCCTCAGACGGGGAAAGTGTCACTGTAACAGAAGCGTGGTCGGATGAGGTGAGTGATGAAATGGATGCCAGATTCCAAGCGGCCACCGTTTCACTCCACTGAAAGCTGCACCTAATGACTAAGTCTGTTTTGCTTGGGCATTGTACGGCCCACATAAGGATTAAATATTGAATACAGAGAATAATAACTGATCCTATTTGATGTTTGAGGTGTCCTGCCAACAGTTTAACAGACATCTGTTGTGTATGTGTCCGTACAAAAGGCTGTTGATTGGCAATGATTACCGAGGGTGCGTGCCGGAGATTTAGAAAAGCATGTGTTAGACATCTGGCGCATGCACACCCTGAGCGAAACGAGGAGAGCGTAGAGTGAAGAAACTATTTAATCATTTGCAGTCGAGCGTGCGTCCTTGAGACCTGAAAATCGTATCGTTTATGTTCCTATCAATTCATTTAATTCTGCTGTTGTATTAGTTAATCGTGATATTAATAAACTTTATTTATATAGCACCTTTCAAAAAACTGTAACAAAGTGCTTTACAATGAAACAGAACACATTTAAAACAGAGTAAATTAAATTTAAAAAAGCAAAAGCAAACAGATAAAGCAAACTTAAGTGTTGTAAAAAGATTTAGAAGATGAAACCGAGTTTGCAGCCCTAATCTCCTCAGGTAGGTCATTCCACGGTCTAGAAGCCCTTTCTGCAAAGGCTCTAATACCTTTATGTAAGAATCTGGACCCTGGTATAACAAGGAAGGCAAGGCAATTTATGGTTGCCAGTTAGAGACATAAGGAGAGGGATTTTTGCTGAAGCCATAGAGCAAGGAGTTACAATAATCGAATCAACTAGTTATGGTAAATAGATGGTAAATGTCCATGCACTTATATAATGCTCCTCTGGTCCTGGACTACTCAAAGTGTTAAACATTACATGTCACATACATCATACACTTTCACACTACGAATACATCTAAGTGATCAATAACGCTCAAACTGGTGGCAGGACACAGCCCCTGACGCCACTGATTACAACTAAATAGCCGACTAACATCGTAACACCCTTTTCTCATCGTTGGAATAGACCCAGATATTACACAATGTTTTTCCCAGACTTTCCACAGTTACAGCCAGCAGTTTGATATCATGTTGGAGTTTAATTGATTGTTGATACCTGAAGTCATTCGTACCCACTTGGACGAAGACTGTAGGGGCAGTTAAATAATGGTAGAGATGTATTTCCAATAGTTTTGTACCAAAGAAGCATTATGTTAAGCCAATGGGGAGTTGCACATAAACAATTGATTCTCCCACCAGCAGAATCCACACACAGCAAGAGTTGAGGGCGGATCCCTGACATTGATAACTGGTGCAGGAAGGTGTATATTTTCAGCCAGAGCCAGACAGGAACACCAGGCCATTTAGGAAGGTGAACGGCAAGGGGACAGGCAGGCTCCACTTCATCCAGGCATCGAGGGATAGTGGAGGCATCCGGACGATGGCACTGGAGGTGATGACCTCCTTGAATGTTTGAGGTGGAAAAGACTGTGCTTCCTTCTCGGGGGTTATGTTCGAGTAGGCACAGGAGCGCATTACCAGCCATCATTTGGTCATCAAATGGAGCAAAGAAGTTTTAAAGTGGGAGGACCCGCTCAACAAGGCAGACTAGCTGACAGCCCACATACTGCTCCATGTTTCTCAGTGGATTGTTTACATTCCAAAGAAGTTACACTGCATTAAGATTAATAGTGGGTTAATATTTGGTATGTGTATGTGTATCTGGGTAAGTATGTAAGTGAGTATATATATATATATATATATATATATATATATATATATATATATGTAAGTGAGTATATATATATATATATTTTTTGTTTTTTGTTTGTTTTTTCTGTGCGTGTTGTCTGATTTGCTTACTAGTTGTTGGGTTATTTTGTTTTCATAAGTTACTAAAAACCACATGTTTCCTTTGTTTGGTTTGATTGGTACAAAAAATACTGAAACAATAATAATGACCATCGTCAGACTTTGACTCAGCCTTGCACCCCAGCTTTAAGTCAAACTGCTACACTGTTTATGTTTCACATGGGTCATGTGGTTCCTACATGCTAACTTGAGACTATTATTAACTGATTGTTATTCATCTCTTGAAGTATAACATTTATCGAACTAACATTTATGTTGGAAACAGACCATATATGTCCTGAAGTGTCAGCTTCAGTTTCAGCCTTTTGTTTTGATTAATTAAGTGTTCATTCCTCAATGGAATCATTTTGGACATTTGAGACCAAGAAAATATACCTAATCTTTGATTGGACAGCAAGCGTAGTTAAGAATCTCTTCCAAATACTTGCAAAAAAATTCTTCTGTGATAACTTAACAAGTTTTTTGTTTTTTGGAAACTTGTGTTTTTTTCATTGTAAACAGTTTCTCATGTTACATTACATTACAGTCATTTAGCAGACGCTTTTATCCAAAGCGACTTACAATTCAGTCTATCACATTTCTACACCGTAGGCACAGCTACGGGAGCAATTTTGGGGGTTAAGTGTCTTGGTCAAGGACACATCGACATGTGACTAGCAGAGCCGGAGCCGGGGATTGAACCACCGGCCCTCTGACTGAAAGACAGCCCTGCTATCCACTTAGCCACAGTCGCCCACACATGTTGTTATTGATTTTGGATAAGGCTTTTGAAGTCCTGCTGTACTAGAGTGAGGCGAGGGGTGAAATTATACTGAAAAAAATCCTTAAATGTGTCGGTGACCCGAACCCCAAGTACATGGACGTGTCTAGAACTAATCTAAATGGTATTGTGTGACATGGGTAGCCTTGCAGCTACAAGTATGTATCATTACGTTTTACGTTATCATTAAGATTTCAATTATTTATGGTTTAGTTTGAATTAAATTGGGAAGAATAATGCTGCACGTTGCCGGCCGTAATCTAAAGCTTTCCCCATTTTATTTATATCAACATGTAATATTATGATTATCAATACTTAACAGTACCAACAGTAATGCCTTTGAGTCAAATGAAAATCAAAAAGATATTAAATTATCAATTGCACGATATTGTATATTAATTGGCAGATTTTTGAATTACATCAGAAATATTATATTGTTTCCAATACAAAGACATATTTAGAAAGTTTGTCACACATTTATTTGTATTGTGCTACTCTGTAAATAAAGAGTATACATACAGTACATACAGTTTACATGAACATACTGTGTTCTATGTGACAAATGCATCTGTCTCCTTCTTGACTTCTGAGCAGATGCAAAGAGCTGCTGACGGCTTCCTGTGTGCGTGAGGAGCTTCCCAAACCCACCAGCACAGAAGAAGCAGACGGAGACAAACAACGTCCTCTGTGCTGGTGGGGACGGGACGCTCCTCGTCCTCTCGGCTGGTGGGTGGAGCGGGTGGTGTCGAGGGGGGAGGGGCAGGGAGGACGTCACCGTACTCACTGGGTCTCGGACTCACTGGGGTGCTGAGAGTGGTTCAGTAGTCTGTGGTGGGTCTGGGTCTTCCTGGGATGATGGTTTGGAAGACGTCCACTCTCAGCTGCTCCAGGAGTGGGACAAAAGCACAGAGGAGTCCTGCCCTGTGAGACACAAACACAAGAGATGAATACTTTAAACTCAACTATACGACCTTTACATTGTTGTGTTGAATCGGGCCTCCAATGATGGAATCTTATTACTGATACTTCTGTAGTCTTAGTGAGGGATTACTTACTCAGCCCACTGAAAGAAAGGAGACCGCCGCTCTCTATCTGGTCCTGTGGTCCTCCATCCTTCTCATCTGGTCCTGTGGTGGTCCTGTAGTCCTCCATCCTTCTCATCTGGTCCTGTGGTGGTCCTGTAGTCCTCCATCCTTCTCATCTGGTCCTGTGGTCCTCCATCCTTCTCATCTGGTCCTGTGGTCCAGAGTGAACACATCCTCTCTGTTGTCTAGGAGATCCTGGATGTTGCGTCCTGTGTTACAGCCATCGATACCTGAGTAAAAGACTTTTTCTCAACGTTAGTAATTTTTACCATACCTCTGTCTGGTTCAGCCACCTTCACCTAACTATAAAAAAAAGAGAGTGAGTAAAATGAACAATCTTTGAATAACTGTTAATTAACTGTGTTAATGTTGTTATTAAGGTGTTGACTTACCTTTGTCTGGTAAAGACATCTAGACTTTATAAATAAAAAATACACAACAGAATAACAGGCATTCACTGTTAACTTACCTCTAGTTTCTGCATCTAGCATCAACTATTACTCAAAAGGAAAATCCATAAAAGAGATATTTAAAAGCCTTGCTGCAGGATGCTACCTATCGCCAACCCCGCCAGACGCAAGGGAAGGCTGTCTGGTGCTTTATCAGTCCTACCAGACACAAAGGTTTCACAATCCTGCAGCAAACAGGCTGTCGGTCTCAATCCGAGTCGCTGTCTTCAGCCGACTGCCAGTATCTTCTGTGTGAGGGGGAGCTGAGGCCTGGAGTGGAGGGTGTTGCGTCCTCTTGGTCGGCCTCACCGTTCCTCTGCCTCTTCATACTTACCTGCTCCGTGCGGTCCTCTTCCCTGCTCCTCTTGGTGGACTCTTCTGACCCCTGGAAGACCGGGGGCGGAGCCTCTTCAGGATGCTCCACACCAAAAGGGAGGGAGAGACGATGGCCAGCGGGAAAGGGACCACGAAGCAGCAGTCGCTTCTTCTCCAAGCGTCAACTATTAGTAAAAAGGAAAATCCATAAAAGAGATATTTAAAAGCCCTGCTGCAGGACGCTACCTATCGCCAACCCCGCCAGACGCAAGGGAAGGCTGTCTGGTGCTTTATCAGTCCTGCCAGACACAAAGGTTTCACAATCCTGCAGCAAACAGGCTGTCGGTCTCAATCCGAGTCGCTGTCTTCAGCCGACTGCCAGTATCTTCTGTGTGAGGGGGAGCTGAGGCCTGAAGTGGAGGGTGGAGACTGTCTGTCGTCATCTATCCGGCTCTTCTTTGTGGAGGGACCGAGGCCTGAAGTGGAGGGTGTTGCGTCCTCTTGGTCGTCTTCACCGTTCCTCTGCCTCTTCAGACTTACCTGCTCCGTGCGATCCTCTTCTGACCCCTGGGAGACCGGGGGCGGAGGACGATGGCCAGCGGGAAAGGGACCACGAAGCAGCCGTCGCAACCTCTCCAAGACACCCGGAGCTGGTAACCGCTGGTTGAGAGGGTCCTCTTCTTCCTCTTCTTCTTCCTCTTCCTCTTCTTCCTCTTCCTCTTCCTCTTCCTCTTCCTCTCCTACATACCTGACGCCTCCCTCCTCCTCGTCAGCAATGTGCCAAGGCCACTGACCTGCAGGGAAGAGCTGATCATCACCATCCTGAAACTCACCTTCCACTCCCTCGTCGATGGGGAAGAGCATGAAGATCCCGATGATCGGTTCTGGTGCAGGGGGTTCTGGTGCAGGGGGTTCTGGTGGAGGAAGTTCTGGTAGGACGGCGTTCACAAGCTCTGAGAGGGGAACATTTAAACTGTAAGGATTTCTCATAACATGAAATATTTCTGGATTACATTGAGCAATAATCAAAGATTAAATTAGAAAAAACGACATCTATAAACTAACTATGACCACACTACAAGTGTCACCAACACACAAGAGGCTGTGCCTTTTAATATTTTAACAATAATATCAAACATGTGCAGATGGTGTCGTGCTGGACGCAGCACGCGCAGATGCAGTCCTGTACAGTTACTTAACAGATCGCTCTCTTGTCTCTCCAAAATAAAATACCACAGCAACGAGCAAAGCGCATCTCAATGTTAAATGTTAAAGAAATAGTTGATGTAATATGATGAAGTAAAAGGAGCAGATGTATTTTCAATAACTCATGTTTCAACAGTGAAAATAAACCCACTCAGGGTCGCAGCGTGTCCCGGTTTGATTACGTTTTACGTGGTTACGTCTTGACGTTTGCCTCTAATCGGTCTATATGTTACCATGGTGACCAACTCAAGCATTTATTTAGCATTTTATGAAAACGTTCTATTTTCAGAAATAAACATTTTAATGTTAAAATAGGAAGATTTGATCCATATAAACCAAAATGACAGTGTTTTTAAATAATCATTGTACACGACGATCGACTAATTGTGTCTGTTTCCACCAAATCTGTGTTTTTCCAACAGGCCTGATAATATAGTGTCAACTGTTCACCTTTAAACTCAAAAAGTTTCACTGATTTCTAAACTGAGAACACTTTTAAAGATTTAAGGGGATATATCAAACTGAAAAATGCTAAAATAAATCGAAAAGTTATCTTACCTGCAAGGTCGGCGATGTCGATGCCCCACGCCCAGTCCAGCGGCAACAGCGGGCCCCCCATCGATCGTCAGACGGCTGAAGGTCTTTTCCAGGCGCTTCTGTTGTCCACGACAGTCCAGTAGTTCAGTTCTCCAACAAGTTTCGTATCAAGTAGCTTTTCTCAAGAAGTTAAAAACTCAAAGAGTCAGCTCTCCACGGTATGGATGTCCAAGAGGTGTTCAGCTCAAGAGTTGTTCAGCTCAAGAAGTGTTCCGCTCAGGTCCAAGTGCAGAGTGAACGACCACAAAGTTCTGAGGCCTTAAGTAACCTCGGTCGCGTCTGTTGCCATGGCATTTATTGACGCACGTGTGCGTGAGTGCGTGGCCAAGACAGAAAGAGAGAAATATTAATTATTTTATCTTACAGTGACGGCTGGCCAATAGAGGGCCATGGGGCCTGGCCCCACCTTGAGCCACACACAAAAAAAATAAATAATAATAATAAATAATACAAAATGTCAATATTTGTGTTTTTGAACGATGGAATGTACCCAGTAATATGTGTAAAATATGATATCTGCGCAAAATATATGCTTTTCCTGCTCGTCCTCTCTGCCTGTGTGCACGTCTCAGAACGCGCAGCTTGCTGCCAAACGAATTTGGCCCAAAAGAGGCGGGTCTATGAAGCAGTTTAGCTAAATGCTGAACAATATAAATGAGTGACGTAAAATTTAGTCAATCAGCGTCCTCAAATAGATTCAGTTCGGGGCCAAAGTTGTTTGGCCCAAAGCTGCGCGTTCTCGTCAGTCTCGACAGGCGAGCGCGAGCACCAGCGCGAGCACTACTCCTCCACTACTGACCTCACAATCAGACAGCAGACTAGCAGGAAAGGGAAGCAGTACATGCGAAGAAAATGTTCCACCAGCTGCCACTGTTCTCTTATATACAATATGTTTTTTATTTGATTTATACGAGAGTTATTTTTATTTTATATTTCAGTGCTCTATTACCATTCAGTACAGATATGAGTTGTAAACATTCCACAACCCATCTCTGCTAATTCTAATAATCCCTGTCTCGTGCCATGAAGGAGGGGTAAGTAGTCAGAGTGGTTGTTGTTCGTCCTGACAGATGCAAGTGGAGAAATGTACAGTAACTTGACCCGGGCAATGAATTACTCGCTAAAGCCGAATTTCTCAAAAGTAAGTCGGTCCTTTGAGTTCGAGGGCTTGTACATAACATTAAACATTTAAGAAAGCATGTATGTTTTTAATAAATCCCTTCTGGTTAGGGGAAATTACGGTTGACAAGCTCCACCCGTAAAGCAAGAAGATCTTTGTACACCTGTACAACTGTAATATCCGAGTCGTCAGCTCAGACCTATCAAAACTAATATATGAAATAATTTGTCCCCTAATATGTGCAACATAAATACACTGTACAATACAACAATTATGTATATATGATATTTTAGTTATTGTGGATTTTTTACTTTATTACTTATTTATAATACTGGTTTTGATCTTGTTTTTTTACTATGTCTCTTGTTTGCACTATACTGTATGCTGCTGTAATCCTGTAAATTTCCCCGCTGCGGGACTAATAAAGGATTATCTCATTTTATCTTATCTAATTTAGGCTTTAAAGGTCTCCCAAAGAAGAGATGGTGAGACACCAGTTGTCTCATTCGTAGCTATAAAAAGATCTATTTCAGCAGTGCAATAGTATAAGACATCATTTAAAAATAGAAAATATGATAATTTACAATCAAATATGGTAAACAAACAAACGGATGTATGTTAAAATGTATGTTAAAACAATGTATGTTAAAACAAGTATGTTACATTTAGGGCGACTGTGGCTCAGTGATAGAGCGGGTCATCCTTCAGTCGATGTGTCCTTGGGCAAGACACTTATATACAGTAAAATATATTCACAAACTTTTTCCTTCCTCAACAGCAGCTGAATTATTGACCTTGTGGAAGACTCCGACAGTCAAAGTCAAGGAAGTTGGAAAGTATCTTGCCTTGGTGCAGGAGCGGGGCAGACAATATTTTACTGCAATAAGGGATTTTTTTCATCCTCTACACTGTGCTAAGAATATTATATTGTCATTTTAGAGGAGAACTAAGAAACCACATCCACATTTCTCCACTGAAAGTCAATATTTCAAATCCTGGGGAAATCTGGTCTAAACATGAACGTTTCATTCAACTTTTTAACTATTGTCACAGCCACCCAAGAGCCGGTTTCAGATGGTTTGCCATATTTCAGATGGACGTCTGTAAATAAAACAAGTATTAGAAAAAATCATTCACTTTTGGACTAGTTTTGAACGTCTTTTGACCATAGTCATTTTTTCGCTTGGATATTTCACAGTATTATACTTTATATTGTTTGTATATTGCTGTATGCCAACCAACAATGTTTTGACCATCTTCTTATTTGTACATCACTTTTTTTTACTTCCTCGCTTTTTGTTGTGTATTTTACATGTGAAATGTAAAAACTCACTTTATAACGTTGGGCTACAGCAAAAGCCCATGGTCCATGCTGCAGTACACTACAAGCTAACATGCTAAAGCTAAAAGCTAACATGCCAACACTACAAGTTAGCAGCCTCGCCAGCATCCCCCGATGGCAGCGTTAAGTTGCTCAGGAAAGTCCCAGGCTTAATCTGTGGCCGGCTTTGGTAGTCACTCAAAAGTGGTTTATGGGCTTAAGTTGTCGTTCAAAAGGGCACCGTGGATCGACAAATACAAATAATATACATTAAAGTAGTATTTCCATGAATTAAATTAAAACTAGGCTTTAAATTGAATAACTTCACCATTACTTGGAGAAGCTTTGGAAAACGTGATCTCACTCCATTGTGTCCAATGATCCCCACATAACAAGTTTAACCATCCCAATTTCATTAGCACTGCATATTTGTACCTTTTGTTCACTCCATTACTGTTTTGAATTTAAAAAAAACTTGTAGTTTTTATTTGAAAAAAAAAAGAATTTATGACAAATTGCAAAAACGATAACCTCAACACCAATATTCTGTACTCAACTGTCATTCCAAACTTACTACATAGGATGCCACGGGTCAAGATCCTTTTATTATGTTCTAATGTTGTTAAAGCTTTGTTTACATACATAAAAGTTGCAGGGTTAACACACAAAGTGTAGGACTAAAGGATACTATACATAACAATATACGGTACATGCAAAAATGACACTGAAGCCAGAACAGAAATCCTGTAGACTCTGAAGGAAACTCTTTCTTGAAAACCCTTAGTAGAAGTACTCATTGTGCACCCCTGCCAGCATTACAATAGTATGCTTTAATTTTGGCTTATTATTAGTGATACTGATACATTAACAATCAAACTGTTTATTGCCAAGTACATTACACATACAAAGAATTTGGCTTGGTGATTGAGGCAGCTGTAAAACACAGTGCAATATTATGACATTTAAAATAAAATATGGTAAACAAACAAATAAGAGTATGTTAAAACAAGTATATTGTTAGTGTCACGTGTATATTAGAAGAGAAAAGATGTGCAAAAGTATGAAATTCTCCTGGGGATGTAAGTGTCTGAGTCAGTGGGGGTCCCGAGCTTTGTTGATGAACACAACTGCAGATGGGAAGAAACTTTTTGTGGCGTGAGGTCTTAGTCCTGATGGACCACAGCCTCCTGCCAGAGGGAAGGGACTCCAACAGTTTGTGTTCAGGGTGAGAGGGGTCAGCTACAATCCTTCTTGCTCGCCTCAGAGTCATGGAGGCGAACAAGTCATGGAGGGACGGCAGATTGCATCAGCGTAAACCTCAATTCATACACATGACTACAGCAAAACACTCCACCACCCTGCTATGTACCACACAGACAGTCGAACACACTCAGTTTGTACAAATACACTTATATGTTGATGGTTGAGCATTTGTGATCAAACAAATGTGTACAAGGGTTTAACCACGTTTAAACGCGTACGTGTTTATTACTGCTCACACACTGTAAGCCTGCCATCATCACACGGCCTTCCTGAATTCTTTTCAAGAACTCTGACTTTTGAGTGTCTTTGAAGTCTAGACGCAATGAATTGTGTGAATCTGAAGAACGCTCTGACAGTGTCTCCTCTAAGATGGTCCACTTAGTTATACACACAAAAAGTGGCAGAAGTTATTGTGTGAAAGAGCAAATAGAGAGCTTGAGAGATAAGTTACAGTATTACTTTAACTCCACACACCTGGCCAGTCATTGTGGGCGTTATTGTCGGTTTCAAAAATAAGTTAAAATGTTGTCGGACGCAGCCTCAATATTAGCTTTAGCCACTGGTCTTTACACAATGCTATTGCTGTAGTAGGACTACTCAGTGTTTTAAAATATTACCCAACAGTGTTAGAATTAGTCATGTGCAAAGACATTTTAAACGGGATGGCTCACTGAGAGCTGGGTGCCTTTTCATAACAAAGCTCCATGAGTGTGTAGTGGTGACAGACAATTCATCTGTAACAAATGATCATTCATCGACCAACATATTCCCTCCTAACCCCCACTGTTCCACTGAGAGCAACACAAACATCAGCACTGTCTGTGATTGGGTCTTTCTTCAGGAATATTCTCGCAAATGATCAGGAATCTGCTTCAATCAACGCCTCCACCGCCCCCTAATGTCAGACAAGACATACAACCACCGGAGGAAGTTCCGATCTAAATTGCATCTTGTAATATGTTGCATGAGCAATGTTTATTGTTTCATAGTTTTGCAATGACTTACTTGGACACATGATATTGTGGTTGTGTGCATACTGTATTCCTGCACTAACGGAAGAACAGTATTCTTTGCATCAGCTCCAAATTCATTTGACAACACATGAGGATCCATTTACTGGTCATGTGGAGAGCTTGAAAAAACGATTAATTCAAACCAAAGTCTGGCAAATCTGAAATCTGAGAAAATAACCCAGATGATGTCATAGTGATGTCATCATGGTTTGGGCTCAGCTGCTTGGGCTTGGATGATGCAAATATGTAACAGGAAGTCTGCACTACAAACTGGAGTTGGATTTGAAATGCTTGGGTGTTAACCATTCAGGAAGGATATTGTAAAAAGAGAATGCATTGTGGGAAATGTCGGATCCAGTGTTTTTGGAGCTTGACCTATACAATTGACTAAAAGTCAGTATATATCCACCTCTGCTGGATATGGAAATATGGACAGTGGCAAACAGTCCTCAGAAGTATTTGATTCCGAGCTGATCTAACAGAAATACGTGAAGGGTCCACGATCTCATAACAGCGCATTACGTGGTGGTAACATGTAATGTGGTAAAATGACGTGTCAGCACCACAGAAACAATGCCGATGGAAAGTCAACCTGGATACTTTTCTGTGAGGGACACACAAATCAAACGCATCCATGTGAATATGCAAATGACAAAGTATAAACAGTGAGAAGGACTATTTACAATGAGTGGGAGGGGAGGTGGGCAGAACAAACAAACTGGTGTTCGACATCGCGTGTCTCAAAGTGTTGAGTTACTGTCAAGTTATGTTTGTGACCTTTTTCCTTAACATACGTTAAACTCGATTGTACATTATCAAACCCGTCCCAAACTCGACATGTTTGATGAGTGGCTTGAGAACATCTACATGTCAATATTGTGTCAAAGTAACTGCACAACCTACTGACAAATTAAATTGTTTCTGTGGTGCTGACATGTCATTTTGACAAATTACACGGCACCAGCCAGTAATGCGCTGTAAAGAGGTTGTGGTCAATTCACATATTTCCGTGAGATCACTTTGTTTCTATCGTTACAAGATTAGGCTTGAACCTGTGGCAGACCTGGAGAAGAAATACAGCGTTGTCTACAAAGAACCACCTGATATACAAAGACATAGAGGAGTCATGGTTAAATCAACACTAGCAGAATATAGAGCATCCTCTAAACCACTCCGTCAGCTGTATGTCAGAAGACAGCAATTATTGACCTGAGGAATGCCTTAACTTGGTCAGGGGATTTAAGCAACGAGAAGCTCAAAGAGCATCAAATACAAAGAGAAAACACAAATACTGTCAATATCATGGAACTCATAGTAGCAACAGGAGCCTTAATACAGAGAGTGATGGCTAGTTGAACTTTTTCCACAATGCAATGCCAAATCATCTGGAAACACACTGCATGTCCAATTGAATTCATGCAAATGGGAACTCCTGGTAGATCCTGTCTACCTGTTTCATAGTATTATAAACTGCTGGCTTGAGTTTGGGCATCTGATTAGCCTTCAAACTCATGGATCTATTACTCTGATGGGACTTCCTGGATTGTATTTTATCATCTCACTGGACTGTGAAAAAACACATCTGTTTGGGAAAGGCCTACTAGTTTGGAGTGGATTAAAGATTTTTACCCACCAAAGTGTTCCTTTACAACCACTGCCATGACTAAATGTCTCATAGTCCACAGTGTGCATGAGCTTGTCAATTTGTATTTATTGTGCAAACTAAAATATCTGTAGAGTTTATTGTTCCATCTAAAACTTTGATTAATCTGGGTTTAGTGCTCCAGCTTTGTAAAAAAAAAGCAGTGTGTCACTGCTAACAAACTTAAAGAATGATAACGTATAACACAGGTGACTTCCCTCCATAGTCATAGCCATCTTTCCAACAGTAAGTATAGTTTGTATGCTGAAAAACAGAGCACCTCTTCTCCTGTCCAGAGATCAGAGTCAGGATTGTGACAGCCCTCTTTGAGCAGGAGTCTGGTGGGTGGGTGGAGTCGGGTCGTTAGGGAGATTCAGTTCAGCTATAAGAGTATATATGCTAATAGCAATCAGCCAGTCTCTCTCCCTCCTGTGGCCTTCACCTTGTTTGGGTTTGTCATATTTAGTTATTCTTGCTTTAATTTTAGTTATGTAAAATAAAGATATTTTTAGTTACAACTCATGGGTTCGTCTCCCCTTTTGTCCAGTCTAGAGCTGGGATGTGAGAGGATACGCTAACCTGTATGGGCAAATATTCTAAACTTTAAAAACTACCACCACACAGAACACCATTAAGTAATGTAGCATTAAACTGTTAATACATGACTTTGTGTAGTTGATGGTTACTTTGGTTGGTCAATTCAATTATAGTCACATTTCTGTATAATATTTGGTAGAATAACTGAATGGTTCACATGGCCATACAAGTTCGTTCTCATTCTGATTCATTTTCTCACCCAAAACAAACAAATGCATAACTGATGGCCTCTAAAATATTTTTCTAAAATCTTAAACGTACTAACAAGTACAGCTGATTACCTCCTACTTTAGCACTGGTGCCCATTTAATACTGAGCTTCAGTACCCATCCATACCTTTAGGTTATGTAAAAACGTGAAATGCTCTCATTAGAGCCAGTGTTTGGTTTGTCCGTTCTGGGCTGCTGTAGAGACTTTGTGGACTACATGGAGGAGGACATCCTCCCTATGTAGATATAAATGGCTTTTTAAGATAACAAAAACATAATGATTCTTAGTTTCAGGTCATTATACACTAATGAAAACATAGTTATGCATATTTTATTCCATTTCCAACAATGAATCCCCCTAACTGTTACACACTGTTCCCTTAAGCATTTACGGGAACTTTAGTTAGAAAATAAATACTTTAAGCGGTTTGCTTATTAATATGTAAAAGTGCTGCACTTTAGTTTTAAGTGAAAGTACAAATTCCACAGTCATATTACTCCATAAGAAGTAAAAGTCATTTCAGCAAAATGTACTGAAAGTCTCAAAAGTAAAAGTACTTTGTACACAGAATGGCTCCTGTCTTTGTTAAATTCTGATGGAATAATTCTATTATTTAGTTTTTATAACGAACAAATTTACATTAGAGCATTTTAATGTTGAGGTTCATCAATGTTAGGCGAATTTGAGATACTTGTTATACTACAGGGTAAAATATAGCACTACTACTGCATCACACATAGACACACATACTATATACAAGCCTACACATAAGCATATCAGCTGTTGTGTAAAAAGTATACTAAGTATGATATGTAGTGCAGCATAGAGTACAATATTTACACCTGAAATGTAGTGGAGGAAAAGTATAAAGTTGCATAAAATGGAAATACTCAAAGTATAAGTATAATGTCAAAATTGAAAAACTTTAAGTTAAATCAAAAACTTGGCTATACTTTAAGTAACGGGTCATTCATTTTTTGTCTTGGAGAGGGCTATGAGTGGACCTTGAAATAAGGTTATTTCTTCAAGTCATGGCACAGACCTTTTAGGACCTTTTCACATTTGCAAATCTGAACTAACATAACTTCACAATAACTGAACAACAAGTTGAGAAACAAACACCGGTCTTAAACTCCAGTCTCATGGTTAACATTCCTGTTTGTTTGACCCATCCACCTCCCCACCCACCCGTTTGTACTACTTCACTAGCTCGGAGCATTGCATATTCATGTGGATGCTTTGAATTTGTTTGTCCAACACGAAAAATCGCCCTATTTGACATTCCAATGGCATTGTTTCCGTGGTACCAACATGTCATTTTAACACATCACGTGCCACTAACAGGTAATGCACTTTTGAGAGGTCATGACAATTTCATGCATTTCTGTGAGATCAGGCTGGACACACCTACATCCTGTCATCGTCACCCATATAAACTGCGTCTTGATGATTGGTTTGTAGACGGGCTCTCCAGTCCTTTCCTATCCTCTCTCCCGTTCCCCCATGTGCTACCACACCGGCACATTTTGTTTTGTTGCGTTGTTTTACATACTCCAGTTCTGGCAATAACCTGAAACTTGCAGAACTTGTCACTTTTCGGCAAAATTCGCACGTTTGAATCCAAAGAAAGTCACCTACGTGATTCGTGCAGAACCAATGAGTTTAATTAATTGTGAGGAGGGGGTTGAATCCACCAGGCACACCACTGCGTGTTTCAGAAGCGGCCCAGAAGCGGCTCTCTGCTCCGCTAAAAGTGTGAGTTCTGCCCACACTCTTACCAGCTGTTATATGCTGAGGTTAGCACAAGAAATTGATCGGCGTGCGAGTAAGTCACTCTGTGGCAAGAGCAAATGAAATGCTGCCAGGATCCCTGTCACCTTCAACTGTTACTCTTTTCTTCAAAGAAACTTGAAAGTTTCTACGCATATATTAGTAAATGAGGCCCAATGTTTTCAGGCTGGAAATGAACAAACCTGTAATTTTGGTTCTCATCAAACTGAAAAGTCAAAAACCCGGGAAGGGGTCTTTAATGGTATTCCAATGGAATGTCAATAAAGGACTTAAGTTACAAGCTGCCATATCAACAGACATCCACATAGCAAGACAAGTACATGTGTACATCTGTTCAAAATTTGCATAAAGCAATTCTGCCTTCATTAAAATTCTCACTCTCTACAATATCTGCACATGACAGCTACAGCATGGTTAAGGTAAGGGAAAGGTTGTGTATGTAAAGTATAAAGACAAACATAAATCACAGGTCTGAGACAGGACGTGATGTCTCCTGCACAAAAGTCTAACTTGCTACATGTCCATCCACCACAATCTTACTTTCAGCGTCACTACATAAATGGCTCACCATGTCCTGCATTGGCACTGACTGTTGGAATTGGATGTAAATTGTGAAGTGAGGAAATCGTGCAGTATGGACTTTAATCCTCGAAATTTTGGGCTGCATTTCTTTTTCATCCTCTGGTGGTGTCTCCCTCTACTATGGTTTCTGTGAGCCTAGAACTACAGCCTGAAGATGCTGTAATTCCCATTTAATTAGGAATTTGAATTATTACGTTTTTTAAATTCGCAAAATATTATGTCAGGCTGACTTTTTGGGAAACGTATACAAAATAATCCATCGCACACATCTAAGCTGTACTTTTGCTAAAACCCTCCTAGCAGCTTTACCAGATCCAAATCACATTTGGTCAATACAAACTAAAGTCCTGTAAGATGCTAGATTGCAACGCTTTGTCATTGGTAAGCAGAGAATTTAAATATGTTGTCCATTCAACAGGAAGCTGTTGTAACTCTATTGTACATCATCAAACCCGTCCCAAACATGACATGTTTGATGAGAGGCTTGAGAACATCTACATGTCAACATTGTGTCAAAGTAACTGCACAACCTACTGACAACAGCAAGTATGCCTTGTGTGACAAACGTCATTCAATTTACATGAAATGTGTTGTGTGGTCTACATTTGATATACAGCAACATATTGTGTTAGGCACGTGTTCTCCAGCACCTCATGATGGACACAGGAAGTGGTACACAATATGTCATTTACAGTGGCACGCACTCCACCCAGGAAATAATGTCTACTTGTGTGTGTAGTGTTCGATGGTCGTGGAAATGCAGGGCTGCGTCAACCAGTGTCCCACCAGTACGTGCAGGAAGGTGCGAGGGCTCAATCATCGCTGCTTGCAGCCTTTATGTATCTATAGCAGCCCAACTATTAGGAGTTATAGCAATAAATAAACAGTGTAATAGCTTTAGCTTCCAAGTAATGATTCTTATTTGAAACCCTTCACACACTAGATGTGTAATATTAGAAGGCAGATTTGGGGTCCACTGGCTGGCTGTGTACAGTGATTAATGGGGAGGTTCGTCTCTGACAGAGAGCAGAGACTATATTCCTTACCCAGCTGCTGCTGGAGGATTAGGATTTGCTGACATTGTGGTTTGCTGTGTGGCTTAAGATGAAGAGCTGATTACATCTGTAATGAAAACTGGAGAAAGCCTCGAAACTCCCACAGAGGCTTCCTGAGATGACCGCAGAGAATTTGCTCGTGTGTTTCTGTGATTCATTGAAAAATATTTGAAGCTGTATATGTCACCATGTTTCTCTCAATTGTGTGAACTTAAGTGTCATAAATGGTGTTGCGTGGGGTTTGTGTATAAAATATTTGTCCAGTTTGGCTGGGCTGTAAAATGACTTTGTATTTGCATGGCCTGTGCAAACTAGGACGCATTGCATGCAGCCTTAGAACTGTTTTCAACTGATCATCTGTTTCCAAACCCACACTGAACACAGCCATTTTGGACCTATTTTGTACTTTTGCCTCATTGGACTGAGCATCATGTTATTTCTTGTGAGAAACCATGTTTCAGCCAAACCTCTGTCTAAGTAGTAGAGAAACAAGGGGAAACTGTACAGATGTGCTCAGTGAACACTGCTGATAAGATTTCTGGAGCATGATGACGGAGCATAGTTCCCAGTTTTGGGAACTAATATGGAGAGAGCATTTGAGTGGCCTTGGATAAGCCAGAATCTGTATTTAGCTTGAGTGTTTGCCATCTGTGCCTAATCTGAAAAATATGTAAAGGAGACTTTGGAGACAGTGAGAGAAATAATTAGTTACTTATGAAAATAGGGACTTGCCAAATACCATATAACAAGAGCCGCTGTTAAATGGAGCATCATAATGTAGGAATGTCCAACAGGAACCTTATCAGACCCAAGCTCCTTCACTTTTTCAGAGCCAGCCCACATCAGACCAATAAACAAACTATTCGGTGGATTTGGAGGTACAGCTCCTCATTTTTGGCAGCTGCTCCTGTTCTGCTTCATTTTCCTTGTAAACCAAAACACATCAAACCCAATACACATTGTATTTCATGCTTATCTCTGCTAATCAAAATGCAGCAGGCCGATGATAATTAAACCACTACGGCTTCATCCTCAGCAGGAACCTACATTGATTATGTTAGTGAAGTAGGCGGAGGTAAAGGTGAAGTGACAGTACTGTGTGTGTGTATGTCTGTGAGAGAGTATATATATTGTGGGAAACCAGGGGGACAACCCGAGGAGATCCAGCCCAGGGAGCTGATCCCCAAGCTCAGGTTGGGGGAGGTGATAGAGGGAGGCTTCTACCCGGTTCAGGTGCTGCAGCCACTAGGCACGTGGCATTGGTCACACCTGCAGCCCACCGACAGGCTGGGGCAGAAGACAAGGAGGATCTCCTGAACCACTGGAGACAAGCTGCATCAAACCGGAGGTAATCAGGCAGACTCACCTCTCTCCTCTGCTCTACGCAGACAGGACAGAGGAACTGCCTTGCATTGGGAGTAGACTGAAGGCCAAAGACCCCAAACGGGAGGAATCTTTTGTTAAGTTTGACCCCATCCCCTTTACCCCAACCTATTTACGAAAGGACACTTTTTGTTTCGTACCCACTGCCTCCGAGTCTCCTGTTTTATTCAGATTCTTGCCTCCACGACCCCTGGGTTGCCACATTTGGTGGAGAATGCGGGCACGGTGGTATGGAGAACGCACTAGCACAGCTCATCCAAACCCAGCAGGCCAAGAGCCTTAGAGCCATACAGGATGCAATGACTTCTCTGGACCAGTACAAAAGAGTAAATGGAAAAAAACAATCAATACGATAAAAGTAAACAAATAATTTAGTACAGTAAAGCGACGAGATCACAGTCTGTAAAATTAGATTTTAAGAAGTGATTTAAAAGCCTTATCTTCTCCTCATCTTCAGGTCATTCCAAAGCCGAGGGGTCCTGATGGCAAAAGCACGGTCACCTTTAGTTTTCAGCCTCGACTTTGGAAGAGACAGAAGGGATGATCTAAGGCTGCGAGCTGGTTCATAGGGGGGGTCACCATTTCCTCTATATATGTTGGGGCCAGACCCATACGTGCTTTAAAAGTGATCAGTCAAATCTTAAAATCATGGGGTTAGAGGTGAGCAGTGACATGTGCAGGGGTGGGCCACTGATTGACGATGATTTTATTGCTTTCATCACTCCTGTTAAAGAGGCCAGTTTCAGGGAGATGTTTGGATCATATGGAGCCCTATTGTGTTCTCCACAATAGGGCTCCATATGATACATGTATCCTGTATGTGGAGGCTCCACAATTTATTCCCAAACCGATTGGTTTTCCCCTGATGAATTCAATTCACGCACTGTTTGAACTGTAGGTCACAGTTGTGAACGTAAACAAATTTACACCTCCTTATGAGCAAAATATAAATGCAGGAGTATAAATGTTTTTAATAATTCAGTAGAAGCCATGTGAGCTTTCACACTAGTCACATGACATTGGTACATTTTAATCAAGGCAACCTGTTATAAGTAAAATTTATTTCCCAAAGCCAATAACATGTTTAGAGCTTCCAGAAATAAAACATGTGGTCACAATTAGGGCTAAACATACACTTGATTCAAGAGAATATGCATACTTAGAATTTTCTCATAAACATCTCATAAATCTGAAATAGTATAATTAATGTAAATAGGTTAAAAACTACCTAACATTGCAATACAAATGATGTTAAGAAAATTGATTAATGGGACACATGGAATATTAAGATTCAAGGATGGTTCATCAATAGATGAACAATGTAGAGCAGTGGTCACCAACCTTTTTAAGCCCAAGATCCCCGACCTCTGCCTTGGTGACAGGCAAGATCTACCTATTGAGGCGTTGAGAGAAAAAGACTGTCCAGACCAGGGGCGTTTCTAGGATTCAAAGAAAGGGGGGGCTTAGCCCCAAGGGGAGCGTGTCATGTTTGCGCGCGTGACATGTTTGCAATTTTTTTTGGGGCCTATTTGGGGCCGCGAAAATCCATTGTTTCAGACAGTTCATAGATTGGTTCAATCAGAAAGTGTGATTTTGCTCTGTAGTTTTGCTTGCATTCAGTATATGATAACACAAGAGACAGAATTTCAGGGTCATAGTGAAGTTTGACAACACAAATATGAACTTTTCTCAAATAAAGAGAAATAATTTTCCTGCTTGTAAAGGAAAGACGGATAAACTAGCTTTTATATCCGCGTCACTCCCAAATCCTAATTCTTAAAGGGACTGCACACAATGGATGAAGAAAGGACCTGACAGTGTCAACTTTTGAGTTGTTTACTTGTTTTATTATCAGCAGAAGGGAATAAGATTTTGATCAACATTTACATCTATTTTGTTGTCCGTGTAGTTTTTACATACCAGTGATATTTTAGGCTAATTTGGACACTATCACTGAGATAAAGATGAACTAGTTCGGTGTCAAATATACCATTCAATGGAGAAAAAAACATGAATAACAAAAATAAAAGAATACATTTCAAGTACATCTTAATTATCGAATGATAAATATTGTATGATGGGCTGAAATGGAAGGCACCCAATGCATTCACTATAATCAAGTCAAACTAGGATTACAATGTACAGAGAAAAACACTATAGGACTAGATCCGGACAGGACTTTCCGCTTTGACATGATTTTAATCAGTCTGAAGTTGCTTTCACGTTGCCTGTGGAGTCTGTCGATTGTGCACACGTCTCTTCAGTTGCATGCCCTTATAAGGAGCTGGCGGGGCGTTTCTGTATGCAAATCCAGGTGCACGAGAACGCGTGTTCAATTTAAGAATCCTCATTCGGGGGAGCACAGCTGAGAACACTTCGGCTGTGTAAGAACCCATTTTCAGGCGTTCATGAATCAGGCGGAGATCCGTAAGAAAACATTTCAGAAGACACTTCAGAAAATGTTCGAGAATGAGGCCCAATGTGTTTCTGAATTTATTTTTATTTTATTTTGGAGAGCGACAGGGAAAGTCTCCGAGATCGACCGGTCGATCGCGATCGACGGGTTGGCAACCACTGATGTAGAGTGTAATAAAGAAGTTTAAAGTGGTACAGCCATCCATTGGTTTAGGTGGGTCAGATCACAGGTATGTTAGTGACAGGCAGAGCATTGATTTTTTCCTTCAGCATTTCTTATTTCTTAAAATAACATGAGTTGCAACAATAATTTGCTTCAGCTGGAATCATTACGATGTAATTCCAATCAGGTTACCTTTACACACACACAAGCCGGCATAAAATAAAAACTAAATACGTTGCAGGCCTTGCAGGTGGTAGCTACCAAACCAGCTCACACACATAGATAACTGTTGGACAGTGTGGAGAATTTCAGTATTAAATGCATTATTAGTAAGATTTAATAACACCCCTAGTGGTGAGTAGAAGTGTCACAATAATAAATATGTCAGTCACAATATGTTTCCATATGGAATGTATTATAGGTTTACAATATTCTTACTTATAGAGGATATTATATGTTACAGTATATTAACTCATTGAATGTATTAAATCATAGAAGTATAGTCACTGTAGGTATTAAAACACTAAGAATAGTCTTGAGGGTCAGATAGGGATTCTGAGTGAGGTTTCACAGACATGCAGCAGCAAATGGAGGCGACCTCATCGATGGAGGATGGGGCCAGTGGGACGGTCAAATGCCAAAACTGACCACGACGGAGAGGAGGAGTTCAAGATGTTTTGCGAGGAGCCAAGATGTTTTGCTAAGGGATCGATAATGGGAGGGGACAGAATTCAAATGAAGCCAATCACTAATCGCCACGGAGGGTCATTCACACGTTTTATGACAGTGTCGGACACTTTCCGACTCTCAGGGGATACAAAAGACAATGTTTTAGGGAGTTTACCTCAGATCACTGCAGCTCTCATTTTCAGCTAACTGGCCGCGCCGGACTGTGAGGAGATGCGTGTATGTGGTCTCTGCTCTCGAGAACATTACTATTGATAGTTAATTCAGTTTGTAAGTGAACTTTGTGTAGTACATTAAATATTGTTTTTAATTTTGGACCGGGTCCAGCTCATACTTCTGATGCGCGTGCGCAGTAAGAAGCTCGCAGAAGAAGAGTACCTGCGGCCTGCAAGCTCCTTCATCCTTTGTTCTTAAAAACCTAACAGCCTTGGAGTAGAAATACCTCGTTACTTTTAGTTGGTATGTAGAATTCAGGTGAAGACACCAACTACATAGTTATTAGCACAAAACTTCTAGAAAACTTGACACAAACTTGTGTCGCAACTTCCTCATTTACACATCAAGGACAGGTTTTTCTGTTTCTCTATTGCAGAGCACGTGTCATGCCATCAACAATGTATTGGTTTAATAAGGACTGGAGCTGGAAGTCAGGTGTTGGGTGTTGGTGACAGTAAGAAGGAATGTTCTGCACGGCAGAATCCTGAACAGCTTCCAGCTGCCAATTTTCAAACAATGCCTACTTGTCAAAGAGATACTTTTGGAAAACACCTCATTCTTCTGGTGCATTTTGGGATCACTTTCAGTTGCCTGAGTTGGATAATATGGCTTTTGTCTGACTTTTTCTGTTTCTTCATCTCCCAGATACAGACAAGAGATAAGACAGAGCCAGAGGACAAACAGACCGAGGTATGGTGTTAGAGTTGTACATGAGTTAATCACAGCAAAGGCAGCTGTCACTCACTTGCTGTTAAAATAATTTCTAGAGCAAATATAAAGTGCTTTAGAAAGTGAACCATGTGGATAGTAATTATTTACCGGAGTATAACAAAGACGGGGATGATTTAATACTTAATAATGATGTAAATTGTAAGATGTCATGTCCATGGTCAAAGTTTTTTGACCCCGCTGGATGTCCAGCTCATCATTTATTGTTAATTTAGTTTGAAACAATGAGAGATAGTGATGTGCTGTGTTCTGGCAAAAGCTCATCTGAAAAAGAATCTGAGAAAGTCAAAAGTAATAAGGAAGTCATAGTTATATTACAGGGAAACAGTAGATAAGGAAACTCAGAATGACGTGTGAAGTGACAGCTCCTTCCTTTACTGCCCGTACCATGAAAACAACACCGCCCTGTATATCTTTTACAGTGTAACAACATTCTGAAGCGTACCTTCCTCTGTTCCAGGCTTAGCACTTCGAAAACTATAGTATTTTATAAGTGTTGCAAATCATATTAAAATAAATTCTTTTTTTGAAGTGTAAGACTTTTTGTTGTTTTACAACTATTATACAATTATGACTACTGCGGCGGTTACCAAACAACACCCGGCAAAACTACTTGATTCACTTTAACAATTTCACCAATTCTGTCAAGAAGAGGATGAGATGATTTCATTATTTTTTCCCCCATTCACGTTAGCATAGGGCTAAACCGTTGGGCGTGGTTTGGAAGTACTTTCAAAGCCTTCTGTGGAAGCCCCGTGCTTATATTTTCCCGATTTTGAAACCACATTTTTTTTGAATCATCCAAATTTGCCTGGCTGCTTAATAACACATTTATTTTTGCTTTACCCAGATTTGAATTTACTGTCCAAGTTCAGCCATGCTGTGAGTGTGTTTCCAGATAGGACTCTCCAGACAAGGCCTCTGGTTTGAACAGCAGCGCTCTACGTAGTACGTGGGAGGAACCAACATGTTCAGTCGTGCATTTCCCTGTCAGAGTAAGAAGCTGGATAAAAAACAGGTTCTTAACACTGCAGCGCTCTGTCAGTGAACACATACAGGTATTATTTTAAGACTTACCATCGACCAACTCCCCAAATTCCTTATTCGCTCATAATGTGTGTGTGTGTGTGTGTGTGTGTGTGTGTGTGTGTGTCCCTTGTCAGACATTTGCAGGTAGCACATTTTCTCTCATTCAGAGAGCCTGCTGCATGGGTGCAGACTCTCCTACACAGATCGAATGCTTTTTTTGATTTAAACCCTTCACTGAAATAAAGTAATGTAATTAAAAAGACTATTATTACAAACCAAAGTTGTGCAATCCACATTTGCATCCACGTGAACCTGTAAATTATACTTCAAAAAAGCTGACGTCACTGGGCTGTGATCTGGTTATTATACATCTCATACATCTCATCTGCATTCAAAATATTACTCAAGCACAAGTACAAGAGCTCCTCCGCGAATCGCCACCTTAACGTGGTGGAGGAGTTTGAGTGGCTCAGTGATCCTGGGAGCTATGTTGTCCGGGGCATTAGCCCCTGGTAGGGTCTCCCAAGGCAAACAGGTTTCAGGGGAGAGCCCAGACTAAGAGCGGTTCAAAACGACCCTTATGACAGTTAGCCCACGGACTTCAGCCACCTCGCCCGGACCAGGGAAACCGGGGCACCCTCCCGGAGCCAGACCCAGGAGGGGAGCTCGTAGGCGAGCGTCTGGTGGCCGGGCCTTCGCCCATGGGGCCCGGTCGGGCTCAGCCCGAAGAAACACCATGGAGCAGCCATGGGTGAACTGGGAACGTCTGGCGGAGGACCCTGTCCGGGAGGTCTTTAACTCCCACCTCCGGAAGAACTTCTCACACATCCCGAGGGAGGTTGGGGACACGGAATCCGAATGGACCATGTTCAAAGCCTCTATTGTGGACGCAGCCGCTAGGAGCTGTGGCCGGAAGGTCATCGGTGCCTGTCGTGGCGGAAACCCGAGAACCCGGTGGTGGACACCGGAGGTGAGGGAAGCAGTCAAACTGAAGAAGGAGACCTTCAAGGCCTGGTTGGCCCAGGGGTCTCCTGAAGAAGCTGACAGGTACCGGCAGGCCAGAAGGGCTGCAGCTGCGGTGGTCGCGAATGCTAAAACTCGGGCATGGGAGGAGTTCGGGGAGGCCATGGAGAAGGACTTTCGGTTGGCCTCAAGGAGGTTCTGGCAAACCATCCGACGGCTCAGGAAGGGAAAGCAGGGCTTACCCCAGGCTGTTCTCAGCAGGGGGGGGGGGGGAACTGCTAACCCGGACGGGGGACATCGTCGGGCGGTGGAAAGAGCACTTTGAGGAACTCCTAAACCCGACCAACATGTCCTCTGCAGAGGAGGCAGCGCCTGAGGACCTAGGGGGAGGCTCACCCATATCCCTCGCAGAGGTCGCTGAGGTAGTTAAAAAGCTCCTTGGTGGCAAGGCGCCTGGGGTGGATGAGATCCGCCCTGAGATGCTGAAAGCGCTGGACATAGTTGGGCTGTCCTGGCTGACACGCTTCTTCAATGTTGCATGGGGGTCGGGATCAGTGCCCATGGACTGGCAGGCCGGGGTGGTGGTTCCCATCTTCAAAAAGGGGGACCGGAGAGTGTGCTCAAATTACCGGGGTATCACACTACTCAGCCTCCCGGGGAAGGCTTATGCCAGGGTGCTGGAAAGGAGGCTCCGACCGCTTGTCGAACCTCGGATTCAAGAGGAGCAGTGCGGATTCCGTCCCGGCCGTGGAACAGTGGACCAGCTCTTTACCCTCGCAAGACTACTGGAGGGGTTCTGGGAGTTTGCCCAACCAGTCTACATGTGCTTTGTGGACTTGGAGAAGGCTTTCGACCGGGTCCCTCGGGGGTTCTTGTGGGGGGTGCTGCGGGAGTATGGGGTATCGGACCCGTTACAACGGGCGATCCGGTCTCTGTGCGACTGCAGTAGGAGCTGTGTCCGCATTCTCGGTAATAAGTCAGACACGTTCCCGGTGGGTGTTGGCCTCCGCCAGGGCTGCCCTTTGTCACCGGTCCTGTTCGTGACTTTCATGGACAGGATATCTAGGCGCAGCCTCGGGGCGGAGAACGTCAGGTTTGGGGGTCTCGGGATCGCCTCTCTGCTGTTTGCAGATGATGTGGTCCTGTTAGCCTCCTCGGATCATGACCTCCAGTATTCACTGGGGCAGTTTGCAGCCGAGTGTGAAGCGGCGGGGATGAGAGTTAGCACCTCCAAATCTGAGGCCATGGTTCTCTGCCGGAAACCGGTGGATTACTCCCTCCAGGTGGGGACGGAGTGCCTACCTCAAGCGAAGGAGTTCAAGTATCTCGGGGTCTTGTTCACGAGTGAGGGTAAGATGGAGCGGGAGATCGACAGGCGGATCGGTGCGGCTGCAGCAGTAAAGCAGGCGCTGCACCGGACCGTCTTGGTGAAGAGGGAGCTGAGCCGGAAGGCAAAGCTCTCAATTTACCACTCGGTCTACGTTCCTACCCTCACCTATGGTCACGAACTCTGGGTCGTGACCGAAAGGACAAGGTCGTGGCTACAAGCGGCCGAAATGAGCTTCCTCCGTAGGGTGGCCGTGCTCAGCCTTAGAGATAGGGTAAGGAGCTCGGTCATCAGGAGGGAGCTTGGAGTCGAGCCGCTACTCCTTCGCGTCGAAAGGAGTCAGCTGAGGTGGTTCGGGCATCTAATTAGGATGCCTCCTGGACGCCTCCCACTGGAGGTTTTCCAGGCACGTCCAACTGGGAAGAGACCCCGGGGAAGACCCAGAACACGCTGGAGAGATTACATCTCCCAGCTGGCCTGGGAACGCCTCGGGATCCCCCAGAATGAGCTGGAACATGTTGCCAGTGAGAGGGAGGTCTGGGTCAGCCTGCTTGGCCTGCTGCCACCGCGACCCGACCCCGGATAAGCGGAGGAAAATGGATGGATGGAAAAGTACAAGAGTATTAACATCAAAATATACCCAGTGTACGACAATTGATCTGTATGCATTCATATCCCATTCATTAATGTTGCTAACTTGTGTCCATAGGCTGTACGGATTGTAAAGCACTTTGCATTATTGATGTAATAATGTGGTCATCACTTTAATGTTGCAGCTGGTAAAGGGGGTCATTCTAATTACTTTATATGCTACTGGGTAGTTTAAATTTATAATAATAATAATTAATGATGTACAAGTTGATTATATTTAGTATTATTAATCTCAATCTGCAAATTAGCAGAAGTTATTACATATAATACATTTAGTTGAGGAAAGATGAACAATATTACGTCTGAGAGTTTGTGGAGTAGAAAAAATTAAAATATTCAAGTACAAGTGCTTCAAAATTGCACTTTTGAACAGTACTTGTGTAAATGTACTTAGTTACATTCCTCCACTGTTGACAAATACATTTAATAACTATATACATAAAAACAATTACGAACAACTATTCATATTTTTCTACTTCACAATTGAGAATTAATCTGGAAAACAAATATTCATACGTTCACATCTCTCACTTAAAACATATTGGAGTTTTTGTTGCAATTTGTGTGTCCACATTCTGGGGTTAAATAGCAGGACTAATTCTGATAGGGGCATCAAGTCAGACAACACTTTTAAATGCTTTTTTGTAGAAAGCGATGATGATGTTTTTCGTTGTTTACTCAATACTTGTTGCCAATGACAATGGCAGTGGTAGAAGACCTCGTGCATCTCCAGTGTGAATGTATATATTGTCACGTGTGGTGCAAAGTGTGCACACATTCTTCACCTTTATTCAGGAAGATAACGAGGCCAGATACACGTCCCTCCTAGTTCTGTTAACGTCATTAGGACGTCTCAGCATCACAAGCAAGTGCATTCAGGTCTGCACCCAACTGTCCTGACACTCCCATCAAATGAAATTCAGGTCTTGGCAGTTACCTCGCTGAGCTGTGACCTTATACTAATCTCTAGAAATAGGGCTTGAACGGGCAAACTTGGAGAAGAATTTGTTACTAAAACTAATGCTAATGCAATTTTGCTTTGTCTTAACATTTGACTTTGCTCTTTCATTAAATATCTACATGTATTTTGACATCAACATCACACTACAACCCCCTCCTTTGAGACAGTGTTCAAATATGCTTGTATAAACAATAACAGTGAGTCAGCCATGTGAAGTATTTGCCTGCAGGGTGGATCAGACAGACAGCACAAAACTCCTTTGTTTCATCTGGAAGAACAGAAGTTGTATTGTGGTTAAGCTGTTTCGCTGCGAAGGAATGTACTGTTGAATGAAGCCAATTGAAAACACACACCTGTTTTTATTGCAGATAGCGTCATTGCTGTCATTATGACGGCTGCTAATTTCTCTGGAGGCTCAGAGATGAAGATTTATTTATGGCAATAAAAATGTTCTTACTGATGAACAGAAAAGACAGAAGGAGTCTTGTTGAGAAATTCACTTGTCACCTCTATTATTGCTTCTTTTTGTCTCACTAGCTACTTCGCCTAAATTTAAGGATGGTGATGGTCTGCGGTTCATTGAGTACTGTGTGAAAAAACCAGAACTCATTTTAATTAGCAAAACATTCCATGACAATGCAGGAGGTAGTTGTGATGTGTAGCTACAGTAGAAAGGCAGAATAGGTTTAAGGTGAAGTTGAGTTTGTTTAATACAAAATCCCCGAACATATAAATTCAATTTAAATATACTCCAACATATCCAGTATGATTTCAAGACATTAGCATTACCGGATGTACTTACATGATGTAAGCTACTCAAGCGAACATTTATATTTGGATATTTCCCCAACGCATTCATTGTGATTAACATTATTTCAATTTTTTTTCAATTACAATATTTATAAAAAAATGTATCTGTCTGTTTAGTCAACTTAAAGCTCTCGGTTCAGGAAAGATGCTGGCCTTATAGTCAATGTGTGATTGAAGGCGAGACATGGCGTCTTGACTTTTTCAGTATTTATCCAAACCGTAACCTCAAGTATCATTTGAAGTGACATCCAGATCTTTCATTTATCACCACCATCTATATTTCCACTTGGATACAAGAAATACTGAAATCTGAGGAGCATTGCCATGAAATGTACAGAACACACTCATGCTCCCAAAGGACCAACCCATTATTATACAGCAGTAGCAGTAGTATACAATATTGTGATGTGAAATGAACAAAACAGCTTTTATAGAGTGTTACCAGCTTTTAATTTGTATTCTTAGTGTTAATCCATTCTTCACTGTGTTCACACTAAACTGATTGTCCAGACACTTGCTGTCAGTTTCCCTCTCAGATCACTGGTAAGCTGTTAGTTATGCATGCCTGCTGCTCAGTGATCCTGTTGATGCAGAAGGTTAACACAGGCATTTGATCTTGTCTCTTGTCCTAACTGTGATGAAGATGAATATTGATCCTGTCATATACACAGGAAATGGAAATGAACATTTTCAGATCTGATGGTTTACATTGAAAGCATAGTGAACTGACCTCACCCACGGCACACGTCACCATGATGTTACCAAGAATAACGTGATTTCCTCTTTTTATACAAAAACAAGTGAGAACAGTCAGAATGCACATTTAATTGAAAAAAAAACATTACAATTGTGTGTATGAAACAGCTCATATTAGGAAAAATATAAAATTGAAATATTGAATATGTTAACTATTGAAAATGCATCATGTCCACTATAATTCTTCCAAAACCACAATGAGCTTAGAATCTATGTCAAATTTGGACATTCCATCCTTTTATTTAAAAAGGCAGAATGTATCTAAAAGTATGAAAGTTATGAATTTAAAAATAATTGAGCTGAATATTTTTGATGTTTGAATGAAGTTTATAAGTTGAAAAATGTTAAAGGGGTTGAGTGCCAAAAAGGCGGCATAATAACAATAAAGATTTCTATTGTAGAAGAACAGAAGTTGTGAATGCTTTCTCTACACAAGTTACTCTGACTGCATAAATTAATAACATTTTTATGCAGCTGCACCGAACCGAATTCTGAAGCATGTATATTTTGCATGAATGCCTACATTCATGCATCATTTCTACACTGAATATGAACAAAATACCTCATCAGATACCTGATGAGTCGTCCTTCAATCAGAGGATCGGCGGTGTGATCCCCGCCTCAGCTAGTTCATGTCGAAGTGTCCTTGGGCAAGACACTGTTTAAGATTGGTCATTCGCATTTTGTTTCAGTTGTAGTTTTCTTAAATGTTCAAATCTAACCTCACAAAGGAATGCACACAAACCAAAATGTACACCCTACACATTGAATGACCATGGCTAACCAACAACATCTCTTTGCAAACGAATGAATACAAACGGCAGCAGCGTGATGAGTGTGTATTCTATACTGTCTATACTATCACCAGATACTACGGAGTAAACATTGCCACCCCTGTCTACTGGGTGTGGTTCTTCGACCAAGTTCCTTTGCTTCCGCTGTATGAGGTATGTACCTGGGATTCCTCGCGACTCTGTTGATATAACTCATCCAGGATTAAATAAAACTACGGTTCTGTGAATCCTGGATGACCGCCAGAGTTCTTGGTCACTTGGAATCTCATGAACTCACGAGAAGATGCCGTAGGACTGATCTCAAGAATTATTTGTGACTTTGTGTGTGTTCATGATATATGTATGCCATCAACTCTTAGAATGCAACTTAGGTTAAGAAACAGCAATTGGAGATATTTCTTTCTTTATTTCCTGGTTCAGATGCTGGTGACATCTCCACAAACTGTTCAGCTCAAGAGGCTGGACCGCCACTCTTGTTTGAATTTTCTCTCATGCTGCTGCTGTGCTGAGCAGACTCAGAGGGAGACCAACTGGGACAAAGCTACCAACTAGCTGAGCTAAACGTGTCACGATCAGGCTTTACCTTGTGTGTTCTGTGTGTTTTTCTGTAGCTCCTCACTCTACCTGTCAGCCACTCCCTCAGCACCAGTCCAACTCCCTTCACCTGTCCCTGATCACTAATCAAGCACTCCCTCATCAGCACAACTCTCCTCACCTGTTCTAGCCACTATTTAAACCCCTGCCTCTCAGTCACTCTCTGCCAGATCATTGTGTTCTACCCGCCCGTTTGTCTTGTCCTGTTCCCGGGTTCCCCGTCTGCTTGCCTTGTCTTGTTCCTGCTGGATTTCCCCCCTCATCTCTTGTCTTGTGCTTGGACTCCCTGTTGTGTTGGTAAATATTCCTATTTGTGTTTAATAAAACGCCTGCTTCACGCTGACAAAATGGGAGTGGCACGGAGATGCCTCTGCCAAGCTGCCATGCAGGGAGCAAACTTCTCAATGAGCATTCACAAGACCATACCCCAGCCTCTGTTGGGTTTCTTCATCCCTTCATCACTGACCCCTTACCAGGTGGGAAAAAAATAAATGTAAAAGTTCCATTCCTGTCCAACAACTGCCGTGTGTAATCTGTACCTATGACTGACATTCAACCTAACCCACCCATGAATGATTGAACACTTAACAGACACAATTCAAGCCTACAGGAAGAAGGGTTTGATATGAAGAAGATATATTTGAGTATCCCTTCAAACATATTTTTACATGAACTGAATTGCTTCAAGCAGTTAAGTAAACATAAAGCAGTTGTTTGATTCATTTTAAACATTTAAAAAATCCTCAAACTGCCCTCACTTCTTCCAAGCTTTTAAACTTTACATTACATTTAGAGGTTTTCAGAGCACAAAAGACAGAGGATTGCTATTTTTGACAATGCACTCCATCCCACTCACACACCGTAAACTATACACTGTACAGTATATTCATTTGATTCCCACCAGGGCTGCAATCTCACCATGACGCATTTGGTCCTGGGAGCCATGTTGCATACCTCAGGCCCTTGTCTAAACAGGAAAAGAAGTTTGAATCAGTAGTCCTTTGTAGTGGATAAGTTTGGCGGGCAGCCAGCCAACTCGTCTTGGTGTAACAGCTCAGCAATGAGCGGGGAGGAGGAGCTGCTGAGATTCAACTTGAGGATCCTGATCTAATGACAGACTGCTTCACTGGCTCTGTTTACATGTGCTGAGGATTCTGTTCTCAACCTGTTTTCTCATGTAACCTGGATCTGGCCTGACTTGTGGAATCAGGGGCACACTAGAGCACACTGTGTGGAGAAGCATTGTGTTAATATTCCACTAATTAAACATGTAGATTTCAGAAGTGAATCATTTCATCTTGGCATTGTGCATTCTTTTTAAGGAGAAATGGTGCAAAGTGGATTATCCTGCCAATAATTAGCTATATTTATGTCCGCTTGGAAATTACTCGACAACTCTGATAAATAGAGGCCGCTGCCTACAAACCAGCAGCTGTTAAGCTATGAGTATTCTTTGAGAGTGTTGAGAATGTTGTTAGAGATATCTGATGCACACCACCCACAGCCAATCACAACTGCTCCGTGGCCATGGTATGAATGTGCAAATATCACACAATGTGAAGACTTTGACGCTGCAGGAAAGTTAAGGGGAAATGACAGCCGTCTTTTCAAGTGTATCACATGTGGATAAATAAAAAGATAAGATTTAGATAAGACATGTTTGTTACAATATGATTTTCCCGGGCAACATGCAAATCAGACTGGCCCCACTCAAATCCGAAGTGTGGTGTTAATACATCAGTAAAGCACCAAAAGATCAACAATGTGAATGCATAAACTACACTACGAGCCACAGAAACAGTGGAGGTCGACCAGAGTGTGGAAGCAGAGTATATAGAACATAATTCCTCTGGTCACATAAACTTTGTTGCTGTAGGGATGAGAGGCCTGTTTTAGATCTGACACACACAGCTTCTGGCAAGGGAATACACTTGTGGAACTTCCGGTAGGTTCCTTCTCCAAAAGCCTTGTGTTTTGACAAGGAATTCTTTTTGTGAGCCACTGTTTGAAATGTGGGACTGTGCACACAGTGAGTCTGCTGCTGACACAAAAGGCACCGGAGGTGTCTTGCAGTTGTCAGGTGGTTACTTATCGCGCTGACCCTGCAAGTGATTTTAATTTGATGTTGAAATGATTGTGTGAGAGTGACACTAATATTAAGCCATGTTATACCCTTGTGTTTGCAGAGTTTACTGGCTTATCAGGGCTACAGTGCCTTGCAAATAAACTGAAGAAAATACGTCTAAGCCAGAGAGCAGGGTCTGATTTTGATAAAAGACACAAAGGGAAGAAATGTACTACAGCAGGAGACCATTTTGTCCATAATGCTGCCAACATTTCCAAAATATGAAAAGACAACAAAACAGAACATGTTTGTGCCATTTCCAAAAAAACAAGCATATCACTCCTCATAAATCCACAGCAAACCATACAAATCACACAGGCAGCAGTTCCTGGCTGTGTGATTAGTCAACCTATGGGTTTTTGGCAGCTTAATCTTACTACTCATTAACATAAATTCAACTTTAGGGACAATCATTTTATTGAATTAAAAATAATCTCCACCTTGTAAATAAGATGAGATTGAATAATATATTGATTATGTCTAAGTATTCCATTATAGTTTACTTTAATGTTTAATTTTATTAATTCTACTTTCATAATACAGTTTATTTTTCTTCTTATCAATTTATTAACACACTTCTTTAGATTGCAGTGATTTAAGACTTCATCAGATTGCTGTTAATTATGCTTAATCCCTTTCCTTCATATGTTCCTTTAATTCCTTAACCAACCATGGGGTGCTGACGTTCCTCATCGTAAACTTCTTCAATAGTGCATTATAGTCTACAACTGTCATTCAAATTCCACTGAAAGCTTGAAACGCTTCATGTGGATCTTTTTCTAAGAACACATTTGACCAGTTAGCATTTTTAACATCTTCCTCATATCTGGCCTGATCATTAAATTATTAAATGATCTTCTCATTACTCTAAAACCAGGGAAGTGCAATGAGATGATGGTCACTACAGCCTATTGGGACAGATATGAATTTAAAGCAAAATTCTGATGTATTTATACAAATGGGGTCAATATAAGTAGCTACACGAGTGCCATCACTCTTTAAACCTATTTTAGTTGGTTTCTTAATAACCAGTGATAGTCCACAAGCTGCAGATGCACTCGTTAGTTTCATTTTCATTATTTCATCTACATTAAAGTCTCCCATAAAGTACATTTCATTCCTTCATTTTTTCTAGATACCACTTTTTAGCACTACGGGGACTCTAACAACATTCTTTTAATACTGGTTTTAAGATGTTTCAAGCAAACTTGTAGACATAGTTGTACAATATCTGATGACATTAGATCCTGCCTATTTTTAACCAGTATGACTTTGAAAATAGAAAGCTCCTCCATATACTTTCCTATCTTTTGTAGAAATATTATATCCATGTATCATCAATGATGTATCCTCAAATAAAGAATCCAAATGAGTCTGATACTGCCAATATGTGCAGATTATTTAAAATAGTACATCATCTACTTCGGTTAATTTATCGTTGATACTAAATATGTTTGAATCAGGTGGTAGCCTCCGGTTCAGCTTTAAACTTGCATTCTCTCTAATGTCCATCAGGGGGCGACTCCTCTGGTCGTATAGAAGTCTATGAGAAAATGACTCTACTTCTCTCTTGATTTATTACCTCAGTAAACATTGTAAACATGAGTTTATGGTCTGAATCTCTAGCTTCAAGTTTTCTTCAATACAGCATGATGTTCATTTAGTAAATGATGGTCCATTTAGAGTCAAATAGACCATAAAGCAAGGTATGCTTTAGGGCGGCGCTACTGTGATTGACAGGTCTCTACCAGAGACATATACGGCGTCTACGTCACTCCTCCTCAGTCTAAAAATGCTCACTTCTGTTCATTGGTTGCAAAAAAACAAGATGGCCAACAGCCAAAATGCCAAACTCGAGGATTCAAAACTGCAGTCCACAAACCAATGGGTCACAACGACTTCGTCCACTTTTTATATGCAGTCTATGCAGGACATGATATATAGGGTGTAAGCCTTATCACTCTACCTCTACAATTCACTGAAGCAGCAAAAGAAGAAGAGAAAAAACAAACTTCACTTTATATAACCATAACCATAAATCATCTTACCTTAGGTGTTTTGTAATCAAAAGTTGTGTTCCAGGGTTTATCTACTCCAATATCTCTAGACTGTTTTGGGGTTGATTTCACATGTCTCTTTTCATTAGCAAGGCATGGAGGAGCATTTTCACACAGCCTCCCTCCAGCATCAAAGAGCCTGTCGTCAGTCTTCCATGAAAAAAACAAATGTCTCCATCTGGTGGATACTCGTATTACTACACTAATTCCACAGGCATTACTACGCTTGAATACAGATCAGAGTAGGCCACGTATACTAATGGAGTATGGTTTTCTTTGAATGGGAACATGCTCAGACATCTGATTGATTGATTTGTCAAAACAAAGTTGAAAACAGTTGTATTTGGATGGAATTCATTCCAATAGTTCATGAAATGAGTTAAAGTTTCCTGAGAACATTTCTAATGGTACAGTTGTTACCCAATTGAACCAAATTGAAAAGGCAGTGTTGTTCAGAATGGTGTTGGGGCAGTGTAGGGGGGCTTCTCCACAGTTCTGGCCACACCAGAGGGCCAGCTGATCAACCTCTACTCTGTATGCAGACTCTTTATTGTCCCGGATAAAGCCGATGACCATTATGTCGTCAACAAACATCAGGAGTTTAAAAGACTGGTCCCCTGCAGTAACTCTGAAGAGGGAGAAGAGCACACATCCCTGCCCTGAGCGGCCCCAGTGCGGATGGATGTGATCCATCTTCACCAGTTGACACTGATCTTTCAGGAAGTTTGTAATCCACTGACAGGTGGAGGCTGGGACATTGATGGGTGAGTTTGGAGCAGAGGATGTCTGGGATGATGGTGTTGAGACTGAGCTTAAATCCACAAACAAGATCCTTTGCATATGTTCCTGCAGAGTCAAGATGTTGCGGGATATAGTGTAGTCAGGTGTAGGAAAACTGCAGGGGGTCAAGCAAGGGACCTCTGATGTCCTTCAGGTGGGTCATCACCAGTCTCTCAAAGGATTTCATGACCACAGACATCAGGGCAACTGGTCTGTAGACATTTATTCCAGTGATAAACGGTTTCTTGGGGACCAGGATGATAGTGGAACTTTTTTAACAGGATAGGAATCACACAGCTCCAGTGATCTGTTAAAAGTCTGAGTGAACATGTGGGCAAGCTGGTCAGCAGACTTCAACTCAGGAGGCTCTTTATCCCGTTCCATCAGTACATCCCACTGTTTACAACACATAGGTTCCTACGGAGCTGTGGTTTGGGTTCAGTACAAAAATGCATGCCTTATGCATACCTCTGCATTTCCACCCACAATGCCAATTTGTTTAGTGGTCTGCTGCTATGCTTGTGTTTGTTGTGCTGTCGTGGAGGAGCGGGCAAAGAGGTGACAAATGTGCACTTCAAATTCAAGTACTGACAGAGTAAAGGACTCCCAGTGCATCTCACAGCCCATTCCACCCAATGTCAGTGTCAGTGATGTATGGCCTATGAAGAGCCCGACACACACCCTGGCTCCTTGATGTGTTGACCTGTTGAACCCTGCTTAAGAAAGCCCTTTTCAGTGTCACTCTTTGAGGGCCTTATTCCCAGCTGAGTTGCAGTCATAAGGTAAAGGCGTCAGCTAGGCGTGGACGGGCAAGCAACACTCACACCACTCGCTTCATGTTTGAGTTTCAGTGGCAGAAAGTCAACATCTCTGAATAGGGAGTTTACCAACCAGTAAAGACACTAAATGACTGCTTTCATCTGAGTTCAAAAGCAACAATTTAAAATCAATATTTAGTAAGTTAAACTGTTGTAATACTGTCAATTCAACTCTAAGACACTAATGAATTATCAAACAACTACCTCTGGCCACCTCCTCACCTCTCCCAATCGACCCCCCACCGGCACTGAGGATCTGCAAAGTAGATGTGAGTCGGCTCTTTTAAAGCCAGAAGATCAGAAAGGCACCATGACTAGACGGTGTGTCCCCCTCCTGCCTGAAAGTCTGTGCTGACCAGCTGGCCCCCATCTTCACGCACATCTTCAACCGATCACTGGAGCTGTGTGAAGTCCCCTCCTGCTTCAAACGCTCCATGATCATCCCGGTCCCCAAGAAATCCTCCATTACAGGATTAAATGACTACAGGCCCGTCGCCCTGATGTCTGTGCTCATTTGAGAGACTGGTGTTGAACCACCTGAATGACATCACAGGCCCCCTGCTGGACCCCCAGCAGTTTGCCTACCGGGCAAACAGGTCGGTGGATGATGCAGTAAACATCAGTAAATATCCCAGTGAGAAATTTAGTCTTTATATGGAATTAAAGAGCACATAAATCCCTAACCTCAACATCCGCAGGGCTCAGGGGAAGACTGATTCTGTCCTCTTCATTGTTGTGGTCACCAGTGAAATCTAAAGCCTGAGGTAGATTCTAAAATTTACAAAGCGGTTTCAACTATTTGCCACCTTAAAAGAACATAATCAGGTCAGACATTTAAAATAATAATACACTTGATACATCCCAAGGGGGTAGCACATATGTGTCATGAGCAGACTTACATCCAAATGTCTTCTTTTCAGTCTTGAACGAGGTATTTTAATAGTGTTGTTTGGCTCCAAGTACAATTTCTACTTGCGTTTGGACATTCTAAAATTCAAAAATAACATGTACATCATTAATAAAAGAGAAAAATAAATAACAAAATAGCGAATTTAAACGACAATAAATGTACTGCCTGAGCAACTTAAAACCACTAAAATACACTTAATTTATAAAGTTATTACTATAATATTTTAATTTTAATACAATTTAGTTAAAGTTAACTAGCTGTTTGGCAACTAAATGCTTAGATCACAGCACCAATATATAGTGTGACATAAAATCAGTTACCTATTAGCAGAGATGGTCAGTATTTCTATTACTTGTATTTGAAATACGTATTTCAATTACTTTTGAGTATTTAGTAATTTGTATTTGATAGGGCCGATAAAAAATCGAACGTAATTTGTAACAAAATACTTTAGAGTGGAGTAATTTTGTATTTAAAATACTTTCTCCACGAATCAAAAAACAGTTCACGAGTTCAGTCTTCAGATCTTCAAGTTCAACGGATTGTCTGTCAAGGTAAATATTTTGTCTTGCACTGTATTACAAGCCACAGCAAAGCTGAGTTAGAGACCCTTCGTTTTCTGGAATACACCAGAAAAGACCTGCTTTCTCTTCAGCAGTACCCACTTATCAAGCTCCTTTTTGTTCGATTTAACACAACCCTCCCCTCTTCAGCTCCAGTTGAGAGACTGTTCTCGTTTGCAGGAATAATATTCCATCCGCACAGGAGGCGGTTAACACCAGAAATATTAAAAAAGTTAGTTGTTCTTAGAGGCAACTAAACTGGCTACTCAGTGGTTGGGTCTCAATAACCAAAATGGAAGGATTATTATGTCATAAAGATGTCAGTGTGAACCTGTATGAGACACTTAACACTGTAATATAGAACTATGTGGCCTACCATGCCACTGGCCAATGTAAGAGAGAAATAAGTAGGCTACCATGCCACTGGCCAAGGTACAGTAAAAGAGAAGTAAGTAGGCTACTCACTTGTTAACCCTCGTGTTCGGGTCAAATCCGACCGACTTACAACTTTAATCAATCATAAATATTGTGTTTTACATCTGATTGCCTCAAGGCCTCATGATATCCTCCACACTAGGCATTTGAACATATAACATTTCTGATCACCACTTTCATTGAATTTTTAGTGTTTTAGTCAACTTTGTAACACCCATGGTGTTCCCGGTCAAAAGTGACCGCCATAGGAAATGAATGGGAAACACTAGATTATGTCCAGTCATCCGATGGAAAACAGCCCCATACACAATCGCACATCCACAACCCCCCCCCTCCCTTACACACACGCCGTCCACACCTCTCTGTGAACAACCCCATATATAAAGTTGTACACATTTCAAACTTCAAACAAAAAATCAAGTGTTTGTTATGGGAGCCCATCTCTATCCCTCTTTGATGTGCCCATCCCCCCACGTGAACTACACCTTCCAGACTAAACAATGTTTCGTATCTTCTCACTTGCCCCCAATATAAACCTTTATCTGTGCCTTGCTCTCATTTTACTCTGTGAGCATAATGAGTAGGCCACTGATGAGGCGATTTTCTGTCAGAGAGGCTCTGGACGATAATATTGATCCTGATTTCGATCCGGACAATTGTGAGACTGACCAGTCAACAGATGGCGAGGAACTGGCACCAGAGGTACAGGCACCTGAGGTGACATTCCAGTCCAAGGGTGGCAACTTGCTCTGGCATTCATCCTCCCAGGACAGAGGAGGCAGAGCGAGAACTGAAAATATAATAAGGATGACGCCAGGGCCAACACGTTATGCGACATCTTGTGTGGATGACATCAAGTCCAGCTTCCAACTCTTTTTACCAGAGTCCATTGAGGGCATTATACTGGACATGACAAACCTGGAGGGGAGGCGTGTGTTTGGGGACACGTGGAGAGCATTGGACCAGGTAGACCTCCAAGCCTACATGGCTCTGTTGCTTCTGGCAGGAGTATACCGGTCAAACCATGAGGCTACAAAAAGTCTGTGGGATGCGGAGTCCGGGAGGCCTATATTCCGGTCAACAATGTCCTTACAGCAGTTTCATGTCCTCTCAAGAATTATTCGATTTGATAACAGAGATACACGGCCTACCCGCTGGCGAAACGACAAACTGGCTGCCATCAGGAACGTTTGGGACAGGTGGGTGGAGCGCCTACCACTGATGTACAATCTAGGCCCTGAGGTGACAGTCGACGAGCGCCTGGCCCCTTTTAGAGGTCGCTGTCCATTCAAGCAGTACATGCCAAGCAAACCAGGCAAGTATGGAATCAAGATCTGGGCAGCATGTGATGACAGGAGCAGCTATGCCTGTAAAATGCAGGTCTACACGGGGAAACCTATTGATGGAAGGCCAGAAAAAAACCAGGGCATGCGTGTTATACTGGACATGACAGCCGGTCTCAACGGGCATAATATCACATGTGATAACTTTTTTACGTGATATGCACTTGGTCAGGAGCTGCTGAAACGAAAGCTCACCATGGTGGGGACAGTGAGAAAGAACAAGCCTGAACTTCCCCCTGCGCTGGTGTCGACCAGAGGGAGAGAGGTACTCTCGTCAAAATTTGCTTTCACTGACACACACTGTCTTGTGTCATATGTTCCTAAAAAGAACAGAAATGTCATCCTGATGAGCACGCTACACAAAGACGCCACTGTCGGCACCCCAGAGGACAGGAAGCCCCATATCATCCAGGAATACAACAGTAACAAAGGAGGCGTTGACTGCCTTGATAAGGTAATGTACATTTTCATCTATCATGTATTTTATTTTACTTTTATTCACGTAAAACATTGCATTTTTGTGTAAGACAGATTCAATATCGTTTCCAATCTCTTATTTCTTTCATTGCAGCTTACTGGTACATACACCTGCAAGTGAATGACAGCCCGTTGGCCTGTGGCGGTATTCCACAACATCCTGGATGTGTCTGCATACAATACATATGTGGTGTGGATGGCGATCGACCCAGCCTGGAATCAGGGGACATTTTTCAAGAGGAGACTCTTCCTCGCAGAGCTTGGGAAAGCTTTAGTGACTCCACTAATTCAACGGTGCCAGCGCCTTCCCCGCACACCAGCCTCTGCCGGTGTGGTTAGGAGTCTGCAAGCACCAGCCGCTCCCCCCCAACAAGGACAGGGGCAGAAATGGAAAAGATGCAAGCTCTGTGTCCCTAGAGACAATAAAACAGGCCACATGCTACAAATTAGATGCCTATGTTTGCAAGGCACACTCTGACCTGATTGCACAATGCCACTCCTGTGCTTGAACACGCACACACACAGATGACTATTCATGTTGATGTTCTGTGAATTTGGTCTCTGTTATGATTTTGATTTTGACCTTTTACAATAAATGTTAATTTAGCGATACATTTTCAGTGTCTATTATTTGTATATTCACAGCAGTTATTCATGCAAACCACTAGTCTGAGAAATAGTTTACAGCTTAAAAAGGTGTTAAATAAAATTTGGTGATGATTAATGGTTTTTGTGTTAATGTAAGAGCAGTTAAAACAGACCGGTCAAATTTGACCGGGAACACTAAAGTAAGGGAGATTTACTATTTACCTTTTATTTTTATTAATTTTTCTGTGCAGAACTTGATGTACAGTAATTTATTTAGGCTCTTTACCTGTGTACAACTGGTTTTAATTCTATATTTAGCTTGTATAGTATACATAGGCCTAATGTGTGATGCTATTCATATGTGATGAATATTTTCTTGTTGATACAAAGCCAAAGTTTATGGGCTGTTAAGTCCCATTAATAAAAAATATATATATATACATAATCAATCAAGCTGTTGTCTTTTAATAGCTTTGCTTAGTTACACTGACATTCTGTGACTGTTCTTCCTTTTTGTGAGGTTCACCAGAGCTTTGTGTACAATATATAGCCCAAACCTGAATGCTCTGCTATACCAAATTGTGAGAAAACGGAAAATCCAGAAAAACGTATTTCCTATATTTTAAATACAAAATACATGTATTGTATTTTGTTACGTTTTCTGGCACCAGTATTTTGTATTTTATTTTAATACATTTATTTGAGGGGTATTTTTGCCCATCTCTGCCTATTAGGGTATACAAAGCTAAAAGTCATGCAGCCTAACAATCCTGTAATAAATCCGCCTTCGTTACACTATATTGTTCCGCAAAAAGGTGTTAACCTGTACAGTCGTTTCTGATATGTTCGAGTTCAATCAACACCACTTCAGCAACAGAAGGTCTCAAACCTCACGCGCTTCCTGCCGTTAACTTTAAATCCCCTCACGCGTACTTTGGTACTTGGACATTTTACCGTTACCGTTTAACCGATAGAGCTAACCTAAAAAAAAAACAACGGTATTAAGGATGTTTGCCTATGTAAAATATATAGACGACGGGTGTAAGGAAATCGTTCCCTCGTCCTGTATCAAAGATTTTGACAGAAGTGATATTAAGAAGATTTACTGGGTGCGATAGCAGGAGGAATTTTTCAAGGCCCAAATATTGCTCCTGAAGGGTAAGTTATACAGCTCATGTAGTTCATTAATAACTAAACATAAATGTTTCATTAAATGAAATAGTGAACCTGTATACGTTTAGTTAATGCTACCGTTAGTGAAGTTAAGGTGTACGAAATCCCATTTAACTGTTAGCCCTACCATCTTCTTCTTAGCAGCTAAACGGTTTGCTAAGATTGACCTAATCAATTTGGTTTAGCTGCTAAACCAAGTAGCTAACCTGACACAATCCCATTTAACTGTTAGCCCAAGCATCTTCTGTTCTTAGCAGCTAAACGCGTGGCTTATCGCCCTGAAAGCCGTTCAACTGTCCGCCATTAACCATGGAAAAAATAACCTATTTCTGCTTAGTACGTGTTGTGGAAGTCCCAGATATCCCGGGAAACTAAACGCAGTCATGTCTGGTTCATAACATTGTCCAGAGGAGCTCAGTGGATTTTATCGAAGTGTATTCCCTGTGTCTAGCAAGCCACACATCGCTGTTTACTACAGCTGTATGAACACAAAATAAACTGATTTGGCTGTGATTTAACGGCAATAAACCGACAAAAAGGGACTCCGAAATAACTACGTAATGATGCCGATTTGTAGGCTACTTGTCTTCTTTGCAAGATATGCAAAAGCGACATGGCATGGCACGGGAGCACCACGGTGATGATTCAGCACCTAAAACGTAAACATGTTGGAGTCCTTGATGAGGAAGAAGGATGTTCAACAGCAGGGTAAATCACTACAGAATCCTACTTTTGTTCCGTTTTGAAGTGAGGAACGTAACGTCCCTCCAGTAGCTCTTCTGGTGCTGGTGTTTACTCGTTATCCAGCTTGACAAGCAAGCGTTAGCTCGTTAATAACACTAGTAAAGCAGGGGTGGTATAGTTTGCAAGACTAAAGACACGTTTTTATTCACTCGCCTTTTTTGGCCCATTAATATCCGATTCATCGATTAATCGAAAAAATAATCGCCAGATTAATCGATTATTAAAATAATCGTTAATTGCAGCCCTACTGCAAACCCAGTTGTGATACGATGCGGTGGACAGTGGAGATGGAGACCAAACACTCTGGAGACAACCCAGAGGATATCATTACACCGGGGTCTTTGTTGTGGCACCCCATCAGTTTTGTTTTATTCAATTATATATAGCTTTTTCTATCACTGTTTTTAGTGTCACAGCTATTGCCATTTATAGTTATTTTTTCTAAATGAATCAGTTGAATATTATATAATCAATGAATATGTATATAATAAATACAATAAACAATGTATTTAACAAAAAACTTAATTTTATTTACATGTTCATTTATTTGTCAGCCACTCTCCAGTAATGAAAAGAGCCTATCCATCCTCTCCTCTGCAACCTCATATCCATCAGCTCATCCTTTCCCTTTCTCTTTCCTGGCTTGGCCCTGGCCTGACTTCAAATTGCACCTGGCTGAAGAGCTGTTGGATTATCCAGAGTTTGATGACAGCAGTGAAGACTATGAGAGTATGAGCCACCAACCAAAATGAGGATCCCACAACCAGAGCCTGCTGTGCATAGACTAGGAGCCAGGCACACGGCAGAGATGATGGATACCAAGCATGCAGAACGATGCAGAAATAAGGGCTGCAGAAGCAAGACGTACATGAGGTGTACGAAATAAAAGATATTCCTCTACATTACCAAAAAGAGAAAATGCTTTCAGGATTATCACCGCTAAAAATAAAAACATGCAAAAGAAGAAACGTAGAACAATAAAGAATGATGAACAAAAGTAGATTGGTTTAGGTTTGACAAATAAGTAAATCAAAATTAAAATAAATATATCTGTTCTAATTTAGTTCTGCTAAAGTTCAATATATTATTGGTTTAATATCACTCTACAGCCATAATTTATAAAAAAAAATGTATCTTCTATATTTGGCTGTCTTTTCACACTAAAATGGTCCTGTGGTCCACTACAGTAAACATGCTGTAGAATTTAAAATAAAATCTTTTTTGTGTTTTTTTGGTTTTGGTTGCTAAGTTTTGTATTACAAAATGGTACCTATTCCATGTTTCCAGACAAATCAGAAAAAAGCTGTGGAAGAAGCCAAAAAACTAACCTCCTGGCTATTCTTCAAGAAAGAAAAATTCGGAAAAGAAACTCAAAAGAAAACCAATCTGCCCAACTCCAATCAAAAAATTCAGGGAGCGTATCCTCTCTGATAGTTTCTCAGAAGAGGATGGTGACGACGTTCCACAGAAACGTTTGGAGGCAAAACAAAAACAACACCTTTACCAAAAACAATGCAATGAAATGTCCCTGCAACTGCAGGAAACAAGAAAAAAGTGAGTTGATCTTTGTCCAATTTTTTATTTAACCTAACTTTGACACATTGAGATATGCGTCCACTTATTTGAGAGTGCTCATTACTTAATTTGCTATAATCTAGATGACATAAATAGAAATTAAGAGCAGCAGTTGAGGCTGAGAACACAACACTCCGTGCTCTCAATATTGAGTTGCAGCAACACATCAACCCCAAATGGTAACACTTGATAATAAGGTTCAGTCATACGCCTTTTGTTATATATGAAGTCCTCATTTGCGAGTAATTATAATACATTTGTATATGAGTAATATGTGGTATGCCAACATGTAACATAACATAGAAAACATCTAACTGTTCATACACATTCATTAGTAATGATTAATAAGTTTGTTTGTGTATTATAAATCACTTGTAAACTAATTCAAAGATATATTATTCCCTAAATCGTAAATACATTTATTTATCCTTCAGCCATTGAGTGTTAAAAAAACAAACACAGCTAGGCAAAAAAACCTCTTACTACTACAAAGTTCTGCTAGCTAGTTTCACAACAGTCAAGCTAGCCCACTGACCAATCACGCCGCACGTTAATGCTGACGTACTCGGCTAGGCCACCCAGAAGCTCGTGGCATGTCAAAGAATACGTCCAACATGTCAAACTAAAAATCTGATTGGTTGGAAGACAATGACAATCAACAATATCGTCCCCATTTACTTAAACTGCAAAAGGTTTCAAAAAGCTCTACTTTATTAAATTATAAAATAGTTAAAACTTTGATTCTGTCTGGCAAGCAGAGAAGGCTTTGCTGGCCCTGACGGCCCACCACTGTAATGAGTTCTGTTTTCTTTGTACACACTGCCACACATCCATACATAGTTTGCTAATGTTTGCCTGGCTCGTAACACTGTGGCACAGAGAATTGAAGAGCTATAATCAGATATTAAGAGACAACTGGGAGACAGGGGAATGAATTTAGATTTTTTTTCCGTTAGCCTGCGATGAAACAGTCAAACAAAGTGACACATAACAGTCGGATAACGTGATCGTATCAGCAGCTACCAAGGTGTGCAGCGTAAACAGTTCCATTTTTAAAGATTACAACCAAAATAGTGCGACTTACCCTCAACAATACAAAACACCATTGTGAAGAGAAGACTACGGAAGTTTAGGAGGTGCAGAAGAGGTTGAGACGTCATTTCCGCAGGAAACAAATAAATATAATAAAATAACGCTAAATAAAAATAAATGTACACAAACTCAACAGGATCGTTAAATGACAAACAAAATTCAAATATTACAAATCGCAAATAATAAAGTACATTTTTACCTCAGTTACTGATTTTTTTTGAGAAGCATTGACGATGACGTGAACGTAACAGAAGATATGCTTGACCTCAAAAGCCTTAAAGGCCAACCAAGAGGAACATATGTATTCCTTACGGTTTGCTCAGCTGTTGATGATATGAAACTACTGTGGAGTAAAGTTAGTGGGATTATTTTGAAGCGATTGAAAAGGACATGTTTCTTTTCTCTTCTCCCTTCAGCGTGGACCCTGATGATGCTCCACCTCACCTGCAGCTGGAGCTGATTGAGCTGCAGTGTGACAACAAATGGCGCAGCCGGTACCAGCATCTCTCTCTCTTGTGCATTTTTACGGTAGCTAGATAAAGGCAGGTTTCCAGAAATGCAAAGACAATGCTACGCTTGTTTGGCTCCACATATTTGTGTGAGCAGACATTCTCTGTTATGAACTTAAACAAGAACCGCTTGAGATCAAGACTAAGTGACTCACACCTATGTGACATTTTACACATGTCAACCACTGCTCTCAAACCAGACCTGCCCTGTGTACTGTAATCCAGGTCTCATTAGTAAGTAAGTAAGTTAGCTGTTGATTGATTATAAGACTTTAACAAATTCTAGTCTCTGAGTGTTTTGATGACTAAGTTCTTTCAAATGGGAACATCTGTCACTATTAACGCTGAAAAGCCACTAATACATATATACACTTGGACTTATGGCACTTACTTTAAACTTTTGAATAAGATAATGATTTGAGTTATGCAACTTTAGCTATAACTTTCAAGTGTGTTGAACTTAAATGTTAGACAACTTTTCATTACCCTTACTGAGTCATATTTAAGATTGTCTTGAGGTAAACATATTGATCAGTTTCTAGGTAATTAGCTTTTAGATGGCTTGTTCTTTATGTTATCTGACTTTCAAGATGTGAAAGAAAGGCAGAATAGTTGTTGAGATTTGTTCACACCCGAATGCTTACATTTGGTTACATTGCTACTATTTGGTGCCATTTCCGCCAGGTTTACTTCTATCAAAATAATTTTTATATTTCATCTGAAAGAGGGCTTGTTAAACTATAAGAAAAATATATTTGTAAAGCTCAGGATATGATGGTCTAATAATTTTGACCAATTCTTTACATGTGTTACAGGACATTCACATCTCTATTAATGTGTTTTGAATACACAGGTATTGTAATAATTACATTTTCTAAGAGTAAAAATGTCCCTTACTTTAGCCTTAAAATATATTTTGAACAGTATTTACAAACAAGCATTCATTTGAAAAAAGTTACTCTCTATTTTAAGGCACCCAAATGCATGTTGAATTATCTTTTTGTGAAGGTTTAAAATACTTAGTTTCATGTTATGCTTGAGCTGCTGGTTTAATGTTCACTAACCATTTTGAGTGGGAAGGAGCTTTGTCTTGAGCAGAGTCCGTGTTTGGAGTAGAGCTCGTTTTGGTGAGCAGTCCTACGAGGAATCGATGATACAGAGGGCTTCTGGCATCCTGCATGACAACATAACGTTTATCAAATGTTGACAAGTCATTGAATCATGAACCAACATAGTGACATCACATCAACGTTTTTATTTGGACTTGCTCGCTGAGAAGATCACTGGCCAGTTTTCTACGACGTTTTTCTACTGGTCTTTTGCAGAGAGCCGGCGACTCCTGTGGGTCCTCCTTTCTGTCTGATGCAGGCTGTTCTGACTTAGTGGAGTGACTGCATGATGAGAGTCGAGACTCAGTCAAGCATTACGTAAAGAGGATCTTAAGGCACAATGAGATTTACCCACATTTCTTTTAGAATTAAAGGGAATTTCAATGGAATGTTCCCCCATTTTTAGGTTATTTAATTTTGCCAATTCATAACCTGCAATTAACCACAAAGATATGCTTAATATTTGTTGATTTAATTGAACTATTATAAAAAAAACACACGTAACAGGGTGGAAATCATATTAGTGAACAATACGTTTCACATGAACATAAAAATTATAAATGTAACTTCCATTAACAACCATTAAACCATTAATCATTAACACTCACAGGTTTAGTTTCTGCTATGGCAGACTATTCAGCAAACCAGCAACCCATTTGTTTTTCTAAGAAATCCCACACTGTCTTCTCCAGCTGGACGGACCTTTTATTTAAAGGTTGTGGCTCTCTCATCAGGCACACGATCTGGTCATCTGTGTACCAATTAATGTCATCTCGTGGACTTGGCCAGTAGAACTTGTTGGTCCCATTCTTGTGCATGCTTTTGACTCTCACATCATCTTCAACCTCCAGGATGATTCCTGGGTAGGGTTCACCATCATATTTCACAATGCACCACTGCCCGATGTTTTCTTTCATGATGACCTCAGGCCGGGATGGTTCTTCGTTCACACATAGCCTTGCTTCTTCTCCCAGGCTCACCTCCTTCAGCCCATAGCAGGGACAATCCAGTATACCTTTGTCTGCCTGGCATAGGCAGGTTATGTCACGGTATTTAATTGTCCCTGTGGAGAAGCTGATGACTTGGTGGATTTTCATTGTTCCTCTGACAGGCATAAGCTGGGGTGCAGCCGTCATTTCCTGCACTTTCCTCTCAACATCTTCCTCCCCCACAACAAAAAGCTCCACCGAAGTGCCCAAGACCCTCAACTGGTGGAAGATGGCCTCTGCATTGGGGATATCTCCTCCATGTCGCACAATTCTGTCAGCTGATCTTTTAAGGGTGCCCCCTATACCATCTGGAGCCCCCTTTCCGTGGCTGGCCTCAAAGAAGTTCCAGCTGATGTCTTTGAAGCCTTTCTTGAAAGGCTCTTTTGACAGAAGGTAAAAGTTGCCCTTCTGTTTGTACTGGGTAGCGGGGCCGTCGCTGAAGACATGGAGGCGATTTATTAGAGGGTATCTCTTCCTCACCATGTCTAACACAGGTTCGAGGTGGGCCCAGATAGCTGGAGGATCATGCCTTCTGGAGGGTGAGATTGAGCAGAAAGTCACTGGGGACGGTTCAGCAGCAGTGTATAGCACTCCAGTATGTAAGGTTGCTTGCTGGTGTGACCCTCCAAAATGGACGGATTGAATTACTTGTGCGTACTTACAAGAGTAGTTCTCACTGAAATCTACATGTAGTAGACACTCATTGTTCCCCAAGTTTTGTTTCAGCTGTCTGTAGGCCCCGTACTGCCATTGAATATTAAAGATGTGCCGCCTAAATCTGAACAGTCTGTTCTGGAATTCCGTCACAAGTCCATCATCTGTTGTCGTCACATTTTTTTTGACAGTGATTGTTGACCTTCTACCAGATTCCTCATTTACTTTGTTATTGTCCTCCAAAGACCACTGTGTGATGGCTACCTCTGTGTTTGCAGGCACTCTCAACATTGCATGTGTTGTGATGATACAGTTGTCACATTCACCATAAGCACAGAGTTTGGATTTGGGATCGCACATTGTTGCATCTACCATTTCCTCAAGACTTTTTGATGCTGACAGACTTTGGCTGTACAGGGTGTTGGCCATGAACTGTAAGTTCTCATGGGTTCTACACCGACAGGTTTCACGATCAGCCTCTGTGGGCACCACAACCCAAAATGGTCTTAAGGTGCAGAAACAAGAATAGGAGACCTGATGTTCATTTTCTGAAAGGAACTTCTGGTGCAAACGTTTCTGTCTTTTCATCTTCTTGTGAGTGACAGTTTGCTTTCTTCCTGCTGTCATACGGCTGACATCATCCCTTAAAAAGAAAGCCTTTACGTTCCCTTTGCATTCAGCAGGTAATCTGTTGCTCACCTTCCTTTCAAATATTATGAGCCCTCCATCTGGTCTTTGACCTCGCTTCTTTGAAAAGCCCAGAGTCACCTGTGCAGCCCTCTGCAGCCTGTATTTCTTTATAATTAGTTTTTCCCGTTCCTTCTTGATGTTTTTGTATTTATTTCTGATGTCCTCAATTATTGATTCCTGCAATAACAATCTTCTCCTAATGGTGTTATTAACTGTTTGATTGTGCAGCAGTCCATCCACTATAGAACGTGGCGATTTTTGCTGACCGCTGGTACCTCTTCTTGTATTTTTCTTTTTCCATCTCCAACAAGGCCTTCAATTTCATTCTGCAGCCTCCTTCTCCCACACCTGACGTTCCTCCATCCAACAATTAGGGGTGCAACGGATCACGGTTCTTGAGTCACGGTTCGGATCATTTTTCGGATCAACAAAGAAAAGGGGAGGAGACAAATATAACTTTGCTTTCCATTTATAAAATAAAGAACTTCAAGAACACTTAAAGAAAAGAACTTTGGGCTATAATCTTACATGAAAACAAAAAATATTGAAGATGTCCAATTTGAAATAAATAAATAAAAATAAAACATTCAAGAATATTAAATTCTGTAAAGTTTAAGTGCAACATGAGGTATGTTGATATCCTCGTCCTTTGATCAATACTGAAAGAAAGAAACAGCCAGTGAGCTAGCTTCCACTGTTTCAACTGAACTAAACTGCTCGGCAACAACTTGGGTCTATGTTTACTTCCTGTCAGGTTATGTCATTCAAATATACTGCAATAATGTTTACCATTACCATTATTTTCAAAAAGATGAGAATATCTACATTGCCTGGGGAGAGGGTAGACCTTTCTGTAGTGATATTACTATTGGGCCTGTCTAGCTTCCACTCTGATACTTCTGTCAGCACCTGCCCCAGGTGTGTGTCTGTGTGGCTCTCACAGAGGGGGCGTGTCTGCAGCACCGGACTATGAATCTCCACTCTGCCGTGCTGAAAGCGGTCACAGTCTTTTCCTTCTCACAGAGGCCTGGAACAAGCTTCACACTGAAGTGGTGTGTGAGTGGATTTCGTATCGTGGCTCAAGCATTTTAACCAGATTTTGAAATCCTTTGTTTTCCACAACGGAGTGTTCCCCGTCGCTGACAGACGGGATGGTGGCTCTTCATATGTGTGGACATGCTGATGTATTGCCGTTATCGTATGTCTCTCTTTAAATAAGCCTATATACCGTAACGGTTTTGTCCACCACCCTTATCCGTCATTATAAATTACAGGGAAGACAAAATGCTCCCAAACTTGCGACTTAAATGACTCCGGGGGCTTCTCAAGTTCCTCCGCTCGCCATGACTTTCGCCGTTAAATGCTTTTAACCTGCTCCGTTCACGTGAACACACTACTGCTTTATATCTGTTCACTGACATTCTGCATTGATATTCGGGGACTTGTTACTTGAAAAGGAACAGCAGCAGTACAACTTTATTACACACTATGATGATTACACTGTGAAAAGAAAAGAAATACTCAATTGATCCGCGGTTCACGAGTGATCCGAACCGATCACGGATCGATCCGTGATCCGTTACACCACTACCAACAATATATTGCCTAAAACATAGTTAGCATATTGTCACAATTTACAATCAATCTAACAGATATTTGGTTCCGTATACAACCGCTCTAGAACAGGCGTTTTCTACCTGTTATTGTAAAACCATCCCTTTCTTAACCCTCTAAACTCCACTAACCACTAACCCTTATATATTCATTAATTTATTTATATACTGTATGTATGTATGCATTTATATATTAGGGACAGTGCATATTAATCAACATTTCAAAGTAAATGTGTCGGGAGTTAGCTCGTGAGCTAATGTATCCAATAACACTCCAACCCGAAGGGGGCTACACACTCAGGATGTATGCATGTTCTTTAAACCTAACCTTAAACCCAAGTGTTCACCCTAAAAGAAAAGGGAGTCCCCACAATGTGACTGTATCAACAGATTTATTTCCCCACAACATAAGTAATACAAGGGCTGACTAACACTCACACACCTAACCATTAACTCTCTCTAACCTTGAGGGCCCTTGTAGTGGGGCATTTTCTGACTCTGGAGGAATGTCTGGACTTGGAGGAAGAGTAGTCCTGGCTCTGGCACTCTCCCTAAGTTTTTTTTTCCTTTCTCGCCATTTCTTTCTCAGTACTCTCTTTCACTGAGGTCTGATGGTGCATTCACACCAAACGCGGCGCGAGTAGATTACATACAAAGTCTATGCACAGACGCGATGAGACTGGCGCGGCGCAATTGACGCGAATTCGTGTCAAACGGCAAATCGCCCCAAACGCGTGAGTTGAAATTTTTCAACTTCGGCGAAATATTCGTGTTACGCCCCAGCGCGATAACCTATCAGCGTTGAGATGCTCCTCCTGTCATCAGACGTCCTGCCGTTGTTGAATCAGGAAATAAATACTGTAGACGTCTGTGTTCACCCAGAGCTCTACGACACCTCATATCAATAGAGACCGGACCAAACTATGTGTATAAATGTGTGTGTGTAAACCATATGGTACAAACAATGAATAGACGCTGCCGTATTTACATCTACATGACGTTATTCTGAGTGTTGTTTGGAGCTGCTACAATGTTAGCTTAGCCTAGCACCAATCCATCAGAGCTCCATTGAGAAGACAAGTACGAATCGGTAGTTATTTCGGAGTCCCTTTTTGACGGTTTATTGCCGTTAAATCACAGCCAAATCAGTTTATTCTGTGTTCATACAGCTGTAGTAAACAGCGACGTGTGGCATGCTAGACAGTGAATACAGCTCGATAAAATCCATGGAGCTCCTCTGGACAATATTATGAACCCAGACATGACGGCGTTTAGTTTCCCGGGATATCTGTGACTTCCACAACACGTACTAAGCAGAAATAGGTTATTTTTTCCATGGTTAATGGCGGACAGTTGAATGGCTTTCAGAGCGATAAGCCACGCCCCCTCTCCGGCGCATCCAGCGCGATTCATGCGAATGAACACAAATAGTCCCCGGTGAGACCGGCGGCGCGATGAATTTGCGCCGCATTTGGTGTGAACACGGCATGACACTTTATTTTTTCTACTCTGTCCTTTATCCACCCATCCTTCTCTTTTTTGAGGTATTGCTGCCTTCTTTCAGGGTCTGCATCCCGACGTGCCCTGTAGCGCCGCTGCTTTTCTGCAGCAGACAGGGGCGCCATTCCCTGACAAATACAAGCATGCAATTTTAGCAAATATTTTAAAAGTATAGAACAAATACATTCATAATAAATAATGCTAAATACCAACACATGCTTGAAACACTATTCATCTAGCCCTCTTAATGTCCACCCTGTTAGTGTGCAAAACAGTAACAGGGGGGACATTTTATGCTAAAGTTAGCCATTACTACTCATGAGATGAAAAACAAGCTAGCACTTAGTGACAACAGAGGAAGATTTTTAGTACATGTATTAACCTTATTTTCAAAATTACCAAAAATGATTGGTTTCCACTATGAATAAGCGTAACAGGGTGGACATGTTATAAGTTACATCATTCAAGCATTCTAAAACATTGATTAAAAAGGTTTATCAAAGAGTGATAATTACTTTGCTTCTTGTAGATTCTTTTCCCGCCAAAAATGTATGCTACTTCCGGAAATGTCAGGGGGCGTAGCCTACTTGTAATACAATTTGAGTAATTATTTTCAATTAAATTATTCCTGCGTACATATTTTGTTTTATAGTAGAGGGTGGTTAGCCATGTAAGACAAGCTTTTAGAAATAATTATAAGCCCGTCTTTACATAAAATATACCGTATTATGTAGTGGGGACTCAAATGGCACCAAATGCTAGGAATGACTCATTTGCTGTTTCATTGAAAATACAATTATTAAATAACAGTGTATTTATAGGAAACTTTTATTGTTTAAAATAATGTCAGCAGAGACTGTTAGCCCCCCTTGAAAAAAGTTTGGACACCCCTGGTTTAAAGTGTTTGTGCTGACGTTAGATTAATTTGCATGTTGGAAATGCCAGCGTTTACCAACATTCCTCTGGACCAGATTGGTTGTAGAAGAGTTGGTAGCAGCTTAAGTAACGTATAACTAAAATGTCTCAATGTCAGTTCAGTTTAATATTTAATGTTAAATATTGGTTTAATTGAATATGATGGTTTGGAATTTAAATTGATTCCCAATGTAGTAACATTTTAAGCCGTCTTCTCCTTTTTAAACTGCGCCTTGTCAGTTTTTTGGGCAAGCTCCTGAAGGCTGAGGTTATGTACCTGGTAGTCAGCGTTTTGTTGTGTCAGGAGCTTGATCTCTTCCTCCTTTTGGTTGCGCCACTCCTCCATCTCTCTGCAGCTCCTGCTCTCTCTGGAAGCTCTCCTCCTTTGCAGCAAGCTGGCTTCTCATCCGATCTTCCAGAGCCGTGAGTTTTATTTTCCACTCCACCTCGAGTTTGCTTTCTTTCCGCGTTGTGTAGCTCTCCAGGTCCAGGACGAGCTGCCTCACCTTCTTGTCAAAGTTCTCTTGCTGAGTTTTGAGCGCAGTGACATTCTCCTTCTCTGTTAGAAGAAACGGCTTTTCCAACTTTGCGTCCAAGTCCCGGCAAATTTGACATGATTAGCGTCCTTCACCCAGTTCTTTCTGAACCTCTTGTTGTCCTCTTTCAAGGACTCAACAACCCGGTTGAACTCTTCACTCTACTGGCTGTTGACCGACTGGATCTCATTTTGCTTTTCAAGAAGACTTTGACGAAGAGAACTGATCGCTTCGTCCTTCTCCTTCTCTGTGACGTTCTTGTCCGCCTTTGCTCTTTTCCTAAGCTCTCTCTGACTGTAGAGCCTTCATTATTTTTTGTTTCTCTTGCTCCCAACTGAGGTCTTTGGCGGCCATCTGCTCCTTCAAGGCAGCAATTTCTGACGCCAGCTTGTTGACTTGTTTTTGAGAGTCCATTTGGACTGGTCCTGCATTTTTACACAGTGGTAATGCTGTATTGTTGTTTGAGAACTTTTGTTTTTGTACTAGTGGTGTTGTGGTTTGAGAAGTTGTCACTCTGTTCGCACAAGATGTTTCTCTGATGGATGTTAGATGATAACTAACTCTGTTTTCCCAGAGGACTTAACTATATTAAAACATCAAAAGGCAGTTAATTCCATGACGTCATCAAAGGCGCTAGAATGTCAATAGGTGTGTCTCAATTCAGGGGCTGCATCCTTCGGAGGCTGCATTTGTAGACCGGTTGCGTCAGAGCGGCTGCGACTAGGCTGTCGCATTTCGCATTTTTTCCAAGACTCCTTCAAATGCAGCTTTCTGCTCCCAGATTCGGAGGACACAACTGATGTATCTTTCACGGCCCACCATATCCCGAGATGCATTGAAGATTTTACTTTATCCAAGTTTTATCCGTGAGTGATGCGGGAGCTGGAGAAGCCTCAGTATTCACTTTTAAATGTAAGTATTGTTGATAATACTGCATAAATATAGTCCATGACCCCTGTACAATGATCAGTTTCCCAAATCTCTAAGAAAACATAGGTTATTAGTTCTCTGTAGTATCGCTCTAAGTAGGTCTTTTTGGTTTTGTTTGTCCAGGTTTTGAGAGACCCGTCTCTGGTTTCTGCTTATGCCCCAACACAATGGAGGTCATTCATTATCTATGTCTATTTGAAGACTATTTGTTGTGTGGTCTGGGATCTCATCAATGTAGCTCCATTAGATTGTATCTCACATAAGGGAAACCTCTTTCTAATCCTCTGTTCTTGATCAAGGTCTTCACCATTTACCCATCTGCTATCAAATCAGGTTTTGGCTGAAGAGGTCCATGAAACAAAAAGGAAGAAGTGGGAATTCCAACCAGTGAAAAGAAGACAGTATGAACAATAAAGACCACCTGTGTTGTATTGAGGGCAGCTAAAGTTAGAGCGCAGCTTTTCATGCACAGAGAGCGTGCCAGACTTTCCAGATGTCTACCATTGCTGCACAGATTTATTGGATGATTTGAGCGAGAAGAGCATGTGTGAAACATGCTGTTAGCCGGAGGGGCTCTCTGCAACGGAAACCGATCCAACACAGGACCACTTCTTCAACATGGATGATGTGGTTGTAAATTATTTTGATACAGTGGGAATTCAGCGATTAGAATAACACTTTATAGTTCTCTGATGATAAAGCTTATAATATCATAATCAGCCAAATGTTGTGTTGGGGGAACAGGTTGAGGTGTTAACATTGTAGCGTCACGGGTTGTCCCTAGGGTGGGGCAGTGCAAAAGAGAGCGTAAAACAGGCACATTCAGACAGTATAAGCAAAAATAAAGGTTTATTGGTCCGTCCCACTGGCAGTTCCTTTAACTCAAAAATCACAAATCAAACAAAAAGGTCCATGAAATAAACATAAAGCGTCCCGGAGGAGAAAGTGGTTTCTTCACCAAGAAGTAATCCAACCCTGCCAAATCCTTGGTATTTTGTTCCTCCCTGTAGGCGTCCTCTCTCCTTCTCCGTGCCCAACTCTTCTCTCGTGGTGCTCTCTCCTTTATTCAGTCTCCCAGTCCTGCCTCAATTAGGGGCCTTAAGCACCTGCAGCTGGGTGCCTGATGAGGCAGTCTGGGAGGTGTAGTCTCTAGCCCGGCGGCCATTTTGGGTTGTGGGCACTGATCCTGGGTGAGGATGTAGCGCCCCTCCACAACCTGTCCCCTTGTGATGCCACAACATATATAAAATACAGCATGAATATACAACTGACTTTTTCTCTTTTCAACTTTATTCCAAAAGATGTTTATGTGACCTGTAATCTGTAGCATATCTACCAGCCCAGACAATAGTCTGTGTTTATACTATATGCTACAGAGTCCAGTCAGGTGTAGGAGGGGTTTATGTTGAAGACGATGACAGAAAAGTTTAACTATTCTTTTACAGCCTACTTAAATGTACATCTGAAGCAAATATCTGAGCCATTTCAGAACACATTGCATGTATGGTTATGTTAACACACATGAATCCTTACTCCTACCTGTTAATCACATACAGTAAGAACAGTGGATTCATCTTTGAACCGAGTACGGCATTCCAGTGTTAAATGTACTTAAGTGATCCCTGCTGTATGTTTATGTGTGTACACTCCTGGCTCCTTTGGAGTGGTTAAGCAGCAAGTCAGAAGTATGCTTAAGAAGTCTGTCCTGGAGTATTCCCAACACACCTGCTCTTTTCATTGTCCTTGGATTCTCTCCCCAAGGGTCTGTGAGCTCATTAATGCAGACAAGACTGCATCAAAAAGTAAATACAGGAAATACTTCATCAATTAAACAGACAGCGTATGGTAGCCGGACCTCCTTCACAGAAGCATATGTTATGAAAGAACACAAAGACTAGTACAGTTAATTACCTACATGTCCATAGTTCGAAAAGTAATGCCACTTTTTATACCTGCTTCAGCAGTCTGTAAATATACACAATGACCAGAACATGTGCTATCCAGAGTAAAATGACCAATCACAAAGCTATGTGTAGGAAGGTCGTTGTAGCATGTTGTAGGAGGTGCTTATTGTCAGCACGCAACAGGCCAGTACTGGCCATCTGGAGCACCATTAGAAGTCATGGTGGCCTGGCTAGCTGATTGGCCTAACGTGTCAGGCCAGTGTTAAAAATACTGAATGAATTGTGTAAATCAAAGATGAAACAAGCTTCTCAACTGCAGAGCGTATCAAGACAAGCAATCAGTGGCACAAACAAAGACAAAATGGACAGCATGTGAGACACAAAGAGAAAAGGCGCCAAAATTACAGGGACATGGTTTGTGTTTGAAAAACAACTAGTAAGGCTGCCCACAGCACATAATATCATGACTATCCTTCCTGAGTCAAGTTTAAAATAACTAATAAATGACAGTAAAGCAGGAGATGCATTTGTATAATGCAGAAATAATGCAGAATATAAATACCTGAATACTCTTTTTTGTCAGGTGGAAGTAGCTCCAGTTACTCAGAGCTTTTTTGATTTGTTGTTTGTACTTTCATCTGCCACTACCTGCCCCTTTCAGTTTTTATTCCGATGGATTTTTGGGATCAGCTTTATGTTTAGTTCCACCTGCAGGCCTCTTATCTGCATTTGGGTCCACCCTTCTGAAATCACAATCGTGCCAAGCCAAACTTCGTTTTCCATGATCACACACTCACACTTGGGAGCTGTCCAGTACAACCACAGTCTAATCAGCTGGCCACTGAGCAGCTCCACTGGAGCTGCGATGGGTTTAGGACAGTGATGGTAATAACCTTCCAGCCAAAATATTGCTTCGAACAATAATTTGCATCCAATAACATTTTTCCACAAATAATGTGAATATGTATTTTTTCCCAAAAAAAGTTTAACTATTAGACACAAGATGTCTAATAGTCCATGTTAGACTGGAGGAAAACCATAACCTATTTTAATGATTCATTAAGTTCAAAAGAGTACATTTGGCGGTAGTATTTTAGCATTGCACTCCTATAACATTGTCAGACTCATCATGGCAGTTGTAGACAGATGTATCTTCATGACTTTGGTTATCCTGACTTGTACTCTAGCACTGCCACAAGGTTCAAATTTGTGATTTTGAATGAAATATCGCAACAACTGTTGGATGGATGTCAAGAAATTTGGGTCAGACATTCATGTTTGCTTAGAATGGATTTCTATCCATTTTGAAGTGCCCTTGGCCCTGAACCTCAACTGCTCTATGGGAGCAACCCAGTGGTCAACATATCAAACTGAGGTTGTACAGGGGGAATGACGGTTAGGGTGTTGTTAGAAATTTTATTATTTTCAATACTTTGGTTTATGACCAAATACATGCAAAAACAATGACATTCCCAGTAGCCTCAGCTGCTCTTTAGCAAAGGTTAATTAGCGAATGACAGACAACGTTAACACACCGTTGATTTACCTGTATTCCAACACCCAACAGGTATTGGGATATCATGCTCACTCACCAAGCAAGCCTGTTCGTCCTCTGTGTTATTGTGTGTGGAAACAGCATAAACACACATCTCGTGAACTTACAGACATGGGGGTTGGGTAGTGGTATGTAGGGGGGCCGGTGGGTAAGAGAGACAATATACCCATCTACTTAGACACTAACAGCACTGAATATGTAGGAAGAACAATGACTATATCAAGATTTTCCAGGCTGAAGGACATCTAGTGAACCGATCTTTAAATGCTGAGAAAAACAAAACCCTTAACTTTGTTCACATTTTTAATGGAGAATATAAATATCATGAACATAGCAAAATGTTCCACTTGTATAGCCACAAAAGGCCTTATACAATTTCCCTCACATGCAGTAGTACTCTCCAAGACCTGTAAACAGACGCTGATTTATAAAATTCCCCCTTAAGACCAAGTGTGATGTTGGAGAAGGTTAAAGACCAGCCAAAGGGCGTAACCTTTAGGCTACGGTAAGGGCGACTGTGGCACAGAAAGTAGAGCGGGTCGTCCCTCAATCAGAAGATCAAAAGGTCGATCCCAGTCTCCAGTCCATGCCGATGTGTCCTTGGGCAAGACACTTAACCCAGAAAGTGCCATTGGTGTGTGAATCACTGCCATCCATATTAACACCTCAGCACTTTCTCCCCAAAGGTCAGCATTTGTCATTGTGCTGTACTTTTCCACAGATGTTTGTTTTAAGGCAGCCTGTTGACTGCCACGTGTGCACTCTTTGTAGCTCTACATCACAGATGCATTGTTGTCCACCCTCAAAGGAGAACAAATTTGCTCAGCATGAATGAAAACTGTATGTTTGACAAGACATCATTAATTATCTTTGCTTCGGAAAGTTCCAAAGTCTCAGAGCATTTTTCACATGTTAATCATTAATGAGATCAACTGATGAGAGCAAGCTTTTGAAATGGCACAACCTGGATAAATGTTCTTTCACCAGGTAAACACTTGATGAGTCTTTTTTTCCTTGCTTCGTTGTTGACCAGTTCTGACAAATGTGTTGATCTGGTGGTTCCCTCTCCAGAAGGTCAAATGGATTTGCATTTTACAGATTTTGGGATCCGAAGCCTGCATGGTGATAACTCTTCCATATGGCAGTGGAAATTCTTCAGAAGTTAAGGGAATTTTCTCCCTTATGACTGGCATATGTCGACTTGAATGGGAAGAGAGCGGGGCATAGAAGCCATCCGTTTTCTTATAAAAAATCCCAAAACAGAGTATTGTTCGTCCAGCGAAGTTAACACTATCACCTAGGTTTTAAAAAAAAAAAGCATCAATGTTGTTATACCTACTTTCATCCAAATCGAGTCGAACAGGACGGCCTGGAGCTGGAGGTAACGCTGCCGTTTATAGTCTAAGTGACGTCATGGCCGTATCACAGGGACCCCCATGGTGCCTATGGTCCTCGTCCAATGAGACCTAAGTGTTGAGTTTGGACCAAAAATCACAAATTGGTGAGATTTAACATCTAAAATGCTCAGTTTCTCTTTCATGTCGGCCTCCCGAAAAAGCAGAGTCTGCTCTGATGGGTCGGTGTTTCCAGTCTTCCACTTATGCTCTGCCAGCACCATTGCAGCCAGGGAACCACCAAGTTCAGCTACACTGCTACTGTGAATATTGCCACAATAACCACTTCTAAACCCAAAACCAAGTTTATAGATTTCCCTTAAGGTTGGTTCTGATACATGCTGCTAGTTATTTATCTTTGGGGCGGGTGTTTGGGTCCATGTAAAACGTCAACATTGAAGTTTTTGTCATGTCACTTGCATACTTCATTAACGTCCGTGGTTATTTCAACCCAAACGACGATCTTCCTCCTTTCTTGGGTAACTGCAGACATTTATTGCAGGGCACTAATTTTAAAGGCGTTCAGAGCTCTGCACCCCACCCTTCAAGCACAGTTGTCGAAATGTCAGATCAAGTTCACATTCAACCTGCCAAGTGCCCCTCATTTCGGGGTGCTTGGGAATGGGAGATTATATCTATTAAGACTAGGGATGCCCCCACCGATACCCGGTTCTGAGCGGGAACCGATAAGACGGTAGTAAATCCCCGGAGTATCGATAAGGTCCAGAGGTAACGCTTTTGCCATCAGTACTTTAGAAGTTACAGAGTGATATCTCTGTGGAAAATAGCAGCATCTCAATCCTTCTCTCTCTGTCTCTGTGTCTTTGTATGAGGGGCGGAGTCATGCTTTACTCTGACACACACACCGACTCCGGCTCAGTACTGCGTGAGACACACATCATGGCAGAGAGAAGAAAAAGATCCAAAGTGTGGCTACATTTTACTCCAGTAGATGCTGAGAACGCTCATTGTATCAAATGCATTAAAACTCTCAAAAGTAAGAGAGGCAATACCAGCAATTTATCACAACATTTAGCGAACACAGAACCTTAATCTGCAGAAATGCTTCTGTTTTCTACCGTTTGTCTAGCAGCCGTCCTCCCTGGTCCAATGCAGGTAACGTCAACGATGACATACGGAGTTCGATCATAAGAACACGATAATCAATGAAAGATAGTCACTGAGCTAACTGTTTAACTGAGCCTGTATTTGAAGGATTTTGGAACTTTTTCTGGAACTTTAGACTGAGGCTGCAGCTATGACCCAACACACTTAACAATAATTTGTTTACTGTAGGGAGATGACCGAGGCTGTCAACTCCAAATATACCCCTCCCTGTAGGAATGTTCTCAGTAACACACTCATTCCTGCTTGGTATGCTATTGAATAGGGCAATGTCATTGCAGAGCTGAAACATGTGCCAAAGCTAGCCATTCCAAGTGATGGGTGGACCAGTTTAAGTCAGGACCACTACCTCCCGGTCACAGCCCATTACTTAAAGCAAGGCAGCGTGAAACAGAAAGTTGTTAAAACCAAAGCTGTTTACTGGGAAAAAACAGGAGATGCAGTGGCAGAGATCATGTTTACATATGAATAATAAAGCAGTGTTTCTTTTTAATTAATTTTATTTAAATTAATTAGGATCTAAAGACCTTTATGATGAAAATGTATGTATGTGAGTTTTCATGGAAGACCTTGACGTGGCGTGGCACTCATTGTGCACCATTCGCCACGAAACAGGAAGCTGTTGTACATTATCCAATCTGCCCCAAATTTGTTACAAAAACAGGGAGCACAATGCAGAAACCCCCATGGGTATACATGTGTGCCCAAAAGAAATACATTGACTACCATTTCACCCTTGTGCTATGCATGATGAACTCTGAACTTGAGAGGTGGAGGGTGGGCTGGAGGGGGCAAGGCTTTGCCAGGAGCGGTGTGTAGCAGCATTGGTCTAGCAGGGATCGGTGGGGAGGAAGTCATATTTAAATGGTCGCCTTGTAGTGAGAATTGGCTGTGATTGGAGTGTGACTGATTAGAAACAATGATTCAATCAGCTGGCTGTCAGCTGGGGGCGTATGACTTTTCTTTGACTGTTTCCTGCATGAACTAACGTGATGCTTCATTAAATAAAGTCACACTTGATCCCATCATCTCTGGGTAAAGAATTCAGTTTGTTTGTTTCCAACTTTAACAGCACAACTATTTCATAAATATTGATTTACCCAGGTCATACATTTTGTCCCCTATACCACAATATACAACTAGTATAAGCACTCGTTAGTTGAACATCTTTGCTGTACTGTTATATAATTTTTTGCTATAGCTAGTTTCAACACCGTTTGTTATAATACACAAGATAGCATCATGGATTACGTAAGCAAATTGGCAAGCTAGCTAATTAACATATCCACTCAGTGTTTTGCTAGCAATTCGTCCGTGTAATATGACAGCTACAGTAGCTTGGCAAATGGTGATATGGGGCACTGAATCTTTACAAACTTTAGAAAGATCCCTGCAGGAAGATTTATGGAAGATAATAATGCCTTCATGAAATCAAACAAAGAACGGGAAATACAACACACATTTATTTGTATTTCCTTTCTATGTATGCATTTACTGTGTCGTAATTAAACAAAAAACAGGTGTTAAAAAAACAATTATTCCCTTTTCGTCTTAAGTAGCAGAATTAATTGTTTTTCTTACCAATAATGTTTTCCTAAAAGATAAGCAATGTACAAACTTGAGACTCATGGAGTAAAAAAGTAAACCCAACAGTAAACTCAATTGATCCCGAGACTGGAAGAAGTAGTTGTGTTTGCTGACTGGGAGCCCCTGGAGGAATTTGATGGTCTTATGATGACCTCCTGGCCGGGGCAACTGTGGGCTGCAAAGCTTTGGGTTTAGACAAACATTAGACTTTGGGGAGCATTACAGCTTTGAGGGGCGCTGACAAGGATGATTGGCTACATGTGGAATATTTATTTAAAATTTCACATACTGTTAATTCAGCTCTCATATGTTACAGCCAAGAAATGTTAACCATTTGTAAAGCAACATTCTTGAGCTCGGCTTTGGCAGAGACCATTAAAATGGGGAAATTAGCCTACCCAAAACACTGTTTGGTTGCACATGTGAGGTCACACTTGCCAAATGACTGTTTTCTTAACAATTTCTTCACTTAGCAACGTCCCAAGTTCTGCTGCTCCCTTTCCAAACACACACACACACACACACACACACACACACACACACACACACACAGAGAGAGAGAAAAGCTACTCAATCAGTCATCAATCATTTCACTCGCCAGAAAAACAATTAGGAGCCAGCGTTGACGGTTTAAACATGAAACAAAAGTCAGAAGAACATATGGACTGACCACTCGCTCTTTGCATATTATCATACTCCTGTAGAACTTGTGATGTAAAGAACAACTGGATGATCTAGAAGACTAAAGGAAAAGTTTAAAAAAAGAGATTATTTTCAAATTGAGAGAAAAAAATATACAAAGAGGCTTAAACTGTGGGGCCAGAAAACAAAGTAAAGTCAACATGTTGTAAAAATTACAGTATCTAGCAGCCCAATAAGCACCCCTAACATAAAGGGCATATTCCACAAAATGCTGAAATGTTTCAGGCTGGAACAGAGTGATGGGCCCACTGACCCATCCTAAGTGCCAGTAAGTAGCATGGCTAAAAATCTTTGAGGTCCATATTTACCCTATTAATGAGAGTAGTGTCCGCATTGTGGATTTAATTACGTGCAAAACAAAAAAAATGTTGGTGGTGAAAAATAGGCCTAAAAAAAAGGAATGATGTAATTGATTCTGCAACCAGGTATTTCAATGAAATGAAGCATCACATCTTTTGTTATATGCATATCAGTAACTGATATGGAAATTAGTTATTTTTTCTCTGAATAAAAAGAGACACATTTTGCAATTTACAACATTACATCTGCACCTTTACTACCAGTATCATTAATATTATGAGAGCAGTAATATAGCAGTAGTAAGTCATATTTACCACTATTTCATTTCAAATTTCATTTTTACATTTTATATAACATTATATACCTTATAAATAAAATATGAATAAAGTGTATGTGTAACAACTTTAAATATATCAATATAGATAATATTGTTCACATGTCATGGCTGCCACAGTTGCACTACTGGTTGTTCTTTGCACATTTCACTTATGTAGTCTAAAGTACTGTCATGTATATTTTGTATGTCTCTTATCTTACCTCATACCCGTATGTTATCTTACGTAAAATGACTCCTCGTTTTTCGTGCTTCAGCGTTCTTTATACTTCCTCATTCATGATAACGTGGATAACATACAAAATAATTTTGTGGGATTTCCACAAATAACGGCAAATTGTTTTTCATAGGCATTGCTGCGAATGCTGGATGAGACCAGCCTGTACCTCTCAGTGTGTCTCTGTGCTGCTGTAACATGTGAATTCCCCACCCAGGGACCAATACAGTCTTACTTACCTAACAGAGGCAACAAAGAAAAAACTCATTGTTCTAACACAAGGTTGTTCCTAATACTGTTCCCACTTCAGCAAGAGACAATGCCGTTTTCTTTGCCAATAGATCATCTTGAAATCCTCAACTCTAAGTCGATGCTTCATAGTTTATAGTATTATGATACATGTGGGAACTACTCAGATGAAAGGGAAAAAAAGATGTCATTGATGTTGCCTGCTTTTCATTAAACCTCCATTCCCAGAAGCAAATGTTTCTGCTCAACCTTTTAAATGACGAGCATCAGTCAAAGTATCATTTACCCTGTTAATGTCGACAAAATGATGAGAGCTGTGTACTAAGAAAAGCTCTCCCTGTCTACACAGCACAAGCTGTGCTAAGTAATGGCATGTTTAGTGAAGAGAATCCAGCCCCGCCTCGGTGCGTTTACTGTGAGCTAAAATGCCTGACAATTAGAAGAGTTGATTGCAGTCACGGAGGCTGCCAAGCAGAAATTTCCATTGATAATAACCAAAAGAAAACATTTATGTCTGATGCTGAAAATTGTTTTGCTTTTAAACAAAGTGGCCCTCAGCCATTCGTGGTATTTTATTATAATTAGCTAGAAAAACATTGGACCAGAGGTACCTAGCACTAGATTGACATATTGTTTTCCAATTAGGTGCCATTTTATGACCCCCTTGACAAATAAATAATTGTACAATTCAGCACACATACCATGTCAGACTGCAAGCATATATGACCACATTTCATTATTATGCATCAACGGTTATCAGTTGAGTAAACAGATACATTCCTTCTCTTATTGTGCCCTATCACTGGCTGAGTGGCTGCTCATGTCAAACTAATGCATGTAAAAATGTATGAATAGTAGTGATTAACTCCCATCAAATTTGAGTACATGGTTGTGTGTGACTTGTGTGGCTATGTTTTGTGTGAAAGTGTTTCTTGTGTGCTCGCCAAAACAAAGAGTGGTATGAGTTCAAGAGTGCCTGCCATTTTCCAGCATCTTGTTTTGCGGTTCTGATGCCCTCTTATGGGGTGTTGAGATGAGTGTTTTCAGAGCTCCTCTGCACACAGTTCTTCTGTGCTCTCTACTCGTTTCTGACCCTGTGAAAGTTGGAATTTGTTCATTTGCACAGTGAAGCCCTGATACTGGGAAGTGATCTGGCAGGTAAAAAAATGTTTCGGATTGAAAATCCTGTTGCAGACTTGAGTGTTTCGTTTCCTGGTCAGCCTGTCCTCTGTGTTTCCTGTTTATGTTGTTACGCGCGCCCAAACGCATACATTTAGTGATCTGATGGATTTATCTGTGTCATTCATGTGTTCTGAAGATGGTCTTGAGAAAACAGAACCACTTGAAGGAAACTCAGAAAAATGTTTAACTGATTACTTGTTACATGCTGAAGCCAATCTGTCTTTTGAAGTTGGTAGGGCTGAGTTTATGCTTGCACAATAGTCTGTCCCCAACTCTGGTTAAGTGCTGATCGTCTGCTGCCAAAATCAAGCACTAAGCACTAAGCACTAAGCACTGTGTGTATAGTTTTGATAATGGCGTGTTAATGCGCAGCATGGTATAGGTGTAAAAGCCAAAGTGATCAATTATTGCTGTTCCTGCCACATCTGTCAGGTTAGCACTAAACCAAACAAGGTTATTCCCCCTGCTACACGTATAATCCTTGTCCCAAATTGATAAAATACTGTCTTGAGTCAGGAAAAGAGTGAGATGTGGGGATTCTCTTTAACTCCTCGAGCGTCTGAAATTTTTGCTTTCGTCATCCCTGCCAACCTGTTACAACATACACCGTTTGCTCTCAGAAACACCCCTGCTACCTTCCAAAGTATCATAGTACCAGCAGGTTTTAAAAAGTTTGTATTGATGACTTGATATGAACACATTAATTAAAACGCCATGTGTAATTTTTGAGAGATTGAAGAAAGCTTCCCTCAACTTCAATCTGGCCAAATGTGATCTTGGCGGAGCCACTGTAACTTATTTATGAAAGCTGGTTGGCCAGGTTCAGGTGCGTCTGCTACAAGAAATAGTTCAAACCATCCTGTATTACCCCGTAACGCACACCCGCCATGAGCTTTTCCGTTTCCGAGGAATGGAAGAATGAAAGAAAGCCACAGAAAACATGTTGGCTGATAGATCTAATGTTTCTTTATGTTCCCAATTATCAAACATTTTTAGGAAGTGGGGTTAAATGGCACGGCTTTAATTTGTTTGGTGTGAGAGTGAGTGCTCTGTCTTGTGAGGATCTTTGTTAAGTGCCTCTCTCTGACTGACTGGAGTTGTGGGTTTGTGCTGCTGACTGATCCATCCATCACCTCCTGCCTCTTTAAAATGCTTCGGCTTCCAGCCGTTTGACAGCAGCATCGTTCTGTCCTCGGCCTCCAAACTGTGTTAATGTGTTTTGTGTGATATTTAGGGGGATTGTGGTTAGGCCTAGTCGGCCTTATACGGGTGTAACTTGACAGTAGTAATCTTATTTGATTGAATTTGCACAGAAGCTCAAAGGGTGAACTGCCGTTTTCTGTTATACTCTTTTCTGCTGTTTCTGCAGTATCCTTGAAAGACAGATTTAGAAAATGTTTGTTTCGTGCACTGTTGGGTAGATCGATTATTTTGGTTGTTGTTTAGGCTGTGGTTCACCCAGAATTATATTGTTGCAGTTAATTGCAAATTTAACTTAATTCTGTTGGAGTAATAAATAATTCTTTCTAAAATTCAATTCAGTATTGAGACTTTAGTTCAGGGACCTGGGAGAGTATGGCCTTTCCAACATCTGTTGCTATCCTACCCTTCTGTATGGGGCGTAAGAAGCACATGAATAACAAGAAGGAGATGGCAGTGAGGATTAAACTTCAAATGGTGGTCAAAAATGTACACATTGCTAATTCATTTTTTAATCTAGCCCCCTTTTTAGCACCCTGGAATAGAAACGACCACCACAGTCTGCCACTCCACAGGCACTGTCTCCAACTTACACACAATACTGAAAAAGCATGTCTTCTATGACAGCCCAACAACATCTCAGGGTAAATCTCATCCACCAACCGGCGCCTTGCTGCTGAGTAGCTTTTTTTGAGGTATTACCACTTACAGAGAAGAGCGTGAGTGGCCTATTCCCCGTCTTTTCCAGACTCAGTTTTAAGTTATGCAACTTACTTTATAAAGACACTGTTTTTCGTCTTTCAAACAGTGACGGAGAAGATGCTGAGTGCTTGCTCCTTTCAAACATCATCACTGAGGCATTATCTGCTATCATGAGAGCTGGAGCTTAACATCCTCTTTAGAGACTATTAGCGAGTGAGTGGCCTTCTCCCCTCTTTCTCCCTGCTTCGGTCAGGGAGGCTGGCTTTTGTCATGCCAACACACTGAGAGCTTTTAAGTAAATAATAAGTACGCCCAAAACACCAGCCTCAGGCTCCAGAATGGGGCAATATTGATTTCAAAACAAATAGTCAATCATCAGTGCATAATTGGTTATTGCTTAATCGGGTGGTGGCACTGATGGTTCGTCCAAGGCAGGCTGGATGTTCTGTAACAGTATAGTAATCAGTACGGCGCTGCCAAACTCCTCAGGAGCCTGAAGTCAAAGCAGCTGTACAGTTGGAAATCAAAGTCTAGCATAATGCCAGCTGTCTTGTTGAGCACTTTAGGATAGCTCATGGAACATAATACAGTTTGCTTCACAATCTCATGAACCGCAAAATCTACTTCTATAGTAGAGTCTTACAAATGTAGGAAACATTTGAACTGTTCCTTTCACAAAGATGAAAGCAAAGTTTTGCCTTTTTAAGAAACACATGGGAAGGTTGCCATCGCTTAAAAAATACTCAATCAAAACAAGATTTCACTATGGATCTGCTGAGTACAGGAACAGCAATGATGTGTTCATTCTGGTCCATTTTTACTAATCTACTCTTAATCGGAGATTATTTGTTTTTTAATCTCAGTAATTGAACTGCAATACTCACCAAAGCAAACGTTAGAGTCACCGTCAGAGACACCGGTGCTTCACGGTTAAACATGCAGCTGACAAATTACACAGCCTAATCGGCTGACTCTTTGAGAATTCTTTTTCCCATAGTGTCAGGCTCAGAATATTAGGGGCTGCTCTGAGGACCCCCACCAGTATACATGGAGGGGTGTCCTCCAGTTCAACGATTAGCCCCAAAAAGACATCAGGAGCTTGACAAATTGTTGCAGATATGTGAAAACAACAGCATCAAGAGTAATACTATAGACAATTGTGTTGTGAGCAAAAGTATATATCAGTTGAAAGCTGGATATTGAGCCTCAGTGTTGGAAAATGTCATGATACAGGATTTGTTAGTAGGCTTTACCTTTTAGATTTTTGATAAGTCAAAAGTTTTATTGATTACATAAATAAATGCATTTGGGAGTTAAACAATTGTTTTAAAATTGTCAAGATATACAATATTTCCTTGAGCATTAAACAATTGATATAATAAAACAAACAATTATATTACCTCTTCTAACCCCTGAATCTTGCCATGGAGTCAGCGGGATAAGTTTTAGCCATCGTTCTGTTTGCAGAGTGAAACAAAAGGTTTCAGAATGCTCACTCTGACTCACCACCCGCAGTGTTCACAATCCACATGGACAACACACCCTGGAATCAGGTTCTGAGGTTCAGAGTCTGAGGGTACCTTTAAGTATGCTCAGGGAAAGATCTGTAGGAAAAATATTTGAAAGGAATGTGTCTTTTAAAATTTCAAAAGAAGATTTAAAGAGAAAAGGGTGGCAGTGCTGCAATGTTGCAGCACATCACATATATATATGTATCAAAATAAATATATAATCTAAACTGTACTTTGTAGCTGAATAATATTCCTGTAACACTTTAACGACTGAGGTTGGACAAAGTGTAGCAAATTCCCCATATTCAAGTAATTTGTCATTATTATCAAAGAAAATGTGATGAAAAAAAATTGAAAATCTTACATTGGAGAAACTGGAGATGTGAAAAGAGATGAATGATTAGTGAACATTTCCTTTCAACAAGTAAAGAGATTAGGTAAGGTCAATAAAAACAGCAAAAGAAAAATGTAAATTAGAGAGTTAAAAAGACATGTATTAACTACAAATATTTGTTTATGTTTTCATTAGTTTACATATCATCATCATTAGTAACATGTTGCAACTCTGTACAGCAAACAGCTTAACTGATAAATCCCTACAGACCTCAAGTTTTAAGTAATTCTATTGTTGCCCTGCTAGTTTCCTCATGCTTTTCATTCAGTATCGTGACAGTGATTCTCTTTCTGTTCTCAACCCTCCGAACCCACCCTCCCCACCCCCTCTACGGTCCATCAGTCAACATTTCCCGACCCAACAGAAACAAAAAATGATGACAAAAGTAGTCAATGGGAGAAGCAAAGCCTCCCAGCCCCATGCTCTGGTACTTTTAATGTTGTGTTGTGCTTTCTGTTCTGTTTTTGACGCACTGTGAACATTCCTGGTGCTGAGCTCTTTGGTCTCAATTGAAAGCAGCTGCCCACTCCAATTTCCAGAGAGCAGACTCTATCTCCCACGGGATCTGCTGGACATTTATTTCTATGAAATCATTTCAACGGGGTAGCTTTTAAAATATGTCATTTCACATTTTCTTTTCTGTCCAGGGGGAGATCGCCGCACTCGCCTACATACAACCCCAAGTGGGAGGAAAAGTGAATGTGCTGCTCCCTGCTGTTTCCAAACTGTACATTAAAGTGGTTTCAACATTGCTTTGGATAACTATTCAGCTGTTTACAGCTGTTTACAGCTAGCGGATGTATGAGGCTGTACTTAGGCACAGTGGAGCTTTTAGCTAAATGCTCAGAATAGCATGCTAACAAGCTCAAAATGACAATGTTAACATTCTGATGTTTAGACGGTATGTTTACCCTGTTCAACGCCTTCATTTAGTAAGTTAGAGGATCACCAAAGTACAATTCATGAATGTCAATGGAAAATATCATGGCAATTCATCTAATAGTAATGTACAAGGTTAGCATAGCAAAAATAGTTTGTCGTGACTTAAGGATGCAATGTAGTTTTTTGATGATTCATTAGCATCATTCATGCTGCTCAGAGGATGAAGTCTTTGATGTTGGGAGGTCTAGGTGCACCGCCACTCAATGAGACTTAAATTATGAATGTCTACTGATATGAAGAAAAGACTCAGATCCCATACTTGTATAATGGAATCATAGTCCTGCATATTGAAAAATAAATAATTAAACAGTTAAGTAAAATATGAACAGGGTCACATTCCACAGCACAGTTGACACTGATGAAAGGGAGGGGGCCACTGGAGGACTCAGGGAGGGGGGGGGGCACCGACCCCCTTGGTGGCCCCATGCTAAAAAAAAAGTGCAGTAAAAATGCTCTCTAGGCGACCCTTCCAGAAAACAAAACATGATGAATTGCCATCCAGGGTACCCTTCCAGTGGAGAAAATGAGATGCAGTGCACTAATGGGTGCCTTTAATGGAGAAAACATGATGCAGGGCCATATAGGCTGCACTACATTAAAAAAAAACTCTTTTCTTTCTTTTTTTTCCCTTTTTATCTATTTTTTTGGCCTTGCCCCTCTGACAGTCTGAGTCCACCACTGGGGAAGGCAGTGATGCATGAAGCAGTTTTCTATCAGCAGTTCCAGCAGGAAAAGAAGACAATTAAGTTCCAGCAAATCAAGCTTGCAAGGGTTCAGTGCTGTGTAATCTAGCATGCTGAGACAAACACAACCCTTCCTACTTCCACACCTCCACACACCTGGCTAATCACTGTGTGAAGATGGTGGGATTTCAACTGGTCTGTAGCAGAACGTGACAAATGTATATGAATGGATGTAGCCCTCAGCAATTCTGCTGTTGGAAAGTGGTTTAAAATGCTGATACTCTAGATGATCTGACAAGCACTTGGTTTAAAGCATGCTGCAATATAAAGATTCTTCCTTTGGAGAATGTGGTGTTTAAAGCTAACTGTTTTATATAAGATAAAATGCATGTTACAAGCACAAGATATACCGCAAAACATTTTATAAAGTACCAGTTCAGGCTTTTTTACATGTCCCTTTCTAAAACTGTGAGCACCATATACATTCACCATCAGTTTCAGATTGCAGTAGAAGCCTGAAGGAAAGATATCTCAAAACTTGGCATATAAAATCAATAAAAAACACGCAAGAGGACCCAGGATCGCCTTGCTGCGGTGCAAACTGAGGTAAAGTTGAACATACTGAGAGAAAAACGTGTGCTTATGAATCTATAAATGTCAAGCAGAACATGACAGAGAGTTTGTGTTCGGCTTTCTTGACACTAGCTGGTGTGATTTGTGCAGCTCCACCTCTGACAAACTATTACTCTTGATTCTGATATAGAGTATGGCTCATAACAATGTAGGCCAAAGTCTTCCGAAAAGTTGCAACCTGGAATGTGAAGGGATTACAGGAGGGAGAAGTTTTATATCATTTGGGAAAACTGTCCTCCGACGTTGTCTTTCAGGAACTTGACTTCAAACCGGGGCAAATAGAATGCCGTAAGAGACAAATGGAAGCGGCCTTTACTTCTAGGCGTAAATGTGTGGGAATACTAATTAATTAGAGGATACCTTTTCAGTTAGTTTCTAAATATACAGATATCCATGGTCAAGTTAAAATAGTTGAATATGCATTCTTTGGAGAACTTTATGCTCTGATGAATATTTACAAACCTCCCACCTCAGATATGTGTTTCTTAAATATAATTCAGACTGTGTTAGATAGTTCACCAACTGGGGTAATCCTATTGGAGCGAGACCTGAATAACATATAAATATATATATATATATATATATATATAAATGTACTTAAAACTGTACATCCTAATACAATAGACTACACATATTTCTCACACCACCCAATAAAAAATCAGAAAAGGAGAGAGAATGGAGGAGAATAACAAAAAGAGAGGAGTTCCTGACAAGAGGCTTGGCTCACACACAAACACAATGCAGGCACACTTCACACATGTTGCAGGCTCGCTACAGCTCACATATTTATAGTTGGTTGGCTGTGACAACTATACACTAACTGCACAGGCTCTAGTGGTCAGATACACATAAACAAAGCAAGAAGTTATGTCTGACTACTAAAATCCCTTTTCTGTTAATGAACACATACAATATCAGACTTTAAACCGTTAGTCAAAGGTTTGGCTACAAAAGCCGAAGCAAGCATGTCTTGTAAATTAAAAGACAAAATAAGCTCTGGAACTACACATGGAGTAGAAGTGTGTGGGTGTGGGGGGGGGGCACACACTGTCGCAGCTGTTAATGAGACTTACATTCATCAGCTGACACAAACACCACTCCTAGTGAATGAACATGTTGCTTTGTAACTGCTGGATGTGTAACATCTTATAGGACCAACTTATAAAAATGTCTTTAATTGGTGACAAATACATTTTTTGTTTTTTTCAATTTACTTCAAAAAGTTACATTAACACAACCGCTTACAGTCAGATGGAATTATTAATGTGATCGCTTTCAACTCATCAATGCATCTTAAATTTAAGGCAAATCCAACTCAATTATTTGCTTAACCCAAAAGAAAAGCCCTGCTCCTTAACAATCTGAGTTTATTTATTTTTATATACAATTTCGTAATTTTAGTTCGTTAAATATAATGTAAAATAAAATCCAATACTATTAACCTTACGGTCACCAACACAGCTTTCATCATTTATGTCCTTTCCTCTAAAACATAACAACATTGTCACACTCTTCATGAATATTATCACACTCTTAATGAACATTGTCACACTCTTCATGCTTTAACCGTGGCTTGCTAGTTGGCTAGCTCACTTAGCTATATCTACTGTATGCCCAAATGTATTGTTATCTTTCCTGATATGTTTAGCCTTCAAGACAGTGGAAGGAGCGACACAACATGAACAAACCACTGAGGATCAGGTGCCGTTTTCAAACCAAGTTAAAGTTGTTTAAAGTTAAGCTGTGTAACAATTCAGTGTAAAGAAGTCCCAAATGATTTGATGAAGTGTTTCATAGTATACATTACTAATAATGAAAACATTTGAGACATTATTTTGGTGAATCTGATCATTTCCACATTAACAGTAAGCTACAGGCAGACACTCAACAGTCTGGGTCTTGATTCCAGCTGAACAGGAAGGATTTTCCTCGCTGATACTTTTTTTGCACACGGCAGATTTACACGCTGGGGTTGCCTCCAGTTACTGTCTACACTCTGGGTAAAATGTAGAGAAAAAAGCAGTGGAGGAAAATGGGAGTTCTCATCCTCTATTGATCATCAATCTTCTATAGAAATGGGGCCAAAGAAAGGGATAGATCTCCTCTTTGGACAGTCCTCAAAAACAATAAATAAAGTAAAGCACTGCTGGCAGCTTGGAGGTGGAGGAGAAGGGAAAGTCGGGGATGTCTAGCTCGCTGCAAATGCTGCTGCATCATTCTGTAAAATACAACCTGAACATTGTGGTTCACAAACATTCACATTGGTCCTTTTTTGACTCTTTGTGTATGTGAGAAAGATGTACATGCCCTCGCTGATTTCAGTCAACCAGAAACAGGAGTGTGCCAGAGCAGCTAAAAGCACAGTCCAGTCTCAGTAGTCACTTAACACACTCTGACAGCCTGCAAACTGTGGTAAAGGCTGCCCTCAGCTGTTGAAATGTGACGACCTGGCACTTCATCAGCCATGAACATTCAAAATGTTGATAACAGACACTTGTTGGTGTAGATGGGCTAGAACAGACAGTGATATAAATAAACATGGGATGATCCACCTCCAGTTTGTTTCATTGTGATCATGTGTGTTTGTTTCATTATGACTTCTATGAATTATTCTTAAAGAACAAGTGATATTTTATATTTACAGACCCGTTTAGAGAGAATGTCCTCACGCAACACAATAATGTCTAACATGTGCTATGATTTAGTTCCATATATATTGATGTAGCCTAGCTGTTGTATGTATTGTATGTCTGTTGTCTGTATGTAGTCAACAACTGACTACTGTCAAATTAAATAATGAATGTTCAATTGAATAATATCTCAACAATATTTATCATCAGTTTTCAAATTTAACTGGATGAATTATAAACAATACATAATTTAATCATAAATCAATGTTCTTCTCTCGTTTTAAGTACAATAAGGGATGCATTTAAGTGTAAATTACATTACAGAAAGCTTATAAAAATGAAATACTTAAAATAAAATACTTAATTTAAGAAAAATGACTTCAACTGAATTGTTTTTGCCCTGCAGCTGTAAATTCAGTTCATTCAGGTGAAGTGATGTCAATCAAAAAAGACTAAATCTTCTAAATCGGTGGTTATTAAACCGCTTGTTTCAGCTCTATTTCTCTCTGTTAACATCATTGTTGGACAGTTAATTACTGTGTTAAGGTTCTGATCATATTGGGCTCTTAGGTTTATTATCTGTGCCTTCACTTTAGATGTGAGTGAGTACATTTGCTCAAAAGAGTTGTTCTTTGTCTCGTAGTGGCGCTTCACATTGCTGCTTTTAATAATCGCCACGGTCTCTGAACATATGAGACATACTGGTTTTAAACTGTCCGTGGGAACAATAAAGATATACGAGTCTGTCTATTGTTGGTTAAAGACTCTGGTCTCTCTGGTCTCGTTGTCCACTTTTCTCTTCTTGGAGAACGTCATGTGAAAGAACTTCTCTGACTCACGTATTATTCTCTGACTACTGGGTCTGTCTCCCTCTGTGTGTAAATCTCACTCAAGCCGCGAAGCTTATCAGAATACACATATTTGATTGCCTGAGCAGCATCATGTGAGATGATTTACTACAATGCATCTAATTGGTCAGTGTGTTTCCTGGACCGCTGAACGAGTACCTTAAAGGCTGGAAAAGCTGCGCCGGTTAAAGCACTCAAAATGTAATAATTCTCAATTATTTATCGGTTGTAGGTCCTGGGTCCAGATATAACGGCGTCTGGGTCCGGACCGTGGACCACCTATTAGTGACCCCTGCTCTAAAGGGTGCCTTGTGCTTCAGAATCAGACTGTGAGGGCTGTGCATCTGTGTTTGACGCCCTGGGAGTGAGACCCGGGCAGAGTATTGTGTGTGTATCAAAGCCTGATGTATCGTCTTCCTCTGTGCCGGCATAAAGCTCCATGGTTGTCAAAAAACTAGTAAAAACTCATCAGTGAGTCACACTGTTGTGGTTGAGATGTTCCATCATTATCATGAACACACACACTGTAGTGTATTTTGACTCATTCCCACACACCGTCCTGCGGCCACATATCTCACTAGAGCACCAAATGTGGATTATTTGCCGCTGAAAATAATCCACAACAAATGTAATATATCCTTCTGTTTGAGTAACACTTGCTGAAAACTAATGAAACACTTTTAAAAATGAAACTATACATTTGTGCGGTAAATATTTTCATCTTCAGTAGGAAGCAGTGGGCTGGGGGCCGAGGGCCACAGACAGGAAGTCGTGAGAGACGGGCAGTTTGGATGTTGTCATTGTATCTGTTGACAGTAACAAAAGCAGAGATTATCGCTGACCTTATTGAATTCAACAGGACACGTTTTCTAAAGTGTTAAAACGCACTGAGTGATCCCTTTTCTTTGCTGCTTCCAGTTGGAACTGTGATAACAAGGTACACAGACCCCTTTAGTGAGCTTCGGTGACCCTGCTCCATTAGGTATTAAATTGCAATAATAATGTTTAAAATAATAGAGGAAATGATTGTAAATGAGGTCAGTAAAGGATATAATTGTAAGAGACAGATCTGTATACTGTATACTGCACATACAATATATTTCTCACATAATCTTATCTGTCAATATTAAATATGAGGGTTTGCTACAAGGTTGTATGATGATCATAATAATAACAACAACAACAATAATTATAATAATGATAAAGTCAGCTTAGCAACTTTGATTGCAGGTTTCAGCCCATAGGACACAGCCTTGTTGATGATTCCATCAACTCATGTTTTGTGGTTTGGAAATGACCATACAGTCACCGTGAGGATGACATCTTTGGCAAGTGTTGCTATGAAGCTCGTTTCTTCTTCATTAAAGTCTCTGATGTTCAGAGGCCAGTGGGGGGCTCCGGTGCTCGTCAGGTTCGTTCATGTACCAGACATGGTGTCAGACAGTGAATCCGTGCTCGTTAGCCTCTGGATATCGTTCCTGCCACCCTGCGGACTCTGGTGAGACGATTGCGCTTTGGTTGAATCAAATATTTTAGTGCCTGAGCATTTAGATTGTAGATTTTATCGTCTCCAGGTCATTTCTTATTTCTGCTACCATCATGATGCAACATACATACAGGTTGGTCGATTTTTTAATTTAATTTACTGTAAAAAGAATACACATGTAGCAACACAATTATCACAATATGTGAAGTTAGTGTCCACTATCTGGAGCCGCTGTCTGTTTCTGATACTTCCACACTTGCCATTACTAATGACAATATCATAGCAGCAATGTTAGCCTTTAATAGACTGGGTGAATCAACCACATAGCTGTTCTTGTCTTGGTTTAAGCAGTGTGTGTGTGTGCGTGTGCGTGTGTGTGTTTGCACATGTGATGGAGCACAGTCGTCTGAGGGAAGTTATTGGTTATTGAAGCTTCTCCATGTGGCCCTCAGGAACAAACACAGTGAAAACACAGCTGTGGATGTCCAGTCCTCTGACAGGCCAGACCTCTACCGTGGAGGCCAGAGCATCCGTCTGCCTGAGGGGTCCAAACCCCATGCTACATTCCCGCCACATGCCGTTCGCTTTATTTACTCTCTGGTCACATGTTACCCGCTTGGTCGCAGCGGCTCTGGCAGAAGCAGTTAACTTCACCAAGCCTCCCCTCTCTCTTTCTGCAGATGTTACAGAGGTTTATTTGTATTTAGAAGGCCTTTGTTTTCTTCAGTTGCATCAGTAAGCTGTTTCCCCACCGGTGGGGTCACATGCCTTTGTGTCAGGCTGTTTCTAGCAGTTGGACAGCTGAATCTTCTGGGGCCAGAGTGCTCATGTGCTCCAGTCGAACCTCCAGAGGGGGTCTTACTGCCTGTGATGCTCTTATTCAAGATCTGATGGTGAACTTGGAGTTACACATAAAACATTTCTCCACCTGGGGAATGTTGTTTTTAATGTCTGCACTTTGAATGGAGTCAAAGAAGTGAAACATATTTGCTTTTGTCCTAGCTACAGAAGTGATTCTTTGGATAGTTTTTGTGATTTATTGTAAATTTAACTGACATTTCCTAATATCAACAGGAACCTTCAAAGACACTTTTTGGTCCTTGGATCTGATTTTGAAGACTGTCATCCTTTGGTGAACAGTAGCCTACTGCTTCATTTCCACTTAGATTATCATCCTCCATTTAAAGGGGATATATGATGGAAAAACTTGCTTATACATTTGGGTATCTGGAGTGCCTACTATCCAACTGTGAAATAAGACAACCCAGACTTTGGGGCTGCGTAGATCAGAAGATATGGGATTCAACAAGCCCTTTTTGTAGCGAACAACTACTTATAAGTCTTGTGTTGAAGATCAATTCTGATCAGTTTCTCTCTTATACAGCCCTTTGTACCTCTAAAAACAGGAATCTCTGTCTGTCAGTGTGGTCTTTGCATATCTTGAGAATTATGTTTGAGGGTAGTTTGTGTTAGTTATTAGTTATTTGCGCTAGAAAATATTGTAAAACATTCATTATCCTCAACAAATACATTTTGGAGGATGCAATAGCAGAGTCTCTAATCCCATTGACCATCCATTACTTACTGACATTGTGGTAGGAGGACGTGTTTGCTGATGATAAACCGGTGCAGGACATGTCAGCTTTGCATGTGAAGGTAACCAGCATCGGTCTAAACATCGGGACTGGTCCTGCCTCTAACTCTAAAGGTGACTTATTTACATGTTGTGTCTTGTTGGCTGGTTAACTAGTCCTTACTACACTGAAAAAAGGTTGTTTCCTCAGGGATGGAGGGCGTGTGAGCCCCAAGGGGGAACTGACCATCCGGCATACGTAGCATTTTCCTCTTGGGTCGAGCGGCCTTTTGGGCTAACACAAAAGTCTTTTTTTTTGTCTGACCGGCCCATAAAACAGGTAGGCTAGATTAAACTGGAATTGGAGATTACAGCTGTTTCTCCTGAACAAGGAATTTCAGGTCGGCATTGGTTTTTACACTCATGCTGAGTAAATCTCCGCATTTGTACACACCACCTGCTGCAATGACTATTTGGATGGTTTAATGGGGTCCTTGAATTAGTCCAAGCAGGGTGTGTCACAATTCTGGTGGAGAGCAAAGAAGAGGAGCAATGCCAAAGGACACATTGTCCTCCTTATACACATCCATCAGACATGCAGATGGCTCTTCTGTCGGGAAGAAGTGCATGATTGGTGACTATTTCCTGGCTAAGGGCTGCAGTGGTCAAATGCTGGGCTGTGCATGCTTATCCCTCTTGCAACGTTAGGATGAAGCTTAAGTGTACTGTGCTTTGTATTGCTTCTGTTGTCTTGCACTGATTAAACAGGAGGAATATTATCACCTTGTTCATTTTGAATAAATCAGCTTTTTTAAGATTTAAAAGATATGCTCTGAAGGCATGCATGTGTTTTGAAGTGGGCAAGCCTAACCTGTCACACCAGAGGGCAATCTCCCATGAATTAGTCTAACTCTATTGTCTTAATCCATTATGGTGGTACTCTGTCTCTCTCTTCCTTCTTTGTACTGTCTCAAAAACAGCAGAGACATCTTAGGAGCTGTTCATATGCCACGTTGTTTTGGGCCCTCAAAGAAGTCTGCATGCTGAAGGTAAAAGCGACACCGTTGCTGAGTGCAAGCATTCCCAAGTGCTAATATTTTAGGGTGCGATGGCTTCGTCCCCAGAAAAAAACAAAGCAATGTATGGAATTGGCTTAATACTATTATGAATGTGCAGTAAAATAAATACAGCAAAGCTTTGCCTTCATTTAATGACAATCGCTTTTGTACATCATTAAAGACAGAGACGACAGTGTAGGTTAACCGACTAGAAAAAAAGAGTCATGGTTAACAGAGAGCGTACACACACACACACACACACACTCAAGTCTCCCAAACCCCCCTTCCCCCGTCCCTCTGTGGGGCATCATGTCACTTCCTCCTGGGAGCTGAAAGTCATAGCATCTTCTTAAGTTTTTCCACCTGCTCATCTGCCTCTGGTGTGAGGCCCGCAAGAGCAAACTGACAGGAGTCAAAGCCTCCATGTTGATTCAGCTTCCTCGCATCCAAAGCATTCCCTGAGGAACAGACCCTGTGTGTGGGACCGGGGGCGGGTAGGGGGTGGTTGTGGTGGTTAAGTTCATAATGAAATGATTCAAGTAAAGTTATTAACGTTTGTCAAATCAAAGTCGCTAGACTGGTAAAGCTGTGTCATCTTGAGTTAAACAGAAAGCTGGATAGAGAAAGGGTTAATTAAGAAAACATACACACAAAAGAAGACATTCATACTCACTTTGATGTCCACTGTTCTCTCACCTATCTATAGCCCCAAGAACAGCTACAAACAAAACACGTTCTGTACTTCTTAGAGTGTCCCTTACGAGCAGAACCGGGTTCACCCATTTCCGCCCCCCAAGACTTTATTATATCCTATACTGCCCTTGCTTTCTTTATGACTTTTATAATGAAATGACAGCTTGTACTTTGTATTATTCTAGAATAACACCTGCTACTATTACTGTTGGAGGTGATGCTTCCATGCAAGGTGCCACCTGCTCATCAGGACTATCTAACCATTCAAACAAACGTTCACACACCGATGGCATAGCATTCAGGAGCAATTTTGAGGTTACGTGTCTTGCCCAAGGACACATCGACGTGGACTGGAGGAGCCGGGGATCGGACCGCTGATCCTGTGACTGAAGGACGACCCGCTCTGAGCCACAGACTCCCACAGAGCCATATAGCTCCAACTAGCCTTTCTCCGGCACCGCCCGAGCAGCTGCGAGGCTCGGTAACTGTCCAAAGAAAGTATAGTACTAAGCAACAGCCCACTCAGCGACACATGAAGTTAGTGACAGCAGAGACTTAGTCACATGCGTTATATTACCACGCCTCAGCTGTGAATTACTATCTGAATTCTCAGAGTTTTTAACAAGTTTCGTCATTAAAACAGAACAATTATTGTCAGTGATTCTAATGTTCATATTGACATTGATAATGATGATGATAGCCTTAGTACTGCGTTTATCTCATTATGAGTGTACAGAAACCAACTCTCTGTGGTAAACACACGATCAACCTTGTTCTGGCTTATGGCATTAAAATAAAACATTTAATAGTCTTTCCACAGAACCCTCTTTTATTGGACCATTATCTAATAACTTTTGAATTCTTACTAACTGAGTGTACGCCATTGGGCAAAAGGTTCTACACTAGATGTCTGTGTGATAGTGATGTAGCTACATTTAAACAAGCGATTCCATCTGTATTTAACTCAATACCATGTCTCAATATAACAGAGGACTCCTGTGCTACCTTTAGGCCGTCCCAGGTTGGTCATCTTGTTGATAGCGCTACAGGCTCACTGAGCATGACACTAGACTCTATTGCCCCTTTAAAAAATAATAATAAATAAGAATAACTGAATAATAAAACAAAGAAAGTCTGCTCCATGGTATAACCCTCAAACCAGTAAATTAAAGCAAACATGATGAAATCCTGAAAGAACATGGCATTCCACCAATTTGGAAAAATCTCGGTTTGTCTGGCGAGTCGGTCTTAAAACATATAATGTTTCCTTATCCGATGTTAGGGTCCACAGTCAGAAGATGTTGTATGCTGTACAGATTGTAAAGCCCTATGAGGCACATTTTTTGATTCGTAATATTGGGCAATTCAGATCAAGTTTAATTGAATTGCATTAGAAAGCTAACGGTCCGCTCTTTGTGTGCAGTTGTCAACGAGAGAATTGTCGTGTGTCGTGTGTCGGGTGATTCACTGCATCAGCAGCCTACGGCAAAGTAAAAAAGTTGGTTTCAATAATAGAAGCCGGTGTAGTTATTTTATTTAAAGAAAAAGTACAAACTGTGCAGTAGGCTACATAATAAAGCCTTGGTGGACAGAAGTGGATGAACCCGGTGCTGCCCTTCAGGGTCACTCTAAGAAGTAGAGGCAGGGATCATTTCATTGGTCACCACTACACCTATGATGTTTCGGCTTTTATTTTTACATGAAGGCTTCCCTCTTTGTTTTCCCCCTGTGGTGAAGAGGTCCCAATACCGTGCAGTAGTCCATCACACATACCAGTATCCGTGGGTCCAGACCGGACAGCTGAGGCCCGAGGCTGCTCCAACAGAGTGCTCTCCATCTGCTTCATGGTGGCGTCCTGCCTCTGCCGTCAGCCACCACCATCTTGCCTGTCCTGCATGTATGGCTATTGAAGCATTTTAATCAGAATTTTAAGAATTAATTTTTTCCACAGATGGGAGGAAATATATTTTATAAATTATTCTGATTCCAACCAATTACTCTTTCTTACATGTAGATGTTTCTCTTGCTTCTCGAAGCGAACCAAAAGCCTCTGCCTCAATGTACCAGCCTCCTCTGGTTTAGCATTCACACTAATGTTAGGACATTCATCTTGATGGACTTTTAAAAGTCTGGGTTTGAAATTTAGCCTTGACCTGGTAACCCTAAATATACTTGTGACGACCCTCCTCCTCCCATACACTAGGTGTCCCTGTTGTGTTAGGTTATCTGTTGCAGGTGCTAATTGGAGGGTCGTCAGCTGGATGAGCCACACCTGAGCGAGTGACGATGACATAGACAACCACGTTCACTACTTGATTGGTTCTTAGCAGTCACGACATGTCCTTCCCTGATTCGTCACGCCCTCATCACGTGACCGTTTCCGGGAGAGAACACAAACAACAAAAGCCTTAATTATCGATCAACTACCAGGTTAATTCAACATGGACAACAGATTACAGGCATTTCTGGGCTTGTTGTCTATACTAGCAGCTGGAGTCCAGTTAAATTATGCATTTTTTAATTCTACTACTGCCGACAAATGAAAATAAAGCTGCCGTATTTACGTCTAGATGACGTTATTTTGAGTGTTGATGGAGCTGCTACAATGTTAGCATAGAATAGCACCGATCGATCCGCGTTCCATTGAGAAAACAAGTATTTTAAAAGTGATTTGCTTGTCTTCTTGCGGAGAGAACTAACTAAACATGAATTCAAACTTTTTACAAATCGGCATCATTACGTAGTTATTTCGGCGTCCCTTTTTATCCGTTTATTGCAGTTAAATCACAGCAAAATCTATTTATTTTGGGTTCATACAGCTGTAGTAAACAGCCGACGTGTGGCTTGCTAGACACAGTGAATACACCTCGGGATGATGTCATGAACACAGACAAGACGGCGTTTAGTTTCCTGAGATATCTGGGACTTCCACAACCAGTACTAAGCAGAAATGCAGGTTATTTCTTCCATGGTTGATGGCGGAAATAAATGGCTTAAGTTGATAACGGCTTCCAGGGCGATAAGCCACGCCCCCTCTCCGGGGTGTCTAGCACAAATTACGCGAATGACCACAAATGGTCACCGAATAATTTGCGCCGCGTTAATCACATCATCGCGTTTGGTGTGAACACAGCATAACAGGACCAAGAAAAAAATGTGCCTGGCGGGGATATATTTGACCATAATTTCTCATTAAAAGTTATTGAAAGTGAAAAGAGCATCTTTTGGATTTATGTTTCAAGTAATTGAAATTTTTCCCATAAATCACTGACTGTATTTTGTGGGGTGTCCACACTCCATATAACTCTCCCATTGTGTCACCCTCTACTTGTTCTTACATCAGATAGTAAGTGCAAACGCCTGGCATGGTAACATGGGAAACAAGGGTGAGGAAATGGTGCGTTCTAGCTCTATTAGACTTAAGGAGACCTCCATCTGAGAATCAGATAGGACTTATCAGTCAAAAATTACTTAAGTGGCTCCATCTAAAGTGTTTTTTTCTACATGAATGCTTGTCTGCAAAACAGGCACTGTAGACCTTTAAAGATATTTGGTAGATTGACAAATTAAAAAAGCTATCAGTATAAGGCTCTGTATACAGCATGAAACTCCTAAATGTCTGCTAGAACCCCAGAGTGGTTGTAACCTTCATGACTTTTTGACTTTGGAAAACAGTAGTTTGATAAACTTTTTAAGTTTAAATTTAAATTTTTCAGACTTTTAGCCACATCTAACAGTATTCATCAGTGGAGAGAAAAGTATGGGACGATTACATTTATGGTAAATGGTGAATACTGAGTGCATGTTTTGGTCCAATTTACTAATGTATTTTTAAAAGCCCAAATCTTCTGAGGAGTATGATTATGCTCAACAACTGTCATGACAATTGAGCTGCAACAATCAGTTAATTAATCAATGGACAGAAAATGAATCTTCCAACTAGTTATAGTAATTTTGTTCAGCAATAGTGCCAATGTGCCTCTGACATTTGGCATGTGGATTAAAGAGTTAAACTCTCCCACCCACCATCCTTTTTCTTGCAGAGAATATGTTGAGCTGGGACTTAGTTGGAATGTGACTTAACATTTTCAAACACATTGGTTTGCATACCAACATCATTTTTGACAACAAAGGTTTATTCTGGAGCTTTCAAATGTATGAACAGGAATCGTAGAACTGCCATGGAATTGATCTATTTTCCTCTGAAGAGTCATGTCATGGATCATTTTCACCACATTCATGCAAAAACATGCCACAGAAATAGTGTAGGTGTCAAAGGTCTGATTCTCATTCGAGATCTATACAAAAAACATGTCTGCTCATTATACTAAGATGTGCTTTGAATAACATTACTTTAGCAATCTGTGGTCATCAGCCACCTGGGAACTCAGAGGTAATAAGTACTGCCTGGCAGCAGTGGATGTATCTCACTGCTCTGTGTTGCTCTCCTGGCTGGAGAACAAGGCTTTTTAGCCTGAACAGTGTTCCAACTCAGCTCCCTCACTCGTTACACTGTCCTCTATGGCTGAGCAGCTGAAAATACCGGGAGGTCGAAGGGAATTGGGAGTTGATATTCCGATGAGTGGGGAGTTTCAGCGCCTGGCCAAGAAATCAATGACTCATTGCTATTGATTAACAACCCTATCAACCTCGGCAGATATACGATACACATTTAGCGCTGAGGGACGATAAAAAATTTACGAAATTAATCTTTAAAAGAATTAGCTGAAATCATAACAATCCTGACAACTAGCTGTGGGAAACGAATACAGCCATAGCCAACTATATTGATGTGACAATTTAAGTTCACTTAGCAGAGTAGGCACATTATGTGAGCTTACTGTTAAAATAACACCTCCACATATTGTACTATACAGCTTTAAATACGTCACCATGACATCATGCTACACTTGTAATTTTACTGTTGCCCTTCATTCCAAGCTCATCATCTCATGTTTTTGCAGCTTGACTTAATTAGATAGATGATATGCCAGTGGAGCAGGCTGGTTCACTTTACATGGAAGTAAACACTTCTTTTTCTCCTTTACTATCACAGTGGTTTCAAATGAGCATGACATAAGGTAATGACAGAACAAGCAGTCGATCATTTATTGTGGTGCACTATAAGATAACAAAACATGGAGGATGACCATTGAGACAGGACCCCTCTGAAACACAACCACAGAGATTTGAGGCCATGGAGGGAAGCTGGCTGCTCATGACCCAGCTGTGGGATGGACCAATTGAGAGCAGAACAGGAACTTATGACTGCTGCAGCTCAGCAGGAGGAGCAGACTGGAAGCTAGCGGGCCTGATGAGATCCTGGGTTTCTTCTCATTAAGCCTGGGAATCTGGCAGAAACTTCAAAAATCTCCCAGGGCCAGGTGGGTAGGTGGTGACTGTGGAGGAGGCGACTGTCAGAGAGAGATCGAGTCATCCTTCAATCAAAAGATCGACGGTTCGATCCCCGGCTCCTCCCAGTCCATGTCGATGTATCCTTGGGCAAGACACTAAACCTCAAATTGCTCCAGTAGGCTTGGCCTTCGGGGTATGAATGCATGTGAATGGGTGAAGGATGACATGTAGTGTTAAAGCGCTATAACTGGGAACTCGGGAACCCAAGGCTAATGCGCTGGTGTGGAGGCTTGTTGCTATCAGTCTGGGGGTTAGCAACTGAGAGACAGGCTGGTGGCTAGGCTAGGTAGGAGAACTGAGAGGTTTGCAGGACAGGCTGAGCCTGTCACGGACGACATCCATGCGGGCAACAAAGTGACTCACCCACAACGTCTCGTTGAAGTACTGCTGCTGTACTTGTCTTCTCCAGGAGCAGAGCATTGATGCGAGTTGGCAGTAATGAGATTAGCCAAAGTCCGATCAAATTCATAAACCTTTTGTGAAAAAAGTCCATATATGGTCAGGTCGTACTATTGAGGTTTCACAGTTCAAAGAGGACTGAAAGGCAGAACAACAGGCAGGCAGGTTGAGTAGAGCAAAAGGCACATTTTTACGTAACAAAGCTGTTACCAAAAACAGGCAAGCAACAAATCTGAAGGAGGGAAAGCATACAGACTAAATACATGCTAATTAAATATATGAACACAGGTGAGATAGAAATCGGGCAGGAAAAAGACAAATGTTGGAATGTAAACCAAACATGACACACGAGGAGAGTGAACTTTCAAAATAAAACAGGAAACAAACTACAAACAAATCTCAGGAGAATAACACAAATACAAAAGGCAAACTTGTTGGGAGTTTCGGACTGATTAGATCAGATCGGATGAGTAGCCTACCAGGAATGCTTATAGTAATGCGATGAGACAATCTGGCACATGACTGTTGAAATCATGGAAATGGGAAGCAGGTGAGCTAGTGGGAGAAGCAGATCAGGCAGTGGAACTGGTGAAAAGGCAGGTGGGTGTGGCTGACAACTGGCCCACGAGTGCCTTGTCCGCCATCTCATCATTAACAGATGTTATAACTGTGCCATTACAGCTGCACTGCACTCACCTTTTACAGCTGCAGCACCTCACAATGTGAATGTCATACGCTTGAGGAAACCATACCGGAAAAGTGAAATGGCATGGAAACTACACTGGCTCAGCATAAGGACCGGTCATGTCGTGACAAAATACAGATCATAAACTTGCCACAGAAATTTGAGAAGAGTGACCATCTCATCATCCTTGCCGAAAGTGGTTCACCCCCCCCCTTGCTCAGGAGAAACTCAAGTAAATGCTAAATGGTACTTTGCATGGTGTCCTCACCATCAGGACTAACTCAGTCATAAGCCTAAGGGAGCAATTTGAGGTTAAGTTTCTTGGCCATGGACACATCAAACCCGGACTTGAGGATCCGGGGATTGAATCTGATTGAAGGACGACCCATTCTATCTCTGAGCCACAGCCGCCCCAAGGTGATGAGAGCACATCCAATCGGTCCAGAATGCAAGTTAAGACCCCACCCTACTTTATTTGAAAGTTCCTCCATTGTAAGAACTGAGACAGATTTCAAAAGGCATCCAGAATCACTCCCGAAATTTGCTTTGCTTCAGATTATCGCAATTTTACCAATAAATGACGACATGAATATGCCCAGGTTATGGAAACATTGGGGAAAGAGGGCTTCAGTGCCTTTCTGTTTTATCCTGCAAAACTCAAGCAGAGGTTCACATGTTCCAGGTCCACTCCAGAAAGGAACTCTCGACAAGGTCCTGTATAATATCATTATAATATGACAGTCCGTCGCCTTACCTCTTTGACTTAATTCAGATCGGATATTAGCGTTTTATAAATACGATGAACTAAAAAATCTTTTATGAAGAACTATTTTCCTACGGATGTTGAGGGACCCCAGCCTCCTTGGGAAATAGAGTCGGCTCTTGTTGAGGGACCCCAGCCTCCTTGGGAAATAGAGTCGGCTCTGCACTTTCCTGTGAAGGGTGTCAGTGTTTCCAGTCTATTGTCCAACTGCAGCCTCAGGTACTTGAAGGTCCTGACCAACTGCACATCAATCCCCTCAATGGAGATGGGGACTGGTTTAGGAATGTGGCCTGGAAGTGTGATAGCACCCTGATGCTTACCATTTCTGTTGTTCCAGGTGGGGAACATTTTGATGGCAACAGTGCACTGAAAGGATTTTAAATGGAGTGAGTGAACTCCAGAGAGAATAATTCATTGCTTTTAAGCCACTGGCTGTGTCAAAACTATTTTGCTTCAAAGGGCAGAGCTGGGGAGACCAGCACCAAAGGAGCCATTTACTATTTCATGCACTAAAGAGATGTCTTCTCGCTGAGTAGACCTATATGAACTATGAATCTACACTCAACTGGACTCACCAGAAGCTCCTTTCCTCCTTTCCTATTTCCTTGGCCTGTAAACCTAATTAACACAAGAACCAAACAGCGAGCGTGTGGGTCAGAGTGTTAATGAGGAGAATGGCTACCACACTTTTGGGTCGCATTTCCCATGCATTGAGCTGAATAAAGGGGAGGGTGGGAAACCGCAGGGCCCACTAAAGCGGTGGGGGGTGGTCCAAGCAGATCGTGGCCTCGTGCATTGCATGAAAGTCAGCCTTTGAGCAGCCTTTGAGCAGCCTTTGAGCAGCCGTGATCGGCAGTTTGATCCCCAGCTCCTCCAGCCTGCATGTCAAAGTGTCCTTGGGCAAAATTCTGCACCCCCAATTGCTCCTGAAGGCTGTACCAATTGTGTGTGAGTCCTGCGCCAATGCGCATTAGTTTAGAACCTGATGAGCAGGTGCCACCTTGCATGGCAGCCTCTGCCATCAGTGTATCAATGTGTGTTTGCATGTAGTGTACAGCACTTTGAGTGGTTGGAAGAGGCTTTATAAATGCAAGTCCATTTACCATTTTTGCGAGCATAATCAGTCATCCCACACAGTACAGGAAACTGCCCACTGTTAAGTTATTTACATATACCAAAAATGGCTCTGGAGTAGGTTGTAAGTGCAAATCAATGAGCAGAAGGGGAGAGATTTGGGTGAATGCCGCGGCCCCTGATGTAGCCCAGGCTGACAGTACATACCCATATGATGGATTAGTGCAGCTGGCAAATTACATCTCTCTAATTATGCCTTGCAAAGCTTGTTACAATGTATCGCTCTTGCCTTAATCTCAGCTAAATGCTTTATGGAGAAAAGTAAAAGGAAGCAGCACAGGGCTTAAGTTAAATATTGATAATTCATTTTTATTTTCAATTTAAGTAGGATGAGATATACTTACAGATGATTCTGGTGTATAACAACCTATTTTTGTAGATCAGGCCATCATAACATTATTTTATGGCAGTCAAAAGAAAACGAAGCCAAACAGTAATTATGACCCAAACTTCCTGTTGGAAATCCATCACAGTTTAGGGACCCGCTTCCTGCTTCAACTTTGACCCACTGTACTGGTAATAGTACAAAATCCTTTGTACAAAAATGTCATCCAAGCACCTCCACAGTATTTATACCTGATGATCATGCTCAAAGGTGGGGCAAAAACCCTGCCATCACAGGGAGGGGCGATCACAATGAATTGTTCATATGGGGATAACGGCACACACTTTCAGACAGTCTCTGCTTAATGGCATTCATGGTGTTGCACTCTGTGCTTCACAGAAAAACTGATGGAAGTAGTTATGTGAAGAATGAAAAAAGCTAATTAGTTGATGCACACAATACCTCCCTGGTTAGTTTCTGGCCGAGGACCTTTGTTGCATGTCGTACCCCACTCTTCAGCTTTTAATCTCAACCACTTCATTTGAAAGTCAAACCAAAAGTGAGTGCAACCGCTGACATTTGTAGTATTATGATATTCACACTTATACAGATGAAGCAATTGTGGCCACAAGTGGGAATTACGGGATATTGGTTAAGTTAAAACTGAGTGAAGACTAGCACAAGTATAAAAGAGTTGTACAGTCAGCTAACTGACTCAGTATTGTCAGTTACGCAGCAATATCTAATTAAAGTTTTCTATCATAAGCAACAAAAGCTACTGGTCATACCAGATCAATTAAGGCTGGAACAGAAATTGAAATTGAATTGAGGCAGAGTTCACTTTCTATATGAGGAGGAATGTATCATAAAGTCTTTAAAAGTTATATTTTCAGAAAAGTCAGAAATAAGTCAAAAATCCAACGCCTCTAAAAACAATCACTTATTTTTTTTCTGTGTAAATCCACAACATCCAGTGGGCTCTCTGGTTTCCAAGGCCGCCTCCCTACTAAATGGTAATCACAGGCAGGGTCAGTCGAGGTCAGGCCTGTCAGTATGGCTCCCAGGAGAAGCTCTGAAGGCCAAAAATCCAAACTATTTTTGAATTCTACGGGGGGCTGTGGCTGAGACCAATTTGAGAAGGACTGTAGCACAGGAAACTAATCAGTTAAATGCATCTAGATGGAGTTTGTGCTTTCTCAGAGTTTGGCTGAAGTGCTTTACATCACAAGGTTTGTCTAATTTTAAAGAACAGCATACCTCTCTGTTTGATGTGAAGCAGTGAACACAAACAGGGATGTGTGTTTGGGTGTTTGAACTATTGGTCCCCAAACAAAGGTCATGGGTTGGAGAGTGTTTTTATTAGGCAAAAAGAAAATACTTTTATTAATCCCTTCAAACTGCAATCCATGAGCTTCTTACCGTAGAACACTTTTTGTGGGTCTAAGCCCCTCCCCCTCCCTGGCTAAATTACTAGCACTTTATGTTAGATGTTGCTTAATCGAGTACAGTGACGGTAAACAATTTAGATCTTATTGTAGAAGAGATTAAATGCATGTTGTTTGGTTCAAAACGTGTTAAAAAACCTGTCCTCTTTCCACATAGCTTCGGGCCAAGCAGATATTGAACAACTGACCAAAAGAAAGCTATTAGGTGAGATAGTTGATGGTAGAATGTGATGGAACAGGCAAGTAGATCAGATTGAGACAAAAACGGGGAAAAGCATGACAATTTTCTCCAAATGCATATGAACCATGGGCGCCAGAAGTAGGGGGGCCACTTCACGGTCCTGTCCCACTTTCTTTTAAAGTTGAGAATAACTGTATCCTCGCAAATGCCCCTATTGCAACACGGTAAAAAGATGTTTCCATTCCATGTGTTTCTAGACCAGGGGATATCAGAAGAGTTTTGTACTCATACCAGATACGCTCTTGTTTAATCTGTGCTCCATCTCCGCACAGATATGCGTTAATCAACCACCTGAATCCGACCTGCAAACTGACAAATGAAGCTCTAGCGTGAGTTCAGTCAGGAAGACTATACTCTTGCATGCCTAAACCCGTAGTTTATTTCTCATACATCTGCCATTCACTCCTCCCATATGCTCACTCATTATTTCCTTGCTGTCATTGTTCGAGGCTGTCAATCATGATATCAACTGTTTAGATCAGCTGGTCTCTTCTATCCAATAGCACAACGAAACAATGACATCGTTGGCCTATCATGTTGCTGCTGTCTCTCTTAAATATGATTGTCTCTCTACCTTCAGTACGTTCATGCTGCTGTTACGCACCCCTCCACCTCCCAATCTCCGCCCAGTCTTCATCATCTTCATCAACTCATCATTCTGTCAGCCTCATCAGCCATCACCACCACCAGTGTCTGGACTCCACGGAGGGATTTATCTTGCTGCTGCTCAGGGCAGACACCTCTCGATTACAAATCTCCCTGTAGAGTCCAAGCGTCAAAGACTATGAAGACTTTATCATCTCATATCATCTGTTTATAATAAACAATTATCTTTTCTTTATCTGACTTGTCTCTCCTGATTGAACTTTACGCATTAGTAGTAGCATGAATGTCAGGGCTGAGCTCTGCAGCGCTCTCCAAGGGGCTGCTCCTGCTGCTGGGAGTAGCTAGAAACTGTCAAGGGTGCTCACTTTCTCCCCCGCCCACAGTACTGGGCTGAATAAAGATGGAACTCTTCCAAATGATGTTCTTTATTGTTGAATAGCAGCAAAACAAGTAACCCTTCTTCAAGACAAACTCTCACACACACACACACACACACACACGCATACTTTTGGGGACATTGCATTGACTGGAGACTTAACCTAACCACTACCAGCCTGATCCTAACCCTTACCCTAAACTTCAACTTAAAAGTATTCACCATATAATGTAATGATTAATGGATTTTGTCCCCATAAGGAAGGTGAGTTCCCACAATGTGACTGTGAGAAACAGATTATTGTCCCCACAAGATAGGTAAAACATGCTAACACACACACAATGCACTCACATAATAGTAGCCTAGTGTTTGGCTCTACTTTGTAGAATGAAATGAGTCCACAGTTCCAAGATTTGATCTATTTCCATGCACTCCAAGCACCAACCAGCTGAGCTCACTGGTTGCTTACTGGATGCTCACTGGATGCTCACTGGATGCTCACTGGATGCTCACTGGATGCTCACTGGATGCTCACTGGATGCTCACTGGATGCTCACTGGATGCGCCATCCAGTGAAGTCCAGAAGTTAACTCTTTCATGAGCACACACCCACTGAGCCACAGAATGAGTGAAGGTGGACATACATAAAAATCCGTTGACGGATTTATTGTCTATGGAGAGCAAGAGTGCATATTTGCCGTATTTAAATTTGCACAATCATGACTCAACCTCTACTTTATGCAAATGAAGTCTGTCCATAACAGTCAAAGTAGGCAGTGCTGATAAAATATGAATCATATTCTGTTACTGCATTGCTTGTTTCTTATCTAAAATGTTTTCAGAAACATATTTTAGTGAAAGTTTATGACCCGGCGGCACATGTTGAAAACAATCGTGCCAAAAAACAAGCACCGCCCACCGACTCCAGCAAACACAAAGCATGACTCGCGAAACTCAGATCAAAGTTACTGTACGGCCTATTTCTACACTCAAATGTTTTCAGAAACATATTTTAATGTACTGTAAAGAAATGATGACTACAGATCTGTCATTTTCTTGTTTAGTCATTAAATAACCACTAAGATCACTTTTGTCTCAGTCTAGCTATGCTTCTTGGCCAGTATCATTTAGCCACAGAGGAGGGCGGTTTAAGATTAAAGGCTCAACATACAACTTGAGGCACTAAAGTGTAGTGCAAGAGGCAGTCATGCAGCACATGGGACAGGATGTGCCCCAAACCGTAAAATCTGTGAAAAGCTCAAAGATCACCAGATCACAGCCAGACCGTTAACAAACCACGTAGTTCACTTGTTTATTTGTTTTTAATGTGAAACATTCAGACATCTCAGCTGTAAGACTGCTGAACACTGTGGATGTCTGAGGGCGAAGGTGAGAGCCGCCTCTCATTCAAACATCATGGATGTGTAGCCGGGGGCCTGTCAACTAGAGGACTTGATGGGTCACACTGGTCAGGGCCCGTGCAGACGGACGTGTGTCCTGGGAGCGCTCAGCTCCAAGTGTTGAGCTCCACATTTGAGGCCGACCAATCCTTATTTCTTCACCTCCACAATGAGCTCGGCCCCCATTTATCAAAACCAAGTCTTGGCCCAGGCTAGTGACACACTGGGACTGCGGTTGTCATCTAGACCATACATTATGTCAGTTAAAGCTGTTTTTTATTAGCTGGATGATAGATAGTTCTTTAATTGTTTTGTTATTTTTTTTCTCCTTATGTGACAAATCACAGGCTTGAACGTGGGAATGCGTCAACTCTGCTGTTGCTATGTTTGGATAGAAAAATGGGAAAATCTTACAGAACATGTGTGATAGGATTTCTAATGTGGTGATATACAGAAAGCTGATAGTTCAGTGCCGTGTATCCAGTTAAACATGTAACAGATGGCTTTATTATAAATCAAAAACTTGATCAGTGTGTGGAGTTCAATCTCTCAGGACAGTGGTGGGGAGGTTATGGTGCTGTGTGCTCTGGCACAAAGAAGGTTTATTTTAGAGTTCCACCTCAGATTTTAGGAAACAAGACCTTTGTGTATCACCAGCATATTACAAAACACACAATCTTTTTGGCTTGGGTCCATTTAGAATAGATTAATGTCTACATTTCACCTGACATCATGCCAGCTTTGCTATAAATACAAATCCAATTGAAATGAAATTATTCATGTATACCCCAAATCTTAGCAAACTGGACATGGACATGGGACGCATCACACACACACACACACACACACACACACACACACACACACAACATGCCTAATGCTCTCCACCAGCCAGTGCCTTCATTTGAAATAAGGTATTGCTGTAACTACAGTAAATGCATTAAGAAAAACAGTAGTCCAGACAGAAAGGAAGACGAAACAGAGAAGAGAAAGGGAAACGACTAAGCAACAGGTTGTGTTAACAGTATGTGTGTTAGTGAATTGGTGTCAACGTTCTCTGTAAGGATCTGTTGGTTTCTTTGTTTTGTTTCATAAGCACTTTTCACAGCAGACATTTTGACTGGTCACAGAAAGAAAAGAACTAGTGTTAGTAATAGCAGCTTTTAATCCGCATCTTAAACCCTGACTTCATAACCACTTCACACTGGAGCAGACTTTATTTCTATCCAACCTGTGATCTCAGACTACTTTGTTTTTCAGACATCTCCAACTACTGGAACATGTCCACCTAGGACAGGAGTGCTACGTGGGATCCGTTTATCTCGGGGTTTCCTGTTTAAGAGAGCTGTTTAAGTTCATTTAAGTTCATGTTTTCATTGGTTATTGCACACTTTTCTTTGTATACTTAGATGCCACTTCTTGATTTCCTCATGCGAGTAAATCTGTCTGTCCCTCACACATATCTCAGACACCACCGTTCAAATTTGTGTTTTTTCGACTGTTTGAAGGGATTGTGTATCTTGTGTTGTGAAATTAATTGTATTATAGTTATGTGTGATGGAAGCACTCTATTTTTGCTTGAATAACCATTCCAGTTTGACTGGCTAGATTTCCCACAATTTAGATTCATTAAAAAGGCATACAACACATCAAACCTTATTTAAAAAAAATGTTCAGCCTGTGTGAAGGTGGAAGTCTTTCTCCTTGTAGATTATTTTGTTCTTTTTAATCACACTGAGCATTTTGTATTGAAAATGCACTCGCAGTTGCAAGATACATCATTCCCACAAGATTATTAAATTACTGATTAAATGGTAAATGGACTTGCACAGCACTTTATTAGTCCTAAGACCACTCAAAGCTCTTTAACACTACATGTCATGATTCATCCATTCATACACTGATGACAGGGGCTACCATGCAAGGTACCACCTGTCCATCAGGACTCTAACAATCATACAATCACACATGGACATGTGTCCATGTCAGTGGATAAATTCCCACAGGATAAATTAAGTTCCATCTTGACTTATCTTAACTTAATTTAACGTCTTATATTTTAACTATATATATAACTAGTTATTATTACTGATAGAAGTGATGGACACAGCTATAAGAACCAGGTTGTAATTAAGTGGAATTGTCCTTTAATGCCTTCAGAAATACCCCCCACACAATGCATGCATGCAATACACAAACAGTCACTAATCTTGACACACACTATAATTAAAGGAAAACTTGATGTTGTTGGTTGGTGTAATTTGTTTCCTCCTTTTTTCAGTGTAACCATATATTGTATGTGAAATGGGTATACAGTATGATGTTGCCATCTAACAGGGTTTGATGAAACTGTTGGACTGCTCCTTTGAGGGGCTGCTTTGCACTCTTTTTATTGTGTTTCCTTTGCTTTTCACTGGGCAGCCATAAATGTGCTCATATTCTTCTCATAGTTTGCATAAGGGTATAGCAGTTCTTATTTTTCTCCGTAGGCAGCTCTGAAGCAGCTACTGGTGCGATGGGAAGCTGCAGAGCTGAAGCAGAGCAGCTGGGCTGGGCCAAGGATTATTTGTCTGTTACAAGCTCCGCTTTAGCTCCGATGTTTTCCAGATGTTACAGATGTCGTTACCACATTATTGCTGCTGGTAGAGCCCCAACTGTGAAACCAACCACAACAGTCCCAGCCTCAGCACCAGTGGTGGAAATGGAATAGTTTGACTCGGTGTTGTTTCTTTTGGCTCCATGCCACCGGGGCCTCTAAAGGCTTTAACTGATTTATTTAGGAAATCTGAGACTCCAGCAAAGAGATGATGAGGTTTTTCAGTAGCATGTACAAATTGTAGAGACTCGTGTACTATATGTACTTATACTGTATCTATTACTGTAGTGCAACAGTAATGTCCATAAAGTAATCGTACATCTCATGTTTATTATAAAGCCGATTGGTGTTGTGTTGAAGCAGGCTAAACTGCAAAGTTGTTCTGTGTACATACTGGTTTAACCCTTTTTTAAGCTTCACTGAAAAAAAGTAGCAGAATAGACAACAATAACGAGTACAGATTAGTAATAACAACATAATACACATAACACAAAATGCATCACCGGTTCAGAAGTAACCCTCAAATGACCAAAAATCCTACATGTTGTTCTTACTTAAATATCGTGTTAGCTTGCTATGGAGTTTCACCTGTTCATTTAAACCACTCACAGACTCTACTGGCTAAAGGTCAAAGGTCATGGACCAGAAGTCAGTGGACAAGCACTTGAGTCAGATCCCAAGGTCAAGAATGAACATCTATCCATCTATTGTCTGTAACAGCGGATCCTCAACAAGGAGGCTGGAGCCAATCCCAGCTGACATTGTGTGAGAGTAACAATGTCACCCTGGTCACTAGTCAGTCTCAGGGTGAAACATATAGACATATAGACTCAGCTCACATTCCTACCAACAGGCAATTTAGTCACCAATTAACCCGCATGTCTTGGGACTGTGGCAGGAAGCTGGAGAACCCGGAGAGAACATGCAAACTCAGAAGGGCCAGCAGGTGAGAACTCACAACCCTCTTGCTGTGAGGCCACAGTGCTAACCACTACACCACTGTGCCACCCAAGAATGAACATGCATGCTTTTGTCAAAATGGTAATCTAACTTTACTGCTGTCTGTCAGTCAGTTATTAAATGATAAGGGAATATGTTTTCTATCATTAGAAAGATTTCCATTCATAAAACTATTAGTCACTATGAATAGAATAAAAGAAATAGATTAACACGACTTTTCACATATATATATATATATATATGTGTGTGTATAAACATACTTCTGTTTGTTAGACATTGACGTCAATTGTGTGAAATTAAATGAGAGCGGTACAAGGGAGGATTTCCAATTCAAAGCTGAGTGCTTACTGCAGCCGCCTGGGTTCAAATCCGCTGGTGGCGGCTGTTGGAGCTGATGAAGGTCAGCAGGTCACCACAGACTGAATGTTGTGTTGAGATATCTAGTTCTGCCTCAAATTATTGGACAGACAGACAGACAGACAGACAGAAGGATCAGTGGACCAACACCGCCACCTCTGGGCCCTGCAGGGACCTTTTCAGCTTTCTCCTTACATCATACAGCTGTTCAGTACAACTATTTATAGAAAGAAATAGGATTAAACTGGTAAGGATGTGTGTACAGACTCGGTACCATGATAAGAGCAGCTGATCATGAACAGCCCTTCACATTCTTTACTTCAGAGCCCATAGTGGGCAGAAGGGTAAAGGCTCGAGGGTCGGTGGAGAGATGTGATCAGACCTGAAATCTTGAAATGAGTCTGGGGTCACACGTTGATCAATGCATAGGTGCGATATGAATGAACAATATTATTACTATTATTATTATTACTTTACCTCTCTATTGTCCTTGTAAATGGTATAATTCATGGCTGAGCTGTTGTATTTATATGGCATTAGATTTGACAGGTTTTGAGCCCTTTATGCACACTGTCCTTAAGTCTGCATTTCTGCACACTTTGCCTCAGGGAATTCCCCACAATTCATAGCACTGGGACGTTAAACAGAGGTCACCAGGGGAAGCCCAGAGGTGAAAAAAGGTAAATTAAAAGGATGGCATTTAATAGGTCTGCAGCCTGCCATATTCAATTTACACAGAAGCATTAACATTACGGATTTAAAAAGAGTTTTGGTGAGGGCAGCTGAGCTTGAGCAGCTGAATATGGATACAATCTGACCGGCACCTGGTTTAAAAGCTAACGTATGGAAGCATTTTGCTTCTTCTTCTTCTTCCAACCAACTCAGAGAGGGCAAAGTAGATTGCAACTTTTTTGCCGAGGATTTGCGCCCCTACACAGTCATTGTGAATCAGAGCTTTTGCACAATGAATAAGAACACAATTCGAACATATAAAATAAGGAGGGGCTTGGAGCAGCAGCAGGACGAGCAGGAAATTAATGAAAAGCTTTGGCAGATTACAAACTTACAAATCTAAAACAAACACAAGAAAGTCCTCATCTCTGGTGGGGACGAGTCTGCCTACAGGTGGGAGATTGACCATCTGGTGACCTGGTGCGGACTAAACAATTTAGAGCTCAACGCTCTAGACAGTGGAGATGATTGTGGATTGCCGCAAGAACGCAGCCATACCTATCAACCTGTGTAACTCCCTGATCACCGCGGTGGAGTCTTTCCGCTTCCTGGGCTCCATCATATCCCAGGACCTCAAGTGGGAGCTGAACATCAGCTCCATCACCAAGAAGGCTCAGCAGAGGATGTACTTCCTGAGGCAGCTGAAGAAGTTCAACCTGCCAAAGACAATGATGGTGCACTTCTACACTGCCATTGTTGAGTCCATCCTCTGCTCCTCCGTCACGGTCTGGTACGCTATAGAGACTGCTGAAGACAAGGGCAGGCGCATCATTCGCTCTGCTGAGAGGGTGATTGGCTGCAATCTGCCGTCCCTCCAAGACTTGTTCGCTTCAAGGACCCTGAAGCGAGCAAGAAGGATTGTAGCCGACCCCTCTCACCCTGGACATGAACTGTTGGAGTCCCTTCCCTCTGGTAGGAGGCTGCGGTCCATCAGGACTAAGACCTCTCGCCACAAAAACAGTTTCTTCTCATCTGCAGTTGGGTTCATCAACAAAGCCCGGGACCCCCACTGACTCTGACACTTTCAGAGAGAAGAGAATTTCTTACAGTTACACACTCTTGCACATCTTTTCTCTATTAATATACACTTGACACTTTGATCATACTTGTTTTAACGTACTGTTATTTGTTTGTTCGTTCATTGTAAATTTTTATATTTTTCCATTTTTAAATTATGTCTCATACTATTACACTGTGTTTATTGTTATGCACCATTCAGCGAGCCACATTCTGTGTATGTGTTACGTACTTGGCAATAAACAGTTCTGATTGTGACATGTGAGCCAGCAATAGGGATTCTCACGCTGGTCCCCTGAGAACAAACTCAAACTCAGAGGAAAGTGTCACTAGTTCAATCTGACCTGAAAGTGAAGGGTCATCCTTCCTTCCTTTCTTCTATTTTCAAAATAAAAGCAGGGACAACAGTGGCATCTGTTACAAATTGACATAGAGCAGTATTTGGTGTCGGTATTATCTTGAAATTATAAATGCATTGACACTAAAATAGCATACATTCGTTCAGGACGCGTGGTAACAAAAAAGGGCCTTTCGCCAACAGGAAGTTGTTGTTGTAGGCCTGAGGACATTTACATAACATTAGACTCTACATATAAACCCCAACCACTTTCACAACTCATGGACCGTTTGTCACAGACTCTGGTAGGAGGCATCATTGCACTCAGCAGAGAGTTCCTGTTCCATGGGTGACTGCCCCCCTTCACAACCACTTGAACCGTTTGTTGTAGCAGAGTTCCTGTGTCATTGGGCCTGGCTGCAACAACCAGCGTCCCGCCAGCAGCCCCGACACGCGGAGGGGTGCAAGGGTCCGGCTTGCAGCTTTCCTTCTTTTGAGTGGTTTATTTTTCAGAATGGGCATGGTGCAAATCCAACATACTTGTGATAATTAATATTAATACCGCCAAACGTCAGAAGCAGGAAGTCAACTTATTCTAAATATAACTGATCCATATTACATCCTCGCAAATGACACATGAACACTTCATAAGACTGCTGGAGGGAATAGACGTTTGAAGATTAAGCAGGTCGAACTTGCAGCTGATGTGGAGTGCTCTGGTTAATGATGGGTCACCGAGCGGAGATCCCCGCCAGCCCGTGTTCTGGTGAATGAAAGGTTAGCGGGAGCGAGACTCTGAGAGGAGAGAGCCCATCAATCATCTGGAGGAGTTCAGTGTGAAGTAGCAGGAGAGTTACGTGGGGCCCGGGGAGCGCTTGTCTTCAGCCTACCGCTTGGCCAGAGGGATTTGTTTGCTTTAACCAGTCCAAACAGTCAGGAGAAGAAAGTCTGGGCCTGCTCCTCGGGGCTGTCCTTCCCTTTCCCTCCTCTGTCTGTCAAACATGCACACATGTTCCCTCACATATATTCTCTCTGGACGGGGGTGTATTCTCACTAATATAAACACACTCTTTGGCTATTGTTTATGCTATCACTTCAGCTAACTGTCTTTTTTCCTCTGAGTCAGACTGTGAATGTAGGATCCAGCATGTTGCATGTTTCCTCTGTTGCAAGGCCTCAAGCAGAATCGACCAATTAAAGGGTTATGTTGTGGTTTAGGTTACAGGGTTAAGTTCTAGACTCTATAGCCATCAGAGGGTCACAGCCTGAAAGGAGGTCCCCTCGAAAGGCAAAAAAGTATTTCAGCATGTACTGAAGTTCACAGATGTTACTGAAACTGTTTGAATTTCACTTTTAAAGCTGTAAAATTATATTTGTGGTTAGATCAACCCTCTAATGATGATATAAGAGAAATGACAGTGTAAATCCAGGTCCACAAACCACCGTCGTGCATCGCTGCAGTAATCATTTCACTGGTCAGCTTTGTTTTCTTTTTCAAATAGCTTTGACTAACCACGGTTTGTTACCAACCTGTCTGATTAAGGGATTTCTTTCTACCGTACCAAACAACTTTATTTACACTAAGGGGCTTTAATTCATTAAGGGTATTTTAAGAAGATTAACATTTTGCCTTGTTACCACCCTTAAGCAAAACAGCATCAGTGAAGGAGCAGTGTTATGATCTTTCTGTGATGGAGCTCAGTCTTGGGGCCTCCAAAGTCTCTCACACAGAGCAGAACCACAGAGCCTAGAGAGACCATGGCCTTTGGTATTCGACCCTGTCAGCTCGAACACCACCTGAGGGGACTGGATCCACCTGCTTGATTGGACCGGGACCCTTAGAAGTTACCCGTTGTTAATATCACAGCGAATTGTGTCGACATTTGTGCCCCTCCTCTCCCTCCCCCGCTCGCTCTCCCAGCTCTTAGAGAAAGTTGTCTGCAGAACATCACTGACTGCAGTTGTCAGAGTCTGCTCGGACCCTCATACATCATGGAGGCTGTGTGAGAAATGAGTTCCTTTGCTTCCTCTGAAAGCTCCACAGTTCTGTGGACTTTGACTGTTGACATCCTCCTCTCTTCTCATTCACACACACACACACACACACAAACACACACACACACACACACACACACACACACACACAGCTTGTTCTCCAGGACAATGTGACTAATACAGAAGTGTTTCTGCAGCAAACAAAATGACAAAGCAGTGTGTTGGAAAAGGCTTAAAATACAAGAAATGAAACCAACTTTCTGTGTTCATGAATCCAACAGTGGAACTAAAGAGAAATGTGTCCTCATTCAGTCAGTGAGAATGGTTTAACTTTGCAAAGCTGATGTTGTAGCTCCCTCTACTGTAATAACAGGGAATGTCTTTGATGTATTTGAGAACTCTGGGTGAATTTACAGACAAAACTGCATCCTCTCAAAACAGAATGTAAAATAGATTACTATGTGCACCCCCATCCATACCTCCATGTATGGTGTCTCCACACTGTGGACACTTATCAATTAATCATTCTAAATGAGAAACATCATAATCCAGCTTGTTTTTCAGTCTTATGGTGAAATCCACAGACCTGCTGACATGGAACAGATTTGGAGCAGGATTTAAAACATGGATACTGGATGAACTGTTTGTCTCTCTGTACCGTGTAAATTGTCAGGCTGCCCTTTGGAGGTGGTTTGAAGACTAATTAACTTGTTAGTGAGCCAAGCACTTTAACCTTTACTTATTTTCTTGATGTTATTGGTCTTGATGTTATTTGTTTTCAACATGTTTTTTCTTTGTTTGAGGTTTCACTACTGCTTTTGTGATTACGTCATGTCGTCTGCTTTTTTTTTTCCTGCAACAGTTTAATGACGGCCAACTAGAGAAGTGGCCCCACCAGCTGTTTATCTCCATGAACTAACCCCTTATGTACGGTATGGAAACACTCATTAATTTGCAATTGTATTTTCTGGAAAATTACTTAAAAGGAGCAATTTACGACATTCAGACCACGATTACAGAAGCAACCAACTTGTGTCTATGTAAAGATATAGAGGAGTAAGGTCTACCTGAGCGGAGAATGAAGTCTCTCTCCCTCTCTGTGTTGATATCTGAGCTTCTCCTTGCTTTGTTCACATATTCATATATATAATTATATATATATATTTGCATGCTGCTGGATCTAAACTGTTCGGGAAGTATTAAGGAAAGCTGAGACCTGGAAATGTCAGATACACTTATTACATATATATTTATTCATCAAAATCTTTAAAGATATAATGAATGACATGCAAGGCATTAAGGTATTGTTTCAGATCATAAGACAAATATCTGCTATGTAAGTATTAAATAAAGCTTCATTAAGTAAAACAACAAAATGAAACCATTCAGCCTTGAGCTGAAGCTCCATTTAAAATTGTATGAACCAGAACCAGGCACAAATTTGAAAATGACTTAAAATCCTCAAAGCTCAGTAAATGATAATGCTCTAGTAGTTTACGGTGATGAAAATGCAATGTCTCATTGTCCAGAGTCCGTAGAGTTTTCTTTGTAACAGTACTCAAGAGGTCTCATGGCGGTTTCACCAGCCTGTCCACACTCTGTAAAGCAATAAGACATATAGGAAAAGATCATAGCACCAAGTTCCTTAATTCCCTTTCAATCCCCTTGAGTGCTTTAAGCACACAAATAGACCGGGGTGAAAAACATTTCCTCATTTTAACTGTATTGCTAGAAATCAAAAAGAGTGTTGCTTGAATAATCAAGGTATTCCTCCGGGTTTAATCTGGTGACTATTAGAATACAGTGACTAATGCAAAGAGCCCATAGAGCAGGGCACACGGGTAAGCCACCAGCAGCTGTTGGCCCTCCATAGCCAGAGTGGAGATGAAGATCTTGGAGGCAGAGAGACTACACCAACAAATTCCTAACAAGGCCAGAACTGTACCCAGGACGCCTCTGTGAAAACAAAAAGAGGGATTTGAAGCATGAAAGTCAACCTGACCTCAACTCTGCATGATACCTGCATGTTAGTGACATCTGACCGTCTCTTTGTCAGTCCGAATGAAAACACACCATCAACATGCTCATTCTCTTATTGGTGAGGATGCTGGCGCTGGTGACAAGGTTGGTGGCTGATTGTTAAACAGTATCAGCGTCAGCAGCTGAAAGCATTGCGTTAAAGTGGGAGCAGCTGTAACAGGGTGGCTGTGATTACGGAGGTAAAAGCCCCATTCATTTTTCACACAGACACTAACTACGTTTACATGCACACTATCTAAAACAACATTCCACATTTTATAGGGGTCATGTAAACAACAAATTCCGTTGGGATATTCCAAATGAAACCTGATTCCAAATGAAGCATTTTCAGATTAAGACAATGTGATATGCGATACTATTCGGGTTTTAAGAGCATTCTTTGGGCATAGATACAGCACATTTGAAATATGCGTCTCAATTGTGTATTTTTACGGCAGTTTGCGACACACAGCCTCTTTCCTGTTCACAGCCAGCTTTGGTAGTTGTACACAAACCAACGAGCTAACGCTTTACAGAGATGCATGCCCAATAGAAAAGCTCCCATCAGAAGAAACATTCTCTTTTTTAAACATTATCAAAGACCTGGATACCAACAGGCTTTTGGATATGTGCTACTTTGCAATGCCGAGCTGAAGGTGGAAGATGGTTGAAGGAATGAAAGAGGGAGGCTGAGTCCGCACGGTCAAACAATTCAGCGACTTCGCCGCTGTATTTAGTTCTGAACTGCACTGATGAAGTGTGTGACCGATGACATTTCACAAGAACACAAGTACAGGAGTGTCCTTCAAAAGCCAATATCCAACCTATTGCGCATTTGTTAATAGAAGTTAGAGATTTGATCTCGGAACTCTACATTTCACAGCACCTTAGAGATACTGTACGTGCCTTGCTCAAGAGCACTTCAGCAGTTTTGCTGGGCAACACAGTACCCTTACAGCTAGATTTCCTGTTTCCACCAACAACTTTGACGACCACCCTCCATGCATAACAACTTTTGAGTTTTAACATCCGACAAGTCACGAATAGAAACAGTATATCAATAATGCACGACCACTCAATGGACTTACTGCAAAGAGAAGAAGACAGCGAATGTAGAGAGGGCTACCATGGGCAGGAGGCAGTAGCCCAGGACACTGGCCACACAGCCATAAGACACTGCCAGAGAACTCATCAGACTCAGCAGAATGTACATCCCGATACAGGCTGTAGCGCTGATCCCATACACATAACCAAAGTGGGCTTTGCCTGCCTGAATATATGAGAATAAAGAAATAAGCAGGCACTTGTTAAATCACACTACTGTACATTGTAGTAGTATTCCTAGTAATGGCATTATACTTGTTAGAGATAGGCATTACTATGCTAGTAGCTCACCATCATTAAAGTGACCCCCAGAGCAACGCAGAAGAGGATGGGACCGGTCAGATCAGTCTCATTCATAATGCTGCCATCTGCAGGCTTAAAAGGGTTCAACACGGTCAGTGTTTTCTGCCAGATGTGATCAAAATTGATGCCGAGCTCTAAAGAGGAACAGAAATGTTGTTTTTAGTAATTAGTTGACTCTTCAGCTGTGTCCTGGATTCAACACATACGATCTCTCTCTATGAACAGACAGTTGTTTGCTAGATTTCAACTAATACAACATAGGTAGTTATAGAGATCCAAAGAAAACATAGATTAGTTCAAATGCAGATTCTTTTTTTACCCTCAAGAAGGGTCGGTTCCTCTTCAGAATAATCTATTCCTGGGCTTCCAACAGTCCCAGAAAGCATTGCAGGTTGGTAGAACTGTCCAGTGTACTGCTGCTCCATGAGGGGATCCAGAGCACCCGGCACAAAAGCCTGTGCTCCACTGAAAACAATTGCAAGAAAAAATATTGATATGACCCCTCCCTAAAATAATCTAAAAGTAGGAATATTAGAATAATTCTGCATGTGCTTTCAAGGTGGGAAAGTCCATCAGCAAGTCCTTCCTAGGTTCTATGTGCCATCAATCAGTAATGTTCAAGTCAATAAAGGATTTATTTGGTGTAAAACCTCTAATGTTTTGCAGCAAAAGCTTTCCAAAACCTGCCACACCTACTTTTACTTAGGTTAGTGCCTTCCTACATATCCCAAAATGCCTTTCAACAGCCCCAATGCAAAGCCCTTGGGCCTTTCTTATTTCCCAATGTTGTGCCTCCTCGTCTCCTCATCTCCTCACTCCGACTTGTGACCCGTAAATTGATCTCAGCGCTCCATCTTTTAGGTCTTTTAGGTCACTATTCCTAAAATACATCTTAAAAAAGGAAAAAAAGAGAAGAAGCAGAAGAAGAAGAGGCACAGTTTGGGAAGCGGGTTAAAATGCTTTTCATTGTGCATGATGAGATCATGAGAAGAGTCTTCGTTTCGCCACAGAGCACGTACTAGACTCAACGTTTCTGTTTTCATTCAGGGTTTCTCGCAAAAAAACAGTGTGTATCCTTGAGGTCTACAGACGTGTTGAATCTTGCAGTCTTATTTGTTGCCACATTAGCATGTGTCTTGATATGTTACAGCCACCAGTTCCACACAGTGGAAAAGTGCAAAAGAGGGCTATCCTGAAAAGTCCGAATACTTACGTGTCATAATAAGCAGGGTTTGTGGAATCGTAGGTATCGTAGTGGGCCACGGTCTGACCCTGGTCATCTATGTAATATCCTGTCGGGTAGAAGTCCTGCTCAAAGTGCTGAAGGTCCCCCATGCTAATCAGAAGAACAAAGTCAAGACAAAATAACACACAAACCAAAAAAGTACCACTCCATTATATTAGAGAGAACAGAGATGCTTCATTAGTGCCTTGTCGATCATCTTCAAGTGAATCAGCTCACTGACTCACTCACTGAATGGAAAATATTTGAACCAGTGCTTTTACAGTACATGTCACCATTCACCCATTCACACACTGATGGAGTGTCTGGCCCAAGGACACATCGACATGGACTAGCTGAGTTGGGAATCGAACCGCCGATCCTGTGATTGAAGGACGACCCTGCTCTACCACTGAGCTGTGCCACATACCACTTCTCGGTTATAATGGCTTACATGGTTGTCACTGAACAGCTATTTTTTCTATTATATTTTATTGGTTACATGAATAACCCATTCATGCTCTTTATACTTATTGCTGCTGTCCCTACAGTGCAATAGGCTACTGAAGCATTCCTTTAGAAAGGTAAACAATAACACAACATAGATGTTCAGTGTTGGTGTCTGGTTCCTAAAAATGAATGGTAATGTATAACTATCGAGAACGAGATAGGCTTCTTCCTAATTTGGTTTTTGACTGATGAGCATCACCACTTTTTCTTGTCTTCTTTGTCAAACATCTGTCCAACATTTTGTTTTACTTTCTGAATAATTCTTGTTAGTCTTGATAGCATCGGCGCACTCATGTTTGTTCATCATGGACCTTTTCTTATTCTTTATTTTTACAATGCAATGCAGCAAATGATGATGTTATTTGCTTTAACTGTGAACATTTTTGAATTTCAGAAGTCAAAAATGTCTGCTGTGTCAAACATCTATTCAACCTAAGTTGCAATCCTCATATTCTCCTCTGGTCATGTGTCCCCCAGTTTGACAACCACTGATTAGCAATATAACCGTCAAAATATGTTCTTTGAATTGTTACCATTATGCTGACTAAACTATCTAAACATAGTTGAGTGTCGATAATGAACAGCTTGTCTTTTCTCAATGAACTCACCTGTTTGCGTCTACAGTACAGTGCTTCCTCCCAGCCACCTCACAGAGTAGTGTGGTGGTGTTGCCCAGTCTGTTCAGATGTTCTATTAATAGTTGTCTATATTTGGATTTGGTCTCAGGATTATGACAACTGCTCAGCTGCTCTCCATTCTGTTATTACCAACGAAAAGCTAAAACTAAACTAAACCTAGAAGGTCACTGTCTTTCCTTCGTCTTTTAAAACAAGCATTGTCAAAAAAGGGCACGTCGTATGCAGTGTAAAAAAAACATTTTGTTCAAATATATATTTGCCATAATAACCTTTAAATAAGACTGGGATGCATGATTTTTGTGTTTTTTTTTCTTGTAGAATAATTAAATTAGTTGTGTACTAAAAAATACTATGATTTGAATTTGTTCATTGCCGATAAAAGTTGTTTTTGAGTGTGGATGATTGAGTTTCACCAATGAGTCACGATACTAAAATCATCCCACAGCCCAGCAGTACGCCTGCCTCATGCAGTAGGTTTCAATGCTGCGTTTATATGTTCTAAAGTAGTCCCACCTAAAACAGCTGGAGCGGTGCTTTTTCTACAGCTAAGCCTCCACCATCCTGGCAGCTTGAGGGCAACAATACCTTCTAGTCATGCGTTTAATCCTGCGCCAGTGCGCTGTGTGGCAAAAGTGTTGCGCAGTACTGACTTTCCTCAACACTTCTCCAGGAGCCCGGAAACAAAACAAATGTGTCATGTGATTTTCTGCTCGTGCCCGTCTTTGCCTCTTGTCTAGTGTGTAACAACGCTAGCTATTAGGTATAAAGTCTATTCAAAAGGATTCAAAGAAGGTATGTGAGCCCATTTCATGTTTTCATTTATGTTCTTGTTTTAGCGATTACGTTATAAGTTCAAATTAATTTAGCATGAAGAGGTTAACTTAAGCAGTTAGTAGTTTAGCTGTATCTATTGAAGTGGCTTGACAGCAACACATCACCAGTTATCTTGTTAGCTAACACGTCAGCATGCTTCAATCCACTTCAAAGGACCCTCATATTGTCACATAATATGCTAACGCTGTTTTCTCCCCACAGAGCGGCCTGGATAAGGTGACAAAACACCGGCTAACATGGCTGATGTGAGTAGAGCCTGTCTGTCTGTCACTCCTCTTCCAGTTAGTTCAGAAGACACTTAAATGTTCCAGCGTCGGACGTGATCAGACTTTAACAAGAACCGAAGGGCTGCTGTTGTTATGTCGAATGTTATGCGTTCGTAATGAAGATGGATAGTTTTTTGGTGGTACTGTCGAAATCCTAAATGAATGCTCCATCGTAATGTTTCAACAGACACACTAACTCCTGTGTTCAGTTATTCAATTTCGGTCCCTCTAGTAACAGAACGAGAGTCACCAGTCGTGTCTAATCTGGGTGAATGTGTGCTGCACAGTGTAGAATATCGTTATGATGATAAAGATGCATGTCTTTAATAACAAACATAAGCGACGTGAGATAGCCTACCAGCGTTGTATCACAAGTTCATCACAGCTGACTGTCATCTGTGCGCGGTGTTTGAGCTCAGTATGTTTCACTCACAGGCCGTATGAATGCACGGACATCAGATAATAACTATACATGATACAAATATAAGACGGACAACAAGAGCGTTTTGTAAAGGATTTATTGACCTAAGTATTTTTGAACAGGCATCGACACCGACCACCAACTCTGTCATTCACTCTGGTCCTCGCTATATGTCCTCGGTATGTCAACCACAGCCTCGCCAACGAGTAGTGACTTTTACAGCAAACTGTTCCGTTTATAGTCTTTCAAAAGAAACCGTAAAAACATTGTGAAAGAGAGAGGCGAAGCTATCGAAATGTTTACTTCCTGGTTCATCGACGTGGGTCCTGAAAGGCCACTCCCACGAGACATCTGCCTCACGCACGCGCCAATAAACCAGTTAATTGAATGCCGCTCATGTCTGACTTTCTTATTTATTTACTTATTTGATCTTTGCAGGATTTGAAGAGATATCTGTACAAACAGCTGCAAAGGTGTGTATAATGAATACTAATGGTAGAATAGCATCAGAATATATTGTGTGAGTTATTTGATGAAATGTTCTGTGTGTTCTCCGTCAGTGTTGAAGGTCTTCATGCGATCATAGTGACAGACAGGGACGGTGTCCCAGTTATCAAAGGTAAGAAACCTTTTCTGAAGCCTTCGGTCCTCATCTACTGGATCCTTTTCTCTCCTTCATGCATTTTCCACTAATTCAATTCAATTTATGCATTTTGTATAGCCCACAATCGCAAATTAGCCTCAGAGGGCTTTACAATCTGTACACATACAAATACGACATCCTCTGTCCCAGGACCCTCATAAGCATAGTTGTTACCTTAGAATGAGCCATTTATAACTACATAGGGAGCAGGTCCTCTGTACAGAGCAGACCGCCACGTTTCTACAGTAACCCAGATCAGTAGAGAGAATGCAAGTTTTAAGACTCTCACATCGGCTTCACTCGTCAGAACCGGAGGTTGCCGCTGTCCCAGAACACGCAAACTAACTTGCTTTGGCTTCCTGACCGTGGTCTGAAAACATAGGTGGGACTCCTTTATTTTGGTCTCCAGGGCCGGAAACAACAAAATACGTGAAACCTCTGTTGGTCTTGAGGAGAATGTATTCTGCAAATATGTTCGACACTGTTTGAAAATAATGGCGTGAGCAGTCACTGTCTGGAAGGTTGTTGTTGAACGTTGCGTTGCCTCTGTGTCCCTCTGCAGTTGCCAATGACCACGCCCCAGTCCAAGCTCTGAGACCCGGCTTCCTGTCCACATTTGCTCTGGCCACAGATCAGGGCAGCAAGCTGGGCCTCTCCAAGAACAAGAGCATCATCTGCTACTACGACACCTACCAGGTAATGTCTCAGGAGGACGATCGTGATTCATCTATAGAGCTCACACAAAGTGCTTCACAGTTCAGGATCAAATGATAGAAAATAAACTGTAAATACACAGGATGAAGAAATGTATCACTCATAAATAGTTAAAAACTAAGTTTATAAATGTGCCCTTGATTTACATTTTACAGAACATTGCAAAAATAACATGAAACTTGTTTCATAGACAACCCTTCATATTACACACATCTATCTATCGATCGATCAAACGTATTTGTTCATAACCTTTCATAAAGGTTAGTGCAGAAAAGAAAAAAAATTGAAAAGACTAAAACAATTTTAGCAATTTGAGACCCATGCATGCCAGACAATAATACCCACGAAAATACAATAAGATAGAATTAAAAGCTATAATAAGAGAAATAGTAGTAAAACAGCATGAAATAAAAAGTAGATGAAAAAATAACAATAAAACAGAACAGCTTAAATACAATGAAGTGTGATTCATGAAATTACAATAATATAGATATATCAAAGGTTTTTGTCTTGCACTTTGAACATATCGATTAAAAAGAGGTGGCCCTAAAACTGCTCCTTGGTGAACCCCAAAGGTTATTTTGGATATTTTGAAAAGTTATCAATTGCAACAAGGAACTCTCTGCCAGAAACATGAGGATTACCAGTTAAAAACCTCCCGGCAGTCCAGTGTAACCCTCACTGTAGATAATTTAGTGATCAGCTGTATCAAAAGCAGTGCTCAGATCAAGTAGTACCAACACTGAACATTTATTAGCATCCACATGTATGTAGTGCTTGAGTTTTAAGATGAACCTCTCAGAATGTAATGTGTGTGTGTGTCTGTGTTGAACAGATTGTGCAGTTCAATCGGTTACCACTGGTCATCAGTTTCATTGCCAGCAGCAACGCCAACACAGGTAAACTCTCTTTCGTTGATCATTGAACCGTGTTCCCCTCAGTCCACCGTAACAGCAGCAGCACTAGAGATGATGAAGCACACATAGCAGGAGGACTGAGTAGGGATGGGTTCCTGTACTACAGCTGCTTCCATTTTGGATCAGTTGTAAATTGGTCAAATATCCGGACGGGATACGCTCTGTGGCTAACAAACAGCCATGAAAAATAAGTGTCAACCCCTGTGTAATATTCCTATAATGTTTATTTTAGAGACTTAATATTTACCAGTATGAGGTTAGCACATTTTACATTATTGTATCTATTTTCTAACATGAATATATATTTTTTTAAACAAAACTAAAGTAGGTATTTCAATCAAATCTTAAGCTTTTTTTTCAGCCCAGTTTACTTTAGATATTAACATTTTTTTATTTTTAAAAACACTTTATTTTAACTTTATTTATTTTCTTCAATGTATCATATAAGAACACATGTTCTGTTGTAGCTATTTAACCGTTTTATTGAGTAGTTTTTCTCATATTTCAGTATCATATTTAGCCTTAGCCTAACCCCCGACCACTACAGTTATATATATATATATATATATTTGTAAATCCATACGAAGATAAAGAATGACTTCATTCCTCAAGCCGCTCTACAGATATTGAGCATCGTCGACAAATATCTCTTCTTGTGAAATGTCGGGTGTGATCTCGTGGCGGTCAAAAGGTCTAAAGCCCCGTGCTGTTAATTCCAGCCCACGTTACTGACACCATGCTGAGGAGTCAGCTGCTCGCTGAGCCTCCCCAGGAGGACTACATAACAGCGTGGTGGAGCGAGAGCAAAGATCACGGGAGTCAGAGGAGTCAATCACATGCTGGTGAAGTTTTACCTGACTGCACTCTGTGTGTCCTCAGGTCTGATCATGAGTCTGGAGAAGGAGCTGGCTCCACTAATAGAGGAGCTGAGGCAGGTGGTGGAGGTGACATAAGCTCCGACAGACGGGACCACCACGGATCGCATCCTCCTGCTCACTGAATCTCTCTCTCTCGCGGTGCATTCAGGGGCCAGCGTGAAAACCTGTCTGGTGTTTGTTTTTTACAGTTCCAAGTAATGACATTTTCATCTGTTTACAATATGGTTGAATTTTCCTGTTTGCTTTTTGTTCTGTCGACTTTGCTTTTCGACACTTTCTGTAGATATTAGGCGCTTCTCATCAGAGTTTATATGTCAAATCAAATGTCAAGAAGTCTGAATAAATGTCACTTTTAGCACTTGTGTGGTTTCCTTTGCCCATTGTTCATAACACAGTCTTCCATTCACTTCATGATGATCCAACCATCCTTTGTGTCCAAATTATTCACACTATGTACCTTAAATATGTACAAATAAAGTATGGGTAAAAAGATATTTATATGACCAGAGATGCTCTTCCTGCTTTACTGTTCGCATAACAAATGGGACAGTTTTTGTTTTATTTATTTGACAGTGTAGCGATAGGTGCCCCGGGCGACAGTCATAATAAACTTGCCTAATAACATTGCACATATTTAATGTTTGACTAACTCAGTTAACTCCTGCTGCCATGTGCAGCTGTAAAAGGGATAGTCGGGCTCTTTTAAAATGGGGTTGTATTGGGTACTTATCCACCTTACCTATATGAAATAGTTCATAGGGTCAATGTCAGTAAATGGATATATGATCGCCTTTCCACAGGAGCAGCCTTTCATATTTATGCATATTTTGTGAAAGGAAGAAACGAGATTAAGTCTCTTGCCCAATACCCAGAAACGCCTCGAGAATGCCTTCTTCTTCTTCTTCTTTTGATTTTTTTTACGGCGGTTGGCATCCATCTTATTGGTGCATTACCGCCACCTTCTGCTCCGGAGTGTGGATCAGAAAATAAACTTACAATCTTTACCCCAAAAACAAAACGAAATAATGATACAAATAAATTAAATAAAACAAAACAAAACAAATAAGCACTCTAACCAGTACCCTTGTACCTTATACCATTTCAATCATACCCTGTAAAAAACCCTGTGTTCCTTAAAAAGGATCACATGTCTGTTCCACGTCCAGAAATGATCCGACTGGACCCAAGTTCAACAACCATTAAAATACTTTGTTAAAGTAGTACAAGTACTAAATGTATCTGTGCAGTACAAGTATGTGTGTTTAGTTTTACGTATGTATTCAGATTTTATTCAGATTGTTTGATTAGTTAGGATATTTTGCATTAAATCCCTTTAGCGCAAAAGTAATTAAAATACTTAAATACAGGAATAAGCAAAGTTCTTATGAAATGAGAAAAATCCTTTTGGACAGAATTTTGCTGAACAATTATAAAATAAATTAAAAGTCCTCATTTAGAAAATTAAACACAATTATTAATAAGAACAATCTTTAGTTGTAAAAATATACAAAATCCTCAATTACATAATATTGTAAATTCATGAAATACAAAATAAGCAACATTTTAATGAAAAAGGAAATTTCGTTAATTACAAAATCAAGCGAAACACTCAAGCAAAATCCTTTATTCAATTTTTTTTAAGTCAATTTATAAAGTACTAAAATGTGTTAAATTCTTATGAAATAAGCAAAATCCTTAACTATGAAAAATTGTAAATACCTTGATTGCAACATTAATGAAGTACAACAATAAGCAAAATTGTAATGAAATAACTAATATCCTTAATTACAAAACTAAGCAAAATGCATACGATTTAAGTAAAAACCCTCTAATTATAAAAAAAAAGCTAAATCCTTAATTATAGCATTCTTATCAAATATTAAAAATCCTTGATTATAAAAGACAAGCAAAACCCTTAATTACAAAATGAACCACAATGATTAATAACTACAACAATGAGCAAAATAGTAAAAATTTCTGAATCACAAATAAATGAGGTTTTAGGGGCTGATCCCAGCGGGACGTTGTTCCTATTTGTTGAGTATCATTATACAGAATGTAGAAGATATATGTCAATGCTTCATGTTTATTCTAATAAATCACATTAACATTGTTCCTGATAGTCTTTGGTTTCTAAGACGCCGGCTGCTTGGACTCTGGTAAACCTGCTCTCAAGTCTAGTTTTCAAATGAAACGTTATATCTGTGAGGTGTTTTTAAAGATTCCTCTAAAGATTCAAGAGGAACCAATGGGCTTGGAGCTGAGAGCCACAGACAGGAAGTCAGAACATATGGAGAGACCAACACATTGTTGAGAGTAAGAAAGACAGGCTATAATATTCCAGCCTTCTTGTTTCAAGGGAACATGAATATAAAAGGGAGCTGATGGTGGTTGTGTGTTAGAAATCCATCTGGATGTGAGATGAGGTCCTTGGAGGAGCTACTCTGCTCCCTGAGCTCCTTCTTCTTCTTCAGCTGCAGGAACACCCAGGGTATAATGATCCAGCTCAGTGTTCTTCTGTCTGCACGGCATCTGCCCCCTGTTGGCCTGGAGAGACATGACAGCACAGTCCTGTCTTCAGTTCACTAAACACAGACCGAGAGCTTCATTTCAGTGGCTGGTCTAAACAACAGACGTGTGTCCTTACCTTACAGTAGACGTAAAGGGCAATGTTCACCAACAGCAGAGCCAGCGGCAGGACGACCGCTTTGATGATAAGAGGTGTTGGATCTGAACAAACACATGGACAGTCATCACATCACACGACATCATGAGTCCAACAGCTGCCATTGACCCTGAAATCTACAATCACTGACACGTATTACTCTTCATGTTTACTTCATATTCACTGTTTGAACCACAGACGTTATATAAGAAGTGGACGTACTCGTCGAACTCATTGGTTTGTGGACCGTGGCCGTCGCCATCTTGGTTTTTACAACCAGTGAACAGGAAGTGACCATATTTGGACTGAGGAGGAGTGACGTAGAGATGCCGTATACGTCTCTGTTAGAGACCTGTCAATCACTGTGTAGCCCTGCCCTAAAGCATACCCTGCTTCATGGTCTATTTGACTCTAAATGGACCATAATTTACTAAATGAACATCATGCTGTATTGAAGAAGACTTGAAACTAGAGATTGAGACCATAAACTCATGTTTACAATGTTTACTGAGGTAATAAATCAAGAGAGAAGAAGAGTAATTTTCTCATAGACTTCTATACAACCAGAGGAGTCGCCCCCTGATGGACATTAGAGAGAATGCAGCCTTAACGCATGAATCTTTGACTTCTATTTTCAGTAGCAGATGTTGCTGCCTGGGAACAATCGTGGTCGTGGATAAAAGAGACCAACATGATGGTAGAAACAGGAAGCAAAAAGTGACTTCAGTTAAAAACTGTTTCCATGAACTCGAGGGTCTAAAGACAGACGTTGTCACTTTTCATACAGAGTTTAAAGTCTTCAGCGGTAAATGTTCAGTTTTAGAGCCAGTCAGAATGAAGGTTTGTGTTTTTGTTACATTGTTACATTTGATCTGGTTACATGTTACAATGATGTCATCACCTACGTCCTGTTTTCATCACCAGAGCTTCTGGTCAGAGCTGGACCATGCTACGCTGTGATTGGCCAGTCAGCGCTAGAGGGGCGGGACTTAGTGAAGAGTCAATTGAAAACGTAATCGCTATCATTAACAACTGTTTCAACATTTGGTTTCCAGGATAACCCTGGTTCTCTGAGTGAGGTATCGGAGCACACCATCCTTCTTGCTTCTGATTGGTGGAGGAACTACACTTGAAAATGGAGAGTTGGGGGCTAAGGGGTGTTATGACTGATGTGGTGGCAGTGGAGCTTTGTGATTGGTCACGTCAGAAGGTGCTTCAGTTCTCAGAGAACCAGAGTTATCCTGGTAACCAAACCTGCTCTGTCCTACAGTATATTGTTAGCTGTTGCCATTTATAGACTGTGTTTAGGTTTGGTTACTATATGACATGTGTAACACAATGACAGGAGTCACAGTGTCATTACAGAAACAACAACATGCATTGCATCAGCTGATCATCTTCAGTCAGTTTGGACCAATCATCTTCCCTAAACCTGCATGTAAACAGTCAGCTTACCTAGGACAGTGAGGGAGATCAGACGGCTCTCAGAGGAGAAGGTATGATTAAAAACATAGAGGTGATAAACACAGCTGTAGCTTCCTTGGTGGGCGGACTCTGCAGCAGGAAACAGGAAGTGGGCAGGGTGATTGACAGCTGGCTGGGTGTAGTTGTGTGCTGACTTGGAGGAGGTGAAGTTGAGCTGGAAGGAGCCTCCTGGGTACTGTGGCTGGATGGAGCAGGAGATGGTGAAGGTGGAGCGCCTGAGCACCTGAGCCCCCTGCTGCTGGGCCTCGGAGACCCCGTACATGGGGGAGGACACAATGATGATTGGCTGAAGCAGCAGGTCTGTAAACACAGAGAGATTATGAAAGTTCACATTTACTCTCCATTGAACAAGATGGACCCTGAATAAGGACGTGATGTCACAGGTCTGACAGACAGACAGACGGACAGGTGTGTTCTGCCAGCTGGAGCTCAGCAGTCTATAGATGGTTTGAAGCTTCCAGAAATAAGCTCACCTCTCTACACTTCAGGATGTCATTGTCCTGGATAACTTTACAGTTCAGTCCAATGGAAACCCACTGACTGTCACTGTGACAGAGGAAGGAACATACTGGAAACATTGCTGTCAGAGATGATGTCATAGATGATGTCACTGATGGGCTTACCTGAGCAGGTGAGATCCAGGATGTAGGAAGAGGAATATGATGTTAAACACTCTCTCAGAGCAGATCCAGAGAGAACACAGTGAGAGTAAATACTCCACACAGATCTCTCTAAGGACTCCACTCTATGTCCCATAAAAACAGCAGAGCCACAGTCCAGATCTCTACAGACAACAGCTGCTGTCTTCAGGTTCCAGCCAGAGTCATCTACTGGTCTCCAGTCTCCTTGATGTTTCACCTCCAGTGTTCCTGCACAGCGACGGTCTCCTCCCACCAACCTGACAGGTTCTGAACAGAAACAAGAGAGTCGTCAGTGAAAGAACAAAGTGAGTTTCAGTAGAACAGAAATGTACCAGATCAAAGCTGCAGCTCCTCTTCTACCTGAGCAGGTGAGTCCAACAGCTTTGCCAGGTGAGCAGGTGTTTCTATCTGAGCCTGAGCTTCTACAGTCCAGGAGAGCAGACTCATGGCCTCCACACTGGAACTCTTTGGTCTACATTGGAGCCTCCACTTCTCCAAAGAGCGCCCCCTGGAGGACTGAAGGTGCCCCACAGCCAAGCTCCCTACAGACCACCTTTGCATCCTGCTGGTCAAAGTCATCTTCACACACTGAGGACCACCACTGGTTAGACTGGTTAGACTTCACCTCCAGTCTGCCTGAGCACAGACTAGTCCCATTCACCAGCCTGACAGAGTCTGGAGAAATGATAGATGATAGAATATGAAAGAGAGAGAGATAAAAGACACCAGACACTAAATAACATTCGGTCTTATTTTTCTTAGAATATCTGTGACCCAGAATATAAATCTGTTCATAAAATGATCCCTAAAATCTAAAAGAGATGGAGGGCTGGACTCTCTCCTTAAGGAGTGTCCAGGGTGAAGGGCGGTGCGGAGATACTGACGAGCCCCCGGCTGAGCTGAGCTGCTCAAAGTTGTGTCCAGTAGGTTAATTGGTTCCTGTTATGATGGAAACCAAAGAACCTGCTGGTGGAAACCAGTGAATAAGAAAGCTGTGAAGCTGAAGGAGGAGTCCTTTCAGGCTGGTTGGTGGTTGGCCCAGAGGACTCCTGAAGCAGCAGACATGGAGGTTTCATATATAAAGATATCTTGGTGCATTCAGCACCTGATTTACTGAGGCAGCAGCTCATCAGACAAGTCTGCTGCCATTCTAGCTGGTTCATGTGTGTGTCAATCAGGATACACTACTGTCATAGATGATGCCACTGATGGGTTTACCTGAGCAGGTGAGATCCACGATGGAAAAGGAATGTGATGTTAAACACTCTCTCAGATCAGATCCAGACAGAATACAGCGAGAGTTGATCCTCAACACAGATCTCTCTAAGGACTCCACTCTCCGTCTGATAGAAACAGCAGAGCCACAGTCCAGATCTCTACAGACAACAGATGCTTCCTTCAGGTTCCAGTCAGAGCCATCTACTGGTCTCCAGTCTCCTTCATGTTTCACCTCCAGTTTTCCTGCACAGCGACTGACTCCTCCCATCAACCTGACAGGTTCTGAACAGAAACAAGAGAGTCGTCAGTAAATAAATTGATTTAATTAATAAAATATCAAACTAAAACTTGACTGCTGATTCTGCTTCATTGGTACATTGTTTCTCTTTTCTTTCTCTATTTACCTGTTGATGTGTGATTTCCTTCAGCCTGGAGTCCTGGAGAAATACACACATATTTGTTGTTTTCAGTAAATATAATAGAAATAGACATGTATTTGCAATTTTCACCAAAAACCTATTTTGATGTTGTTACATTTATATTCAGACAGTTGAACCTGCATTAAAAAACAAGACTGTGTTTTAGACATCTCCATCCGTTTCAGCCAATCACAGAAGAGTAGATTTAAGGGTCATATTTTTTTGTGACAATACGACGAACAAGAAATTTATTATTTTTTAAATTTAAATTCTTATTAACAAGGGCTTCCTGGCAGAAGTCAGAGCATCCTGGGGGGAGGGGCTAAAACAGAGAAATGTCCAAAGTTAAGAAGACATAACAACAACATATTATATTGATTATTATCAGCCAGCACAGAAAAAGGGTTTAAAAGGGTTCAGCCAATCAGAGGCAGCAAGTCATGATCGTCTCTCAGTACTCAGTGATGAATACATTGTGTTTCCTGTGAGTGATTCACAATAAAAGTCCCCATTTTTTTGAGGTGTTTTAATATGAAGCAGCAGCAGCAGCAGCAAATGTTGAGTTAGCATTAGCAATAACTTAATGCTGCTCTGATACTCTGTAGGAGAGTGAACAGGAAACAGTGAGGCTGATATCAGATTACAAACAGCCTCATTGATCACATGCTGCATCGTTTCCTGTCTATTAGTCATGAGTCTGAATATATGGAGGACTCTACCACCAACAATATAAAACACTGCACACAGAGAACATTACTGAATTGACTGCATGAATATAAATGTATTACAAATATAATCAATAACTTGTGATTTGATTACAATGTTGGGGATTTTAACTTGAATGTGTACGATTTGACAAAGTCCAGGTCACATCATCACGTTTTATAAACAAAGAGGAAACATTTGAGGTGTTCTTATTTTAACATGGAGGCTGGTACAGTTCATGCAGTCAATAATTAATTACTTTAATTAATTATTTTTCACGAGGAATAATTTATTTATTTTGAAACTTTTTTATTTGATCACAACAACCTTGAAGGACGCGACAACACAACCTCACTCCATTGCCTTCACTGTTTAGTGGAATTGCAATAAAATTGTATGTGTGTGTACGTGTATGTGTGTGTGTCCTGTCAGGTGGAGCTCAGCAGTCTATGGAGGGTTTGAAGCTTCCAGAAATAAGCTCACCTCTCTACACTTCAGGATGTCATTGTCCTGGATAACTTTACAGTTCAGTCCAATGGAAACCCACTGACTGTCACTGTGACAGAGGAAGGAACATACTGGAAACATTGCTGTCAGAGATGATGTCACTGATGGGCTTACCTGAGCAGGTGAGATCCAGGATGTAGGAAAAGGAATATGATGTTAAACACTCTCTCAGAGCAGATCCAGAGAGAACACAGCCAGAGTTGATCCTCCACATAGGTCTCCTTGACGACTCCACTCCCTGTCCCATAGAAACAGCAGAGCCACAGTCCAGATCTCTACAGACAACAGCTGCTGTCTTCAGGTTCCAGTAAGAGTCATCTACTGGTCTCCAGTCTCCTTGATGTTTCACCTCCAGTATTCCTGCACAGCGACGGTCTCCTCCCACCAACATGACAGGTTCTGAACAGAAACAAGAGAGTCGTCAGTGAAAGAACAAAGTGAGTTTCAGTAGAACAGAAATGAACCAGATCAAAGCTGCAGCTCCTCTTCTACCTGAGCAGGTGAGTCCAACAGCTTTGCCAGGTGAGCAGGTGTTTCTATCTGAGCCTGAGCTTCTACAGTCCAGGAGAGCAGACTCATGGCCTCCACACTGGAACTCTTTGGTCCACATTGGAGCCTCCACTTCTCCATAGAGCGCCCCCTGGAGGACTGAAGGAGCCCCACAGCCAAGCTCCCTACAGACCACCTCTGCATCCTGCTGGTCAAAGTCATCTTCACACACTGAGGACCACCACTGGTTAGACTGGTTAGACTGGTTAGCCTTCACCTCCAGTCTGCCTGAGCACAGACTAGTCCCATTCACCAGCCTGACAGAGTCTGGAGAGATGATAGAAGATGAAAGAGAGAGAGATAAAAGACGCCAGACACTAAATAAAAAGATGTCATGAAACAATAATTCAGAGACAAAATTAAATAATACAATAATTCAATAATATTTAAATAATTCACATCATTTAACATACTACTGGTTCAATACATACAGGTCATTGACTGAGGAGTTTTCACAAGTACATATGACATAAGTAGAATGGGTCACAATGGTAAAAAACTAACATAATTAGGTCAGACACTAGGTCTAGAATAGTGGAGCCCAACCGATTGTGAGAATTTTAAACCCAGAACTGGAACACGCTCCGCTCTATAACGGTGTAACCACACAGGTGTCCTATCCTACCAGATACAATTCAACACGAGGGTGACAACACATCACATTACAAACATTAAGAATTTATCTTAACACAAAAACACTTTTACATGGAGGCTATTACAAACAACACTTTAACAACTTCAACAACCATCAATAGGAAACCACTTTAAAGCTTTGGCTTGGTAGTGCATGCTGGGTAATGGGAAGGAGGCAAACTCCAGTTCTGAAAAGTGAAGTCAATGCTTCATGTGTTAAAGCTGCATTCTCTCTAATGTCCATCAGGGGGCGACTCCTCTGGTTGTATAGAAGTCTATGAGAAAATGACTCTACTTCTCTCTTGATTTATAGACAATAAAGCAAGGTAGCTTTAGGGCGGGGCTAGACGGTGATTGACAGGTTCCTACCACCGCGTCGTCATCTTACAACTTTAACCCTTAGTGTGTTTTCACTTCATGAAAGTTAGTTGCAATAATTTGGTTGCCTAACAATGGTTGTACTGAGCTTCACCCTCTCAAGTCTCTTCTGGTTGCAAAAAAACAAGATGGCGACCGCCAAAATCTTGAAATTGAGGTTTTAAAGTGGTAGTCCACAAACCAATGGACGAAGTCACAGTGACTACGTCCACTTTTTATAAACGGTCCATGGCTCTGTCCTGTTGTTGCTTCGCATGTTGGGAGTCGTGGTCACTGCTCATTATCAGTGACAAGCTGGAGAAGTTTACAACTGTCCATGTGATCAACCAGCTAGCTAAGTTAGCTCAAAACACAAATATCAAAAGCCAAAAGATCAAAAACTTAAAATTTTTAGTCAGACTGGGAGGAGGATTCTTTTTTAGTTCACTAAAATCTAAACATCGTCTGTCTTATCTGCAATGTCAGCATGGTCTTACCAAAGTAGGGCACTTTGGAGCTGCATTATGAAACGGTGCACAGAAGCTAAGAGACGGATTAGTGCTACTGGGTTCATCATGTTGTGCTAACACAGAGACATTTTCCTTTATTATCATGTAGAATTCACCAGCAAGCGTTGTGGTGGAAGATGTTAAACATGAAAGAAGGGAGGGATGTTGCCTTGGAGATTGTGAGTTCTGATGGGACCAGGACTCTACAGAGAATGGTATTCTGGACTCACTTGGAGGAGAAGGGCTTTGAACACAGAGACCTACTGCTGCACACTGATGTAAGATGGCTGAGCAGAGGAACATTGTTGCTGAGATTCAGTGAGACTTTCTGAATTTTTCATTACATGCAGAAAATGCACAGCTACCAGTGGCTTTTGGATTCAGTGTTTCTGACAGATCTCCCTTTACTGTTCAACAAAGCTGATTTAGAGCTGCAGGATTATGATGAACATGTTATCAACAGGATCAGTGAAGGAAACACGTTTAATTAAAAGATACAACTGCTGTCAAGTAGGCTTTAACGCTGTGAACTTTCCTCACATGCCGACAGAAGTGAAACATCAGGGCAAAGACATTGTGCAGCTTGACATCTATGAGGAGGCCTACAGAAGTGGGGACAGGATCCTGTACAACCAGGCCAGAAACACATTGATGAGGGAGATCAAGGTAGCTAAGAGGAGCTACACTGAAAAGCTGAAGAAAAAGTTTTCAGCCAACGACCCCTCGTCAGTTTGGAGAGGCCTGGAAGTACTCACCAACTACAGGAGACCACCCCCCACTGAGGACAATCACCAACTGGCTGACGACCTGAATGTCTTCTCCTGCAGGTTTGATAAACCTACTCTTACACCCCCCACCTGCCCCATCATCATCAAACAACCACCTACTCCCCCTGCCTCCTCCTCACCTCTCCCAACCGACCCCCCACCGGCACTGAGGATCTGTGAAGAGGATGTGAGTCAGCTCTTCCACAGACAGAAGATCAGGAAGGCACCAGGCCCACACGGTGTGTCACCCTCGTGCCTGAAAGTCTGTGCTGACCAGCTGGCCCCCATCTTCACGCAGACCTTCAACCGATCACTGGAGCTATGTGAAGTCCCCTCCTGCTTCAAACGCTCCACGATCATCCCGGTTCCCAAGAAATCCTCCATCACAGGATTAAATGACTACAGGCCCGTCGCCCTGACGTCTGTGGTCATGAAATCCTTTGAGAAACTGGTGTTGACCCATCTGAAGGACATCACAGGGCCCATGCTAGACCCCCTGCAGTTTGCCTACCGTGCAAACAGGTCGGTGGATGATGCAGTCAGCATGGATCTGCACTACATGCTGCAACACCTCGACTCCCCAGGGACATATGCAAGCTCAGCATTCAACACCATCATCCCAGCAATACTCCAACCCAAACTCTCCCAGCTCACTGTGCCAGCCTCCACCTGTCAGTGGATCACAAACTTCCTGACTGACAGGACGCAGCAGGTGAGGCTGGGAAAAATCATATCCAGTACCCGGACTATCAACACTGGCACCCCCCAGGGATGTGTGCTCTCCCCACTGCTCTTCTCCCTCTACACCAACGACTGCACCTCAGAGGACCCATCTGTTAAACTCCTGAAGTTCGCAGAGGACACAACGTCATCGGCCTCATCAGGGACGGTGAAGAGTCTGCGTACAGACGGGGGGTTGAACAGCTGGTCCTCTGATGCGGTCAGAACAACCTGGAGCTAAACAAGCTCAAAACTGTGGAGATGAGAGTGGACTTCAGGAGGAGCCCCCCAACACTGCCCCCCCCCCCCCCCTCACCATACTCAACAACACTGTGTCCGCTGTGGAGACCTTCAAGTTTCTGGAATCCACAATCTCCCAGGACCTGAAGTGGGCCCCCAACATCAACACCATCAGGAAAAAGGCCCAGCAGAGGTTTTACTTCATGCGACAGCTCAGGAAGTTCAACCTGCCTCAGGAGCTGCTGATCCTGTTTTACTCAGCCTTCATCCAGTCTGTTCTCTGTTCCTCTATAACTGTGTGGTTTAGATCAGCCACCAAACAGGACAGGAACAGACTACAACGGATTGTCAGGTCTGCAGAGAGGATCATTGGTTCCAGCCTGCCCTCCATCCTGGATTTGTACACCTCCAGAGTCAGGAAACGGGCTGGAAAGATCACTGCAGACCCTTCACACCCTAGACACAAGCTGTTCCAACTCCTCCCCTCTGGTAGGCGCTACAGGGCTCTGTACGCCAAAACCACCAGACACAGGAACAGCTTCTTTCCGCTGGCCGTCACTCTCATGAACAATAAATAAGTCATACTGCACTACTACCTCTGTTTGCACTATTACCACCACTTGCACTATCACCTCAATTCCATTGACATTGTTGTTTATAGGTTTATGTTCACATGTGTATATATATATATATATATATATATATATATATATATATACACTTTTTTTTTGATATATATTGTATATAGCTGTTAAATGTTTATACCTACATCTGTTCTACTTTTTTGCTGCCCTTTTTATTCTTTATATATTTTTTTTCTTGTTTATTGTAAAATAGTGTATGTACATTGAGAACGGAGTGGAAACCGGAGCCAAATTCCATGTATGCGTACGCATACATGGCCAATAAGGCTGATTCTGATTCTGATTCTGATCAAAAGTGCTTTACTGAGAGCAAAATAGTATCAGTGTTCCACCTCGACAGCTTTGCTGCTGAGAAAGAGATTCTCTCTCTGCAGATTTACATTGAGATCAAATCAAGGGAAACACCTGGCATGAATGAATATGGGACTTACTGATGGAACACAAGTACCCACACCTCAGAAGATGTGCCTTGAACTTGATAAAGAAACATGTCTCCACTTCAGCAACACCAGGTGCTGAGCCAGTAGAGTTAAACATGCAAAAAAGTCACGTTTGAAAGCAGACAATGGGGAATCTAATGGTACACCGAATAAGGAAGCGACAGGTGAAGGCTCATGAAGGGATAAAGCCACCTCAGAGAGTGTTTTATAGACAGATTCCCAGGATGTAGTTAGGGAGGGACTGGACCAAAACATATGAAGTAGATTGGCAGATAGATGATGTCACTGATGGGCTTACCTGAGCAGGTGAGATCCACGGTGTTGGAAGAGGAATATGTTAATAAACAATCTCTCAGAGCAGATCCATAGAGAACACAGTGTGAGTCAATCCTCCACACAGATCTCTTTGAGGACTCCACTCTCTCTCTGATAGAAACAGCAGAGCCACAGTCCAGATCTCTACAGACAACAGCTGCTTTCTTCAGGTTCCAGTCAGAGCCATGTACTGGTCTCCAGTCTCCTTGATGTTTCACCTCCAGTGTTCCTGCACAGCGACTGTCTCCTCCCACCAACCTGACAGGTTCTGAACAGAAACAAGAGAGTCGTCAGTGAAAGAACAAAGTGAGTTTCAGTAGAACAGAAATGTACCAGATCAAAGCTGCAGCTCCTCTTCTACCTGAGCAGGTGAGTCCAACAGCTTTGCCAGGTGAGCAGGTGTTTCTATCTGAGCCTGAGCTTCTACAGTCCAGGAGAGCAGACTCGTGGCCTCCACACTGGAACTCTTTGGTCCACATTGGAGCCTCCACTTCTCCAAAGAGCGCCCCCTGGAGGACTGAAGGAGCTCCACATCCAAGCTCCCTACAGACCACCTTTGCATCCTGCTGGTCAAAGTCATCTTCACACATTGAGGACCACCACTGGTTAGACTGGTTAGACTGCACCTCCAGTCTGCCTGAGCACAGACTAGTCCCATTCACCAGCCTGACCGAGTCTGGAGAGATGATAGAAGATGAAAGAGAGAGCGATAAAAGACGCCAGACACTAAATAAAAAGATGTCATGAAACAATAATTCAGAGACACAATTAAATAATACAATAAGTCAATAATATTTATAATAATTCACATAATTTAACATAATACATACAGGTCATTGACTGAGGTGTTTTCACAAGTACATATGACATAAGTAGAATGGGTCACAATGGTAGAAAACTAACACAGCTGGGTCAGACACTAGGTCTAGACCAGTGGAACCCAATCTGTCCATCTGACTGGTTTCAAGCTGATTGTGAGAAAGTTAGACCCAAAGCTGGGATCATGAAATGATAAATTTATTTTCTGTTGTGCTCACTCCGCTCTATAACGGTGCAACCACACAGGTGTCCTATCCTGCTAGATACAATTCAACATGAGGGTGACAACACATCACATTACAAACATTAAGAATTTATCTTAACACAAAAACACTTATACATGTAGGCTACTATGAACAACATTTTAACAACTTCAACAACCATCAATAAGAAATCACATTAAAGCTTTGGCTTGGTGGTGCAGGCTGGGTAATGTGAAGGAGGCAAACTCCAGTTCTGAAAAGTGAAGTCAATGCTTCATATGTTAAAGCACATTCTCTCTAATGTCCACCAGGGGGCGACTCCTCTGGTTGTATAGAAGTCTATGAGAAAATTACTCTACTTCTCTCTTGATTTATTACCTCAGTAAACATTGTAAACATGAGTTTATGGTCTCAATCTCTAGTTTCAAGTCTTCTTCAATACAGCATGATGTTCATTTTGTAAATGATGGTCCATTTAGAGTCAAATAGACCATAAAGCAAGGTATGCTTTAGGGGCGGGGCTACACAGTGATTGACAGGTCTCTACCACAGCGTCGTCGTCTTACAACCTTAACCCTTTAGTGTGTTTTCACTTCATGAAAGTTAGTTGCAATAATTTGGTTGCACTTCTGGTTGCAAAAAAACAAGATGGTGACGGCCGAAATTTTGAATTTGAGGTTTTAAAATGGTAGTCCACAAACCAATGGAAGAAGTGACAGTGACTACGTCCACTTCTTATAAAGGGTCCATGGCTCTGTCCTGTTGTTGCTTTTGTTGGGAACGAAAAGGAGCGTGTTTAAGTTATCAGCATATATATAAAACTAAATTATTGACATCAATTGCATTATTAAAGTCAATCAAATTATTAACGATTATTCATAATAACGGGGCACCACCCTGCGAACAGGGACCAATAACCAAACGATAAACTAAATCTCATAGCTAGTGTTCACTCACAATGTCAATAGTCAAGGTACTATTCCACATTCAGAGTGAAAAGTGAAGGTGTTGAGTACGAGCACAGACCACATATCCAGCTATAATCACAATACACATGCACAAAGTAATCACAGAAAGCTGCTCTTTAAAGTATAACTGAGTTCATTAACTTCCAATAATAATGATCTAGTCAACTACTATCTAAAACTAACAACAAAACTATACATTTATGAGCACGCTATCTAAAATCAATGAACTGTTGTACGAAGGAGATTGTGTGTGTGTGCATGCATGTGTGTGTGGGGGAGAGGCGAGAGCACCGCTCAGACAACATATGATGTAATCTAAACGTAGCTATGTCACGTGGAACTACTCGTTGAAGATAGGCCAAACTATCAAAATGGAGTTTGCACGTGACCACGCTTGCGAGACTACAAAATGGCGTGGGATTCAAACGTGGTGATAGACAAAAGAGAGGTTGCGCTATCTAGAAGAAGAATAGAATAGAATAGAAATATACTTCATTCATCCCCAAGGGGAAATTTGTCTGTGGCAGCAGCAAACAAGGTTACACAATAAAGTAAAAATATTAAGTGTGGAAGAGTGTCTACATGTGTCTACATGTGTCTGAAGCAGTTAACTCACCCCCGGAGCTACATTAGCTTAACAATATATGTGTCGGTTCATAAAAGAAGACAGAAAGCAAACAAAACAAAATAAATCCTCCAATCCTTTTGAGTTTCTCGACAGAACTCAGGCAGCACGGCTTCGTGCGGCGCGGTGATAAACTCTCTGTGCATCAGAGATACTTTCTTCGGCTCAGTAAAGGAATGTTCTTTCCTTACAACCGGCATGAATCGACTTAAGGGGAAAGAGAAGTTGTCCTCTTTCTCTGAAGAATCCGTTTCTTCACTTCTGCTGGAAAATTGTCTGTTTCCTCTTCCAGGATGCGAACAAAAACAAAATGCACAGAAGCTAAGAGACGGATTAGTGCTACTGGGTTCATCATGTTGTGCTAACACAGAGATATTTTCCTCTACTTCCTTTATTATCATGTAGAATTCTCCAGCAAGCGTTGTGATGGAAGATGTTAAACATGAAAGAAAGGAGGGATGTTGCCTTGAAGATTGTGAGTTCTGTTGGGACCAGGACTCTACAGAGAACGGTATTCTGGACTCACTTGGAGGAGAAGGGCTTTGAACACAGAGACCTACTGCTGCACACTGATGTAAGATGGCTGAGCAGAGGAACATTGTTGCTGAGATTCAGTGAGACTTTCTGAATCTTTCATTACATGCAGAAAATGCACAGCTAGAGGACTACCAGTGGCTTTTGGAATCAGTGTTTCTGACAGATCTCCCTTTACTGTTCAACAAAGCTGATTTAGAGCTGCTGATATGATGAACATGTCATCAACAGGATCAGTGAAGGAAACACGTTTAAAAGATACAACTGTTGTCAAGTAGGCTTTAACGCTGTGAACTTTCCTCACATGCAGACAGAAGTGAAACATCAGGGCAAAGACATTGTGCAGCTTGACATCTATCAGGAGCAACATCAGAACATCAGAAGTGCTTTACTGAGAGCAAAATAGTATCAGTGTTCCACCTGGACAGCTTTGCTGCTGAGAAAGAGATTCTCTGCAGATTTACATTGAAATAAAATCAAGGGAAACACCTGGCATGAATGAATAGTTATGGGACTTACTGATGGAACACAAGTACCCACACCTCAGAAGATGTGCCTTGAACTTGATGAAGAAACATGTCTCCACTTCAGCAACACCAGGTGCTGAGCCAGTAGAGTTAAACATGCAAAAAAGTCTCGTTTGAAAGCAGACAATGGGGAATCTAATGGTACACCGAATAAGGAAGCGACAGGTGAAGGCTCATGAAGGGATAAAGCCACCTCAGAGAGTGTTTTATAGACAGATTCCCAGGATGTAGTTAGGGAGGGACTGGACCAAAACATATGAAGTAGATTGGCACATAGATGATGTCACTGATGGGATTACCTGAGCAGGTGAGATCCAGGATGTAGGAAGAGGAATGTGATGTTAAACAATCTCTCAGAGCAGATCCAGAGAGAACACAGTGAGAGTTGATCCTCCACATAGATCTCCTTGAGGACTCCACTCTCCGTCTGATAGAAACAGCAGAGCCACAGTCCAGATCTCTACAGACAACAGCTGCTGTCTTCAGGTTCCAGCCAGAGCCATGTATTGGTCTCCAGTCTCCTTCATGTTTCACCTCCAGTGTTCCTGCACAGCGACTGACTCCTCCCATCAACCTGACAGGTTCTGAACAGAAACAAGAGAGTTGTCAGTAAATTAATTAATTTAATTAATAAAATATCAAACTAAAACTTGACTGCTGATTCTGCTTCATTGGTTCTTTATTTCTCTTTTCTTTCTCTATTTACCTGTTGATGTGTGATTTCCTTCAGCCTGGAGTCCTGGAGAAATATACACATATTTGTTGTTTTAAGTAAATATAATAAAAGTAGACATGTATTTGCAATTTTCACCAAAAAATGTATTTGGATGTTGTTACATTTATATTCAGACAGTGGAACCTGCTTTTAAAAACAAGACTGTGTTTTAGATCTCTCCATCTGTTTTAGCCAATCACAGAAGAGTAGATTAAAGGGTCATATTTTTTTGTGACAATATGAAAAAACAAGAAATGTATTATTTTTTAAATTCAAATTATTATTTACAAGGGCTTCCTGGCAGAAAGCAAAGCATCCTGAGGGAAGGGGCTATAAAAAGAGAAATGTCCAAAGTTAAGAAGACAGCCACCATTACATACAATCACAACAAGCATTGTGTTGCTTGAGTATACTTCAGTGTGAGAACCTTTCAGACAGAAGCAGTCATTAGCTGAGAACTGCCGTTGAAGTTTCTCTGAGTACAGTTGTTCAGCATCTCTCACCTCGTGGCTGAACCTGTGCTTAGACTCTTTAAACCTGTCCTTGCTGGTAGAGTTCATGCAGTCAATAATTCATTACTTTAATTCATTATTTTTCACGAGGAATCATTTATTTTGAAACTTTTTCAACAACCTTGAAGGACGCGACAATACGACCTCACTCCATTGTCTTCAGTGTTTAGTGGAATTGCAATAAAATTGTTGTAGTGTGTGTGTGTACGTATGTGTAGGTGTGTATGTGTGTGTGTGTATGTGTGTGTGTATGTGTGTGTGTACGTGTGTGTGTAAGTGTGTGTGTGCATGTGTGTGTGTGTGCGTATGTGTGTGCGTATGTGTGTATGTGCATGTGTGTGTGTGTGCGTATGTGTGTGTACGTGTGTGTGTGTGTGCGTATGTGTGTGTGTGTGTGTACGTGTGTGTGTCTGTGTGTACGTATGTGTGTGTGTACGTGTGTGTGTGCATGTGTGTGTGTGCGTATGTGTGTGCGTATGTGTATGTGTGTATGAATGTGTATGTGTGTATGTGTGTGTACGTGTGTGTGTATGTGTGCGTGTGTGTGTACGTGTGTGTGTCTGTGTGTATGTGTGTATGTGTGTGTACGTGTGTGTGTGCATGTGTGTGTGTGCGTATGTGTGTGCGTATGTGTGTATGTGCATGTGTGTGTGTGCGTATGTGTGTGTACGTGTGTGTGTGTGTGTGCGTATGTGTGTGTGTGTGTGCGCGTATGTGTGTATGTGTGTGCGTGTGTATGTGTGTGTGTGTGTGCGCGTATGTGTGTGTATGTGTGTGCGTGTGTATGTGTGTGCGTGTACGCGTATGTGTGTGTGTGTATGTGTGTGTGTGTGCGCGTATGTGTGTATGTGTGTGCGTGTGTATGTGCGCGTATGTGTGGGTATGTGTGTGCGTGTGTATGTGTGTGCGTGTACGCGTATGTGTGTGTGTGTGTGTATGTGTGTGTGTGTATGTGTGTGTGTGTTCTCTGATTTAAAGATACAACAGTAATATTGTAATAAAACACATCATCTCTAAATCAGAGTCCTACCTGAGCTCCACACCAACAGCAGCAGCATCAACAGGTGATCCATGGCGTCCAGGTAGACCGTCTCTCTGCCCATCTGTCTCTCGCCCATCTGTCTCTCTCCCGTCTGTCTCTCTCCCGTCTGTGTGTCTGTGTGCTGTCCTCGGTGTATATCTTCGTACAGGAAGAGGTGGAGCTTTACTGATGGCTTATCTGTCTTTAGTTTTACAGAGAAGAGTCTCTGTCACATGATCAGCTTCTTCTGTCCACCATGTTTCCAGTGTGACCAGTGGATCAGACACTTCTTCACTCTGGTGTCTTGGTTCTCACTTTGGTCTGACACAAATCTGTTTAGTTATTGTCCTGTATAGCATGTGGGCTCATGGAAATAGTATAGAACCATATAACCATAGATCTATAGAGCTAGAGAAATAGAAATATAGGAAAGAGTTAGATTGTCTTTATAGTTGTTTTAAATCTTCTGTGTTTTTTTGACTCTTATTATAGTAGTTTTATATTTTCTTGTTGTCGTTTTACATGTTTGTGGTTTTCTTTAACTTTCATGGTTGTTTGAGTCTCTTTGTAGTTGCATTATGTCTCTTTGTAGTCATTTTGTTATAATAAGTCCTTTATAAAGGTGCAAGATGTTTTCAGCTGTCTGTCAACAGATCAATATCTCTGTGAGCACATCCAGCACCTTCCTGTGTGTTGCTATGGTGATCCATACATCATGTGTCGTCAGTTTGTTTCTCCTTCACTGAATAGTTTCTAGTGATTTATTAGTTGTGATGATTTAGTGAACTCCTGATTCAAACTGACTCTGTTGTTGCTCTTTATCAAGTTTCTCCTGTGAGAACAGAGATGGAAGAAGCACTCACATCTTTTACTTCAGTAAAAATACTAATACGACAGTGTAGAAGTACTCTGTTACAGTAACAGCACTAATACGACAGTGTAGAAGTACTCTGTTACAGTAACAGCACTAATTGTGGACAGTGGACCATTTCAGAATAATATTATTATATTGTATTATAATGATTGAAGCATTAAAGAGGACCTATGATCTTTTCTGCTTCCTCCCTGTCCTTTAGTGTGTTCTATATACCTTTGTAGATTAAAAGGTTGTAAAGTTTCAAAGCCTGAAGTCCACGACCAAAGGGAGTTACTCTCCCCTCGGAAACACTTCTCCTGAGCTCCTCAGTTCTTTTCTTTACTTTTAAAGTAGTGATGTCACCAAGTCACACATTTGTATGATAGCTGCCTACCGGCTAGTTTAACACGCCGTCAAACAAAAAGGTGGTGAGAGCGGAGCTGTGGCTCAGTCACAAGAGTTTGGTTTGAGGTGGTCATGTCCAGACGCTGTGTTAAATGATTTAATATCAGATAATCATATTGATTTATTGGTTGTGTAATGAAGAATATGTCAGCCTAAATGAATCAACTCCTCCAAGTCATATTAATACTCACATTCCTCAGGAGGTGGAGTAGCAGCCATCTTTGACTCAAGCCTATTATTAAAACCTAAACCTAAACTAAATTATAACTCATTTGAAAGCCTGGTTCTTAGTCCTTCACACCCAACCTGGAAAACAATACAGCCAGTTATATTTGTTATAGTGTACCGGGCCTCAGATCAGAGTTCTTATCAAGTCTAGTCCTTAAAACAGATAAAGTCACTATTGTAGGTGACTTTAATATTCATGTGGATGTCGATAATGATAGCCTTAGTACTGCTTTACCTCTTTATTAGATTCGATTGGCTCCTGTCAGAGTGTACAGAAACCCACTCACTGTTTAAACCTTCAACCTTGTTCTGGCTTATGGCATGAAAATATAACATTTAATAGTCTTTCCACAGAACCCTCTTTTAATTGGACCATTATCTAATAACTTTTGAATTTCTACTAATGGAGTGTACGCCATTAGGCAAAAGTTTATACACTAGATGTCTATGTGATAGTGCTGTAGCTCAATTCAAAAAAGCGATTCCATCTGTATTTATTTCAATATCATGTCTCAGTATAACAGAGGACAAAGTAGCTGTAATTAACCTGCAAATTTGTGATTTTGGGCTTTATAAAATAAATGTAATTACAAATGTAATTGAATGAACCGGTTGGTAAAGTCTGCGGTGATGAACGTCTCACGGCTTCAACAGCAGAGCTAAACTCTCTAAACCAGAAGTCTTCAAAAGGGGGTCCGCGACCCCTAGGGGGTCCACGGAGGTACTGCAGGGGGTCCGCGAAATTTTTGGTTGATTAGACAATTAAAAAAAAATATATATATATATGTAGATTATTTCTCTGTTGTAACAATGCTTCTTGGTAATAAATGTTATACCGTTGGAAAGCCTGTTTAGTTACCTTTCAAACGGTGCCCCATTTGCAAGGAACATGCATTTCTGGGATGAGCAGCACAGCTGAGTATGTGGGTTGCGCCCATGAAAGATTTGCATAATTATCATGCAATTGACAGACAATGTTGATATTGGCATTGGTATCAGTTGACAAAGTATGTTTATAAATGGCAGTAACACGGCCACCCTACTCACTGTACCTCGCACATGTTTAAAATAACAACATGAATATATAAACCTCTGTATTATTTGAATAGCTTAGTATTGAATGCACAATAAAAAGGTATTCACGGTACTAGGCCCATTTAATATAAAACACAATTTTATACAATATATATAGTCGGGGGTCCCTGCTCCATCTCCCTATCAGTTTGGGGGTCAATGGCCTGAAAAACGTTGAAGACCCCTGAACTAAACGTTCTCCATTGATTCTCTATGGTAGTTCTCATCACTACGGGTGTAATATATATTTTGGCCACAAGCAGGATTTTCCCGGTGCTGTTTCTCACTAAACGAGACCCCGTTTTTACGTCTTTCGTTTCCTCTCTTCAAAAACATAAAAATACATTCAAAAATTGTGAAAATGCAACAAAAATAAAATAAATATTACTCCCCGTCGGGGAATCGAACCCCGGTCTTGTTGTACATATTTGTGTTGTGTATTTGTGACCTTGCACTATGGACTCTGTGTTCAATGTTTACTGTCCCCTGTTATATATATTAAATATATTTTTTTCACTAATATCTACATGTCTCATTAATAAGTGAATCCTTATAGTGAACAGTAAATACATATTTAATTAAAGTAATTAAGTGATTGCAATTTAAATGTTCATAATTAGGAAAACTGCAATATAATAGGTTAATAGCCATAAATAAGTCAAGTACTTGATAATCTATCTGCCACTACAATCTAGTAATAATCAGTAAACAGCAAAGTTGGATACACATTTCTTGATTTATAAATAGCTCTTTATCATTGATGAGTGGCTTTGCCACAACTGAGACTCGAACCTGCGTCCAGGAGCTGAAAACAGCGCTATGAAAGTGGATTTTGAGCACCTTGGACAGCGTTAATAATGCTGCAACTTCATTGGCTGTCAGCGAATGCCACCGACTGGCCTCCGCCATGGTGAGGGTTATTTTGATCTTTGAACTATTTATAGACTAGTTTATTTGTTTCTCCTTTTGTCACGTGTCTTATTAATTTGGGAAGGTGGTCCCCTGAATGGTTTTAACAATGAAGTGGGCCTACAAGTTAACAGACCTATGTCATCAGAGCAGGCTGTTTCCTTTTTATGCAGGTTACCTAGATTCTAGGCACTCGCCACACCTTTTACAGAAACATAATGCAGGTTCTAACTCGGAGTCTTCACCTTGTGGGAAAACGACGTGAGACATCAGGCAACCACCAATGTCCCGACCGAGGAAAAGACGACAGAAGTCGTGTGTTTTGAAAAATAAAGACTCGACATAACTTTGATCATCATTGTGGATTTTTCATTGGTCTTTACTTGCAGCCTGCTAATCCTGCTCATGAGTCCTCAGAAGTGTGTTATAGTATCATACACTCTTCTACAGGGCTGTCACAAAGGCATACATAGCATGTTGTTGATGTGTATAAGACATGACTAGAGTTTATAAGCTGTTATAATACGTTAGAGCACTTTGTTTCTTTATAACTGGCTCAAGTGATAGTAGTCATAATGTGCAGTGTAACCCAGGACTCACATTGTTATATTCATAATCCGCATGAACCTATAATGCTGCACTTATAATACATTATGTCCTCCACTTATAACACTTAGTAAACCTTGTTAGAAGTTGTTACGCATGATTATATACGAGTTATACAAAGCTTTACATGATGTCATATAAACATGACCTTCATAAGTGTTACTGATTTCTTCGCAACCACAAACGAACAATGCGCTCTAGTTTCAGCTTTTAATATATAAATGATAGAAACATTGAATATCGGGTCGGGTTAGGGTGTCTCATGGACGGTACTGCATTGTCCTAATGTTATGCTGTTCATATAAACATGAACACAAAGTCTTTGTGACGGCGAGATGTGATAATTTAGTAGAAATGATGTAGTGTACATGTAATAATAACAATAATAATAACAGTGCACATGATCCAGTTCCAACTAACAGTTCTCTCTTAAGCATCGGCAAAATATATTTATAATTAGTGTTCAGGTAAACTATGATGTACTATATGTAACATGCTAATACTGAACACATGGCGCTACAAAAATTGAAAAAGGTATTGGGGAAAAAAGTAATTTGTAAAAAAGTATCCTTAATAATTAAAAAACACACTGCAATGATTGCAAAATGTAGTTTATTCTTACTCTATAATTCCACATACACCGTCCTGCTGCCATACATATCAATTGACATCAGTATTTAAATAAGACAACAATAAGACCTGTTTAAATAGGAACCAATGGTGCTGGAGCTGAAAGCCACAGACAGCTTAGGGAAGTCAGAAAGGCCTGAGAGACACACTGGCACATTGTTGGTTTTGGTCTTACACAATCATGCTCGCAATATCCTGTAAGTAGATGTTCATGCTAAACATACAGGAACACACATCTTCTGGTTAAGAAAAGCAGAAAGTAACACCCTCGTGAGAAGTGAAGCATCTTTCCTGAAGCGGAGTGGAATCACACTTCAGTAGTTAGTCAGTGTCCCAGTGTTATCCACGCTCCTCTTTACTCTCCACGTGTGAACGCTGCTCTTCTGTATTCTTCATCCAGCCGATGTGACGTCTTCTTTTAACTTGAGGATTCTTTCCATCAGCAGTCATCGGCCTTTGAGTGTCTGCGACTGGAAATAAAGAGTCTCACTGCCGGCTGCCAAGAACACACGTTTACGTACACTTAAAGAATAAACTGATGCTTTCAATAATGTAATTTGATAGTTTTAAGAAGTTGTCTTCTTCGCCGACTTTGAGTTGAATACATGTCCCACTGAGCTTTACATTAGTTTATGAATACATTTCCCAGCATGCATATTTGGGTTGACTCTCCAGAAACCTTTCTTCTAGTCTCATGTGACATTAAGATGTCTTTTAATGAAAAAATGAAACGTAGATAACACATGTTCTCCTCACTGCGTATGCAGCTGACTGAGACTTCACTGGCGTGGTCGGATCCATACCGTCGACTTGGAAGGTTTTCACGTTGCTCACCTTCTAGGCCACATCAGTGCAGAGCTGACAGAAGTCAAGTCATCCATGCTTTCCTTTCACTCATATTTAGGTGTAGGCTCCACTAAGCTGATTACTCATGAAATGTGTCGTATGTATCGTGACAGTATCATAAATGACAAGTGGAGACGATCACAACATTCAAATTCTGTGGTACCGACACACACGCAAAGTCTAACTATGGAAGCAAACTGCAGCAGTGAGTCTCAGCAGCACAGGGGTAGTATCCACAGGCTCATGATTAGTAATGACAGTTCTGTCTGACTCTGGATGGATCAGTCTCTTCTGTATTCATCAGCATACAGAGCGTTTTGCTCTGAACAGCAGGTACAGTATCACCAGCAACAGGCCACACAGATCCAATGCGTTTTAAACAGCAGCAGGATCAGTGGGGGAAGAAACTAACTAACTGACTAACTAACAGAATAAAGGAAGTGACATATGACACATGCTACATGACATATTGCTCACTTTCTGTTTACTCAATGAAAGTTTTTTTTTTACCCCCTTTGCTACACTGTGATATGGAGCGAAGCGTGCTGCCAGCAGTTTGAGTTACTGGTAAAAATATCCCACTTCCTGCTCGCACTGAGTAAAACATGCAGTCTGAAGAAACTCACCAGTTTCCACCTCAGGATCTTGATCCACTCGTCTGCCTCCACACCCGTCTTTGCACAGAGAAAGAATGTCCTCTCAGGAAACACCAGGCTGTGGACACAAGGAGAGCAGAGGTGTGCATCACTCTATAGGATCTAGTTTCTACACATCAAAGTCTTGGGTTCCCGCACTACTGGAATCTATGGGTAGAGTTCTCCTCCAATCACAAACAGGCATTTGCCCACTGAAACTTTGCTTATGACGATCTAGTGACTGGTGGATCCATTGTATATTTAAAAGAAACCCTTTTTGTTGGGAGTAAAGGGGACAGGCGTAGTATGCCAAGTGATAAAAAATCTCTGACCTGACTTCACAAAAACATTGTATGCAACATACACAACAAACACATACACAACAAACACTGCTGCCTGTTGCCAGACGAGCAGCGCCCGTCCTCAGGCCATCCGTCAAATAAAGAGTAACCGCCCATTGGATTGATATGTACTGTAGTACTGCAGCATTGGACATCCAGTTAAAGGGGGACAGTGGGTGTAACCTCTGTAAAGCCACAGCTGTCTTTCACTTCATGTGCACTTCTCCTTCCTTCCTCTTGTTTTCTTCTGCTATTTCACTACTCACACTTCCTTTTACAAACAACACAAAGGGTCCAGTTTAGAAAGCACAACTCTGCTGTGGCCTCAGACTGCAGTGCTGTGATTTAAGACATATTTTATTTGCTTTTTCTATATAATGTTGGTGTCATCTGATACATATTGCATATATTTAGGGCCCGAACACCGGCAAAGTCGGGCAAAGGACATATTGTTCTTCTAATGTTCATTATTATTATTGTTAGGGCCAGAGCACCGATGAAGTCGGAGCGTAGGACATGGTGTACTTCTAATGTTCATTATTATTATTATTATTATTATTAATAATAATCCCGGCTCCGCTAGTCCCTGCCGGTGTGTCCTTGGGCAAGACACTCAACCCCAAATCGCCCCCGAAGGCTGTGCCATCAGTGTGTGAATGGATGAATGATGACTTGTAGTGTTAAAACTTTGAGTGGCCAGAAGACTAAAGACTATACAAGTACAGTCCATGTACCATTTAACAGAACAAAATGTCATAAATTGTCGCTGTGGATGTATCAACGCTCACAAGCTAGCCAGTAGGTCACTTCTTAGCATACATTGTGTAAATAGGCAACATAGTAATCTGATGTCAGACAGAACTGCCAACTCGTTAATAATGTTGTACTGAGAAGACATGCCATACATGTCAAATATATTTGTTAACCAAGGAGGTCATATCCATAGTGAAGGATTCAGAGATGTCGGTTAAAAGTACGACTCCTACATGTGTGGTTGGGTTTTAATTTCCACATTCCTTTACGGTGCATCCCCTCAGGGCTGATCACTGACTGACATCACTTACCAGAAACAGTTGACTCTGTCCTGAGAGTAGTCAAACTGGACTGCAGAGCAGGCTCTCAGATCCAGGGTTCGGATGGGCTCTTCACCCTGCAACAGAGACACTCTGCAGCTTACACGTCCACACTACGAGCGGCTTCATACAATTGCTCCATCCGCATACTGTCATCACATATCCAAAGTGAAGCTGTGAAATAGCACATCTAACACACCGTGTACTTGAGCCGAAGAGAGCCTCACCATTTTGTCTTTGAAGTATTTGAGTTCGTATCTGTTCAGCGTGAACCACCTCTGTTTCCAGTTCTGCAAAAAGAGGAAGTATCGCCTCAGTAACTGGTCTGTGTTCAGACTCTGAGTCCTGCTCCACTACATCTCCAGATGTCTGATAACAGCTGATTTGTGTGCAGACATATCTTACCTTCACAATCGCTCCTTGTTTCACCAGATAGCCTTCCTTTGTGCCCAGCTGAAAAGACAAGCTTTGTGTTAGTAGAAAAATGATTCTACTATATCCTACTATACTATAACGATAATTCTGTTTTATTGCAACTTGGATCTGGGGGGGAAAAAAATCACCTAATTTTATTTTTGAACTTTTAACCACATGTCACGGCTCTTCATCGGTGAACAGAGTTGTTTGGCTCATTAGTCATGGGGTTGGTTCAGTCAGTTCAGTTCAGTTAGCCCAACTATGGGTCTCCTATCACATGATGACAGGTGGTTGTATATGGTTGGAGCTGGTAACGCCTGTCTCTGATCAAAGATGGTCTCTGGTGGGGTCTGTAGATCTTGAGATCTTAAGGTGTTGAATGGTTTGTGAGAGAGGCCCACTGGAGTGGTTCTGAAGGTCACCATTGAGTTACATGTGACAGAGTTTGTGAGTTCAGATTGAGTGGGGTTCCTGTACACTGAGTGTCTTTATGAACCCGTCAGCCTTCAAATGAACACAGGTGCCTAAACACAGCTCCTGTAGTTTGATGACAAAAGGTCATGTGATGACAACTGAACCAACGACACCATTTGCTGACACCATAACTGTCGGTCAAAACAATAAATGTAATATCCATGTTGTAATAATCCAGAATTACCTTTCAAATCAGATTTAAAGAGAGCTGAATGGACCCCCCCCCTTAAGGTTACTTTGGTCACATGACATCACAGAGGGACATCTGACACACTTTGGGATCAGCTGCTCACAGATGTGAGCGTGCAGAAAGGGGCATACCGATGGTGCGTTCGGTACCAGATCATTTTCTGTGCGGCCCGTCTGTATGGCTGTGTGAACTCGCACCGACTCGTAGATGGACGGCTCCTCCACGCGCCACGGGTACGGACACTTCAGCACAATCAGGGTTCCTGGTTCAGAGGCAGAGGGCGGGTCACAGGCCTGACTACCTCACAATAACACACAGAAGCAATACAACGTCCAACAACTCAACAGATGAGCCTGGGGCTATTCTCTTGTTGTTGGATTGGAAAAATGTGGAGTGGATCATTTTTAACAATGGAAAACACTGGAAAATCAACAGCTTTAAATGAACGTAGGGTAACAGCGGAGGGTTAGGCATAAAACCTTGGTGTGCTGGTAGTCCTTGGACCGCTATAACTACTTTGGTCTAGTCAATCTCTCTCCTCCAGCTCATTCTGTATGCTGCCACTCGGCTTTAATAATGTTATGGTAATCCTTGGTGAGATCTTTGGGACTCCCTGTCTGAGTATATCAGGCTAGCCGCCTTGGTAGCATCTTGTACGTCACTATAATTCTTTTAGCTTTTCTACTCATAAACACTTTGGAGCTCTACTTTTGTATTTGATCCCGTCACCCATTTGTGCACAAACCTGAGCTGGAACGAGGGATTTCTAGTATAGCTTCACCTTCGCTATGAAAGCCATTCACCAGAACGATAGCCAATAGATCAAATGTGGCGTTTCACTGTATGAGCTGGTCATATGCAGTAAGCTTTGTTAGTTAGAAGAGCTGAAGGTCTGCATACCTGTGTCACTGCCCAGCAGAGGCTGGTTGGCAAAGTGGTTGACGAAGTCGTGAAGGGTTGTAAACTCGTTGAAGCCGAACAGGTAACCATTGTCTTTGCGTGTCACATGAAAATGCTTCACAGAATCCTTCGCCCTACGTGTGGACAAACAAACATTTAACAATGCACTGTTAAAGTCATTCATGTGCACAAATACAGTCTTGTCAGTATTATATAAGTATTTGTTAGATTGTTTCCCATCTTGGTAATGGCCTCCGGTTGAAGACATGCTTGGTTTTAACAGCACGTACATGAAGTGGCTGCGAGAGTGGCGTGTTCATCAAGCATACTTCCTGTGTAGCCTGTGCGTTAAAAAGTATACCCACTAGCGTGAAGATCACGGCCAATCCATCCCTGACTGACATCAGATGATCTATTTTAACAGCTTCAGATTATGCTCGATTAGTTTCTCTCAAAAAACTGACAAGGTTTATTTATTGTCATTGTACAACATGTTTCGCAAAGGAAATGCAGTCTGTTGCCCGGTTCTGCTACATAAGAAAAATACAAGCAAAAAAGAAGTGTGGTGGTCTGATATCTGGTACTTGTGTTTCATTTAGAATGTACGTTTTAGACGGACTGACCTGACGGACAGGGCGAAGCAGCCTGGTCCCTCGTTACTGTTCCTCAGGAGATAACTTCCATCAGTCCCATTGGACAAGAGAAGGGCCTCTGTGGCATGACGGGACAGGTCATAGTGGTACCACCTTCAACAAAATCGACAAGATTAACCTGGAACTCTACTGGGATGAACTGACAGTCAGACAGTCGATCTTGATCTATTCTATTTCCATGGGAATAAAAGAGATCGTCTAAACTGCCACAATCTTTAAAGGCAGGATCGGTAATCTTCAAAAACTCTTCTGATATTTTTGTTGAAATTACATCCAGACAGCAATCAATGAATCAAATTGATTCAATCTGTTATCTGTGACTGTCGCAGGACTGTAATAAGCCCGACCAATCACTTCATTCGAGTGAGGGAGGCCTGAAGGGACGTGCTGTCAGGGTTGCCGACTCTGCGACTTTCTTGCTCGAACTAGCAACTCTTGGAGCTATTGGTAAATGGACTGTACTTCTCTAAAAAGGCAGAGTCAAGCAGTAGCTCTGGGCCTTCTCTCTTCTTTCTGCTCTGTGTGGAATACACACTGGTCCACATCAGACACTCTGACACTGAGATGAGAAACAGCAACGTCCACATTCACTGCATTAAGGTGCGCTGCGAGCATTTGTATCCTGAATAGAGCACAGATCTGTGGGCGACTGTGGCGTCGTCCTTCATTTAGAGGATCGGGGGTTCGATGTCCGGGCAAGACTATTACTATTACTATTGCCGATACCATTGCTGCTTTTGTTATCATTATTATTCTACTATATCCACTGATGCTGTTATTATTAGTTGATATAATTTTTCCATCATTATTATGCTCACTACTCTCATTATATGAATCATTTCTGTCATATGCATCGAATGTGTTGTTACTCTGTTGTTATTCATTCTGTACACACATCTGTCACACTTCTATCCATCCTGATAGAGGGATCCCTCCTCTGTTGCTCTCTTTAAAGTTTCTTCCTTTTTTTCTCTCCCCATTAAAGTGTGTTTTGGGGGAGTTTTTTCTGTACCGATGTGAGGGTCAAAGGTCAGAGGATGCTGTTTGTGTACAGATTGTAAAGCCCTCTGAGGACAATTTGTGATTTTGGGTTATACAAAAGAAATTGAATTAAATTATAAACTATTCCACTAAAGAGGCATGGTTTGCAGATAAATACGAGACAAGAGTTGATGAAAAATATTCCTTTTGATTAAACAGTTGGTTTTCAAATGAAATGGAGACGACTGTTGCTGGTAAACAAGCCACAGACTGTAAGACAGCTGCAGAGGAAACTAGTAAAGGGATGTGAAAGTGCAGTATTTGCATAGAGAGCTGCTGAGGGATTATAAAAAATGAAAGTAGTAGAATGCATTGTTTAACTATTGTATTGGATAGCATTGGATTGTACAGGTGTACATGGTATGTCAGAGAGTTTAAGGTTAAAGTTTAATTTTGTACTTCACAAGTCATGTTTTAGAACCAGCTTTAGGTTTATTGCTGCCCTGCTCTGAGCTCCATGTAACATCCTACTTCCATTGTCTCTAGTTCATTACATGAGAGTCCATACAAACTGTAACCAGTCAAACGGTTTGAATAATGCCTACTATGCAAAACTACTCTACGAAGAAGCCAAGTCGTGCTATGAACAGTTGAGAAGTGGCAGGAATTTATGACACTGTCGACTGTCTGGGTCAAATGAATTCCCAGATATTACATTTTGTGATTACTCTCAACATATTTTCTGTTTGTGAGTAGGTCAGAATACTTTGAATGACGTCATTGTGATACGGATTCTGGTTCAGTCAAGTGGGGCTCATGACTGGCATCGTTTTCTATCAGAGAAGATGTTAGTCATATTTTTTTGTTTAGATTACAAATCATATTTTCTAAATTTGCTAATAGATTTGCGTGATCTAAATACATTCCTTTGACTTATGAATGGATGTTAAATGTTGTATTCTGAAAAACTATTTTTTTCTTTGGGAACTATTGTTATTAATCTAATGAGAGATCAGCTGTGATAAGAGGAAGGGGTGGGACTTCGTGCAGAACGCGGTATCGGCGCAGTCTATTGTTATTATTATGCGTTTGTTAAGTTTGTTGAAAGTGAAAATAAATCGACCAACTCACGGCAATGGAATCAGCGTCTGTAGAGTCCATCATCTGGACTGTTTAACCCGTAAGGTGGCACAGTGTATAAGAACAACAAATAACAGCGTCCCACGCGCTCTACATCTGCAGTAAGTCCCACGCGCTCTTACCCCAAAGTCTCCAACTCGTCTCCAGACGCATCGCTGTAGTAACTCATGTCAGGAGGTCGGGGTCGGTGCGCACGAGGAGCAGCAGCAGTCACACAGAAGTGAGAGCTGTGAGCTCGAGGCAGACACGCCTAAAGAGGAAATGAAGACTACTGCAATGCATCCAGAGTCACGAGCGGCCTCAGAGGGTTACCTCAGCATTCCAGTCATTTATCCAAAGCAACTCACAACCAGTGCATTCAACTACACAAGCCCAACGTTAAAAAAAAATGGTAGAACGTATAGCCCTCCATCAGCTCCATCAGACGCTGAACTGCTTCAAGTGCTGCATTTAGAGTCAGTCTGAACAAATGAGCTTCCAGTCAGCCTGCTGTCAGTCATTGTGAAGTATCCAATATGTCACATGTGGATGTGTGAAACCAGCCCGGTCACTCTCTACTCATCAGACACCAGTGTTCACCTCCACAGTGTGATGCTGATGACGCACCATGCTGTGAAGACCAACTGATGTAGTGTTCGGAGTATTTGAGTACATTTTCTGTTTCACAGCTGAGAACACCACAATAGAATGAATTTCATTTGGGTATTAAAAAACAAAGTCAGCCTGCCATTCATTGTCTATAGAGCAGCTCCAGACTTTACACTTGATTACATCACAACTTTCTGGCTTTGAGAGAGAGAGTAGCTCATGTTCACAAATGTTGATGGAATGTTTCCAGGCCAGGGAAATAACATATTGGAGTTCTTTGTTTAGGTGGTGTTCCCCTTGCAGGTTTGCATTGCATCAAAGTGGAAAGGATAGTTCTGGTGTTTTGAAGTGGGGTTGAGGTACACATCCATAGTCAGAGTGTATTACTCACCATCCTTTAGGTGGCTGGAACAGGCTTTGCTGCTGCCCGTGTCCAGAGCAGTACATTGGGGGGGGGGGGGGGGGGGTACAGCTGCCTACTATACATAATACATAAACTAGATGGACCGGGTCTGGATGGATCCCATACAACCCCACTTCTAAACACCGGGGCCCATTTCCTAACCCTGAGCAGGGATGGGTGTCACAAACAGCTGGAAATGAAAGGCAGAGCCTCCGTTGTAATCCAGTTGAAGTAAAGATATGAATGCATGTGAGCTATATATGGACTGTGCACATTTATATTTAACACAGTTAAGTTGTATTCAGTGCTGTCCTTTCATTCATCATTTACCGGACTATGAGAAAGCAGAGACACCTGACTGCATTAGGCTGAATCCCACAATAGATTTGAGATATATCTGCTTTAATCTGAAGAGGATGAAATACAGGGGGAGTTCCCTCTCTTTATTGAACTGAAGTTTCCCTCGTCTCAGAGTTACTAACTACTCCCAAGGTTTCACTTTAGCTGCCTTCTGGAACAGGGCCCTGAGCGATCCCTTTATCACCTGGTTCACATAGAGGCAGCAGGGCCACTTCACTCTGATCTCGTTGCCGTGATGGAATTCTGACTTGCTGGACTGGTTTGATCAGGATTTCTATCACAGATGGAAAAACCAGCATTCCTCTGCTGGGCTCAGCAACAACATGAACAAATGATCATCAGCAGTCTGTTGCTTTTCTTGAATTAGTTGACGGTTAATCATTTGAAGATTGGTTATTTTTGATAAAGTATTTATTTCAAAATGAGTCATTACAGCAAAGTCCACAACAAACCTGTCACATCTAACATGGCGGTCTTTCGTTTAGGATCTACAGAATCATATTCATAATCACATGTTTGCCAGCTTAATAGTGTCCAGGATGTGTTGTGAATAGTAACATTAGTGCACCTTCAGGTGAAGCTCTATCTGCTAAAGGTAGAGCACATAAAGTGCTTTACAACCAGTCGTACACATCTGTGGTGCGATCCGTCACAGTGAACCTGAAGTCTGACTTCAATCAGTTCAGATCGATCAGTAACGTAGCCTCATGCAAACCTGATCTCACTGTGACGGACCCGACCATTCATTTTCATACTACACACAAACTGCCCGTAACAATCACGAATAGGAAAAATAATACCTCCAAAAATGAAAAGTTGAACAATTTGCATTTAAAATGTTTCTGTATTAATGTCAAGTAAACATGATTTGTCGTTGTACAGGTAAAACATGCCCTTTAATTATTACTCACTGGATATTTGAGTGAATTTGTTGCAACTTTGAAAAATGCAAACAACCGGTATAGATGAGAATAAACCAGTCATGGGTTCAAATATAAATAATATTAAGACAGTGAGTTGACAATGTTACAAATTGGGGGGGTTCTGGGAACAAAATCCCACTTTTGATTTGATGGGAGTTTACCTGAGAAACAGCACCAGTGTTTGCTCCATGCTCTAGTATTAGTCATGTTCTTCATGTAAAGAGAGAACTTTAGGAAAAAGCCTTTGTTGAATGTTGATTACAGCAAATCAATTAAACACAATCTCTTTGGCTACATCCGATTGGATGCATTTGGATTGTCCAGCGCTCTCTTTAGCCACATGCTACCCGCCAAAGAGCTCACGTGAACAAAGAGTAACAGGAAATAGTCTCATATCCAGATCTCTTTCTCAGGAGTTGGTGGAGACCAAACCACAGCTATGTATGCGACTAAGTATTGGGACACAAACACCACTCCAATGGGGTGCTAACGTTGTGTACGTTCTCTTACATTCGGATTTATGCTCATCTGAAAGTAAGCCAATAAAACTGACATTTGACAAATGTCATGGAACATGCATGTCGAGAGGTCTGCAACTTCTGTGTCATTATACAGCGGAGGATGATGAGGAGTATGAAACAGTAAAAAATTAAAAATCTTTGATCATATCTGTGATCTATGGACTATGATCTGACTTGGTCTCTTTCCTCATCAGTCTGCTGGCTCACAGTGATAACAGTAGTACAAAGTGAAGGCCAGCTCGTTCCTTTACGATCACTGTTAATCATGAGATTAATAAACTCATGATTTGTTGACGTGCAAATGACGTGCAAATTCAAGAAATCGTCTCCACTTTTTCCACACGGTGGTCATGTTTCACAGACAAATGCTCGCTATTGTGATTCAATCACTGAGTAGAACATCCATCTTTCTTCATAATTAGGTTCTTGAAACTTCTTTGGGTGTTGACATGTCGCAAAACGAGCATCTCTCAGCAGAACGGATAGGTAGCTGTGGAACGTCCATACAATCTATTCTGCCCCAGCATGTCAATATCAACTTTTAGGTCTTTCTTGTTACATTGTCTGCCTGTGTGTGTGTGTGTGTGTGTGTGTGTGTGTGTGTGTGTGTGTAAAGGGATGTCAGGACACCACTGAGGCTGTGCTGGGCTCCAGGCCCGGGTTGTCGGCACACAGTCACAGCCTGTTGTCTCTGGACCGGCTCAGGTTTCGAGCCGGTCCAGAGACCGAATTCACTTTGTCCATCCGAGCTGGTTCCAGAACAGCAGACGGGTGCAAGGTGTTGTACAGAGCTCGAAACAACAGCCTGCAGAGGAGAAGACGCAGGGCAGATGTGAGTCAGTCCTCCAGGACTGTGTCTTCACACGGATCAGTACATGATGAACTCAACACCCAACAGAGAAGCAACTTCAGTCCTTTCACTCGACTAACAACTGGACCACTTGTTAGGCTCGGCTCCCTGCGAGGAATCAAAGAACTTAACTGACAATAAATGCCGTGAATGACATCTGAATATTGGTAAGAATCATTCATTAATCTAACACAGTACACACTCCACTTTAAAGGCACTAGCAGCTGTACTAAGGTGCATTTAAATCTGAACTAGGATTAAAATGAATGAGTGAAAGAGTCAACATGACTTAAAGGACTTTCCAAACTGAGACCAGGAAAATGGATTTGAGTGAAGAGTTGCTGAAGAGGAAGTGACTTCATCCATTGACAACATGGAGGCTGCTTTGCATAATACAGTCTGAATGTATCGCTGCTTTTTTCACATTTGTTATTTCATTCATTTGATTTCCATGGCTTATGGTAGTATCAATATACGTCACGCATATAGTACCGTTATATGTCTCACTGACACTTACAAACAACACACACCTCAACATCATTTAGTTGAGCAAAGATCCGCAATACAGACACATACTGTATCTCACCATATTAGGTCATTTTAGTTCCACACGTACGTACACGCACATACACACAATCGCAAAAAAGGTTATAAAAGGGACGATGGACACCAGAGCTGTAGCTCTTTCTTTGCAAATACTCAAGTGTACAAGTCTCGTCTCGATCTCATCTCTTATCTTCTCTCAGATTTGCATCAACATCTATTTCTGGCCGTACAGCAGCCCAGTGCTCCTACAGATGCCTGTGTTTCCCGTGCTAGCAGCTAGCAGCTAGCAGCTAGCTCTGACTGTATGGCTTCAATAATAGAACAAGAGAGCAGCTGTATGAAGTCAGCTTTTGTAAAGGAAAGCCTTTATGACTTCAAAGTAGGCTGCACTGAAGTTGGACCCAGCTTGTGCACATTTCCAGTAGTGTGTGTGTGTGTGTGTGTGTGTGTGTGTGTACGTGTACCTGGGTAACAGAGCCGTCACAGTAGTGAGAGCACATACGATGTAGAAAAGAGGCTGGGACATCTCGAGGGTTTCCACCCCCACAGGGTTGGTGGGGGGGCTGCAGGTCACACAGAACAAACTGAAGAGCAGCACGAAGCCGAAGTAGGACCCACCACTGAGCACCAACACCAGCACATGAATCCACGTCTGCAAAACAACACAGATGTTTTGGTTAAGCCACAACACAACTGGACTCTGATCACAAACAACCACTCCTACTGTACAGCAGTGTGTCTGACCAGAGTGTGACTCTCGATGACTTGGTGCAGCAGGACGATGAGGAGGGCCGAGGCGTTGATGGGAGAGCCGAAGGACAGCTCACTAACGCTGGATCCCCTGAAAGCCTGAGACAAACATCACAACTGTATGAGCAGTGTTCACAGCTACGTGATAGGACAATCGGTTATTACTGAAGGATTTGACACGGTGTACTTACAAAGTAAGGCACAAAGAAGCAGATGAGGCTTTGGTAAAACGCATCCAGGACTGTGATCCAGAACATGTAGGGAGCATAGACCTGCAGAGACAAAGGACTCACTTAGTCCTTCTAAACACAGGTCCATGTTTCATTTCCTGTCCACACATGAAGAAAAAAGAAAAAGGTCCCGAGCTGGATATGTTGAGGATCTTATAGGAAGTCTTTATCTAGTCCAGTCAGTAGACTATGGCATGTTGGACTCGATTTTGTGCCAACATGCTGTCCTAGGCCCTTTTGACATGCTAGCCTTTTGCCTGATGAAGACCTGGTGCTCAGTATTTTAGACTGTTATAGTACAATCTATTGCAACAAACTACTGCAACCTTTAGCAATGCAACAGTCCTGCAAGAAAGCCTACATCCTCTCTACATCCAACGGATCAGTCACGAGGTCCAATAGTGTGAGCAGCACACATTCAGTATCTTAAAGGCATCCTCATGAAGTGCAGTCAGGTGAACTCCTGTATGGAGGAAGTGTAATGAGACTGGTCTTTGATTTACAGAGACTAACAACTCATTGTCATCTGCCTTAGATATGATATGATGACTGTTTTGATGATTGATAATCCTAATTATGACACATACGGTAATGAAGTGTTCTTTATTAAACTAGGTTGTTTCTGAGAAGCCGATAACCTGGTGGGATCCTGATGATATCATTAGTATTGATAGGATCCTGGGTCTCAGAGTAGAGCTTTGGCTCCCTGTGGTCCCATTTCAAAAGCTTCTCCATTCCTTATAAATAGGAAATGTTTGACATGATGATGAAAAAAAAGGAATAAACAATAGAGCGAAACGCTGAACAACAGCCGCTGTGATTGCAGGTTTGCGTGTGCATGAAGTCACCTCAGAGGTCTGCACCTCCCGGTAGAGCTCGGGCAGCTCCATCAGAGTGTGTGCAGGCGTGTCCTGGTCCAGGACGCCGTAGATGAGCGGAGGAACGGATGTGAAGATCAGGTTGAAGAGGATGAGCACCCAGGCGTTGGTCATGACGCTCCCAGAGAAGCCACAGAAGAACTGATACCAGAACAGCAGATTCACATACATCTGCAGACAGACAGACAGCAGAGAGGATCGTCTCAACATCTCCATCGGTGGCTTTTTTATCTGCATTGTATTCTGTAGTGCTTGTAGCCGGTAGCTAAATCAGTCACAAAGCTTTGCTTGAAGTGAATCTATTTTGTGTATGAATATATTGTTATTGGGTTATTATTGTTACTTGGCCTTGTCTTCTCCGTATTAAGTATTTTTGAGGATTAGATGAGAGTTGTTTTGGGGAATCTTTAGGGGTGTTTTCCTAATGAGAGAGTCAAAGCCCCCGGAGTACCAGACACTTAAATGAAGCCATTTCAGAAACATTGATACACACAGAACTCTCACCACATTCTTGTAGATGAAATAGAGGATCATGTTTGCCAGACGAGAGTAGCACCAGTGGCCGTGGACAAGCAGCAGCTTCCTGAGGTGTTTAAACCTGGAGACGGCAAAGTCACTGGACATCACAGCCTGGGGAAGGAAAAGCAAGATTGAGTAAGAACAGTGAGAGAGCTTGGAGTTCAATCAAATAGAGTTGAGTAGAACAGCTAAAGAAAGCTGCATGTCTACAGGCCGCTGTGGGTCTGGTAGTGTTCTGTCAGGATGGATGGAGGGGTCATTACCTGCATGCCCTCCTGACCACATATCCCCACGCCCACATCAGCCACCTGAATCATGCTCACATCGTTGGCCCCATCACCTGAATGAACAGAAACAAGTCCACGTTTAAGTACATGTAAGCGTTTCGTAAGGTTTTATCTGCATTGCCCACCCCCCCACAGCCACTATTATATTATAACAGTTATTAGCAGGTCGAACAATAACCGCTCCCTCTCTGCTATCCAACTCAGGCGTAGACTTGACGTTTAGTTTCAGGAAATGAAATGAGAAAACTTGTTAGCGGGAAAAAGTAATTATTACAGACAATGAGAGGGAACTCATCAGGCCAAGTCCTTACCCACAGCCAGGGTCATAACACCAAGCTGGTCCCGGATCAGCCGGACCACCTTGCTCTTCTGCAGCGGAGTGGACCTGCAACAGATGACTGCCTTGCATCTCCGGCTCAGCTCCAGGAAGTCGCTCCTCGGCTCCTCCTGCAGTGCCCAGTCCAGGGTCCGTCCGTCCAGAACCAGGACGAAGTCTCCCACACTGCCTGAGGAGCACTCTCCAGGATCCCCCGCTGCAGTCACTTCCGTCAAACCGTCTACACCACGCTGCACTTCCAGTTTGAGCTCCTCGAGTAAAGCCGCACATGCATCCTGATGTGTGGAAGAACTCCAGCATTACTGTTGCGTACGTTTGGCATCGTATAATATACATCCAGATATTGAGGAACTGGTCCAATCTTCCCAAGATAAAGCAGACTTCCCAAAGTGATCCAAAAGATACGCATGCTATATCTTAGAAATATCTTGATAACAGCACAATTTATAAGATTCATTGTTCTGTGAATATGAAAAACGTGACAGAAGACATGACTGAAGGGATATTGGAAACTTGGGGAGTTGCTGGTGACGCAATTTGGAGAACAGCCAGATGGTCAAAACACCTGAAATTCCCTAAATGATTGACTGTCATCAGGCAGCTTGTTTTTGTATTTGTACAACACACAGGGACAAATATTACAGTAGATAACATGTAAAAAAAGACTAAACACTGGTGCCATAGGTTTGAGAATCCTTTTTGTGCAGAGCAATTACCTTAACATTACCATTCAAAATTCAAAGGAAATGTAATGTTGGCAGTAGTCACACAATGCAGTGAAATGAACATTACATTTGGCCGGTAGTAGTGTAGTAGTAGTAGTAGTACTGACCTTGCTTCCACAGCTGGCTGTCAGCAGTTGGTCGTTGGGACAAAGGAGCTTGCAGGCGTAGGCGATGTTGATGGCCGTCTCTTTCTTGTCTCCAGTGAGGATCCACACTTTGATCCCAGCCCTCTGAAGAGCGTCGATGGTGTCTGGGACCTCCTCCTGCAGTCTGTCCACGATCCCTGTGGTGCCTGTACACACACACACACACACACAGACACACACAGATATAGAGACACAACATACTTTAAGTACTGCTGCTCCAAGCTCTGATGTGCACACGGTCATGTCTGCGCTGAGCGCCTCTCCTACCCAGCAGGGTGAGGTTGGTCTCCAGTCTCTGAGCCGCCTCCAGCAGCAGCTCCTCTCTGTGCTCGATGCTGCTCTCTGCCAGCAGCTGTCCCTTCAACCACACCTCATACTCCTCCTCTTCCAGGACCTGCTCCAGACACAGAACACGCAGAAAAACCAGACTGGAAATGATCTTTTGACTGTATGTTGTCATCATACCAGCAACATGTATGATGACAACATACAGTTTTCAATTGTTTCAAAAATAAAAGCCCCTCTAGCGTATCTCTGGAGATACGTCCGAGCCACAACACTGTCCACAGCCGTGTGGTTTCCCCGTCCTGAAGCGGTACCTTTTTAGCGATGCAGAGCGTGCGGAGGCCTTCTCTGGCATAGCCGTCTAAATGATTTTGAGTTTGTTCTCTGATGCGACTGTAGATCTCCTGAGCCTGCTCTGAACCTGAACAAAACAGAATGACAGTGACACAGACAGACAGTGCTGTTAATATTATTATTATGTTTCAAACACAGCATTCTTCAGTCACATTCCTTCTGTTAATTACCTTTCGGCGTCTCAAGCAGGTCCATGATGACAGAGTCGGCTCCCTTGGTATAAACCACCACCTGTCCTGTGAGCGGGTGGCGGACCACCACCGACATCTTCTTCCTGTTGGAGTCAAAGGGAAGGATGTGGAGTAGCTGGACAGCCAATGATCCGATTCCTGGAAGATCCACCAGCAGGCTCTCTGCAGAACGTCCCCTCAGGGTGCAGCGGTACGCATGGGCTGCATGGACCAGAGCCGCCTCGTCTGGACTCTCCGCCTCATATAGCAGTTCATCATCAGTGGCTCTCTCACAATCCACGTCTCTGGTCAGGTCCTCGACTTCCTGCCTGGCCCCCTCAGGGTTTGCCCTTGCACCCTCCATATTATCGTCTGTCTCTCTGTTCTCCATCTGTTCAGCATCCCCTCCACTCTCCACTCTGGAGGATGAGTGGACTTCACGCCTCAGGTTGGAGGTTTCCTGGTTGCTTTCTTGGCCTGGTTCTGACCCGTCTGTGGTGCTGTTAGTGGGTGTGGAGAAGGTGAAGGAGTCGGTCTTACCCCGGGTAAACAGCCTGCTGGTGAAGCGGCGGGGGCTTCCTTTGACCTGGGGAGGGGACAGGCTGGAGAGCGCTGAGAGAGGAGAGAAGCTGAGGCGCTGGAACATCAGCTTGATTTCCTCCAGGGACTTGAGAGGCGTTCGTGTCTCAGGCACCTGCAGTGAAGAGAAATACGAAGAGAACATGGGATCAGCTTTGGCAAGGGAACTCCTGAGCTGAACTGCTCAGTAAGTTTTGAGTTCAAATGTTTTTCGAATACACCTAGACTGTACTGAACCATCACAGAAGGGGGTCATAGTTTACACACAGCCGCACACACAGTATACACTATATGTAGTTTGGCGTACGTATTGTGGAATATGCTGTCAGCAACATTTTGTGATCTTCTCACCACGTGTCGAGGCTGGCTGGGCGAGGACACCACCACGCTATTACAGAAGGCCAGAGCGAGGAAGAAGTCCGTGATGTAGGTGAGCTCCAGGCTGGACGGAGTCCCAGAGGAGCCGTCACTCAGAGCCAGCATGGGAGAGCAGAACCAGTTCAACTTCCTCACCAGCTCGGGGTCTGGTACCACCTCCTTGGTCTGAACAGACAGAGAAGCAGCAGGCGCTTATCCATCACGAAGGACAGCAGAGCTCACGAGTGTGTTAATGCACTTAGATTAGGGTTATGGGAGAAATGGTCTGCTGCATTCATCTTATATCGACAGGTTACCAGAGTGCATGTAAACAAACTGTTCAAAAATCTCTCCGCAGCTAATCTCGCATCATGCTGCAGCGATTATATGTTTGATGCCCGGTTCTGGCTGCATGCTGAAGGACTTCTCATGGTTGCGGTGAGTCGCATTATCTCGAACGCTTGTATTGCCTGCTTTAAACTGCCATTGAGTGCCTGCTGACTCACTACTTTTAACCACCCGCAGCCGGTAGGGGTCGCGAGTGAGAACACAGCCGAGTGCGTCTCCATCTGCTACTCTGCGGCCACAGTGGGAGGATAACAGTTTGCGATGCGTTTGGTTAACAGCTAACAGTTCTTTCAGGCCATTGGTGTCTTGACAGGGCGTTAACAGGACATAACTCTCTGAGATCTGCACACTGCTGAGCGCAGATCTCAGATTTGTTAAAGTTACATTACATGTTTACGAGGCTTGAATTTACAAGTCAAGGTGGAAGATTGTATTATTTGTAAAGAAAGTTTATAAGACAGTTTATATGTTGACTGTATCCAATGTTGTGTTGGTCTATTATATACAGAATAACGTATTGCTTGTGTCTAGTTAATATACAGAAAATAGGGAACTCGTCGAATACTGAATTGTAATCGCAATATTGGTCTAAAACAAATCTAAATCTAATTATTTTCTTATTCTACTCCAGTGATGGTGTGTGAGTGAGTGTGTGTCTGTGAGAGTGTGTGTGAGAGTCTGACCACGCGACTGCAGAAGGCGCTGGTCCTGTGCTGGATGTGATTGGACGGTTGGTCCTCCTCCTCCTCCTCACCAGTGAGTGTGTGCAGAGACACAGAGCTGTGTTTGCAGCTGAGAGAGCGACGGCTCAGAGATCTACCACTGCAGCCCGACTTCAGAGTCACAGAGCGACCGGCCTCCTCCATCTTCTCCGCCTCGTACACCTCCAGCCTCCGAGCTGACACACAGCAACACAAACGGAGACCATTTACATCACAGGGCCAAACCATGGAGAGATATATATATATATATATATATATATATATATACACGCACACACAACTACAAAGTTCAGAGATACGAGCAGTCAGACCATCAGACATGTTCATTATCCACATTATCTGAGCCAGTTTACTTAGTCAGTAAACTCTTATGGATTTGTGCGTAGTAACTACTATATTAATAATAATTTCCTTTGTTCTCTCTTTCAAATAAGTTTGACAAACCTCGGGGGTTATTAACCACATAGTCTAATCATCTGACTGCTCGTGTTTTTAGACCTTGAATACTTTTCATAGAGTTTAAAAATAGCACAACACACATAACATCCAACAAAAAACACCGAAAAATAACCCAGTAATATTGAACAACAATAAAACAAAAAAAATAAACAAAAGTCACAGATTTAAAACTAAATAGATATCAAACAGTGAGCTAGGATCACACCAACTTCTAATTTGTTTGTATTAAAACAACTGCTCTGATGAAAATAAGTCCAACGGAGGTAAATGAAGGTCATGTTATCAGTTCTCACCATTTTCCTCGTGAGGGTATTCAACCCCATAGATACTGCAGCGGCGGAACACCATCTTGTTCTCGGTCAGAGTTCCGGTCTTATCAGAGAAGAGGTACTGGATCTGACCCAGGTCCTCGGTGATGTTGAGGGCCCGACACTGAATCCTGCAGTCCAGCTGCTTGTTGTACAAGGCCAAGTCATTGTGGATGAAGTAGATCTGGCCCAGTTTCACGATCTCAATGGACACGTACAGAGAAATGGGGATCAGCACCTGATGGACAGAAATGGATTATTATATGCATGATGCATTTATGGATACGACGAGTACAAACTCGACCAACCTTGATTGAAAATGTTCAATGTAAGCACGCGAGTTTTAGCCTTTCCTATTGAATAAGACACACCGTGAATTCCGCAAAGCAGTCATTTAAGAAAATACAATAGTTTTACAAATGTTTTCCCTTTCTCAAAGAAGTGTGCCTTTCAGGGATCAAATTATTTCCATTACTGTTCAAATTGTGTGGAAGTATTGAAGGTTGTGTGGTGTCATTACAAAAGTGTCACAACCGACCCCGCTTTCCCCTACATGCATTTCAAAAGTTCCTGTTTCCTCCCGTGCACACTACAACGCAAACCCCAGTGTTTACAAACTAACACGACGTCGGTAACATTTTCAAAACTTCTCCTTTTTTGTGGTTCTAAAAACTCTGGAGTAGTGTGGACGCTAGGCGTAAACGTAGCAAAGGATATGCGTTTTGAAAGGGAAACGTAGTCATGTGGATGTAGGCTAAGAAACACGACTACGTCGCCAACTGCAGGAGCAACAGGAAGCTCTCACAGTGGCAAACGGCGGTGTGTTCACCAAAAACATTGACACAGAGACGGAAGTGGAGGAATATGACACACAATACTGCTGCACTTGTATGTAAGCATTGGTTTGACCTCATTAGCTCCAGAACGGTTGTCGGCAGATTTACAAAACGCGTGGCAGGTCAGTATGAAGCTTCACGTGGCTTCAATACGGCCTGAGGTGCACGTGTGACCGTTCCCTGAAGGAGACGAGGAGGGCCCTGTTCTACAAGGGTGCAAAAAGCATGCATCGCACCCTCATGTCTAGATGTGCACCTTCTATTTTAGTGTATGTGTGTGTGCAGCAGCGCAAAGATCAATCAGCAGGTGTGGTGATTGTTAAATACTCTCTCAGCCAGTCACATTGCCGGTCTCACAGTTGGAAAAAGAGGCTATCATGTAGCCTGGTGACCGGATGTTTTCTTCATAAACGAGCAGAATATGGACTCATAAGCAGTCTGATGTGTGGAGATGTCTGCATGTGTATGCTAGCAGCCTGGTGGCCCTTGTTTTCATGCTGCTATGGGGATCCAAGCAACATGTGTGCATCAAGTTGAAGTTCTTTTGCCACTCAGTCCTGATATGAGAGAGGAGGATGTTAGAATGTCTGATTGCTTCTCAAAGTGGTGGCATGTTAAATATTGGTAGTAATCCTGCTGGACAGTCGAGGTGTTGACCCCTAACCTCTGTGAAGTCACAAAGGACCGCTGTAAGAGTTACTTCATTTTTTTTGCTTCTCTTCATCAGTTTTGGCTTCTGTCCATTTCTGCTCATGAAGTTGTTGTAAGCCCATAGTTGCCATCACTTCTTTTTTAGTTAGGTTACTCTTATGAGATGTCAAATATGAAACCTTCAGATGTTTAATAAATGCATGACCCTCAATCCTACGTCTATATAATCCATTGAAGCAATCCAAAGATGTTCAAATGTCTTTGGTTAGCCCGCAAAAGAAAAAGTGTTGGATCTATAATTGCAGCTAATAAGAGACTTGAACAAGACTGCAACAATGCAATTGTTAACCTTGGACTGAAATGGTTAACCGTGTACCTGCAGCACAATGATCATGGTCCAGAAGACATAGAATCCAGCCAGGGCAGGAGACGTGTCCGTATCAACCTGAAAGATCGGGTCTTTGAGGTTCTTCAGCCAGAGGCCGTGACCTGAAACACACCAAGACACCAGAGCAGCTCAAGATTAAAGCTGGAAATGGTTCACACAGGACGTGTGGAAATCTGGCAAGAAAACGCTCCGATAATAGACTACAAACAAGTGGTTATAGTGTGAACCCGGCATCAGCCACTGGAGCGTTTACTGGCCCTCCGTCAGTGTCTTTTCGGTGACTGGTTTTCATGGCAATACTGGCTCTCAAGTGGTCTACATGTGCTTTCACACGCTCAGCCATACCCTGCAGTAATACTGCTGCTACTCTTGCTGCTAGTACTCACCTATGGCAGCAGTCAGACACATGATGATGAGCAGGAGCACACACCACAGGACGTCTGTGTTCAGACGCTTCTCCAGCTGGCTGCGCTTATACCTCGGCCCACTGTTGTTCATCATGGCTTTAGTCTCATGACCTAAGTCACACAGGAAGAGAAAAACAGTATACGTCCATGTTCACTTATGTAGACCGTTAGACAGGAAGTATATCGGCAAACAAATCCCCACGTATGATGAAAGACAATGAAGACTAAAGTCCACACTAGACCAGCATGGAGATCAGTGGACAGTAAAAACAGGAAGTGGAAAACTCTCTGGCTTGACATCCACTCAAGAAGATGAGGAACTGAAACAGAGAAGACAAAGGGTGAGAGTGGACTGGAAAGTCCATCGAACAGATCAAACTACACAGAGGGAAGAGAATAACAAGCTCAGAGCTGCTGTTGAGGAGCTGATTAAAAAGTCAGGAAAAGATCAGATCAGCTGAGGCCGCTGGAAGTTAAGATGAATAAAAAAAGTCCTTCAATCAGAGGATCGACGGTTCGATCCCTGATCAGAGTGCACAAACAGTCCAGGTGGACATCTGTGGAGTAAAGTGAGTTCACATTCCCTCTGTGTTCTATCTTAAAGCTCGTTGAGAGGACACGTGCAGGCTTTCTGATATAGAAAACAAAGCACACGTTTCCAACATGTGATGTATTCCTCAAAGTGAAAAGTCACACAGTGACAGATGTTCTGCTCTTACCGGCGTAGACCACCATGCCCACCACAGTCTCAGTGTTGCGGATGGTGCAGCTCCTCAACAGGAGGTTGCCGTTATGGAGGCCGACTCGAACCCCACCGGGGTGCTCCCTGTGGAACAACGTGCACGCACACACACACACACACACACACACACACACACACACACACACACACACACACACACACACAACAGGCCGGAGCTCAGACTCAGCTTCATAACATAATCCAGTTCTAGCCGCTGACAGGTCTATCTAGGAGACAGAGGTGGCCCTGCTGCATTGCTTTGTGGGAGACAAAGACAAAAGCAGGTGCTATTGACATCGTTTTCCTTCCATCAGCTTGTGATCACATCTTAATTGTCTCACTGTCTTCATGTATAAATAAGTCTTAATCCATATATCGAGGTCCCGGCAGTGTGCACTGACTACATGTGTTGGATGTTAGAATGGAAAGAGACTCACATGTAACCTCTAAACCTGCCGAGGTCGTTGTTGGGCTTCTCACACTCGACACGACAGTGGAAGCTCTCAGCGGTGAACTCCTCTCCCTGGAAAACACCCACAGATATCAGACAGGGACGGCAGAGCAGAGATGTGGAAGTATAACAGATAATCATGCTGCCAGTCGACACCACACTTTATTCTACGGCTGTTTTCTGAGGAATATGACAACTAGCTTTTCATTAGTTCTTTAATATGGAATACATCTTTTTCTACTCAACTCTACTTTAAGAAAATAACGTATCTACTGCATGAAATCATTATTAATATATTATAGAACTCACTTCCTGAAATACAGACTAAATGAACATCTCCACCATAACAATACATCTGGTAAATACTTTAAAAAATCTAAATAAAACAGAATCAAAAATGAACAATCTCAATCATTAAGGACTTTGCAAGAAGGCCCACACATTCACTAAGAGACCAAATCTGCACAAGTTGTATGTATATCACTCAAATCCAAACTAAGTAGTACAGGAGGCCACCTGTGCTGGTTCTGGTCCTACAGAGGCTCGGGTGGAATCCTTCATAGCATTCTAAGAGCACACATTACACACATTACACACAATCTACAGAATTCCTCCAGAAGGAGCTGCATCAGAGATGAGCTCCTGAACACCTCAAAACCAGAAGAGGTCCCGTCCTAAGGGGGACAGCAGCAGCCTGTCCTCCTCGGACCCCTCAACCATGTTCTTGCCTGTCCTGCAGGTTTCGCTGTTGAGGCCTTTTAATCAGAACTTCAATAATGGATTTTTTCCAATAAAGTGAGAATATTATTTTTATTAAAGACAGTGAGATTTGGTCATGGTTTATTTCAACCAATCACTCTTTGTGGTATATCACGTGCATAGTGCTGTGGGTGTTTTCAGAGCTGATAAATTACATTTGTTGTAGAACATGAGATCTTTCCTTTCACCATTACTATTAATAGGCTGGTTAAATAGATTGCTCTTTGTTGTAAAATGACATTGGAAACGAGAATTGCATTTGAAGAAACACTTTCTAATTGTAATGAAGTAAAATGAACAATATATAAGAAATCCACATGTATTATTACCTGCAATGGGAGGTCTGACACCACCTGCCTCTGTTTCAGGTTGGTTTCTCCATCCAGGTTGGCGGTGTCAATGTAACAAACCCCCCGTGGGTCAGAGGAGTACAGCAGCAGCATGTCAGCTGGGATGATGTCATTACAGGACAGACGGACAAAGTCTCCGACTCGCACATCCTTCCAGCACTGGTCAACGTAGGCTTTCTGCCCGCTGTGGACAGACACCGACGAGAACATGACTCAGCGGAATATCGCACTCTATGGAAACAGCCCAATCATGGCTAGATTTAGAGAGAATATAAATATTTATTTTGTGCAGAATGACACAGTTATGCCATAAATCAATGGGGGAAAAAGGAAATACGCAAGTTGAATTTCTTTGATAATTTAAATGTCATGTGACTGTTGGTATTCAACTAGTGATCACACAGAGCAGCATACTTTTGTCCTAGGACTATGAAAGTGTGCATGAAGATGAGTGAGTATGAATGACCATTCCTATTATTTTACACTGTAGAACTTTTATTGGCTTTTGACCATGGAAGCCGTGTCAGCTGATAACACTATAATGTACTGTATATGTCAACTGATAACTCCTGGTGGTTTTTGCCATCAGGGAGTCCGAGTAAGAGAGAGCAAACACAGCCCTTTGTTGACAGGCATTATCGTCACATGCACTGATTACAATGCCTGGTTAATTATTACCCTCACAGTCAAACACCCTTTACAGGCAGGGCAGGAGAATTACTGGAACTCTACCATTATGCACAATGTGAGGTTATGAGGTGATCCAAGATAAGCGTTTTGATTGCAATCTAAATATAGTTTATTGATATAATGTTGTGCAAAAATGTTGTGTGTTTATTTCTGTATAGACTGTTATTGTGCTTAATTGCACTTACAATTGATGTTTGAATGCCTAAATTAATACATTTTCAAAAATGTCCAATAATTCATTTTGGCTTTCTCCTTGACATCATAACTATTTGTGACAGTGTTGAGGTCGAGAACACCTAAACCCAGACCAAGTCATGACCAAGGCTTGGAGGGGTTGAGGCCAAGTCAAAACCAAGGCAGGGTGAGACAGAGTCAAGACCAAGACCAGACCAGTGTGAGTCTCAAACTGCATGACGAAATGTGGAATATGCAAATCAGACACTTCTCAAATTAAGCTGAAAGATACACATTCCCAAAGTACCCACAGAATATATATATATATATATATATATATTTTTTTTTATTACACTTACACACACACACACACACACACACACACACACACACACACACACACACACACACACACACACACACACACACACACACACACACACACACACACACACACACACACACACACACACACACACACACACACACACACACACACGGCTTTTGACCATGGAAGCCGTGTCAGCTGATAACACTATAATGTACTGAATATGTCAACTGATAACTCCTGGTGGTTTTTGCCATCAGGGAGTCCGAGTAAGAGAGAGCAAACACAGCCCTTTGTTGACAGGCATTATCGTCACATGCACTGATTACAATGCCTGGTTAATTATTACCCTCACAGTCAAACACCCTTTACAGGCAGGGCAGGAGAATTACTGGAACTCTACCATTATGCACAATGTGAGGTTATGAGGTGATCCAAGATAAGCGTTTTGATTGCAATCTAAATATAGTTTATTGATATAATGTTGTGCAAAAATGTTGTGTGTTTATTTCTATATAGACTGTTATTGTGCTTAATTGCACTTACAATTGATGTTTGAATGCCTAAATTAATACATTTTCAAAAATGTCCAATAATTCATTTTGGCTTTCTCCTTGACATCATAACTATTTGTGACAGTGTTGAGGTCGAGAACACCTAAACCCAGACCAAGTCATGACCAAGACTTGGAGGGGTTGAGGCCAAGTCAAAACCAAGGCAGGGTGAGACAGAGTCAAGACCAAGACCAGACCAGTGTGAGTCTCAAACTGCATGACGAAATGTGGAATATGCAAATCAGACACTTCTCAAATTAAGCTGAAAGATACACATTCCCAAAGTACCCACAGAATATATATATATATATATATATATATATATATTTTTTTTTTTTTATTACACTTACACACACACACACACACACACACACACACACACACACACACACACACACACACACACACACACACACACACACACACACACACACACACACACACACACACACACACACACACACACACACACACACACACACACACACACACACACACACACACACACACACACAGGGTAAGTTTGAAAGGCCTGGACCGTTGTAACTAGAGCAAAGAGCAGTAACTAAGTCTGAAAAATAAAACTTCTAAAACTTTCCACAAAATGTGTCTGTTTGAGTTTAAAGAGGAAGCACAACCTTTCATTATTAAATGCTACTATAATACTTCGTCTAATTTTCTGTAACCAAGCAACCAATCTACTTCCTGTTTACACCGGCACCCGCATGCCCAGTGTACGTGAATAGTGACGTGATATTCGTTTTCAGGCTTCTTAAGTCTGGACGGAAATCATTTCGCAAACGATGCTGAAACGCCGTGTGGACGGAGATCGTTTTTGTTTTAAAACTTGTTTTAAATGAAAAGGTATTAGTGTGGATGGAGCCTAAACAGTGTATGCAGCAGAATACATTTGTTCAAAAGATAGCGACGATGATATGAAAACAGAGCGAATAACCTGTTGCCTATTTTGGTACCATTCTTTCTTTGTGCCAGTCTGGTTTGCTGCCCCTTTGGCACCTGGCACCCTACGCACAGAATGCGTTTTGCATGTGCATAGCAGCGCTCTGGCCAGAAGTGACCTACAATCCTTTATAAAGGTCCATTGACTGATTGGTTGTTGAACTTCTGCTATGGTGTCGAAGAGCAGCCATGAAGTCTTGATTTGACCACTTAAGGTTTAGCAACATAAATGACTGTTAAAGTATTTTAACAGTTACTTTTGTAATTGTAGGTTTCATACTAGTTTATGGCCGCTTTTTATAACCAACGTTTTGCTTTCAGAGATGTTTTGTAACTTGCGCTTGAAGGTTCATTCAAGGTCATTGACCTTGACCTTTTTAAAAGGGCAGAAATCTCCAATCTCATGCACTGGTAAATTATGAGATTTTGGGCTATTTTGCCTCCATTACACATCTTTTTCAGAGTAGTGGAAAGAAAACATCCAAAACACACATTTTGGTGATCATTCTACCACACGTTCTCTATTTGTGTCTGTAGATTTCTCACAAACTCACCATGTCTATTTGCATATTTGAACACAACATTTCAGACGACTTGTCTTTATCAACTGAGAAAGTTTCATGGGGATATCCTTCAAGTCATTTTTATTTACCCTATTCACATGTAGTGCCTTGCAAAATGTATGAAATTGTACAATCAATAACTTTAAAGGCCGTTTTCTCAAAATCATTTCTTTCTCGTACTATGAGCCAGAAATATCCACTTGAGTAGCACATGCACCAAACGTTTCAGTTTCATTCCTATCTATATACTGAAGGTTTTTACAGAGGGGTTTGTTCATATATCGATCATAGCCTGATTTATTCCATTATCCAAACCGCTTATCCTATTCAGGGTCGCTGGAGCCGATCCCAGCTGACATTGGGCGAAGGCATGGTACACCCTGGACAGGTCGCCAGTTTATCGCAGGGCACATGTATAGAGACAGAGAAACATTCACACCTCGGGGCAATTTCGAGTCTCCAAATAACCTAAGCTGCATATCTTTGGACTGTGGGAGGAAGCCGGAGAACCCGGAGGGAACCCACGCTGCCACAGGGAGAACGTACAAACTCAACACAGAAGCACCGCCAGGGATCGGGATCAAAGCCGGGCCCCTCTTGCTGTGAGGCGACAGTGCTACCCACTACACCACCGTGCAGCCCCCTAGCCTGATTTATATAAAATTGTATTCCTAAAAACATGGAGAAAGTTTTTTTTTTTTTTTAAATGGCTGTTCACAGTATTTTGTAAGTCATGGAGTGATACGAAGGGATCTCCAAATTCCCTCTGTAAAACCCTTTAACTCTTAAGAAAATAAGATGCACACAACTGAGTCACAACTATCCTTCTTGGATAACGCTAAGGGGAATATACAGTCCCAAGAAGAAGATAGCTTAGATGTTGGTTGTTGACACATCAAACTGACTGAAAGCAACATGTAACTTACCTGCTGTAAATGTGGCACAGAAGCCTATTGATAGAACGATCCGATTTAAACCTGCGGAAATCTTCCCAGATATCCTTGACAGCCGTCAGTGACAGCACCAGTATGATAGGAGCCAGAGCGATCTCTGGCTGGAAGGCCTCCACTACGGGAACAAAGTTCAGAGCAGCCAGGAAGATGAAGTAGATATTGGCAAAGCGATGGAGCTGCTCGAACAGATTCTTGGGCAGGAAGGAGAAGAGAGAATACTTTGTGGTACGGATCTTGTTGCTTTTATACAACTTCAGGAGTTGGCTCAGTTCCTCATTCTCTGTGGAGGAAGGTACTACCGTCCTCTTCTTCCAGACCCGCTCCAGGGAAGAGTGAAGACGGGACGGACGATCCAAGCTATACATGAGACCACCGCTCACGTGGATTATCCCCCCTGCTGGTCTATGTCTCCACTAAGAAGCCTTACCTTCCTGCAACCGTTCTCCAGGTGTAACTTTTCTTCTACATTCATGGAGATCATTCTCAATGTGGAATATTTTCCCCTGTCCCTCTGAAGTAAAGACACGGACGTGGCAGGCGAGGTGGGAATGGGGGAGGGGGATGAATGGATAGTTACTACCTCCTCTAAAAGCCACTCACGCTATAAACAAACTCAAGGTGCAAGCTTTACAGCTGTCTCAAGAGACGGATTGTGAAACCAGATAAAGGAGAGAAAAGGGGGTGCGGTCATTGGCTCCCTGCCAATCCTTTCAGATCTGAGCCGTGGACAGATGGATACATCCACGAGCAACATTGAACAGCATGGTTTGACGAATCTTCCTTATGATATAATATTACTGTACATTCTAACATAATGAAATGATGGCTCCTCCAACTGATACAACGACTGACGTAAACACACCAAACAGTTATGCCGAGGTTACACTCAACACTGGGGTTTGCAGCTTATATCCCGCCCCTGGTTAGAGTGGGAGGTCCAGATGTCTGTACGGCAGCTGTGCAGGTCATCTGTTTTCGTGTGGATCACCAGGTACTGAGGGCTCCTGAGGGTCTCCTTATTTAACAGCTTCGTTGAGTGGCCTGTGAGGCTGCAGCGTTTAGACGGCACTTTTTTTCCCAGGAGAACGCTCGTTTGTGTCCAGGACTTTGCCATCAAGAGTCATCCAGAAGGACCCCTTGTAGGGCTCGTTCTTCAGGCTGACTGGAGGCTAGCTGGGATGGGCAGAGCTGGCTGTTGGCAGCTGGCTGTGTGGATGTATCAGAAGGCACCAGGGTGTTGTTGGGCTGGGTGCAGGGTGTAGCAGAGACAATGCAGGAGAACATTTCTTATCATCTAAAAAGGCAGATAAGTAGACTCACCCACAGAACACTTGCACCACATTGTTGTTGATCTTCCTGTCGAACAAGTAGCGCCTGTAGTCTTCCAGGGCATCTTTGATGGCAATAACAGTGAGGACCACCACCAGAGGAATCATGGTAATTTCTTTCTGAAAGGCTTCAACAACCGGGACCCAGTTCAGTAACACCAGGAACAGGAAGTAGAGGTTGGCAGCCCTATAAAAGGAAGGCCAGAGCAGCAAGTTAGTATGTAGAAACTACAAAGAAACAACAGAAGCAGTGGAAGTACAACCATGTGCTACCACCATTTACATTGGTATATAACACATTGATCCCACAGATAGCGTGATGACACACTGATCTGGCTTTGTGACGCAGACCCTGTTCAACAAAGCCAGGCAGCGTGTTCAACCCACGAGTACAAATCTGACCTGTGGAACTGCTGGAACAGGTTCATGGGGATGAAAGTCAACAAGCTGTACTTGGTAGTGCAGATGGCATTGCCCTCGTAGCTTGTGGAGACCGCTTCGAACCCCTGTTGGGGGGGGCCATGGCGAGCGAACACAGTTCTCTGCTTCCCACTCGCCCTCCGTGGAGAGCTGTGGGTGTCCAGGGAGGTTTTGCCGGGCAGGCCATCAGGGGTAGAGTACCAGCCTCTCCCAGAGCCTCCTGCCAGCAGCCGCCGACAGCGATGTCGCACCCAGTGGAGCCGCTCCATCTGCAGAGACTCTAGCTGAGCTGTGAGAGTGGATGGGCCCCCTCCTCTGTGCTCCACACTGGACTTTCACAATGTCCTCATCCTGCAAAGAGAGAATACAATAATGTGTTTCTCTAGTTTGTTCTTACAGGCAAGTGAAAGGATCAGTCAGGTGTTCTTCTATATATTTAAAATTCACACCACTAAATCTTACACTGGACCCTTAAACGTGGTTTTGCAGAAGCGCAAGTCGATTTCTTATGAGCCGCTCTGAAAGTTTGATCATGTAAATTGAAAACGACCGACGCTTTGTTCTGCAGTTCTTAAATTATCTTGGATTTCTACAAGCCATCAGGATGATCCGCTGTCTGGGGATGGGACATGTGATGGTAGGACAGTGCTGAGGAAATGCAATCGAGTCTAATAGGAATCTATCTGAAACTTGGTTACTCTGGAACTGAACTGCAGCTGAACCCGAGTAAATAATATGCTGACAGTTAAACCATGCACCGTACAATGAGAGGCTGTGTCACTCCCCTTCCAATGGACCACCATCAGACCTTTTTGGGATAAAAAATATGTACGGTGGTCAAAGGCGAAGACAAATGATTATTTGATCCAGTTTGAGGTTGTGCATTGAATTACACATCTGGTGTTTGTCAAATTTTGCACTTCAACAATGTTGCATTTTGTTTTTAAAAAACTGTTGAAGTATAAGACAATAGAAAAGACTAAACACCGCTACGAGACAAGGAACACATCTTTTGAGCAAACGTACCCACTCAATATGATCAGAATCCTAACATGTTAATTCATGTCCAGCAATGATGTTAACAGAGAGGAATAAAGCTGAAATATGTGGTTTATTTTAAGATGCACATTTTTATAAAAGCTTTCCGTTATGTATTGTATTTTTTTAATCCAGCCCTTATTTTACTTGAAATGAGAGAAGATAATTTATATATTCTTACGAGTATGTATATGTATGCGTGTCTGTATTATAATTCATCCCGTTCAATTTGAAAACTGACAATACATATTGTTGAGGTATTATTAAATTGAACATTCTATATTTTAAATGACAGTCAGTTGTTAACTACATACAGACGTTAATACAACTGTTACATCAATATATATATGGAACTAAATCATAGAGCAAGTAAGACATTATTGTGATGTTCTGGACCTTTGCATGAGGACATTCTCTCTAAACGGACCTCAGTGAATTTTAATTGAATACCTGGGATAGACATTCCATAAATGAACCCTTCCTTCATGACTCATCCACAAATCATATCAAAGTTGTTGTGACATGTCCACAGCAGCCTCCATTGATGTTCGCCTTTATGCTCATTGTTCACCATTATCGACATGACTACACACACACATACAGGTCTCTTCCTGAAAGAGAGCTGTTTTAGGCTCATGGAAAAAGTTTGCCCTTCGGACGGCTGAAGCGGGTTCGTCGTCTCAACTCGAGGAGTAAACTTCACATGTGTGGCCATCTCAGTCCACGGCAGAAATAGTGAAAGACAGTACTTGCCCCCGCTGTTAGTTCCTGCCCCCGCTGTTAGTTCCCGTCTTCAAGTGGACCTTCAACCGTGTGTCATCGGTCGCATCCCTGTTTTTACACCGAGAGGCAGCCTGCGGCACAAAGCACCACGGGTAATACCAGCAACACTCATCAACAACATCCTCTAGAAGAACCTCAGCGACAGATACACACATACGTATACATATATACATGTATACATATACCGACTGTTATGCACAGCACAGTATTCCATCTACTGACGTTCTATGCGCGGTCGAAGAAGCCGCCGGAGAAGCAGAAGTGCATTTTTCCCAGGCATTATGAACGCAGCTCACTTCACCACGTGACTGACTGTCAGCTGATCGGCAGGGACGGATCAGCTGACAGTCGAGCGGACGGAAACATGGTGGCCTTCTTGAACAGGTTGCCTGTCAGCGAGTGTCTAAAAGTAAGTAGCAGGCGTTGCATTCACGAACCGTGTCACCGCTGTAGTTGTTTCCTCTCCGGACATGAAGAGAGAACACGTTGCTATGTTTCACGTCCTCTCACATGTCCGAGCACACAGTGGACGTGGCGTGTGTTACGCAGCAGGTTGGTCCCACTGCTGGTTGTGTATCGTCGGTATCCTCCAACTAAATGTGAGGGGTCATTAGATTATTTATTCTTTAGTAGTCTTTTTCAAATCTGGCTAATGCTACCAAAAATAATTGCATTTGTCAATGTCTGATTACAGTCAATCAATACGTTTTAAAAAGCAACCATACATTGCTTTCATTGTAATTATGCATTAAAACTAAATATAAATATCCATTAAACATGCTTGGTAATGCATCTGTTATCCTATTATGTCTTTAAATGCTGAGTTCGGCGAATTATTTTGTTTTAAAATCACTAAAATATTGGACAAAATATTGTATTTAATTTTGTTAATTCACACCAATGTGTCTGTCTTTATTTAGACAAAAGTTGATATAGTAATTGCACAAAATTGATCAAACTAAAACACCCAAGGACTAGCTTTGTCCTCTCTGCCAAACACCAAAGTGTGCCCCTCACCGTGTTGTCTGGTGTGCAGCTCTGCCACAGGGTGGTGGATGGACTGTGTGGGCGGGAGCCTCCTCACAGGGGGGATCACGGAGCCTCCTGGAGCCTGGAGGAATGGCTGGAGCTGCTCGACTCCCTGTCGGCCCTCTTCCGCCGGGCAGTGGGGAGCAACAGCTCTGATGAAGAGGTGAGAGAGCAACAGGGAAGATGATGGAGTCAAATGGATGGTGGTCCAGTTCTGTTGAATGTCGCAGCTATTCCAGCGGTTCAGCATGCGCAACACAACGGGGCCCCGGCCCACCTTCATGATTTGATCAATTACACCTGTGTTTATCCTGCAGCAGGCTCGTTTGAGGTGAGCCAGGCCTGATCAGAATCGATCGGCGCGCAATGGCGCAACTGGGTAGATTTGTGTCCGACTTGATCCCGACTTGCTCTGACGTTATGGACACGTGGTCAACGATGACCTCACGAGAGCGAGGCGGCTGCAGATTTTAGAGCCAGGAGCCGCAGTTGCTCTCCACCTACTGCATGATGGGAAACGCCTGGCTGTCGCCTGGTCCGGATTCTGATTGGCTCTTTGATTTGACAACAAACGCCACGTTTTGTAGAAAATCCAAATTTTCTGTTTAATTGTAATATTTAATGCTAGATTGTTGGCTTTTAGTCTCATGTTGTGGAGCAAAGGTTTAATCTAAAAACATATCTTGTGTGATTGATAATAATAAAGCTTATTTATACAACACATATCAAAACGAACAGGCGGACATAAAAGGATAGGATAATACAGATGCACGCATATTTCCACATAAATATCTATTTATAAATCTGAACGAGGTCTGTAAACTACAAGTAGCCTACAGATCGGATCTAACAGGAAGTAACTGTTTCTTTGACTTCCTGTGTTTTTTGTCACCGCCCCCTGCTGCTGTCGCCTGCTCTCGTCCACTCTCCAGGCTCAGCGCAGCTCATCTCAAACGAGCCTGACGACATGTAAAAATGGCTGCTGTGAGTAGGGCCTAAAGCGGGTGGTGTTCTGTGTGGCTGTGGACAGGTGCTGGCCGGGCTGGCAGATGTGGACAGCAGCCACGCCGAGTCTGTGCTGAGCGTGCTGAGAGCTCGACGGGAAGAGATCCGAGACGCTCTGCTGGACAGAACCAACTCCATCTCCTCGGCTACTCTGCAGGACTTTGACTGGCAACTTAAGGTGACTCAATGCTTCACTCATCATGTCTCATGTGTTCCTGCAAAAGTCCCCAGTTAAAGCTTGTGGTGAAAGCTTGTGGTGCTCTCGGGGAAACGATGCAGGAAGTCAGCACACCTGAGCTGATGGCATGCAACTAAGACTATTACGAAGCACTACATGAGGATGAGCTTACTGTTTCTTTCTTTAAATCTTTTTATATGTTCATGTTTGACAGGGACAGAGAGGCCTGACATAGACTTAACACACATTCCTTATACAATCACAAATACAAAACGAGCCCAAATAATGACTCAGCCACATATAGGCACAGAACAGTTATCTTTGGTACATATTTTGAATATCAATAATGCCTGCTCATCGACCTGAAGATAGCAATAGATGTGAGATCAGTGGGTTATTCACATGAATGTCAATTTATTATGACCACATTCAGTTTGAGACACTGGCCTTTTTTTCAAAAGTGAATAAGTTAGGTATTCAAATAGCCGAGTGCTGACATCACACCATATTATGACAGCAGCCTTGGGAAGTTCAGTAAACACACAGTCTGTATTAACGCCGCCTCTTCTCTCTCCTGTCCGGTCTCCAGTTGGCTCTGTCCAGCGATAAGATCTCCTCTCTCCACACTCCTCTGCTCAGTCTCAGCCTGGACGTGAGAGAGAACAGAGCCCTCCGGTCTGTCACCATGGAGATGAACAGAGAGGAGTTAAACACACTCATCAGTTCACTAGAGGCTGCTAATAAGGTACACACACACACACACACACACACACACACACACACACACTAAACACATCATTAGTTTTGGTTAGTTAACGGTGCTGAATATGAAATTCAGAGCATGCATGTGTGTCTCTCTGCACACTTCCATGTGTAGCTCAATGTGGTGAGGGGAAACCAAACATCCGTCTACGATAAACTATGGTCAATGTAGAACATGAATGAATGAACTACGCTGTTCTAATGCAACAGAAGAAACACGGCCACCTGCTGAATGTTCCACATCGATGGAGGATGAACACTAGGTGGTGTCAGTGTTGCGGCATACAGCCGCAGCTCAACATGATGAGAGAAGTGGAATGTGTGATCTTGTTAGCTTCATCATGACAGTCAGGGTGCACTAAAATAACTACAGTATACTTTATATGAAATCATTATTAAAAAAACTGTTCAGGAAATCACCTTTTTACTTGAGAAAATACATCTTTGAGGTGTTTTTAAGAAGTCTTCAGTAGGAACCGGTCAGAGTATTGACAGCACTGGTCTTCACCAACTCCCGGGGAAACTATAACAAATGATAGTACAGGCGCTAACAACACAGGTCAACTTTCGCAGCATTTAACCAAACTGTAAACCATCTGCAGAATATTTAGCTATATGCTGTTTTATGCACGTAGTAAATATCTGCACTTGGTCCGTCAAATGAATGCTGATGATTGATATGTGTTTGTGTCTTGCAGGTGGTGCTGCAGTTGAAATGATGGAAAGATTTTTGGACCATTCAAACCCGTGATTACAGGAGTGGATGGATGTCATGTCTTCTAAAAGGTGTAGAGGAGATTCACCGCCATGATTTAGTGTTGGAGACACAATGTTTTTTCAGATATAATGATGACTTCTGTCCTTTGCACTTCAGTCGTGTATATGAGCACTTGAACATTCTACGAGTAGTTTGGCAGCTTTCAGTGCGAACTTTTGTTTTTTATTAAAACTATACTTCCTTTGTTGGTTTTCTCACTTCCTTTTAAATACAAGGAACCTATCAAAATGGGTTATTACACCACTATAACTAACAAACCATCAGACTGTTCTGTATCGTAAAGGCTGCATGCGTTCAAGCACAAGCATGTCTTTGTTTGTGACAGGGGAAAACGTGGCAGCTCCCACTGTGCAGAAACGTACACACCTGGAAGGCACGACAAGATTTATGAAAAATCTGTCGGAAAGGGCAGATGCTTAAATGGTCAGACAAATTCAAGGGATGGCAAGAGACTCTGTTGTTTATGACCAAATTACAAATGTGCGCTCTGCCCAGGCACCAGCGCTTGCCTAAACCCAACAGTGTTTCCAGAAGGTGAGAATGGGTCTGACACGGACAATCTTCTGGTTCTACACGTGTGAATGTGCGACTCTGGACAATGTGAGAAAAGAGCTATAGTGACATGAAATGATGCCTAGCGCTGTCGTCGTCACAGCAAGAGGGACCAGGGTTTGATTCCCAGGCTGCCCATTTGTGTGGAGTTTGCATGTTTTTCCCTGTGTCAGTGTGGGTTCCCACCTGGTTCTCCAGGTTCCTCCCACAGTGATTCTAAATTGCCTGTAGGTGTGGACCTATGAGCTTGTTTATAGGTTAGTCAATTAATACAACTGTCCCTGCAGCAAGCAAATACATACAAGTGTAACTGTAAGTTGATTTCCCTACTGCAGTGAAATTAACTGACTGCAATGGAACAATTCAATTTATTTTGTATAGCCCAAAATCACAAATTTGCCTCAGAGGGCTTTACAATCTGTACACATACGACATCCTCTGTCCAGCACAGCAGGAGGCTGGACCAGGGTCCAGATATAACCACGATCCATGGAAACCTGTGAGGAGAGAAAGCACAAAGACTCTGGGGAAGAAGCAAAGTTATTAATGAGCATTAATGAGACATGAATTCATACAGAAGGAGAAATAGAAGAGAGGAGCTCAGTGTATCCTAGGAAGTCCTCCAGCAGTCTAGGCCTATAGCACTAACTATAAACCCGAACCAGTCCTAACTATAAACCCAACCCAGCCCTAACTATAAACCCGAACCAGTCCTAACTATAAACCCGAGCCAGCCCGAACTATAAACCCGAACCAGTCCTAACTATAAACCCGACCCAGCCCTAACTATAAACCCGAACCAGTCCTAACTATAAACCCGAGGCAGCCCTAACTATAAACCCGAGGCAGCCCTAACTATAAACCCGAACCAGTCCCAACTATAAACCCGAGCCAGCCATAACTATAAACCTGAGCCAGCCCTAACTATAAACCTGAACCAGTCCTAACTATAAACCCGAGCCAGCCCTAACTATAAACCCGAACCAGTCCTAACTATAAACCTGAGCCAGCCCTAACTATAAACCCGAACCAGTCCTAACTATAAACCCGAGCCAGCCCTAACTATAAACCCGAACCAGTCCTAACTATAAACCTGAGCCAGCCCTAACTATAAACCCGAACCAGTCCTAACTATAAACCCGAGGCAGCCCTAACTATAAACCCGAGCCAGCCCTAACTATAAACCTGAGCCAGCCCTAACTATAAACCTGAGCCAGCCCTAACTATAAACCCGAACCAGCCCTAACTATAAACCTGAGCCAGCCCTAACTATAAACCTGAGCCAGTCCTAACTATAAACCTGAGCCAGCCCTAACTATAAACCTGAGCCAGTCCTAACTATAAACCTGAGCCAGCCCTAACTATAAACCTGAGCCAGCCAGCTGAAACTGGAAGCTGGTTCCACAGAAGAAGCTTGATAACTGAAGGCTCTGACTCCCATCCTACTTTTTAAGACTCTAGGAACCACAAGTAACCTTGAATTTAGGGAGCGCAGCTCTAGTGGGGTAATATGGTACTATAAGCTCCTTAATATACGATGGTGTCTGACCAATCAGGGCTTTATAGATGAGAAGGATTTTAAATTCTATTCTAGATTTTACAGGGAGAGTGCAGAGAAGCTAGTACAGGAGTAATATGATCTCTTTTCTTAGTTTTTGTTAGTACACGTGCTGCAGCATTCTGAATCAGCTGGAGAGATTTAAGAGACTTATTAGAGCAGCCTGATAATAAGGAATTGCAGTAATCTAGTCTAGAGGTAACAAATGCATGAACAAATTTTTCTGCATCCTTTTGAGGCAGGATGTGTCTGATTTTTGAAATGTTATGTAGGTAAAAAAAAGGCAGTCCTTGAAGTTTGTTTTATCTGTGAGTTAAAGGACATAACATGATCAAAGATAACTCAGAGATTCTTTACAGTGCTGCTGGATGCCAGAGCAATGCCAATAAGTGAAACTATCTCATTAGATCATTGATTTCGGAGGTGTGGGCCTCATAGAATAACTTCTTGTCTGAGTTTAACATCAGGAAGTTGCAGGTCATCCAGGTTTTTATGTCCTTAAGGCTGCTTGAAGTTTAGCGAACTGGTTGGTTTCGTCTTGATCGATACATATAATTGTGTATCATCTGCATAACAACTGGAAAGTAGTGAAGTCCTCACTAACCTACAGCACAAGCTTTGGAATAGTCTGAAGAAAGGTATCGGGGAAATAAGGTGCATGTTACATTTTTTTCACATCAGATGAAATAAACGACATATGTGCCACACACAGTTCTTTTTGAGATTTTGTTCATTTTCTGCAATTTTTATCAGTTTGAAAAAAATCATTCAATCATCAAATTCACAATGCCCAGCTAACGAGACTCCTACAAGTGCTCGCTTCAACTATTATCTCAACAGTCGCCTTCAAGATCCGCCATCACATCTGAACTCGTGCAGCAGTCAACTGTGCACATGGATAAATATAGCCTCATTGGGTTAAACTGTTTGGAATGCTTCAAAATTGCTGGGCCGGGGGAATGGACTGAGAGTGTACCTTCTGTTTGGGTAAACTGATTCAGCACATATGGACATGCTAAAGTTTAAATCCAATGATAGACAAAAACACTTGCAGACAAATATATAGGCCAGCAAAAATACACTTAACATGTAGTTGGTAGAGATGTCAGCAGTTTTATTTAAATTGTATCTGTAAGTTGATACAGAGAATTTGTATTTAGTGTTTTCTCCCTCTCACACTCCATATGCTTATACTCTCACACACACACACACACACACACACACTCACACTCACACGGACAATGACAAAACCATTCCTGCACAGTGTCCCGTATTTGCCTGTAAACAAGCAGAAAGACGCACACAAGCAAACACACCCACCCCCTATTCCACGTGTGAGCACATATAGAGCATGAGAGAAACATTGAACAGGAATATTACACAATAAGAGTCCAGCACATGTCCTCCCTCTCCACAGCCTGAAGGCAAACCATTTGTTCAGGTCTTCCATTAGCTCGCCCGATCACAGAAAAACGTGTCCGTCTGCTCAGAGTCCTTTGTGGTGAAGAAAGACAAGTTTTCTTTCACTTCTGTCCGTCCAGTCGGCTTAGTCTAAAAACAGCAGCGCTGGCAGCATGGAGACCAGCCTCGCACAAGATTCTTTTTCAGCATTGAATTCAAAAGATTGTTTCGTAATGCTGGAATGTCTTAATCCTACAGTCTACACTTAGATAATGGTACCGTACTTTACCTCAGAAAAGATCTTAAAACTCCTGTTTTTGCTTCTCTTTCTTCTTAATCCCAAAAAAAGTAAATGATTTGTTTTGAATTCTACTCACTAGATAGAAGTTAAACCCTGTGGAATATTAAGATTCTTGGTAAAGGCACAATATTCAGCCATCAGGAAAGAGCACACTGCGTCCTGTAGAAGTCTATCTGCTTATCGGGGCTTTTTTTGTTTATTAAAGCCCTGATAAGACCAGCAATCCACCATTCTCCTCACCATCAAGTTGTGGTTGCAGCTGCAACAGTTTGTCCTCAACTGGGGAAATTTTGAGGAAGAAAAAAACATTTTACCTAACACCACTTCAATTTTGTATCTCATTATGTCTTCTTCTTCTCTATTTTTATAGTTAAGGCCGTATTTGATGTCAGTAATACTAGATGGAAAAGTGGGAACACAGCTAAAGACAGGTTTGAAGGATAGATTTCCAAAGACTAACTTTGGGAAATACCGCTTGATTTTTTTTCATCATCACTTATTGCCAATATTTCGGGTGCACTCACTTTTATATTTACCTCCAAATATGTAGTTCAGACCATCTGGATAACAGGTAATTGTTTACAACCTGTCTGACTGTCTGACTTCTCATGTTTCTTGACCCCTCTGAGTTTGTTGCTGCGATCTCCGCAGGTAAGTTTGTGAGCAAAATGTTTGCATTACTGACAGAAAAGATGGCCAAAGCTATGAAAATAAGGCCCAAGTTGTCCCTTAAGAAAACGCAGCTGTTGATCAATCCCACAGTGGACTAACTCACTCAGTGACCAGAAAAATAGAAACCCTGCTTGAGCCAAAAAAAGTGAAAAGTTACCATTTACATAATGTCTCTACGAAAGCCAACAACTCCAATTCCCTGTTTGCTTTGCAAGTGGGCAGATGAGAGAGAAAGTCAACACAATTGTGTTTCACTAGGACTGTAGAGTTTATGGGCTCTAAAAGGCAGCTTCTTCAAAGTAAAACAATGAAAGGACTAGAATAAAGAAATATGAATGTTTGGTCGACCAAGATTGTAAATGCGGGAGATAGCAGGTGACTCTGGCCAGAATAAGGGATTACACAAACACACAATGTGTCTCATTCTACCTGCACGGGGGTGTAACAGCAGACACCTACACAGGGTGCCTCTCCTGTCCATGGCACGCTGTTGAAAGTGTTTCGTGGTTAACAGCTCAGCATCCCAAGAAATTATGCCAATTTTGGACAAATTTCTGCACCGCAATCTAAATCTAATACCAACGTTCAGTACCAATACGAGCAGTATGGTTTAAGGTGTAGAAGTAGAAAACTGGATTCATCACGATGGACACTTTCAATAATGCTTCATGTCTGCGTTCATGTCAAAGAATGTCCAGGAACTGTTCAAGGAACATTCAGATGGAATGACCTGGCCACAGCTGGTCAAGTCGTGCAATAAATCCTGCTAAGACCTTTGGAATGAACACAAACGCAGCATCCATAGAACGCAGGTCCATCCATCAATCTTGGTAATGTAGAGTTGGCCAGGTCGGCTGTATCAGCAGCACACTACAGGGCCATGGATAAGACGGGTTGTGGTGGCTGTTATCAGTGCCAACATCGTACTCACAGTGGTTTCTAATTTTCTGGTCACTGAGTGCATAAGTCCCACCCAGACACTCTGTGCTTATAACCCTGCTTCAGCTTATACAATAAAAGCTTGTGCCCAACAGATGTATTAAAGCAAAAACCTGAATAAAAGAGTGGGCAAACATCAAGAATGTAATGTCTCCATTCAGATCATGATGGCTCGTTGAAAACTTCCAATATAATGTATGTGAATCATGTCCGATGGCCTTGACAGTCACACGATCTATAACCAGGTAAACACCTTTAGGAGATCCACCAACCATCACCAAAACACCAACCGAGGGAACAGACTTTGGAGGAACGCTGTTCACACTGTGTGTGTAGATGTTTCTTCTCATTTGTTACCCATGTGTAGATGTTAGCTCCTTAGGTGAAAGCAATGTCCACGTCATATATCATTAGGACATTCTGTCCGGCACGGGGGAAGTGTTTCTGTAAAGAATGCTTATACCATTGTGAAGTCAACAGCCATTATATATAACCTTTATTTAATCAGGTAATCTCATTATCTCTGTTGCAAGAGAGACCTGAGTACAGCAGAGAAAAAAGAAAGGTCCACATCTGCTTTCTCTTCTTTTACAGTTTTCAGCACATACGATCTGCCTCAGCAGGGGACACAGCACAGAGGTTTGCTTCACTTTGGTTTCCTGTGATTGTAACACTCGTCCCATCTTTCATGTGACACCATATTGGACATGATGGACAATTCTGCAAAAACCCTTGATTACGTTCAATGATAATGTTTTAGTTTACATTCAATGCCAATGTATTTTCTGTGTATGGCAACCATGTTAAGGTTAGGGCAAGATATTGGTTATGACAAAATTGTGAAGGCGTGGTTACCAACACTCACATACTGACGCTTTGTCTGTAGCCCTAGGGTTACTGTTGGGCAACTAAAACACTTTTGGGGAAAGATTATTTGAAAGAAAAAAAGACAAATCTTAATTGCAGGTCTGCAACAGAACACAAACTCCAGTCTCCTGCATGAAACTCAGCCTTGCTATAAAGCATGTCCCTGACCTATACGCCCTACCTTCATACTGTAGAGCAGACGCTCCTTCCTGCATTGGCACTGAGCAGGATTTGTGAGGTGATAAATTATCTATATCATTATCTATATAATTTCTATGCTTGTAACTACACTTACTACATGTACCTACAGTGCGATGCTAATTGGTCACACCTATACTCTTGCTGTCCTCACCACTAGTTTGTCTTGAACAATGTTTTTGAACCCGACTGTAGGACTGGAGCAAACAACTGATCCCTGGCCCTGACCACATACGCGTCGATAATAACCTGAAAGGTAATCCGCTGACAAATAAAAGCAACTTTGACCTCGTACTTGCTGTTTAAATTATCGAACGCATTGAGGTGGATGAACCTCTATGTAATTCAAACAATTACGGACAGTATAATTTGAGGTTTCGGACGAAAATGTTCAATGAAATTCAGTAATGCTACGTATTTCAAAAACCAGCAGCGAGTTTTATCAGGGCTTGAAATTTTGAATGTGATTTTGAGCCTATGGCGACATCATTGCTTATTCTTAACCTGATTTCCTTTAAAGAAAGTGACATTGCACATGCCCCCTAGATGGTGTGAGGATATAGTAGGTACAAATTTGACAACATTGTTTTTTGAGAAATCAGTGGAGTCCGAATTATCATCTGTCCTGAACTTACCTTAAATGCAATGATTGTTCGAAAGCATACAGTAGAATGATTATAATACAATACTGAGCCGGAGTGGATCAGTAGAGCCACGTGAAGCTTTTTTTTTTTTTTTTTTTACAGAAATAAAAAGAAACTTTTCAGAAAAAAACACGTCATTCATGAAAAGCAATCTGACATGTTTTGTAAGCTCAAGCATGACTGTGTGAGAAGGATTTCAACACAATGATACATATCCAACTCCTCAAAAATGTACCTCAGTCACAGCACTGGGTTTAAACCAAATAAGGACGAACTCATTACAATGTCATTTGTTACTACTACTTGTTTTGCTCTGGTTTTCCTTTTCTCTTTTTTTTTTTTTTTTTACCTAAGCTAACACAAAGTTGTGTTCCATTCACATGCAAAAAAGTGAGATAACAGAAGGTAAGAAAAAGAGATCGAGCAAATTGAAAGATCATTGCCCGTAATGTTGGAGTCACCAAAGTCTTTTCGGCATGTTTGACCTTAGAAATACCATACCTTTACTGTCTTAAATTCCATTATTCTTATCTATCTATTTTCTATAGATGAGTACAGGAAAAGTGAAAGGATTTTTAATAAATTATAACTCTGTTTTATATATATATATATATATATATATATGTATATATTTATATATTCAATTTTATTTACATTGTAAAGACATCCAGTACTACTCATTCCAAAACAGGATTTGTACAAATGGACTGAGCGCTCCTTAATTTCCATTGCTGTACAAGACCTAGGTAGCTTTTCTATCAAATCTTTAGCAGTGGCGCTGCCACACAGGCTCACTAACTGCCACCCTAATGGACATAGTAAAGCCAGTAGACCAGGTTGAAGAAGGTAAATGCGATTGGGAAGATGACACGAGACCACTTGTCTATGGCGTTGACATCCGTGAGGTCGGGGATCTTGACTTTGAGCTGCGAGGCCCTCCTCCGCAAGCGGCTCTTCTTGTTGCTCACTGGCCGGTCCATGGGCGGTCGCCCATATAGGTCTCGGCTTGTCATGGGCTTGCGGTACTGTATGCTGGCACTGTCATACGAGAACATGGTAGCCCGAGGGTCGTTGAGAACGCCCATCATGTCTGCTCCACTCATGTCGCTGGTTAGGTTGGTCAGGAGGATGTTCCCATGAGCATCAACCTGAGGAAGAAGGTTATCAGATTTCATTAAATTCATTTTGTAACCAAAACAATATATTGCAAAGTCAATTGGCAGCATCATATTTAGGAGAAATGCATGGGAATTTGAACATTGCGTTCCAGACTGCCCCATATAGGTAAATCCTTTTTTAGGCAATATTGTTTTTCAAACGATTTTAAAGGAAGCATATAGTGTTTTTTTTTAGTTTTAGGAGCTGGAAATAGGTGGAAGTAGAACAAAACTCCAGGTTAATAGCATCAGCATTTGAAACACTTGCATCCAACCATTTTTGAAACTTTCTGAAACCGACAGTCCAACTATCACGTCCACGTTATGCAGCGATGGGCCAGGCATACGGAGGTGTTACAGTGGGCCGGGTTTGTACCTCACTATTTGATTCTCGACACAACTACTTCTGTCAAATTTGGAGAGGTAAAACCTCCAGCAACACTTGTAGTATGCAGAAGAACATTATTGTTAGACCAACGCATTTGACTGCCATACATTTCTGCTCTTCTTTTCCATTGGGAGGCAGCCTTTTAATCCCACTTTTGGCTGGGAACCAAACACTTTTGCCTATTTACATGGTCAGACAACAGGCTCTATGATGTCATTAATCAAACAGTTAAGCCCCTTTCCCACCTGCACTTTGTTGCTCTCCATTCTATTCTTATGCTCGTTGTTGGACTTGGCAGCCTTTTCTGCCACCTTCTTCTGCAGGTGGGGACCTCGACCGAAGAAGATGTAGTTGACAAAGGCATACTCCAGCAAGGCCAGAAAGACAAACACAAAACATCCCATGAGGAAAATGTCAATGGCCTTGACGTAGGGGATCTTGGGAAGAGTCTCCCTAAGGTGGGTATTGATGGTGGTCATTGTCAGCACCGTGGTTATACCTGCAGACAAGCAGATGGGGAGGGAGGGGACGGTTAGAAGGAGGTCTTTCAGCAAGGCTGCATGCTGAGGGAACACCATAGCTGCAGAAGAAGAAGGCTTCCATAAGCTCGTATTACAAAACAACCATCATAAACATTCTGTGGCTGTTAAAAAGGATTTGGGATCATATCCAGTGACTCCGCGTTTATGACACATTTGTGCTTTCAAAACATTCCCAATCACCATGACATTCACCAGCATTCTCTTTTCTCTTTAAGTAGTCGTGTGGCTCGGGGGTATGCTGGTCAATTGGTTGTTCAGTCCACCACTTTAGTCTAGACTGAAATATGACACACAAATTGGCATAGAATTTTGTAGAGACATTCAAGGTCAATGTATCTTAATGACTTTGGTGATGCCCTGACTTTTCATCTAGTTCCACCACCAGGTTGAATTTCTTTTTGGCTCAGATTGAAATTAGGGATGCACCGATACATGTACAAACATTGGGTATCAGTTTTTTTAATTTTAAATATTTCTTTTAACTGTCAATACCCCAACAGCAAAGCACTATGCTCTGTTTCAATCAGGAAAACACAATATTGAATGTTAATATTGAATGTCAGCAACAGCATCATGTTGCATATTCCATTTGTTACAGTCAGAATGTGAGAACATCCGACGACAATAAAACGTTATTTAATGTTTTTCAAGTCATTGTTTAGAACTGTAATGGTATTATCAACTTCTCATATCAGTACTCGGTATCGGTAAAAGTGGTATTGGTGCATTCCTTTGAGATTACAACTATTGGACGGATTTTCATGAAAGAGAGTAGAGACACTCATTTCTACCTGAGGAGAATTGTACTACTTCGATAATCAACCAACTTTTCATAAAGCGGCATCATCAAAAAAATACGTTGGTTTATGGTCCAAATACCTGCAAAACTAGTCATCTTCCCATCAGCCGCCGACAAAACACAAACAAACGCAGGACTTTCATCCATGAGACCACTGTTTTTGCCTCGTGCGAAACTAAAAGTAGCCGTTGACTTTCTGTCATTTCAGTCCTGAGTCGTTAGTCACTTGGTAGATGGGGTCCCTAGAGCGTTTTAGTTTGAAGGTAAGGCCACTGACCAGATGTCGGTGTTTGACGAGTTGGTAGTGAGAATGTGTTGGAAACAACAAGAGGAAGCTGACACTTCTGTTTGAGGTCATCTTTGCTCAAAACAACCATGGATGACCAGTTTGACGAAGCTCAAGCTGAACATGTTGACAAGTGTTGGTATATTTATGAGACTTCGTCACCTCATCATTCAGACAGGAATGCAATTGAAATGCTTGGAATGAAATTTCAACTGCTCTCCCCGCAGATTAAAAAATGTCAAAAGAAAGTTACTTTACTGATGTACATACAGTATGTCCTCAACACTAACTCCACCGAACAAAGCCATCGACACTACCACACTGCATGGAGAGTAGGAATGGGTATCGTTATAATTTCATCATTACTAGTACAATACTGCTTAGCGGTTTGGTTCCTTATCGATACTCTTATTGGTTCCTGTTGATTATATTGTGAGAAAAAAAGACAATTAATTAAAAAAACAATCAACATTGCTTTATCATTCTTGTATGTCAGCAAATAGTCTTTCTTGAGCAGCAATACAAAAAGTTCCAAAATATTTAAAACACCCTCTCAGCTAAACAATTAGCTAAGTGATTAGCTTTCATTAATTAAGTTTAGGGTTATCGGTGTGTGTGTCAGGGTAAAGCACAAAGACAGGCAAAGAGACATCCACACCACTACGCAGCTTGGAGACGGGTCTAAAATAATTTAAAACTGAAGGATCTAAAGAGGGCTTCTTTGAAAGTGGATAAACAGTAGCATGTTTAGATTCAGAAGGGGAAATACCAGTTGACAGAGAGCAGTTAATAATGGCAAAAATGTCTCGACCAACCATCTGAAATACAGCTTTTAAAACCAAGTGGCAAAGAAGTCTGAAGGGCAAGTGGATGATTTTAAAAGTGCAACAGTGCGTTCCAAGGTTGACAGAGAGATTTGGCTAAAATGGGTTAGTGGTGAAGGTGGGCAGGAGTCAACATCAAGTTCAGTATTAAACTGCTCAGGAAACTCCTCACATCTCTCTGGGGTTGAATCAACCGACTGTCTAGGCCTGGGAAGAGATTATTCCATTCCAGTTTCGTTCTGCCTTGTCTCTTTAAGTTCCTCACATCTTCATTGTACCATGGCAGAAAATAAGGTTTCAACTTCTTACACCTGAGTGGATCTATGGAATCTAAAATGTTTGTGCAGGAACTGTTAAAAGCACAGAGAAGCTGCTCTACAGTGAGGCCAAACTCTTCACGGATATTGAAAGGTGTGTGTGATTCAGTAAAAGCGTGGCAGAAGCAAGGAACAGAGAGTGAATTTAGGGGGCGAGGGCGGATCACTGTGGGGAGTTTGTGATCGGGAGAGAAGAGTGGAACGTTGAAAAGCACTGCCTTCGTCATGGCTCGGTTGCTTTCACAAATTGGGTCAAATTAAAAGAATGTAAAAGTTTAATAAAATCAGAAGTAAAGGAGGAGGAAGAGATGCATATTAAAGTCACCAAGAACAAGAACTGTACCATAATGTGACATAATGAATATTTCCTACAAACCTTTATTTTCCTAGTTAGCTAAGACAAGCACTTCCTGCCAGCTTTTATTCTATAAGTGCCTTTTTATGTTTCGGGTCCGTTATTTTGAGCCCCTTCTGGCGAAACCGGAAGCGGATACAAATCTAGTCTGAGAGTAGTAACTTCACTTCATGACTTTGCATGAAAAAAGTACGATAATTGATAATTCTTTCAAGATATTCCTCTGCAATAAGGGTTGCTTCATTAACGGTTAAGCACCTAGCTGGAACGGGAACAAGGTATTGTGTTTTATGACTATGTTTAGTGACCTTCTATCTTAATTAACCTGTGAAAGGGTGATGAAATGTGTTACTGTTTCAACTAGATGCTAATGTTAACTTAATAGATATGGCTAAATTGCTATGCTGTAATTTTAAGCTAATGCTAAATTTCAGTCTTTACATGTGCTTTTGAGAAGTATATATGTGAGAAAATGTTCTGATTAATGCCCACATGTATAGTTGAACGTAATTTAATGAATGTTTGTACTCGTAAGAGCTCATCTATGTTTTATCTTTTCCGTAGCTCCTATGGTTATTTCCCTTAAGAGAAAAGTAAATTTATGTTCATCAAAATAAGGATGACGGTTGAACAACAATAAAGGCCTCTGGAAACATCAGCAGGCTTAACCATTGTCTGGCTGGGACCTAACATCAAGTAGACAGAATTGAGCAGTTTCAACCGAGGGGATGAGGTTGTTTCTGTGTGGACTGTGTGAATATTTTGTTTTGGGATTGCGCATTACCTTTTAGTGATCTAACAGGAATGAGGGAACCTTTCTGTATCCTTAAAGTCACAGCTATCACATTTGGTCCCCTGTGGGGACAATAAAGTCAGTCCATCCATCCATCCATCCATCTAAATAAAGTCTCAAGAGTACTAACTCAAGTGTTTACAATCCTGCAAACAATTTCTGCATGAATCTGGTGATCATGTTGAAAGAATTTTTGTGAAACTGGAGAGAGCCAGGAATCAAACCTGACACTGAGACTATGTGGAACAACGGACCTGATCTACTTTGCTACTACTGTTAAGTCTTTTTTTGTTTGTTAAACACATACAGTAAAGTTACTGAGCATACTGAATGACTAGCAGATCTGGTATAAAAAGTGTAGATGGATATTTAGCAGTTAATATTGAACACTGTTGTGGTGACTAATCCCTATTAATAGAGGCCACATTTCTATCGGACATTTTGATCTGATAACGGAACGAGATGAAAAGTCACCAAAGTTATTTGGATTTATCGCCTGGGGACCATGAATGTCTGTAAAACAAATGTCGTGGCATTCCATGTGATAGTAGTTGTGACACAGTCTGGACCAATGTAGTGGACTAACAAGACTCAGTGCCTACAAGAGTCATGCCACTAACATGACTAAAACTCATACCAGCAAACATAATTGCTCAAGTAAAGAATTGAAAAGTCACAGACCTAAGGCTACTCTGGCAGCCGACGCATCATAGTTGATCCAGAAGGAGACCCAGGACAGGATGGTGATCAGGGTGGAGGGCATATAGGTTTGCAGGATGAAATAGCCAATGTTCCTCTTCAGCTTAAAGCTCAGGGACAGACGTGGATAAGAGCCTGTTACACACAGGGTTACAGATATGTATTCAGATTCATAAGAACGTTGTTAATATAGTGCAACAAATCAATGAAATATAAACTATGATGTACAGTCAGAAAGACAACAGTCTCCGGGATCAATCACTTCAAATAAAACACAGCTGTTGATATTAACCTGCACTTAAGTTGATTTTGGAGCAGACAGACGGGCCAGTGCGGCAGCTTGGGGATGATTGCTGGTAACATGCATTTTTATGAGCCATGAACAATCACTATTTCATCACAGAAACAGCTAAATCTACGTAAATGAAAACTGTGTGAATTCGATGAATGAAAACACGGGATGACAAAGAACAGGAGGAGACTAAAGAGAGGTTTAGGGGGCTGGAGTCCACAGAGTAACTGGCTTTGTCTTGACACAATGTCTCAGCCATCAACATATAAACCTGGATCTCTGTAAAAATACACAGTGGAGACAAAGTTGTAACGATTCTTTCAATGCATTGGACTTAATTAGTAAATGAAAACAGTATTAGGTCAAAAAGAAAGAAAAGAAAGTGGAATGACTCTGTCTCTGAATGTACCATACAATATCCCACCAATTATTGTACAACAAATTTCATTCTTTTTTTACTAAAAAGCACCGGTGAAAAGAGTTGAGCTGATACCATATGACTCTGTTACCTGTGGCAAACACAGCTTTCTTGGACTGGGTTTGGTAGTCCATGATGGAGAACTGGGGCAGTTCAATGTTCTCCACCCCAGTGACCGAGCCTGCGTTGCTTCCTCCCTGCCAGTAGAATTCAATGTCGTCAGTGGTGTATCCATCTAAGAGAGGCAAGGGAATACAACAAGTTAAACCTCAACTGAAACACGGGGACAAGCACATTGGGATTCAGGCACAATGCAGTGAACGGAATGCCATCATGAGTGGACACTGACAGCGAAAGACGCTTTCACACCAGCCGTGTTTAGTTTGGAATTCAGAAGCGTTGTCTCACTTTGGTACCCGGACAGGTGAGAATGCTGTTATCACAGCTGTTTACATATCTGGTCTACCTGACAGAGTTCGTGTTGGAGAAATTGGTTGGGTTTCTCTTTACAAACAAACTGCGAAACCTACGGGTGAAAGATTCCGATGTTGTTGCTGATGGCAGTGACAGAGCTGTAAATAAGCAGGTCAAATAAGTGGATGAAAGCAAGCGTGGAGTTATGACGACGTTGGGGGCCTATGAATACAAAGTATGACTTTATGAAATATTTCTTGGATTGTCACAAACAAAAAAACTCAAATTTACAGCAAGAGAAACCTTCTCAAAATCTACACTGTAAAAACTCTTTTACTTTTAGATTTGACAGCTTTTCCTGTTTTGTAAAAATATATGAAAATATCCCAAGAATACAAAAGTAGAGAATGAATTTAGATGTCAAATGTATAACATGTTTTGTCACGGTTACAGATTTGTCACAACATTATTATTTTCTTAAAGTAAATTTAGTGTTTAGCATAAAAAGATTGTTAAAACTGTAAAAAATATTCATGCAAACAGAAAAGTCTTTTTTAGATTTCTTTGTTAGTTGACAGACATTGTGTTTAATTATGGAACAAAAATGTTGAATAAATGTATTTTATTAGTGTATACTAGCTTCAAGCATTGATAAACTGTTAAAATACAGTTTTTATCATTGAAAAGATACATAATTCCTGTAATTTCACAGATGGTGACTTATTCTTTCAGATCTATATCTTAAAAAATTTTGATTAACATAGTAAATAATTGACAAAAACTGGTAAAAATACAGAAAGGAAATGAAATTTGAAATAGTTATTCTGTTTTTTTGTATGGATGTATTGTTAACTGACTGGTATTTAAGACTTAAACAAGGTTGAAGAAGGAAAATTGCCTGCCAAATTATAGGTTTATATGATGATATAATGTAGGACCACATCAGGTAGTCCTGTCCACAGGAGCAACGGTGGGCAACCACATGAAAGCCGGAAAAGACAAGGATTAATGAGACTGCCAGCAACGCCATTTCCCACACAGGACACAACGGAATCAAGAAAATTGGGCGGATGTACGAAAAACATTTCCCGTATAAGTATCATTTGTCCTGCCAAAATGTTATCTTGACCCAGACGAGGACAAGAGAGCATGACATAATGAGGAGACCAGATGTGCTTTGTTAGTGGCTCAATCGATGGGATTTGATTGGTGGAAAGTGACATAAGGGGCTAAATTTAAACTATAAGAGTAAGACGTAAGAACTAACACATCGGATTTGTGGTACTACCACTACTACGTCTCTTCTCGTCATTTCTGCCACGACAGAACCCACACACAAAAAAACCCCGCCATACAATCGAGGCAAAGCCAGAGGACAGAATACCACTTATAGACCAGCTTGGCAGGATCTTCATTCCAAAGGAACCAGTGGTATAAACAGCTGTCATTTATACCAGGTAAGAAGGGGCAATGCAAGCTGTATCTGGTCAGAGTACCCATCCCTCTGGCTGGGGAGGATGTAGGACACAGCCCTTGCACCCTTGTCAGGGCAGTTGCTACAGCTGCCATCGTGATAATGGAAGGAGATAATGTATCCGGCCCAGGAAATGCAACTGGAGGAAGCCATATGGTTCCAACACCATCAGATTGCTGGTGGCTTACCACTGCCATGAGTCGAAGAGCGGCCACAACCCAAGAAGGTCAGATCTCTGGAACACCAGTCATGCCGTGACCACTACAGTGGCGCAGAAGTGAAAATAGCTTGGCGAGTGTCCAAATGCCCTCTATCAAATTTTAGGAGCTTAATTACAGTTATACAGATAAAGTACTGGGCTTTATGTTCGTGAGGCTTAAGCAACAGTAATGACAGATGTAATATTTGACCAAAATCTCCGTGCACGCTACGTTTTGTTGAATTCTGTCTCGAAAATACATTCAAATCTTCAACAAGAAATGATAGTAACAGTGAAATGTTCCTGGTCCAAAAAAAAACAAATCAGTGAGACTGATGAAGCAGGAACTAGGCCTCTCCTCTTTCTGTTCAGCTGCTGAACATATTCAAGTTTCCCATAGGCTGAACTGAAACAACAATAAAGTCTCTCTCCAGGCTGTGTTTACAGCCAGAAGCAGAGTGAAACAGAACCCCGCTGCCCTCTCAGTAATTAGAGCAATTTAATTGGGCTAGCTAGTCTCTCTCTTATGATTCTCCATCTGATCTAAAGGCAGCAGAAGGTTTTTTTGGGAATTAGCTACATCTCATTACTGGAAGGGCCTCATTATGATTTTATCCTCTGTTTTTTTTCCGTCTCATCCACTTAATGTAGGCTATGTGAGAAGATTATTTTAAAATGTCGGTATACTTGTAATGGACAAAAATCATTAGACCTAGGTATGGTTTAGCTGCAGACATGTTTCATTATTATCAATGCATTACTTTTATTCAAATGCCTACACATCGGCAAGATTTAAATAGTCAGTTCAGTTCTGCGATAATGTCGGTTTGTGTTTTAAAATCCGCTATACAATAACTATTCTCACAGAAACATCCCAGAGAGAGCAGTTTGTGTTCATGTTTTGTTTTTTGCGCATAGTGAACGGAAAGGTAATATTTATGAATAACTTTAAAGGACAGTTTCATAACCTTATTCACCATTAAGTATTCATGAGGAAGTGCACAGAGTTTCTTTTAATAGCCTATATATTATTTACAAACAGATTCCAATATGCCATGACATGTTGGATAGTGATGACATTCATTTTAAACAGGGCATGTATGGCCCTATTATTATTTTGGGTACGTAGTGAGAAACACATTCCTCCTACTGTGGAGTTGGCTGGGTTGAGGTTCTGTATCCTATTGGCTTTGCCCTCTAAAAGGTGTCACTATTGGATCCATCACCACACGCATGCACAGCTGTGCAGATTCATTTTGCGCCCCAGTTGCATCTGCACTTGCAACATATAACAGCTGTGCGATCGTAGTTCTTCTACCAATTTTTCATCAGCGTCAAGCGGTCAAAGACTAAAGACGATGGAGAGGTCTAGCGGTGTCTGTTGGTGTACTGGCAGACGGATATGCTACATGCAGCTTTCAAGTTCTGTGCTCGCTGGCTTACGGAGGAGCTGTGGCTAAGAGAGGAGGACTTTACGGTGCTTTGTGTTGAAGGTGGCGGACAGCAGCTTGGAAGACAATCAGGATACTTTGCACCCACACAGTGGTGATGGTGCTATCAGCGGCGCTACAATGTCTGCAAGCCATGTCTTTGTCCCCCTGGGACTCCTCCACAAAGAGAACAATCCAGAGGTGGTTTTGAGGCCTCTGTCTCAATCCAGTTTGGCACAAATGCTGACCATCCTTCCCTAACTGCAGTCAGACCTGACATTCTGGAAACAAAAACCCTGTGTCTTCCATCGTCAGGAGAGCGAGTTACACATATCGGCGTTCACGGACGCATCCCCCTCTGGATGGAATGGGAGATGCCAGTTTTAAGTTGTGAGGGAATTGGGGAATCCTCCATCCCACCACAAAGGCTGTCTGGAGTCAGTCATGGCACTAAAAGTACTGCAACATCGGATAACAAACATGTCACGCGAGGACAAGCAGAAAGGTGTGCACTCAGCCCTGCTGCTTAAAATAGCCTGGAGCCTGCTGCTGTGGTCACAGAGACACTTCCTCTACCATGAGAGTGGTGGAAATCCCTGGACTACAGTACCTCGCTGCAGACGTATTGTCTCGCGGAGGTCCATCCCTCAACAACCCTCCATTAGGAGTGGATGACTTCTCTCACAGACTGTGGCCCAGAGTTGTTTTTACTTTATTTGTATATAGATAAATAAACAACGGGGGATGAATTTGATCAAATAGGGGTGCTATGGAGATTGACTCGCTATTGTTCTGTAAATCAACAGAGGAGATTTTAAATGAATTAATGAATAAATGACAGTACCCTCGTTCCCACCATTCCTCCTCGTCTGGACCGGGCACTCTGCACATTGCTTTTATGTCCATACGGCTTATGAGCTGCTGCGTCGTTATGAATCATCAATATGAATCAACCAGATAACCGGATAAGTAGAGGGCAGAGGAGGGTAAGGGCAAGAAAAAGTCACGGTACGCCAAAGAGTAACAATCAGAAGTGTCGGTACTACGTACTGGTGAGTACCGGCCCACTTTGAGCCTCGGGTTGTCATGTTTGAGCTCTGTTCTAACTGAAACAAAGTCAGGGGAATCTTCGATGCATTGGTGGTGAACTTGCTTGACAACATATAACAAAGACAACCTTGACGTTACTCGATGTTGCAGTGACCATAAACCTTAAACCTGGTGCAGGCTGTGTGTTCACGTCTGTACAATTCCAACATTTAGGTGCTTTCATACCAAACCTGTTTAATGCAGTTCAAAATCTTACTTAAGTAAAATTAAAACAATATTAGCATTAAAATATACCTAAAGTACAAAAAGTAAGTAGTAGTTATTTCATTATGGACAATGGCCCATTTCATATGATTGCATTATTTAATTATAGTTATTGATGCATTTATGTGTTTATCACTTACATGTTGCATCTGGTAAAGGTTAGATAACTACTTTATACAGTATACTGCTGGGTGGCTTAACCTATAATAATATAGTATATATTCATACAAAATATAAATAAACGAAGTAACTCGTAACTAAAGCTTTGTAATATGTAATATGTTATATGTATTGTTATTTGTAGTGGAAAAAAATTACATTATTTGGTGGAGCAGAAGTATAAAGTAGCATAAAATGGAGATACTACTGAGTACAGTACTAGGACGTCAAAATTGTACTCAGGTACAGTATTGTGTAAATGCACTTAGTTACATTACACCACTGAAAATCAGGGTTTATTCTAGTAAACATATTAAAGGTATAACAATTGATAAACTAAAGGGAGACAAACTAAATGTACGTTCCAGTAACTACTGTAAGTCTAAGAAACATACAGTGAAAACCATGGCCTCAAACAAAGAAGTAAACTCCTTTGTGTACTTCAGTTGGTTTATGTATTTTGTGAAAGAAGCATCATCTCATGGTGACACACTGCAACTTAATAAATGGGCATGTTTATCGTGAAATCTATACACAAAACTGTAAGTTGGCTAGGAACTGCCTGGGAGAGGAACATCTAGGTGGCTGCATCTCTATGACCATTCATACACACACACACACACACACACACACACACACACACACATAAAACAAACTTGCCACTTACAGCTCTCAATCTCCAAGGTGCAGTTCTGCTCATCTAGTGGGTATCTGCGCAGGTCCATCATGCAGGCAGCTGTCGTGGTGATCCTGAAAGAAACAAAAGAAGATTTCCAGTCATATACTGATATCTGAAGAAAAAGCCATCATGAGCAATAACACACTGTGCCTTTACACTACATTACCTCCACAACTAGAAATCCTCACTTAGTAGAAGCACAAATGGGCAATTCAGTCCACACATTACACATCCAGCATTCAAGTTTCATGAGAGAATAAACTTGAATTTCCTAATGCCTGGGGAAAACCCTCGACTCCATAAGAGAACGAGTCCATTGCCTGCTCACTCCTATAAATTAATCAGGGGGGTTAATGTTTGGTTTACTTAAAATACATGCCTTCGTTAAGTTAAAAAGTCTACCTAATTTTGTCTCTTGTTTTCTGTACAAAATATTTATGTGTCTAAACATAAAACATTCCCTTTAAGTGAATTAGGATTGAGATTGATTGAGATACTTCTTACATCCAGATGGTGGCAGTAATGCAACACCAGCTGCCGGAATACCCCAAAGAAGAAGAAGATCAAGATGCTTTAGATTCCCTCCATAACTTGAGTTCATTTTGGCCAACAAGTTGCTGTTGGTCTTCGTTTTAAGACTTTTAAGAGGTAAGTGGACATTTATAGTCTATGGCAGGGGTGGGCAATTATTTCCCCCCCGGGGCCCCATGGGTAACGGGGACTGTTGTGGAGGGCCGGACCGATGGACTGAACTCAGTCCTGCTCTATATTATTCCACCTCTTTATAAAAAGCAGTACATTGTATAGTTTTGATGAGCTGTGAGTGGTAAGAGTAAATATTATGATCAGTGGTGGAATATAACAAACAAATAAGTATATTTGCTTAAGTACTGTACTTATGTACAAATTCAAGGTACTTTACTTGAGTATTTCCATTTTATTTTTGTACTTCCACTCCACTACATCTCAGAGGGGAATATTGTACTTTTAACTCCACTACATATGTCTGGCAGCTTTAGTTACTAGTTACATTACAATTTTTCAAACCCTTGCGACTACCCAAACTGAACAACAGTGTATTTATACAGGAACAATGATCAAAAATATATACATATGTAATATCTATATGTAATAGTGAAACACTGACAGGGATCATGTTTCTGATCAATTTGTACTTTTATTACTATTGTTTGTTGTCCAATGACCTCATTTTCTGTTTGTCAGTTCAGTGTGAGAACTGTAGTCCGTGTTGGGCTTAAACGAGTGCACTGAAGTCAGGTTGAATGTGTGAGGTGAGATGTGAAGGACAGCTGACAGCTGATCGTCAGTGAGAGAGGATCTGTATCTGGATTTGTTAAACTTCATCACGGAGAATGTTTGTTCACAGATGTAGGTCGATCCAAAGAGAACCAACATCTTCTGAGCATGTTGCTTTTGCAGCTTAGCTAGCAAAGCCTCAGAGGTCCGTGTCCGCTCTCCTCCAGCCGACGATGGGATAGCGATCAAGACTGTACAAGTTATGCATGATTTGGGAGACATTGCCTCTGCATGTGCACTCTTAATGGGTGTAGTATATGCTCTGAAGTTATCGTCAGGAAACTGGAAATCCTTCAGACGCTCTTCCTTCAACTGGATGCTTGTAGACTCTCAACGAAGGTACAGATGCTCATTGATTGGTTACAGAATGTTCTGTGGAATAGGCACATTTGGGCTGGAACTAAACAATATGTTAATCTGTTTGATAATTGTTGACAGTTGAATGGATATTTTTGCTGACTTTTAACACCAAAAACTGCAAGGAAGATGGATTTTCAAAAATCGATTCTTAGATGCATCGCGATTCTCTCAACGATTATGACTCGATGCAGAAAACTCAATCGTAAATTTCAAACTCAAATCTTTTAAGAGTTAAGAGAAGATTAATTCCAAGATCAAGAATGTACTTCAACAGCCACAGTTAAAGTATTTAATTACTGCAGCACACAGAGAGGTAACGTACTACACATCCAACCCAGAGGCATACAACCACTGTGACACCCGATCAGCAGGACTCTCTAGAATGAGTGGATGTTTTTTTTTTTACAACACGGTTCAGTGGATGGTTATATTTGTACTTGACGTAGACAGGTCGTAAATGAACTTGACATGTATCTGTATTATGTGCATCTCTGATAAAGAGTCCGTCCAGTTGCTGAATGTGGCAGTGGTTTGGATTTCTGCTCATCATGGCTGTGCAGAGCTCAGTGCTGCAGACATTTTGTACATGAACATATTTTGAGCACTTATTGGAAACTATGCTGTGAAGTAAGTGTGCACAAGCAAACCTTTACTGGAGAGAGAAAAGAGACGACACGCGTGACTTCTGAAGCCCAGAAACTGGTTATGCTCTTCCTTGATCATCTCTCTTCACTCTGTGACTGTCCAGCTACACGCATATTTTAGCTATTAATATTTCAAGACGTAAAAAGCCCCTCAAGACATGAATATTTATTATTTTCTTACCTGGAAATGCATTAGGGAGATGAATTATAAAGCAGGTGCAGAGAGTGTGGACGGCCAGTAAAAATAGCGTTTCAGGTCAGGAAGGACTGACGTTGCAGTTCAGCTGTTCCATAATGGCAAACATTCAGTCGGCACTGAACCTACTTTGCTACGTGTTTGAATCAACCAAAAAATCAGTCAGTCACAAAGTCACACACAAATTGCTTGTGTGTCCACATAAGTACCTGAATCATTCTCTGAAAGCTTCATTCAAAACGCCCTTCACTTTAACGAACAACTCCCACAGATGTCATGACATCAACACCAAATTCAGTCAGTGCTATCTCAAGAGCTTGATCATGAAAAATTATCAAAAACCTCAGTTTTTATAACGATGGAATTTGGAAAGCAAATGTATCACATGTAGACTTAAAAAAGGTCTCTTGGAGCATGCTCTAAACCCAACAGGAAGTGGGCCATTTGCCATTTTGAGGCGCTGTACTTCAACAGACTAAATAATTGTAAATAGTCCAGATAAATAATTCATCAGATAAACCCTCAATCTTTGGTCTGTACAATCTAAAGACCTTTGACCGATGAAAAGTTATTAAAGGATTGAGGTTTCAAGAAACGGTGTTGCCTTGGGGTGGCGGCCATTTTACATGACTCGCCATTAAACAACAAGATGTTGTAGCTCAACTGTACAAACTTGAAATGCTAGCATTTATTTTAAAGTTAATTCACACTATTTACTGCCTCTCACGTTCTCTGTGACTCCTCGTTCTCCTGACAATTTACTTACAATAAATACACCCTCTTCAATTGATCTCTGTGTTGAGTTTACGTCATTGTGTATTTGAATTATAGAAATATGTCTCAAACAGAACAAAAATGTAAGCAAAGTGTTTCTTTTCAATAATATATGTATAGAATAATGCTCTGTTTTTACACTACAATTAATGATAGAACATATTGAGCCTACAGGTTCCACTGTATAAATCAAAGAACTATGTATCTCTGCGGTAATAACAGTTTAAATTGGATCAGGAGAGATTTTGGTTGTGTTGAACAGCATCATGCTAATCCTATACTGGGCACAGTATCGATTATCTGCTGTTCCTCTCTCATCTCGATCACCTTCTCTCTCACGATTTTGTAGTAACAACAAGATCCTCCACTTCACCACGTCAACACCTATACGCACATGAACACGCACTCAAGCAATGACGACGAACAGATGAGCAGGTCGGTTGTCTTAGCGTTGCACGATATCTTTTACACACCAAATTCAAGTTAAACACAGAGGTCTGCACCTCTGTGACCACAATGGTGGATACGACCAAATCAGCGTTATGTGAGAAACATCATCCGATTTATCTTAAATTCATATTGTGGGGTCTACAATTAGTATTAATATACATAATGCATGTTTAGCGCATGTTCTCAAGCACCACACAATGGACACAGGAAGTGGTGAAAAATGTGCAATATGTCAATTCAAGTGCCACAGACTCCACAGTGGAAACAATGTCTTATTATGTAGTGTCCAATGGTCATGGAAATGCACGGCTGAGCCAATCGGCTTCCATCCAGTACACCTGACGTGCGCAAAGGTGCAAAGGGCCCGATCGTTGCTGCTTGCAGCTTTAATATCTTATTATTTTTCACAATGGCCACCAAAGCATGAGAAGTAAAATTAGCAACTGCTAATATTTATGAAGACATAAAAAACATCAAACGAGAAGAAAACGATGTGCTATATCCTGTTTTAAACAAATATTTCAGCCATTCCGTGTCTGAAGCAAGATCTAATAAATGAATGCTTGTTAACAATATTACTTATATGGTAATGTTATCATGCTATATATAATTCTTATTTATATACATCTTATGTATATGTGATGCTATTTCTATTTCTGTCTATAATGTCACAATTATATACATTCATATCGTTATAGGAAAGAAAAGATTATGAATGAGATCACATGTCATATGAAGGTTTCTTTAATATGAAAATCAAAGAATCACATTTTTTACATAAATGGCTGCATTATTTAAAAAGCCATTTTACTTAAAAGTTGTTGCATCTTTTTTCAGAATACGATGACTACACAAATAGATTCAACATTTTCCAAAAAACCTAGAACTGTACAGTAGAGCACTGTCTGCAGATTGCTCTCAGACTGGCTACGGCTACAACAAGCTCCACCATCAATCAGAGAGGAAGGCCACCTGTATGAAGGCAGAGAAGCAAACAATGTAAAGTGTTGCCAGGTTCTGTTACTGTTGCTGGTCAACAACACGAGCCAAAGCCGTTGTTGTGAACCAAACATAAATGAATAAAAAAAACGACCTGGGGGAGAGGGACCTGGTGGTCTGGAGCTTGTGGACGGGGGTCATGGGGTCAGGACTGTCCCACTGTCTTTCAAAGCGACAGTAACATTTGTTCAGCTCGTTTGCTAGGTGGAGGTCATTCATGGAGTGGGGGGGGGGGCTTTAGGCTTGTAGTTGGTGATCTGTCTGAGGCCTCTCCAGACAGAAGCAGAGTCACCTGCTGAGAGCTGGTGTTGCAGTTTCTCAGAGTACATTCGTTTAGCGTTCCTCACCGCCTTGCTAAACCTGTATTTTGACTCTTTAAACATGTCCTTGTCCCCACTCCTAAATGCCCGATCCTTTTGCAACCGTAGCTGTCTGAGTTTAGCTGTGAACCAGGGTTCGTCGTTGTTATAACTCACCCTGGTGCTTGTTGGAACACAGCTGTCTTCACAGAAGCTGATGTATGACGTCACAGCCTCTGTTTACTCATCCAAACTGCAGAGCTTTATTTTCTGCCTGTATGCAGCAATCAGATGGACCACAACAATGGTCAGAGTGTCCCAGTGCAGCACGAGGGGCGGCGTGATAGGCCCCGCTTATTGTGGTGTCACAGTGATCTCTGGTTGAGCATTTAATAAACTGTCTTGATTATTTCTCTCTCTCTGAAACACAGGATGCCTTTGAACTCAGAGGACTGAATTATTGACGGCGCCCGGCCCAGCGTTCCCTCAGTTACCTCCACACAGCTCACTTCATTGTAACTATGCTCTGCTGCAGAGGGCACGGCCCTGTGTACACTGCACCAGAAGAGGCTTCATAAATGATTTACCCGCTGTTTCTCCCTCAAAGACACTCCGGAGACGCAGACAGAGCAAAACACCAATGGAAGGTATTTGAGGTTTTCCATGCTAATAAGCTGCTACTAACTGAAAAGTTGTATTCTAATTAAGAATGGCTCTATTGTCGCCACTCTTTGTAAAAGCCAATCAGCTTTAAAAGATGAAGTTATGTAATCATTAATCATAAAAAAAGTTGTTGGACTTATTGCTTGAAAGAAACACTTTTTTTTCCTTATTTACCGATCATTACACAACACTTAGTTCCAACTTTGCAGTGTGACTTGCTGACAGGCACTATAATCAGTGACAGGACTCTCTTCTGCAGTGGTAACCAAACAGCGTGCTCTGAGGATGGGCAAAGGTTGCCGCAAGATGTGCTTATTATTCGCTATGGCAACGGCGGCGCATGAACATAGCAAAGGTGAAAGCTGATTCACAGAGGGTCCTGTTTTTAGTTTGCCCGATCGTAGACACTCAGTATCTGTGGTCCCCGTAGCGTTACAAAGCTTAAAGCTGAAAACAAGCCGGTAGTAGCCCCGGCAGGCTGTCCGGTCTCGGGAACGTTAAACTTAAGAGGTCTAGTACGTGTTGGCTGACATCATACTCCTAGTTTAAACGATTAAAACAGCTAAAAAGTTTAGCGTAAAATGTGGATAAAACTGGATAAAAATTGTCAATTTGTGAAAAAAGGGGAGCGGAGAAACAGACACGATGCCACACAATGCTAGTGCACATAACCTCTGAAATTGAATATGGAGTTCCTTTGGAATATTGCAAGGAGGAACATACGTTGCAGAATACAACAAAGGGTTAAACAATAAAAGGAAAAAAACATAAAAAGATGAAAAAAGATTATGGGAAAATCAAAAAGTCAAGCAGTGGAGCAAAGCCAAAAGTAGTGTGACGCGCTGAACACTATTTTGGGCCACCAACAGACTTTTGCAGGCCCTAGCAGGGACCTGGATACTAAAAGCAATAGCATCAATGCCACTACTTGCACTGTTGTCCGTTAACAACTGCTTACTCCTCTCATCCACCAAATAACTCATTAAGGACGTAGTCCAACAACTAAGTGAAGAGTAGAAACAGCTCTCACCTGAGACCGTAGAGCACAGTTCCATCAGGGTGCAGGCGAATCATCCGGTTCTTGACTGTCACCCCATGTACGAAGGACTTCTTGTCATTAATGAAGTAGGTGTCAGGGACCCAGAGCTGGTCTGCCACCCGGTTATCCAGAGTGAGATTGAGAGGAATGCCTGTGTAGGAGAGGCGCTTGTCTCTCCAGGACTGCTGGAAGTACATGGTGATGGTGTAGTCCTGTGGGAAAAAGAAAGGGAGATGTTAGCACATCAACATGAATGGGCCAATGGCTCATGGATCTCTCCTGCCCTGTGCAATTTCCTTTATTGTTTGATTTCTTCTACTGCTGTTCTCACTGCGTCAGATATCGCAGTTTGATCAGTACTCCTCGGCATCCGACACTGACGCACGGAGGAACCCTTTAGTGTGTGTTTGCGACGCATCAGGCTTTCGTCTAACTCCAACACCTGCGTCCTTTTTAGACAATCAAAGCACGAGATAGTCCGCACAGGTCGGTTGAAAGGCTGGTGGATGGGTGAAACAATCCCAGGACTTTCACCCAGGAGACCACTGTTTGTGTCCCGTGCAAAAAAACAAAAAGTAAACAAGGATATTTCGTAACGTCAGTTGTGAATCGTTAGTATTGTTCGTGACATGACTCACTTGAAAAGCTGGTCACGTGATTTGATGTACAGTGGCCCTGAGAGTCAAAACTCAATAACACGACAACATTTCAGAAAACAACACATTTCAGAAATAAATAACTCAAAAAACATAACCTTTCACAAAACACAAGAGCAAAAGAGAAAATACAAGACATTCATTCGTAATGGACGATTATTCCTTTTTGCTTATTGGACGTACTGTGTTTCAGTACAGGGCCAAAAGAAGTTCTTCTTCTTTAACATTACTGGCAGACTTGATGCCTTTTGGCACCTTCCTGGGATAAGATACAATAAAACTTTATTTTTCCTGATAAAACTTGCTGTGCAGCACTTAGGCTATGTGGGAAGACTGCAAATATAAACCTGTTATATTGCCGTTTAGAGTATAAATCAAACACAGAAGAAGTTGCTTTCGCAGTGTTTTCACTGCTTTATTATTTTTGCTACAGAGGTTTTGTGGCAGATCCTTTTTATTGAAGTGAAGTGAGCGTGAGAGTAGTATATTAAAGACAAGGGGGGGGCACCATGTACATGGGGCAGTCCAGCGTAGGCTGACAGCTCTCAGGTCTGCTTGGCGTACACGTTGGAAGATGATGAGCAGGTGGTGCCGTCACAGAATATGCAAAAACTTGTTATCGTCTGTTATTGTCACTTTATTCAATAACCATTACTGCTGTTATCCAGTGTTACATAATTACGGCCATCTCTTGCCACTTACACTTTGTAACCGTCAGATTTACAACAACTAAACTGTCATTTTTCCAGATACAAGAACATCCTCTCCTCCAGGGGTATGGATTGTGACGGCCTGTTTCTCTTTGGATTACAAGGCGTCCAGTTAGCCCACAATGTGCTGCAGTTTGCAAGAACTCTAATGTGCAACTTTGTTTACTGTAACAATGTAGCAATCAAACAATCCAAGCGGACAAAGGGTAATGTGGAGGAGAGCATGTAGTTTACATTCACAGGCAGGGAGATTGACATGCTGCTGGATTGCAGATGATATGAGCACTGCACTTAAAACTCACCTATTCAAATCTGCTTTTAACCTCTAAAGTCAGTCATGTATGTTTTCTTTCTTTATTTATTTTTCTTTTTTTTTTCTTAGTTATGTCGTATACTTTGTTCTTATTATAAATGCTTCTATTGTTTCTGTTTTTAACATGTAAAGTGTCTTTGAGTGCCTTTTAAAGCGCTATATAAATAAAATGTATTATTATTATTTTATTATGAGTATAGGAGTATGTTTTTGCTGACACCAGCACACACAGACACACACACACACACACACACGCACACACACACATATATATATATATATATATGGGGAAGTAATTACAAAATGTAATAATGTCAGAAAAATGCCTGGCATAGATAGTATGAAAAGTGTAGATTGATAGAATGTAGATCTAAAGGAATATATACTTAAATGAGTCTCTCAAGCTGGCAGTGACAGCTTAAATGCCAAGGCAGCAACAACATCTGCTGTTCACTGGAGGTGTAATGGACCAGTTGATCCGTGAACTACGCATGTGAACCACACAGTTTAACCATCTTAGAGTTAAATACATTTTTACTGCTGATTGTTATCGGCCCATGTTCAGTAAGAATATGCGATCGGGAGATTGCCATCAGTGCTTTGTAGTTGCTAGTCTCTGATAATCCTACAGAGGGAACTACACATCTGTGTTGAAATGAGCACAGGGAAACATTGGCTACGGACAGAGGGTCCATTCAGTAACATTATGATGCTTCATGCTCTGATCAGCAAACGTTAGTCATCATCATGACGTGTGCAGTAGTAATCTTGTGAAATGTAGTTTTTGGAACACCAGTTGATTAAATACAGTTGTTTGAAGGAGATGTTTTCACAGCAATATAAAATAGATATTAGAGAGGAAATTATGACCCGTTTAACTTCCTACCAAAAGCTCTAAGCAACTTATAAAACATAGTTAAAACTGCTAATTTCAAGATTTTATGCTTATCAATAAAAAGACAAACTTATAAAAAGGGATAACAATTAGAAGTTTTGACGGATTTGAAGAGGATTTAGTTTTTTTTGAGGATGTTAATTCATTCTGAGGTTGAGGGAGGAAGATCTAGGTTGGTGGTTATATGTTACATTTTTATTGAACGTATGATTAAAGTTGAAGATTTGGTTTGCTCCTGATGCCGCACTTCTGGATGTGTGATGCCTTTATTGTTCTATGTGCGGCAATTCAGTGGTTTCTCTCGGCATTAAAAGAATCCGGATTGTTCCTGATGGGCGTAAAATAAGATGTTGCAAAAAGTGGTGTTTGTTATTTTGTAGAACTTCCACCAGGCTGCCAGACTTCATGCTATTGTTAATGTTTTGAAATGTGGACGGTGTTCGATAACCATGTGTTATCTCATTGCTTTTGGTGGATCCGTTTGAAAGTGTATTGAAGTTGATTTGCCTTAAAATGGGATCATTGTGAACATTGTATAAAGTAATAATCTAATGTGTGCAGTTGTAAAACTGGTTTACATGTGTTCAAATTGGTATTTGTGTGTAATTTAGGGTGTTCACAAATTTGTGTTACAATCTACACACAAATACCAATGACTATGTGATCAATTCCACATAATATTGCCCGTGTTCATCCAATTCATGCCAATTCAGCATATTGAATTGAAATTGAGAGAAAGACACAGAGACACAGCAACAACGATAGCAACGACATCAGCAACACTATAAAAGTAATATAACTCTTAATAATTATAGTAGCAGTGGGTGCAAGCAGAACCACGGCAACAAGAGCAGCCACGATCCAAACGGACCGTGATCCACGGCAACCTGCAAGACGAGAAAGCACAACATCTCCACGGTCTTGAGCCCACTCCTACATGTGGAGAGGGTGTATAATGCCTCTGGTACCCAAACTCCTACCTGGTTCCACAGGAGAGAAGCATGACGAGCTGAAGGCTCTGGCTCCCATTTTGGAGACTTTAGAAATCACAAACCCGGCATTCTGGTAGAACGTTGGTCTAGTGGGGTAATAGGGTACTCAAGGGAGCCACTGCAGAGAAGCATCAGTGATATGGGAGAAATAGGATCTCTTTTCCTAGTCAGTACACGTGCCGCAGCGTTCTGTGGCTCAGCGGTAGAGCAGGATCAGAGGATCGGCGGTTCGCTCGCTAGTCCATGTCGATGTGTCCTTGGGCAAGACACCTAGCCCCAATTAGCTCCAGCAGGCTGCTCCTGTGGTGTATGAATATTATATAACCATGCTCCTGTCATCAGTGTATGAATGGGTGAATGATGACATGTAGTGTTAAAGCACTTTGAGTGGGTCGGAAGACTAGAAAAGAGATATACAAGTACAGTCCATTTACCATTTATCATTGTGGATCAGCTGACGAGTCTGAGAGACTTATTGGGGTAGCTTGATCATATGGAATTACATTTCCCAGCCTAGAAGTAACAAATGCGTGGACTAGTTCTCGACATTGTTTTGGATGTGTCTGATTTTTGTAATGTTACGTATTTAATAGAAGGCAGTCCTTGAAGTGTGTTTTATGTGGGAGCTAAAGGACACATCCTGTTTAAAGATAACTCCAGGATTGCGTACGGTGGTACCGGAGGCCATGGCAATGTGTAAGTATATCTAACGATACCGTTGTTTGGTTGTTTATTGTAAGGTTTATTAATAGACTCGAGTCGAAGATGGCTGCTACTCCACCTCCTCTGCCGGTGCATCGAGGAATGTGAGCATTAATACGACCCGGGGGGGGGGGGAGAGGAATCATTCAGGCTGACATATTCTTCATGACAAATGCAGGTTTAAGTAAGACAAAATAAAATCTATATGGTTATCTGGTATCAAATGATTTACTAGTACAGCTTTAGATGAGTCCACATTTAACTCTATTTTGTGGTGGCTGTTGAGCAGACACCGTCTCTACAGGGTTTCAGGTACATAGTAAGAAAAACAAAGCTGATCATTGGCTAACAGGGTGGCTGCTGGTCGTCAAAATATCAAGGTCACTGAGGAAATACATGACAGAGGTAGTGATGAAGCAATCAGAGACAAGCAAATCAACGGCTTCATTCATGTAATTGTATCTAAGCTGCTAAAAGCCTCGACCGCTTCAGTTGACTGTAGTTTACTTGGGGGCAGCTGGCAGGAGAACGTTGCATCACTCCTCTTCTATCAAGCTAATCGGAGGTGCAGAGCTGCAGTTAAGATTCCACTCACAGCTCTCTGGCTTTCCAGCATTCGTTGCATTTTGCAAAGATGCTTAGGCATGCATTTCCCAACAAGCTGGAAGGAAATGCTAACTTTCTGAAAAAAAGGCAAGGCGCGCTTCTTACAAGGACCTTAAAATGAAAGAAATACAGTTTATTTTTATTTTTATTATGACTGCCCCTACAACATAGGCTAAACTTCCTTGCAGGGTTAAAGACTGCATGATGTACTCCAATATTCCAGGTTCTGCTGCAAAAAGTCCATTTTTTTTGTCATCAAACTGTTTTCCAGATATGAATAAACTCATCTTATATTGTTCTGTAATCTTAGTAAATACCCAACAAATGAAACATTGCAGTGACCCTGACAGTAATTTGCAATATGCATTGTAAATATCCACCAAGTCTTTCTTAATTCACCTGGGAATCTCTATAATATTGAGAATTGAGACTTCCTTTCACAAAAGCAGTGTCAGGCCTCAATATCCAATATCTGTGTACGGTAACAGAGGAAAAGAAACAAGCGTCATGCTCTGTGTTGCACAGCAGCAAAGCTACTGAGGAATAAATACAGACGGATTAGTAATTTAGCCCGCCGATGGAACTGTTAGTAGCAAATAATAAACTGGAGATGACATCACTGCTCATGAGGCAGCAGTGAGAAACTGCTACCTCATGGAGTTGGGAGGCGGAGCTCCACCACTGCTGCAGCATCGCACTGCACCGCACCGCACTGAGCTCCAGGCGGACAGGAGAACAGGGCCAGCAAATGCCCTTGGTTTCTTTTCTTTTTTTTCCCTCTCTCTAATGCTCTGCGCTGAGGTACGAAAGGCGATCTCTTCTGTTCTGCTGTATTTTCCTTGTGCTCTTTCTTTCTCTACATGTGTCTACATATATAAATCTACCTCTCTGTCCATATTTTTTTTTCTGCAGCACAAAAACAAGCAGAGCAGCAGAACATGGGCTCCTATGGCACGCAAACCACTGCAGTATGCTCCTGTCTGACCTACTTCTTCTTCTACCCACAGCCGGCTCTCGGTGCAGCCCGCAGACATCATAAGAAAGGGGGGTGGGTCCGGCGCTGGGGTGGCATGTGGATCAAATGACTGTGTGTAATGGGAAAGGCCTCACTCATGACAAACCCACCAACTCTGCAGTTCCCCTCAGCTCCAGAGAGCTTTTGAGCCCCTTTTAGCTATTTGTTTTGGTTTTATGGTGCATAGCGTCAACCTCATTTCCAGCGGCAGCAGGCAGCTGTTTTCATTAAGAAAGCTCCAATAAATCCATCGCACACTTCCTGCCTAGCATCAAACTGCAGGCAGACATTGAGACGGAATAGTTTTTTTTCCAGGAGTTGGTGGAGACCAACCCAGAGCTAAAAGAACAGTGAATATTGGAATTCCATTCGTCGGGTAGACGCAGACACGACTCCAGATGAATGCTAACGTTGCTCTGTGTCTGCTGGATGTGATGAGGTGTTACTATTGTATTTTACAGCTTGTTGTGCTGTCCCCAAGTGGCCAAAAACACTCTCAATATACTTTCACACAATTTCACATGAATATTCAAATAGACACAGCATACATATAGTACTTTTATGTACACACATATAATTGGAAAAATAGATTTGTATATGTAAATATATATAAAATCTAACAACGACCAACAATATTGCTAAACAATTGCTAAATACAAGTTAAGTGTTTCTGTAAATTGCTAAGAGCACAAATAGTGCAAAGGAACAAATATTGAATGTGTAATGTAAAAGATACTACTTATTATATTATATCCCCACACGCCTGACAGCTGTCAATGGACTGTACTTGTATAGTTCATCCACTCAAAGCTCTTTAACACTACATGTCATCATTCACCCATTCACACCCATTCATACACTGATGGCACTGGCTACCATGCAAGGTGCCACCTGCCCATCAGGACTCTTATCTAACATTCACACCCAATCACACAACGATGGCACAGCCTTCGGGAGCAATTCATAGGGTGGAGCAAGCCTTTTGGTTGGAGCACAGTACATTTCACAAACCCAAAATAATCATTAGAATAAAGATCCCTGTTGATAATGTGCGGTGGGCCAACGGGCTCCTAGTGAAGATGCCCAGCGAAGTCTTAGTATCTGATTTGTTCATCATTTTCAACCTTGTGATAAAGCTTCATGGCATTGGTATGACCACCAAAGAGACCCTAAGGTCGAGGCTATCCATTGTTTTGTAACTGGCCCACAAGATTTGATATTGTTAATGGTGTCCATTCACACTCCCACAACACTACAACCTGACGCCCATGTTGTGTTTCCAAGGCGTCTATTTCTTTATTGAACACACAATATAGCTTCCCGTAAGAGACTTTGGTGTCAGGATTAAATAAGACTGCACATGGCATTTGACACTTAACGCAGGTGTTTGTAGCTGCATCATACCCGCCCACATAGTGTGCTGTGAACAGCTGTTCCCCATGATGACTGAATACATGTTTGATCTCAATGTTTTCTGTATGAGCTACATGTTAAAAGCTACTCTATAGACGCATCTGAATATTTCCTGTGTGGTGTATGTGCCTTCACGCGTGAGAGCCACAGTGTCTTTTAGGTAAAAAATAGTGTTTTGAATAGCCCCATAAAGCTAGATGTCAGAATGGTGAATGCAACCTGATCTCGCTGTGTGCGCTCAAGAAAAGTCTCGCGATAAATCAATCAAGCCATGCGCAACACTTCCACATCATTACGCAGAGGATTTTCCTCGGACTGTATCATAAAACTTCATGAAAGCCTTTTTCTTGCCGTCACTCATCTCGTCATACTCGTAGTCGGAAGGATTTGGGCAATTGCCTGTGTAGTACTCATTCTCTCTAGTGTTGAACTTGATGGGAAAATAACCTTTCTCCATATCCTCAAACCCTGAGGCAGCAGGTGTTTTTGACAGACGCATGGGTAGCAAACTGGATGAATCCATCCAGCACTGTCAGATGCTTTGTCATACATTAGAATGAGCCCGCTACCCTCTCATCGTCACCAGCGTTGTGATCCCATCTATCACAAATTATTTCAACACTATGGAGTTGTCAAATCTGGGTGCATTATGTGCTTTTTTTAACTGAGGTAGTTTGGCAGTCTGTAGCATTTCACAAAAGCGTCCACACATTTTTGATTTATTGAAGCGCACGCAAATTTTGCCTCATGCTCTTCATTATGATGCAGAGTCTCCAATTGAAACATTATGTACTTTCTCCGCGTTTTTTTTCTCTTTTCCCTTGACGGAATCAAATATTCATGCGGCACTTTTGTTTTCCAATCTTTGCTCTCCGCAGTGCGAGTGGGTGCACACTTATGCAGATGTTTCTTCACATGCCTCGTAGTATTTCAGTGTGTTACAAGGTATGACGCCTTGTGGTTTGGGTTGCTTAAAACAGAATTTAGCTTTGCGAATGTGTTTACATTCGATGCATTTTAGACTTTTGCTTAAGGTGGCTATGGCACACTGTGAAACAAAACGTTGCATTGTCGCTTAAAATTGTGGTATAACAGAGTTTCACAAGCGTGGTAGAAATTATAACAGAGATATTTTGCACTTTTTGGTTTTCAATCAAATAATAGTGCTCAATTTATTTTATAGTGTCAAATCATAACAGAAGTGATCACAGGACACTTTCTATATAGAGCAGGTCTAAACCAATCCCTGCAGTTTACAGAGACCCAACATTCCTGGGCAGGACCTGGCTCTGGGTGGGTGGCCATCGGCCTCAACCGGTTGGGTTGAAAAGAGAGAGAGAGACATAGAGAGAGAGAGAGAGAGAGAGACAGCAACAACAATAATAGCACAACAGCTTGACTTCTACTACTGCTAATAGCAGCAGAGGATATGCTGCTGTGGGGCATCATGTCTTTGGAAACACTGCAGGCGTTTACGATTGATGAAAGACTGTACATTTTGCATCCAAGTATTTCTCAAATATAGTGAATACTTCATGCATGTGTTTGAAACTAACCGCTCTGGGCAATTGTTTTGCATATTGCATATTTTCACGTTGCAATTTTTCAATAAACTGCTGCCACATTGCAAGCTTCTCAACACGACATTCAAAACACTACCCGATGGTGAATCCTCTAAAGCGTTGCTCAATTACACCAGACGGCCTATCACTGATAGGTGCCGGAGATTAAAAGATTATTTTCTGTAAAATCAAGATGCTCACACAGCTCAGAAAGCATTAAAACCTGGCAGGTCTCTTACATGTCGAGGATGAATCAGAGCCCCTTTACGGATTCACTCGCCACACTGACCGTGGCCGGGATTATTGTCTACCGTGGCATTCTGATTGCAGGTCAATACATCATCCCCAACAGCTCCGGACTCAACAGCACACAGCAGGGATAACCAGGATTAGCTATGTTCACTACAGCAGACAGCCTGTTCAAGATTATCAAGATTGTTGTCTCGTTAAATCAAGACACTAAGAGAAGCATCAAGAGCTGGCATGTCTCTGATATGTATATGCCTTATATCACCTCTGCCAAAGGAGGAATCTGGCCCCTATTGATTTAAGCGCCCCATCTCGTCCACGGCCGACATTATTGTCTACCGCAGCGATCTTATCGCAGGTCGATTTATCATCATCAACACCTCAAGATTCTACTCCACATGCAGCTTCAGCAGGAGCAGCATGGTTAGCTAATCACGTCACCTTCCTTTCCAGTGAACCGAGTAATGTATAGTTGTTCAGTGCACCGCCTCATGTTAATAGAATCATATTTTATATTAGACCCATACGGCATATTGTCTTACAACACACCAACCTTCAACAGGGTTAGGAGTATCATTATCATTATCATCATTATCACTAGCATCACTGGACTGTATGATGATTCCAGTAGGCGACATGTTACCAACTGATAGATGTTCACCATCAAAGACCAATTATGACAACCAGATCAATGCCAAAGTTATTATATGATAATCACCCCTTTCTTTTGACAATGACACTCTTACAAGCTGGGTAAGAGCACTGATATCAACATCTTGGCCCCTGTTCAGATCCTCTGTTTTTTTGTGTGCAATTTTTGAGAGTCGGTAGCCTGAACACATTTATACCTAGCAGCACATTTATTGGTGCATCCTTTATGTTAGATAACACTTTTTTTTTTACATCGCTGTAATTTAGCAATTTGTTTTCACTCAGACAACTCACCAACTGTTACTATGCGATGAACAGATCCAATCTGCTCTTTATCAAGTTACACAGACCATCTATAGTCTCCCAACCTCATTACTTACAACAAATCAGCCCTCTACTTTGCACACATAGTATCTGCACTGTCTCGTCCTCTTCTCTGCAGTGCACCTCAATCTCCCAGACTAACTCGTCTTCCTCTCCCGCCAATGCATCGGGTAACTCTAGTTGCAGGTGTATTGTCTGTAACTTGGTATTCACAGGCTTGTATTAAATTAGAAAAACAGAAATACAGATAGACTACATGGATTTAATACAAATCCTGTACCCTGTTTGGATTTTTGGTAATGGATGGTAAATGGATTTGTGTTTATAAAGCTCCTTTATAGTCTTCCGACTACTCAAAACGCTGTTCACTACATGTCAACATTCTCCCATTCACAGACACATGACAGAGGCTGCCATACAAGGTGCCATCTTGATCTAAACATTCACGCACATTCACACACTGAGGGCACAGCCTTCAGAAGCAATTTGGATACAGTATCTTGCCCAAGGACACTTCCACATATGGGCTGGAGGAGGAGCTAGGGATCGAGCCGCCAATCTTCTGATTAGAGGACGACACGCTCTATCTCTACCGTTCTGTCCTCGCACTTTTTTTCCGCTTAGTTACTTCACATTCTGTGAAAGAGAAACCGATTTGTTATGCTGCTGCTGTGGGCCTTCTAGACCTAAATAGACACACACACAAAGTTTTGGAGAATTATTATGAACTGAAAACTCACTGTTTAAATGGTTAAAGTTCTGAGATAGAAACACGGACAACTCCCAGACCGAAAATAACACTGTGGTAGCTACCTGTCAATCACCGTGTAGCCCCGCCCTAAAGCATACCCTGCTCTATGGTCTATTTGACTCTAAATGGATCATAATTTACGAAATCAACATCATGCTGTATTGAAGAAGACTTGAAACTAGAGATTGAGACCATAAACCCATGTTTACAATGTTTACTGAGGTAATAAATCAAGTGAGAAGTAGAGTCATTTTCTCATAGACTTCTATACAATCTGACTTCTTTTTGCACCCAGAAGAGTTTCCCCCTGCTGCCCATTAGAAAGAGTGCAAGTTTAAGGCTCTTCCGCATTGGCTTCACTCTTCAGACCCCAGAGGTTGCTGCCTGGGTTGATAAACACGCCCTCAAGTCAGGCCATGAGTGAGTGACGGGATGTCTGCACAGGTAGACTGTGATGGGAACATCCAGTTGTCTGAAAACATCTCCCAGAAGAGCAGACACAACCCCAAACTTCATTCTACCAAGGCCATGAGAATAAACAAAGAGCGAAAATTTACACATCCCCATACTTTATTCAACCAAGATCATCTGCTTTCAAATGAGAGGAACAGTCAATTTCGCACACATTTCCACATGAACACGCAAGATCATGGATTATTTGGACAGTGAAACTTCAAACTACATCTACTGTCATTGTTAGCTTTCTCTGCCACGTTTTCTTTTTCTGTGGTCTCACTGTCGACAAAGCTGCTGGTTCCTGCTGCGGCTCACTGTGGCGTTTCTTCTACCCTGTGACCTAAATGTTCCTGAAGCTGCCGGGCTCTATTGGAGGGCTCGGAGCGGCTTTTCTTCTGCCTCGTGGCTGTCATCGGTGCTATCGTGCTTGCCCTCCTTGCGCTGTTCTGTCTGCCTACCATCCATGAACATGATGTAAATAGAAAATGAATGGCTGCAGCATGTCTTTGCACACAGTGCATCTGTTGTTCCCAACAGAGGGGACCGGTGCTGCTTTCATGGGTACCAGGTATCTTGTGTGTGCCTTACCTCACAACTTTAACCTGAACATCTTCCAAACCTTCTCCTCCGATTGTTTTGTTACATCTGAGCACTCTTAGCATGTTTTCATTTAAGTAACTGACTCTAAGAGAAGCACAAATCGTTCTCATTACACACACTGAAGTGTATCATTACACACGTTATTTTGATCTCTCTCTCTCCCTGTGATTACTCTATCAGCTGATTGTGGGCGTTCACTTTAAGTTAACCAACCCGATTCTGCACAGTTTCCCTGAAGCCAATCACATCGTTGCTGTCAAACTTTAAAAAGTCTTCTCCTCTCTGCTGCTGTCAGTTGTCATTTCAGCTCTAAGCAGATGCGACCCTCCTCCACCCCAGTCACCTCCAGTCAGCATCACAGTCATGCTCCTCCTCATCATCTTCATCACCACCACCACCAGTGTCTGGACTCCAGGGGGGGGATTAGGCCTTATTGGACCACAGTATCCCTACCCCTGGGTTATATTACTTCAGGATGGAGTCCAATAGCCAAAGACTTTGCACTATTCATATTTTATGCATGTATAATAAATCATTATTCAATTCTAATCAAGTCTCTCCTGATTGAACTAAGGTTGTGATATTTTAAGGCTAGGATAATCACAGTGTTGGGATCTGGCAGTGTTTGGTTATTAGCAAGTATAAAAAATAATTATTAATATTAATAAAAGTATTAACATCAATATGATTATTAACATAGATTAATAATAACAGGGCACTACCCTGGGATCAGGGACCAATAACAAAAGTGATGTCTCAAAAGTGATGTTCACTAAAAATGTCAATAGTTGGAGTACTAGTCCACATTAATAGAGTGAACAGTGAAGGTTTGAATCCGAGCACTGACTATAACAACCAGCTATTAACAACACACATGCACAAATTAATCACAGAAACTGCTCTTGAAACTATAAGATAGTTTATTTATCTTAACAATACTGATGGTAAATGTACTTATACTAGTCTCGACCACTCAGAGAGCTTTAACACTACATGCCATCATTCATCCATTCACACCCAAGGACATATCGACATGGACTAGCAGAGCTGGGGATCGGACCGTCTATCATCTGATTGAAGAACAAACTGCTCTACTACTGAGCCAAAGTCAACTGCCCAGAGGGAAGTGTAGGGAGGGCAACCAGCCTGGCAACTGGCGGATGAAGACTTTCACCTTTGCTTTCACGTCAGCAGACCTGATCTGCCCATCAGGGCTGGGACGAGTCTTGACCACCCTTCCAAGGATCCATAGGGCCCTGGAAAGATGTGGATCAGTGATCATCACCGCACAGTTCTCTGTCATGTTATCTGGTGTGGCCTGCCACTTCATGTGAGCTTGCAGACTCGGCACGTAGAGCCGGATGAAACGAGCCAGGAATGTGATCAAAATGGGAGTGCTTCCAACGGCGGCGACTGATGAGCTCGTTCTCAGGGTAAACTACCTGAGGTAGCAAACCATCAGGCCACCCCATCAGAAGAACACTGTGAGTCACTGGATCTGGAGGTCTCACAGAATTCGCACTCTTCTCCTTTAAAATTTGTCCCCTGGTCGGTGAACAGCTCTGCAGGCGGATGTCTGCGGGCAATAAACCGACGAAGGGCCATTAGGAAAAACATCTGTATTGATAGCAATAAAGCAGTTCAAGTATATTGCCTGGTGGTGAGGCACTTCAATATGATCCCCTATCTCTTTTCCAGGTGCCGGCCCACCTTGACCTTGAATAGCCTGAAGCAGTCCATCCCCGTGGAATGAAAAGTAGGTTTGAATAGGCGCAGATGGGCTGCTGGTAGGTCTGCCATCTTTGGTCTGGCCCCCTATCGACAACAGTCAGCCCAGCTGTACTGGTAGCGCCGAACGGCATCATGCACTCTCAGGATCCAGAAGGAGCGTCGAAGCACAGTGAACACTCACTCCGGGCCTGGGTGGTGGAGGTAGCTGTCGAAGCCTAGTCACTCTAGGTCTAGGATGACTGGATGAAGAGCTGTCAATTCTAGGTCTTCTGCTCGACGAAGTCTTCCTCCACCACGGATGAGATCTCCACTCTCATCTAGCTCTGGAGACAGACTGAGAAGTCGACTGCTTCTAGAAACTGGCTTACCAGCTTTTAGTAGGCTGTAGACCAGCAGGAAACCATCCATCTGAGCCCTTTGGAGTTAGATTTAACCCTGGGAAACAGGATTCCCGGGAATACACATCCAAACTAAGATAAACCGGAAAAAACTAATTACGTTCAAGGCATGAACCAAAAAAGGCAGATACAAACAAAATATAGGTATTACTACAAAAATAGGCAACATCCATACTTATTAGTACGTGACCGCGATCAGCTGTGGTGGTAGTGTGGTTTAGCTGTGCCTGGTGGAATGCAGTTAGGCACGTACAAGCAGTGTTGCCAACTCCTCAGTAAGGAAAGTAGCTATTGGCTGTCCTAAAAGTCGCTAAATGACGTCATCGCCTAATTTGCATAATTGTAATGAGCGCTGTAGGAGAGAGGCGGGAACAGCGGCGGCTTTGCGCATGCGCGATTCATTTGCAGTCTGGACACGGAGAGTGTGGGCCTTCTCTTTCTGCAGCTGGGACTGCTGCGCGAGGGGCTACTGTCAGACTAATTGCCTTTGAGTGCTTTGAGGCGGCGGAGGGGCTCACGGCAGCTCCCGCGTGCCGAACGGTACGTGTTTTCACGTCAGAGTCAAAACACCAGAAAAGTCTCCAACAACACCAGAAAAAGTAGCTAGATTTTGTCGCCAGTAGCTTTTGACAAAAAAAGTCGCCATAAGGGTTTGGAAAGTCGCCAGATTTAGTGAGAAAGTCGCCAAGTTGGCAACACTGCGTACAAGCAGCCTCTGAACAGAATATAGAATTTAAAATAGAATGACTTTGTGTACGTTTGTGTGTACATTAGAAAATAGTCATATATCACTTCCATGAGGCTGTTCTCAGCAGACAGGTCACGGGGGAATTTCAGGTTCCTTCTTTATATATTTGGCTCAACAAGCTCCTTCAGCTTTTTCCTACGTCTCACGTCATCAGCAGGGTTTGTCGTATCTCCAGGCATGCCTGTCGGTCAGCTTCTAATCTGAGAAAGGTGCTGATGAAGACCTTAAATCGGCAGGATTCAGATGTGAGCCATTTAAGCAATTTTGGAATTAGACCACAGGATTGTCTGATCAATATTGATGGTAAGCTCTTGCACTTAAGATAGCTGTGCACAAGTAGGTGTTCCAGTCAGGGCATTGAGTGAAATCTCTTGAAAGGGACTGTGGAGCAGGCCATCAGGAATAACATATGGAATGGATATTCTCCACCATGTCTCTCAGTGGTCCGGCAGTACGCCACAGAGCAGTAAGCTTCTTCGGAGGCTTTGCAAAATACATGCACCTCTCTGTGAAGACTGGAAATGTCAGAATGATCTGAGATAGGACTTGTAGTTCTTTCTGTCAGACTTTCCATTGCTGCAGAAGCTCCTGTGTTAGAAGTGGGTCATCCCCAAACATACATTAACTCTGGCTTGCCGATATGAAAAGAAGGTGGGCTGTCAAGGTTCACAACAGCATCCACTAACGGTCTCATGTCCGTTCCCAGTGCTCTAAGCTCAACTAGATCTGATGGCATGCGCCGCTGTGCCTGGTGAATAAAAATCTCTTGAAGAATAGCATCCTGCCTGTTTGGGTGCCTTGGTGGGGGAGGGAAGTCATCCTGGCATGATTGTGCTGGTGAGTAGTCTTTACTTCCTCACTTTCTCTTAATTATGTTGCCTGATTGATCTACCTCATAATCTGCCTTGCGCTTTGGGGGCGAATATGCTTTCTCGGGCTTGCACCACAAGCCTCATACGCTGGTAATGGTTCCATCTCTATGGTAAACCCATGAGACATCCGGTTCAAAGGACCATCCATGATGTGGAGCTTTGGAGGGATAAGCTCAGTCTGGGCACTACCTCTGTCTTTGTCATTAGGTTCACACCGGTGTGTCGGCCAAAACACCAGTTAAGGCCAAATCTCCAGAGTATGAAATAAAGAGCTGAGCGATGATGGATATGATGTTTAATTCCCTTTGCAGTAACTCATACAGGTATAGTAGTCATACAACAACAGCTTGGCATTTATGTCTGGCAGTGATTTCTATAAAAATAAAGAATTAAAAACAGAATTAAGTAAAACATATGTATTCATTCATTTCAACCTATTTGCATTATAAAATGAATATCATTTCCAAACCTAATGTAAAAAAAATGTATATGATGGATATGGACTCTCTTAAACTCCAATAATTGTAGACAGAGAAAGTATTCAAATACATACAATTGCATTTCTCCTCGCTTTACATTAGCACATTTTGAAACACTACTACATGAGCAGTACAGGTAACAGTTTGACACTAGCCACATTGTATTACAGCTCAACAATGACCATTTACCAATAATCAATTTCATTGTTTTTACTGTATTGAACTCATCATTACATACATTGTTCTGAGGTGCTGAGTCAAGTGAGGCCGTAAACTAGTGCATGACCGGATATAATTAGAGTAGAAATCACATTGTGAGCATCTGAGATCAGTATTGTCAGCCATATTGGCTCAGAGAAGTTATCTTTAGTTGAATCAACACAAAGAAATACAATATATCAAGTAATGCAGTGGATAGATAGATTGATTTCATTTTATTGAGGTTTTTCAAATGCTGCTTCATCAACCTAAAAATTGTTTTTATTTGAATGTTGTGAAAATGTGTTCTTTGAAAGGCTAAACATCATCTAAATATTTCTTCCCATTAGCTTATTACCTTATTATCTCATTGCGTAGCTACTGTCTTCCTCAGTTGCGCTGCTTCCAGCGCAGCTTGTTTTAAGTAGAGCTTTTATCCAATCAGATTTCACCCCTATGCTGTCTCTAAGTAAAAAAATCTGCCCAGAGGCCATCGGAATTGCAAGTGAATCCCTTTGCAGTTTAAGTGAATGGGGACGATATTGTTGATTGTCATAGTCTTCAACCAATCAGATTTTTAGTTTGACATGTTGGGCGTATTCTTTGACATGTCAGAGCCTTCTAGCTGGCCTACAAGTACATCATCATTAACGTACGGCTTTATTGGTCAGTGGGCTAGCGTGACATGTTGGGCGGTGACAATCCCAATATCTACTGCCTCTGTCGAGCGGACATATTCGGCCCTCAAACGCATTAAAACGTATTCCAGAAATACAACTGGGGAGGTTCGACTGTCATCACTGGCGTCTATGGCAATCGAGAAGGACCTTTTGCTGGAACAGAACCGTACCGATGTTCTCTACAACCGCATCATTAAACTCTTTGTAATCAAAGAAAGGAGGATGGACTTTGTCTTTAATTAGTGAACAGCAGCTTTGGTAAGTGAACTGCTTTTGTTTTTACATCTGCAGTAGCCTTACTACTGTGTTCATTTGTCTATGGTGTCATTTTTATGATATGGTTAATATTGTTCCCTCTGATGTGAATAATATTTGAATGGTGGTCTTGAGTGTGTGGCGGAATGCGTGCTTTAGCGCCGCAGTGTTGCTGGAATGTGCAGAGGCCTGTTGAATCGTGTTATTTGGGTTTTATGTTATTCTACCTGCTTTGTTGTCATATAAATATATATTTGTATATATACTTTTCAGTTTATTCTTGTCATTGTGTTAATTACATTGATTTTGACTATATGCATTGCCCGTCAATGACGAAGCATCCCGTCATGCTGCGTCATAGTGATAGACCTGCATCTTTTATAGTTTTGTGCGTATTCATGTATCTGCACTCTGCAGTTAATGTATTTGTAGCCCTCATAGGTGTTGAGCTTCATATAACATCTTATTTAATTTGTCAAATGTTGCAATGTTGCAAATAATAAACTGTAGCTGTGGCGTCATAATGAGGTTATTAGGAGGTAGATCAACTGTAGTAGGACAGCACTGAAGGCCCAGGTATAAAATACATGGCTCGCCACTGCATTATATCAATGCACATTTAAATCAAACATCTATGGGCAACCATGAATCTTACAACCATAGCTTCGAAGCTTCGAACTATTTGGTACAGCCCTATTAAACTCATCCGCCTAACCTGACCTCCTCCCTATATGTACGGAGTGAATGGACGGCCGGTAGTTTCTCTGACCAGGGAATGAGACCAGGCTCGAGTAGGAAAGCTGACTAGAGCTAAACAGTATAGAGTATAGAGGTTTACAAATTGCACTTACATTAGTAAACTGCACTGTAACACATTCAGCCCAGAATCCCCAGAGACGTAACATGTGTTTTGACAGCTCCAAATCAAAGCAAGATCTTATTCTCATTCTTCTGCGGCTTTTGGCAGGCTACTAAGGCTCGACACTACTCTTACTGCCTCTGAGATTTATACTGAATTGCATCTATAAACAAAGGTTTGGTTTAATTGTCAGACAGACAAACCCTTAAACCAAGTCCCGCCTTAGGCTGGGCAGATATCCAATCATAATGGGGTGGTCATAATGACCAATGAAATTCAAGGGGTGGTACCTGCCACCCCAGGCCACTGGACACACCCTGAGGACACACAGAGACAACACAATGCTCTCTAAAACAATCAGTCCTGTGGGAGGGTCAGCAATCACGTCAGCAGAATCTCTAAATTAGGTTATCATATATGTTGCTTAAACCTGCAAGTATACTGCAGGATTATATGTTTTCAGTCTTGGTCACATATCAGCCAGTATGAAATAAATCTGAATTAGAGAGCACTAATACCAGGTTGTTTGAGTTAAAAACACTCCAAATCATTCACTGGCTAGACACTGGCTGGTATTAAGATGGATTAAATGACTACTAATAGACAAAACTATCAGATCCATTACTACTATGTAATCTTATTAGTTGGATGTCAGTTTAATGTAGATAGATGTTGATGGGACTGAAGGCAAGCATTTTCATTAACGGCCGATAAGCTGCTTATTGCTTGTGTGCTGATGCTATTGATTGATTTTGGCAGCAGCATGCTTTCTACAGCCTCTGGGCAGTGTTCTCTATCAGAAGAGTTGTCATTAAAACACGCAACACTTATAGAGTTCATGCAAAGACATGCTTAAACATCTCAACAAAGTACATTGTGACACTTAGTCAGACCAATTTATTGTGGTTATGGTAACAAATCTACTTTTCCTCATCAGAAACAAAACAAACTGTTCTGCTAGAGTTCAGCTACAAACCGTCCAAAGTCTGGATGTGAGCTATGTGGAGCTGCAGAAAGCAAGAGACTAATATCCAGTACACTGAGATCATTCTGTTGCGGAGAATGCCAAAGTCACAAGGGTGGAGTGACATTTTTCTCTCTAGCACCATGCAAACTAAAGAATAAAATAGGGTTCCTGAATTCTCCTTCATGTTGAAGTGTCAAATAAATGTCATGTCTTAGTTTAGTACGGTTAGTTAGTTTGCACATATATGTCATATCTAAAATCATTCAAAATCATTGGAAAACATATGTTCTGCTATTGCTAAAATATGTACAGCTTAACCATCATAAAAAAACTAGTGTACTTGACCTGTGTTTTGTGTTTTTATTCAAAAGGAGTCCTAATTGTTAGGATTAGGGGTTAGTGTGTAGGATTTGGCAGCATCTAGAGGCGAGGTTGCAGATTGCCACAATCGGAAACTTCTCCTGTGTGCCAAGTGTGAAGGAGGTAGTTCTCCTACACACTTGGCACATGGTTGGCATAAAGCCCGTTTTTGGTTTATCCATTCTGGTCTACTGGAGAAACAAGGTGGCTGTTTTACACGAAGTGGACCAGCTTATGTAAAAATATTGGCTCATTCTAAAGTAACACAGCTATTCTTATTTTAAGGTTATTATACACGAAGAAAACATTGTAATTAATACTATATTCCAATGCTGCCAATAGATCCTCCTAAATCTTACACACTGTACCTTTAATGTATTCAATTAGGACAGCTACTTAAAGTGAGATAGACAAGATTTAGTCAGCTCTGTGCAGCTGATGAACCACAAATTGCAACAGGAAATAAAACCCAAACTTTACTGGTCAAAAACATGGATACCATAGAATACTATTCAAAGCAAGCAATTTGCAATAATCCACTGTGAAATATGTCTATCTCCAGATGTTACAATAACCTAATCTTCCTGCATGCACATATTCTTTGTACTTTATACTTCACACCATGAACTTTTGCACATCCCCAGGTCAATATTTGGCACCTTCCTTCAAAAACAAAGTTTACGTTATTGTAACCTCATAATTGAACACAGGTAGAGCCCTAAACTGGAACATATGAGTAATACACTCCTCAAATCATGAGCTTGCTTTTCACTGAAAAGTTGTACATAAGCGTGGCATAGAAAAGCTGCCGAACCCCACAGTATATAAGGTAGCACACACCTATGTCTGCCATCCCTCCCCCTTTGGTGGAGGGCTCTGCCTGTGCTTATAGAACTAGGGTTGCAATACCGTAACCTTTGTTCAAACTCACACAGGCTCTGCCCTCTTCTGGACTCTATGGGTTCAGTGGGTGAAGCTCAATGAATGCCCATGCCGCGATATAACATCGACCCGACCACAGTAATCCTAACCAACTATACGTTAGTCACTGCAGCCCACCTACTTCTTTCAAACCTAGGCCGCCAAAGCAGAGAAGTAGGGGGCCCAGCAAACCGAGGTAGTACCTAACAGAACTGGGTAGAGCCATGCTTGCAGGGGTCAAAAGACAAGTAGTAGTTACCCTGCACACCACATTGCCCAGTTCAACAAGGAACACAAAATGCCCAGAGGGGGGTCAAGTGCAATACAACCGACTCACACCCTGCCTTTTCACCAGTCCTGTCTCTTTTCAGTGAGCACAGACCCTGAAAAAGAGCCCAACATGTCTATGAAATAGAACCGTATAACTGGACAAGGCATTGATCACGATGCCGCCATACACGTCCTCCGCGCTTACCCCACCGAACAGGGACGCATACACTGTTATGCTGCAGGTAGAGTGTGAGCAGACCACAGTGGGAGGAGCTTTTCCTGCCTGCCAATTGGCTTGGGAGATGCACTCACAACGCAACCCTGCCAAGTGTTTCTTGGAAAGTGCTTTAAGGACCATGTCATCCTAGAGGCACAACAGCTCTACAGTGTGCCTGTTGGGGGTTGGCGTTAAATAGAACATGTCAACGATGAACTTGGCAAAGCAGATGTAAATTTCGATAGCGGACACTGATGCAGGAATGTATCGCTTGTGCTTCATGGCATCCAAGTGGAGGCTGGCAGACCACCTGTACAGTAACCACATATGCAGCTGCCATGAACCTCAGCATGGCGGTCAACACTGTCACCGTCACACCCCACGGCAGTTTGCCAACTGAGTTCTAACTGAGTGGCCAGCATCCTGCAGATACTCCACTTGTTGGTGTGGTAGGGGGCTGCTCTTCTACTGGAGGTGCAGGGGGCCAGGGAATAGCCGAATGACAACTTGTACTTGTAGATACTCCCCCTGGAAGACGACACACATGTATTTTCTGTGTTTTAGAGCCCCCCTAGAGCACCCGATGGTAGTGAACCGATCAACTGGCTGAACCAGCTCCAGTAACTGCCTGATGGTCAGCATACATATCGACTTGCGGGCAATGCACGGAGATCCAAAATGGGTCTGAAGTCTCCCGTCTTCTTGGGAACTAGTAAGTACACATAGCAAAACCATCTCTTTCTGTCGTGAGTGGGGACAACAGACATAGTTGACACAGCAGTTACAGTTTCCATAACAGGTCCCGGAGCTCTGCTGCTCTCTCCTCCTGAGAAAAATGTATCCACCTCCTCGACCCCATGAACGGGGGAGGGATGCTGCATAACTGGAGAGGATCCAGACTTAGTGTCATGTTCACCCTTTCTGTTAATGCGCAGATGCATCACCACTTCCTGTAAAACTGTTCTATGGCACAGCAGCTATCAAACCATGATATCCTGTCTCGGCCCTCTCTGCAGCCAGACCCTCTGTAAACTGGAGGCTGGACAGGCCAACGTGGAAAGGACAGAGCCAGCTATGAGGTCTGTGATGGCACCACTGGCTAGCCTGTAAATGCAGCAGTGGACGTTAAACAGGTCATAATTCCCTCTCTAATATATATTTTACATTGCCGTGAAAACATCTCCTCCAAACAACTGTATTAAAAAGTTATTAACTTTCTCACATCTCTTACATTTGAACACATCATGATAACATTATAATGTATCTTCCATCAATACTAACTTTTACTGAATCACATCAGAAGTACCATGAATGCTCGTGGGTAAAACGGTTCACAAAAGTCGAAGTTCGGATTGTGCACGGTTTTCAGTCACAGGTTGGGGAGACTGCGGCTCAGTGGTAGACCAGGGTCGTCCTTCAATCAGATGATCGGCATTTCAATCCCCGGCTCCACTAGTCCATGTCGATGCATCCTTGGGCAAGACACTTAACCCCAAATTGCTTGTATATGAATGGGTATGAATGTTAGTTAGTTCTGATGAGCAGGTGTTACCTTGCATGGTAGCCTCTGCCATCAGAGTATGAATGGGTGTGAATGATGACATGTAGCTGTCATGCTTTGAGTGGTCTGAAGACTAGAAATGCACTATACTATAAGGACAAGTCCATTCACCATTTACCATCCATTGGATCAGCAGAAAATACAGGGCAACAAATATAATCAGAAATGTCTCCATCACGTTTTTTTTCCACCAATTGCCAATTGTCGCTAAGCCATATTGGCGTCCAGTAGAGGGCGGAGCCGTTATGCTGTATATTTTGTTCTGCACCAGAGCAATTGTATAGTATGTGCAAATTTACTTGGCAATAAAACTCTCTTTCATTCTGTTGCGAAGCCCTGTGACGCTGGGATAACCAGTGTTTGACATCCACAAGACAAATATCATGTTTATCGAGACATGAATGCATGCTGTGTCCTGTGTCCTTTGCATAGAGAGCTGTGCGTCACTTGGGCAGAAACGGTGCCACAGCCAATCAGTCGACATGCTGAGAGAAGGACCCGGACCTCGGCAACGTACAGCAAAACCTTGTGTCACATCACCGTCGCATTAACTCACCAGCTGCCCTTGCATCTGACAGCACAGCATGCCTGATGACTAAGGCTGGATGGTTAAGTAGGTCCATCCTTTGATGTAACGCTTTGGTCCAGAACAAGAAAGATAAACTACTGGACAGGTGGCCATGAAAACTGGTATGAATACTTGTGGTCCCCAGAGAATGAATCCTAATCCTTCTAATGGTCCCTCGAGCTTTGATCTAGTGCTACTGCCAACTATTTCCCCCCCATTGAATAACATGAAATGAATGGCTGCATTTGAATGAAATTCTTTCAGTGATCCTTCGCTTTTCCCGTTAAGCCACTATAAAACTAGTGCTACAATTTCTACTTGGAATCAATAAGTATCAGTGTGGCTTGCCATGAAACAGACCCACAAGTTAGCATTCCCCCAGTTCCCTCAACAAAAAGACAAATATTTGTGGCTTAGAGGTAGAGTGGTTGTCTTTCAATCGGAATAACAAGATACGTTGTTCATAAACGAACACCACTGCCATAGGTCAAAAGCTATCGTTATGGGCTACGAACAACCTGTAGTCTCATTTCGCCATTTTCTAGCAACCGCCTTTTTTAAAAGGCATTTATTATTTACTGTCGTAGAACAAAACATGCAAATCTCTTTAGCTTGTGTTAACCGCAGCCTTTTTTTCAGGCATCTATCTAAAGCTATCTACAGCTTTTACTTTTCATAATACTTTATAACATGTTTAAGTGATGTCTTAAGATTTCTTTTTTAGTGTTCATATTGTGTTCAGCGGTATCCCAGGTGGTGCTAAAGCAAAGTTAAAACATGAAACCTGACATTTCTCCAATTCCGTTGTCTTAAAAAGATAGATTTTTAAAAACTTACATCACCTTACTTATTATGAACTGACATATCTTTTTGTATCACTATTAATAATATAATATTCCATGGTAACCAAATCCAGCAAAGTTGTACACATGCCAATGCTGAACAAGTCTGAAGCACTCTCACCTAGGTGACACAAAAATAATTGAAAAATGTCCACTTGTGCTTCTGAATTATCACTGCTTCTAAGTAACATTTCAAACAAATCACTTTTTCCTCAATCAAATGTGACTTTGTTGTCTGTCTTCCAGGGACCCCCTGCTGGCTTTGGGGTTACGTCCTGGTAACGTTCATCTCTCCTTGTTAGATTACATGGTTCAGCGTTTGATATTGGCTCATGGCAATGTTCCTCAGAACACGGCTCCTATAGACAAAGTTAATCTAGATGTTTCTCATGCGCCATCATTCAATGCAACTCCAGCGCTCTCTAATATAATAGCCCGTATTTGCAATGCAGTTAAAAGTCTTTCTTGCTGATCACATCATGACATGCTGGCTCAGTGCATAGCAGGGCTGTCTCATAATCATGCCGGGTGCTGTTTCAGTTTCACTTTATTTTTCTTGGTAGATTCTCAATTCTGTTGAGCTAGCAGGTGGCGCCAAAGCGACATCAAAACCGGATGTTTTTCCCAATTCTGTTTTCTTTTAGTTAAAAAAGACTTGCCTTACTTATTATTAACTTCCATATGTCTTTAATGTAATATTCCATGGTAACCAAATTCAGCAAAGTTGTACACGTGGGGATGCTCATCTAGTCTGTAGCAGTTGATACAATTTCACCTGTAGGTGGCACTAAAATATTTGAGAAACTGTTGTTGTAGATATATAGAGATATAGAGATAGATAGATAGCTACTTTATCAATCCCGCAAGGGGACATTTTTTTCACTACAGCAGCATTTATGGTACAGGTAAAGCCATAAAAATATGGCACATTGCAGTTTCGGGCTTTGAAAGAAGATTGAATGACTCCAACATCATAAGAGTTATTCAAAAGCTGAATGTGAATGCATTTTAACCTTGAATGTGAGTTGTAAGAAAGCAAATACACCCCGCAAGTCAATGACCTGTAACCTAACATGTAAGCTGCGTACTAACACAGGACTTTGAAGATGAGTCCCTGCACTTCATTTGGGCACTTCCCAGGACCTGTTTCTGAATGGAAGTTCCACATACTTTCAGGAACTGAAAAATTGTTCATCGTGATTGGTCTTGCAGATGCGACACCACATTTGACATGGACGACAACAACAAATACTACTACAGTGACCACCGTTGTACTGCGTCTGTATGGGACAACTGACTTTTAAGTCCCGGTGAAACGGAAGTTAGAGCGTCTCTCAGCTTGTGTACTTTGAAATGCAATAACTGAACGGTGTACAGTTGGAAGAGGGATTTAAAATAAGTTCCTTGGCCTTTGATTGGATTGCTATATTGGCGGGCTTAGAATGTTGCCCATACGGATCTACCTATTGTTATACATGCACAATATGGCAGAGGACCTAATCTAAAAGGGTGAAAATGCCTTTTTTTTTAATTGAATGTAGATATTTAGAAGAAAAATGGGGAGAATGTTCAACCAAAACCTTTCAAACTTTGCAAAACTAGACTTGGTGGCTGCCCAGCTGTTTTAGTAAAACAATGAGAATTTTTTCAAAAGTAAGTAGGCTATATTATCAGTATGCGAAGTGTCAATGTCTTAATCCCTGCAGCACACACATGGACCTCTCACTTGGTTCTGCTGTATAACACTGGGCGCTGCAGTGTACCCTGTATTAAGGGGTCAAATCATATTTTGCCGACACTGCTTTTCTGTGCCTCCTGTTGACTCACTGACAGCCGTTATATAATCACTGCACTGAGGCCAAGCAACGGACCGAATGTGCACACAGACGGCTGACTTGTTTCAAGTTTAACGCCTCGTGTCCGTTTCCCCGCCGACAGGAGGTCTCCTCACCGGACTGTCATGGATGTGTCTGAAGCCACTGACCAGCCTCTCTCTCTGTCTCTCACCCTCTCTCTCTGTCTCTCTCTTTCTTTGTCTCGCTGTCTCTCTCTCTCTCTCTCTCTCCCGCTCTGTCTCCCTCTCTCTCTATCTGTCTCTCTCTCTCTCTATCTCTGTCTCTCTCTCTCTCCCGCTCTGTCTCTGTCTCCCTCTCTCTCTCTGTCTCCCTCTCTCTCCCTCTCTATCTCTGTCTCTCTCCGTCTCTCCCTCTCTCTCGGTTGTGACACCGCGGGGAAGTACTTGATGCATATGAATTGGCTTTGACACATTGCGGAAAAGTGTGTGTGTGTGTGTGTGTGTGTGTGTGTGTGTGTGTGTGTGTGTGTGTGTGTGTGTGTGTGTGTGTGTGTGTGTGTGTGTGTGTGTGCTGCTGCACTGAGTAGCCTATAGAGGCGAACCGGACTCGAGCGTCTCTGTCTCTATCTGTTTGCGGCAGATAGAAAGCCGGCCGACATGTGTCACGCGGGTGCCGGTCTCATACTGCGGGGAGAACGTGGAGGGGAACTCACCATGTTGACTTCGGACACCATGTCGATGCTGGCGATGTCTATCCTCATGCCAACATCCACAGGGGCGCCTATTGGGAACATGACAGCAGAGTGTAAGCACGGGGCTCCACAGCTGAACGTTAGTCACATGAACGCAGAGGACAACGGGGGAGGGAGGGGGGCTGTTACCTCCAAAATCAGGCCGCAGACGGATGTCATAGCCCTTCAGCAGCTTGTCCACCGTGGCTTTCACAAATGACATGTTGCTAGGCTCGTTGGCTCTGGTGACAGAAATAAGGCAATGTTACGGGGGCCCGCCTGACATAATAAGCCTACACATGACAGTATGATCAGATCTCACCTTTGCGCCCCACGGACTACGGACGCCCACAGGGACAGGCAGAAGAGCCCCCAGCATCCGCGCTCCAGAGTAGTCCACATCACTAACTCTGATCCTTGCCGACGACTTTGACACAAGGTCTCCGGGAAGCAACTTAGGCTGCAGAATTATTCCAAGTGCAAACGCATGCGCGTCGTTTTTTAATAAACGTCCAAGCGTCACTGGCAAAGGTGAGACAAAATGAAAAGTGGATGAAAATGTAGCGCTGCGGTGAAAAAAAAAAAAAGAAGCAGCCTATAGGTGCGGGGAGCTCACTGTGTCTGTGAGAGGGGATGCTGGTGTGTGCGGCGGCACATACATCCTGAGAGCGTGCTAGACGTCGATACACAGACCAGCCTCCTCCAGAAGACGCGGAAGGGTCCGGAGCAGATCTGCGGCAAAGCTTTCCATCCGCCTCCCGCTGCCGCGCAATGTGAACACATTAAATAATGAGCAGTGAGCGCGCGGCTCCCCGGTCACCTTTAGCACGCCGGTAGCGAGGGAGGGAGGGAGAGGGGGGGAGAGAGAGAGAGGGAGAGGGAGAGGGGGAGAGAGAGAGAGAGGGAGAGGGGGAGAGAGAGAGAGAGAGAGAGAGAGAGAGAGAGAGAGAGAGCCGTCATGCAACACCAGCACGTCTGAGGAGCTGCGCATTTTCGGGGCTCCACCGGTCATTTCGCGTCAAGAGCTGCACAGCAACTTCATTATTATTTTTATTTTTTTTAAATCCCAAGCGATGCATATAAAAAAAAAATGCAACGCACGACTAACTGTGAAGAGACGAGATAAGATATGCTGCATGGGACCCAAGATGGCTTCTCTCTGGACCGCAGGGCGTGATGGGAATGGATAACTACTCTGCATTTAACCTGTCACACATTGGCAGCAGAATTAGAGAACCGGTCAGGATTATCATTATATTTTCATTTTTTTACATTGTCACAATTACAAATACAATGCAATGCTTCCTCACAGCCTTCTGCCACTCCTGGAAACATATTGTTTAAAGAGCTAAGGAGACATGTGAAGGACACTGCAGCTTCTACCCAGACCCTGACAATAAACACGCCTGCACCACCAGAGCTTCATAAGGAACTCTTCCAGTCGGCTAAACCTGTCTAGGCTCTATGTTTATAATCATAATGATCAATTTGGTGAATGAAACACTTCTCAGTGAGCACAAAGTGCTTTGCAGAGGAACAAAAACAAAGCAGTGACAGGATGATACTTTATTGTATAGAAAATCATTGGATGGCTGTAATCTAAGGAATTGCAGTTGACACAGTAGTCTGACTGCTTCTGCCTCACACTGACACCATCATGTTATGACTTTACTTTATGTTGCACAAGTCTTTCTGAAAAAAATAATTAATTATATACCGAAACTACTATACACACATAAAGTATGTGCAGTATGTGTAATGTAAGTGTATTATGAGTTGTATAGTTAAGAGATTTCAATCATTTGGAGTGAACAAATATTTTAATTGACATGTTTACAACAGGATGAGAAATGTGAATAGCTTTTGACCAGTCCCCATCATAACACCAACTACTTTAAAGGGCTGATGAAGCCATAAGAGGCCATCTGGTGGTATGGCAGCACGGTGGGTATTGTGTCTTAGTATGGTGAGGGCTCAGTGCAGCACCGCATCTCATCACTGAGGCTCGGTAGACGGGTACCAACGATGTTTATTAATCCTCCACTGTAGAGCCCTCCTGTCCTGGCCAACGCACACACAACGTACAAGTTTGTAATGTTTCCTTTGCTCCTCTGTAAACGTTTTCAAGGACTTGGCACAGGAATTATGCCTTCTATAAAGGTGCCTTAGGAAACACAGTTGTGTCTGAGCTTTTTTTTTAACCATTCATGTCATGTTTACAGTAGTCCCTGCAGCTTAAGTTATCTCTGTCACAGGACTATTATCATAGACATCAAACTCAATCCACGGTTCTTAATTCTTAGTTTTCATGTAGTATATACACAATATGAATGTTTTTCATTCATATTGTGTACACTATTTAACTGTTCTGTATACTGTGAGTACTGTTAGAGGCACACACAATTCCATATCATCTTATCTTACAAGAACTATAAACAATTTAAAAACTTAAAATGTTACATAATATATGAATGGTGTCCTCAGATCTGATTGACTAGAGTGCAGGAGGATGAATAATCTTACGCTTTAATAATCATACAAGTGTCAGGTGATACAAACTGCAAAAACTCTTTGCAAAAGCCATTATTGTCACCTTTTGTTTTTTTATTTAAACTGTAATCTACACAGCATTAACTGTTTCCTATCCGAAGTGAAGAAACTGGCAACATTAACAATCACACAGTGCCACCTAGTGGCCGTGTGGAGTAGCATCCCATAAACACTCCTCCCCTGCTGGAAGTCTTTTAAGTAACTGAGCAACTTACTTTCCCTCTTTGACTGTCTCCTCACTGGACTTGTATTTGCCACTGCTCCTTGACCTGTCTCTGATATTTCCTACTTGTCACCAGCATCAGAGACTCAAGGCCCAGCCATGCCTCAGCCTTTGTGGAGGCCTGACTCCAAACTACTCTCCCATCACCGTACATCACTTTGTATGACACGGGTCCTGTCACCGGCTCCATGATTCCCAGGATCCACTTGGGACCAAGACTAAAGTTCAGGGTCAGTACCGAGTCTCCTGGTTTGAACCCTTTGCCGTTTTGTCATGATCTCTCATTTGTCTTCCTTGTTTTTCCTGAACCTTCATGTTTAGGTACGGGTGGATCAAATCCACTTCCTCCCGAGAAGCAGCTCTGCTGGGGATAGAGCTGTTGTCCATCATTCTTTTAAAGGTTTGTAGCATTCTCTCTGCTTGCTGGAGGCATGGGAGGGTGCAGAGGTTTCCATTCTGGATACCGAGTTATGTTTCCTCACTACATAGGGGGCATATTCCACCCCTGTTAGTTCTGATAACCAGCCTGTGTACCAATTACCTTACCTGAGAAAGTACTGGGTCCTTGTCTGTCCGTACTTGATCGAGGGTTAGGTTGGGTTGGAGACGTGGCTTTCTTGGTAAAGTCACGAGGGGCTCGGGCACACGGGGAGCATTCGTCTAAAAAGAACTCGGAGTTTCTTTCTTGGAAAGCAGAGCTTGTTGAATTCCCCCCATGAAAGTACAACAAAACCCGGGAAAATAAAGTTTTGAAAGTTTAAAAGTTTAAACCAATGGGGTGAAAAAAAAATGATAGAAATAAAAATATTATAAAATAATAAAAAGGGTTTAAAAAGAACATCGGAGCAAGCCAGGCAGCGGGAGTAGCCGTTAGATTAAATAAAAGTGCCATCAAATGTGCCATAGTATGCTCTGGCTGCCATCTCTCACAGTCCTCCGTTGATTTTAGAAGGGCAGCTGTAAAATAATTCCAAAATAGCTAAAATAGACAATCCTAAACATTATAAAATGTTCCCCGTCTGCATGCGGTGATTAAAAGATGTTGTTTAACTAACAATGATTAGTTAAATATGTGGCCCCTATACTGTGTGGATCTGAAGTAATTATAGAAGAAAACAATTAGTTAAAAACATGCAAATGTGTATATAGAAAAAACAATGTCAAAGTATATAAACACACAAGGTTAGTAAAACACAATAGAACATAGTTAGTAAAATAATTTCATAAATAATTGAGAACAAATATTAATATTAAACATTTGATATGATTCCACAGTAGAGGGCTGCCTAAAAAGTGGGAGGGAAAAAGAGACACATAAAAGACAAAGGGTGATGGTTTAGGTGGTTTAGGTGTGGGGATAAAGGTGAGTCTTTTTTCCAATATCTCCAGCTGTGCGGGTGTGAGGGAGAAGGTGGAGCAGAGGTTGGTTATGTTGGAGGTGTGGGGAGCTGTATGATTACATTCCTCCCAGTTACATGTTTAGTTGTTGTTTCCAGTACCTGAACAACATCCCGTGGTCCAGTGGATAGAGTCTTTGGGGTTGACCTGAAAGAGAGGCGGGTTAATCTCTGGTTAGAAGTTATATTTGGCAGAAATAGTGGTGTCGAGTAAGCAATATTTGTTTCCTCTGATCCAATGTATTTGAGAAGTTTATGATTGGGATGTAAATGGTGGAGTTAGGAAAGGTGATTTGGCTGATGCGTGGTGGGTGTATGTTCTGAGTTGTTGAGACCTACTGAAAGTATGATGTGTAGTGGTTCTAGACTGAGAGGGGCTTTCTTAAGTATTGCAGTGATGTGATGAAAGGTGGCTCCGGGGTAGCTGTCTATCTGAATGTGGGGGTGTCTGAATGTTGGGATACGGGAGAGGTTCCAATTGTCTGAATGTGCGAGGGTGGGCGTGTGGTTCCGGGCGTCCTGGGGAGCCAGGTGGTCCCGCCGAGCCCCTGTTGGAGTTTGAGGTGGATAACTCAGGTGTTGGGGGTGAAGTCAGCATATGGCTTTTCATTTCTCCCTTCATCATCATCATGGTTTCATTATCCACCTCAGCGATCGTTTTTGTGTCAGCGGGCTCGACGGCACACAGCTCTGGCTCCCTCTGCTGCTGGTTTGATGTAACTGTAGATGGAGAGTTACTACATGGGAGAGCAACATTACTGAGTGTGAGTGTGTGCTCTGTATGTGCTCCATCTGTGTGTGAGGAGGGGGGGCACGGGGGAGCCGACGGAGGAACCACCACGTGCAGCCAGCAGACGGTCCACTTGTTTCTGTGGGAGTGCATGAATTTCCACTTTTACCCTCCATCTGGTGTCTCACTTGGGTAGCTGGGCCGGAGGCAGAGTCACCACGTCGGGCTCCCCCACGTCATTTACGGAGGTACAGAGTTCTCGGTGCGTAGGTTGTGTGGTAGGGGTAGAGGGGGCACGAGGGGAAAGTAGGAGGGGGGGCGGGGTTCGGGGGAAGGAGGAGGGGAAGTAACAGGTGGAGGAGAGGAGGGAGTGTGAGGTGAGGTGGTGGGAGGGGAGGGGTAAGATCGAGGAGGGTGAGATTGTTGGAAGGATGGGTCGGCTGGTTCTGGGAGTGGGGGACAGTCCAGGGGAGAGAGCGGACAAAGGGAAGCAGCCTCCTCCATTTGCGGGACCTTGGATGTGATGTCCCGCACTGTGTTGGTGGAGGTGAGCTTCCTCAAAAAGCAGGGATGGTCTCCAGTCCCACAGCAATCACTGTGTCGTAATCTTCTCTTAGTCTGACCATGTTTGTGTGCATGCAAGTGGCTGTGTTTGGTTGAACCTTTAACTGTGTTTCATTGGGTGATGAGGGCTTGATGAAGAAAGTGAGTCTGTTTACCTTTCTCATCATGCCCCGTGGATATGTGTTGTTGTTAAATGTGTTATTGAGAAGTTATGAGTGATGGATAGCTTGGAGAATGTCTTGTTTGTGAGTGAGTGTCTGAAGGTGTATTGTGCGGGTTTGAAGGCTGTCGATTCTGCCCCGTGGCATTTCCTCCCCAGGGGGAGAAGTCAGTGGTGAGAATCTGTTTTTGAGGGTTATCGTCATGTTGGGATTGCTGTGGAACTGGAGAAGCTATAACGAAGAATGAAAATAGTAGTAGGAGTGTTAGTCCCGGCTGAATTATAGATGCTTTCCACAGAGAAGTTTGAATCTTTTCCGCCTCCAACACGGAGCCGGGGTGAAACATCCAGCAACAAAATTAAAAAGGCATGTTGAGCCACTGGAGAGATAAAAAATAAAACGATTAAAACAATTTAAGAAACTTAAGATCTGTAGAGGAAGAAAAAAAGGTTTAGAGGGGATACAAGGGTTAAAAGAGAGAAAGAGAGCACGTTTTCTTGTGCAATTCTTTGTTGTACAAGAGTAAAACAAGTGAAGGCAAAAGATAGAGAAGAAAGGTGCAGGAAAGGAGAGGGGCTCTTATTAATAGCAGAGTACAAACAACTGAATGGTTGTAAACGGGTAAAATGGGGCGTTTTAAAAGCTAAAAGGTTAGGAAGAGGTTTGGGAAAGCTTCCTCTACAAAGTAAAAGAAAAAGAAAAATTAAAACTGGAATGAGAAAAATACCTGTTGGGTTTAGGTTCAAAACAAGGGGGGTGGGGGTTGAGGTTACGGTTAGGATATCCGAGAGAGATATACAGTATAAATCAAAAAAATAAAAGCAATAATTAAAACAATTTTTGATAATGAAATGAAATGAATATAACCTGGTTTACTATTAAAATGAGTGGTTGAGGTCAGGGTTCGGTTAGGGTTTAGGCACAAGCGTCCAAATACACAAATAAGGTAAAAGAAATAAGAAAAGATAAAAAAGATTTAAAAAATTATAAATGAATTAAGGTAAATATTTTTAAATGAAAAAAAGGACCATAAAATAATCCAAAGGATTGAAAAAGTAAAATTATCAAGATAAAAATATAAGCACATACAATTTCTAAGAGATAAATAATAGGAGAGTGAATAAAGGAAACTAAGAGATAAGAAAAGTAAAACTACACATTATTTTCATGTAATCAAATATATGCAGATTTTAGATTTAGGACCGCCACGTCATTGTCTGGAAGACCTCCTTCGTGTACCGATTACTAAACCAGTTGCGGTGTTGAAAATATTCACCCTGTCCTCTGAATTTAGGGTTGGTTAGGGGTTGTAATTTAGCTCTCACCAGGAGATCTACATTTCTATTTCTCCTGTACGCTGCAATGATACTATGGTCCTGTAGTACGATTGGGGAGGTCAGAGGTCACCACTATTGGTTAGGTCTGTTGAAATGTTCTCTGGCGTTTTCTAAGGAAGGTCCTAGAGTACCCTCTGCTGGCCAAAGCTAGGAATAGCATCTTAACAGCAGAATTAAAATCATCCCGTTTGGTGCAGTTGTGACTTGACTAAGCCTGCACACGTGTGATTCGGATGGAAGCTCATCTTTTAGAGCAGAGCGTGAGTGTCTGTCTCTTTAAAGAACACGTTTACATCCAGTGTGGGACTTTGATGGAAGTGGTGGTGTCCAGAAAGTCCACAGAGGTCAGACTGCTGGTGGATTTGAGTTAAGTGAGGTATTGTGATTGTTCAGCATGCTTAGAGACATCCTCTCTCGAGTGTGGCCACACCCCCCAGATGTCATCTAGAAACCTGTAATAATATAAAGGATTTCCTTGGACATGATGATAGGGCTGAGGTTTCCCATTCAGCCATGAAGATATTAGCATATGCAGGAGCAAATTCTTTTTGTTTGGATGTTTCTGAAACATATTTTGTACGGCTTGTATGCCCTCTTTGATGTCAATAGTAGTGTGGCGACTGTCTATATCAATAGTGAATAGGATTGAGAAGTTCTTTCACTATGTCGGCAAAATGATAGGTGTATAGCTGGGGTGTGTGGTCGAGAGAGGATTGAGTAAGAAGTCCAGGTATTCAGCAGCGTAACATGTTTCACTGCTGCAGTCAGACACAACGGCTCTACCTGGAGGGATTTCGTGTGGTTTGCTCCACTTAATAGGGTCCTCGTGGATTTTTAGGGAGCATATCAAATAGTCTGGCTCTGGGTTCTGAGCTGCTCAATAAATAACATTTTTGTTTTGTATTCATGAATTTTTTTGGATAATTTTATTCACAATTGGAATTGTTTCCGGGTAAATAGGTTTAGTCAAGTTGGAGTAATATTTGGGATTGTTGAGTCTGTAACCATCCCATAAATATTGTTCTCTGTCCACAATGACACCTAATTAGGTTCGGGGAGAAGTTGACTTCAGGTATGAAGATTTCAGCCAGGGCGAACTTGTATTTAGCTATTTTCAAAGTTCTCTGTAGCTGTTTAATGTCTCTTTTGGACCCGGTTGTTTATGCCAAAGAACAAGATGATTTTTTTCCACTGTCACCGTGGATGTGGCTTTTTCCAGCAGGATTTCAGTGTACCTGAAGTTGGCCCCCGGAAAAACATCAATCTGTAGGTCTGGGATGGTGCATGGAGGGATTCTGGTTATGTTAGAATCTCCTATAATCAACCATTTTCTGCCCACACTCAGGCTCCAATCTTGTGATTTTCGGGAGGTGGTGAGTTGTTTGGTGGGTCGGCGTATCGTAGGTGTCTGGCTGTAGCTGCCAGAGTTGGATTCAGACGGGTCTGGAGAGCTGTTTGTTGGCTGCTGGTCCTGATGGGAGCCAGTCTGATTGACCGCACGTAGTCGGGAGTCCAAGCGTGTGTCACTGTGTTGGCTTCCTCATCATGTGACACATCCATAGCTGTGTGGGGGGGCCGAGGTGAGGGGATCGTAGGTGGATCAGCCGGCTCCCTGGTGAAGCGTCTTTGTGGTTGGGGGTGGGGTTGTTGAGGAGTGGGTGTGTCTGCGGCCTAAATTTCTTTTGGCCCAAGCTGAGGCCACTTCAATGGGGCCGCGCCAGTCATGTGATAAGTTTATAGAGTTTTTCTATTTCAACCTGGATGACATTTTCATAGTCACAATTTCAAATTTTTTTTGCATTCCCTTCAATCAACATCTATGGAGCAACATTCGGAACCATCTTGTTGATGGTGAGGGGAGGCTCCGCTGTGCTGACGTTTTCAAAGTGATGTAGTTTTGATGACTCGGTGAAGATTTGAGGCCGAAGTCTGGGTCATCAGATCTGGGTCTATTCTGGTTGTCATTGTTGTGTTGAGGTCGTTGGCGGGGGGGAAGGAGGCCGGGTTGGTGACTGTGGATGGCGGTCCACTCTTCATCGCGGTCACGGTTATACATTATGGAGCTAGCAAGCCACATTAGCACGGGGCCTTAAAGGGACAGTTTCACAGAGTATTTTTGCGTATTCCTGTCTATAGGCGTACATGCAAGCGTTGGTTGGAACAAGCTGATGGAATCGCGACGTTTCGGTTCTTAAAAGAACCTTATTCAGGCTGCTTGTTCTTGTAGGGCGAAACATTAAAGTTGGGTGAGAGTGTCGAAAGGGTGGCAAGTGTTGAAAGGTATGGACATTAGCGGGAAAGGGGGGTTGACTTGTGTAGAACGTCCGGGGGTCGGGGTCATGAGCCAGAGTCCACTTTGTCCCGTAGTTGGTCCACACCACCATCTAGTGTCAAGGGGTACAAACGTGCATTATTCATTGATAGATACACACACACTGTTTGTTTTGGGCCTCTTTTGTTCCAAATTAACTTTGTACTACTTACTGAAACAATATTTCATTTTATTTTGTTTGTTTCAAGTCTGTTGTTTTAAATGTATGTAATATCCATTTTTAGCTACAATCCGAATTTGAAGTTTTAAATCATGTAACTTTGATTTTTATCAGGATGAATTCAGTTCAATTGTGTTGTTTTTCAGTGTACATCTTGTCCTATTTTTTATAAATCCAATCATGTAATTAAATATTCAACTGTGTTTTTCTATGTGTAACGGATGTCTATTGAGGCCTGGTAAATCATGCTACATTAACTGTTTAAAACATTCACATGTGACTTCAGTGTAGTCACTTAAGGGCAGTGGCGGACCTGCATTTTATAGCTGGGCCTTCAGTGCTGTCCTACTACAGTTGAACCACCTCCTAATAACCTCATTATGACGCCACAGCTACGGTTACTATTTGTTTCTAGGGGTGTAACAATACACGTATTCATATTAAACCGTTCAGTACGAGGCTTACGAACCGAACAATACTAGTGCATTTGGAAAATGCAGAAGCTTAAATTGTGGGAAATATAATGTTCTCGGTGGACTGCGCTCACATAGGAGACAACGGGCTGTGTGACCTCCGAACCCAGAAACAAAAAAAGCCAAAACAAACCACAGCTGATGCACCACACGTGTGTTCTGGGAGGCTACGCTAAACTAGCTTAGCAGGAAAACAGCAGGACACAAGCTACAAACTCTCCCCGCAGCGTTTAGCTGTTCCCTACTGATTCTAACAGGGCTAAAGCAATCGCCACACAATCCCCATTTCTCCAGACCATAATTCTTGCTTTGTAAAATAAAACAGATACACAAATACGCGCATGACGGGATGCTTCGTCATTAACGGACAATGCATATAGTCAAAATCAACGTAATTAACACAATGACAAGAACAAACTCACAAGAACCAGTCACATACATTTATATGACAACAAAGCATGAAAAATCGATTCAGCAACACTGTGGCGCTAAAACACGTATTCATCCACACACTAAAGAGCACGGCCCATTCAAATATGATTCACATCAGAGGGAACAATATTAACCGTATCATAAAAATAACACGATAGACAAATTAACACAGTAGTAACGCTACTGCAGAAGTATATATATATATATATAAAAAAAAAAAAAAAAAAAGCAGTTCACTTACCAAAGCTGCTGTTCACTATTTAAAGACAAAGTCCATCCTCCTTTCTTTGATTACAGAACATCGGTGCGGTTCAGTTCCAGCCAGAGGTCCTCCTGCGAACGTGTTCGTTGAGTTGTAGATTCACTCGGGTCTCCCCAAAAGTTTTCAAAAGCACCGTAGCTTGTAAGTGTCCGGTCGTGCTATGGTGTCTTGTTGCTGCCTTGGTTAGCCCACTAGGGTTAGCGTAGCTCCAAACACCAAGACGCTCAGTCGCAAATAAAACGCATTCTTAGCCATAAAATGTGCAACGCTTCTCCGATGCTGTCAGCCACAAATCCTTTTCCTGGCTGAGTCAGGGGGTGGTGTGGGGTTGTCCGACCCTTTCTTACTTTTTTGGACATATCCGTCTCCAGAAAGGCGTTGCCAGTAACTCCCAAATCTGTTTCTCCTCCTCCTTCAGCCATTGAGTGTTGAAAAAAACAAAGCTACACCAAGCAAAACGCTAAAAATGTCATGGCAATGTCATAACTTCTTACATATCTTTCAACTTGAACTCTTACTACTACTACTAAGTTCTGCTAGCTAGCTTCAGCTTCACAACAGTGACGCTAGCCCACTGACCAATCACGCCGCACGTTAATGCAGACGTACTTGTAGGCCACCTAGACAGCTCTGGCATGTCAAAGAATACGTCCAACATGTCAAACTAAAAATCTGATTGGTTGAAGACTATGACAATCAACAATATCGTCCCCATATACTTAAACTGCAAAGGCTTCCTAGCCTAGCCTTCCGGGCCTCTCTTCTTACCTAGAGAAATAGGGGCTGAATCTGATTGGATAAAAGCTCTCCTTAAAACAAGCTGCACTGGAAGCAGCACTGCAGGCTGGAAGCAGAGCAACTGAGGAAGACAGGAGCTGTGCAATGAGAAAATTAGCTAATGGGAAAAATAAGTGTATTTATGAAAAATTATGAAATAGCTATAACTTTGTGATTCTGTTTAGGCCAGCAGAGAAGGCTTTGCCAACCACTGATGCTGGTAGTGGACTGACTAGGCTCCCCTGATGGTCTTTGAGCCCACCCACACTATGATTTCTCGCCACTACTAGAGGGAAGTTGTTACCACATTAATCAGCGGAACATATTCCAATTACTACTAAGTTGTATCCCACGAAACTGATCACTGGGCGCAATTTTTACGTTCTCAAGCCCAAGTGTAGTAAATGTTTTGGTAGTATCCGCCAGAAAAACAAAGAGCTTTTGACCTCCTAACATTCAGCTGCCTGGCCAACTTGCTCGTCATTGAAGCCGGCTTTGAGCGAGCTCTCTTGGATGTGTGTGCAGATCTGAGAGTGCAGCTGTCAAAGACTTGCTAGTCATGCCAGCTGTGCTATGCGAGTGCCATGTTGGACAGTCCCCTGCTGTGCTTCAATGCCTCTCCTGCATCAATCAGTGCGTCTACGTGCCAAAACTTGTGTCTGTAACAGACAGTCTGTACACGTCTCTCCAGGCAGTTGAACTCAATATAAAGCAAAAGAGGATATTGGTACAAAGCTCTCAGGAAAAAAAAGGACCTTACGACAAGCAAATCAGATCTTTTCGACATATGTACAAACAAGGTAATATCGAGATATTTCATTTAAAAAAAAAAAAAAAACAAGGTTAGGGCATATGCCAGACTTTCAACAAAGACTAGAAAAAGAGAACCTACTACTCCTCCTCCTGATGCTGGTATTTTCAGGTGTTTTAAGTAGCTAAAATGAATGCTTTTAGCTACTAAACACATCAATAGACCTACTTATTCAGACAGGTAGATAAAGTAGTAGCCAAAGTGTTCATCTTTTTCCACTAACATTTTTACTAGTTTTATTTCTCTGCCTTTTTATTGGATAGTTTATTCTATTCTTCTGAACTTATTTATTCTTTGTTTTATTTCAGTTTTTTTTTAAATCCAATACTGTAAAGCACTTTGAGCTGCATTTGATATATTAAAGGTGCTCTACAAATAAAGTTATTATTAATAAGTTGAATTATTTTAGGAAAATTGCTTGATTGATACCACTATGCTAAATATAAGGCTGGAGCCAGTTTACCATAGTTAGGGAAACTGCTAGCTTGTCTCATTCCAAAGATGTGCACCACTAAAACATTCGTTTGTTTGATCTGTGCATGAATATAAATGTAAAAACGTCAAGTTGTGGTTTAATGAGGAGTTTCGTACTTTCAACAGACATGGAAGGAAGTCACTGCGCATAGCTTAGTAACAGCTCCTAAATAGCTGCTTTCTGTAGCTTTGTATTTAATGTACAGACATGAGAGTGACATCAATCTTCTCATCTAACTCTCGGCAAGAAAGTGAATACGCATTCTTCTGAAAATGTTGAATCCGAGGGTAAGCTAAAAATATATATATATATATATTAAAGGAGGCATAACAATTTATGTTTTCCAGTAAAGACTGAATCTAATTATGGAAAATGATTAACGCCTGAAAACTCTGAACTAACACACACACAAAATACTTATATTTAATTCGTTTTTAAAGATCATTTTGACTGCGTTTGGCAAGATGAGTTTTATTTCACAGTTCGTATATAGTAAAATTTACAACCCAATAAAATCAATCTATATGAGAAGCGGTTGTGGGAAAGAATTGGCACTAAAATAACAGATGTTTTCACTCAACGGAGAAAAGACGTGTGTGTATGTGTGTGGGGGGTTTCCTTCACAAGGGCAGCTTCTCGTCAGTTAACGTTAACGTTAACACAAATTAATTAGTGCTGGCCATGCAGTCCATGAGCCATGAGAAGGTCAGGTAACCTTGTGTTGCTGTGACAGTACATATAATGTACATGGCATTGCAACCTGACACCAGTGGCGAGCCGTGCATTTTATACCTGGGCCTTCTGCGCTGTCCTACTACAGTTGAGTAGGACAGAGAGAATCTATGGGGTATTGTCAAGAGGAAGATGAGAGACACCAGACCCAACAATGCAGATGAGCTGAAGGCCGCTATCAAAGCAACCTGGGCTTCCATAACACCTCAGCAGAGTCACAGTCTCATCGCCTCCATGCCACGCTGCATTGATGCAGTAATTCATGCTAAAGGAGCCCCTACCAAGTATTGAGTGCATACTGTATACTGTACATGGACATACTTTTCAGTAGGCCAACATTTCTGTATTAAAAATGGTTCTATGTAATATTCCAATTTTCTGAGATACTGAATTTTGGGTTTTCATTAGCTGTAAGCCATAATCATCAAAATTAAAAGAAAGAAACGCTTGAAATATATCACCTTGTGTGTAATGAATCTATATAATATTTGAGTCTCACTTTTTGAATTGAATTACTGAAATAAATTAACTTTTCGATGATATTCTAATTCATTGAGATGCACCTGTATGCTCCTTTTGACTGATCGTATGTTTCTTGTGTGAAATCTTAATCTAAAAAGTAACTCCTAATAACACCAGTCAAAGAAATGTAGTTGAATAAAAAGTGCAATATTTGCTTCTGAATCGAGTAGAAGTATCATAAAATCGAGTAGAAGTATCATAAAATGGAAATACACAAAAAATACAGGTACCTTAAAATTATACTTACAGTACTTCAGTAAATGTACTTACTTTTAACTCGTGACATTGGTGTGACATGTTCCCTCATTTTGACTTCCAGGCTCTGTTCTTGCATGTCATTCCATCACCACTCCTGTCTGCCTCGTTGCTTCAGGATGTCAGCAAATTGTCATATGAGTCCTTTTTGTAACAGTCACTTGGAAACCATTGACAAATGATGTTGTCCTCAGAAAATGCTCATATGGGTTTTAGAAGACTAATGGCGTATTTCGAAATTTCGTATTTTTTATCGGAATACTTGTACATTACACTAAACACAGTACGGTGTTAATGTGGGTTGGCTGTCCTTTCTCAAAGGCACATGGAGTGACATCAACAGTGGACCCACCCTGTCAACCATGATCCACTGTGCGTGTAAGCGATGTAAATATGCCCTTAAGATAAGTATACCTTGTAAAAACACATGTAAAAAAAGTTATTGAATCTAATATAGCACCATACAATCTCTCTTGCTTCTAATAAGATCCACACTTTGTAGATAATTAGGTTATTACTTGTGTTTCCACACTGAACCTCCTGTACTCGTGATATTTTATGCTACCATGGGAAATCCAGACGCAGTATAATGATAGATTACATGGCAACGAACAACAGCCCGCATCTCACACATCAAATAGAATATAGGAAGAGAGCACGAGGCGGGTAAAAAAAACGGAGAAAAAGTACTCCAGTACTTTCGACCTGTGAGCAGTGTTCCATGCGAACATCACAACTGAGCGCAGAACAAATGAACCAGTGGGTCCGCAAGGGAACAAGTTCAGCACCACTGCATACAACTCCAAAAACATGTTTTAAATAAGCCACCAGATTAATTTAACATTCAAAAACAAGATCATTAAGTGACTTCCAGTGATCAGTCCAGGGCAGAAACCTAATAAAGCATGGACGATGCACTTAACACAGAGGCAGGATGACAAAATGACACTTTAACTCACCAATGCTGAAGGTTAGCTGAAGAGGAAATAGACAACTGTTCTTCCTGTTCTTCCTGTGGGCAAACCTCACTTTTTGGCAGCCCAGCAGATGCTGAATCAGCTGTTTTGCGGTGGAGAGCAGGCCCAGTGCATTCAATCAGTGTTGAAGTTTTGATCCTCTTTAAGGTGGAATTTCTCTGCTGCCGCCAGTACAGGATTTGTGATGATTTTCAGCAGACTGTGTGAGTGTCAGCTAAAGTCTTGTCTAAGAGGCTCTTGAGGATGAATGATAACACCCTGAGGCCCAGAGTGGAGGCACAGAGCACCCTACTCAGACCTCAACTTTCTCCTGATTCCCCAAAATGGCTGTGGTTTCACATCAGACTCTGGGGAAGGACAACAAAAAGTGAAGAAAAAAACCCGTAAAGTGTGTGAAAACTGCTATTCTACCTGAGAGATGATGGTGTTGCAACTCTTCTTCATCACCAGTGCCGGAGTAGGTGACTCATCTGCTCTGTCGTGAGTACAACCGAAGGCTGAGTAAGACACTTTTAGGCGACCGAAATTATCCATCATGAGCTGAAACACTGTGACTTAAAGACAAAAAACATGGACAATTCCCAAACCGGACAACGTCGTGGTAGCGACCTGTCAATCACACGGTAGCCGCGCCCTAAAGCATACTCTGCTTTATGGTCTATTTGACTCGAAATGGACCATAATTTAATAAATGAACATCATGATGTTTTGAAGAAGACTTGAAACTAGAGATTGAGACCATAAACTCATGTTTACAATGTTTACTGAGGGAATAAATCAAGTGACTTCGATACAATCAGGCTTCTTTTTGCAACCAGAAGAGTGGCCCTCTGATGGCCATTAGTTAGAATGCAAGTTTAAGGCACTTCCACATTGGCTTCACTTTTCAGACCCAGAGGTTGCCGCCAGAACAGGTCAGCCTTTGACAGGACATGCAGTATGCTCAACTGATGCAATCTTCATCTGTCCTCATGTTCTCAATACAATAGATCAGATTAACATTTCACTGCACATTCCGCAAATGTTTTTGTACAGTTTAATATTTCTGTACATATAACAACAGAAAGTTTATTCTTGACCTTGAAGTCGTTGACACTCTATGCTCAATGCAGCACCTGTTCTGGAGCTTTTGTTTGTGCCACCTCAGCTGATTAGGGAATAGACATTCAAATTAAATCTGTTATGGGCACTTTAGGGACTTCTCACTCATGCTGGCCTACAAGTTAAGAATGAAAAGCTATAGTTGGAAGCAGTAGTTGGAAAACTAACAAATCAATCTAACTATAAGATCAAATGTGGCAACCCCATCTGCTGAAGAAAGCTGCAATTGTCTTTTTGTCCAGGGAACCAGGGAGACGTTAACTTCCAGGGTTGGCCTACAAAAAGAACTCGTCTCTGTAGCCCTGTATTTAGCACTTAAAAAGAGTATACAGAATGAGAAAGTGACAGAAATTAGTGATTGAATTCAATAAAAAATAAACAATTGGAAATAGAAAATCCCTGCGTGGATCGGGGAGCGTGGGTAGACAAGCAAGTAAACGACAACACCTCATCCCATGATAACTGAATGTGTTGACATAAAAGGTTGGTTGATAGATTACGATGTACGGACATATCATTTATTTTTTTCAAGACAATATTAACACCTTTGTAAAAAGAAGTAAAAATGAAAAACACAAACATTGATTTGGTTGCTTTGAACAAATTCTGCCTTTGATTTAGCTAATCTGCTTTGAATTCACTATAACTCAGTGATCTGGATCAGTACTGTTTCCCTTAAGCACATTGCTATGAACCAGGAAATTGACTTCTGCGTACTCCAGGAGAGCTGAAAATCTGAGCTGATTCATTTGTGTTTTATTTTCTAATGACCCAATTTCCCGTGCGTTTAATAAATGAATTAGATAATCAGCTGGCTTGGCTTTGTATTATTGCTCCCGGGTGCTACAATGGTTTTTGCAAATTCAAAACAAAGCATTACTACATTAAAAGCCTGGTTGTCCCCAGGCATGAAGCGGAGAGACACCAGGGAAACTCTTGTTTGCAATGATGACTCTGCAAATCCTTTTAACAATATGATAATTCTAAACTGTTCCAATGTGCGTGTGTGTGAAACTGATGCGATGCAGCAGAACAAACCTGCCTGATTTTCCTTGTTTCACACCAATGAGGTCAAAGTATATTTCTATATCCAATCCCTAAAGTTTCAATACAGCTTTTTACGTATTCATGGATACAAGCCAGGGCACTGATTTCCAAACACGGTGCAAGCAGATGAGTTCAATAGGCAACAGGACATTTACTATGGCTGAAAGAAATAATATGATTTGGGAGAAAAAGCAGAATTTTAGAAGCTTTTTAAGTGATTTCTGCTGCAATTGACTGATGGCAGGCAGCACTAACACAAGGCATCTGACATATCTAGTGTCTGGTATGTTTTGGTGGTAGCCAGCAGAAGGTTCATACATGAGGATGTTACTGCTGTCCAGGGGGTTTCAGTCCTCAACAAAAACAACATGTATGTGTACCCGTCAGTGCGTTTGGTTCATCATAATGTGAACAGCATGCTGTGACACTGAGTCACTCTCACTCTTCTTTTGAGGATCTAAGTTTCATCGCTTTGATCCAGTCCAAAAGTGTAACATCTATCCCTCCCTGCATCCCCCCATCCATCTGTCCATCACAACTATTCCATCGAAAATTGTTTATAAAAATGGGTTTCCCAGCAGTTGCCAACCCCTGATGGACCCCAGCATTTCAGCTGGAGGCCCACAGAGTCAAGCCCTCCCTCTCCAGAGATCTGTTTCTGGCCTTCTCTCGTCTCTCTCTCTCTCCCCCTCCATCTGTTTCTTTTTTTTGTCCTCTGTGTGTTTCGCTCTGCCATTTTCCTTGTTGTGAGGTGGAGCAAAGGTTACAAATACCTGGAGAATGGTTGGAGAGCAATAATGACTCTGTGTGTGTGTGTGTGTGTGTGTGTGTGTGTGTGTGTGTGTGTGTGTGTGTTCCTGTTCTCCAGAGACAAACTGAAGAAACATATTAGAAACAGCTGCAACTACCCTCTGCTCCCCATGGAACACACACACACACACACACACACACATATTTTCTCTCCTTGTAAGGATACTACACATGCCTAACTTTTAATCACCACGACCTTTGATATTGAAAATTGTTTGCAATATTTCATTTGACACTCTTAATCTTAGCTGGAACAGAGGTTGTGAGGAAATATGACGCAATAAATCACGTTCTAAAGATCAGCGTCTGATTGCTGTGATATTTCTTAGTTGGAGGAAAGTGGACAAAATGACTTTCATCACTTGTTGGGTAAAGCAGTTCCCAAAGGTTAACTATTGACTTCAATTCTATCAAGTCTGATCTGAATTCAGCTGATGGACTAGGGAGGCAATAAGGAAAAGGACTCTACTGTATTTAATGTGTATAATATGATATACATGGCCTATACGAGCAGCTTGAGTCCCTTACCTTTTAAGGTACAGGACACGTATACACAGCTAACAGAACATTAGTTTTCTGCGAAGGAATATGAAAGCAAACGAAGAGTAGTGAGCTAAGAAGTGAGCCCTGTGGGACACCACAGATCATCGTTGCAGGAATCAAATATTTTTCCATGATTATGCTGGTGTGGATAATATTACATTTTGATTGAGAGTAATCCATAGAACACTAAACATTTATTTTGAAATAAACTTGTTACAACAAAGGAACTCCGTCATTGTCGGTGGGGTCTCCACACTCCTTTATGCAGCCCCCATTTTTCAGTGTGCAGTGAATCATGGGAGATCCAAGCTCCGGTAACGAGATCCTCGTCTGATTTGAGGGTCGCGCTTTAAGGAACCTTCGTTAACGTTTCCGATATGTCTTTCTTATGATCGTCATCTTTGACAAAACACGAAGGAATATAGAAAGCGATTGTTTAGATGACATCTGTTGCAGTTCTAAATAAGCTGACGCTGTAATTTAAAACTGACTAATTCCTCTTTTTCTTTAGATTTTAAAGATGATTGTTTCATACTTGTCCGTCTTTTCAATTCAAAATTTCACATTTTCCTTTTAAAGAACTTAGGTCTAACGAAAAAAATCCCTGCAAAACAACTTTTGGTAAAAGCTCAATATACCTGCAGTCCACAGAACCTGCAGCAGACCTTCCTTAGCCCATGCTACACCCTTCCACCAAGTTTCAAAAAAATCGGGTCAGTAGTTTTCCACAAATCCTGACAAAACAGACAGACAAACAAACAGACCAATAAACCGCCCCGAAAAATACCCGTGGCGGAGGTATTGATAAAGAGCTGTATGTAGCGGCAGTACGGGAAGTCCACTGCAATTGTGTTGCGTCATTTAGCTGCAGGGACCTGGAATATAAACGTATCAATATTGACTCAGTTAAGTGCCTCCTGCAGTGACAATGTAACTGTCCACCAAGTTCAATCAGTAACTTGCCTCGAGTCTCAGAAAGTAGATCGATATAATTGTCCAGTCAAATAAATGTCGAGGCTCATAACAATTAAAGCCAAAGCGATTCATACATAATTAAGTATCCCATTTGTGAGCTTAGCTAACAACTTTGAGACACTATTGCCTCACATGATAGCTGCTAAGAGAAAAACGTACTTGGGCATGGCACACTAGAAATCTCTATTCTATTCTGTGGAATGAGACAAAAGAAACATGGTTCATCTAATGTGATTATTTTCTCTGCCCCACTTTTAAACAAGATACAATGCTAAATAAGTACAATGCTTTTCATACAAATTGAATCTTCTTTTCCTGTCAGTGGAAAATGAAATCCCTTGTCCTCTTTTTAAGTCAGGGAGCAGCACTGTCAGGTCTGGTGTTGTTTATTAAGGCAAAATGACATTATTGTAGCGGTTCTTTGGACTCGGTAAACTCCTGGAAACAATGAGAGAACAATGCGTTGATTTGGGCTGCACTGATTTATACAATTTGTATCTGCTTTTCCACTCACTTTATAACTGTTTCCTTTATAAGTAGCAGCTTATAATGAAAAATCATTAAAGTTTAGCTGAAAAATATAGTTTCTAAGGCAAAAAAAAACCCTGTATGTGTTTGATGACACATGATCGCGATCTCAGACTGCGCCACTAGCTCTGTCCATCACATAGTCACGTGGATGCCTTAATAATAATAATAATAATAAGTTGTGTGCCCACCAAAAAAAGGATCCTAATTGACTTTCCATTTGCATCGTTTTCGTGCTGACGACATGTCGTTTCAACAAATTTCGTGCCCGCCAAAACATAATGCGTTGTCAGCAGGTCGGGGCCATTTCGAGTATAGTTATTCATAGTGACTCAAAATAAGTGCAGCAGCTGAATAATGTTAAATTTAAACCTGACTTTGGCAAAATATATGATCGACTTCTACTGTGGTGATGTGATATTTATGGACAAAGAAGCAGCGTAAGCAACTCATAGTACATCATTTGTTACTGTCAGGTAATACATTTGACTATTGACCCGAGAACAGTGCTGAAAAAATAGAGCTAAAACGTTGGAAGCTGCTTCAGTGCGCGGGGTGAAAATTGATTAATTGCTTGGTTTGTGCGAATCAATAGGGTGTATATAATTAGAACACCGTGATACACTTGTGTACAACATGCAAAGGACTCATTTCAAGCTTGCAATGTTGCCTCAGGAAAACCTTGAAGTGTGTTAATTATCCTGCATTAGTGTCAAAGCCTATCACTGTGCTCTGTAATAGCTTTGTACGTGGCTTATTGATTTGTTCCAACCAAGCACTCAATTTTCACCACTTCCATTGAAGTGATTCTCAACCTTTTCATTAGAAACAAAATGAATGAACAAAATCTATGATGTGATGCAGATTTTCTCCTCCATGTTCTGCAGCAAAGAGCACAAAGTAGCTCTTTGATACTTGATCATTCTCTCAGTAATTCTGAACAAAAGTACTTTATTGTGAGACAAAAAGTAAGTAACTTGTGGTTTGTTTCACAGTACAAGTAGCATGATGTCTATATATTTCCTGCAGAACTGAGAGAACAGGAAAAGGGATTTTTAGGTTCCGAGTTTACTTGTGTTCCCTGCGGACATGAGTTTGTTTCAGCAGCAGTAGTTTCATAAACTCAGATCTAACAAGCTGTCTGCAGCCATTCAAGAAGCACCCTAGTCCCTACGGGTTTCATTTCAAACACATCGCCATCTAAAAAACATTGCTCAGACAACAGCGTGTTTGTGTTGGCAATGGCGTTGGTCGTGTATGTCTAATCAGCTGACACCAAACAATACAAAGCAGTACAGTCAAACTACGACTCATGCAAAAACGTTGTGCACTTAGTAAACCAGATTTATAAACTAAAACCAAGGCTTGATAGATAGTCATCACTTTAGATCAAAAAAGCATTCAAAAATGTACAGAATTAAGCAAAACAGGCAGACTGCTACAACTAAAAGAATGAAGCAAAAACTGAACTGCTGCAAGCAATAAACAATTTAGTGATACAGACTTTGTTTTCTCGCTAGACTTCCCTTACAAAGCCTGTACCTCACGCTGGGTTCTAAATTGTCTGTAATTTACCAAGTTAAATTAGGAAGCTAACAGCGCATCTAGACAGGAGGCGTAGTGTGTGTGTGAGCAGCACGCTAGTAGAGCAGCAGCTCCAGGATGTATTCAGGTACAGTGCTGAGTGTGAGAAATGCTGGGGGAAATCTGCAATACTATCTGAATCGTATAATCACAATAACATACATTTTGAAAAGGAGGACGACTCAAGTTGCCGGTGTTTTTTGTTTTGTTTTGGTAGCCTAAATGCTGCATATGTATTGTCATGTTAGTGAAGATGTTGTATTTATTTTCTTTTGTTTTGTCTATTTGCATGTGTTTTCTTGATATTCAGAAATATTGATCTCTAAAAGAGATTGTGAAACTGTAATTTGTCTGATATTAGCAGACAGAAGTTGAAATAATTCCAGTAAATGGTACGCAGACTGTTACTTTCCTCTTGCCTTGTTGCACCTGTAACCACACCCAGCAGTGATGTCACGGTGCACTGACACACCTTTGAGTACACTTCTACATCACTACAGCAAGGAGAGAGGTTAAACCACTTTAGGTCAGTCAAAACAAGATTTTATTAAATTGCTCTATATAGTGTAATATCTGTTTACAATCGTGTATTTGGTTAAATCCCAAGAATACACGTTGAGGTTTCACCGACATTTCGAGGTTGAGGTTTTCACCGACGGCCAACATTTCTGAAACGTCTTTCAGTGCTTCAAACATTACAGTCAAACCCAGAGGGACTCATTTCACTACATGAAAACTCACACATTAACTGCTCCCTCGTCTTTCTCCTCTTCCCACTTTCTCACTTGTAAAGGTCACAACAGTTTCAACACTCTCTCATTAACAAATCACTGCGTCTCTTTGTAAGACGGGTTTGGTTTAACCACCACACACACACACACACACACACACACACGCACAACTCACTGAGTGAAGAGTGACTCAGGGGCAGTTATCCATAGAAATGTTGCCATAAAATATTCACACCATTAGTCTCACTTCACTGATGGATTTAACTATAGACTGACCTCTGCATTGACCGAAGCCGCTAGGTTTGGGGATGAGGATACATTTAGAGCTTGGATGGAGGGTTTGGATTAGGGCTTTGGTAATTAATTTAGTCCAAATACAAGAACACTATGAAGACGGTGTGTGTGTGTGTGTGTGTGTGTGTGATTGTGTGAGAGAGTGAGTTCCACAGGATGGAGACTTACAGTATATCAGTCATGGATTAACTGCTAAATAAGCTAAATTGACTTTACACACACACACAAGAAGGTCAATGCACTATTAAATTTGAATTCATCCGAGGTGTAAAGCCAATCATGTGAATATTTAATGGTGCCATTTCTCTGAGAGACAGCATCTCTTATGACTCATATATATCTGTGTGTGTATAAGTGCGCTACAGTCGTACAGATGCAGCTCATGTCCTGCGTCAATCTCTTTGTTTTAGCCCCTTGAGCAGGCGACATGTAGTGTTCTAGTGGCATTAAAAGTCTGGGCTCAGCTGCAGTTGAACTTCCCATAGGGAGGTGTCCAGGAGGCATTCTGCTCAGAAGCTCAAACTACCTCAACCGGCACCCTTCCAAGAACAAGCACCTTACTATGGTGTCGGCTTTATGTCCATTTAAAGGGGACATATCATGAGAAACGTTTTCAGTGCTTGTGCACAGACATTTGGGTAACTGGAGTGCCTAACAAGCCCCCAAACTGTGAAATAAGACGACCCAGTCAGTTTATTTTGTGGGCTGCAGAGAACATGTGATTCAACAAGCCATTCACATTTGTCTCCCCATGCAGGCTCATGAAGATATAACCCTGGAATATGAATTAGCTGCGTTGTCTGGAGCACAAGCTGCTGCCGGGGCATGACAGATTGGTGCCAGGTGAAGGGTCAGATGAAGTGAGGTTTGAAGTCAAAGGTAGAGTCCTGGAAGAACCCAACAGCTGACAGGACTGATATTAATCCCGATACAACCAGAGTAATGGTTCAAAGGGAATGTGTTTGTGTCCACGTAAGTTCACTATCTATCCATAACAATGCAAAGTGAAAAGCACTCCCTGTTCCCCTCACACTCTTTCTTCGCATTCTTCGCCGGTGTCTCTTGGGTGCTGCTGCTGGGGTTCAAATGTGATATCAAACTCCCCTCAGAGGACAGACTGATGTCTTCATCAGTGTGGTGATGAAACTCGTCTCCCCGTGTGTCTCCGCTTGCATTCGTTCCCTTCGCTCCCCCTGCACACGTCCCGTGGGGCTGCTGAGTGCTGTTACAAACAGTTAACGACAGCTTCATTAGCAGGCAGACTTTAGAATATCAACCAGAACAATAGATAGATATAGTGTCGGAATATTTTTTGTAAGAGAAGATACAATTCTGTGATTTACACACAGGGGGCACTGTTGTTCTGCACAAAGCCATTTGTGTGTGTGTGTGTGTGTGTAACCCTCTCTCTCTCTCTCTCTCTCTCTCTCTCTCTCTCTCTCTCTCTCTCTCTCTCTCTCTCTCTCTCTCTCTCTCTCTCTCTCTCTCTCTCTCTCTCTCTCTCTCTCTCTCTCTCTCTCTCTTCACACTGGCCAAGCTTCCCTTCTTCAATGGCAGGAATTCATGATTTCACCCTCTCTACCTCTTCTCACACAAAAACACACTCTGCCCCTCTCTTTCTTTCTGACACACACACACACACACACACACAGTCTCTCACTCTCTCTTATTCTCCTCCCCACTCGCACACTGAAATGAGAGTGCCTCCAGTGACGATGTCTTTTTCACCCAGTTGATAACGCTGTCTGGCGACTGGAGAAAGAGAGGAGTGTGTGTGTGTAGTCGCCATCAGCTTTGTGTCGGCTCTCGTGGCATCAGTCAAGTTCTTACCTACGTCATACGGCGTCAACATTTTCAAGGTGCACCCTAAAATATGACCTGTTGCTTCTGAGCGATCATGTCCTTTAAATGTCAGCCAGAAATGGGATTTCATCCAGTAACTGTATACCTCCCCGATTCGTGTTCGTAAAGGTTAGTTGATATCACGCTGCTTATGTTTAATACAGACAATAAACGACTGGAGCACAGCTATTGTTTACCCGGCCGGTCACATAAGGCGGCAGAGCTTCCTCCCAGGTTGCGTGCATTGCTGGCAATAAGCTCTATGGACCAGTTCCAATGTCCCCGCTGGGCCATGAGCACTGAACCCACACAGACGGTATTCGATCACCTGTGACATCACCGTGAAGTGTGCAGGAGGGCTGTCTGATAAATGCCACAGCACTTTGTGACATCACGCTCCCTGGAGAAAAAAACATTTCTGTGCACAGGAAGGTCTGAGGCTGTTATATCAGATATTCTGTCTGATTGCAGTAGTTTAATGACCTGGAGTGTTTCTTCAGACAAATAACAGCGACTTATACATTTAAAATTAAAGGTCCCGTGATAATGTCTGTTATGAAGCAGGTCTAGCTGCTGTACAAATACTGTGAAAGTATCAAAACGCTCAGTCGACGGTGAAATGCACACCGGTTGTATCCGGATACTGGAGCTTTTTTGGTGTTTTTTGAACATTAAATGATGTGGACATGTTCTGGTAGAAACCCCAAATACACGTATGAACCTGAAAATGATGCCCCCTCTAATTTTCCATTTTGGTGGTGAAATGAAAGACTGTAGTGTGCTGTGAGATGAATCACTGCTGCCAGATAACTTTACAAATTACTACCTGTGGAAGTAGCAGATAGTGCTTTAACAAAACCACTTGAATAAAACAAGTCTAAAGCTCGCAAGGGGCTGTTGGGTGACAGGGCGCTTTCCCAAGACATAAAATAGCATGTAATCTTCCAGTTCTCTCCCTCTGTCTTGCCAAAGAAAATGCCAACACTGACATTTTTTGGATTGAAGCCGGTAATTCGTTTGGCACTCACACTCAGTCGTTTTTGAATTTGACAAAACATGAGCTTTTAGAGCACACACCGGCCACATTAAGTGGCTGACAAGCTGAATTTCAAATGAATGTTTACCTTCACAATCCCCCTTAAAATCCAGTTTCATACGGGCTTTTTGATTGCAGCGCATTTCCCACTGTACTACGGGTCGATTGATCTGCAGTTAGAGCACATTTACAGCGATTGCCTTTCCGCTGTCTTCATCAGTAGATGCATCAGTGTCTGTGTGGAGGGAAAGATGAGAGTTTGAGAGCTTCTGCCAATGTCCGTTTGTTCTTTGGTTCTATTTTGGGCAGCACAGTTATACCTGTGTTAGATACAGTGAGACAGATGGAGCACTTAGTCAAAGCACTTTAGCGCCGTAGTCCAGGTCCATTACAATCCCAACGCTACTGTGCTTTTCAGCACCGGCTCCGAAATAGCAGATCTTTTGTTTTAATAATGATTCAAGCCTTTACTACTCAAGACGACCATTTCTCCATAGGTTACGGACAGGGACCAAACAGTAACAACAACAATAGCATAAAGTCATGCAGGGTTCTCAACAACAGTAACAATAACTCATTAATACAAAATACTGGACATATTGATCAGACTCACACGTGGCAATGAGTATTTAAACAAAAATGAAACATGATCAGAAGTTAACCCTCATGGGAAAAGTGAGAAGATGTCAATTTTATTACAACGTGGATGCTTTCATTGTGGCTGAAATGAATAGTCGAACATGTATTGCCAAGAGTTACATGAGAATATTGACACCACTCTTGGCTCTGGATATGGTGAGCCAGTTAGCATCCTGGTATTTAGCACCAACTGGAAAGGGGTAGAAACAGCTAGCCCGACTAAATCCCAAGTTACCAAAATTCACCTCTAAATCTTACTAATAAACATTTTATGACCTGTTTGTTGAACCCGTGGGCGCAGTAACCTTCTGGAGTCTCTGCTGGTTGCCTGGCAAAATCGCGGTGACGACAAAACCCCCAGACTAACCGGCTGCTCATACGCTATACTTACCATACAGACAGGTGAGTGGTTTTGATCTGATCATCTAAATCTCAGCTAATCATTTTGTACTGTACCTTTAAGAACATTCAACTGATCAAATATGTTCCTTCCCCTGATTTAAAGTCAAGAATTAACAGTCAAGCTCAATTTTGAAATCAACATGGATAAGATGTCCTGATAATGAAACGTTTGATGAAGCCCATGTGGTATGGTGGCTAGCTGCAGGACATGAGATGAATAGCTCCTTGAGGGGAGACAGGTTTTTTTGTGTCTAAACTTTCTGAGCCAGAAACACATGTAGCTATTTTCTACCATGCCTTTCACATTCGCAATCTGCAGGAAAACGTACAGACAGTGGCTGATTGCAAATTATTTGGGGCGGTAATTTCTCCTAAAATGAGTGTGGTAGGAGTCATTAATCAACCTCTGAGGAAATGAAGGACGCCAGGCCAGCACAGCAGGAGGAGCAACTGGTCCAGCAGATGCTCGTATACCAGAGGAGGTGAGGGGTGGAGGTCTGCATCTTTAGAGGCAAAGAGATGTAATGCGATACTTGACCTACTCTGATCACGTGAACTCAACATAATGAATCGCTCTCACAAAATCTTTGCTCGTGACTTTCTTTATTTCATTCGTAAAAAAAAAAGGAGAAAAGCGCACTTCGCCGATGACACAGTAAAGCGCTGTTTGATGGATAACACGCATGCCTCCAGGCTCAAAATGTGTCCCGCAAACAAAGAGCGAAAGTCCCAGTGATTGTGACCTCTATGTGGAGGCCATGTGTCATAGCCAATCCCAGCCACTCTGTGATGGACAGGCAGGAAGTGGGCAGCGGGGAGACAGGAAACAGACCCGAGAGACGCAAACTCAAACATCGCCTGAGGCCTCGGCTCATTCTGTGTGTCTGCTCCACCGCCCTATACTCTGCTGGTTCTCCATCTTCCCAGTGACAGCAGTACACACTCTGACCAAGTGTACTGTATTGATTTTCACAGCAGGTGCAAAGTCGGGGCCACCGGACAACATTACTGGCAACCAAAGTAGAAACCAAATAAAGAATCCATAGAGCAGCATTGAAAAACCCAATAACATGAATACATTTAGACAAAATAAATTATTTAATACTAAAGCACAAATAGACAAAAAATAACAGACTTTTGAATAATTCAATACACCACAGATGTCCTCATGAGATGGAACTCATACATACACCGGGGTTTTGTTGCTGTCCAAACAAAACTGTCTGAAGGGTGTCCTCTCTTGCTTTTTCACTTGTTGTAACTCTTCCATTGGTTTTAGTGATTTCTAATTCAAATCTCCAGCATCATGTTATAGATTCCACATGACTAAAGCCTGTGTATCGCATGGAAGATTCAGTTTCATTGCTGCAAGTGTAGGAAATTTGGGTTTAGAACTATGTTTTAAGAAATTATAATAGAAGTGTTTAATGATTCATAAATAAGAAATCATAATTGTAGAAGTGTTTTAGAATTTGTAGTTTGAAGTGTATCTTAGTAGCACCTTTATATTTGCTTGTGAAACTTGTGAAGGTTTTTGCCAAAAGTTGCAAATCCTTATCTTTATATAGAATGTTTACCATAGAAGTGTTAAGCCATAAAAGACAGTCATTGAATGTTTTAAACTGTAAAGAATAGTATGTTGGGAGTAAGGGACAGATAGATTTCTAGACAGGCAATTACAGGTCATACCCGTGCGAGGGTCCTGCGAGGAGGAGGAGCCAGCTGGATTTAGCCAATAGGAACTACGGACATTATGGGATGTTTTTTGAACTATGTAAGGCGGGAGAGAAAGAAATTCCGGCCTCTTGCTCCTGTACCACTGGGTGGGTGGAAACGTTTTTTGGGGTGAGCAGGTCATATTCGGTGTAACTGTAAATAATGTACTCCACTATGCAATTGTTTTAGCATGAGAGGTATTAAATGCTTTGTTTATAATTGAAACCGGCTCTCTTTGTGTAAGAGGCTGGATTACATGCGGTTTCCCCACAGTCTAGAGGTTCCTTGAACCTAACACAAGCCTAAGTCTCCATTAGAAAGCATGCACATGTATACAGTAGATGCACAGAATCACTTACATGCAAGTATCTGCACCACCCAACATATGTGTGTAAATTGAAATCTGGCCTCTATAAATGAAACACACACAACAAATATGATATAATCAGACAGGAACACATTTGATTACATCTCTCCTCTCACTGTAAATGTGTAGCCCTCTAATTATGTTGACCTCAATGATGTCTCACTTGGATTGAGGTTATTTGAGCTTCAGTGAAGACATTTATTAAATTAGAGGGCACAAATATGTCATTCGCTGCACACCAGATGTTAATGTTAATAGGCCTAGTGTATGCTTTGCATAGAAGACACTGGTTATGCTCCCACACACAGATGCATTATGCCATTCTGCATGTTGATACTGAAAAATCATTCTTTCAGGTTTTATGGATTTAGAAAATGATGCACTGGAGAACAATTTGTACAACCTAGGGCGGCCCCCTGAAAGTCGATCAGTCAAACTAACCGTCGGAGAGACCCTCAAGTTGAGCCGTTGTCAGTTAATGTGCATTCGATTATCGTTTCACTGCCCCGAAAAAAGAAGACAACTTCCGTGCGTGTACATCACACCAATAGACAATAAGTATTTTTCGACGTAGTATGTAGTAGTGTATGTATGACGGGCATACTCATAGTAAGAAGCTGAGTGAGGAAATACACTTTCGGGGGCCTTTAACATCACATCCGAACCCGAAAACAGCATTGCAGCAAAACAAATCTCCTCATGTCATTGTGTGTTGGTGCAGCACTGCAGAGGGCTCTGGCAACAAAAAATAAATAAAAATGCAGGTTCATCCTGCAAAAAAAAAAAGTTGAACTTGCCTCAGATTTCGCTGTAGTGTAGTCATCGTTCCTGGCAGTGAACTACACTGCACAATCGAATGTGTGTAAGAACCGGTACCTTGTGGCGTTGTGCTAATCTTCTTCTTACCACTTGATATGGAGGAGAAGGTTATTGCTGATGATATTCACCAACATGTGTCCTCCTTTGATTTGTGTTGCGTGCCCATATTTGACGTCCAGCAGCTTCCTTGTGTTCCTGTCCATTGTTTCAAGTAAGTTATGGATTCGGGTCGACCCTGGCTCACTCTTCAGTCACACGGTTGGGCCACACCAACACAGCCCTTGGTATAGATCTTCTTTTTTTTTTTTTGCTAGAGTGCTGCAGCACCTTGTTTGACCTTACATGCAACCACAATTAGACCGCCAACGTTTACAGGATTATGATGCTGGTACATGTGTGTCTGTGAGTGTGTGTGTGTGTGTGTGTGTGTGTGCGCAGGAGGCCTATTTTCCTTAGGTTATCACATCAGCTCATTGCGCCCATTTGATTTATTCACAAGTAAAATCCGACAGGGAGCAAATACAGTTAACCTACATTTAGAGAGTGTGTGTATTCCGATGCATTAATACACGCAGACACCGTATGCAAGAGCTACATCGTTACACTCACAGCTCCGTAGCTCAGCGGTATGCAGCTTGACATTTGATTCCCGGTGCACTGGGCTGTTTGTACAGAAAGCATACAGCACAAACTACACACACACACACACACACACGGCTTATAAACATGAGGTTTTACAATGTGGGACGGTGAGTAGGACACTTAACTGATTTAGTTTGGTCTCTTGACTGGCAAAATGCAGAACACACATCTCTAGTCTCTTTCACAGTACAGTTGAGCTGAGACACTTTGAGATTGCTGTGTGTGAGATTGGTGTTGACATTGCCTCTAATACGGTCCTCAGCATCAACAACATCAATATCAACAGTGGGACAGTGGGGAGAAGAACAGAGAAAAGGGAGATAGATGATAACATAGCTGATACAATATTGAGGCGCTCGGCAGAGAACTCTACTCTATTTTTTATTGCTGCGGAGAAGTCGAGTCACACACACACACACACACACACACACACGCTTAAAGTTTAATACCAGTGTGGCTGAGACCGAGTACAGCTCTATATTACAGCTATAGCTGTTTGTAGAAGGCACTGCAAGGACAGGAAATAGACACTAACTCTATCTTTATGTCTTTCTTACTCTAAAAACTCTCCTCCCGCACCGGCGGACTCCAGATCAGCCAGTGTTCATTCGGGTCATCAGACAGTGACACATGGCCTCGTCCAAGCATGCAGGCTGCTGCACCCAGGTCACGATAGATGTAATCTGTTGAGCAGAGCATCAGTTATGTGACCTGGGATTGTCTCCTCCAGCGGTAAAACGCGGCAGATCAGCTCAGATAGCCCCGGGCATTAGGCTGCCAGCAATCTACACACCATCTCCAAGATACTACCCGGAGCAACATAAAACGGGTCTAATCGACAATCTGCCGGCATACTGAACCACGGAACAATACAGATTCACTTGTGTGTGTGTGTGTTATCTGGTTTCCTTAGTGCTCAGAGATAAAGAATGGGACATGTGGAGATATCAATAGCGAGGGTATTTACGTGACATTAAACGGCACTTACATCAGAGACTTGGTTTTACAGTTGCAGGTGTTCATACACTCCGTTTATTCTACTGACCCCAGTTTGTATGCATCGTTGCAGACATCTGCTGATTAAAACCATAGTGTATCTGTTGTGTGAGACGACGTGCTAACGTTGTGGTCTAGATGGGGTTTCGACAATTCGAACATTACAGCAGTGGTCGCTGCAGACACACCATAGTGTAGCTGTCATGAACCATACACCCCTGTAACTGGCTGGTTACGATAGATAGATAGATAGATAGATAGGTACTTTATTCATCCCCAGGGGGAAATTTGTATGTTACAGCAGCAAGACACACCAAGAAGCAAAGTAGCAGAGTAACCAAAAATATTAAGTATTAAAAAATGCACAATAGAATAACAGAGAAGGACAAATTAAATATCAGAATATAGAATATATAAGATAAAACAAAAATGCACAGTATATACAATGCAATAGAATAGTGTTAAATTAACTAACTAGGTGAAAAACAGTAGTGCAAAGATCAACCCCAGCAAACAACAGTGTAGCAGTGTGTAATTATGTGGAGGATGATTTGGCCATAGGTGATCTATTGTAAAGTGTTATTGCAGAGGGAAGGAATGTTCTCCTGTATCTTTCCTTGTGACAGCGGAGCTGGATCAGTCTGTTGGAGAAAGTGCTCCGCTGTCCCTGCAGTAGGTGGTGGAGAGGGTGGTCCGGGTTATCCAATATGGATAATAATTTCTTCAGTGTCCTCTCCACCACCTCTTCCAGATTGTCTTGTTTGCAGCCAATGATGGAGCCGGCCTTCTTAACCAGTTTGTTAAGTCTGTTGGTGTCTCCGGCTCCAATGCTGGCATTTTGTGTTGAGTTGTGTGGATGATTGATGGATGGGAGGCTTGCTTCTATTTCTGTGCTGCCATTCATTGTCTGGATAGGAACAGAATATATATAATGGTCAGTCATACAGTTGGCTCGCCATGCTCAGCCCCAGCACACATATAAAATATTAACAAGACACACTAGCTTGCTCTCCAAGTGCACCATTCCCTGCTTTATAAACATACGGCAATATCCAGTTCTGAAAAGTGAAGCCAATAGTTAATGGCCATCGGGGGGGGGGGGGGAGACTCCTCTGGTTGCAAAAAGAAGTCTGATTGAATAACAGTCTATGAGAAAATAACCCTACTTCTCAATTGCTAGTCTCAAGTCTTCAATACAGCATGATGTTCATTTAGTAAATTATTATCCATTTAGAGTAAATCAGGGTATGCTTCAGTGCGCGGCTACCTTGTGATTGATAGGTTGCTGCCATGGCTTGGTCCAGTCTGGGAGTTGTCTGTGTTTTCGTCTTAGAACTAGAAATATTGTATTCAGTGTTCGGGTTAGAACTTAACTAGCTTAGTAGCAAAAAGCCAAGATGGCCACGGACAAAATGACGAACTCAAGGCTTCCAAGCGTTACATGTGCACACGCCCCCTTACAATATCAACCACTACCTGGATATGTAATGAACTGCAATGAACTTGATGTTAACTTGTCCTGCTTGGTTGGAAAGCCCAGAGGACACACCATTGGTTTGGTCTCCAGGACCCGAGTCGATGGCGCTCAGGAGTCCACGTCCCTCCACTCAGCTGCCGGAAAACAAGACACGGGAAAACCTCTGTTGGTCTGGAGGAGCTGCAGCATTTATTTCTGCCCAAACTGCAACTTCAGCCGTACATTGACTTGAAATGCTTACCGCCAAACGTACTCTACGCCTGGCCGTACTTCTTTGGTTATTTTAGTCAAAGAAACGGACAAGATGTGTAATCAGATACACGTTAATCTACGCATACAGTGACAAAGCGAAGTAACTGTCAAATGAATGTAACTAGTAATTTGTAACATCTTGCCTTTCGAAAGTAGCTTGGCAGAAACGGTTCCTTGTTATTGCGCGAGGGATCCCATCCTGTGCACAGCGTCTAGATAGGCCTTGAGAGAGAAAGGATTGGCCCCGACCTCGCATGAACCATCTAAGAAATTCCCTGTTATCAGACACGCTTCTGTAAATTTCAAGCGTCCCGAATGCCCCCCCCCCCCCCCATAGTAAATTCACCATCAAGCCCAAAGAGGCACAGCACAGCTTGTGTGTCCCTTTCTTTGTGTGCAGCTCTGTGTTTCCTCCTCCGTCGTTCTCCCTCTCCTCTCGCCTTCTCCACTCTTTCCTCTCCTCCTCCTTTTTCTAACACACACCCCCACTCCTCCGTCTGGGTCACTAAATCCCTCTCCTGCCACTCCCATCCTCCATCTCTCTCTCTGGTGAATGCCTCTGTAATTCCTATTCTTATCTACTCGTCGGCGCAAGGATAAGAGCTCCTTTACTTACTTATGTGCTCTTGCTCTCCACAGGGAAGAGGAGACAGAGAAAACATTTAAAAAAACTAAAATGACATGCAGGAAAGCAGGACAGAGGGTTGGGTGGGAGGGGGAGGCGGGATGAGAGAAGGAGAGGAAAACATTTTAGACGAGAGCTGCATGATAAGCAGAGGAGTGGGAAGAGAGGGAAGAAGTCACATTGTAATTATTCTGGGCTTGTTCGCTTGAAGTTCAGCTAATCCTGTCTCGGGCGTGTTGCGTTCTCCCGGCACTGACTTCCAGGTCTCGGTGACAGTTTTAGAAAAAACTGGATGCCCATATAACGATACACACACACACACATACACACTCAGAGGCACATATATGCACACATATGCTCTCAGCTGCCCATAACTTCAGTGCTTGCAGCATGCCCAAACAAGCATGTTGGCAGTTATACACACACACAGAGTTCAGAGTCGCCCTCCAGAGGGTGCTCATTAAAAGATTTCATTTCAATCAGGCCATAAGTAGGCCAGCTTCACGATTACAGAGTGAACATTTGACTGAAACGTGACTGCGGGATACGTGATATAATCAATGAATCAGCGCGCGTGCGAATGATTCAAATGAAATAGGACCGAGAGAGCGAGCAGCACAACATTAAATTGAATCGCTGGTGAAGTGTGCTCTCCCCTCCGTTGAAGGTTTAATGCCGGGTTTGTCCTCAGTGGCTCTTTCTCAGCAGCTGCAGAGATAACATCAGGGCCACCCACAACTGGGAATAACGTGATCGCGAGCTGGAACCGCTGGAGAGGCAATCACGGGATCCGCCAGCGGAGCTTGGAAGATGACGACAAGTGGGCGGCGAACATAGGCCGCAGGCAGATGAATAATCCGGAGTGGGAATTGGGCTGCTGGCGGATGTGAAATGGGGAGACGGCGGTAAATGATTGATTTTGATCAAATTTGTTGAAAAGGGAGAAGTCGGATGCTCTTCTGGGGAGGGCCGGAGCCGCAAATAGTTCTTTCTTCGTTTCGTTGTCATCCTCTCTCAGGGATGCGACATCATTATCCATCTTGCCCCTCCTGCCTTTGGAATCCCTACGCTCGTTTTGCACATGGTTGTGTTGTATATGCCATGAAACATTACACGTTTCCAAACATAACAAAAAAGAGTTGGGGCTTGACACTAAATAAACTTAGCTCCGAAACTTCAAAATGTCCTCACATACAGACGAAGAAAAATGATCGATGTCAACGCCAGATATCAATGAATACAAACACTAATTTCTCCACCGAGCAAAATCACAAAGCCCAGCTTTACAGATGCCAAACCCCACAAATAAAACGACATCATGTTGCGGAGCGATAAGAGAATTACCATACACGCTCCCACACACTGACACAAGTATAATCAAAATCGATGAGACACTGTGAGGAAAAGAGAACAGGACTTTATTTCAAACCGTCTCGCTTCTCTGGCATCAAGAGTAAAGTCTAGGAATCTCATTTCTCATTTGCATTGCCCCCATAGCCAAACTTCTTATGTCAGTGTTTTTGGCCTCATCATTTTTGCCGTGTCTGCTCTGGTGTTTTTAAGATTCAAATATAGCCATTCAGTCGCCGAGCAGGAGTGAAGAAACTACCGGTTTGTTCCAGGAGAGGCCACGAAGAAGCTTACAGATCAAACAAAAGCAGCTTTTTTTTAACTTTTAGCTCAACTCTCGACAGAGCCATTGTGCATTTCTGCAAGCGTGATGCAAGGCTGAAATGAAACGCGTTCATATGAAATGTATTTTTGGGTCAGAAACGTTGACATTCGGCGTATCCTGTGGTTTGCAGAAAAGTAAACATGTTTCTGGGTTGGTGATGGTGAACTCCAGAGTAGATCGGTGCACGGTGACATCGCTGTTGAAGGTGGTTACAGGTGCAACGGAGCACACCGATCTCCAAGCCGAACCACGGCCGTGAGTGACGCGGGGTGAGGTCAAACGCGTGCCAGCATTATTTGGTCCTTATTTTGGCTGAAATGTGTTTCACAAGTCGTCACTTTACCACATGGTTGGCGGTTCGATCCCCGGCACCTCCTGTCCGTATGTCAAAGCATCCTAGAGCAAGAAAGTTGCTCCCGGGCGCTTTACCCTAGTGCTAAGGATGGGTTAGTGCACACGTCAGATTTCATGTATGTACATGACAGTTATAAGTGTCTGTGAACTAAAAAAAAAAGCCTGAGTCATGCTCATTGGCTTTCATTGTAGGTGTTTCAGACTTTCTGAGTCTTCACTCCCACTCGACACTGGATCATCTGATATCAAATATAGCTACAAACCGTCGTCATATCAGAGGTGGGTGACACTGAGTGGGTAATATGTGTCTGAAAAGTCCAGTATCCATCCACAGGACCACACATAACTGCATAATGACAGCAAAAATCAACAACACAAACCCAAGTTGTGTAAAACATAAGAGCATACATAAACACAGGGCCGGAAAGGCTAGTGAAGCAGCAGCAACTGCCTACAAGAGAGGCTATATTTGCTATCGCCTGTTATTTGATTATACAAGGGCCAGAGGGCAGGATGCCAGATGAGCAATGGCCCAAACAAAGAGAAGAGAGCATAATATCCCACCAATATCTGGACTTAAAAAAACGCCTCGGGGCGTAAATATTACCGCTGGATGAATTTCTGTTCAATCCCATCACCGAAAGAATAAACAAATACAGATAGAAAAGAAATTTTAAAAACAATACTCTACCAAATATCTCCGGCACCAAATGGCCGGAGGGCCCGAATATTAATGCCCGAGCCCTTTGCTGCTACTTGAGCATGTGGTGGCATGAGGAAAGAGCAAACACATATAGAGACGAGTGCACATAAATAACCCACAGGGACGCCCGGTAGAAACTCTGAGGTAAATGCGAGGTGACAGGATGTGGAATGGGAAAAACTCCGGGTAAATGCTGATATACCGAGAAGAGAGGAGGAAGAGAGGAGGAGAGGACGAGGGAAACAAAAGGATATGGTGCGGGGAGAGGAAGATGATAATTACAAGGAGGACAAAGAAGGGGGCGAAAGAAGATGAGTAGAAGTGGAGGATAAGGAAATGAGAAGAGGGAGGAAGAAAAGAAGACGAGAGAAAAGGAGGGCGACCCCGAAGAGTTAATAAGATGATAAAGAAGAAAGCGGGAGTCGGAGATTAAAGAAGATGACACGAGAGATGAAAGGGAATGACAATGAATGAGGTAGAAGGAGAGGAGGAAAGGCGATAACCTTTATATATGAATTATCACCCATCTGTTGCCATGGCAACCGGGAGACACCTATTGTCTCTGGGTGATAACGTGATAGAGATGGGACGGCTGTGTGCGTGTATCGGACCGGTGAGGGTCTAATCAGCAGTTTAAGCTGTGGTTTTTTATCAACCAGATCAATCTACAGGTGAACCTGTGTGTGTGTGTGTGTGTGTGTGTGTGTGTGCGTGTGTGTGTGTGTGTGTGTGTGTGTGTGTGTGTGTGTGTGTGTGTGTGTGTGTGTGAACATGTGGATTAGCATGGAAATCAGTGAGACTTTATCGATGGATACGTCAAGAAACCAATCAACACGGAGAGATTAGCACCAGACATTCCATAAATGCTTCAATACAAGTCCCCCCCCCCACCCACACACACACACACACACACACACACACACACGCACACAAATACATACGTTTAACATCCCGTGTTCGGTGGCATTTACAGCCACTGTAAGCGACGGAAGGCCTTCTTACCTCAGGTGACTGCTGCATTTTGATGCGGCACGTCTGAACCGCTCCGTCTCAGATGTGACAAGAAACATCGAGTCAGACGTCAAGCGCCGTGGTAACACTTGTCAGTCCGATGTCGTCCGAGCATTCAGAGCTCTCTGATGTGATGGGAAAGCAGACTGCAGGGCCCCGGCGGTCCTCGGTGTAAAGGATTATTCACACTCGCTTACTATGATCCGCGGATCAAGAGGCCACGTGGATTCAGCTGCAGCGTCTTCGGGCCGCTGAAAGGTCCAACGTGTAGTATTTCAACATCAACATCAAAATTAAGGACTTTTCTTGTTCAGTGACGCAATATTCTTCAAAGGGCTACAGTAAGGAGGGAAGGAACCGACCAAGAGGAAAAGCATGGCTGAGCAGAGCGTGTTGCTGGCAGTAGATGGCGTGGAAATGTGACATTGACATAAAGACACACATGTACCTCAGTTATACTTGTGTTCCACCTCTTTTGCTCTCCACACAGACAACCAAAGCCCGCTCAAACGTGATTGGTTAATACTTCCAATACCAAAATCTTGTCTTGTTGCCTATAGATTCTGCATTCCAACGCACATAACTCTTTATAGAGCTTATCAGCCATGCCAACACAGGAACCCAACGATGTAGAGAGGCTGTGAGGTCAGTGCTGATTTCTAAGAAGGTCTTGAGGGATGTAAGAAAAAGTATGATGTGATCAAAGTCAACACTGATGTATGATGTAGTTATTTGAAATATCATAACCTTTTCAGAAGTGCTTATGTCTATGACAGGGATAGCAGCAAGTGTATGACTCAGTTACTTGTGTGGGAAGGTGCAATTATTCTCCTGTAAGTCTTTTACAGGTCTACTTGCCCCTCAGTGGGTCATATCTGATGCAACTGAACAATGCTCTAATAAAGCCATAAGTAAACTGGTATCTATCCTCATTCCCACTGCTTGTCAGTCTGCCACCAATGCTACCTGAGTGTTGGACTTCTAAGTTTGCCTATGAGCTAAATATCTCATTGCATTTGCTCATAATGGTACGTATCTACATGGATCCACCATTTCTATGCTTCCAATTCATTGTCTATGTAAGCAGCCAGTGCAATGCATTCTGGTAGCTCTGCGTGGCGTCTTGAGATTGTTGGCCGCACCTCATTCGCGTAAAGTTGAGAGCTATGGCTGCTTTATGCAAAACAGGGGCGTCCAGCGTGACTCTGGAGAAAAAAAATGTTTTCAACAAAACCGTTGTCGAACTAAAATGAAGACAGATTCGTCAACTGCATGGCACCTCAAATGTTTTCAGAAACACATTTCGGGGAACTATTTACGGGATATAAGAGAAAAAAAGCTTCCAAACGAACCGCCATGTCCCTGTAGACAGGTACCGTAAGTCATTTTACTGTGACATAAGGCAAGAGAGGAGCGTTTAGACTTTTGGAAAAGCTTAAATCCTAAATGTCACCAGATTGACTGTAAATGCCATAAAGGATATACGTGGAACTGTACAGCTCCACAGAATGTCACTATGTGAGTTATGGGTTCATCAAATAAGTCCAGAGCAGCTTCTTTTTTTTTTTTCCTGAGAGGGACAATTGACATTTTTCATTTCACTCTGCTTGGTTTCTTCATCGGCTACTCGTCACATTGTTTGGGAAAAAAGGGTTTCTACGCTGGCTGGTTTGCAATGGTTAGCATTTCCTCACTCAAAACAATGGGGGCTGATAGCCACATGTTCTATGATTAATGAGACGTTGAAATGATCATAAAGTAACATTCCCCTAAAGGGGTACCTTGACATTTGGAGTTTATTCTATTATTTTTCTTCTTCACACACTTCAAGTTGCTGTATTTGTCCTCCGCTCACCAGCGTCTCGTGTTTTATCACCCGTGGTGTTTGTGAACACTTCTTGACATTTTAGCATATGCTCTTACTTGCTTTCTTGGCAAGTGTTAGATGAAAAATATCGACACCACTCTCATGTCTGGTGTGAGGGATGCAATATACAGTACTAGCATTTGACTATGAATTCGCAAACATAGACAGCTTAACAATGTTAAAAGGATAATTTGTGGAGTTATTTGCAACAGCTTCAACTTTTGTTGTGACTTGTTGCGTGTATGATTTAAAATATCTGCAATCTGCAAAGCAAGAGACAACAATATTTTTTTTGTAATATGCAGTGTTGTATCATTACTGCTAATGGGTCATAATGGGTGGAGTTTTGTGAAAACTTTGCCATGGAAAACATAGTGAACACTGGACTAGCAAAGAGTGAATTCATAAAAGGAGACATTATCTGCCCTTGAGAATAGAACAGAATAGCATAGAATAGAACAGAATAGAATAGAATGCTGGATGGAACTGGAACACAGCAGAGTTCTCGAATAAATTAGAATGTTGAGGTGTGATCTTGTGGTGCTCCACAGAGGACAGCTGGACAGCTCTGAGGTAGGCCACAGGCAAAACCACTCATCAAAATTTCTAGTATTTTATTTTATTTTATTGGTATAAAAGTATTTTATTTTATTTTATTGGTCAGGCTTCCTGGGGGGCTCCCTGTTGACGTGAAGGTCTATCATCTGGCAAATTGGCAGATGAACTTGCAAGCTTTTCAACCTCACTTCAGACTTCCGGTGTCCAATGTACGATGATGGGGTAAGATACTGGCACCAAACTCCTGTCGTGTAAACCAGCAGCATATCTGACCTGTAACTTTGGATTCAGAATAGACTTTGACTGCTACCACTTTTCATAATTTGGCTCAGGATGTTTGGTGCCACCATGATGATTTTAGGATTACCAAATCCCTCCTTGAATATCAAAATGTTAACTCTCAATAAATAATCAATGTTAAGTACAGTAAAACTTAGAGTGCTTTGCTTATAGAAGGGATATTTTGAAATATAGTATTTATAATCATACAGTTGTAAATGAATTATCTATGTAAAGTTTGAGGATTTACTCTAACCTCCTACATTAGGACAGTGTCTTTATGCTCTCATTCTCTCACTCTTTGTACTTCAAATCATGTGCCAACATGCGTTAGGGTACTTCCGGTGTCCGATGTAGGATGATGGGGTAATATACTCTCACCAAACTCCTGTCGTGTAACCAGTAGCATATCTGACCTGTAACATTGGATTCAGAATAGATTCTGTCCGTTAGCACTTTTCGTAATTTGGCTTAGTATGTTTGGTGCCACTATAATGATTTAAGGATTACCAAATCCCTCCTTGAATGTCAAATTGTTAACTCTCAGTAAATAATCAATGTTAAGTACAGTAAAACTTAGAGTTTTGCTTATAGGAGGGATATTTTGAAATAAAGTAGTTGTAAAATAATTAACTATGTCAAATGTTGGGAGTCACTCTAACCTCCTACATTAGGACAGTGTCTTTATGCTATCATTCACGAACAGGTTATGGATCATATTTATATCTGGCACTGGTCATTGGCCACTGCCACAGTTGTGGCATTTGCATAATGAGATTCCATGGCTGCTTGTTCTGATGCTGACAGTGAGCGTTTGAACTGTCGGGGAGAGGCAGTTCTTACATCCTGCATAGTTCGCTGTGTTGGTCAACAGTCTTACTGTCAGTTTTAATAGTGGGCGGTCAGTCTTCATCCTCGAGTATGTCATATGTTAGCCTGTGTGAGGGTACTACCAGTGTCCGATGTAGAATGATGGGGTAATATACTCTCACCAAACTCCTGTCGTGTAACCAGTAGCATATCTGACCTGTAACTTTGGATTCAGAATAGATTCTGTCCGTTAGCACTTTTCATAATTTGGCTTAGTATGTTTGGTGCCACTATAATGATCTAAGGATTACCAAATCCCTCCTTGAATGTCAAATTGTTAGCATTGATTATTTACTGAGAGTTAAGTACAGTAAAACTTAGAGAGATTTGCTTAGAGGAGTGATATTTTGAAATATAGTATTTATAATCATACAGTTGTAAATTAATTATCTATGTAAAGTTTGAGGATTTACTCTAACCTCCTACATTAGGACAGTCTTGTTATGCTCTCATTCTCTCACTCATCTCTCTGGCTCTCGCTCTCTGGCTCCTACTCTATCAGCTGACAGTGGGCGATTTCGCCACGGCCTCCCTCAGCCAATCATATATTTCCCGTCAAACTTTAAAGACCTGTTCTCTTCTGTGCAGTCAGCTGTCATTTCAGTACAAACCGATGTGACCCTACTCCCCATTCATCATCGCATCCGGTGCTCAAGGTTTCTTCCACTGAGGGCAGTCCCACTCCACATGCCATCATCTAGATCTTCAGCCTGCCCCTACTGTCTTCAACAACTCCACCAGTGTCGACTCTCCAAAATTTTTACTTTACTTTGCACAATTTAATAAATGTATTTGTTCACTGTAAATTAAGTTTCTCCTGATTTAACAACCTGTGTCTCTCTGTATAAGTGTGTCAATTATCTCCCGGTGGCTTCAGTTCTCCTATTTATTATGTTTTTTGTGATGTATGCCATGTTATTTCAAACTAATTTGCAATCATAAGAAGTGTGGTCTTTGTTGGTGAAATGTTTCTTATATATAAAAGAACAATTACTTATCGTAAAACTCCAAAAATATAGTAGAGTAAAATCTTTTAGGTGTGTTTTTGAGAAACTACAGGTCTGATGAGGAAAGTAGGAACAGGTGTGTAGGTGGGAGGGGATGTCATGTGACCAGGACTGGCAGGTCTGGGGAGTGAGCAGGGGCTGGAGAGAAGGACAGAGAGCCAGGACGGGCAAAACCACCAACCCACTACAAAGTCTCTGCCCTCCCTCGAACTTCTCAGACAGTTTGACGCGCACTTGTTTGAAGGAAGCTTTTCTCAAATCAGTCTAAGCAACAAAACAAGCTTGCTTCCACTTGAGGATGAAGAAGTGTAAGTCTACATGTTGTTCCACAAGATAATATCAACACTTGTATTTCATTTTCTTAAAATGTAACCTGTGGGGTGTGGAATTTTTGGAACTTTTATAATACATTTAATTTTACGTAAAAACCTGTATATGAGTTAATTTCCAAATTTCTCTGATCACGTCAGCTTTAATAATCAAAACCCTGTTTAAATATCTAAGCCCATCTGTAAAGCCTTGCTGCCCAAATGAAGAGTTCACTCTTCTCTTGTTCTAGTGCTAGAAAACACGTTACTAAACTTTCTGCACGTCGTCATGGTAGCAGGAGGATTGCCCGTTTACGTCCTCGGTGTGCAAAATCCCCTTTTTTATATTGAATACATTTATTATTTGAATGGTGTACAGTCGGCCTCTAAACACAACCGCAACATTTTGTCAATGCAAAAATACAATATAATGACTTTATTTTATAATTTCTCCAATTCCTAAAAAGAGCTTTGGTATTTTCCCCAAAATGAAACAATTTACGAAACATGCAATGAAGTTCTCGGACCATAAAAGAGATCAACTAAACCAATCTTAACTCAGTCTATGTTCACTTAACATGAACTGAGTAGATCTGATCCCAGAGGGACACAGGCCATTATAACGGCTCATCAGACCATTTTTGAAACAAAGGGGTAACACTACCACCTGCAGATCTACAAATACAACAAAACTGGACAGTTATTCTATCGTTATGTTCATCAATTAACTCAAGCAACAGCACCAACAAACTATTATTGTCTGAAGAAATATGCAATATCTCTGAAGTAGCAAACCCAATCACCCCCATGATGTGACTTGGACTTGGTACATTCTGATTGGCCACTTCCTGATTTACAGAGCTCTGCTTAGGGGCTCCATCTTTTGCTCAGGTCTGCCAAGATGTCCCTCCAGCAGCAGCAACCAGCGGCGGCCCCCTCCTCAGCCCTGGTAACTCAACTAAAATGACTTAAGGAGAACTAAAATGTGACAGTAGAGAAGTTAACTTCATGTGTGCTCCAAGAATGGAAACCAATGTATGGCCAACAATACTGAGACTATGAGGTGATGTGAGGCATGAAACAAAAGCTGTGTGTGACATTCATCTGTTTTCTGATGGAACGATAGAAAACTAAGGTGTGTGCAGGAGGGTTAGAGACAGTGGCGGCTGGCCAATAGAGGGCCATGTGGCCTGGCCCCACCATGAGCAACACAAAAAAAAAAAAATTATAATAATCATAAATTATACAAATTGTCAATATTTGTGTTTTTGAACTATGGAATGTACCCAGTAATATGTGTAAAATATGATATCTGCACAAAATATATGCTTTTCCTGCTCGTCCTCTCCGCCTGTGTGCACGACACGTCTCAGAACGCGCAGCTAGGGGGGCCAAATTGTTTTGGCCCAAAAGAGGCGGGTCTATTAAGCAGTTTAGCCAATTGCTGATTAAAACCTCATCTCACTCTGACGTGGTAAGTGTAGATTTGTGTTATGTACACAACTGCTCTGTAACGATGAGTATTAATGTGATATCTCATTAGAAAGCTACGGTTCTTGTAATTCGATTTATGCAAACCATTTCAAGATACAATAACAACAGCAGGTACAGTTAACGTCTCTGTCAAACAAGCACTCCAAAAATAGCCGATAAAATATCGCCGTGACTCACCGATTATGATTCATAACGTTTCCCTTGTGCATGCTAGTCCAGCAAAAACGGTCTTGCTAGGTGGCTAAGGGTCCACTCTATCGAATCCAGTAAAAGATTTAGTCCAAAACACATTAGTACGTACATAAAGACCCACGGGGGGCTGTTGCATCATTTCAAATTAGCCAGCAGATATGATAACTCCATACCAGTGTATTTTCCAGCTGATAAGTGCCAGCCATAGATAACTGCTGCCATCTGTTGGCCAAAACAAATCCAGGCGGAAATAAAAACCTTCTTTTTCAATGTGTTGTAAACTCCATAGCTCAATGCCAGTAGCACTTACAGTGATTCTGACTGTTTGTGAAGAAACTTCAGAGTGTTACTGTTCAATAGAGACTAAAACCGTACATGTACTCCCAATGGTTCAATAAGAGATGTCGGTTTACTTTGGGTACGCTTTGGATAGGCGTTTTAGGCAAATTTTACAGGAGTGATAAGAGGTTTTTAACTACGGAGCTAGAGCCAGCGGGCGTTTAGCTTAGCTTAGCATAAAGACTAGAAGCAAGGGAAAGCAGCTAGCCTGGCTGTTTCACAAAGCTCAAGTATCTCCATACCAGCACCTTCTAAACGCTCACTAAATAACATGCTTTTCCTTGTTAATTATTAAGAAACTATGGGGCTCATGCAAGAACAACTCGTACTGACACATTGGTTCTTAAGTGGCTTGTACGAGGGATTTGGGAGAATGTGTCGCATTCATCAACTTCCTCGGATTTTGAATTTTCTCTTCGGTACAAACACTATTTACGAGTGATCCAGACTTGTTCTAGGAGAAGTTTGCTATTATTCAATTCAATTTTGAGTTTGAAAAACCAATATCAATTTCACTTCATAATTATGCTATTCGAATCATAATACAATTCAAAATGTATTCATATAGCCTGGATATAATATTATCACCATTCATTTAAATTGACTATTGATGTTATTGTATAACACTACAATATTAATATGAACATTTCAAACTGCAAAACGACTTGTATTATTTAACCCCCATTCTGTAGTGGCCATCAACTGCCTTGATGCGGCGAGATGTTTTTCATATCGAACCATTTCTTCTTTATTTCAGTTACATTATGGAATATTATGACATTATTATTTCCCCCCATTCCACCGGCTTGAGATTAATTCTGTATGTACATGTATTTGCTATAAGTTGAGCGTGTGTATTATGTATATGTACTATGTGTGTTTATGTTGCATGAATGCACAACTTCCCTTCGTAGCAAACTGTCGCTGTGACTGTTTTGTTTGTTGCTTTCGACTGTCGATGCACAACTTCTACCCTTTTTGTTTGTGACATTATTCAATGCAAAAGAAAAACAAACAAACATGGGCGGTCGATTAAAGACTGGAAGTGAATTCATCTCCCCCTGTTCCTCCGTTTAACAAACGGGGAGCCGTGACTGCAGCTTCGGAGGGAGGTCCAATCAGCCGAAGTAATTAAAATCACCTGTGCGGGTTTATCATGTGGGAGCAGGGGCATTTCCCACAGACTCCTTTTCCACTTGGCACATTTGGAAAAGCTCAGGTGTGAATAATACAATCAATGACGGTTGAACACCGTGAAAAAAGGCCTTTTCGGTTAAGGATTACAGAGTCAAGGAAGTGGACACATGCAATGAGGATGCTCACAAAACCACTGTTGTAAACACAGATAACACAAGGATTGTCTGGAATTCTAACAAGGTGATGAAAACAGTGCACACATTCTAATACTTACCAGCCTCTGCTGATAAATGACGACTTTTTGTGTTCATTATGTCACGGAGACCACAGTGGAGCTGCTCATGTAATGTCATTATTCTCATTCATTTTTCATGGGGCAATTTCTCTAATACGCTCGAGCAAGACAGAGGTTTGCAAATGGGCCTGTAATCACGGAAAATATAATTAAGAGCACCTGCTGTTAACATAATGTGCAGCGGCACAAGGGGACGTCGGGGATTAGAGTTTAGCCGTGCACAGGAGAACACACAAACTCTCTGAATATGCGCGGGTGTGAACAGACACGCTGCACACTGCTGGGTGGCATTATAGTCAGGAGTTTACCTCAGCTGTGGAGGTCAGGGAGGGATTACAGGGCCTCACCTTACTTGAACGAAACCACACCGGAAAATGGCCCAGTTTAGAAAGAGAAATCCTATTTGGACTTTTTTTTGTTTTTTCTTAAGAGGCACCAAGCAAACACACTTCCACGCACATGTTGTAAATGCCCCAAAATATACAACCTTCACACACGTGAATTTTAGGTGGAAGCAAATGCGGACAACCCTCTGAGATTTTGGGGGATCCACACTTTCGGGTTCATTCGATTTTGGCCGTGCGTCGTGCTGTTTAGTCCAAAGTGGTAATCCGCCTTCAGAGGGATTAAGAAAGGGCAGACGACACCCGAGGTGACAAACTCGAGGGGTTTAGCAGGAAGCCCGGGGGGGGGGGGGGGGGGTTACAAAGCTACTTGGGATGAAGTTGTGCCATATCGCCCCACATTTCAGTATCTTCGGAAAAAAAAAATGGATGCATTATATCCCTGCTTAGTAGTTTGATGGAAGCTCTTTTGGAACTCCAGTAATTTGAGACACCGTTTTGTACATTGTTTTAGAAACACCTAAAGAAAAGCTTATTCATCATTAACTCTTCATCTTTAGTGGCTCTTCTTCACTTGTACGCTGACTGATCTAAGTGTCCCTCCCTCTCTTTATCTGCCCCGCTCCATCCCTCCACCCATCATCCATTCATCCGCTCCCCTCTTTGTAGCCGCTCCCTCTGTGGATACTCTGACCTTTCAAACAGCTGCTCAAACTCTTAAACACACAAACACAAACACACACACACACACACACACACGCTCAGCCTGTGGCTTTGCACCATCTCGCTGGCATTAGAGAAACAGCTTTCAGTGTCTGCGCCCTCATGCCATGCTTTTGACATTTTGAGCTCTGCACGTGCTCTCTCTCACACTCACACACACACACACTGTCCGTCTCTTTCTCTTTTGCACTTACCAGACACAATGTCACAGGGATGACTTTCTACTTTTTGCCTAAAACTAATCCTTATCGTAACCTTACCTTTAACCTAATTAATGTTACTTAACTTACGTTGTGGGGACTTGCATCTTGTCCCCTAAAAGAAGGGGAGTCCCCACAACGTGACATCTTTTAAAGATTTATGTGCTCACAATATCTGCAATACACGCCCATGCACACACAGATTTACGCATGGATGCCATCAACCCAGTCTCACATTAAAATGTGTATTAGCTACGTTGTTCCACAGACCAAAACGTATTCGTTTCACAATATCGGCTCTAAGATTGTGAGTTGATGCCTGCATTTCTTTTCATTCTTCTCTGTGGCGGTGGCAAGAAATACGTCTTCCCTAGTGTCCTTTAAAATCAGTTTTTTATTAAAAGAACATCGTCGAACAGTTCCATGAAATAAAACAAATGACACAACAGCTCATATGACTGCTACGTGGTTTCAGCGATAGCAACACCCATAGCAATGACGTTTGGTGCTGTGCCATGCTGATATTCGTCTTGCTTTTTTTCTCTTGCTCTTTTCTTCCCCATCCTTCTTTTCCACCTTTTAATCTCCTTTTTTCTCTGCTTCAGTCTCAACATTAAACCCTCTTTGGATCCATCCGCAAACCTTTAGTGTAACACTCGGGTTGCACTCTGAGCTGATTAAGGAAATGCTGCTGTTCGCTGTAATTAACTAGCAGCGACTACCTGAACTCAATTAACACACAACTCTCAAAGTGCTAACACTAATAAGCAGAATTATTTGCAAGCCACACAGGATGAATAAAAAGAGCTCCGGTTGAGTTAATACTTTGAAATAATGGACCAACATGAAGCGAGAAGAGCTACAGGAAGTACATCTCAGAGGAAGAGAAAGTTGTGGAGCAAGGAGAACATGTGCATCTAATGACGCCCGTGTTTCTGTTGTTGACCAAGGGTACATCCCAAGTCCCATATTTGTTCCTTTCCTCGCTCCTCGCTTGAGCCTGGAAGTTGTTCCGCTCTGCCATCTTGACGTCCGTCCCAAAGCTTTTATTTCTGCTCTGAGGGGCGAGGAGCGATCTCTGAGGAGCCATGAGCGAGATTACTTGAGAGCAGACTTCAAGGAAGTCGTGGAGCATAAAAAGCCGACTTAGTCCGCCGCCTCCGCCTCCAATCGACATCTGGCACACTTGAATGAGATGGTGGAGAAACAGCACAAATGTAACTGATGTCACTATATGCTTTGAAATATAACGTTACACTCTGTACAAACTGTGTTTACGTTTATTCCATCCACAACTCCAGGTGTGTGGCTGCCATGCGGACATGGCAGCCACACACCTGGAGAACACTGGGATGTTGGCTAGCTGGGAAAACGTGTGGCCAGCCTCATCCAGTGCTCCAGCGGTGGGCAGTTTGATGACCTCCAGACGAACGGCTGCAATTTTCTCCACTCCACTGTGCACTAGTCTGCAGGCTGTAGACTTGGGAACAGTAAAGGCTCGAGACACAACACTGTATGATAAGCCGTGTGCCAACCAGTAAATAGCAATCAATAAATGCTCCTCATGTGACCAGCCTTGTGTTTTATGATGGCAGAATCCTCAAAAGGGGCCTCCATGGACTGTCGCCCCAGCCTGTAGTCAGCCATGAGGTATTTCTGACCATCAAAGAACACAGCAAGACACTGAAATAGGCCTGGTACCTTTTTCTTTCATTAACTTAATGAGTTACAGCTGGTAGTTTAGCAACACACCTAATTATGTCCTACATTCAGCTGCTGAATAGCAGTGAGTGAACTGTATTGAATTTGAAGGGTTAATTTGCATAAACAAATATCTCTGTTGGCAAGGATATTCCAAAAGAGTTTATTGTGTGCAATGCAAGGATTAGTAATCAATGTGGTCTCGGGTAGTTAACATAATCACTTTTGTTTCTGAAATCATGTTTTTTTTAATTGCTGACTTACGTCGATATGAATCAAACTCTGGTTGGTTTATTCATTTTAAGGATGGCTTTGTTTGTGAACTCTTCATCGATAGACTTCATTTCGGTCTGCAATAAATCATGGAAATGTAATTACTAGTAGCTATGTCGGCAGGCTATTGTTTGTGTGTGAATGTAGCGGTGGGCTATTCAGGCTTTTTTGCTTGAAATCTCCTTGGGTTAAGGCAACGAACCTACTTGGTTAGGTTAAGAAAAAGAGAAACTGTGGTGTGCCGTCATCAGAAGCAAACGGCGCACTTCACGTGGCACTTCAGAGGAAAGGACGTCTCATTTCTCTTAAAACATATTTCCTCGTTTCCTCTCTCCTTGCATGGTTTCCTTTCCAAGGGAAACGGGGATGCAATTAAGAGGCTTGGGATGAACCCCACGTCTTTGTTATTTACTAGTAGTACCGTCAAATACTGTATAAAGACAGGAGAAGACAAACTTTACCTCACTTAACTGAACCACATGCTCATTCTATTTTTGCAAAAGCTAATGGAAGCAATTGTCCCCATGACCATAACCAACTAAATTAATCTTCTCTGAGGAATTCAGACTAGATTAATTCAAGATGAGGATATAGATCAAAATAAATGTTTTTTGCCTTTGGGTCCATGCTTACTTCCTGTCAGCTGATGTCATTCACACACACTGGAACAGGAAATAAACTGGGACCCATGTTTAATTTACAACTGTGAAAAAGAAGTGGACTGTGCAGATTTAACCAGGATGATACAAATAATGCACGGAAAATCAGGCTGTATTCATGTCTTTTGTGAATGTCGGGAAAAACATGTTGGATGATCAAGCAAAGTTATAATTTTGCTTCAGTAAAGAGTTCAAAAGTCAATAGCCAGCTCAAGTTTTGGGTAAGCTAGTGCCCCACTATAGAGTACAACAATACCAGAACACTTTCTATAATATGCATCAGTGATTTGTAGTATCTTAACATCAAGAGGGTTACACCAGTGGTCCATTAAATTGCGGTCCAGAGTATGGGTGAAGCTTCAAAAGGACGTATGGGTGAAGCTTCAAAAGGACTGGATCCTACATTTGCCATTATGCAAAATTATTGCATCATTTCTTAGACCTTCCATGTCTAATATGCATGCAACAGGTTAATTAGTAATTACCAGTATTTCTCATGACGAGTGAACTTTGACTTTATTGTGTAAATTTGGAGGAATGCGTCTTTCATTCACAGAATGAACGGACATCTTTTTAAAGGGAAACATTTGAACTTAAACCCGTGGTCCCTCGCCAGCATGGAAGGAATGTTGAAATGTGCTACCATCAGCCACCATGAACTCTTCTCCCGCTATGCCACCCTTAGCCTCTCTAATGCCGCACATCTGCTGGCTTTCCCCTGTGTTCTTCTACATCATATATTCCAACAACGCCAGAGGGAGCATGACTGCTACATTGTTATGTGGGTCAACATCACTTTCCCCTGAAGCGCTGTGCTGTGCAGCTGGTCCAACCCCGTCAGTGGAAGGTATGCAAGAGGAATCCATGTGAGGAGGGAAACCTTGTACAGACATTCCCTTCCCTTGAAGCCTAGCTGGGAGTGGATAAAATCAGGAGAGAGATCATTTTCTTATGGCTCATCTGTTCATTCTTTATTATTACATAGTTGTATGCTATGTACTTATTACTATTTGGGGCATATTTTAATTGGGTATTTTGTTTACTTTACATTAGCGTACAAGTAAGTAGTACGTTTTATAAGTTCAAAGCTATTATTATGTAATGTATGTTTGAGGTTTAGATTTGTTTTACTCTAGTAGCAATGCTTATGCTAAATTTAGCTTATGCTAAATTATGAATAGGGTATTATGTATTCCTGTAAAATTCTGGACTAGGCACATATTTGTATGTAGTGGGGCACAGGTTAACAATTCTGGTATTATAGCCTCTTTCATGAATTTCATACGGTCCTAAATGTTGCTATTCTATTTTTATCGTGGTAAATTGGCTTATGTTGTAGATTTAGTATATTTCCCTATAAAAGGGAATATTTAGTATTTTAACCATAGACTATATAAGAAGTGGACGAAGTCGTCGTGATGTCACCTACTGGTTTGCTGACCGCCATCACCATCTTGGTTTTTGCAACCAGTGAACAGGAAGTGACAATATTTGGACTGCGCAGGAGTGACAGAGAGAAGGCGTAGGTAGCGACCTGTCAATCACAAGGTAGCCCCGCCCTAAAGCATACCCTACATTATAGTCTATTTTACTCTAAATGGACCATAACTTACTAAATGAACATCATGCTGTATTGAAGAAGACTTGAAACTAGAGATTGAGACCATAAACTCATGTTCACAATGTTTACTGAGGGAATAAGTCAAGTGAGAAGTAGAGTCATTTTCTCATAGACTTCTACACAATCAAACTTGTTTTTGCAACCAGAGGAGTCGCCCCCTGATGGCCATTTCAGGCAGTTCTACAGTGGCTTCACTTTTCAGAACCAGAGGTTGCCACCTGATTTTAACTTCTAATCTGCTGGATGTGTAAATAGGAAACTTCTTCTTTTTTTTTTTTTTTACTGTGTGTATGTTCATATATCACTTTGTATTGGTGTGCCAAATAAAACCCCAAGAGGCAGTTGAACTACGTCTGGGGTTAACTTCACCACATTAGGGGGCTCAGGGATGTCTCGGATATGAAGAATGGAAATGGACCTTTGTGTGTGTATGATCGAGAGACCTGGTTAAAACAACACACATTTGTCATCCAGTGTGTGCACTGAAACTGAGCTCAGAAATGAGTGTTTTTGTGTGTCTCTGTGTGCGCGCGCGTGTGTGTGTGTGTGGAGCTATAGAGGAAGGATGAGGGAGCACTCTGTGTTAAAATAGCTGGGCCTGGTCTTTGTAATATTACACACACACATACACACACCCACCAGAGGTGACGAAGACTTCCCGTAACATCAAAGGCTGCCAAAATGACCAATCAGCCTGCAGCGTCGAGGCGAGACAGGCCGATCGGATGACAAAGACAGAGAGGGAGAGACATTCAGAAGGAGCTCTTACTGTAAAGCAAACCCACGGGGATGAAAGCCAATCAGAATCGATACAGGCATCAAACTCGCCAATGGGTTGACAGTTCATTATGAAACACTGGGAGCCGGAGGGACGGACAGACACATGGCATCGATTTAACCTTCAATACATTTTCCTTTGAATTCAACTTTCACTCTCGCTGCTTGGATTTGATTCATTTGGGACGATGCATTTCCAAGAGCACGGCAATAACCATTTTCATGTTGAAATAATGAATCGGACGTGGACTTTGGACACCGACTTGAGTGCAGTAATCATATTAGTTTGTTAAACAAGCCGAGGGATTTGCCTCAGACTAACTGCTTTTCTAACCAAATAAGATAAACATTTATTTCCCCCAAAAGTAAACAACTGCAGAAATGATTAATCTTTTTTGTTGTTTTTAGACCTTTGCTAGCTGAGGGGCAGGCATTGTGTGCTGCTGAAGTAACCAGCACGGAATTAACTTCTCTCATGGATTTATTTAGCCACAACCTTAATTAATATATACATTTATTTTGTTAAAAGTAACACGCTGCAAGTCAATTACTTTAGCTCACACACAAAATGGGATAGCGGTTGTCATTGCGTTGATGTGTTTGTGTGTGTGTTTGATAGAGTTTGTAGTGATTAAAAAGTGAGAGCCTTAATGTTCTTTTAAGGAGGCCCAAACAAGAGGTGGACCTGATTTAGATGTGAATAATGACACACACACACACACACACACACACACACACACACACACACACACACACACACACACACACACACACACACACCTATCCCTGTACACTTATCTTTGTGAGGACACTCGTTGACGTATTGCATTCCCTTATCCTTTACCCTTAACTTTAACCATCACAGCTTAATGCCTGAACCCAGGCTTTATGCCAACCTAAATCTAATTCAAACCTTAACCTTAAAACCAAGTCTGAACCCTCAAATAGGCATTTAAAGAAATGAGGATGGACTTTCCAAGAATGTCCTCACTCTGAAGGTAAAATCACAATGGTCCTCACAAAGATACAGTGGGTACGGTATTGGGGTAGGTATTCAGACCCCTTTAAATGTTTCACTCTTTGTTTCACTGCAGCCATTTGCTAAAATCAAAAAAGTTCATTTTATTTCTCATTAATGTACACTCAGCACCCCATCTTGACAGAAAAAAACAGAAATGTAGAAATTTTTGCAAATTTATTAAAAAAGAAAAACTGAAATATCACATGGTCATAAGTATTCAGACCCTTTGCTGTGACACTCATATTTAACTCACATGCTGTCCATTTCTTCTGATCCTCCTTGAGATGGTTCTACTCCTTCATTGGAGTCCAGCTGTGTTTAATTAAACTGATTGGACTTGATTAGGAAAGGCACACACCTGTCTATATAAGACCTTACAGCTCACAGTGCATGTCAGAGCAAATGAGAATCATGAGGTCGAAGGAACTGCCCAAGGAGCTCAGAGACAGAATTGTGGCAAGGCACAGATCTGGCCAAGGTTACAAAATAATTTCTGCAGCACTCAAGGTTCCTAAGAGCACAGTGGCCTCCATAATCCTTAAATGGAAGAAGTTTGGGACGACCAGAACTCTTCCTAGACCTGGCCGTCCAGCCAAACTGAGCAATCGCGGAAGAAGAGCCTTGGTGAGAGAGGTAAAGAAGAACCCAAAGATCACTGTGGCTGAGCTCCAGAGATGCAGTAGGGAGATGGGAGAAAGTTCCACAAAGTCAACTATCACTGCAGCCCTCCACCAGTTGGGGCTTTATGGCAGAGTGGCCCGACGGAAGCCTCTCCTCAGTGCAAGACATATGAAAGCCCGCATAGAGTTTGCCAAAAAACACATGAAGGACTCCCAGACTATGAGAAATAAGATTCTCTGGTCTGATGAGACCAAGATTGAACTTTTTGGCGTTAATTCTAAGCAGTATGTGTGGAGAAAACCAGGACTGCTCATCACCTGCCCAATACAATCCCAACAGTGAAACATGGTGGTGGCAGCATCATGCTATGGGGGTGTTTTTCAGCTGCAGGGACAGGACGACTGGTTGCAATTGAAGGAAAGATGAATGCGGCCAAGTACAGAGATATCCTGGAAGAAAACCTCTTCCAGAGTGCTCTGGACCTCAGACTGGGCCGAAGGTTCACCTTCCAACAAGACAATGACCCTAAGCACACAGCTAAAATAACAAAGGAGTGGCTTCGGAACAACTCTGTGACCATTCTTGACTGGCCCAGCCAGAGCCCTGACCTAAACCCAATTGAGCATCTCTGGAGAGACCTGAAAATGGCTGTCCACCAACGTTCACCATCCAACCTGACGGAACTGGAGAGGATCTGCAAGGAAGAATGGCAGAGGATCCCCAAATCCAGGTGTGAAAAACTTGTTGCATCATTCCCAAGAAGACTCATGGCTGTACTAGCTCAAAAGGGTGCTTCTACTCAATACTGAGCAAAGGGTCTGAATACTTATGACCATGTGATATTTCAGTTTTTCTTTTTTAATAAATTTGCAAAAATTTCTACATTTGTTTTTTTCTGTCAAGATGGGGTGCTGAGTGTACATTAATGAGAAATAAAATGAACTTTTTTGATTTTAGCAAATGGCTGCAATGAAACAGAGTGAAAAATTTAAAGGGGTCTGAATACTTTCCGTACCCACTGTATATGCACAAGAATACTCATCCACACATACTGAGTTCATGAATTCAAATTAACCCAATGAAATGTTTGACCAGACACCAGAAAAACTGTACATTCGTATATTGTCTTCACAAGATATTTACTCATTAAACTATTCAGTTATTGTGAACTGTGGAGTTGTGGAGATATTGTGAAGTTATTATAATTTGACGTGTCCCTACTCTACATGAAGCTATTTCAAAGAATTTGTCACACCGGCAGGAGTATAATTCTCGTGCTGAACTACCAATTATTATATTTACAGATGTGACTCTAGAAAATATCATATAGCCTGACAAAAACCCACCATGTGTAATTTGTATGTAGTAGTAGAAACTAAACTCCTTCTCAGTGTTTTAAAAACCTCAAATTGTAAGAAACGATACTGTGGACATGACCTCAGTGTCTATAATGAACACATTCAATGTGTAGTCAAGCCTACATCTCACACCAACAGTCATTCAAAGGAAGGCAATGTCATAGACAATCCCAGTAGTATTGATTAATGTAGCGTAAGTAACAAGCTGTAAAAGAAGTCCTTTGATGATTTGCTAAAGCAGCAGCTCATTACACAGTCAGCTCCTGGTACTGACCTCCAGACGCACTCTGAAAGAGACAGAGCAGGTGTTGACATGGATGTTAATGAAGCCAAGCACACACTTCAATGTCTTAACAAAACAAAGGATTTAGTTGCAGTCAGCAGTGATTTTACAGTTCACTGATCTGGTCTAGTTCAAACTCAAGTTTGACGAACTAAAACCACAATCTCTTACCCACTATTTCTTTGCATTACAGTTATCAGTTTCAGTTCCCAAAAGTCATTAATAACATCATAAGTTGTAGTTATATACATGCCTGCATTTAACACACTTTCCTTTCTGCCACCACAGCCCTTCTCACACTGAATGTAACCCAGGAACCTGTGGTCAGTGTTCGGTGACAATTCCAATAAAGTTTATTCAAACAACGTTGGCACAAAGAGTCTGTCTGTTTCAGATTAATGTCACGGCAGATCAGTCACGACCGCTCCAGTGGTATTAAAACAAGCTCACTTCTGTGTAGATCAATGTGACGACAGCTAACCAAAGATTTCTCACATGCCAGAAATCAACCGATCGTCCTGTTCCGAAGTAAACTACATTTTTGTACTGCATCAAACAGTGCCTGTGTACGATACACTCTAAATTCAACCAACTCAGAGGAGGGACTTTCAGAAAAAAAAAACTTCTACTGGAGCAGCTTCAACATGAGTAAGATGTCATATCCAACCTAGTGAATAACTGAGGATGAATGCTCCCGGGGTATTGGTTCCGACATGGGAGACATTAATTCCGCTGACCTCGCTGACTTCCATTCTATAGAAAGAAGTCAAACGCTAGACCCATTCTCAGGAGATAACGGTCTAATTGAAAACCAGATGGATCTTTTGGCCTTTCTAGTTAATTATACATTGATGCTGTAGATTATTCTCTCACAGGCTGGGCCAGGACCTAAAGTTGGGTGGTGAGGAAATTAAATCGGGCTGCGGAATTATTCTGGAGACAGTTTTATTCTGTGGTGATTTTCACTGGCTTCCAAATCCTCCTGGAGTCCCTGCGGTTTTAAGACGCCATGGACCTGCAGTGCGGGATCATGGCCCAGGAAACTTTTTTGCAGCAACTGAATTAGTTTGAAATCGGCCATATGTGTCTGGGATAGTTTCATTTTACTGTCCTCAGCCAGCAGAACTTTACCTGTGTTCATTATTTTATGATGCACCAAACTAAAATACAAACAATGCATAACGGAGCAAACCGAATGATCTACACGGGATCTTTTGTTCCAGGTGCAATAAATGCTGTTCCGTGAACATCTCAATTCAGTAGCGTGCGCGCAATGCACCCTGGTACATGTAGGCACTGTCGGCACAACTGAGCAGGAGAACTCAGCTTATGTAATATGTTGAATTTTCGTTTTAAGTTTCCCGACTATATATTTTTTCTTTTCATCCAACTACATGCAATTATTCCCACCTGTGTCTGCCCCGCGCTGATGAGCTTCACCTGTTCCTCATCAGGCCCGGCCGTCACCTGTCCCTCGTTACCGCCCTCCCCTCCTTGTGTATTTAGTCTCTGTGCTCCCCTTTCTCTTGTGTCTCTTCGCCATCGTTGCCACGTGGTGCTTTGTTGTATTTTACCCGTCGTTAGCTGCCTACTTACTGCTTTATTTGGACTCTGTGTGAGCACATCTCTACAATAAATCGCTGAAGTCATTCTGCTGCCTCCTCGGCTGTCTGCCTTTGGGTTCCATCCCTGTTCCAGTAATCACTGCGTTGTGACAATGATAATGCATCAGTGGATTCACTGTATGCTGTGAGGAGGTCGCTCTCAGTCAGCTAAGGCTTCAATGGCAAAAAAAAAGTTTTAAAATCTATCAGTGATGCAGCCTGTGAAGGAAACAAAACCTCTTTTCCTTGATATTATCATTTATCATCTCACCCGTTTTTCAAACAACAAACCGTTGAATGAAGATTTGTAGAAAAGTGCTGTCAAAATAAAGCCCAGAGGAACGTTTAAACCAAAAAAACACCTATGTCTAAATGACAAAAAGCTGTTAACAGATGGACGATCTGTCTGGTTTAAGAGACACAAAAAAAAGTCCCTACATCCAAATACATGTTGAAAGTCATTAGTGCAGTTGAGAGGTTGAAAAATTCAGCTCATTTCCATAAATGTAGATCCCCAAACCCACGTCTTCTTCCTGTTTTAACCCTTAGCTGACTCGGACCACAGAGCAGCCTTTCCCCAGAGGCCTGCAGCCAGCGGACACACGGCCAGAGAAAGTTGAATACATTCACATCTAATACAAGAACGACTAGAAGTTAATTTCCTATTCCTGTAGACCACAATAATAGCGGCTGCTTGAGGAGCATAAGTAATTTCTTCCCTGAACACAGATTTCCTCGAGAGTCTTGCCTCATAACTAACTTCCATTATTCCACGTATATTCTATAAGCAGGGGATAAAGCAGACTTGCCTTAAAGGTTAATTTCCATAAGTTCCTGAGGCTTCATTTCTTTTTGACCTCTGCAGTTTAAATCATACATGCCAATGGCGTACTCTGTGTGTCACTGGCAGTGAAGTGCTGAATATTAATTTTTAACGGGTGCATTTACAATGTATAAACCCCCACAGCTCATTGCACTTATGTCTCATCTGTATATTCTAGTGGAATATATTAACTTGAATAGGTAAAGCACCCATTTTGAAGAGATGTACGTTTTATAAATCACAACTTGGTTTTACGCAAGTGTTTTTGAAAGCGTATACTAATGTTATATACGTAAACTATTTTTTCCCCCTTACTTACAGGCTATGCACGCTAGCCTTTCATATTAAATTCAATGTTACACGTAGACTACAATTATCAGAACAATACAAACATCCAGACTCCCTCATGTGGATCAAGGGTGTTCTGCAGATATCAATGTTAAATACGAGACTATTGAAAAAACGTTTAAGTTATTTAGCGACCTAAATTAAATGTCCTGCAGCCCACCTGTGGGTCCCGACCCATTCTTCGGGAATAACTCTCTCCGTCATAATATATTATTTCAAGTTATGTTTAATTTGAATGATAATGAGACACAGGCCTATTTAAAGTCTATGATTCTAATCCGATACTCTTTTCTTTCTTCAAATTCAGTAGATACCTGGGATGCACACATTTTACGCATGAATACAACACCAAGTACAAAACAAATACACAGTAAAAACTCAATTAAATAGATAAAAAAAAAAACAATAAGTTAAACCTTTTCCTCCTCGAGTTTAAGAGGGGGATGGCAGAGGGTATAAAGGAGTGTTTGAATTTATTGGTATGTCTGAGGAAGGTCCCAGATAGAAGCCATCTTTCTTATGTAATTGCTTGTTTTAAAGATCCTGCAGAGTTTCCCGTGCAGTGCCAGTTATTTTTGCTGCAGACATTGACCACCTTTATTAAGTCCATGTTTGTGTTAGACCTTGAGAGATTGATGGCAGCAGATAAAAGGGAAAGTGAGCGCAGACTCGATAAAAGATCGATGAAACATTGTCATCAGGGTCCTGTCAACCTGGAACAAAAGAGATGCTGTTGGCTTTTCCTGTGCACCATGTCAGTATTCCTCCCAAATGTCCCTTTATCGTCTGGCAAAGTTCCCAAATACTTGTCCTGGATCCACTATTTCTTTGTTCTTGCCATCAATCACTGTGTTCACACACAGTCCAGACTCTAAGTCGTTAACAAACAACGGCTCGGGCCGAACCACTAGTGCTGTACCGGACGTCTTTTTGTTTCCCATTCAAAGCTACCATTGGGGTTTTTGAATGAAGCTTTGAATGTCTATTAATAGACCACAGGTGTGAGCTTCCCGTACTGTGTGCGGCAAGTGGGAGAGCAGATGTTTGTTGACCGCCGTGGTAATGTTGTTTTTGTGAGGCTAAACGCCAACAAATATGGATTGAAGCAGAACATGTCGTTAGATAAAAACTTGTTGAATATGATTCCATGTATCTTTTTTTTTAACACATTTTGACTTTTGGACTGAGACAAGACGAGAACTGAGAGGCGCTCGCTGTGTGTGTGTGTGTGTGTGTGTGTGTGTGTGTGTGTGTGTGTGTGTGTGTGTGTGTGTGTGTGTGTGTGTGTGTGTGTGTGTGTGTGTGTGTGTGTGTGTGTGTGTTGATAATGAACATGCAGCTCATATGCTTATAGATGATGCATTCATAAGAACAGGGAGAGAAAAGATGAACAGACACACACCGTGCGACTACTTTAATGTGTAAACACATTCAAGGCAGGTGAATCATTTTTTTACCCCTCGCAGTGACAGAGTAGGCCCCTTAAAACGCTGCAGCAACGGTGGCGATGGTGAACAGCATACCTGCATAACATTATAACATGTATGGTAACAGTGCTATTTAGAGCATGTTTTCTTCTCTTGTGAAATCCCATTTACCCTCTAATGCCGCCATTTCTCCCCTCATACCTGGCCCCCGGTCTCTCCCCCCCCCCCCCCCCTCTTCCAAACACTTAAACACCAGGAAGGTTTTCATCCAGTGCACTTTTAAATGACTGAGAACTCTAAACACTCGCCTTCATCCGCTTCCACTTTTTCATCTTGTGTTGGTTGAGGCCGGATAACGCCTCTCTCGGGGATTCATCATGTTGTCTTTTCTCCTCCTCATCCTCGCAGTTTCCTTCATTTCTGGTGATTTACACAAAAAAAGCTCACTTATATCCTCCCTGTTTTTTTCTCTTTTTTTGCATCCTTCCTCTACCTCCTCCTCCTTATTTCTGCTGATTGACACTTGAAAAGCCATCGCCGTTTTAAAGAGTTTTTTTCTCTCCCCGCACACTGAAGGGCTCTCTCGGTAATGAATGTAGTGTGTGTGTGTGTGAGAGACATCCACGACTGTAAGAGGAATTGAGGAGAAAGAAGACGTAAATTATTCGAGAGCGAGAATCACTCTGAATGACTTGCCATTGAAGTCTGCTGGAGTAGTTTTGTTCCCATAATAAGGAGGCCGCTGTGAATCACAGGTATATGATGAGGTTTTGGAAATGTGAATTAAAGAGAGACTCGTACCAAATTATTTCATTTTAAACTCAGCGGGAGAAGGACTGCAGCGGGTCACACGAATAAATGTTAAAAAGTCTGCGTCTATTTCTTTTCTCATTCTTTCTCTTCACAAATAATGGGATAAACAAGCGTCTCTTTATTTCCCCACATGTTCCTCTTCTTGTAATACATCCTTCACTTCGGGGAGAACTGCTTTTTATGTTCTGCATGTCGCTCCATCTTTCTCCATCCTTGTACCTGTCATTTTCTATTTTTACACTTGCAAAAGAAAAAGGAAAAAATTGACACGGGTACTTTCATTTGAGGGAGAATCAACATGTTTCTGCCAATCCCTATTACCAGCTTTCCAGCTTGCTGAATTCGGGGGATGAGAAAACTGTGATGGCAGTTGAGGTAGTTCTGTTTCCTGTGAAAAAATGTTTTTCCCTTGTTGACTTATCATAATACTTCTATACATTTGTCTGTTTTCTTTCACCGACACAAGACATGACATCCCAGTGAAAATTAATTTTTACAGCTCTACTTAGCACTGCTGTCTATTTTTTTCCACATGACGCGAAAACAAATTGAGAGGAAGGAATTGCCTGAAATTTACGTTTTCTGCTCAGTTGTTCGTGAAAAATGTAACTTGCACAAGTTCAACATTCTGTGGCTCTGATGTCCTCTCATGAGACAGAGGGGTGTCTGGTTTCCTCGATTCTGCATCCTCCTGTCCTCAACACCTTGTACCAGAGACGGCGGTTTCTGACTGGTGGAGACCCCACGAGAGGCTGACATCATCTTCAATAGAAGCAATTATCTCAGCCTTTGCAAAGCACAATAAACAGTCACGTGTGCACAACTCTCAATCGTGGGAATGCCTCTGCTCTCTAGTTAGTTGTCCATTGTCAGGGTATCCATTGATTAGCCAGATCAAGAGACGGTATGCAGGGTCTCCCAGGAGCATGATGGGGGGGGAGTAAAAACCAATCACGCTTGGGGTTGATAATTAGATTTCCCTGCAATCAATGCCGGACAAGCGAATGAGAAGGTAAAACATTACAAGCCAATGCCTCGCCGCTGAGAAAAGGTTGTCACAAAAAGGTTGTGGAGTTTCGTAGCGCTCTTGCATCGTGAACACTGCTAGCCCATCCAACATTGATGTTGGTGAATCTGTTGATGGAAAAGAAGCTGGCTTTTTCCACGTTGTCTGAAAATTTTGAACAGTCCATAGAGATATAATATAATATAATATAATATAGGCCGTTAGTGCTGCCGACTTGGCGACTTTCTCATTAGATTTAGTAACTTTTGGAGCTAGTGCCGCTAGCTACTTTCACTAGGCAAAGAGATGGCAACAAGATGACCAACCCTAGCTTTAAACTTTTTAATCGTATTCTTGAAGATGCAAGACATTACTTCCAGTTCAAATGTAATCACATCATTAGAACACAAAATATCACCTGAATGTGTCGCACAGCTATTTCGTTTTTTACCTCCTCCTCTCTTTGTCTTTTTGAAGACCATCAGACACTGAACTGTTAGATCAGTTTGTCAATGCCCAATCAGGTCGCCTACATAACACTGGGATGAGACATTAGCTCCCTCTGATGCAGCCTGTGTCGCAGTTGTTAATAACGTGTTATGTTGAAATTGAAACAAGACAGACGGTGAGGACATCTTCCTTCCCTTAGTTCATATATGTGATAAAGGAGGGTAAAGGGAGGATTTAGAGAAGTCTAACAAGGAGAGACGAACATTTTATTCATGGGTATGAATCAAGTTGAGTTTTCTAGAACAGCAGGAAGCTCTGAAACTGCTCCTAACATGATTCACTGCGACTTGCCTCATTCACTGTTGTTAGAAGGGAAAATACAGAAGCATGGACGCTGACTTTGTGGGGATGCAATGGACACAGACTCTGCACAAAACGCCATGTCACAGGTGGTGCAAAACTGCCTCTTATCTTCATTCTACAGTCCTAGATTTCTGCAAATAAGCTACCAGTTTTATAGTTCACTCTGGCAATCTCAAGCAATAGAGCGAATGCAAAATGGTAATCACTCAAGTGAATCACTGCAACTGCGTATAAATGTCAACCCCTAATGATGCAGTCTGTCTTTGGGCCAGTCGGTAAACAAAAGCCGTAGTGTGAATCAAAGAATGCTGTAATTAAACGGCGATACGCATGATTCCCTGATATTACATCAAATTCTATTTAGTGGCCTCCAAGATAACATAAGTAATATACAACGATTGATCGGCAGTCCCCTCCCCGAATGCAATTTGGGGGGAAGCTCTCCGGATTTCTGGATTCAGGTGTCTCATGTTGGCAAAAATAATGCCACAACTACGACCAACTCTATTAAAACAGGTGCAGAGACTTCAACCTGGTCTCTCATGGCGTTAAATACTGACACTCGGGCAGTATCTTAATACAAATGTGCAAGGTACCCTTTAGTGTCTTTTGGATACACCCCGGGATGTATACACATCTGTTATTATTAAACGCTCAGAGCAACATACGTAGAATCAAGAGCGACAGGTCCCTTTTAAGAGCAGGTTGGCCAAACGAACAAAGGACTTTTACTTAAGTGACCCTGTCCTGTGTGAAACCAAAAGTTGAATGATTTTTCCTGACGACATTATATGACGCCACTGAGTCCCATTATGTCCCAGGTTAAATTACGTTACAAGCTTACTTATTTTAAGCCAAACCGTGATGTTTTTTCTAACCCCATTGAAGTGGTTTTGTTGCCTAAACCGTTTCACGACGTTAAACACTACTTACAATGTTGCACGTGCATGCAAAGACCTTCAGTGTCAATATTCTAGATACGATACACTAAAGGCCAGATGTCACTATAATGGCAATGGGGGCTTCTGCCCAAACTGCAAAATATGACAAGTAAGGATGAGAATCTTGTTGGAGATTTAAAGCCATGTGAATTAAATGTTAAATGCATTTTAACATGTAGGCCAATAATAACATCAAATTCCACAGCAGTCTGCTGTTCAAACCCTTAATCATCATAACACTATCAAAAACTGTAAAAGACTCATGATCTCAGTAATCCAGCCCTCTATACAGATGACAGGTAGTAATGCAGCAGTAATGCAAATTGCACTCACTGTGGATTTATTCCACCTAATCAGTCATCCTACTGTTGGGTTTCCATAAAACTGACAGCATCGTTTGGACTCATTTATGGGATCAAATTTACTGTCATCACGTCTCGCCCCGCAGTGGCTCCAGGCACAAGCGACGGTGCAGCAACTAAAACAGAGCCAATAGAAAATAGCGTGTTCAAATAAGGTCAGAGAGAGGGCATTGTAGTATTCAATCTACAGTACTCTCTGATATAGTTAGGAAACACTTTGCTCATTTCCATATAGTAAAGGTGCTTGGGTTGCAATCTGCTCTGGTAACAATAGGGGTAATTTTTTCATTTCCATATGATTGTCATAACCTACATCTACCTAGTCAGAGTCATTGAGAAGCAAGTCAATAAAATACCAAACCTGCATCTGCGCTTCAGAAGTCTCCAATCTCAAAGGTTATATATGATAACAGATGTATGTTCATATATTGTTTATAATACTGTACATTCAAATAGGTAAAATGAAAAGGACTCAAACAATGGCACTTCAGCCTCAGCCTCACTCAAAGCTGACACAAAGCAGGTGAACGCTGTCATTTCCTTCCAGACTAGTTCCAGACTACACTTTGGATCCGTTCCCACCGAACAGCACCAACATCTCTCCTCTTTCTTTTCTCCTCGCCATGTTTTCAGCTGTTCACAGAAGAGTGATATGCAGTCCACTTAATATTCATATTTCAAATCAGGCAAAATACAGTTTTTTGGACCTATATTAAATGTATTGACAACATCTTTATAATGTCCTTGAATACCATTTTCCACACATTTGTCCTGCTCACGCGTCAGGGGTGAGACCCAGTGTCGGTGGCAGAGTGGTTATAGGGAGTTTTGGGTTGAGCGTGTGGATACTCTGCTTCCTCATACAAACATAGACAATCACTTAATGTTGAAGACATGTAAATGAGTGGGCCTTTCTTAAAATGGTAAAGTCCAAACTTTACCTATAGGCTAGACATCAAAGGGCACCGGCTGCATGTGGTGGGCACCAGCTTGCAGAGTTTTCTAGCATAAACAGATGTATATAAATATACTGTATATGGCACAGCGCTTACTCCACTGGAAGACACCCTAGGCCTAACACTTAATCACATTTTCTCCACTGTAAGGGCACCCTATAGGGCACTTCATCACATGGTCCCCACTGCAAGGTCACCCTTTATGGCACTTCATCACATTTTCCCCACTGCAAGGGCACTGTAGATGAATAAATAAATAAAAGAAAACAAACAAGACTCCTTAACTCACTTCAGTCAAGTGCTCTTTAATAAAGAATATATAGTTGCTGGGGATCAGGGCATTGCAAAGTTTTCAATGCTAAACAGCCAAAATGCCAACATTCTAACTTAACCGCCAGGATACGCACTGTCACACTTCAAGTAAAGGTTTTCCATCTCTATATCACAAGTTGGCTGTTTAGACATCACACAGAGGCACACAGTTCGCTCTGAGATATTTATAGTGTTCAGTTAACATGAGAAAGAAAGTTGACCTGTGGTGGTACGGAGGAAATAATGAATTAGTCAATATGGCCTTCAACCAGGTATTGAACCACTGACTTGAATTCAGAAAGTTAAAAGTGGATGTGGCTGCCAAGTATTCACAATTGGCGTACTAATGCATCACTGACTCAAGGTCATTTTAGAGTTTCTATCCGACCTTCACCGTGCTATGAAGCCTGATTTATATTTGCTTCCACCAACAGCAATATATTTCATATATGCTCCATAAAACACATGTGAACACCTCTACTGCTAATAGACATCATATGAAAGCTCCATTTCGTCTGACAACTGCAATATTATCCAACTGTTGCTTTGTCAGCGCTAATAGAGTCTTCCATCAAACCTTGATGGAAGCTGTAGAGGCTTAGAGGTGACTTGGTGTGGTAGATGAAAAACCAGAAGCTAAAGCTAGTTATTTGAAGCTGTATATCTTCTCCACCTGAACAGAAACCATGAACTCAAGGTTATTCAATAATCTTTGCCCTTCACTGTCAGACTGCTAAACCACACGGACCTTTCAATGAATACTAACAGAGTTTCTGTCTGATGGGCAGCTTGATTTACTGCCAATACTACTCTGGTCTATTGGGCTGTCAGAAAACCAAGACATTTAAATGTAAGCTTCATGGAAGGTATCATTGGGCTATTCTGCCATTAATGTGGTACCACCATGTTTGTCATGGGTACCACCAGTTTTAAACATTTTTGCCCAATTCTTTCACGTGTCTGTTCGCCTGTCACTAAGTTGCGTACATTTTACCCACGGTTGTTTTTGTGGCCATTGTTCTGTCACTATTTTTCACGGCTGTACCTAAATGGCTACTACCTTGCACGGCAGCTGGATTCGTAAACTGCTTAACACACACAAAAAATGAAAATAATTGTTCTTTGATTGTTGTATGTCATATTGTGCATTCTCATCAATAAAGTATATACAAAAAAATGCTGGTTGCATTTTTTTGTTAAGTATGACGAAAATGTGTTAAGAATGTAGAAATAAAAAAGTAAATTTTCAAAAAAATGCGGGATTGCAAGAAAATCCATCTTGTCAGGCTTCAAGTAATACTGTAAATCCGAACTTACTGATTTTGACCAATCGGAGTCCTGTGTAGCGCTACTGGGAGCTATGGGCATGGTTTAGGTGTGTGTGTGACGACACAGAGGCGACTGTTCTTTCAAAACAACAATGGCGTCTCCTTAACAGGTTAGCGTGGATGTAGTTGTATTACAAATGAAGTATTTCGTCATTGAAATAAGAGCAGAGGATTCATCCAATCACCTGCCAAGTATTTTTTTCAAAGAGCCAGCCCTTTTCCCAACAATTTCCAATGACTGTTCCTCAGATGGGTCCTGGTAATAAACCATCCGGCGGGTCAGGTTAAAATGGCTTGCAATGAAAACAGATGATGTTGTCATTCTTCAGATTGCCTCCCAAGCTCTGGCGTCCAGTTAAGATGTGACTTTCGGTTTTTGAGGAGTTCCACTGTATGGACTTTCTAGATGCTGCAGTTTGTGGTGCTGTTGAATTATATTACCTGATACTGACAGGTGTTTCTAATGTTTTTTCCACCCCATTTATATCAATGAGGGTACCAAATGTCTGTTCTTTCACAGGGGGGGCCAAGTCTTTTCTTCCGTATTTAAGTTGCCATACACTCAGTCTATAAACCTCCCACCCAATGTCTAATGGCAAACTGATGGTGCTTCTTTCCCAGCTTGGAGGTTTAGTGAAGGGTTTCTGACTTAAAGTTTTTATATGTTACATATTTATATTTACATAAAGTTGTATCACTTTAATGGAACAGTTTTCCTGGAAATACATTGAATAAAAAATAGTCACCGAAGAACGTAGCCTACTTTCGTAAATAAATGTGAGCAAAGGGTAAGATCTAAAAAGGTTGTGCTGCTGTTATATGTCCTGGAAGAAGGTGTAAATACCATTTGGATCATGATAAATAGCACAGTAAAGTAGATTATACCCTAGCAAGGCAGATAAATAGTTGCATTTCCTGAGAAGCCGTCTGTCCATCTCCCTCTCCTCCTGTCTCTTCCTGTGCTTTTCACATTTCAGCCTCCATTCCACCCGAATCCTTTTCAACGTAATTTCCCTTCTCCTCAGTATCAAAGCCAACACTGGCAGTTAATTTGTCTCGGTGCTAGAATAGGTTGCCCTCACCATTGGTCTCTCTGTGGCCGCGCTCTCCCGCTCTGAGCTGATATGTGGCAGCAGAGCGAGCGACTGCATGATGAAATCAGCATAAAAGTGGATTGGACGGCCAAGTTTTCACAGGCTTATTGTATCGTAACAGGATGGATGAGACGGACGAAGATACTGGGGAGAAAGAGACAGAGAGAGGGATGGAGGGAAGAAAGGATACAGGGGATACAGACCGATAGTGATAGGGAGAGTTGGCCAGCCCTGGGACTAATTAAACTGCCATTGTTGGCTTTGATACAGAGGGAAAAGAACTGATATCGAAAATGATTCAGGGGGAATGGAGTTTGCAACTAAAGTAACACTGGAGAAGGGGTTCAGTCATTGTTAGAAGTCTTCCACCTTCAGTCAATCCTGCTTATTAGTACCATGGTAGCCAGTGTGCAAAATACTCTATGGCAAATATTCCCTCTACCTAGTGCTGTCGTTGCCATTTGAAAAAAAGTACTTTGACTACTTGAATCACTATGCTAATATGGATGTAGTTGAACTACCAGCAAGCTACTGCAAAATATAGTGAAACTACAATTTGTATTATATGTAGTTTACTACTCGCCAACACTGCATTCACCACCCAGCGACATTTCTTATGAAGTAAGGCCCACATTAGCCATTAGATCCTCTTCTTGTAGCTTTTTGGGATCATGTTCCTCTCCTGTGTACAGTCAGGACACTAAATGGTATTAATATCTAAATACACCACCAAGAGAAAGGATTTTGTGTCATAGCTGTACCGTTTAGTGAGAGACTAAGTGAAAGACAGCAGCAACCATTAATGAGGAAATGTATCTGAGATACTCTTTTGGAACGCTTCAAAATATAGAAGGTGATGAAATATTCTCAGACTCGTGTCCAATAGTTTACACTAAAGTTTCCCCGTTGGTACATTGATGGGAAAAGTAATTGAATATATGTATATATTTTCCTCTCAGTTTTGTGCAGAAAAGAAAAGCTGTCAATAAAGCCTAAAGTGTGATTACCATTGCTAGGGATAATTATAACATTGTGACAACATGTTAGTACAGTGTAAGTTACAGTGATGAATCCCTTAAGAGACCATGCTAATTAAAACATTTTGTTGGTTGCGCTATGGGTTCCTTTATCTCATTAAACGCACAAACAGCCAGTGTGTATGTTGTCACACTCTCAGACTGTTAACCCATATGAGGTTTAAATAATTAAGATATAATGGCTTATACCATATCTCATTAATTCACGCAATCTCTCAATTAGTAAACCAAAGATTGGGAAGGCAGCCTGATTTAAAACCAGTAATCCCAGTGGAATGCTGGGATTAAACCAGGGAGCAATTATTATTTCTATTAACGACTCTGTAACAAGGTCAGTGACTGGAAAACCAAGTGTGGAGGGGAAATGTTTGTGTGTATGAGTGAGAATGACAGAGAGAGGAAACAAGAAAACAGTATGTGTTTTACAGATTGTGCAGGCTCCAGTGTTACTGTATCACACAATTTAATCACCTGAGTGACTGATGGCTCCACATGAATCCAGCCTGCCTCAGGTCAGATCACTCTTTGTTATCTGAAAACTGCAGCGTGGCAAAAAAAAGATTAATTTTCATTTTCTCTATTAAATGATTGTTTATCATTTCTTTGTCAAAAAGTAGTCTTCTTATTTTGTTGTCACAGCCATCTCTTAATCTCTTTCCCAGTTTTCTCAACTGATTGAAACGGCGTCCCCTCTGGCTCTTAACCAAAGACTGTATACAAGAAGTGGACGTAGTCATCGTGACGTCACCCATTGGTTTGTGGACTGCCATTATGAAGCCTCGAGTACGGCGATATTTGGCGTCGCCATCTTGGAATACGGCGGTCGCCGTGCTGTTTTTTTGCACAACCAATGAACGGAAGTAATATATTGGAATGCGGAGGAGTGACTTAGTGACGCCGGATTCGGCTTTGGCGGCAGCGACCTGTCAACCACAGTAAGCCCCGCCCTAAAACATACTCTGCTTTATGGTGTATTTGACTCTAAATTGGACCATAATTTACTAAATGAACATCATGCTGTATTAAAGAAGACTTGAAACTAGCAATTGAGACCATAAAGGTAATAAATCAAATGAGAAGTAGGGTCATTTTCTCATAGACGGTCTCATAGACCGGATGCAAAAATAAATTGGATTATATCTATATGATTTATCCGGAGGAGTCGCCCCCTGCTGGTCAGTAGAGGGAATGCAAGTTTTAAGGCACTTTCGCATCGGCTTCACTCGGCAGAACAGAAGGTTGCCGGCTGGTTGTAACGGCTTGTAAATGTTAGCCAGCGAGAGCGGTCAGTGGGCCCTTTACACTGCAGCCATTTTGACATGTCACTGCAGGGTAAACACAGGTGTAAATAATAACATTCATTATGGCCCTGTTCCATTGCGGGCCCCTGGTGTTATGCAGGCTGATTCACTGGAATGACTGACATACTAAAAAGAATGGGACCATAACTCATTTGATCAATTTCCCCTGTGTTTACTCTGTTAGGATACGTCAAAATGGCTGCTGTGAAAAGGCCCCATAGAGACATTACAGCCTTACAGTGGAGGCACCGCGTGGAGTTCACTGAAGGGAAATCGCAGGTGCAGTTAACCAAAAGTTCGGTATCAAACATACAACTGCGGTCACTGCCATGTCATAGAAGGAAAAAGGGAACGGGCCTTTTTCAGGCAAGACATTTTGACATGTAACAGAAGGAAAAAAGCACAGGTGTAAATCGAATTCCATTCAGCCATCGTTTAGATTAACATTCGTACAGAGCTATAAAGAGAGTGATCAAGGGTGGGGGCCTGTGTACTGGAACATCCTGTTTCAGGTCGTGGTGCAGGCCGTGGCAGTTAAAGAAGTAGAAGAAGTGCTTCATCTGTGTAACAACAGACACACAGATGCATACGTTTTATCCTTAAGGCGTAGAACATGTGAATATACAATAAGTACTTGTTTTCCATCCTAGAGAAGAAGAGGATATGTGTGCAGGCAGTCAGCTGCATGGATCACAAGTTACATGATGCTTATCATAGTTTGTTGGAAAACAAGTTATAAAACGGTTTACTTATAAGAATATAAAATACTTATAAGAATATCCAAATTTCCATGAAACAAACGGTGAGATACATTTGAGCATGTACACTAACACAAAGGATGAAGATCTACTGAGTTCAAAGCAAAAGTATAGTGCTCAGGCATTTACACAATAGACTAAGTAATATATACTAAGTACACATTTTTCATTACACAATTCAAAGAGTCTGCTGTGAAAACAACACCACTCAAAGGAAGCACTGGGAAGAGTTAATCTAATTTTCTCCATGAAAAGAGAATGGACTTCAATACCCACTAACGTGCGTCGGACACACCCTCTATCTCTCTGTAACTCTGTGTTTGACTGGCTTTTTGTCTGGCAGTGGACGCCTCGCCGTGGAGCTATTGATATTATGACGGTGATTTATGTTGTTATAGCATGCTGTCTGCGCAGAGCTTTGAAGTAGCTTGGACTTTCCCCAGTTTGGCGTTTGTTGCTTGTTCACTCGCCTGTTGGCCGGTTGATGGAGTGCGAGTTAGCATGAACCAAAGCAGAGGATCTGCTAGCTGACTTGTGAGGATGTCTTCAGTCTTTTGTTCTCAAGCTGTGCTGTGTAATGAATCATTAACCATGGCGGCATTCATCTGCTATGAGGCCCCCGGGGGCAAAAGTGAGCCAGGCGTCTGTTCTGGGACCAATTGTAAAAATTTTATCCTCCAAAGCACCCCAAGCTTTGTGCAGTTTATAGAAATTGGACAGGTTTGTCCAATAAATGACGACAAAGCATCATAGTTGGTTTTGGACAAATTTAGATATTTTCTGTAAACATGTGTAGGCTATGAAATCCAGAAAAGTACTATATGTATTGTAAATGATCAAATACCTCATTACTGAACCAATGTTCACCGTAGATCCATTAGTAGTGGCCTGTTTCCATGTTGGGAGCCACCTACACAGGGACCCACACATTGTCCAGCTGCAGCGCAACTAATCAAACAACTCAAGGTCACCGTATTGTCGCTGTGCCTCTCCCACACTTTCACACCGAGGCACACAAACACTCATAATGAGGCTGGCAGGGTGGGAGCAGCCATGATTTGTTTCTGTGCTGATTTCTCATTATGCTCTCAGTGGTTAAACTGACCGGCTGACCTTCAATGTGTGAGTCAGAGAGGCGCCTCGTGGATATATAAATATATATATAATCATACAGCATGTTGTCTGGTTATTCAATGAGTAAATAGTCTATATGAAATAACCCCATGGTTTTGTCTACTGGAGTATTTTCTCATTTAATAACGAACTTAAGTGCAAAATAAGATCTTCGAAGAAATTTGATTTGCTTTTTATTATCAAGTAAGAAAACATGATTTCATCACAATAGGATTCCATTGAAAGTCGATACATCATATATTGAATCTCCCGGCCCTAATTGTATTGTCTGTGCAGGATATCATGTTGTGAAACGGTTAAGTTGTCGTAAATAGAGTTACCCCAAGCATTGGCTGATTCAGGTGTTGTTCTTCTCTTGCTGTAGCGGGGAGCTGAATCATCGTGAGGTAATGCAGTGCAGACTTTTCATCAATCTGCACTTGCAGCAAACTGCATGAAACGATTTAAAAACAAAGTCTTGATGTTCACTGTGATGGATTACACAGCTCACGCACGTTTCAAGGGTCTGCCAGTTGATTTTTTACATCAGGGCTCAACAATAAGGATTGCCCTACTTGCCCAGGGCAAGTGAAAGGCCACGGTGGGGCGAGTAAATCTAGTAACTTTTCAAAAAAAATAAAAAATTCAACAGCGTTGTAGGACAACATATCCTCATGCATGTTTCGTTTGGTCGCCCTGCCATTCTGTCGGACTGTTTAGTTTTCCCTGTGCCGTCCAGAAGGTGTTGTGTGTCTGCCATCTGCCTGATTCCATCTGAATGCAGCATAATTCCTTGTTGGTTGTTGGCTTTTCGTGATATTTGTCAACAATTTGAAGGACTATAAACATACCTTCCTTTAAAAAGTTTTGGAAATGGCCAACAGTTATACAACATATGTATTTTGTGTGTACATGGTCCTTTTTTAAATGATTTGTAACGAGTGACTGCAACAGTTTGATATCAAATGAATAGCTTTACAGCCAGGACGCCTTCATATCTGGTAAGCTATAATATCAGCTTCTTGTACACAATTGCATATCAGTAAGCACATTTGTTATAACAACTAATTCATCCGTGGAGACATTAAATCAAAGTGCAATCAGTTTACCTAGAAAGTAAAAACAATAAGCCTGAATGCTTCATACGTTATACTTCCAACTTTACTTCCAACACAGTTCATACTGACTATACCTTAACCCCTGTGAAACCCACAGTAGTTGTTCTTCTGAATTGCCAAAATATTTAACATATAAGCCAAATAAAACATCATAGTGAATGAAGTCAAGCCCAGACAGGGATCTTGTCTAAAATATAGATTTGCCATACATTTATTTTTCTCTTTTTCCTGTCATCCTCTGTCCTTTGTAGTTTTATTCAATAGTCTGTGATTTCACACCTTGACCTCGAAACCTCGTCTTAACTCGACACATTTCCTGTCTCTCTGGTGAGATTTTAAAGCCTCAGCTTCAGTACAAGTGGCTGGCTGTCAAACCTTCCCCGAGGCAGCGCACATCCTATGTGTTGATGCTGTTGGGTGTTATGTCAGTATTGACATTTGCTTGAACTTACCAACTTACCATTACCAAAGATGCACAGGAAAACATCGTGTTACATTGGACTGCAGTTTATCACATTTTTTCGTGAATAGGATTGCATTTCTCTTTTTGATAGACAGTAGAAGTCACAATTACTAGTAATATAAGTATTAAGTAAAAACACAAACAATTGTACATGGACACAAAGATAGTCTTATCAAATCTGTTTGATACAACTTATAAATGTAGGTTACAGGACACATCTACATCAACAATGAATTGCTTACTATCAACGTATGTGATAATTGTATGATATCACCTTTAGGTGTGAGATATTTATTCATGAATTCATAATAAAGTTATTAGTAGTAGTAGTACTATACATGCACAATTCAAGGTGATTGTGTTTTGTTGCAGTTATGCAGGGAAACGCAATCATTTGAAGTAAACAAAAACATGGAACATTATAAAACACCAACACTTTGACATACAGCTGCTATTTTGTGTGCAGGGCATGCAAACTCTAGATGTTAGTTCAAGGGTAACAAAGAGCCAGCATGTGAAATTACGGTGTACAATATTACCGATTTAAGGTTGACATTTTGAAGCAGATATTTAAAATAAAAAGCAATCATCACTCTGTAATAAAGCCTAACATTCAGCCTTCAAATAGACTTTTTCTCCATGCCTCTTTCTTGGAAGGGGGATTAAATTGTCTGTAGGCAGTCACTTGTAACTGATGTATGCAGCCATTCAGATTGTTTACCAGAAACATTGGTCAGCAGACATAATACATTAATGCAAAAGCAGCTTCTTGGTTAAGTTGCTGATAAACCAAGAAGTGTCCTGATATGGGAATATATTACATAAAGCAAAATAAACAAAGGTTTATTCTGTAATTTCATTTGACTGAAACATAAGTGCGTATGCTGTTTTTATGTTGCCATCGCTTGCAAATACAATTTCTTGTCGACACGATTTCTGTAATAAAAAAAAATCTTTTTCAGAAAATGAGAAAAGCCTCTCGAGGCCTCATAAAGGAGCTCATGCTGTCAACCCTCATTTGAGATACAGGAAGAAACACACCCACCAAAAACACAAACACGCGTTTGCAAATGTGCATAGTGAACACACACCAACACGGATAGACACAGTAGCATGTGCAGACACATACACCACCACCCTCTGTGGTGATGAATGCAAAATGACATTTCAATTTACCTCTTTTGGTCTCTTTTTACATACTGATCAACACCTTTATTGTAGAATAAAGATGCAAAAGGGGAAGAAGAAAAGAGAAAGAAATGGAGTTGGAGAGAGGGAATAACTCATCCTGCTGACAAAGAAACAAAGAAAAAAAAAATAGCCCGAGTGAAAAGAGAAGGCGGCACCTTTCAACCAAATGACAGATTAAAAAAATGAAGATCACTGTGCTAGCATGGGGAAAATGATGGTAAATTCAACAAAACAATTCTCAATACAAATGACTCTGCCTCGGAGACAAATGAGATTATCCCATCCAACCAGCACACGTTTTCATTAGTTTCAAACGGAATCAGATTTTACATCTCAGCTCTTGATTAATGACGCGTAGTTTGGGTATTTATCAGCGCGTCTGCGCCTGAGTGTGGCATTAAATATGGATTGTGGAAAGTGTTTGACTGAGTGTGAAAATGGGAAGTATCATAAAGTTAGTGTGGTGTAGCAGCAGACGAGGCCTGTGAAGTGTGATGCAAGAACCACATCGTTTAAGGGAAATGGCGAGTTTAAGCTTGCCATTTCCCTGTCAGCCATCTTCCCTCTTTGTGAATTCATATACCCTCTGCTCCTCTTTTCCTTCTCTCACTTCAGTCTTCTTGCGCTCTTTTTTTCCTTTTCTCTCTTATCTCACCAGTCAGAATCGAAAACCCCCGTCAGGTTTATAACTTTGGTTCAGGCGGTTGCCATGGAGATTTCTTTGACATGATGGTTTAATGTGCGACATCTGATAGCATCCTACGAAACATGACTCTGTGTAATGACACCCACGTTTCACCCAGTCTAACATTTGATAGAACTCATGCTATGTAACATGTTCATCTTGCCCTTTGGAGTTTTATCCTTGATTATCAGAATAATCACACAAACACTGTTCGTCAATCATGTATCTCTAATGCTGGCCCCAGACTAGAGGATAACTGAAGTTACGCTTTTGTAACCCTAGTTCTTTGAGCACAGGCGGAGCCCTTTACTCTAATCTACAGGTAATATTCTCCTCCAATCACAAGCACGCATTCGCTAATGAAATTTGCAACAATGTAGTCAACCAACCAGGACGTGTCCCGAATACGTTCAAACCCCACAGTATATGCTTGACATCCTACACCCTCTTCAGCGAGCGGCGTAGGAGCGGCAGGATGCTCTTGGCAGAGGGCTCCGCCTGTGCTTATAGAACAACTAAATGCCTGATCCTAATCCAAACCGTAACTTAATTGTAACCTTAAAACAAAATCCGAACCCTCAAACAGACCCCAAAGTGAGGACCGGCCAAAATGTCCTCACTTTCCAAAAATGTCCTCACTCAGACGGTGTAAAAATTGTAGTGGTCCTTACAAAGATTGCTATACAAGAACACACAAACACTCACACGGGCAGCAGGTTAGGTAGTCGCTGACCTACATTACTACGTGTGTGTGTGTGTGGGTGCATGCATGTGTGTACCTGCATGTCACCTCATACTGACTAGTCTGTTGGTGTGAAAAGGAAACAGCTGGTCTCTTAACACAACGTTATGGTGTGTGTGTGCTCAGGGAATGTCCCGTCTAATTTAGCGTGGTTGATAAACTGGATCGTTGCTGACCTGCGACATATAGACATGCACACGCACACACACACTTTTAATGCCAGAACCTATTAAATCGCTGCCTAAAATCAAAACTGGCACATCGGAGGCTATTCTATCATTTGGATGTCGTAACTAGTGACATAAATCCACAATATTTGTCATGCGGTGCAGGTTTTAATTAGAATTTCAATTTCAAGAAATGTGAAGGTCATTGCCTTTTTTTCCTGTCGATCTTCACTCACTAAGTTAATGGGCATTATTGTATTTAAAGGAAAATATGATGTGACCACTGGTGTTATGTTTTAAGTCTTGGCACATTGTTCATTTGTAGATAAGACACATCTTTCTGCTTTCCTATGTGTATTCTGTCAGTGTCAGCAGTGCCTTGGAAACCTACCACCACCTAAGTGTTTATGGTGGTGCTGATGCAGATGTGTAAAGCCAGCAGCTGCTGATTCATCCAGCGGTGCCTTTTGGTGTGTGGAATCCAGCTTGCCACTGAGCAGGAGATTTTTAAAGCCTTTATCTTTTTTTTTTTTACGGGATTGTGCCACAAGTATTCATTCAGCTCTTCATTTTGTCCCAGTTTTGGATCTGTGGGGGTCGAAAAGTATTGTTGTATAAGCTGATTAAGACATATTGTGTACTTCTAGCAATTTGAAGGCATTACTTACTCTACAGGTTTCCTTGTAGCAGTTAACAGTGTAGCAAAAAGTTTTGCAGTGGCTATTTAAAAGTGAGCAGGTTTCCATAAAACTATTCACAACTAATCTACCATCTGTTCTGGACTTCAGCATTTTCAATTACCTGTAACCACTGGAGCGGAAAAATGTTACAAAGTTACAAATGTGAGTCTCAAAATGCATCCATGTCAGAATGCAAATTTCTGTGAAAGAAACGTTGATAAGTGTGTTTCCAACAACTGGTTTTAATGCACGTCAATTTTTTTTTAATGCTTCATCTGGCTTGGAAAAGTCTGTTTCAACTAAAGAAATTGGTTTCTTGGCACCTCACTTGAATTATTAGCACCACCAACCGTTTATCTTAATGAGCCAACTCATAGTATTTGCATAACATTAGTGAATGGAAACGTACCTTCATTTGGTAAAATGTTGTGCTACATTTGGATGGAAACTTGACCACTGTTACAAATCAAACACTACTTTAAGCCAACGGGATCAATCCATAAAACACCAATACAGTCGTCTTCCTGCAATCAGGCTGGTCTCATCCAGCATTTGTAGCTGTACCTACAAAAAAAAATATGCCCCGTAATTCGTAGATATTCCACAAAATTATTTCCTATGTTATCCAAGTAATCATGAACGAGGTGGCGGGCAGATGGGTCCGACAACTAGCGATCTATCAGCTCGTAGACCGCTGTTCTTTCCCGACGTGAAACGAGAAGTCGATATTGATTAATTTGTCAGGTAACTGGTTGGGGCACTAAACCTAATTTAATATATCACGATCTATTCCTAATCCTGACGAAGTAAATTTGTTGCCTAAATCTGCCGAACTATTTCACGCTCCTTTTCTCAACCTAACCCAACTTTTTCTGTGAAGAGGGAAGTTTATTTTGAAAAGACTGTATGGATGTATCGTAGTACATGCATACAGGAGTAACGTTTTCCGTTGTTTGCAACATGTAATTGTCTGATTGATGTTATTGCCACAGTGATGCACAAAGTCGGCCTTATGATGCAGGATCACAGTGTTGTGGATTCATTTCTGTAGAGAGCAGAGAGTGACTGGACTGCACCACAATGTTTTGTCCCCCCCCCCTTTTTTTTTTCTCTCTCTGTGCCTCAGTCACTTATGGCCCCACCAGGGATTCTATCAGTCACACCTCTCAGTCAAACCAAACCTGAGTCCCTGGTCTGAAATGGTCAGTGGCCACCAGAACCTGAATGTGTGTGTGTGCATTATAAACCGCAGATTTCACTGAACTGAAACGTCAGTGTCACTTTGGAGTGTTCACTTGTCAAACAAAGAGAGAGCAAGCAGAAGAAATAGCCAGAGAGGAAAGGAAACATGAGGAGAGTCAGGCTACAGTAAATCACATCGTTGGCTGCAACACAGATTGTGTGCTTCACTATTACAGACGCAGTAGATCTCTTAGAATATTATTTTTGAGGACGCACTGTTCACTGCAGGGAAATTAGGAAGTGATGAGATACATATTTTAAGTGTGAAATATGAAGGTGTCTCCTAATCAGCAGTGAGAAAGTAGGTTGCTGAGATGAATTCCCCAGTGACTTTTTCATCTCCTTCACCGCTACCGCTCGCTTTAAGAAGACGTGCAGCTCAACGTCACCGGATTATGTTTCACGTGCACCTGACTAATGCTGTATCACACTAGACCAAACTATTTTAAGTCTTTTGATGCCTTTTTGTTTGTTGAATTGGAAAGTTGTCTCACATATTGCTCAACATCCTTCAGGAAAACAACAGAATAACAACCATTCAGACCGACTCTATCACATTTTAGTCTATTATTATGTATAGAGCCAACAAGACAACATCTGGAAATCATCATTGGACCAATGCATTCTGGTTATTGATTGGTTACGATGCTCCAAGGGAGGACGTCCTCCCCTGGAGCACCATTCTAAGTGTAACGGCCAATCACAGATTAGCATAACAATAATGAAATAAATTGAATTGAAGCTTGTCAAGACGCTGTCGAGGATGCGAGTTACGATTAACACAGCGGCTGTTGTGTTTTGAGAACTGTCGTCTTTCAAATCGTCATTTTGTCTAAAACAAAAACAGCTCTCCAGTGTGTCTACCTAATAGTTAGCTTGCTATGTTCATGTAAAATTGAAGTTTTATGTGGAGTTTTATGTGTCATTTTCACCCGGTCGACATTCTACTCTCGGTACATTTCTTGAGCGTGTGCTGTGGCATGAGAACAGCGGCAGATCTGCAGACGAGCATGTGCCAGAATATGTCCCATGTACGCGTGATATTACGACCCATGCATTGATATTTTAGCTAATGAGATGTTTCATCACTGGCGAAGCAAGAGTTATAAAATGTGTTTAATGAGGCTGCTGCGTCTCCATCTGGTTACGAGAAAATAATAAAATCACATCATCACCAGGGTGTTTGCCAGCACTTAACTGCAGCTTTGAGGGCCTGGAAGGATAAGCTTCCACATTCAGTATATGTAGAGTCTAAGACATTGAGATATACTGTGTATAGCGTCCTTCTTTCTCACGAACACAATGCCATTTAAGCAGACACATGCACAGCACGACTTTGTCGACACGACCTTTTTAAATCCGCTGTTTTTTAAAAAGCAGCACAATTACTGCCCTCTCACTCCTCAAACCATTTTTCGCCCACAATGTTACACAGTTGCACGCGCAACAGTGTGTGTACCTGCGTCTCTGTGTGTGCGGTGACCTTTCCGCCTCAATCTGGCTCGGAAGTTTAAATGGAACCTGGGTGTTTTCAGAGCTGTCTGGCGCCGAGCACGATATTCTGCAGTTTGACTTTGCTTCAGTGCGAAAGGTTAACTGTTAATCAGGGTGTCCGTTTTGGCCGCTGGACGAAGGCACGCATCTTGTACTAACAACGTTGTTCCCGCCCCCCTCCTTCTGTCTCTTCTGTCTTTACAGTTGCTTCCATGTGAACACTGAGGCCATGTCCATACTACTCTGTTTACGTTTGGAAACGCATATGTTTTGCTACGTTTACACTGAGCGGCCACACTACGCCGGAGTTTTGGAGCACCCTAAACGGAGGAGTTTGAAAACACCCCCGAGATTTGAGGTGTTTGAAAACTCCGGGGTTGCGTTTGAGTGTGGACGGTCGGAAACTGATGTGTTTAGAAAAAATGACATTTTCATGCTCGTATTTATCCCTCCTCTCTTGCTGTAGTTAGTGCCTCGTTGTTTTTAGATTCTAATGAGAAGACACGCTGCACTAACGTTTTACTTCTTCTGTTTGGTAGCCTTGAGAGACCTTAGTCTGTAAGTATGTCTTTATGAAGCATGAAAAGATGTACATAGATATATTCTATTCGCTCTGTTAGTATAGCATTTGTGTTGTATTAAATGCTAATCGCGGTTAGCATTTCTCCATTGGCGGTAATGTTAAAATTAGCTTAGAAGCTAGCTAGTCGGACATGTTACATGATGGCTAAGCAAGAGCAGAATAGAGTGAGAGACGTGTGTTGACCACATTTATGGACCATAATCTAGTAAACGTTTAGGTGTAAGTGTTGATTTTAAAGTAAATTTGATGTGAGAGAGAGAGACCCGCAGCGCTGTAACTATGTCTGAAAAATAAAACTTCTAAAACTTTCCACGAACTGTCTGTTTGAGTTTATAGAGGAATATTTTAGAGGAAGATCTTAAGTATCAAACACAACCTTTCATTATTAAAGACTACTTTATTACTCTGTCGTATTTTTTTAAAACTCAGCAACCAATCTACTTCCTGTTTACACCGTCACGTGCATGCCCAGTGTACGTTAATGAAGAAACGGAGTAGTATGGATGTAGCATGACTAAGAAAACCATTCAAGAGTAGAAACGTCTACAGTTCTGCTTGTTCGAAAAATGGTCGGTGAGTCAGCTGTGCTTTTTGTGGTAACTGGACCTGCAGTATGTTTGTAGGCATGCTGAATGGGATGGTGATGACTAACTCCAATGTAAACCCATTCGCGTCATTGTTAGACTGATGTATAAGAGTGAGAAGGTCGGAGGGGAGCAGTTTGTGTCATATGGGAAATCAAAAGTCAATGTTGACTTATTCTAACTTAGTTTTACTATGCAACTTCCGTACTTCACATACGGCAGTAACGTAACAAACAGTTATTTTACGGAACAGTTATTTTAACCCAAAACTGTCACAGCTCTGTCACTTCTATCTAGCCTTTTCCTCCTTTCACTCACCTAATCAGTTCATTCAGTGCACCTGCCAGTCACACTCACCTCATCAGCTCATCACTCTCACCTGCTCACTCTGCCTCTTCACTATTTAAACCCCTGCCTCACACGCACTCACTGCCAGATCGTTCTCTGCATTCGTGCTAAACTTTCCCGCATTCACCCTTGGACTGATTCCCTGTTGCCGACCCTGCCTGTTCCAGACTACCTCGCCTTGCCTCTGCCCTGGTAACTTACTCAGCCTTTCTGTCCTTGACCACGAGAATCCTGTCGCTGATTCTTCCGGAGAATATTCTGCCTGTCGTGTGTTGAAAATAAAGAACTTAAATCATACCAGTCCTGGTGTTGTCATACTGCTCCTGGGTCCTAACTACACCCGTAACACAAAACACAATCTTTTCCTGAACCTAACCAAGGAGTTTTGTTGTCTAGCCTATCCAAGTACAACTTAAGAAATATTATATTGAAAGCTTATTTTAAAAAAGAGACTGCGTTCCTTTAAACTCCATATTGATATAGTTTTAAATATCTTTTCAAACTGTTGTTTTTGTACAGAACGCAAATATTACCTGAGCTTGATTTTTTTCATTCAGTGAATAAAGGCATCAACCAATCACGTTGTGTGGAACAGACATATTCAAAACGTACACTATATTGTACAACAACACAGGCTCCATAGTCTGAACCAAGACTGCAAACTTTATTACTCCTTTTAACCTTGACAAAGGCAGTGCAGAACAGAGCCCCTCCTTCAGCTCTTACCTTTCAGAATAAAAGCCTAGACTTGAATCTCGGATCCACATTTTGCAAAATAGACACTCAGAAAAATACCTTACAGTAGTTTCATCTACACAATTGACCTCAGACAGAATGCCAGACGCTGCTCTGGGTCAATAGGATGCTTGTAGTTGTCTTCTGCCCGCACAAATCTATTGAAACCTTTTATGTAAAAATGGTTGCAACCGTCCCAAATTGGCATCGCTGCCAGTATGATACATTCTTTTGCATTTTCTTTGCTTTTTTGTCACCCCCCTGCTGTGTAAAGGCAGACAATACTTACCTGAGTCATGCAGAAAGGCCGGACCATTCATGAATTTAATTAATAGAATGAAGAGAAAGCCTCAAGTTTTCTTAATTAAGACAAATGGAGGAGACTATACTTTTAAATTAACAGAATCAGCCCCGTTTATAACGCTCTCCCTCTGAAACTCTGTCCCTCCAAACTCATGTGCATCAAAACGCTACATGCACCAAATACCTCATGTGCCCCAAATACCTCGTGTCTACCAAAGAAAGACAGAAAAAAGTCAGTTTCAAACGCTGTTGTTGTGGCCAAGATAAGTGTGTGTTCGCTATTTCCGTGCAGCCATAAGAGTGATCAGTTAGACATCCCATGCATATTTCATTTTGTGTGTGCATCATTATTGCATGCGTTGCACTGGTTGTCAAGACACTGACTCAGCCGGAGCATCGGCCACCCCAGGGGGGATGTTTTCAGGAAGAACAAGAACAAGAGAGGTCCATAGTTTGTATTGCGTGATGGGCAGACACTGAGTCAGCTGAATAGCAGGGGACGCCAGGGGAAACTTTCATTAGCCCCTGTCACATTTAAAATAATAGTTTGTTATGATGTATTTCTGGTGATTTTGACATTGTTGTATTATTTTCTTGTCCATGGTTATTAGACAGAGTCAGCCAAATGTCAGAGGGTCCATTCACGGAAAGGTATCTCAAGAGCAGTGTGTGTATATATATATATATATATCTCTATCTATATATCAGATATCTATATCTCGATCTATGTATCAGATATATATAGATCTATGTATCAGATATATATAGATCTATATCAGATATATATATTGTGTGTGTATATCAAAGTATCTGTTCTCAGTGAGAATGGCACTTAGTCATCTCGAGCATCAGTGACACCCGGGGAAGCATTGTAGAAAAAGAGTGGTCTGTTTGAATAATAAAACAGGGCTGAAGCTGGGGACTACCTGCTGCCCGGCACCGAGCTACATTCATTCTCGGAATGAATATTTCTGCTCTGAACTTAACAAATGTTCACCAAGGCACAGCCATGTCCAGTGTGACACGTTCCTTTACAATGAGTTGTTGGAGGTGGTGGGTTCACGCATTTCTTCGACTGCGATTGCGTCCAACTTTGTGCGAGAGGAACGTCGCCGATTTAGAAACATGTAAGATGATAGAGATTTTCAGGAAGTCATTCCAGTTTAACAGCCCATAAAATGTAATCAACTTGCCAGAAATCACTTTGGTATTCAGTTGAAGCAGCTAATCATTGTGGAAGTGGAGTTGGCTGTCGGACAATGGAGGTAAAAACTACGTGGAAAGTTTCTATCCAGGCAGAAAGATTTAAATTTCTTCTTACAGTGCAGTCAGTGTTCCTACCAATGCAAAGCTGAAGGTGTATACTGATTGAGCATGAAAAGAACATTTTAAGAGGCAGTATTGCATATAAAGTCAATGGAAAGGCACAGCGTGAGAACCACAAATTGAGGGAAAGACGCAGCTGTTGAAAATGTGTGTTTGCTTAGACTCACAAACGTACAGAGACAAGCAGTGCAGGTTTGTAATACGTTTGTCCAAGTATGCATGTGGATGACAAAGACCAACGAGAAAGTACCAGTGTGGCTGTGTGAGAGGAGAGGCAATTACACATGGCAACGCATCTGCCTATTTAAAGAAAAACAGACGTCCGAGAGCACTTCTAGTTGAAATAATTGAGCCATACTTCCAAAATAAGGTCGGGGCATGTAAACGCTTTCTCCAATTACCTGATTTCTCTGAGTAATCTGGTTCCTGCAGTGCATGTAAACAAACTGGAGAAGAGATTGTAGGAAAACAACAAACAGGAGCTCCTGGTGAGTGCTGAGATCGCACACACAGGCACTCTCCACACACACCTGGTCGGCGTTTGTGTCGCCGCGTTATCTCACAGCCAAAATAAATCTAATTTGCACAACAAATTGCTTTGCTTTTAGGTGTAACACACCTTAAGAGAGAGGTGTCAGCTCCCGGAGTTGAAAATAAACACAGAGGAAGAATTCAGATGTGTAGAAAATCATGATTTTGAATTGGCTGCAACAAAAGCTTTTTCTAAAGCAGACTCACAGTTAGCCGGGATCAAAATCAGCACCATGGACAGCGGCAATCAGCAAGCAGTATAATGGGTCTCCAACTGTGGCTACGGTGCTACATTTCTATACGTAGTATCAAAGCATGTCCCTTTGTGTTGATCTACGTGTTTTAATGATCTCCAGCTATAGATGTACATAAAGTCTACATGGATGTGGATACAAGAGATTAATGCAGACATCCCCACACAGACTTGTGTATCATTTATCTTTCCATACATCAAAACTAGCTCGTTGAATCTGTCAGGATTGTAGCTACAAAAACACACAAAGCCGCCCTGTTAGTGAAAAAAATAATTTCATATCTGTGTCGTAAAGAAAGAGAGGACCGCTCTCTCATTGGCTTGCCTGACAAACGCATGTCCCATGTTTTGGGGGAAAATGCAGAGTCAGCCTGGCCAAGTGAGGCATAGCTCTGCCCTTTTCTTCCATCATTATGGGTGTACATCTGACAGAGCTGACTTGATGTTTCAGAGCTGTCACGTCGCTGCTGTTGTCTCGAGTCCAACGCGTCTGTGTCTCACTTGAATCTAAGATGTACTTGTTATTCAGCTTTGTGCTCTTGTGGGGGTTTTGTCAGACTGAACAAAGGAACATCGAGGCAAACTTCAGGTTCCACACTGCCACCCCGGAGGAGCAATAGTATTCTTTGTACAGTACTCTACTAGTCCTAGGTTTTCTAACGACGAAGCCAGGAAACGCGCAGTTTCCGCTTGTTAAATAAGTTTAAAAAATCAATGAAAACTAAATTTAAAAAGGGAATATTCTGTCAAAACTTCCTCATCATAATCATCATCCTTATCGTTTTTTAATGCCTGTATTGGTATATTTTAGTACGGCGAGTTCAATAGTTTAAGGCACATCTGACTTGGAAAAGTAGTAGCAGCATACCCCAGAGATAAAAAGGAAGAGAGGTTTAGGATAAGAAGAGGAAAATGTTCTTGCTTAAGGCCCAATGTAGCAAAAAAGGTAGACATACATTTCATCACAGGGTTCAAAGGTTAATAATAAGCTTGCTTTGTAGTGGTAGAGAGCAGTGCTTTTCACAAAAAAACTCACCCTAATTCCGTGTTATTCTAACCCACCGAGGACTTCACCTAAGAAGCTCACTGCTATCATGACTTAATCATATCCTGTCACTCACTCCGCTAGTTCAGACTCAAACAAATCTCCTTCTCTCCTCTTAGATTTTCCAATTTCTGTCTGTACCTGGCACTTTGTTCTACCTGATTATTCACCTTTGTGCTTCCTGCATTTGAGTTGATCTGGTAATTCTAGGATAGGTTTCAGCTTCTTCTAAAATTAAATGTGAAGGAAAGAATGCAGTGCTGAATCTTAACTAAGAAACATTCTTCTAAAGTATTTACTATGAATTCACGGGATCTGCACATCTACACATGGAGGGGCCAGAACCTATGTTCAAAGTAACTTTACAAGTTGAAGAGATGGCAAAAAGACAGAACTACAAAGAGACAAAACATCAGCCCAGAGATAGACAAATGAGCCGCAAAGGGACACAACATAACCACAAAGAGACATAAAATTACCTCAGAGATATGAAGCAACTGCAAAGAGACACAGATCAACTACAACGAGATACAAACGTACCTCAAAGAGACAAGAAGCAACTGCAAAGAGACACAAATCAACTACAAAGAGATATAAACGTACCTCAAAGAGACAAGAAGCAACTGCAAACAGACACAAATCAACTGCAAAGAGACACAAATCAACTACAAAGAGATATAAACGTACCTCAAAGAGACAAGAAGCAACTGCAAACAGACACAAATCAACTACAAAGAGATATAAACTTACCTCAAAGAGACAAGAAGCAACTGCAAAGAGACAAAACGACTACAGAGACACAAAGCAACCACAAAAAAAACCTAAAAGAGACCCAGAATGATAGGTAGCTATCAACGCTGGTGACGTGGAAGCCTTCGCCCTGGAAACAAAAGTGCTGTTAAGTTGTGAGGCAGAGCTCTTCAGGTATACATTTAAAGGGGGATGCAGTAGAATTGTAAATGCAGAGTGACAGTAAAAGTGCCAGCAGACAACTTACGCTTGTGTCCGGAGCCTGTTGTTGTAATCCATGTTGTCTTCCATAGCGCTCTGCAATTTCGGAACAATCTGGATATGCCAAGAAGAGACATATGCTGGCAGTCTGAACAAGGCTAAAATTATAAAAAATTGTATTTAGAGACACACAATGACCACAAAGAGATGCAAAACAATTACAAAGAGACACAAAGCAACAGCAAAGACACAGCAGGACCATGCTGTCTTGTGCACTGGGGACTGCGTTTGAAAAAAGGTGTGTACGAAGGGTTGCGTATGAGGCAATTGTAAAAAAGCCAGACAAAGCTTATATAACAGCTCGCCGCTTTCCGTAACAGCTCGCCGCTTACTGTATTGTGAAAGTCAGCCTCACCGACTTGAGCACAACCCACTGTGTCAACACCACTTAACTCCACAGGATCCTGCCGGAATCAGCGGCGCACACTAGGCCAGCATGTACGATGTTTAATACGGCGTGTACGGGATCACCCATCGTGTCAGTGATTGATGTTAGCCGCGTGACGTATTGCACTTAAAGTAAATCTATGTGCCGTTAATCGATACCCACACAAAGACACAGAAACACACAGAGCTGGAAATGCCACTCTTTCTCTCTCCTTAATGACTTCCCTGCTCTCTCTCTCTGTGACTGATATTATTAAAGTTGTCGAGTGAATACAATTATTCCACAGCACTTAGTAACCTTTAGCACACATCCATTTTCTAAACCGCTCAGCCTGTTCCGGGTCCCCGCAAAAAAATAACCTTTACCATTTCATGTAATGTTTTCCTAGAAAAAGGGGCGGAACAATGCCATGTTTTCTTCCAGTAATTCGCCAAATTATAACAATTATTCTGGTTACTGATTATATTATAAGACATGGGGTAACAAAAAAAATTAAGTTTTGCATTTTTGTTGTTGTTGTAGACGGTAGATTCGGGGACTTAACGTGCTCTCGCAGAGCTTACATTACAGCCTTGGTGCTCAATGGGAAGAGCATGGGTTCAGTTGCATAAGCTTTTTCAAATGCATTAGTGCTGGAGTAATATTCTGTGGGAGCGTAGACATTTCCTAATAATAATGCAGAGATTGTAAAAAGGTTAAGTGCACTATTATGTTTCAATATATGGTGTTCTATAGCACTCAAGTCTTTTATGTTTAGTATGTGGTTATGACGACTACTTTGGTGCCCTAAATGGATATCTTTGGGGGTTTCCGAACCCTTCCTTGTGCTTGGATTTATCTTTATTTCACAATATGAGGAAACGGTATGAAGTCCTCTTCTTTTTCCTTTTGATGGTATTTGTTTTGACTAGTTTGAATTATTATGTATGTATAGGCTTTGGGCTCCCTCTCCAAGTAATATGCAAAAATAGCGTGTGTGGTCATCTTGTGTGGGCGTGTTTGGAGAACAAATTTGGTTATCTCACAACTCAGACTCGCCTTATTACCAAGGCAGCAGGCCACAACGAGCTCAAGCTTGCTGTTTTTTTCCTTCTTTTGACTGACTTCTAAAATCAATAGTCCTCACTCTGGACACACACACACAGACACGGCAGATTTCTGCAGGCAATAAAACCCTGACCTCTGATTCCAATTATGGCAAAACTGAAAAGAGTACAACACTGTTCTGACAGTTGGAATTAAATTAACATTACTAGAAGCACACCACTGTAATTTCCTTGGGATACAAACGCAGGGTGGGCATGAATTGACACCTCGGCTGAAAACTGTCAACTTTTAAAATCCTCCACAGACAAATGAACACATGAATCAGCAAACTATTATCTCTACATGGACCCCTGTTATACCGCAGGAATAGTAATTTAAGTAAACACACAATGTAACACGTCTGACATGTAAAGCATGTTGCACTTAGTCCATGTGTACAATCCAATACACTGCTAAAAGCTTTAGAGAACTGGTAACTCTAATAAAAAACAAATTTCTGGTTCCTCTGCCTACTTTTAGTACTCCAAATGGCATCTGCAAGATTCCACTGCGCCTGAAGGAAACCAACCAATCAGAGCCGAGGAGTCTCTAACGCAGCTGTCAATCCGATTAAACTGTCAAACTAGGCAGCGCTGAGCAAATACGAATCAAGATTCTGTTACTGCATTGCCAGTCTTGGCCCTCCTGAGGCCTAAACTCTGAACCCTCGGGGACTTGACTGGCGTCACCTGGTTGAGTGTGAGAGGCTTGAAGCACTTTGCTTCGACACATCACGTTACCCTGTCGTGACATGTTACGTACTATTGTGGGGTTTGATTTGAAGTCGTCCATGCATCCCCTGGAAACCCCCATGTTTCACATCGCAGTGTTGTGATTTGTGGGATCTGCAGAAACGCGGACTCACGGAAAGTTTGCACGAAGGGCTCAAAATGTCGGTGAGAGAGACCTCAAGCACTCGGCGATTTGATAGGGGGACAGCCCAAAAGCCCAGTGTGAGGACAATGGATTCGGCCAAAGTTTGTGACCTCGCCACCATGTTGAAAATGGCCGAGCCACAACTAAGCACCACCCGCCAACCTGAGCGAACCAGGTGCAGCTTCAAGCTATTATTCCCGTGGCTCTACGGATGGGAATGCTGGTCTGCCAGTCTTCCACTCTGGGTCAGACTGAAATATCTAAAACTACTATTGAGTTCACCACAGAAGGTATCAATGATGATTCCCTCACTTTTCATCTGTCTTTAACTACCTAATACTTTAGTTTATAACTAAACTACGATGGTGAAAGTGATAAACAATACACACATCAGCATTTTGTCATTGTGAACTTTTTTTAACATGCTGGCATCATCATTCATCTCAAAGCACCACTGTGCCGAAGCACAGCCCGAACGAGCCGCCAGCGAGGATGTTGATGCTTTTATTTTAATCACGCAACAGCTCAACAAATGAATAATGTGCTTCTCCAGGAAGTCATACTGTTGTCTGGATGTTGCAGAGCATGCACAATGTGAACACAAATCTGCAGCCACAGGCACATCACTCATTCACTGGTTCACATTCGAGGATGTGCTCCGTCTCCCCTCCTCTTTTATCTTCTTCACACATGCAGATGGAAAAGTAAATACCAGAATAGACGGATTCAAAAGTTTGCGGATGATTCTGTTATAACAAGCGAGGTCATGGCCAGCAGGTGACGACTTTGTCTCACGGTGGAAGAAGTCTGTTCCTGATGTTCACCTGGTGGGAAAGTATTTGGGTACCTTGTTTGACATCAAGAGCTTTAACATCTTTTAATGTGCGCACTACAGTAATGACTCTGGTCTAGAGAAGTTTAATTACTTCTGTATTGTTGTGTGGTTTGGGAACCTGAGTCTGGCCAATAGGAAGAGGCTTGGCCGGCTTGTCAAAGTGGCCACCACAGTGAGTCAGCTGCAGCTCTCCGACCTCTACTATAGGCAGTTGCTAAGGAAGGTCCAGGCCATATTGGTCTCTTTTGTTGCCACTTAAATCAGTAGCCTGAATTTACACATTATCTCCTCACCTAATCGCACATCATGTAGTTGGCGTTCAGCTATTTTTTTAAACTTTATTCATACGCAGTGATCTCGTGATTTGTTTGTCCTTCTGATTTGTCCAGACTATTGCATTCTGTGGTCATGCTTTTTTTTTAAAGATGAATGTGTTGGTATACTGGCTGTAACCAAATTTGACTTGAGATGGTTTGTATACAGTTGATTAGTATGATGATGATCTATCGAGATGGATATATATATAGATAGAGATAGATATACAGTTGTGTGAAAAAGCGTTTGCCCCCTTCCTGATTTCTTATTTTTTTGCATGTTTGTCACACTTAAATGTTTCAGATCATCAAACAAATTTAAATATTAGACAAAGATAACACAAGTAAACACAAAATGCAGTTTTTAAATGAAGGTTTTTATTATTAAGGGGGGAAAAAAAATCCAAACCTACATGGCCCTGTTTGAAAAAGTGATTGCCCCCTAAACCTAATAACTGGTTGGGCCACCCTTAGCAGCAACAACTGCAATCAAGCGTTTGCGATAACTGAGTCTTGAGTCTTTTACAGCGCTGTAGAGGAATTTTGGGAGGATCAGAAAGCTATCAGCACTCTGATGAGATGACACACACACACACACACGGTGAGGGTCATAATTTCACAAACCTCTCTCTCTCTTTTCCTCTGGTACATGTCTCTTTTTTCAAGATGTCTTCCTCTGGATTTAAAGTGACTCTCACCACATTCGAACAAGTAGGTGTTATAAGGTGTGTTTGTTTTGCATGTGCAGACGCACCAGGGAACTTGTATCAGGAATGCAAACGGCTGCACACGCATGGGCAGATATAGGAAAAAAGATAAACAAATCTCCCAATAATTCTCAAAGTACCTGTTATTTCCACGTAATACGCATACATTTGGTGCAAAATTGTCCTGCATAAACCAATTTACAAACAATTCATAAACAATTCTCAGTGCTGATAGCCACATGCAGTTACAGTGACATTTTTAGCATCATAGAGTTGGTGGGAACCAAAGTGCATTTTTTTTAGAGACGTGTCTGCTCTAACTCATTTATGTCTTGATGCATAGACAGGATGAATGAATAAAGCTCCCCTACATGTCAGTGATGGAAATAAAGAAACAGATTCAAATAAACAATGAAGTTACGATGTGCCTCGCGACTAAATGCGACTCTTAACAGGGAGGAGCCCTTATCGGTTCTGCTGCGACAGTATTGCTGCAGATATTAAACTCAAAAAAGACTGAAATAAATTTTTTTATATTTTCCTCACTTATTATGTGCGACATTAGCCTGGCCCAAATCTACTTAGTCTGTCGGGGCCCCACAGTGTGTGAATTAACACCGATGGTGATCCTCTCATTGTGTCTTTACAATATATATCTGATTCCAGATATTTCACTGTCATGTAATTTCATTCTTAGTGTAGCAGGGTATCAGGTATGTTACCTTGTCACACACACCCTTTCATTCTTATTAGTCCTGGTATTTTTTTATATATATATATTTTTTTGTAACACAAGCAAGCAGCATACATATGAAATAACAGGGATCAGGAGAGAGTCAGTGGATGTGTTGAAGGGATCCATAGCCCCCGGATGGCAGCTAAGGGCATACAATGACAAAGACAGTCCGCAGTGTGACACTAGTAGTAGCTTGTAGGCAAGATGGCGACAGCGTCAATAACAGCGGTTCATCCGGCGCAGTTACACAGTGGCCCCTGAAGCTTTCAGGGGCCCATTAAGGACGACACATTTCTTGCAGCTTTATTAATGTTGCCGGGCTCTCTTGTGCATCAACGGTTTTACAGAATCTTCTGGGTAACTAACAAACAATGATGCAGAAAGCACTTGCAAAAGTGAAGGCTATAAATGTGGTTGGAGTCCAGGGCGGTAAGGTTAGCGTTGATCAAAATCACTTTGGATGCTGTCCGTGGTTTCTGAACCGGGGCTGATTTGCAGGATGGAAGTTGCATGGGGACAAAGCGCTTCATTTTGGGGGCAAGGAAAAAGATTTGCACTGGGGCCAATCACAACCATGTTACCACGCTGCTGGTAAGATGTGTGACCCACTGATCTTGGTGCGGGAGGGTCCATGCCGACAGGAAATCAATCCTGTTCGAAAAGGGTCATGGCTGGACACGGCAAATTCATTTTTCAAGAACATGGTTTTCAATCATGTGTGAGAGCGATCCAAGGGTCTGTAAGGTTTTCAGTCCAATCAAGCAGCCGGAAATATTGCATTCATGCAATATGCAAGATAAACCTAGTATCTTCACAATAACACTGCCGAGTTTGAACATCCATCTCAGTCTGTCTGTGATTTCACCGTGCCATGAATTCACGCGACTGTCACATAATCCAACTTGCGCTCTCGGAATATGTTATTCAAGTAACAAGCCGTTAACAGCTGATTCCACTGATTAGCACACCGTAAGTCAGAGAAGAGGAACTAATCAGTGACATCAGCCGCTGTAGCGTTTTGTTGGATTGACAACCCGCAGACTTGAAGGTCAGTGGAGCACAAGAGACGCTGTGAATCACTGACGGTGGGGCGGTGATAGCTCGCATTGCATTAGATTCATTCGGCAGATGCTTTCGTCCAAGGCCACTCACAATAAGTGGAAGTGCTTCTCCAAAGAAAGGCACAACTGTACGCTTATTAAAATGCCGGACCGTCAGCTCTGCTTGCTCAATGTCTCTTGCAATGAACAATGTGTAGATCAGTATTTACAGAACTGCCAGATTTTGTGTGGCTGTGTTCAATTTAAAAAAGGAGACCCTTGATCCATTAACTGTTGTGCTGATATCATTTTTTTTCCATGTCTCTTGAACATGATCTATATTTATTCTTCTCTAGTTCTTTTTTTATAGTTTGGTTTGCGCTTTTCTTTCTTCAATCATGAGTCCAGATTGAAGACAACACCACCAGAGATTACATTTGAAAGGATGCTCGCTTTATATGAGAGAGCCTCCAGGCTTGCACTGGTGTAAACACGCGAGTCTGTAGAGCAGCTCGTTCCATCTGCAAAACAAACCCACTCTTGATAAGTAAAGGTCAAATAGAAAAGCAACCTAACTGATACATGTTATAATCGATAGAACCAGGAGTGCTAACCTTCTACCTCAACAGTACGTAAGATCAACTAAATAAATAGTCTTTACACAAGTGCCAACTAAAGTTAAAGTATCTGAAATCCTGGCTGCAAGAGTTGGTGCTTCAGATGAGAGGTGAAAATTGGATTTCATAGTCCAACTATGTGGGCTCAATAATGATCAAGGAGTCTACAGTATGTGCCGGTTGAGCTCCCAAACTACCCTTTAGCTCCTGCTCTGCTGGAGCTAATTTATCTTCATAGGTCCAGAGTCCCACCAGTGCACTACAAAAAATACATTACAAATATTAAACGGTGAAGCTACCGTAGGCTTTGCCCGTCAATTTAAATAGTCAGGTAATTAACTATATTCTTGGCTATTTTTTATTTTAGAAAATTTGATATTTCATATATTGTACTACAATGAAATCCGGAATGCCCAAGAAATATATTAATAAAAACACTGAACACTAGTGTAACTTTTGTTTTATGTGGATATCACCAACATCACTGAGACCACAGATGGTCCCCCATAAGGTAAAGAAGTGAATGAAAGGTCACCGTGTCCTGTTAGATAATCTGCCTCATATGCACCATATGTATGGTGCATATGAGGCAGATTATGAGGCACCATATGTCTGTATCTCTCAAGTGTGATCACAAAATAATGCCTTGATATTATACTCTATAAGTACATCAGTAGGTACAGACTGTTTTCAAATCACATTCTTTTCTAGTTGTCTCCTACATTGTATTGTGATTTGAAAAATAACCATGGACCATGTGTATGATGTCAAGAAATAAATATAAAGAGTGTCAACATATTAGAGTGTGCTTGAACTTCAATTCAGTGTAGATGTCCCACATCACAGACAGAGACAGAGCAGCAGAGAGCCCAACACATCTCAAACCAAATGAAGAAAATAAGATCAGCGAAGCGGCCAAATCAGACTCTAATCGTACTGAAATATTTAATATCAGATGACTCATTCAGGCTAATGAGGAGAAAATGGTGGGACATTTCATTATGAATTTGGCCATTAAACACAGGTGTTATCAGTTATAATTACCGCCTCCGCTGGCTAGTCATAGTGCAGTTTACATCCATGTCTCCCCATCATTTCACCATATCAACATTATAGACACTTGTGTGAAATTAATTCTTTAGTTTTGTAACCGTCACAGTGAACTTTGACCACCAAAATCGGATCAGTTCAACCTTGAGTCCAAGTGGACTTTGTGCTAAATTTGAGGAAGTTCCCTCCAGGTGTTCATGAGACTGGTACAGACTGACCACCCCGCTCTCACTCCCAGTGCGTCAAATACCGGTGCTTAGTCTGGCCCCTCGGCGTCTGATACCGACGCACAAGCCACCATTTAGCTGCCGTATGAGCTGCACCGGGGTTTCAAGTTACTACAATGTAAACCCATCCATGTCATTATTAGACACTCAAAATGCTCAGGGCTTGTTATATAAAGAGGGAAAGGAAAGAGAGAAAAAACCCGCACAAGGCGGGTGGGTCAAACAAACACAGCACTTTCAACAAGGAGACCGGTGTTCGTGTCCCTAGAGTTATTTTGAAGCTAAATGTTTATGTTACGTTGTTTACGTTTGCAAACTTATTTTAAGCCCGACCATGATGTTTCTCATAAACCTAACAAAGTGCTTTTTTTGCGTAACCCTAAGCAAGTGTTTTTTTAACACTGCGTTGACCACGTGTTTTTTGCGACCGTAGCGGAGCGCCATATTTTGAAGCGTTAGAAAGTGATGCCAAGGGGACTGACCAAGCGTCAGTATGTGACGAAAATGAAAATCTGTTGGACGGACGAAGGGAGAACATGAAAACACCTATTTTATTGTGAAAACTAGTCTCTTGTTTCACATGCATACTTTTCTGTCTCTGTACGTCACTCTGCATGAATGTCCATCACTAGTTAAACGGTTTATATAGTCACAAAGACGCACACTTTTAGCAGCAGTTGAAGCATGATATACTGCACAGTTATTAGTGTCATGAACACAACAGACACACTTACTCCTATCAGTCAGTTCAGTGTTGGCATGGTTCTCTTCTCTTCCTCTGCAAAGAAAAAAAAGTGAGGCCAAAGATCTCCTGCTGTAGCTTCAACAGTCATGAGGGGCCACAGCTGCAGTAGCCTAAGAGAGCGCCAGCAGACCTGGGATCAGCTGACAAACTGTCTCTTGAAATATTATGCATAAATAATAGTGCAATGGACATATCTAAATGTAAATGAGTAAAAGTAATCTACTCAAGTTAGAGTATGCAGCATTAATACTACTCCAATAAGTACAATTACCGAAGAGGGTAACTTAAGTACGTATGAAGAAGTACATAAAAGCAGTTACTACCCACTGCAGGCAGTATACATGCAAGGACAGTCTATTCTGTGTCGAGTACAAATTTCACTCAGTTCTTATGCCATTATTTAACAAGAAGCCCTCAGGTATGCAAGTGCACCCTGTGATTCCACTGGAGCTCTATATCTCTCTTCTCTCCTGAGTTTCAGATCAAAGCCTCTATGAGAGAGATTAGATGAAAAGGCCAAAGATTTATTGCTTGACAAATTAATACTCCTGTACACCAGACGCCTCTACCGTCGACAAACGAGTCAGCAAATTAATTGGGTTCAAATGTGACCAGTAGATAATGCAGGATGATGACAGCTCTGTATGATGTTGTTGGAAATAAATACAGGTGCTGAAACCACAGTAATTGAACATTTTTTATTTCTTTTTTTCCGATATAGACGTGTCACAACATGCCATCTTCCTGTCATCTCATCCGTAATGTGCGAGTTGTTTTTCTTTAAATGCGTTGCTTTTTTCAGCTCTCCTTTCATTTTCCTCCCAACTCCATGCGGCGGCAGACGTAATTGGCATCAATTTGAGAGTGCAGCACATCATCTCCTCATCAAAGACGATGTCAAAGCAGTGTGTAGCAAAGAAGTCTAAGCAGGCAGTAACTAGACAGAAAGGCTATGTCAAGACCGCAGCAAACATATACGTTCTGCAATCACAGGCGCTGACGCTTTCTTGTATGTATCGCTGGGATTGCTATCTGGAGGTGTTTATTATTGGAGCTCATCGTCACCACCATGTCTCAAAGGATCTAGCTAAACAACATCTATTCAACCGAACATAACAATATTTCATATCGAAGTGAACATGTCGGAACATGTTGTAGGCGATAGAGCCAAACAGTACAAAGGAAACACATATGGACAATACAAATATCATGTATTGTTCTGAGATATCACATTTATTTATTTGTTTATTTTGCAGGGACAATGCACACCAATCACACAGCCATGGTATTGTTGAGTTATTGAACTCAGGCATCTTGGCAGGATGTTGGTGTGGCTCCTTTGTGTTGAAAGGGGCCAGTTGAGGCGGTGTGGGCCTCTGATGAGGATGCCTCCTTGTGGAGATATTCCAGGCCAGTTACCAGGACAAATATTTTGGCATTTCTGCAATACCACGGATATGTGGAATGTCGAAGTTTTAGTTTTTGCATTCGGTCAGAGCAACTGACCGTAGTATATCGGGCGACCATTGGTCAAACAAAAACAGGATTTTCACCCAAGGAACCTCTGTTGTCCCGTGAAACATTGACTATGTTTGTTGCGAACCGTCACCTAAGAAAGTCCACTAAGGGTGGCTGAACGCCAACAAACATTGATTGAAGCAGAATATTTCGTTAAGATGAAAACATGTGACTTTTCGTAATGATTTCAAAATAACCCCAAGGTAACAGTGATTGCTGAGTGGTGTCCAATATATACATTACCATATATATATATATGTGAATGATTAATTGATGAGACATCATAGGCTGTTGACTTTCGTTATCGTGTTTTTTTTTCTTTGTTTCTACAGTCTCGATGTTGCTGCTATTGGAGTGATTCTGATGTGAAAGTGTTTGTGATTTGATGACGGACCTTATCAGCCATCATGGGGCCAATCAGCTGTCCCGCAGAGAGTCCATTTCCTGCCATGTGTTAGATTGATCTATGCCGTCCCCTGTAGTCAGTGAAGACATTTTTCATTGCGAGAAAAAGCTTAGAATTGTGTGTCTCTACCACAAGCGTCACACACTCAAATATAGAGGGAAATGGATTGGCGTGACACAAACATACTCAACTACGCACTCATTCACCATCTATTTTTCTCTCCCAGTGACACACTCTTATAGAAACTGGTGCCACCCCATTTTGTAATATAAACAAAGAGCCAAGCTATTTGAGCAGAAATAGCAATTATCTTCACATCAATTTCTCCAGTGTCGACTTCACCCGGGGAGAATCATATACACACACACACACACAGGCTAGATAATGGAGAGATAATGAAACAAGCCTCTGTTCTCATTGTAGCCGAGTCTTGTTTAATCCTGAATCCATCAGTTATTCTGTTGCTACATCGTTCTGCAGAGGTTATAAAGGGAAAAAAATAAGTACTTCTTGATGTCTGTAAGGAGATGGTGATGTCGGCCAGTCAGCAACACATTTGAACAACCATCCTGTGTCAGAAACAGGATAGGAGTTGATCGCTTCCGCCAACAACCCCCTGCCTCAGTGTGTGTGACTGAAAGTACTCGAGGCTCTTGATGTCATTTTTTATATATCGTAAAGCTGTGAACTTTTTTTTCTGACAGCCGCATGCATCCTATATGAGCTGGTTCCCAGTAGGAGTGTTCCCATCAGACCATCTCTTGACTATTTATGTCCAGTGAAGAACTCTCTGAAGGGGCTAACCACGGTGAGCGAGATGGAGAGATGGATGGCCCCATGAACTGCACCACATGTTATATGTTGATATAATTAGTGCCAGTGACTCCATGCTTTATCATCCAGTCATTATCGACCGCTTCCTTTAAACACACACTCAGTTTTCTGTGCTCATAAAACTGCAGTTAAATGTTCCACAGTTCTCTCTGGCTGAGGTTTCACCTTGTATCAGCATCAATGTTGCTTTTGAGATGAAGCTGCTGGATCCAGAGACAGTTCCTCATATTCCAATACAAGCATCTTGACAAAATGAAGCTCTAGCGTGAGTTCAGTCAGGAAGACTATACTCTTGCATGCCTAAGCCCGTAGTTTATTTCTCATACGTCTGCCAATCACTCCTCTCGCATGCTCGCTCATTGTTTCCTTGTCATTGTTCGAGGCCGTCAATCCTGACATCAGCTGTTCTGATCAGCTGGTCTCTTCTATCCAATAGCACAACGAAACAGCATTGTTAGCCTATCATGTTGCTGCTGTCTCTCTTAAATATGATTGTCTCTCTACCTTCAGTACGTTCATGCTGCTGTTACGCACCCCTCCACCTCCCAATCTCCATCAGATCCATCATCTCATCAGCCTCCACCACCACCAGTGTCTGGACTCCAGGAGGGGATTTATCTTGCTGCTGCTCAGGGCAGACACCTCTCGATTACAAATCTCCCTGTGGAGTCCAAGCGTCAAAGACTGTGAAGACTTTATCATCTCATATCATCCGTTGATAATAAACAATTATCTTTTCTTTACCTGACTTGTCTCTCCTGATTGAACTACTCGTGCTCACAGCGGTATGAGAGCATGTTGAGAAACATTAGATTGTTTATCTGGACGGCCCAACCGTACTACTCTGCAGTGGAACAGGGGAGGGCTAAAGGATTTTATTTTACAAGAGGATTGAGAAACACTGGACACGTAAAACATATATAGACCTCCCCACATGCTCCATTTGGCACAATGCGGTATGAAGATCCTTGTGATGCTTCTATCAAACAGAAATAGATGAAAACAAAATTATTATAATTTATGTGACAAAATTATTATAATTTATAATATGTGAATATTATAATATTCACATTGCTAGTGTAAGAGTCCACAAAGACTCTTATGTCAACCCATTGAGGTGAGGACCAAGGTTTTCATGATCATTGTGCAAGACCTGAAAAGATGAACGTTCCTGATGTGTTTCTGAACAAAGCAGCCTCTTGTCACGCTTGAAGAAATGCACAATGCCACATTGTTAACCTTGTGAAACGATTGGTTAGTTCTGGGTAAAAAAAAGTATTTGGTTCAGGTACAAAGTCCTGTGTTTAACCCGTCTACCGCCCATCCCAGCCTCCCTTGGTGGGCTTTCTCGCTTGTTATAATTCCAGGTAACTTTCAATAACGGTCGCTCGATATACTACGACAAATTGCTCTGGCCGAATGCAAAAACGTCCACATTCAATGTATCTTGCAGAAATAACGATTGGGCTGTTTAACAATCATTTCAGGGATATTTAAGCAAAACAGATTGAGACATTTGAAATCCTAGAGCTTGCAGCATGAAAGAGAACCCACTGGGGTGTGATGGCATGTGCTGAGTGACGTTTTCTTTCTAATGACCGTAAGAAGGCACCCAGGTCTTCAGTCTTTGTGACATGAGGAGATGGCTCTAGGAAGACTTTCAAAGTTAAAGGCAAAATAGAATGCCTTTAACTTTGCCTTGAGAGGAGGGATTCCGTACTATGTTTCTTTCTCTTGACATTGGAACCCGACAGCTGCTGATATGAAATGTGGACATGACCCCTGATTTAAGATGAAGCTCAGCGTGTGACGTGGCGGCATGGTGAGGGGCTGTGATACCTCTCATGTGAGATAATAAACCGCTGAAGATAGTCTGATGAAAATGTTTAGAGTAGTAATTGTTAGCATAGGAAAAAAATCAGTTTTTTTAATGAAAGTTAAGACCGAATTTTTCTTTCCTTCAAGGACAAGAAAAACCTTGTCTGCATCATATCGGTGTAGATGTTTCTCAGTCCTTTCTATTGTTGTGCCCTGAAAATGGGTGACGAAGTAAAACCTAAATTTAAATTGGCATCTTTGCATGGCAAGTATAAAAAGAAAGCTACTTGTGCAGGCTGGTGTCATCCAGCATTCGGAGCCATACCAATGGAAAATAATATAATTTGTAAATCGTAGATATGCCACAAAATGATTTTGTATGTTATCCGCATAGTCATGAACAATGAAGTATAACGAGCGCTTAACCACACACCAGGCGGGAGGGAAGGGCGGTGGAGAGGTCAAACAAACAGCGATCTTTCAGCCAGGAGACAGCTGTTCCTTCACCGTGTGAAAGTCAACGTTGATTTATTTGTCAAGTAACTTGCGTACTTCAGTAACGTTATTTCAACCCAAACAACGATCCTTTCCTAAACCTAAGTAGTTTTTCTGCTTAAACCTTACAAAGAATGTTATGCTCTTTTCCTAAACTTAACCAAGTGGCTTTGTTGCCTAAACCTGAGATTATATAGAAAATACGCATGCATCAGTGAAATTAAGTCTTACAATCCTGCCAGTGTCTTGCTTGTTCAACCTAGTGTTTGCTGTCTGTGGATAATGATAAATCAAATTCATTACACCAGCTCGTGGTGAGGTCTACATAGGTGAGCGTTTGCAACCCAATGCTTTTCTTCGCTCACCGTTTCATTGGTAGGAAGTGGAGGAATCTAAATTTAATACCGCCTTCCTTCACTCACACATGTGGGAATCGCCTACAGATCGACATGTGACAAACACATCCAGCTGTTTTGCTTCCATCTGAAAGTCAGTAACATCGCTTCCAGCTGGAGTTGAATTGATTGAAGCGTACAGCTAGAAAAATAGTAAAGAACCACTTCACAGACACACACACAGAGTGCATGCTGCATATCGGGGTTTGACACGGCAGGGAAGCAAGCACCTGCAGTATCTGCACCGCAGGAAATCTCTTTTAATCAGAAGAGGTGTGGGTATCCGTCCGTCTCACAGGTGGTGATGATGTGTTGCTTTTGAAGATAATTGCTTCTCCTCAGATGAACATTTTGTACTAGTGTTTGCAATTGAGTCGTTTTGTGCATGCATGTTTTATATATTCCCAAATGCATGGTTGGTAGGTGCCCCTAGACCTAGACGGTCAGAGCAATTGACATGATATGAAGAGCGAGATAGGTCACTCAGGTAAGGCGTACGTTACGTCCAGGAGACCACTGTTCGTGTCCCGTACGAAATCTTAAGTAAACATTGACAATTTGTCACTTCACTTGCTCGTCAGGTGGGTAGCTAGTCACTCTTTTACTAAACCTAACTAAGTGGTTTGGTTGTCTAAACCTAAATTTCTGTCAAGATGTAACTTTAATTTGGAAAGACACAATGCATGTAAACGAGTGGAAACTGACCCTCTCTAAAAGCTTTACAGCGTTCAGTCCTCTGTCTGAACTAAGGTCGCTATAAAACATGCACTATTTATATAAGAAGTTCCGGTTTCACTTCCACTCTCTTACAAGTATTGCATTAGATGGTAATTTCCCTCACAACTAAAAGAAGTCAGATTTCATTCGGAAAAATACTAAATACTAAAGTAGGATGCGTTGACAATTCTAGGTCACGATAATGCTCCAACTACAAATGTAACATAACATCTCCTGAGCTGAGCACCACCTCCAGCCATGAGACCTGTCCAGTGATGGAAGACGCTTTTAATCGCTCCCCCTGCCTTAAGGGGCTTCTTTGGCGTGACATCCTGTCCTGCCATTGCTTTATGTTTCAGAGGAAGAGCAGACTGCAGGGATAAAACTCATTCCTGCTCTGCATTTCAACACTAAAGCCGAGGGAACGATGCTTGTTTGTGTTCTGAAGGGCATTCGTATACATTATGCTGATTTGTTAATTTCCCATTTTCTCTGTCAATGGTCGTAGAGTTGTTGCCGTAGTGATCCACCACTGCTGAAAGACTATGAATAAATATTGACACACACACACACACACACACACACACACACACACACACACACACACACACACACACACACACACACACACACACACACACACACACACACACACACACACACACACACACACACACACACACACACACACACACACACAGTCTCCGGTTGGCGGTTAGCCACTTAAAAATACATTAATTTCCTTCTCATTTAGTGGATAATTGTGCTTCACAGCAGCAGTTACCATGTAGAAATAATGAGGTGCCGCTATCAGATAATCAGGCTCCGAGTGTGTACACAAATACACACAGACACATTGGGAATTAGTCACATTAGCACGTCCACAGAATGGTGTAAATGCAGAAATGGTCTTTTTTGCGTTCGACTGGGTACACACACGGAGGTGCAAATTCATTTCCTGCAGAATTTCGAAGTGTGCTTGGAGCAAAAATGGTTTGAATGAAATGTTTGATAATCAATCATACAGAAAACTGCTTTTTTTTGTTGTCGTTTTTTGACGAGAAAACTCAAACTTAATGCCAACCAAGTCTCTGAGTGATCGAGATGACCGAAAACCGTCACTTTTCCACCTGCAGCCTCTCTTTTGTTTATTAACGCCTCATTGACATCACAACTCCCATTGATCAATGGCCGCACACATAAGTCTGTTATGCACCCTTGCATAAGAAGCCCTGATGCTTATGCAGAAACGGCTGTGTTTGGCTTCTCCTGCTCGTGTAATGATGCAGAGAAAGAGAGCGATCAATGGAGTAGAGGAAGTGCTGTTGGAACGGTTAGCACCAGTGTTTTACATTAGAGCGGCTACAGCTCCCACTGCATTGAGACAGAGCAGGGCTACATGTCATCACAGCGTTGTGTACTTCCCCCACGTCACAGTTGTGAATCAAGCCTAGTTTATACCAATATGCAAGACCAAGCACCTCTGAATTTTGCAGAGCTTCGACGCGCAGGTCATGATCGCGCCATTTTGATTAGTCCCTCCCACCCTCCTCGTTATCTCTTGTGTCTATGGGCACATCCCAAATCTCTTGTTTAATATTTCCTCGCTTGAACCGGAAGATGTTCTCGTCTGCCATCTTGAAGGCAGTCCCAAGTAGGAGGCATGAGCGAGGATACACGAGAGCAGCAGTCAACGAAGTCTTTTAACGGGCGACATGTGCTGTTATTGGATATCCGTTATTTGATTGGATGCTGAAGCTGAACGGGCTGATCCGATACATCAACAACGTCACCGAAGTTTCACACCAGAGTGAGGACAGGTATTTTTTTTTCCAGATTCACCATCAGGTCTGAACTACGAAAGGTCCACAAACAACTTTCTTTGTTTATTAGAAAGATTTTTTGATAATCTTGATTTTATTTCTGTCATTAACTTTTATTATGATTGCAATTAAAGTCACTTGTCCACATTTCCATTCAGTCACAAGAGGCCGATGATACCTGAGCATCGGGTTTGATATGAGTTTCATAATCTTTCCCCGAGACATAAAGCCAGTTTTCAAAAGACACCACAATCATATTCGGGGTTATTAAATAATGATTTCACAATCGGTATAGCAATACATACAGATGCAAATAATGAATAAATAATACAAACGCATTCTGCCAGTCGAGATGGTTCCCGTGCCTCTGAGCAGGACAGTATAAATACAGAATGCAGGTCGTCATTCATGTGCAGCTGTTTGTTAAACAGGTAACTACAGAGAGAAAACACCCGGTGCTCTGGCAGGGAATAACTTTATTAGCACAGTGCATGTGTGCAGAAACAAACTCCATCAGACGTCTCTGAGGCTGTTAAAGCCGACTGACAGCTGATCCAGCTGTGATCAGCGGCCGCCGTCATCAGAGACAGACTTTGCTTCACGTGACGCTTCAGAGGAAAGGACGTCTCATTTCTCTAAAATCACATTTCCCCCTATGGTTTCCCTGGTGGGATTGACTAAGACGCAAGTGAGGGAAGCTTGGATGCAATTAAGAGACTTGGGGATGCACCCCAGGTTCCCTGTAGCTGCTGATTACACACACCTGCCTCCCATCAAGCTCATCACAATGCAGAATATCTGCTATCCTTCATCCACTCATCGCCAGCTTGTTCAGTCAGCAACAGTGGTGGTCTACGTTTTAGTGTGCTAAAAAAATAAATAAAATCTAGTGTATTTCATTCTGGGTTTATCTCGTGCTCCAGGATCACACTCATCCCAGCTTCTCCGGCCACCGGCTCATCGCTCCCTGCACTCTGCCTCCCCTCCTCATTCTATCTCCATTCCCTGCTCCCCTCGCAATAAATCCCTTTTACGGTCATCAACTCCTGAGTCTGGGTCAGTCTGCAACAAAACACAACACACTGTGGCTGCAAACTCATAAATATGACTGAGTCTTCCTTTAACAAAAATAACTTTGACAATAGTTGGTGTTTCGTAACTCCCTCACACTGAAGAAAGTTAGTAAAAGAGTACTCGGGGGAAGCTGCATTACATGCATTACTAGAATAATTACATACAATAACATAAATAATAGTTTCTCCCATGCCTTTAAATTGGCAGAAATTCTTTAAACCTTTATTTCAGACAGAAATAAACAGCAGGCTTCTCATATATTTTGAATGAAAACTGTCACGAGCAGATTTCATCAACTTTAGCCAGCTAATTAACACCAACTGAGTTACTGGCTTAAAGCTCCTCCTCACGGACTATTTCATGTTTTAAAATGAAGACCACATAGAAAGGGTCTTAAATGTGTGCTTGATGGTTACACAAGTGATAAGTAATTCCAAAAGACAGAGGCTAAACTGGGGTGGCAAGGCATTTTTAAAAGGTGGCAGCTGCCACGTCTCGACTCCCCCTTTGAAACCGCCAACTCCTATTTCATCCGTTCCACTTTCCTGCGACGGGCCAGAAGCCGGCTGGGTAGTGGACCAGCCCTAGGTCTTGCTACAAGACAGTT